>NC_136063.1:1141932288-1143166621 GCF_964261635.1 Lissotriton helveticus | reverse complement strand
CTAGTCTTGTAGATGCATGGGATGATGGCCAGAGAGAGGTCAGCTGATTGGAGGTGTCTCTTGGGTGCGTGTAAGGAGAGGCGGTTGTTTAGGGATGCTGGTCTGATGTTGTGGAGGGCCTTGTATGTGTGAGTGAGGTGCTTGAAGGTTATTCTTCTTTCAATGGAGAGCCAGTGGAGATCGAAGAGGTGTTGGGTGATGTGATTGTGACAGAGATGTCTAGGAGCAGTCTGGCTGTGGTGTTCTGCAATGTCTGGAGCTTGCGGAGTAGTTTCTTGTTGATTACAGCGTAGAGGGCATTGTCATAGTCCAGCTACTAATGAGGGCGTGCATGACCATTTTTCTGGATTCAGATGGGATCCATCTGAACGTTTTTCGGAGTATGCGGAGGGTGTTGAAGCAGGCCAAGGATACGGAGTTGATCTGGTGGTTCATCGTGAGCAATGAGTCAAATATGATGCTGATGTTTCGTGCATGGTCCGTCGGGGTGGGGGGGACACCAGGTGTCATCCCATGTGGAGGGGGTGGAGCCAAGGATGAGGAATGTTGTCTTGGAGTTGAGTTTTGGGCAGCTCTTCTTCATCCAGGTGGCGACGGATTTCATCCCTTCTTGGAAGTTGTGCCTGGTGATGTTGGGTTCTTTGGTGAGGTAGAGAATGAGCTGGGTATCGTTGGCATACGAGACAATGTTGAGCCTGTGATTTCTGACGATAGTTGCGAGGGGGACCATGTAGATGTTGAAGAGGGTAGGGCTGAGGGAGGACCCCTAAGGCACTCCACATCTGGTCTCTTTGGTTCCGAGAGAGGTAGGGAGGGAGTCTGACTCACTGAGCTCTGCCTGTGATATATGAACATACCCAGTCAAGGGCCTTTCTGCTAATACTAGCATCGTGGAGTCTGGTGGCTAGTGTGCATTGAGACGGTGTCGAAGGCAGTTGAGAGGTCTAGGAAGATGAGGGCTGCCGTTTAACCAAGGTTGAGGAGGGAGTGGATGTCATCAGTGGTGGCAAGTAGGGCGGTCTCGGTGCTGTGGTTGCTACAGAATCTGGATTGGGAGATGTCCAGGACATTGTTGGCTTCGGTGAAGTTTGCTAGTAAGGTGTTAACGGCTTTTCGATGAACTTGGCTGTGAATGGAAGCAGGGAGATGGGTCTGAGGTTCTTGACGTCCAGGGGGTCTGCAGAGGGTTTCTTCAGGAGGGGGTTGACTTCGGCATGTTTCCAGTTGTCCGGAAATGTGGCGGTTGTGAGGGAACAGTTGATCGTCTAGCACAGTTTGGGTGTGATGGCCGTGGTGGCTCTGTGGGAGATGTGGGGTGGGCAGGTGTTTGAGGGTGCTCTGAAGTGGATGTTCTTCATGGTCTTTAGAGTGTCTTCTGTTGTGATTGGGGTCCAGGTGAGCAGGGTTTGTTGGGTGGCGTCCCTGGGGTTGGGATCTGGAGCGGTGCGGATGTCTTGGTTGTTATAGCTGTCATGTATCATCATGATCTTGAGGTGAAAAATGTGCTAGTCTGTTGCAGAGGTTTTGGGAGGGTGGGACATCTGGGTTGATGTAACACACCTCATGATCAGGAGGTGATACCCCCGGCACCCAAATATTTAGGACTGGGGAAATCTACGTGTACAGTTTGTTTGTACCCTGGGGTGCAACTTTCACTTTCACTTTGCGTAATATTAATCCCTGATCAAACGCATCGCACCCAATCACTCAAAATGTCATATGAGGATATTGTTAACCTGACAGAAAACAGAGCAGAAACTTTTTGCTTTACCACAGAAGAAATCCAGAGAATATTCTCTTTAATCCAAGAGCCGGAAGGTACCGCTAACAGCACAGGAACAATTCAATCCAATATCAAACAACTGCTATTTATATAAAAAAAGGAGATAAACCAACGACTTCACGCAAGCACACTCATAAGATATCATAAAGTTCAACGAATTTCCAGAGGTTTACATATACCACTCAAATCTACCCTAAGCAAGAATAACACAAGATTCACAGAACAGTGGTACGCCATCTTATATTAATGTTCACTAGATCTGATACTGCTAATAATAGAAGAACTGTCCAAACTATTGGAGGAATTAAACACGGAAGTGACCCAATTAAAAGAAGAACTCACACAGAAGATGAACGGGGATGAATGGCAGAGTACACTAGAGGAAATCAGCAAACAATTGGACAAGTACACCAAAGAAATCAATGAAAGAAAAATGTGTACGTTCAAAAGAGATAAGGTGGACTACAAATTGGGAGAGGTCTATAGTTGGGCCGAGGTATGTGCTACCCGACAACAACAGAGATCATTTACAACAAGATTCACTGATGGGGAAACATCATCATCTGATGAGTCACATAGGAGGCAGCAGTCTAACAATAGAAACGTACAAATTTCTAAAGAAAGTGGACCGTTCTCCTCAAGTGCATCAAATACAGAAACCTCTTCTTTTTTAGGAAGAGGCCAGGATCCACCCGCCGAACCAATTGGGATAAACACAAGAACAAGGGATGTACCAATAGCAAAATCAACAAGGAGTCAGAGAATATCCTGATTAATATCTCCAAACACGAACTAACATCTTTCCAGATCAAGACTTTGCAAAAAGGGACGTCTTTCGTCCCTTCTTATCATTCCAATTAGTTGGAGGTTCAATTAATTTTTTTAAGTTCATGAGAACCTTACGCTTAAAACATTTTTTCAAGAACATTGTGGACCACACACATAGGAGTGAAGGAGCACTTTACTTGGACTGAGACCCAAGAGCATATTTATGTCACCCATTAGTCACAGGGTACTAGACTCATTTGAAACCGTGGTTCAACAGGAGTTGCATGAAGTATTCAAAGACAAAGAACAAAAACGACCTGATCTGACACAAAGTGAAAGAAGAATGATATCCCAAATCGCATCAAACAAAAACATCACCTGCTGTCAAGCAGATAATGGAGGAGCACTAGTCATACTTGACACAGAATTTTACCATCTGAGTGTGGATGCGCATGTATAAGATACCACAGTATATATGAAATTAACTTTCAAACCCACCAGAAAATTCAGTAGAATTTTGTCAATGATTGTTGAAAACACATTTACTATGGGAAACATTTTAGATCAAGGCAAAAGATTCTTGATAAGCGAGAATCCAAGCACTCCTTATCTATATAAGATTCTGAAGATTCATAAGTGCCTAGAAAAACCACCATTCAGACCCATCACTTCTATATTAGTTGCAGCACACAACAACAACAAAAAAGAGAAATGTGTTTATATAAACAAAGCAAGTTAACTCATTACACAAAATGAAAGAGAAATGCTATATTATATGAACATTTCCTTTTTTTGCAAAAGATGCACCTTCTTAATGACATACTGTTAATTGCTGTTTGGCACAAAACCATATATTTTTCAGCACCTGAGTAGGAAGCAACTTAAAATACCCCCACGTCGCACCAAAGCTCTTATGGCACCAAGCAAATTAAGCAAATCACCATTACCCTCCTCAGAAGATATCTCTTGTCTCTTCCATAGATCTATCCATTCATCCTTTCATCCTACCATTTACCTGCTGATGTCCACCATTTAACCTTTACATTCTGTTGTCTATTCTGTTTTTCATCCATCATTCAGTTTTTCACCATTCCGTCTGTCCACCCTTCATATACAAACCGATCCATCCATCCAACGTAACATCTATCCATAAATCCTTTCACTCATCCATCTCTTTATCCACCCTTTCTCTCATTCATCAATCTTTTCACTCATCTATCCATCAACCCTTTCACTCCTTTATTCCATCCACCCTTTCACTCAATCCCTCCTTTCACTCATTCATCCTCCATCCCTTTCATTCATCCTCCCTCCCTTTCATTCATCCATCCAATCTTTCACTTGTCCACCCATCATCCGCCCTTTTATCCAATCATCCACCCTCTTTCACCCAGCAATCCATGCTTTCACTCATTCATCCATCTATATATCCACCCTTGCTCACTCATCCATCCACTCACTCACCCACTGAAAATACCCCCACTTCGACCCAAAGCTCTTATGGCACAATGTAAGTGAAGCAAATCATCATGACCCTGACCAGAAGATTACTATTTTCTCTTCCATAGATCTATCCAATCATTCTTTCATCCTACCATTTACCTGCTGATGTCCGCCATTTAACCTTAAAAATTGTGTAGTCTATTCAGTCTTTCATCCATCATTCAGTTTTCACCATTCTGTCTGTCCACCCTTTATATCCAAACATATCCATCCATCCATCTCCAAACCTATCCATGCATCCTTTCACTCATCCATCTCTTTATCCACCCTTTCTCTCGTTCACCGATCCTTTCGCTCATCTGTTCATCAACCCTTTCACTCCTTTATTCCATCTGCCCTTTCATTCAATTCACCCTTTCACTCAATCCCTCCTTTCACTCATCCATCATCCACCCTTTCATGCATCCTCCCTCCCTGTCATTCATCCATTCAATCTTTCAATTATCCACCCATCATCCGCCCTTTTATGCAATCATCTACCCCCTTTCACCCAGCCTTCCATGCTTTTAGTCATGCTTCCATTCATCCATCCATCCACCTTTGTTCACTCATCCATCCATAACATTTACACTATCAATACAACCTTCATTGCCTCAACAGGTTCTCAATGAAAGTTGTGGCTCGTTGTATCATGCTCTTTTTGACTACTCCCTCGGAAACCTCTGTCATCTGACACTTGTTTGCACAAATGCACAGGATAGTGTGACTGTGATTGACAGCACAGGGCCTGAATGGACTATGCTCTGTCAAGCACAGCGTGATGGTGAGCACCCGGACATTATTCAAATGAGCCCTGCTGAATAGCTCAGCTGGGGCTCAAATCCAGGATACAGAAGCGGCGCCTTGGCTGCCAGAGACACGTTTCACTCCATCTCATCAGCACAGGCAATGAGCCTTACTTTTCGTGAGTACCGATACTCTCCTCGGCAGAAGAGAAGTGCCGGTACTCAGAGTGATAAATCTGAGAAGTGCCGGTACTCAGTACAGGTGAGTACCGGCCCATTTAAAGCACTGATAGTGCACCAGTAAAATAAAAAAATATACATACGTGCCAGAAAACAAGATTCAGGAGGGCAGAACAGGACAAAGTGCTTATTCGGGGAAAGTGTCCAGCAGAGAGCAGTAGTGAGCAACGAACGCGAGCAAACGGAGAGCAGTTTGCAGAACGGGCGAGCGAGCAAGCGAGGACACCAAGCAGGACGCCATGTTGATATCTCCGCAGTGCCCACAGTGCCCGAGGTCCGGTTAAGCTTTTCCCGGTAAAAAAACAACAAAACAACAGCAGCGGGGGTACGGCAGGGAGGCAGGGCGTGCGAGGCACATTGAGGCACATTGAACCGGCGCATTGGAGCACTCTGCCTTAGCCTCTGCCTCCAGCATTCAGCCTGCAGCCTCCTGCTTCCTCTCAGCCCCTCCCGGTACACGGGAGCCGAGTCAAGAGAGAGCCGAGAGTCGAGCAGCAGCTGCTGTGGCGGCAAAGCGGAGGTTGGCTGAGCTGTGAAAGCAGGAAGACGAGAAGACCCCGAGAAAACCCCCCGTACAGTACAGTACTACTGAATAGCATCCGGCTCGGAGTCCTAGACCTGCTGCCAGCTGCCCCCTGAGCCCCTGAGCCTGTGACTCTGTCTTCCGCCCCCACCGCCAGTCGCCGCCGGCCCATTACACACAGCAGCACGGTGCGGTGCAGTGCGAGGAGTGGCAAGGGGTTTCGAAAACCGGGGAACAGAGCAGAACAGTGAGTACCGGCGGAAAGAGGAGCAGGGGTCAGGGGGCTCGGCGGGGGGGGACCCAGCGGCAGTGTGCGGGTTGCCGCCGCGCTCCAGTCTGATCCCCCTGGTTTCCACGGCCGTGACGGATGGGAAGGTGTCGCATATAAAAAGCTTTAATTTGCCAGGCTGCCAATTCGCCCTCAGAGACCCCAGAACCACAGAGCTCCAAGTTTAGTAGGTCTGAAAGTGACGAGTGAGAAGAGCGTGGTCCAGCAACAAGGAGCTCCTTGGAAAATACTCAGTTTAGTCCTGCCAGCCTCCCAGTATACAAACTTTAGCCCTGCCCAGCCGCAACAGTTCATCAGGGGGGGTCCAGCGGCGGCAGAGGTAGGGGGGCTTGGGAGAGAGATCCCGGGACCCGTGTGGTAACCAGGCGCCCAGGAGACACAGAGGGAGCGGTATCCAGGTGCTCCAGGTGCTCATGAGACACAGCGTGGATTTGTGGATTATGTGTGGATTTATGCCGTACCCCGTCTCATTTTAAGGACACCAAAGATTGCCGCAGAGCCTACCAGAGCAGAGCCTACCACGGTTATCACGCCGTTGCCACCTCATCCCCACTTCATCCCCGGAGCCAGAGGGGGGTCGGTGTGTGGTTCTGATTGGTCTTGATTGGGCCACTGCTGAATCGCCCAGGCTCCGGGTGAGGTGGTATGTGATTAATAGTGGGGTATCTGCGAGGTACTTGAGGCAGGGTTAAGTGGCGTTACATTACTGGGGCAATGGTAATGTCTGTTAGACGACTGCGTTCACAGTCAAAAGCAAAACTAACAGAAACCCTAGTAACCAGTAATCAGAGTGCCGAGAGTCCCCTTAAACCTAAGAAAACTTTTTGTCGTCGCAAAAGCAGAGCGCATTTGTCGTTATTGAAATCCTATCCATCGGTAAGGTCAATGTTTACCAAAAAGAGAAGAAGCCCTAGGTATGGAACTAATCTAAAAAATGGAGATGAAGGAAAGGAGGGGAATCCAACAGAGGTCTCAATGGACTCCGAACCTATAGCTAAGAACGGAGTGGAGAGCCATTTAATTGGTCCAGAGGTGCTTTTCCCCGCTGTAAATATACTAAAGATAAATGAGGTCGAACGTAATGCTACGCCCCTCTTATCAGTAAGAAGTGCAGATCTGCAGCAAGAAGAAGGAGTGGATAATATTTCGGAAAAGGAGATGGAGATATCCCCTTCCAAGCTTGAGGTAGTGGATCCTCCTCAAGGCACGGGTAGTGAAAGAAAGGAAACCATCCCAATTTCTCCATTAGCAGATCTGATATCCCTTTTTGAAAAGTCAGATGTCAATGTTAGTGCTGAGAGGCCTATACCGGAATGCTCATTCGAAAAAGTAAGTGTTTCCACCCCTAAAATGGAATAGGAGAGAGATTACAGCTTATTTACTGGGCAGGCAGAAATAGAGGACTTAACTCCTCCGGACATTGCCATCCCATTAGAAAAGAACGCTAATCGTGTGAAGCTGCTAGGAAAATTGGACGCTCAAGGTTTGAACTCAGAGTCTCATACTAACAAAGAAGTATTCACATCTCGAGAAGGAGCTCACACACACATGCCCATCATGTATTGTAGTACTCCTACTGAATTATCTTTGGTTTCAGACTCACATAACTTTTTAGGTGAAGAGCTATCAATGTCAAGCGATAAAAGGATAAGGAATACCCTGTATTCCTTGCTCACAAATGAGAATGCAGGGGTAGAGGGGCTAATGAACGCGTTTCTCAAATTGGAAAAAATCCTATCCGCAATTTTGTCCCTGCCTGGGAAAAGTACTTCTAATTCCGATCATATTCTTGAAGTCCTCACGCCTATTCTTGGTGGGGTTTTAGATCTTAAACAGCTAAGTCAAGCAAACGTGAAATGTACTTCCTCTACGTCTAGTAAAGCATGTCAAACGTATAATGTGACAAATAACCCTGATAAAGTATACAGGATTGGGGATTCAAAAAAATTGCTGGCAGAATTTGAAAGTTCGACACCTGTAAGAAATTCAATCCTAAGTCTGTTTCAAGTTAACCTTAATGATTCCATAAAGGCCTCCAATTCAGGGGAAAGGTTAAATGTAAGTGTCTCACCTGTAATAGACACAGTGCGTGTCTTTCCAAACTTTAATATGTGTAAGTTAAAAAAAACTAAACCTCAACAACCAGATGAAATAATTAACATCTTAGAGAGTTCTGCTGAGGGGGAAGTCTCATCAGTAAGTAAGGGAATCACTAAAAATGGTCGTGGGAGGAAAAAGAAGACGAAAAATCGCAGGTTTCCAAAACGCAAGCAGAGAAAGCTGCGGTTCCAACCAGTAAACGAAAAGGAAAACACTTACATAGCCCCTGTGGAGGAAAAAAATACAATGTCCGTGGGGACTGTGAATATGAGTTCGAGTGTGAAACATGAGCAGGATCCTGCCCTTCAGCAGAATAGTTTGTTTGTTAGGCCGAACACCAATCAGTATAATGATGGGGTAGGAGAAGGCAGGTCAAGTAGGGGCCCTATCTTGCATAGTAGCTCAGGAATTAAAGAGGCCAATTTAAAAAGCTCAGCAACACACCTGAATGTAGAATTAAGTGATGTCGCACAGGAGTCAACTGGACCTGCATCTTCACCAACGAATCCGGTATTAAGTAATAGTGGGGGAGTCAGTCGGAGAATGATTACAGCAGGTACTAAAAATAAGGGGTGGAATTGAAATGACGATTTCTCCAGTAGCCTGCAAGATACTAATTTAAATTAGGCTTCCCGAAATATTTGCACGGCAAGCGAACAAGACTTTAATTTGTATCCCCCTTCTTGATGCTGAGCTAATGACACTGAATAGAAGCGCCCTTCTTAGAATGATATCAGAAATAGACGATTTAAAGTCAATTTCCAGTAATGATATCGAACTAGTTCATTTAGATTGGAAGAACAAACCCTATGTAACTAGAGCTATTTTTACATCTGAGGTAGTGTATTCGCTCGTTTTAGCAAATGTAGACGGTTTCAGGAAAAGAGGCATAGATGTTCTTACTAGTACGGCATCACCCGGGGCCCCGCCCAAGAACCTCAAAATACTTCATCATCAAAAAGGGAATAGCTTCATTGAACATGAGAGGGAGAATACACCTATAAAATTTGAGGATTTGGAAATTACAGTAGGTAGGGTACCGGGTGCAAGGGAAATTAAGCTTACAGCACCCGAGGTCCAAGAGGTCGTTAGTATAGATGAAGGAGACGAGGTGTCTAAATGGAGTTGGATCGCAAGTACTTTGAATGGGGCAAAAACAACTAACATAAAACCCACAAAGCGGGGGTAGCCTTCTGGGGACTATTGTGTCATGGAACATGGCGGGGCTAGGTAAAGATAAATACAAACTTAAATCTTTAGAACATCTAGCCCCCAAGATAATTTTCCTACAGGAAACGTGGGCAAGGGAAGAGTTCCAATTAGAGAGTTACTATGTGTACTGTAGTGAAGCAAAAAAATCTATAAAGGGGCATGCAAGTGGAGGTTTAGCCATTCTGTTAAGCTGTGAGTTGGCATGGGACCCGGTGATATACATACATCCATCACATTTTTGTATCTGCGCTAAGTTAAAAATGGAAAAAGATAATTTTGGATTTGCAACTTTTTTACTTTTGGTAAACGTATATATTCCACCTGGGAAAGCGTTTACTCCATTGGTTGATTCCATTTGCTCTTTTGTGCAAAACTTATGTAGTAATGGAGAAAGAGTAAGTATAATGATGGTAGGGGACTTTAACGGTAAAGTAAGTAACAGCTCCATCTCGTCTTTTTCCGATGTGGACTTGGAGGAGGTCTGGTTTATACCAGAGTCAATATTCCCGGCAAATTTAAAACCTGACAAACGTGGCCTTTCGCTTTTGCAAAATCTTAGGAATCTTGACCGTGTATTATTAAACGGTAGATTCCCAGAGGATTCAACCGCAGCACTTACTTTTCATGGGACATTTGGCCACTCCTTACTTGATTATATGGCAGTGTCTTTTCAACTGTTTGGGGCATGCTCACAGTTTAAAGTGCTTCCCACTAAACTGAGCGACCACAACATTTTGGTGGTAAATTTAGCATTAAATTTCGAGAAACCTGAACTCTGGAACCAGAGGAATGACAACATATCTTATTCTCGAAATAATGGTCGCACATGCTGGTCACATAAGAACCTTCCGAACCTCCAGTGGGTATTTAAAAATATTGTGCCCAGTTTAATCCGGGAGTCCCCGATAGTGAGATATTAAAGAGTAATGGCTGCTGTAAGAAATCTGGGAAAAAAGAAGCAAGGTGAAAGAGCTGCCCCTAAAGCTTTATTCTCCATTGAAACTAAAAAGCTTAATAATAAGATAAATGGGCTGATTAGAGCCCAATTTAGAGATCCTAGTCCATTAAGACAAAAAGAAATATATAGATTAAAACAGGTCCGGAAGAGAAAAGTAGCAGCTAACCGTAGGGCCTCCGAAGATGAAAAATGGATTAACCTTCGGGAAGTTGCACTTACTGGTGATTCTAGAAAATACTAGGCCCTAATAGCCAAATTCTGTGACAGTAGAGAAAAATATCAACCCATGTTAATCCCAGAAACAGAGTGGTCAATGTATATATCCTTATTGTATGCCCCTAATCTACTAGACGCCGAGGGTGAGGGGTCCCTTAATACCATAGCATTAGGAGGAGATGTAGAAGCGCCTTCAGAGAGGGAAATTGAAGGATACATTAAGGGGGCGAGACTCTTGGGCGCAATGGGTCCGGATGATGTCCCTGTAGCAATAATAAAAAAGGATTGTGGCGAGTGGGCAAAAGTATTACAACCTCTATTCGCCCATTGCTACAATTTCGGAGATATCCCTTATTCCTGGAAGGAAAGCATAATAGTTCTGCTATATAAGAAGGGCCCTAAAAATTCCCCGGCTAGTTTTAGGCAAATTTCCCTTCTAGATGCAACGTGAAAATTGTTTGCAAAAAGTATCCTGGTTCATTTACAAGAGTGGGTATTTGGAAATAATGTAATTCCCCTTGAACAATCAGGGTTTCGGAAGAACAGTGGCACTCTGGATAACATCTCTATTCTGCAAACATTAATTGATAAATATCCCGTTGGTCGGAGAACCCCATTGTATACAGCATTTATTGATTTCTCCACAGCGTTCGATAGGGTAGATCGGGGGACGCTGTGGAGGAAATTGATTATTATGGGGATCCCAGGAAATCTGCTAAAAGTGATAATTGCTCTTCACTCCTCTACATGGACCCAAGTCTTATTAGGGGGGACTCAAGGCCTTTCAATGAAAATGTCCACTAATAATGGGTTAAAGCAGGGGTGCCTATTGGCCCCTTTACTCTTCTCAATCTATATAAATGACCTGCCGAGTCGGATAGGGGAGTGTAAAGGGGATCCTCCACAAGTGGGTAACCTAAAAATAAGTTGTTTGCTGTACGCCAATGACGCTATAATAATGGACTTAACCCCAATTGGGCTACAGAGACGACTATCGGAATTGGTTAGGTACACTAAGGAATACTTTTAAAAAATAAATGTCTCAAAGAGTAAAGTGATGATGTTTAGTTATAAGGGCTGTAAGGTTAGATCAAACTTAAAATGGTCTTTAGGAGATGAAATGATGGAAAGTAAAATTTTACCCTTATCTAGGAAATTTTTTCACAAATAGGTGTTCTGTTAAAAAACATATGGACCATTGCAAAAGTAAAGCTATTTCACAAGCCTCAGCAATAAATCGCTTGTACTTGCAATGTGGGAAAATACATTTTTCTCACACCATTGCCGTATATAAAATAAAGATTCCACCAACTTTGAATTACGGCAATGAAACGATAGATGAATGTGAATGGGCAAAGTACGAGAAAGTGGAAGGTAAAATCTGGCGACAATTATGCAATCTGAGTCACGCTGCGTCAATTGCAGCCCTTAGGCTCGAATTTGGCCTTCTTTCAACATATGTCTTAACAATGGCAGCTTGCTTAAGATGGGGTAACGCATTGATAAATTTTCAGGAGAACCAATTAAGGTTGGCATTGCATAAGGAAATTTTTGTTAATATGCTATCAAAAAGTGTCATTTTTAGGAATTATTTAAAGGCCTTAAGCAGTTTTGGTTTAGATTTTGAAGGTGCAGCAGGTTTGGATAAAATAACATTAAAACATATAATTAAAAGATCTATATATGTGATTTCACGGGAAAGAGATTTGAAAATATGCCGCGTGAATGGAAGGTTGGACTGTATTGCGGAGAGTTCCATAGTTAAAATTCCCCAGCCGTATATTCTCTGGAACTTGAAACATGGAGTTCGAAGAGTGATTTTATTATTAAGGATGAACCTGCTGCCTTTGAGGATTGTAACAGGTGCCTGGGAGGGTATCCCCAAAAACGAAAGACACTGCGATTTATGCAGTGGTGGCATACAAGACCTTAACCATGTTTTGATTGTGTGCCCAGCACTTCTTTCAATACGCCGCAAATATTTAAGGCATGTTTTTTTACAGTATAAAATCGCAACAGCAGAACAGGCCAGTAATTTTCTTCTGCTCCCATCCATCTGAACTGATTTGTTTTAAAAATGTTCGCTTTTTTAAAGAATTTTTGAATGTATATTAAAAAATTGTTTTTCAGTCGTAGGTAATCCTCATACCTCTATAGTACTGTGTGATGCATTCTCGTGCATTGGCACTTTGTTATGCATTTTAAGCACTGTAATTAGTCATTAAATACGAAAATCAATGCTTATTTCTACTGTGTTCAAACACTCCTGTAAGATAGTTAATCAACAAAGTGCAATTCCTTAGAAGCATAGCTCCTGGGTAATTATTTATGAGAAAAGTCCTAGAATAGGGTATTAATGCACTAGCACTTTTGTATTGCATTAGCACTTTATTTGGCACTTTATAAATATACTTGCTGCTACTTCCATTTCATGATCACCTTCCCAAAAAAAAAAAAAAAGTTTTTAATTATTTATGAAAATTGTTATGTGTATATTGGATGGTAATGGTATTTTTATCTTAAATGTTGTAGCCCACTGTAGTGATGAACTTATTGAAGAAAAGAGAATTTGACTACTTGAGAATTATGCAAATAAGGAAAATTGAATATGTATCTCTTTGTGGTTTAGAGGCTGTTCTCTGTTGTCCTCCAGAGTGTAGAGTCTATTGAAGATAAGTGATGATGTACTCTTGGGTGTAACCTAGAAAAATTCATGTTGTACCTTTTCCTGTTTTTAACTATTGCGATTTGAATGAAATGTTATTTTATTTGTATTTTATGTGGAATTCCTCGGAATTCCAAATCATAATAAAATAAATTGAATAGATTCAGGAGGGAGAATTAACATTTTTTACACCAAAAACTAGATATTATTACCTCCACCTTAATGTTCAATCAAAAGTGCTCCCTTTCAAACGCAAGTCAATGTGGTATTCCACGATTTATTTTCAATCTCTCTCACTTTTCAAATGTTTGCATGTTTGGGAATACCATCTGCAAACTAAGAAGCATCGTCAAAGTATCTGTTCCCTCAGAGTGCATTTAGTTATGTCTGCTTGTGTATATCCAATGCAAATGGCATTTCAATTAAAGCGCATTCCACTTATCGAAAGGGCTGTCACTGTAACAATGAGCTTAACCTAATGTGACTTTAGTCACTAATCTATTAAAAAACACATTTTCAAGTGGAAGGTGTAAATCTAATTCCACACATGCAAAGAAGACAACAGTCTCAGTGTCGAATGTCACACGTCCTTGATGTCAAAAGCCCTTTGAGCATGGCTAATGTAAACGAGAAGAGAGCCGAAAAATGCAAAAACTGACATTTTCACAGCGTCTGCAAACACAGCAGCCTTTGATCATCCGTCCAATTTACTTTAATTTGAGATATATTACGGTCCATGAATTACAAAGCAGATGCTAATATTTCTGCCATCAAGTAGCAAAATGTATGTTAACAACTTGAAAAAAACCTGTTTATTTGTGCTCTTCTGGAGCGTATTGAAAAATAAGCATCAGTCGTGTTCAGAAGATGAAAATAATGCATACCACATTGTCTGTCCACATAATAAGCCCAGGCCCGTAGTCACTGGTGGATGTTTTCGATACACCTAGCATAAAAAGGGTCCTCGGGTTTGACCCTTCACCCCCATACAAAATACTACTTTTCGAAATTGCACAATATGGCAACATTTTAAAGAACGCACCTCGTTTCTCCGTATTTTATAAAGTGTTAGTATTATTGCACTTTTACTATTATTTGAGAGAATATTCGTAGGACATTTCCCCTCTAAAGCTCCGTGAGCCAGCAATTTTGGGAATTTTAAGGAAATGAGTGTCAAATTAACATTTCAAAGCACTCCCAGCAAGGAAAATTATGAAAAAAATGCATTTGTTGTTTATTCTTCTTCGCCCTTTGGGGAGGAAATGTGTGGCAAATGCTGCATTTCGAGACACATTTTAGTAACAACCAGTGATAATAACTAAATGGGTTTTAAAAGTAGTTCTAAACATATTGGTGCATATTGATGAGTACCCTGGTATTGTACCTCCAAGGATACGGTCTCACTGCCAGTCAGCACTACACTGACTGTACCAGGTCCCTGCAAGACAGGCCTCGATTGAACAGTCAGTGGGAAAGGAAGATAAGCTACACAGAGGGTTTTGGGGGAGCACAAGCACAGCTCAGGCAGCAAGAGTGGCAAGTCCACTTGTCACAAGGACAAGAAATAGCCAGGCAGCTGCCCAGCCTTCATTGCAGAGCCTTGGTCCCAGTGCCCGATTTGAGCAGGTGTTCGCAGGGGTATCTCCTCCACTAGGGCAGAGGAGCGTCACCCTACTGCTTTCTCGCAGTGCGAGAAAGCCAAAACATAAAACAGTAATAACTTTTGGTTATTACTTTTTTATGTTTCTTTCCGGATTGCGGGCGGGCGGGCGGGCAGGTGGGTGGGTGGAGCTGCCTGGGCCAGGCAGGAGTGGTTTGCCAAATCCTGAGTGCGCATGACTGTTTTGGGGAACCATCGCGTACAGCCCCTGGCTGGGCAGAGTCCTGACCAATCACAACACCTCACTCGAGCGTTGTGATTGCCTTAGGGGAGGGAGGCTGACTGCTTCCTGTTCCTCCAGCAGTGAAGACGTGGGACCCGGGCCGGCAGAAATGTAGGTTTTATTTTATTTTTATTATTAAACCCCCTCCCGCTCCCCGTGCGACCCCACAAACACCTGCAAGCCATGCTGGACGCAACTGGGTGTTCGCAGTCATTTTATGGGGTCCAGATATATTTGTCATCATCATAACTTGACTCAAGCCAAATTAAAGCAATTTAGAAAAGAGAGAAAGAAGCATGATGAGAAAGATAGGAAACAGTGACAAAAGAGAAAGCAGGCAACAAAATGGAAATGCAAGAGTGTAAAACGATAGGAAGGGTGTGATGCCAGAAAGAGTCATGAGGAGGAATCAAAACTAGACAGCCTTGCTATTCAGCAACCACGGCTTTACTGAGCACTACCGAGGAGCTCCTAAGTAAAACTTTGTGTTTTGCACCGATTTATTTCTTTACTTTAGTCAATATTTATTTATTTTACAAATTGAGACCTGCTTAAGGCCTAATTTATTAGCAGAGAGTGGCAAACTCTCAATCCACACTGGATTCTTTCACTGCGCTGGACTCTCTCTCTCTCTGGATGCCTGAACAGAGCTTCCACATTGATTGGGCAGGTGGTGGGCAGTGCAATGTAAATGCTAAAGTAGGTTAAACCTATGAGGAAAAGAAGAACCCCTCTACTCTTCCAAATGTAGAAAACCTGGTCTACTTGAAGCCCGCCTCATTTCTATATTGTGACATCAGAAAGTATGTGGCGTTTTCCCAGTGTTGGTCACCGAAAAGGTGTATTCTGGGAACTGTCACTGCCTGAGTTGGGGTTATTTTGGGCAGGGCTGAAGGATCAATATGAGTGCAAGCTGACAACCAGCCTCATTAACAATGAATAACGTTTAATACATGTTTTTAGTGAGCAACAATTGCTGATGTTATACCCTCTTGTCTGGGCATACATGTCGCACTCGGAGTGACAAATGCAAAAACAACAGTTGATGGACAGAATGCAGAACAATGTCATACATTCAACCCAGTACAGAGATCTGGGCCTAAATCTATTGTTTTGTTGCTCGTCATGCCATTCCAGTTTGAACCCAACCATATGCAAATCAGTCTTGACCCTGTGCCTCATGAGAACATTCTAGGCCGAACTGCCAAGCCAGATCCTCTCTGGACTGGAAACAAGCATCCTAGGACCGGTTTCGGGGTTTCACCCCTCTTCAGCCAGGATAGCTTGAATCCAGTGGCATGGAGAGCACAGGACCCACGTCTGGGCATAATCGTACCTCTTGGGGTGACAAATGCAAAAACAACAGTTGAGGGACAGAATGTACTGTCATACATTCACCCCAGTACAGAGATCTGGGCCTAAATCAATTGTCAGCATTCCATCCATCAATTGTTTGCTGTAACACTTTTCGCCCTAAGTGGGATGGTTATGCCCAGACGTGGGCACCTTGCTCACTGTGCCACTGGATTCAAGCTAGCCTGGCTGAAGAAGGGTAACATACCCTGAAACCGGTGCCAGGATGATTGTTTCCGGTCCAGCGAGGAACTGGCCTGGCAGTTCGGTCTTGGCTGTTCCGATGATGCACAGTGTCAAGACTGATTTGCATCTGTCTGGGTCCAAACTGGGGTGGCGTAGAGGGCAAAAAAATGATGGATTTAACCCAGATTTTTTTGACTGGTGGAGAATGTTTGCATTGTCAGCATTCCGTCCATCAATTGTTTGCTATTAGACCCTCTTGTGCATCATATTTCTGGAGTTGTGTATTTATTGCTGGAGTTATTAATTACATACAGAAAACCTCTGCTTTTCAGAAAGCCCCACCATTTTTATCACATTTGGCAGCAGACAGTCTTAGTGATTTGAAAAACCTCATCTCATAAATTCTTCAATAAAAGAACAGAAATATTAAACTTTGTGTCAGCCCTTTCATCTATTGTCTTTAAAGTATTTGCCATTGATTCAATGGACTGTCCATAGAGGGTTTGGCATTTCATAAATGATTATATTGTCCCTCTTGTGTTCCTGTTAGGTTTTGGTGATGAGGCATCAAGTAACCGTTTTGTTAAATTGCAGATGCAACATGATACCCAGCTTGTGATTTAGAAGTCACCTGATCTTTTGTGAGTTAATTTGCTGCCTCAATTACAAATTTTTATGGACCTCTTTTCTTTGCCTGCGGCTCTCATAAAGAGACAGTGATATTATAAAATCACCCCTGTGCCTTCATCTTTTTTACCTTTCTGCCAGGATATTATGATATTTATTTACAGCTGTTTTTGTTCATATAGTAAATCTGCGTGTGAGCATCGGCTCTCTTGTAGCTACAACAAAAATACTAGCTATTTGTCAAAGGTTTTTACTATGCAATATTTTTTGAAGTGTGTGCTTTTTGTCCCCCACCCCCTTCACGAAGTAGGTGGCATCTTCTGACTGCTTTTCACAGCAGTTTTCTGTAAAGGTACAGTCAAAACCTGCTAATGCCGGAGCGTGGCCAAGTGAGCAATCATGGCGGACGCAGCCTGAGAGAGCTCCGTCCCGCCGATAGCTAATCCGATCATCTATCCTGGTTCCCCCTCACCATACAACGTTCCTGAGGCGTGGAACAGAGAGTTGACAACAGCGGCAGGCTCCGAGCTGAATCTGGGCTGCCAGAGGGCAAGAGGAGCCGTGGTGTAGCCATTTAGGCGGTGGGGCCCGCATCGTAAGGTGAAGCCGGGGACCTCGAGTTTGGAGCACCCCGTGGATTGCTGTGGCTCGGAGGGGGCGGAGCGGCGCAAGACAGCTGGGGACCGGGGGGGTGCCCTGACTGCTCGGGGCCCCCGGCGGTGACTCCCGACCCTGCGCTGGACAGGCTGCCACCGGAACTGCAGAGAGGCTCTGGGCGGACGGCCGAGAAGCGCGGCCTGTCTTCACTGCGGAGCCGGGGAATCGATTTTGGTGGCCATCCCCGTGGGAGCAGACCTGGACGCAGCGAGGGGGGGTCCGGGCCCTCCTGAAGGCGGGAGCGCCATTTAACGGGCAGATAGACATCCCGAGGGCCCCGTCAATCGGTGCCGGTCCCCTCCTGGGCCTTGTACTTGGCTGCCGGCTATTGCCCCGGGAGGGCGAGGGACACGTGCACTCGGACCTGCGCCTTTGTGAGCCCCAGAGGTGAGGAGAGACAGCTGGGACCCTGAGGACTGGCGCGCAGCATCGGGGATACCTCTGGAGGCAGGAGGGGTTCACACGGCTGCAGACACCCTGAGAGGCACATCGACGGGGGGCAGATACCTGGACGGCGGACGCAAAAGTGCACCGAGAGGTGAGGACCGTGGGGCCAGTCTTGAGGCCAGGGCAGAGGGAGCCACGGACCTGGCTGCCCCACTGAGAAGAGAGCTGGAGGGCACCACGAGCGATAGCAGCTAACAGGCACGACGCACTAGGACGGTGAACGGCATTGGAGGTGCGGCTGGCTGGCCCCCTAGACCCTGGAAAACGAGTGTGGTGTGGGTGAGTGATCCTCCCCCGGTGGGATGTTGCCGAGAATCGGGGATAACTTTGGTGGGCCCGGAGTGGAGATCCCAGCGGCCACTGAACATGACCATGGGCGGCAGTGGTGGTAGTGCCACGAAACAAGGACGAATAGACAAGTTTCACGGGCCCAAGTGGGGGTGCTGGGGCTTCTGGCGGCCACCAGGCTCCGGGGCCAGACAATGCAGCCCTCATGGCTGCTATTACACAATCTAGAGACATGTTGGATGCGAAGATTGGGGCCGTGGGGGCGGACGTCACCTTATTACGCCAAGATCTACGAAATGCCATGGCCCGTATCACAGAAACTGAGACCAGAATAACGGGAGTGGAAGACGATGTGGCGATCTTGATGAAGAAGGTGGACACATGGAAGGGATTCAGAAAGGCCTCATGCTCCGGGCGGAGGATGCGGAAGGGCGGGCCCGACGCAACAACTTGAGGTTCGTTGGATTTCCGGAGGACTGCGAAAAGGGCAACATGGAGGCTTTCCTGACCCAATGGCTAGAGGGATGGCTACCGCCGGAATCCCGTTCGCGCTGCTTCATAATCGAGCGGGCACATCGAGCGTTAACCCAGAAGCCGCCGGTTGGCACTCGCCCCGGCCAGTGATAGCCAAGCTACTCAACTACCATGATCGGGACACTATCCTGCGGCAAGCACGAGTAAAAGAGCTCCTTATGTTCGATAATCAAAGGATGCTGATCCTCCCAGATTATACCAGGCTGGTGCAGCAAGAACGACAGTCCTTTACAGCGGCCAAAGCACACCTGAGGGACCTCAAAATCCAATATGCCTTGCTTTACCCGGCCCGCCTGCGGGTGATATTCCAATCACACACACTGTTCTTTAATACTCCAGAAGAAGTGTTTGCCTGGACCGATGAGACTGTCCGCGTCAGGGTGCACACTCCGCCTGCTAGAGACTCTGATTCATCCTCGACGTCGGCGCAGCCACGGACCCCCAGACGATCGCGCAGTAGGAGCAACTGGAGAGCCAGATCGTCGAGACGCACTCCCTCCAAGGCTATGGAGAAGGGGGAAACCACCGCTCCAGACACTCAAGGGCCAAATACGTGAAGGTTCAAAGCGCTCTGTTTCAAGGTTCAACGTACGGATTTGCGGCCAATGCCTGGCGGACATACACGATCCAGACGCAGATAGACTAAGCCCTTGGGGATTACTGTCGGGAACGTGTAGTTGCTTATAGTTTTGCTGATCAGGGATGTGAGTATGGGGGGGGGCGAACTAGAGGGCAAACACACACCCCAAGTTCGGAGGAGCTCATCTCCCAGGGGGTAGGTTGGGAATTGGGTGAGTAGTTCATGGGGATCCATTGGGATAGAAGGTCTCCGGTCTCCCGTTGGGGGTCGGGGATACCCTATGCCGCGACAGATACTTCAACGTTGCTGAGGTATGGGGGAGGGGGGTGGTTGGGAAGTTGTGGGGGAGTTGGGGGCGAGGGTAGGGGGGCTGGAGGTGGGGGGGAGGGTTGTGTGGCACAGTGTCGTCTGGATCACTGTTCTTGGTGTGTGCATGCCCACTGTGCCCGTCGCAGTGCCCGGTGATGTGCTTGCGATTGGATGGCAGTTGAGAGTCCTAGGCGGGGGACGCCTGTGGCATCTCTGAGAGTACTAAGCTGGAATGTGCGGGGGATGCTTGATAAAATTAAAAGAGGCGCAGTTCTGAGACTGGGGAAGAGGGAGAAAGCGGATATTCTCTTTTCACAGGAGACACATATGTTGGGCAATAAAAAGCTCAGCCTACAGAGATATGGTTATGATCAGGTCTATCACGCTGGATTTGTGAGAGGGTCCTGAGGAGTGGCCATTTTGTTCCATCGTAGATTGTCCTACATCCACTCGACACAGTGGGTTGATCCACAGGGCCGGTATGTGTTTATAAAAGGGATGATTGGCGCGGAGCCGCTGGTAATTGGGAGTGTGTATGCCCCGCCCCCACTACAGTGGTCGCTGATTGAGAAGTTGTATATGGTGTGGGCGGAGATTCCGGAGAGCCTTGCGGTGATGGGGGTGATTGGAAAGATGTTATGCAATGCCACATGGATCGCTGTAAACATGGGGATGGCCAGGTCGCTGACACACCCACCAAACTGGGAGGTATGGTACAGAGAATGGGATGGGTGGACACGTGGCGCTACCTCCATGTACACAATCGGGAATATACATTTGTTTCAGCAGTACATAAATCGTTTTCAAGGCTTGATTACATTTTTGTCCCCAGAGCAGTGATAGGGAGGTTTGACGCGGCGTCCATCTTACCGCGCGGGTTGTCAGATCACTCTCCAGTAACAGTAGATATTACTTTAGACAGAGAGAGGCAGCCGTTTCGACGGCGCCTTTTGACTTGGACTTTGCAACAGGAAGATTATCAGCGCCACATGGGGGAGGCCATAGCCCACTACTGGGAAGATAATACTGGCACGGTGTCGGATGTAGGGACCTTATGGGAAGCCCTGAAGCTCACTCTCCGCGGTGCGGATATTGCCTGGTGTTGCTGCGGCACGTAGGAAACGGAAGGAGGAGTTGGTGAAGGCTGAGGCGGCGGTAGAGCTGCTGGAAGCCCGATGTGGGGCGTCCCGGGACGGTGGAGATGTGGGACAGCTTCTCCTGGCACAGCAGTCCTATGCGTCCATATTGCTTGATGAGGCTCGGCAAGTATGGCTGGCGACACGGAGCAGAATCTATCAATGGGGCGACAAATCTAGTGCAATGCTGCATAGGCTCTGCCAACACACATTTCAGGCGCGGGTGTTGCCGGGTCTCAGAGACGAAACTGGGGCCTCGATTTCGGCACCAAAAGTGCTGGCAGATAGCTTTTCCCGATACTATGCGGTCCAGTATGCTCCGTCGGAGAGTCTCCCTGCACCGGACATTGATGGCTTCATGGCGGCCCTCCCGCCCCGCGCACTCCCAGAGGACGTGCGGGAGCGACTTGAGGCTCCGCTGTCGGCGGACGAATTGGGTGCGGCCCTGGGGGAGCTCAATACAGGTAAGGCCCCTGGGCCAAAAGGGTTCCCGAGCGAGTTCTTTAAGAAATTCCATCTTCAGCTTGGTTCACACTACAAGGAAGCCCTGGAAGCGGCGAGAGAGCAGGGACTCCTGCCGGCGGACTGGAGACAGGCAGAAATTGTCGTATTTTGCAAACCCGAACGACCCCCTGACCGACACGAGTCCTATCGCCCGATTTCTCTTCTGAATATTGAGGCTAAGATATTGGCTAAGGCGCTTGCGAATCGGGTCCTCCCCTATATCACGGACCTGATTCACCCCGATCAGGCCGGTTTTATGCCCCGTAGGGCGACGAGACATAACATCAGACGAGCGCACATAGTGGTGGAGGCGATTGGGAGGACTGGGACCCAGGCGGCGCTACTACTAGCAGACATCGACAGGGCCTTTGACTCCTTAAGTTGGGTTTACCTCTTTGCACTCCTCCCGCGTCTTAACTTTGGACCGCATTTTCTGTCATATCTGAAGCTGTTGTATACTGACTTGACGGCCTCGGTTAGGGTAGCGGGAGCTACATCTGTGGCCTTCCCCATAGGGCGAGGCACTCGGCAGGGGTGCCCCCTTTTGCCGTACCTGTTCACTCTAGCTATGGAACCGCTGGCGGCGTGGGTTCGGATAGATGCGCAGATGCGGGGCTTTGAGTGGGAGACGGGACCATCGGACAGAATTGCACTATATGCTGACGACGTCCTATTTTTCCTCACAGAGGTGAATAGATCGGGGCCCAGAGTCTTGGAAATCATGAGAATATTTGGTGAAGTGTCGGGATTGTGTTTAAACCCGCGTAAATCTACCTTTGGGTGATAGGAGATCGTGGGGGGATTGGCCCGTGGGCATCTATACTGCAGGAAGCGACTGGCGGCCTTAAATATTTGGGGGTGTTTTTGACGGCCACGCCCGCTATTGCGTGGGAACGTAATATAATACCTGTCTGGGACCGAGTGCAAGCGGAGATGAAGTCCTGGTCTCGTATGCCCCTCAATCTCTACGGTAGGTCGGCTATCTTCAAGATGGTTGCCCTCCCGCGCCTTTTGTACCAGCTACAGAATCACCTATATCCGATCTCGCCGCAGTGGTTCAGGCAAGTCAATTCGGCTCTGTGGCAGTTCCTGTGGGCGGGGGGTTTAATGCGAGTGGCCTTGCGCACCTGCTTTTTGTCCACGTACTGCGGGGGACTGGCGACGTTGGATATTCTGTCCTATTATCATGCGTCCCACCTCCTGGTTCTGAATGAATGGTGGTATGGGGACAGGGAGGACCCTGCCTATGCCCTTGAGCGCTACCTAATGGACCCTGAGACGCTCTATACTATTTTATACTCTGCACGGTTGAAGAAGGCGCTGCCCAGGGCCGCCCAAGTGGTCTTTCAGATCTGGAGACAGTCGCTGCGTCGTATGGGATGGTGGGGCAGTCTTACGGGGGAGACCCCGCTCTGGCACAATGGGCGGCTGCCGGAGCTAGCTTCGCTGCGGGGCTTCCGCGGCTGGGATTCTATAGGCATTTCCACGTTAGGCCACGTTCTGAAGGGTACGTCACTTAAATCCTTTCAGGAGCTCAGAGAAGAATTCTGTATGCCCCGCACGCAGTTCTTTAGGTATTTGCAATTCCGTCATGCCCTCGCTCCAGCATTGGAGGGGCTGGACTCTTTGCCTGAATTTAGCCCGATAGAGGCTAAGGTGTTCATGGGGGACCTGGAAGAAAAGAAAATATCGTGAATCTACCAAACGCAAGTCACGCATTGCTCATCCTCTCTCCAGACACTGCGGGACACCTGGGTAAAGGATGTGGGGGAGCTAGGGAAGGAAGATTGGAGAGAAGCCCTCGAGTCCCCTAGAGGAGCGGCCATAGCAGTGCGTCTGAGATTTATTCAGTTTAAATACGTACACAGGGCCTATTACACCAGGGAGAGACTGTGGCGAGCTGGTTTGATTGAATCCCCAGTATGCTTGAGATGTGGGCCTGAAGTGGGCACATTCCTACATACGGTGTGGGACTGTGGTGGCTTGACAAGATTTTGGACTGGGGTGTGGGACCGCTTGTCCGAGGTGTTGGGCTGGGACCTCCCTCGCACCCCCAAACTAGGGCTTCTTCACATCCTTGAAGGCGTTGGCGGCAATCTGTATAAGCGACACCTACTCCTGCTGGGTCTTGCAGTCGAAAAGAGGGATGTGGCTCAGGCATGGAAGGATCCCCGGGCTCCCAAAGTGGTAGTGTGGAAAAAGGGCCTCGATTTTTGTATGGGGATGGAGAGGCCAGTTTTTGAGGCCAGGGGCTGCCCCAGGAAACACTATAAAATATGGAAAAGATGGGCAGAATACAGGGGACTCTGGCTGGAACCGCCAGCATTGTTAGGAGACGCAGAAGGGCAGGGGTGATGGGGATATGGGGGCGAACTGATACCCACTGTTACATATATATGCAATTCTTTTCACAGGGATACAGAGACACTGTGCTGAGGGGGGGGGTTGAGGGGGGCCTGGGCTAAGGGTGGGGGGGCGGAGGGGGGGTCGGTGACTGGGGAGTTGGGGGGGGGTTTGTTCTCAGTAATTATGTAGACCTTTGATTAAAGTGTGATATGCTTGTGGCAGTTCCTCCGGGGTACGGAGTGCTGTGTCTTATATACGATCTACCATTCCAAAATAATAAACAAAGTTTTTTTTTTTTAAACCTGCTAATGCCATGTGCCCAGCAAAAAGGGCCCCACTCTCAGCTTCCACATTGTTATAGCCCTTGAAATTGCCTTCAATATGGGATTTTCATTTAGGAAAGTGAGATGAAACTAGAGGTGAGTGAGCCATTGATGGCTCGAGACAGCTGCCTTTTGGACTCTCACATGAAAAATAAGCCAAACCAGCACGTGACATCTGCTGGCCACACATTTATTTAATTCATCAAGACCACGCCCCACCTACAGTAGAGGAGGAGCTGCCAAGTGCTGCCTTTGCTTTGCAGATAGGCTCACAGTGTTGGTTGGCCCTTCAGAGTGTTGTAAAAGTGTACAGGACATATGATGTTCCAAACATTTTGTGAGAGCCGGCAATATATAAAAAAAAAGAATTAGTAACATTACATCCCTCTCTGAGAACTTTTTCAGCACTCTTCAGGGCTCTATTTTTTAGCTTATCTCAACTGCTGCCCCCAGCCCTAAGGTGTAATAAAAAAGGCAAAAGGATGGTACATTGTAGACACTAAAAGAATATCTGTCTACTGATAAGCTCTGCACTTAACATGTGTAATGTGTAATCCTGGGCGTAGTTCGTGTAGTAGCGCTACGCGTAGCTACGTGAAGTGCACTTCGCACTACGCGAGCTACGCGAACTGCGTAGTGCACTGTGCAAAATGCTGTTCGCACTGATAGCACAGTGCCGGATGCTTGTCTGCACTGTGCAATCAGTGCAAACCACATCTTGCACAGTGCAAGCGGTCGTTTTCTGCAGCTCAAGTAGATTTCTACTCGAGCTGCAGCTTTCTCAACGCAGACTGGTAGTTTCTCATCACGAGCATACCCGACCACTCGCAATGAGAAACCTGACCTCCCCGTGTTGATAATCTCGCCGGGAGGTTTATTTTACACGCTCGTGATTGGCAACTTGATGTTGCTGATCGCGAATGAGGAAAAAGTTCCGCTGGGATGTCATTTTGCTCGTTCGCAGTCGCCAACTTGACGTTGAGGACCGCGAGGAAACAAAAAATGACCGCTATGCCAAGCATGTTTGCACTGTGCTACGTGCAATTCGCGTAGTGCGAAGTAGCGCAAACTTCGCAACCTACGCGAGCGTAGTAATTCGCCCAGGGTTAGTAATGTGACGACTGATACTCTCTGGGCTCTGAGAGACATCTTTTATCTTAATGCATGTCATCACCTTCACTGACCGTGTTGAGTCTCCTCTGAAATGCTCCTGAAATTGTCGTATTTTATAAGCCAGCGAACACAGATGATATGAACATTAAAACAGAGTAGTCTGCCTTACCTTCACTTTCAAATTTGTTTATCGAGAGAGTTTTTGTTTTACCAAATCCCAATAAACATAATGTGCTTATTTAGTTCCTCAGAGAACTAAACACCAAGGATTAAGGGACTGATTTAGATTTCGGTGGATGGTTTACTCTGTTTCAACGGTGATGGATATCTCGTCTGCCGAAATAGAAATTCCATAGGATATCATGGGATTTATATTTCGGCAGATGGGATATCCGTCACTGTTGTGACGGAGTAACCCATCCATCGAAATCTAAATCAGGCTCTGCAATTCTACATAAAACAGGGAAAAGAGACGCAGCATAGCATGATGGCTGTAGTAGCTCCTGGGATCTGTCTCCCTATCGTCTATCGTGCCATCTTCATCTGAGCCCTGAGCGGTGGGTGTGCTGTCGGAAGGTGTTGGGAGTTCGCCGAGCCCGAGATCGGGGCTGTGGGACCAGAGAGCTCGAAGTTGTACCCATCACCATCTGCGGCCTCCTCCTCGCCTGAGGCAGGGCTCTGGCGTGACTGCCAGTGCCGATCGAGGCATGGCGAGGCGCGGCCCCAGACATTGCGTGAGACCGCGATCTGGGCCAGCGAGCTGGAGTGAAAGCCGTGGCATGGCAGGGGCATTGGACCACCGAGAACGAAAGTAGCGGCACTGTACCAGGTGAGCCAGGCCCCCCCACTGGTGGCTCATTACTCTGTGTGGCCAGCTGGATTGGGGAAGACGCGCCCGCCATGGCAAAACCTCAGCCTTGGCCCCTGGGGGTATAGCAGCAATAATAATAAGGGGCCATGGGGTTCCTCACACGGTCAGCACCCGGGATCCGAATAACTGCCTGCATCGGGGGGGGAGAAGGATTAGTTACTTACCTGTAATCCTAGTTCTCTTCCAGGGGTATCCTCATCAAAGTCATAAGCATTAGAATATTCCCGACCATGCGCGGGACCCCGGAAACACTATATTATATGTGCCCCACATATATATACTCATATATATATAAATACATATATATATATAAAAACATGCAATAGCAGCCAAATAAAATCGGAGCTGAAATATGCTGTGTAGAATTTCCACTATACATGTATAATAAGCATTAGAAACATGAGAAACAACAACAAAGTTTGTTTAGAAACTGTTTTAATGCTCAGAAAGCAGTAGAAATTCTCATAACTCACTGGAAGCATAGAAAGCTCCCAGGCTGCATTGCAAACACACAGTTTAAAAAGACTGAAAAGCTAACCTGTAGCTGCATAGCAATAAACTGACACCGTGCCTTTAAGGCACCCATGACCCCCAGTATCCCATCTTGCCTCAGGGGTGACAGTTAGGTCAGTTGTTCTTTTCGGAGACTGAAAACAAACCCAGTAACAAATAGGTTAACAATATCTCCTTATTAAAGAATGTCCTTTGCCCGGGGAGGCGGGAGGGTTGCTTATGACTTTGATGAGGATACCCCTGGAAGAGAACTAGGATTACAGGTAAGTAACTAATCCTTCTCTTCCAGGGGATCCTCATCAATAGTCATAAGCATTAGAATAGAATAGCGAGCCTCACCTCATCTCCCTGCGGGCAAAGGAGTAACAATACAGTAATACCCATACTAAGCCTAGTAACAACTACGCTCGTACAGGCAGCAGGCTACCCAAATAGATTCCTCAAGGAGGCTTGTCCTACTTGAGTATCGGCCCTGGAATCAGATTCTAGGCAGTAATGCCTCGTAAAGGTATGAACTGATTTCCATGTTGCAGCCTTGCATATTTCTGACATTGGAATGTCGTGCAAGAAAGCTACTGTGGCCGCTTTCCCTCTAGTAGAATGCGCTTTGGGTGACACCAATAAAGGCTTGCCTGCAAGCTGATAGGCCAATTTAATGGAAGAGACAATCCATCTGGAGATGGATCTCTTGGCCGCTGGAAAGCCCGTTCTCATTGAACCATAGTTCACAAACAGTTGATCCATTTGCCTGATCCCTTTAGTCTTTTCCAAATAGAACTTGAGCACTCTCTTAAGATCTAAGGAGTGAAGTGACCGCTCGGCTGGGGTCGTAGGATTTGGAAAAAAAAGAAGGGAGGGAAATGGACTGATTTATATGAAAATCAGAAATGACTTTAGGCAAGAAAGATGGATGAGCCCTTAGGACTACTCTATTGTGATGGAAAACAATATATGGCTCTTTCGCACAGAGGGCTTGTATCACGCTTACTCTGCGCGCAGAGGTATTCGCCACCAAAAAAGCCGCCTTCCAAAAGAGATGTTGCAAGGAGGCCTTGTGGATGGGCTCGAAAGGAAGTGACATTAACCTGGATAGAACCAGGTTCAATTCCCATGGAGGAGAAGGGTTTTGCACAGGGGGATACACTCCTTTCAACCCCTGGAGGAAGTCCTTAACCACTGGAACCTGAAAGAAAGAAATCTGATCAGGTGATTTTCTGTATGCTACTATGGCTGACAAATGAACCCTAATAGAAGCGTACTTTAAACCAGCAGTTGCCAGGGAAAGGAGGTATGGCAAGATGACGTCCTCCTGCCCTTTAGTCGGATCTAAGTGATGATCCCTACACCATAAGTAAAACCTTTTCCACTTGAACGCATAGGACGCTCTCGTGGAGGGCCTCTTAGCCTCCTTTAAAATGTTCATGCATTCGGGAGGCAAGTTCAAATGTCCATATTGCAGGACCTCAGGTGCCAAGCTGTTAGGTTCAGCGATGGGAGGTTGGGATGCATTATCCTCCCGTTCATCTTGCTCAACAGGTCCTGCCTGCAAGGGAGTCGTCTGTGTGGACACACAGACAGATGCAGAAGGTCCGGGTACCACCACTGCCGCGGCCAATCCGGAGCTATCAGGATCATCTCCATGTTCGACCTGAGGAGCTTGGAAACTACTCTCGGAATTAGAGCCAGGGGAGGAAACGCGTAAGCGAATGTCCCTGACCAATCCATCTGGAGAGCATTCCCCTGCGTTTCTGGCCGGTGGAACCTGGACGCGAAGGCGGGGCATTTGGAGTTTTCGTCGTCTGCAAACAAGTCTATGGTTGGACGACCCCAGCAACAAAAAAGCTCTTTTACTACTTCGTCGTTTAGCACCCAGTCTGGCTGATCTTCCAAGTGCCTGCTGAGTGCGTCTGCTTTTACGTTCAACTCGCCTGGAAGGTGCACTGCCACTACTGTGAGGCCTCGAGAGAGAAGCCAATGCCAGATTGCCTGAGCCTCTCGAGAAAGTGGGCGAGATCTTGTGCCTCCTTGTTTGTTCAGATAGAACATGGTGGTCGTGTTGTCCGTCTGAACTAGGACTGAGTTGGACTCTATCGCTGGAAAAAAAGCTTTGAGAGCCACGAATACTGCTCTGAGTTCCAGCATATTGATGTGGTATGTCTGCTCCTGCGCAGACCACTGGCCTTGAATTTGAAGCGGACCCATGTGCGCTCCCCAGCCTTGCAGAGAGGCATCCGTCACTATAGACTGGGATGGAAGAGGTTGGTGAAACAGAACCCCCACCAGTAAATTCTTTCTCCGAGTCCACCATTTGATGGCATCTTTCGTCGCTTGGGAAAGAGTGATACGATCTTCCCAACGTCCTGTCGCTTGGTCCCACTGATCCTCCAGAGCCTGCTGTAGAGGACGCATTCTCAGCCTGGCGTTTGGAATGAGAAAAATTCAGGATGCCATGGAACCCAGCAGGGATGCTACTTGTCGGGCTGTTGGAAGCCGAGACTCTAGCAGAATCCCACATTTCTGACTCATGGAAAAAAGTCTCTCCTCCGAAGGAAACGCTTTTCCCACTCTTGTATCCAGAACGGAGACTAGGTAGTGGATGGACTGTGTAGGCCGCTGGACTGACTTCTCCAGGTTCACATGCAGGCCGAGCCTGCGCAACTGGTGCAGGCAAAGTTGTGGATCGTGCGATACCTATTTTGGAGATGGGCCTTTTAGGAGCCAGTCGTCCAGGTATGGGTAGATGAAGAGTCCCTTCTTGTGAAGAAAATCCGCCACCGCTGCCATGCATTTGGTGAAGACTCGTGGTGCGGACTTGAGACCGAAGGGTAGCACCTTGTACTGGTAGTGTTTGTTCCCTACGACAAAGCTCAAGTACTTGCGATGTTGTTGAGCAATTGGGATGTGAAAGTACGCATCCTGTAGATCCACCGAACACATCCAATCTCCGGCTTGAAGATGTGGGCATATTTGGTGAAGCGCTAACATGCGGAACTTTTCTCTGACGATGACTTTGTTTAAAAGCCGCAGATCGAGTATTGGTCTGAACTTGTCCACCGGATCTTTTTTGGGGACAAGAAAATATCTGGAGTAAACTCCCTTTCCTCTTTGAGCGGGAGGAACTTCCTCTATCGCTCTTTTTTGCTGTAGGACTTTCACCTCTCTTCGGAGCAAGCTTAGCTGGAGAGGGCAAGAACTCTTTGGAAGAATGCTCTTCGGAGGCGCACGGAAAGGTAGACTGTATCCATTGCGCAGTATATTCAGCACCCACTGATCCTTTGTGATGCTGACCCACTCTGCCAGGTGTTGTGAAGCACTTCCTCCCATTGGAGTGGGTAACGGCGCCAGAGGAAGCCACTGCTCAGGCCTTTCCTCCTCTTGTGGTGTTAGAGGATTGCTGGTGACCTCCTCTACCTCTGCTGGGTTTGCCTCGAAACTGAGACTTCCCCTGGTTCTTATTTTGGGACCACTGAGGGGTTTGAACCCTCTGTTGAGCCCCTCTCCCCCTGTTGGTCTTGAAGCGGCGTTTGAACTCTTTTTTCTTTTCCAAACCCACCGCTTTCACTGTTTCTTGTTCCGTCTTCATGCGGTTCATTTCCTCGTCAGCATGCTCCCTGAAGAGAGCGGAACCCGAAAAGGGGAGGTTAAGGATGCGATGCTGAGCATCCGGTTTCAGACCTGTAAGGCGCAACGAGGCCGACCTCCTGGCACAAACCCGATGTGAATAGGAATGCGCCGCCAGTACAGCACCATCCGCAGCCGTGCTTATCATCTGATTCGCCACCAGACATCCTTCTGTCACAGTTTCTTCAAAATCCTGCTGGTCTTCCTTCGGCAGTTTGGATTTGAACCTTTCCATGGAGTCCCATAAGGCTCTGTCGTATCGACCCAGAAGCGCAACCGCACTAGAAACCTTAAGAGTGGATGCAGCTGAGTTGCAAACCTTACGGCCCCAGGAGTCTTGAGGTTTGCTGTCCTTGTCTGGTGGGACTGAAGAGGAACCGGCAACTGCGTGCGTCTTCCTCGCCGCTGCCACAATGATAGGCGTCAATTCCAAGCCCCGCCCCCTTCGTACATTATGCTTATGAGTTAGCGGAATGTGTCTAACTAATTACTTGCATTTACGCATTTACATTTATGTTCTCATTATTCAGTTATTCACTTATGCGTGTGATATCGTTTCAGTGTTCTTAGCTTAGCATGTGTGCCACCATTTTGAATTATTTCTCTCTGCGTGCAAACTGTACTTGCTCATTCCCCCTCCCGTAGGAATAGGAATAATTCCTTGTGTCAGCATATATTCATTTCTTGGTTTACTGTAGCTGAAACTCCTGCTAGCGAAACTCCTTATCAGGCCGTTCTCATGTGCTGGGGATGTAGCGGCCTGGCTCTGTGTCCTTGGGAGATGATAACAAGTGTTGCTATTGCAGGTGCAGATGCCTCTTGTATGAGGCCATTGTCCACACTCTTGGTGGACCAGTACTTTTCCATTATGGGCGTGTTTACTCTGCCTTCTCGTAATATAATGTATCACCATGATGATGTGAGGCAGTCCTTCTCGGCACACTCTTAGGGGTGAGGTCGATATAGGGCCCTCTCATATGGGAGTTTGTGGCCTAATAAACTTGCATTGTTTATTCTTCTCCACTGTCCGGCTGACTTATTTTGGGTAACTATATGTGAGTGAGGTAAGTCACTCGGGCGGGTATTTAGCCACGCTTATCAGATGGCGCCCGAACAGGGTCTCCGCGATTAGGACCTTTCTCACCCGTAAGTGGGTAGCAGAAGGCCGGAGACCCCCTGGTCGGCACGGTGGGTCTGGGTACCCACTTTGATGCCGAGCTTGGTTCTCGCAGCGCTGCCCCACCCTGCTGATCGGAGGAGGTCTCGGTCCAGGATCCTACGCCGGAGTCCAGAAGGCGGAACTTTGGAGCTGACCGTGTTGGTCCAGGCAGCCGGAAGTGGAGAACGGTAGAGGTCGGTACCGCGCACGGAAGGTAAGTGGTCCGACCGGTGATTGGAGGGGCTGGAGTGCTCCGTGAGACCGGTGTGTCTCTGGTGATTGGAGGAGCCGGTGTGCTTCTGGGGCTAGTGTGCTCCGGGAAACTCAGAGTGCAGATAGCGCTCTGACAGACTTGATGGAGATTGGGGTACGTTGGTTTGTAAAAAATCCGACTGGATAGTACTGCGGGTTGGTGAGCGGCTTGCTACGTGAAGATTTTGGGCTCGCCCGAACACCTAATGTGGTGGTTTGTGGGAGAGTGCCGGGTCCCGCGCGGTGTGGCGCCTGCCGATTTGTAGTGCTGCCCGGGAAACGGATTGGTTTCCCAGTCTCGGAACAGCGGGTGTGTGCTGTTCAGTCTGCGGTAGGGTCCAGGTTTCCCAGGACTGGGTCGACGGGCCTTGTCTCATTTTGGTAACACGTGTTTTGGTGCGGATTCTATTTGATAAATATATGCATATTGAAACTGTGAATTTTTGTGCTGTTGTGTGTTTGTAAGAGAACAAGATGCCGTGCTTTAGTAAATTGCGGTGTTTCGGGTGTTGTGATGAGGTTTCAGATGTGAGATTGGCTAAGAGCCAACCCGCCCCGGTGGAGGGCTCTCCGAATTTCGACATGTATGTCAAGCATGGCTTACCTCCTATTTTGTTTTCCTCTCTGTGGCATAAGTATACAATGGATAATGTGGATTTGCAGTGGCCTTTACTGGGCTCTTTTGACGCAGTAAAATTAGACTATTTACAAGACAAATTGTTTGCTAGGCGCAGCCGTCAGAGTATGTTTGATTCTTTGCGAATGTGGCAGAAGGAGGCACGAGAACGGCAGATAAGGGAGGAGAAGGTATCTCAGAAAAGATCGGCACAGACCATGGCGCAGAAGGCGAGGGAACACACTAAGAAAGAGAATGAGCTGCGGATTGAGTGCGCAGATAGGCGTTTTAGGTTATTGGAAAATAAGTGCTATGTGGTAAAGGAAGAAGACATAGACGAGATGGAAGATATTTTGAGCGCCCGACCCCCTCCCCCATATGCTCCACAGCCGCTGTACCCTGTGCTCGGAGATTCCGCCCCACAGGCGGTGGTTTCAGTTCCCCAAGTCAGTGCCCCTCCCTTGTCCGGTACACCTGCTTCCTCTGCAGGGGGACGTACTTCCCCCTCTACCACGGCACCCTTGCTCCCTTTCACGGCGGCGAGCCCTGCGTCTGCTGCGCTATCCCCGGTGTTCTCTGCCGGCCCCGCTATCCCCACTGTCTCTGCCAGCGCCACCCCTCAGAGCGCGTTGCGAACACCTGCTAGAGGAGCGGAAGGCGGGCTATTTACTCAGGTACGGAAGTTACTTACGCGTGCTAATGTACCCCTAGATGAGAAGACCATGGTGGCTAATCAAGCTTGTCAATGGGCCAGGAATAATATTTATTTACTAGAGGATATTTGGTCTACTATGAAGGATTATGAGCCATTGATGCAACAGCATGCTTTGTTGCACATGTCAACGACCCTAATAGCGCTATGGGAGCAGGGATATGGTGGTGTGGCGCCAGCGATTCTTCGCGATATTAAGACTCATGCTTACAGGGCTAATACTGGAGCAGCGGAAGTGCTCCGTAGTTTGAGGTACTTGTTGGAGTACAGGAATGAGCTAACAGCGACAGGTGAGACCCATTTCCTGGGGATACATCCGATGCGTGAAGTACACCCTATATTTCACCCTGAGGTACCTGAAATAGTAGACCCGACCACCCAGGTAGTGACTAGACCACGTGTAGATGCCCATTTCCAAGAACAATGGGTGTATACGCCCTGGAAAAGGAGCGAGGTATTAGCTCTGAAGGCGCAGTTACCCGACTCGAGAAAAAATCCAACGGCTTATTACAAAGAATTAACGGAGGCAGCTTCCTCAACAGTAATGACGTTAGCAGACATTGAACTATTTTTTGGATTATTGGTCCCCGTGGATGTGTGGAGACAGGTGAAGGGTTCGGAACATAGAGAGGAGTTAGGCGGTACTTGGGAAGAATTTACAGATTGAGATAAGGAACGAAAGCCAGGTGAGAAGCCGAAGCCTGAGATATTAGCATTACCCGGGCGTATAATTAAATATATGCATTCACTCATTCCTCCTAAGAAGGTAGATTGGGATAAGTTAACGGCTTGCAAACAGAAAAAGGATGAGGCAGTTTCAGATTTCTTCACTCGTTTTGAAGAAACATTTATGGATTTTAGCGGACAAGATATCTCTCAAGATGGAGGGCTCCGTCTTTTTGTCAACAGATTCGTTACAAATCTGCTGCCAGAAATATCGGCCCGACTGCAAGCGTCAGAGAGTACATGGACAACATCTACCCCCTCAGGAATTTTGAGCATGGCCCAGTATTATGAACATAGAGAGAATGAGAATAAGGACAGGCAAGAAAAGAAGGCGAAAGATTTGAAGACAAAGGTTTTGTTGCAGCAAGTAGCGAAGGGCAGAGGACGGGGAGCCCCGCCCGTGTCAGGTGGTCGAGGAAGTAGCTACGGAAGGGGAGAGAGAAGAGAGCGTTTGGGACCCAACCAGTGCGCTAACTGCAAACAGGAAGGGCACTGGTGGAAAGATTGTCCACTACTACGGTCCCATGCTGGACCTGGCAGAGGACGAGGTCGGGGAGATGCGAATAGAGATACTAGACAGTCCGAGGAGGGCAGGAGACCGGGAGGAAAATATTTTGACGGAGGAAAGGATAGACAGCATTCTCAAAGGGAGGGCGATGACGGCAGGGATAGACAGTTCTACAATGATGCGTACGCCATGGATGATTTCACAGGATTTTCCTATAACTAGGACAGCGTAGGGCAGAGTGTGGGACCTGTTTCTGTGGATGTTGATCAATGTGGGCCTTATGTAACGGCAGACTTGTCGGGATCCCATCAGAAATTTTTATTGGATACAGGTGCTACGAAAAGTTCTGTAGCACGTTCTCAGGTTCCAGGGGCGGCTCTGTCTGGCAAGACTAATATTTCAGTGGGGTTCTCTGGTACCCCGGTGGTTAGCCCCATCTCTAAGCCCTTGACACCTACGATTGGCCCCTTCACTGTTGACTCCTCCTTTCTCTTGACTTCGAATTGTGGTGAGAATTTACTGGGTTTGGACTTGTTAAAAAGGCTGCATGCTACGATTTACTGTTCCCCGGATAGTGTGTACCTTACGATGGGTCCTTCTGTCGCGCGTGCGCAGCAATCTTTTTCAAAGGACGAGCCCCTCCCAGTTGAGTTCAGGGATGTTCCCCCGAGTCTGTGGGCCAGTAGCGATACTGATGTGGGAAAAATGGACATTGCACCGGTGTCCATAAATGTTAAGGTGGGAGCGAAGCTACCTCGCATACCCCAATACAAGATCTCTAGAGATGGAGAGAAGGCTCTGTTGCAGATTATACAGGATTTGATTGGATCAGGGGTAGTCGAGGAAACGGACTCGAATATCTGTAATAGTCCGATACTTCCGATACTTAAAAGATCCTCAGGTGACGCAGGTGAGAATACACCTGATGTCTATCATTTTGTGATTGATTTACGCCACGTTAACAAGGTTGTTGAGCCCCAGTACCCAGTGGTTTCTGACATTACTACCATTTTGACTATGATACCCCCCTCAGCTAAATATTTTTCAGTGCTGGACCTTAAGAATGCGTTCTTTAGTATACCTGTACACCCAGATAGCAGGTACCTCTTCGGATTCTCATTGGCTGGCTGGAGGGTCAGATTTTACAAAAACTGGGTCAGAAGAGGCCGGTTTGTATTTCTTCTGAATGCGTGCTGGCACCGCTCTGATAGCCGCTGGAGTTAGGAAAACCTCTTTGACAGGATCCATAATCCCCGGGACGAAAGGCAGCAGAGGACGGGAGATAGCTTTCTTGTGTAAAGTCTCAAAAATGACTGTCCTTGTAACCTGAGGGACAGACATTTCAATGCTCAGCTTCTGAGCTCCTCTTTGCAGGACATCTAGATACATGCCAATGTCATCCACTGGGGAGGATCTGGACGTAGGACAGTCCGTCAACGTAGGGGAATAGTCCCTCTTGGAAAACCTGGTAGAGGTAGATGAAGTAGACGGAGCTCGTCGACGTCTATGAGCACTGTGTCTCCTCTCCCGCGATCTTTTTGAACGCTCCTCCCGTCTAGGAGAGCGAGATCTGATCCGATCTTCTGAACGAGGTTTTCTTCTGGCAGATCGGGACCTTCTGGGAGATCTAGTTGGTGTTCTCACAGGTGATTTTCGCCTGGGAGGACTACGCTTGTCCATTTCCTCTACCAGATTCTGAAGAGGAGACCTGTGTTGTGGGCTGGCATATTCTTACATACGTTTGGTAGCCCCAGAATCTCTCCAATGGTCCAAAGACTTGTACCATCTAGGTGATAGTCTGACTTGCTCGGCCGAAGGATCTGGCCGACGCTCAGGACTTCTGGACTTTGAAGATGCAGTTGAGGAGCCAGAGGACCGTGAAGTGGAATGACAGGAAGCTGACTCCGTTACCATGATCACATCTGAATGTCTCGACGTCGAGCGTTCTTCCCTCGCCGCCAAACGACCTCGGGGAGTCGGCGGGTCAAACAATCTCGACTTTGAATGTCTATGTGAAGATCTATGGTCTCTCGACGTCGAGCGGTGATGATCAGCCGCCAACGGAGTTCTCTGTCTCGACGTCGAATGGCCATGTCCGGCCGTCGACGGAGCCCTCTCTCTCGACGTCGAACGACGATGTCCAGTCGTCGACGGAGGCTGTTCTCTCGACGTCAAACGACGATGTCCAGTCGTCGACGAAGCTCTCTGCCTCGACGTCGAACGGCAATGACCGGCCGTCGACGGAGTTCTCTGTCTCGACGTCGAGCGGCGATGACCCGCCGTCGACGGAGTCTTCTGTCTCGACGTCGAGTGCCTGTGCGACGACGGCGGAGAGGTATTGGGCACCCTCGAGTCCGATCGATCGTCGACGAGACACTGACGGAGACTGCGTCCTCGACGCCGATCGACGAGTTACTGTCGACGGCGGAGGGGTCTTGGTCCTCGACGCCGAACGCCGCTTCTTGGGCGACGGCGGAGGGGTCACACTTCTCGACGCCGGTCGTCGCCTGGATGACGACGGCGGAGGAGTGACCTCCCTTGACGCCGATCGTCGCCTGGTTGACGACGGCGGAGGGGCCCTTGATCTCGACGCCGACCATCGCCCGGTTGACGGCGGCGGAGTGACATCTCTCGACGCCGATCGTCGCCCGGTTGACGACGGCGGAGGGGATCTCGACGACGGAATTGGATCCTTCGACGTCGTCGACGAACCTGTTCTTCTTTTCGACGGCGAGCCCGCCGTCGACGGCTTATTTGATGCCAAACGATCCACCGGTGGTTCTTTCCTCAGCGCCAAGCCTGACGCTGAGGCTGAAGGGATGGAAGACTTAAGTTTTGAAGATGTTTTAGTCTTCTTGGAACCCTTCTTCTCAGGAGACCTTCCTCTGGATGACCTATGAGCCAGGCCATAGATGCGAATTCTCTCCCTGTCTTTGAGAGTTCTTCCTGACAGGTGCTCGCAGTGAGGACAGGTGCCTGGTTCATGATCTTCAGGCAGACACAGGATACAAACATCGTGGTTGTCTGATTTTGCCTTCTTGTTACCACAAGAGGGACACTTATCAAAAAGTGAAGGCATTTTCGACTGAAAATGCCCAGTAAACTGCTTAAAAGGCAGTTCCTTACTTGACAAGATGAAAAATGTCAAAGTAAGTGAAAAAAAGTTGTTTAAAGTGAGTAATTTTCTGTCAGAAAACAGAAAAGAGTGGAGCTGTGTAACCAGGATCCTTCCTGAAGGAGCCGGAAAGAACAACTGACCTAACTGTCACCCCTGAGGAATGGTGGGATACTGTGGGTCATGGGTGCCTTAAAGGCACGGTGTCAGTTTATTGCTATGCAGCTACAGGTTAGCTTTTCAGTCTTTTTAGACTGTGTGTTTGCAATGCAGCCTGGGAGCTTTCTATGCTTCCAGTGAGTTATGAGAATTTCTACTGCTTTCTGAGCATTAAAACAGTTTCTAAACAAACTTTGTTGTTGTTTCTCATGTTTCTAATGCCTATTATACATGTATAGTGGAAATTCTACACAGCATATTTCAGCTCTGATTCTATTTGGCTGTTATTGCATGTTTTTATATATATATATGTATTTATATATATATGAGTATATATATGTGGGGCACATATAATATAGTGTTTCCGGGGTCCCGCGCATGGGCGGGAATATTCTAATGCTTATGACTATTGATGAGGATCCCCTGGAAGAGAAAGTACGTCTATGGCCAATCTAGACAATGCTGGTGGAGCGGCAGATGGTGCCAGCGGCGGCCATTCTTTGGGGGCACAACTGAAACCTGGCGAACAAGTGGTAACCACTGCATATCCTGGCTGCTCAGAGGTGACTCACTGCCCACTCAAAGTCCAGTGTGGGAGGCCCAATAGACTTCTGAAGGCCGAGCTTGCTGGCAGGAGAGGCCCATAGGGGACGCCTGTGCACGTCGGCATGTCTGCATCTGCCCTTCACTTGCGGAGAAGTGTTGTTCCAGGGACAGGCCTTCAGCATCTCTCCTCCCTCCCTTGGCATATAATCCTTGGACGGTCAGAGCCCCTGCTGAATTTGGGACACCCGGCCAAAGTATCCCATGGTGCTGCGGCTGGTGCTGGCATCCCTAACATGGCAAGAGATAAGGTGGCAGCTACCCAAGAACGGACTAAAATGTCAAGCACGAGGGGATCAAAGGTTCCGCAACAAAATAAGCTGGACCGTTATACGCTCCCATAGGTAATCATCCAGGAACAACAAGGCAGAGATAAGTCCATGGGGGAGCAAAGGGGGATGCCCTGGAACTCACCCCTAAAGATTTTATGGAAGCGATCTCCGGGGTTAGGACTTCGCTGGAGCAGAGGATTGACACCATTACGTCCCTGATTAGAGTGGATCTCGTCAAAAGGAGCGAAGAAGTCCAGCAGGTTGAGATTACTATGGCTAGCCTAGTCGATGACACCTCCCAACTCCAACTAGGAATTCATGAACTGAAAACATTCAGGAAGTTTGCAGAAGATAAACTGGATGACTATGAAAGGCGCACTAGGCGCAATAATGGGCGCATTCTTGGTGTACCGGAGAAGGTGGAGGGGCAGGCGACTGATCTCTTTGTGGAGGACCTCATAATGACCCACCTGCAACCCAAGGGTGTGTCAAAGATTTTTGTGATAGAAAGGGCCCCACCGAGTCCCTGGGGGCAGACCGAGGCCTGGTGCCCCTCTGTGTGCAATACTACCCAGCTGGTACAGAAGCAGAGACGCTCCTTCCTTGTCATTAAGAAGAAACTCGGAGACAGAGAAATAAAGTATTCAATGTTGTGTCCGGCCCGGCTCCGGGTGGAGGCGGGTGGGAAAGCTTGGTTTTTTGAGGACCCTGAGGCAGCTGCACACTGGCTGAAGGGTTGGAGAGGGGCTAGCGAGCATAATGCCAGTTGATAATTCGAAATGTTTGGGAACTTGTCTGTGCTTCATTACCGAACTTGGGGTGCCACAGCTCTGTTGCCACCATAGTTTGTGACCCAACCTGTGATTGGCCGAGGTGTTCTGTATTTGATAGTAGACACCAGCTCTGCGGATTTACTTAATCTCTTTCTGTGTTAGATGTTGATGGTAGCTCGCTCCGTCTGGGGTGTTATAATTGTCAGAAGTTGAGGGGGGGCAAGGTGGCGGAGCTTCTCACCCCTCTATGTTCTACTGTTAGTTTACTGTTAGGGCGATAGGCACTCTGCATTGACATGTTCATGGGCAGTTTCAGGCCCAAAGTGCAGGGCAGCAGGGGGGGGGTTGCAAGTCTGTATGTTTTCGAGTTAATGCGACAACGTCTGTCCGTTGTATCAAGAGGACTGTGAGAAGCAGTTAGGTCATCATGAGTACGCACTGGGATAAAAGCTTGAGATTGTTGAGCTGGAACGTCAATGGGCTTGGGGACAAAATAAAATGCTGCCTTGTTCTACAGCACATTAAAAAACACTCCCCAGACATAGTACTCTTCCGAGAAACCCACCTGATGGGCCATTCATGTAAAGCACTGAACAGATGGGGTTATACACTAGTGGCCCATTCAGGCTTCACAACTGGTTCTAGAGCAGTTGGCGACATGCTCAAGAACTCCTTCCCCCTTTCCATACAATCAATATGGTCAGACGACAGGGGCAGATACCCCGCAGTCACGGGACAATGGGAGGGGAACACGCTAACGTTGATCTCAGTCTACATGCCACCAGGTCTGCAGAACAGTACATTCAAAGATATAGGCTCCATTTCGCTTTCCCTCCCGGAGGGCCTCCTGCTAGTGGGAGGCGACTTCAATTCGGTAGTCGCGGGCTCACTAGATCGCGTATCCTGCCCGTGACATTAGACCCTCCTATCGCTGTCTTCCAGACTTCATGGACGCCTTAGGACTAGCTGACATATGGCGGGAGTACCACCCAGATAGTAGTCAGAATACCTTCCACTCAGGGGCACATAATAGCCTATCCCGCATAGAATATCTTCTTATGCCAGTGTCACAAATCACTAATATCCGAGAACTTAGACACATGGCACAAAGAATATCAAATCACTCCCTAGTGTGTGCTCACCTGGTACTAGGGGCCACAAGGTTGCAGAGGATTGCCCCATAAACCCATGATACCTACATAACTTGGTGGTTAAAAAAGCCCTACATCCAGACCTTCGTAAATTATTTCCAAGAAAATGAGGGGTCGTTAGATTCCCGCTTAACATTATGGGACGCGTTAAAATCATCATAAGGAGGGAAGCACTCTCTCTTATACCTGGGGTATGGAAAGAGAAGCAGAAAGACCTGGTTGAAGTCGAGAACGGGGTCCTCCGGCTGGAGGAAGAGATTGGAGAGGAGGTCACACAGGAGCAATTGCACTTCCTGCAACTAAAAAAGATGTATATAACGCCATAGCTACTGATAGAGCAAGGATAAGAAAGGGAACAAAAAGGCAGAGTGTATGATTTAGGGGACAAAGCTGGGAAACTATTAGCCTGGCTTCATAAGAGAGAAATGGTGAACAGGCTAGTGCCAGTGTTGGTAAACGAAGGGGGTAAGACAATCACTGACCCACAGGATATCGCAAATGAATTTGCAGCTCACTATAGTACAGTATACCAATCAAGCACCCTCTTGCTCGAGAGTGACTCCCGGGACCTGCTCAGAGACATACGACTCCCTACCCTCTCGCCTGAGGAAGTGGATGCACTAGACAGTTATATTACAAATGACGAAATAGCGCAAGCAATAAGGAATCTCCAAGCCGGGAATGCCCTCGGCCCTAACGGACTGCCCATCGAGCGTCATTAGTTAAAACCAGACAGGATAGCCCCGTACCTGCAAGCTATGTTTGGTGGGGGGGACATATCGCCATACCTGCAGACGCCGAGAGTTGCTCCTGGGTGGGGAACGCTGTGTGTCTCGCCGCCGCTGTGCCATCCTCGCGGCTGGAGACTACAGCTCCCAGTGAGCTCAGCGGCCACTTCCGTCCTCCCGCCCTGATCACGCCCGGAGGCGCTACAAAGCACGGACGCTCCCTCGGTGGAGCGGGGGGACATATCGCCATACCTGCAGACGCCGAGAGTTGCTCCTGGGTGGGGAACGCTGTGTGTCTCGCCGCCGCTGTGCCATCCTCGCGGCTGGAGACTACAGCTCCCCATGAGCTCAGCGGCCACTTACGGCCTCCCGCCCTGATCGCGCCCGGAGGCGCTACAAAGCACGGACGCTCCCTCGGTGGAGCGGGTGGACATATCGCCATACCTGCAGACGCCGAGAGTTGCTCCTGGGTGGGGAACGCTATGTGTCTCGCCGCCGCTGTGCCATCCTCGCGGCTGGAGACTACAGCTCCCAGTGAGCTCAGCGGCCACTTCCGGCTTCCCGCCCTGATCGCGCCCGGAGGCGCTACAAAGCACGGACGCTCCCTCCACGTCGCGGACGCGCGCGGGCGGCGCCGGGCGGAGACCGGGCAGACGGCGGGCCATCGGTGGCCGTCCGGGGCTGACCGATGCCGGGCTGGGCCACATCCCTAACAACTGTCTAACCGGAATATACACATCACCAATACTGTAAGTGGAACTTCGCGGGATTTTGCTGATATTCTAGCGAAAGTTTTTATAGGCCTCATGGGGAAACGCAAGGCAATGGAGGGGGGAACGGATCTGGTAATCCCTCGAAGCTCCGTAAGGGGAAGAAATCATCCAAAAAGTCACACCAATCAGCCGGAAATAATGTAATGGAGCGTATTGATGCTCTTTTGGATGAGTGCAGGGATATTCTTGTGACTGATCAAGGAGGTATTAGTGAGATTACCTCGAGCCCAAAGGGATGGGTTCCCTCAAAGCAAGTAAACGACCCTGCTGCACTCCCAACAACAATCCCAGACATGTTTAAGGCCAAAATAAAACTCAAGGATAGCATGATTAACCTACCTGGGGATTGTTTAATTCCATCTGTCAAGACTTTCAATAATGATGATCTGTCTATCCACCTTGACCCCGTGAGCGTAAACCAGCCTCCGCCACCCGTTTCGCAAGTCCTTCTTGGCAACAGATTTGCGGTTCTGGCCGAAACCCACAATGAGTCCCCTGTCCCCTTAATCATTGATAATAGCAGGGACAAGGCACCACCCGTGGAAGTTGGTGCTCTGACCAACCTTGTTATACTTTTACGGGATGAAATAGAGTCCCTAGGGGCTTTGGTCATTAGCTTAACTTCTATTGTCAATGACAAATGTGAGGGGGTAACTAGATTAACATCTAATGCTATACCTGCTGCGCAAAATTTCTTCCCCATAAAAACCCACGAAGCGATTAAAGTACCCCGAACTAAAAGCTTGAATAAGCGCAGTGAACAGAATATGGGGAAAGTCGCTGGTTTGAGTACTGGCCCGCCACTCCCAAAAGACAGGAAGGAAGGGTTATTAACCCAATCCCGGGGAAGAGAGGGCAGTAGGCAAGAGGCAGGGGAACAAACGCTTGGTCTAGCTGGTTTGCAAGTAAAACCATCAGGGGTGGTTGTGGGCCCGACAAATGTTGAGGACAACAACCCCCGGAACAGGGGGAATCGGTTCTCTAACAAAGCTTACTTTAAAAGGAACACAATATATAGGACTAATGTTCCCAAATTAAGGCCTTTGAAGTTCGGTACCAGCGAGCACCCAGACTCCCTAACTAACAAGGCTATCCACTGGCTACGCTATGTCAGAGGATGCCGCTCAGTAATCAGGGAGGACATCTTAGAAGCAAAAAGGTTAAGTTCCCCAAATTTCTCATGTGACTCTATAGAGCTAACTTTGAAATCTGCATTCCTTGCTGACAACCTCTTCACATTGGAGTTTAGATCCAGTGCCCCATCTCAATCACAGATCCAATTAAGGAAAACCTGTCCCCATATTTTGTCTCCAATTCCAAACACCGTAGGAAAAGTAAATGTAAGGAATTGTTCTGGGTTAGACAACAATGATTGACAAATAGCAGGACTACTGATGTCAGACAGCGGAAATCTGGGGGTCCCGAATGGTGGGGAATGTATGGAAGTCCCAGTATCCGCAGTGGCAGCAGGGATTGCATTGCGGAATGTTGCCTCTCCACTGAGCTTTATTTCAGAGAGCGATACCACGAGTAGGGCTGGTTTTAAAACCAATTCACATCTAGAGATGCCAAGTGTATCCGACCAAGGCCAGTCCACACTTACCCCTGTAACTACTACTTCTAAATCGCCTGGTGGATTCATGAAGGGTCTGGGGAGGTTGGTCTCATGGAACATTGCAGGATTGCGATCCAAGCAAGACTCTCAGGATTGGGTAAGCTTTGTCAATGATTTTGATATGTGCATACTCCAGGAGACATGGTTATGTGAACCATCTTTTGCCCAGGGATACTTAAATTATTCTGTGCCTGCATCCAAGGGTGCAAAGGGGAGACCTATGGGTGGCTTAACCATTTGGGTCCGCCAGAGTCTTTCGTTAACTATCAAGGTCTTAGATACCAGAAATAGAGACATACAACTCATCAGAGTAGACTCAGGTATTTTGGGTCATCTTGATATTTACAATGTTTATGTTAGGGGTAGCAGAGGTGGGAGGTCAGAGGTTTTAGCGGCCTTGGGTTCCCTCCTTGACACCCATTCCCAAGATAACAACATTGTGATTGCTGGTGACCTAAATCGAACCTTTGAACCCTTGTTAATCGACGATGACTCCCTTGGGGATGAAGAGGATAGGCAATGGGGAGTCCCTAAATTAGAGTTAAAATCAGTGTCCCGTTGGTCCGAGGATGTCATCTGTCTGAATGCCATTTGTTATGAAAAGGGTCTGTGAGCATTAAATGGGAGGACTCTGAGTGATAAGGTTGGGTCCTGTACATTTGACAATTAACGGCACAGAAGCAGAATTGATTATGTTTTATGTAGTTTAAAGATATGGTCCCTGGTTTGTGACATGGAGGTTAAATGGCGGATTGAGAGCGACCACAACCCACTGTGTGTAGAGCACAAATGGTGGATTTCTAATAATGTGGTCCCTAACACTGAGGGTGCTCTTCCGTCTCTGATTGTCCCTTCAAACGACATGCGCAGGTTAAGATGAGCACATGTGGTGACTAACCAACAGGCTATTGCTAGCATTAACACTGAAGCTGACAAAGCAATATTGGCCATTGAACAGGCTAATTTGTCCAATCCAGGCTCAAGCAGTGTAGCTGCAATTCATGATACTCTCTTTTGTGACATTAAGAACCATTTTGTAAAACCTGTGAGAAGCAAGGGTGAAGGACCCCGTAAGCAGGCAAAATGGTATAATGCCCAATGCAGGAAGGCCCGTTTAGCTCTAGGAACAGCTATTAAAGGGAGGCAACCTATGGCTATCCGATCTGCTAGAAAGGAATACAAGGATAGTGTAATAAAGGCAAAGAAAACATGGGACGAGCTCCACTGGTTAGAACTAAAAGCAGCGAGCGATAGGAACGATTCCAGACATTTCTGGAATATCGTAAAATGGGGCAAAGAGGGTCTACCCGAACCTCCCAATAATAATGTGCCCGAAGAGGAGTGGGTCAAATATTTTAAGACCCAATATGCTGAGACCCACTATGCCCCTGTGGTGGTTGACTCAAGTCCCGCCTACTATAAAGATGGTTCTTTTAGTACTAAAGAAATAATGACGGCCCTCAACACAGTGTCTAGTGGCAGAGCCCCAGGATTAGATGGTGTTCCAGCTGACATCTTTATTAATGATAAAGAGTGATGGTGTAAGTATATTCATCTCCTTACCAACGCAATCGCTCGGGGTACAACCGTACCAACTTCCTGGCAGGGTGCAGTGATACCTGTGTTTAAGAAAGGTGACCAATCCCAGCCGGGCAATTACAGGCCCATAAGCCTTGTTAATACCATTCAAAAGGTAGTTGGTCGTCTAGTTGTAAACAGGCTCCTTGACTGGGCCGAGGAGAACAACGCCCTGTCCCAATTCCAAGCTGGATTTCGAAGGTCTACTAGTACGGTAGACCAGGTGTTTCGCTTCACCTTACTCCAGTGGAGGACTGTGCTGTTGGGCGGGGGCAGCCTGTACGCGACTTTTGTCGATTTGCGGGCTGCCTTCGACCTAGTACCTAGGTCCAAGCTGTGGATGGTGTTGAGGAATCAGGGAGTACCAGAAGAGCTGTTGACAATGATAATGAGGCTCCACGAAGCTAACTTCGCTAAGATCCAGTGGGGGGGCCTGGGAATGGTGACTGCAGATTTCCCAGTTGAACGTGGTGTCCGGCAAGGGTGTTCGATGGTGCCCACACTTTTTACACTATATATCAATGGGGTTGTTGCTCGTATGTTGTCTTCGAATGTGGATGCTCCCTCATTAGCTGATACAAAAATCCCTATTTTAATGTTTGCAGATGACACGTTGATTTTATCTAAGACGCCGAGCGGTCTACAGCGTGCTCTGTCTATCTTCGACCAATTTTGTGGGGAGCATGGTCTAGAAGTTAACGTGACCAAAACAAAACTTATGATTTTTAACCCCCACCGTAGCTTTAAATCCAAGTTAACTATGAATGGTCGTTCTTTAGAGGTAGTGGACTCTTTTACATATCTGGGAATCCATGTATCTAACAATCTCAGATGGTCCCAGCATATAGATATTGCTTCATTAAGGCATAGGCAATTGGCTGGCGCTCTTGGTCTAGAACATAGAAAATCTTTGACTAAACCAATAAAGCCAGCATTGCAGGTATATGAAGCAAAGGCCCTCGGCTCTGCACTTTATGGTGCTGAGCTGTGGGGATTTGAGAAGTTTGCAGCACTCCAAACCTCGGAAAACAAGTTTTTCCGGGCCATCACTGGTGTCCCTAGGAGTACCCCACTGGTGCCTCTCAGGTACGATCTGGGCAGAAAAGCGGTTGGAGACTTGGTTAGACTTCGCCCGATTTTGTACTGGCGAAGGCTCTGGACTACGCCTGAGCTTTCTCATTATGCCGAGGGTTTCCTAGATCTCATCAAAAGGGATGAGTTTCATAAAATCGGATGGCTTAAATCTCTCAGTCTATCCCTGAGCGAACTTGGTCTTCAGGCACTGTGGGAAAATCCAGCGGATACCACCTTCCCAACAAAAAAAATCATACAAAAAATCTACTGTGAGAAGGTAGCTGTTCGGACCTGGAGTAGTTCTAGTGCAGCGTCTATGGCTGGAGGATTTTTAGAAGCCAAGTTATATCCGTGCCTTGAATCGTACTGGGACGCTATAACAAGACCAGGCGACAGAAAGCTCCTCTTCCAACTAAGAGCAGGAGCGCTCCCACTTAGATCACTGACGGGAAGGTGGGGAGGTGGATTACACGATAGCTGCCCTGCTTGTGGTGCCACCAAAGAAACAGTCTGTCATTTTTTATTTTCTTGTACAGCTTACTCTGACCCAAGACGTATTTGGTTAGCACCAACATGCAAAAATCTGGGTACCACCAATAGTACCGTTGCCTTACGTATCATTCGCACAAGCACTTTAATGCCTTTAGCGATAGCTATAGCCAAGTAACTTGGATGGGCGTGGTCTATTAGACAGAGACTGATAGCCACTTGATTGTGTTTCTTCTAGTTAGTCGGACTGCATTTTATATTGTCATTTTTATCTAAAACTTTTTACTTTTTAAAAAAAATGTATCTACAGAATTTTACATTGTAAATGCATCTAAATTTTATTTTATTATCAAGTCCTAATTTTAAATGAAAGTCTTATTTCTTAATAGTAATGATTGTAAACGATTGTTAATTTTTGTTCTATGTACTTGCTTTAATGAGTGAACCTCGAATAAAGCATTATTTGACTTGACTTGACTTGAAAGTAAGAGGGTAGGTTTGCTTCTGCCAGATCAGAGGATGGTAACGTTGGTTACCATTCATAAAAAGGGCAAACCAAGGTGTAAATGCTCCTCCTACAGGCCAATCTCTTTGCTTACACAGGACCCAAAATATTGGCAAAACTTTTGGCGAACCGACTCACTCAAGTCCTTAGTGGGTTGGTGCACCCTGATCAATCGGGCTTTATGCCCCATTGCAACACTGTGCTAAACCTACGTAGAGTGCACGGAGTGCTGGGAAGGGTGGCCACCATCCAGGAGGCAGCAGTAATTGTTTCATTAGACACCGGCATGGCTTTCGATACCATCGAATGGCCAAACCTGTTTGTGATACTGGCAAAAAAGGGATTCGGACCTGGCTTTATAGGATGGGCAAACTCCTTTATTCGAAGCCTCTCCCGCAGGTGGTGGTCAACAACAAGAAATCTGAACCCTTTAAACTTAGTCGTGGGACCCGTCAGGGTTGTCTACTATCCCACCTACTTTTTGCCCTCTCCCTGGAGCCATTGGCAAAATGGATCCGGAAAGGTCCAGTGGTGCGAGGGCTGCGATGGTCAGAAGATTTGGAGGACCGCATCTTGTTGTATGTGAACGACATTCTTTTATACTTAGCCTCTCCTAAAAAGTCACTCATTGGAGTGCTTCTAATATTTAAAGTTTTTGGCAGATTCTTGTGGTACTCCATCAACTGGAGTAAATCCCTAATGTATGTCCTCAGTGGGGATCCTCCCACCCCCCCCCAGGGATTGCCCAATACAAATAACGACGATAGGCTTAAATACCTGGGGATATTCATCATCACAGACCCCAAACGTCGGTATGAGTGCAATCTGCTCCCCCCAGTACAGCGATTGAGGTGCAATATTGCAAGTTGGAAAGGGCTCCCGCTGCTGGGGAGGGCAGCCCTCTTTAAGATGATGGCATTGCCGTGTTTCCTGAAAGACTCTGCAGAACTCCCCCAACTTGTTCCCTACAAGATACTTTAAGGTGATTGAGGGATTGCAGCGACAACTACTGTGGGATGGGAGACTCTGTATAGCATTGAATAAACTGATTTTAACCTGGTACGATGGAGGGATAGGTCTTCCTGACCTTAAAAAACTATTGGCCTGCTCATCTAGCTGCCATCAATCAATGCACCTATCGTAGACCTGATGATCCGGGATATGCCATGGATAGATGGATATTACCTGGGGGAAGCTACAATAGGCCATATACTCTAATCCCAAGAAATTCCACCTCACAGGGCCGGCGAAACACTCAGTTCAAATTTGGCGTGCAGCGACAAGGAGTCTGGAGTGGGAGCAGAAACTTACACTGGCAACGCCACTGTGGGACTCGGAACAGCTGGGTACTCTAAGAACCTCAAAGGTATTTGATAACTGGGACCGGTTTGGGATCTCGAAGATTGGGGACCTCTGGGTGAAGGGTAATATGTTAACGTTTCTGGCAGTGCAGCGGGAGTATAAACTGACCGACTCTGAGTACTTCAGGTACCTGCAGATTCGACACGCACTGATGGCAGAAATGCACCTCTCCCCCTGAAGCCTCACCTTTAGAAGACAGGCTGTTAGATGGATACCTGCCTAAGAAAGCGTTCTCCCTGACTTATAAAAAGTTGATAAACAACACCTTAGACCCCCCCCTCAAGCAGACGAGGGAGAACTGGGTGAGAGATGGCTGGATTTGGACGATGAAGAATGGCGGGATGCAGTGGCTTCCCCGAGGGAGGTAGCAATTTCAGCTACACTGCGTCTTGTCCAGCTCAAAATACTACATAGAGTATATGTTACAGGGCCCAGTTTGGTTCGCATGGGAAGGGTGGGGGGGGAGTGTAGAAGAAATTGTAATCAACTGGGCAACTTCATGCATTTAATATGGGAGTATGAGCATGTCCAGAGATACTGGGGGAAAGTACATGACATCATGAGTGAAGTGCTTGCGGTGGCTGTCCATCCTGAAGCTAAAAGGTGCCTCCTGAAAGTCTGGGAGCCAACGGATTTAACTGGTAAAGATAAACTATGGTCTACCCTGGGTCTCATGGTTGCAAAACGAAACATTGCACAGTTGTTGAGGGTGGCATCACCGCCCAAAATTGTGAAACGGAAAACAGACATGGATTGGTGCATGTTTTGGGAAAAACTGTATACGCAGCAAGGGGTTGTCCCCAAAAATGGTCAGCTGTTTGGAATAAATGGAATGTCTATCGAGGAAATATATGTAGCCCCCCTGTAGTTCCCTCAATCGAAGATTCTCTTGTACCTTAAATGTGGTGTCTCCTTATGCTAGACCGGTTACCAATTGTCATATCCAGGACTGTGAGCGTGGATTTGTCTCAATTCCTCTCAAATGCCTCTGTATTGTCGATTTCCTAATATTTAATTAAAAGAAACGTAAAAAAAATAAAAAACAGGACAAAGAATGACATAGCCTTCAGTAGGGTGAATTAAACAATATGGAATTCGGAAACACTGCAAAAACCATGTCTCATATTTGACCAATATGTGTGATAAGTCTCGGTGGGCAGTGAGTGAGAATTAGTCTGCCTTTCCTCGTAGGGTGTCCTCATCAACTCCAGTCACTTGGATACCACTGGATACTACCGCAAGCAAGGACATCAGCGTGGGGTGTAGGAGAAGGATCAGCTCAACGATTGGGGACCGCGGACAAAATGGTGACTGAATCATAGCTGTAACGCTCGGAGGAGACGCTGCATTTCTATAACAAATAGACAAGAGTAAGCCTTTACTAAATGTGATTAGGATCACCATACAGAAGCTTATGTGGAAATAAGTGGACGTAAGTGAACAAGGTTGGGCCAGGCCTGCAGCAGCAGTAAGATCACCACCTCCGCTGAGGAAGGCCCTGTTTTCGGTCTGGGCACTGCTTGCCATTGGCCTCGGTGTTGGATGCTTTGGAGGGGGACAAACTCGCTTCACCACCGCTGTTGCTTAGCCCCGTTTTTCAGCCTGTGCTGCCTTTTTAATGTCTTTTAACACTCATCTGAGTAGTTATTGTTAGTCACAATTGGCCTGTTGCGGTGTAGTTTCTTATACCTGGAAGCACCGTTCCAAACGAGTGGAACAAAGGGCAGAAAGGCACAAAAACGAGTGGAACAGAGGGCAGAAGGACACAAAAAACGAGGGGAAAACGAGTGGAACAGAAGGCAGAAAGGCACAAAAAAAAGAGTGGAAACGAGGGCAGAGGGGAACAAAAACGAGGGGAAAAACGAGTGGAACCGAGGGCAGAATGGGCCAGTTTAACAAAATCATGTCATGGCGTGCTTATCCAATTTGCAAACTGCCCTTAAGACCCTTATTGTGGCGCTGTATGTGTGAAAATGCACCATCTTTTCACTTTGTAAAGTAAACGTTTTGAGTGCCATTTGGCGCCGCAGACACACGCGGTTTGGTTCCTGGCGCACATAGCCATGGTTGCAGCGCACAAAGACCCTCCACTGCTGCACACAAAGGAAAAAAATTAGAGGGAACATTGCCTGGAAGGAGCATTTTGCTGAAACACATGATTTTCTGGTGGGTGCTTCTGAAAGACAACTTTGTTGGGAACCGGGTTTTGTTTGCTGCACAAATAAAGTGGATTTCCCTGGCCTGGATTCACAGAGCTGAAACCTCCTAGTAACCTGAGATAATCTCGCAAGGCAGCCGGTCACTTGGGCCCCCAGTGCAGGGAGGCGCAATGATTGCTTGCTGGGCCAGAGAAGCCCAACAGACAAAGGGGTTTCACCGCACCTGGAAATCAGAGGATTGAGTGAGAGGCCAACACGATCCTGTGAGCCTGTGGAGTTGTAGTGTAGTTCCTATATTCCCAATAGGCTCTGCGCATTGGAATAATATATCCTATAGATTAGACGTAGTTAATTGTGAGTGCCAGCTAGCTCAGAGGTCACTAGAAAGTATCTTGAATTCACAAGAAGGGATTCGTTTCTGACAACCGCATAAACATGACAACTTTGTTTCCCCAAGATGAAAAATATCTTCAGAGTCGTGGAAACAATAGATAGATATTTCACTCAGTCAATCGAGCATGCTTTGTTTCACCAGAGGTGCAGAGAAATAGATAGACGGGCGTTTTCAATAAAAAGGTTTTATTGAACAGTCTTCTTTCTCAAGCATAAGAAATGAACTGCTACAATCGTAATACTGGTTGTAAAATATAATGCGTACAGTAAGAAGAGTAGGATAAAATAATACTGTAAAAGCATTGTATGGTTCCTAGACCATAGATAAATACATACATGAATAACAAAGGCTAAAAGTACTCAACTGGTGCTTCTAAAATACGCCTACCCCGATGTACCTAACCTAAGCTTAGTACGAGGGAAGAAGTAAGTGAGGAGTAGCAGAAATGTACTATTCTTTGCCAAGAATCTGTCCAAGATTTCTCTTAGGGTCTTATCAGCTCTGTACTTTAGTTTGGAATGAAGAAGGTCAGGTTCAGGAATTGATTTCCCAGCAACCCGCAAAGGTAGCCTGGAAACACTGGAGCTGGATTTCTCAGCAGGAGAAAAGACAGCGTCTCTCGCAGTGCCTCCGCTGGAGGGTCGGCTTCCTTCGGCACTTGCAGTAGCAGGATGCGTCGGGCAAGTAGATAGTCAAACTGCTCCAAACCACTGTGTGTTTGCTAAGGCAAGTGTGGGCATATTTATTCCTTGAAGTTGCCGAATTTGACGTAAAGGTGGAAATAATAACGTCATTAAAGACTCTCAGTTCTTTGATAACTCCATGAGTTCTTGGACAAGTCCGTTCTCGAGCAAGGGAAAGTCCCTAGCTGCTATAGCCGAGTTTTCCAAGAAATCGTTGTAGATTTTCGGAACTAGTGGAAGTAGCCCTGCCGTATTTGGACTGCATGAGCTATGACTAAATATGGTTATGATTTTTATGCCTATATAAGGACATAGTGATTTATACCTATATAAGGGCATGAATCTGGAAATTTACAAAAGTGTCCTAAAATGGTTCACAACAGAGTGAGAGATTCGCATCTGAAGACGCCACAAGTCTTTATCTCCAGTGAGTCCCCTGGGCCGCCTACACGCACAAACGAGTGACGCAATCCACACTCGTCGGAAAAGCTGGCCCCCCCACTAATGTGAGAGTTTTCGGCAGCCCAGGAAAGATAGAGTATTGCCCAAAGATGGGGACATGGAAAACTAACCCTGCAATACATGGAGGGGAGTCTACTGCACCTTGGACTCTTTCCTCCTTCTGATGCATTGGATAAAGAAATTCAAATCACTGAGCGTAGCCTTTTTTTTGGGGGAACCAGGTCCTAGGAACGAGCACTCAACCACCAAGCCTTTATCTGTGACTGACTGATAATGATCCGCCAAATTTCCTAAATCCCAACAATTACCTGATTACATTGAATCCCCAGCCCGAGCAGTATTTTACCCTCTGCGTCATAACACCCTACAAACAAGAAAAAAGGAGTGGGGGAGATCGAGTAAGTCCATTCCTGCTCCACAAAACCCTACTGGGGACATCCGTTCAGTTTCTGAGGCACTGTTTCTAAAATTAAACAGTCTATCACTAAACTGTTACAACCCCTCTTGGAGAGACAATCCAACATCAAGACTAATATAGCATTATTTATCTCAACAAGGGTAGAGACTTTATGGAGCAATCCGACTGAACAGGCACCTGCGGTATCCACTTGTAACATTCTGACAGTGCCCCCCGTTTCTCCCAAAAAAAAAACAATGACTCTCAAGCTTCAACAAAGGCTGGTGATGTTGGAGGTATCAAAGGCCATTTAACGAGTTGTGCCCTCCACATGAGTCTGAGGGATCCTATAAGCTCAGCCCAGCACTCATCCAAGATAAAAGAAGCTGCCTGCCCCCTCAATCTGTTCCTACCAATCCAAATGTACCACAGTTAGTGAGGCCAACTAAGGACTAGAACCCGGATCCTTTAACCTCAGAGATGAGGCCAGACGTTAGCCACACAGCAGAATGAAAGAGACAAGTAGGATCTCACGCAAGACTGGCCCTCCAGCCAGCATCTTGGCCTTATGTGATTATCTTGGCAAATGTCCCTAGGTAAATGGAAACCAAAAGGAAACTACTGAACAACTAAGGTCCAAAGCATGCCATATGATTAATAAACATCTGAGAATGTGGGGTGTATTTTCTCTAGCATTATAATGGCGAGATGGGTGGGTCGGGAGGGGAATTCAGAGAAAACCTTTAGCAGGGACTGTGAGGTAGTAAACTTTAACTTGCACTCTATAGTTCAGCAAATGTTAAGATCACTACCTAACGGGCCATCATCAGACACGCAGATGTTGGCGTTGCCTTTAGGCTTTTTCTACAAACCAGTAATGACTAACTTTTGGGGACAGGCCCTGTGGTTCTTTCCAGTTTTCCTCACCCAGAGATTCAATCTCTTCCCATGAGACAAACTAGTAACCCACTCCCAACTTGCAATCGGTTTACTGCACTAGCAGATATAGAAGCTTGTGATTGATAGAGGATGAATGGTAGGATTTCCAATTCTGCTCCCTGCTGGGATACAGTAGGGTCTGAGTATCCCCTCTAAACTACGGAAACTAATGATCATATTAAGTTAATTACCTGGAATATCACAGGAATGGGTTCAAAATTGTACAATCAGGAATGGATAAATATCCTTACCACTTATGATCTGATATGTTTACAAGAAACATGGGAAACAGGACCTATTTATATAGATCAGTGTTTCCCAAACTGGGGCCCGCGGACCCCCAAGGGTCCGTGACACATTCCCAATGGGTCTGTAGGCAGCAGTTTTAAAAGCACAGCACAGTTTCTTGTATAATTAGCAGCTTTCGAGCAACAATAAAAGTGTCAAGATAATGGCAGTGATTATTGCACCTGCTGGCGAGAGATGAGAGTTTTGTTCAGTGGCAACTTTGACTTAACTAATGTAGCACAGAGGGTTAATAGGCCTACTGCAAAGAACGTGCACCATCCATTTTAAAAAGCAGTATTTTATGTGCATAGGTCCGTGGTTACTGCTTTTGTCACAGAGATTCTTTTGTTACTGTGCACTTCATACGTGACAATCATAATCTAGCAGAGGGAGCTATAAACTGTCAAAGAGCTGCTTGCAAACTGATTGGTACCAGTTAGTTACTTATTTTTTCCCCAGTCATTCATTATCCTGATACTGCTCAAAGGCCTCGTACTGCGAAATAAAACCAACAATTTAAAAGTTAGTCAAGGAGATGCAGCAACAACCTTCCAATTACATTTTTTCCTTTTTTTGTGTAAATTTCTTCAATATAAAATACTAAGGGCCTGATGTACGACCTGTTTTTATATGTGCAAAAGTGTTTGCGAACCAGTTTGTGCATGCAAAAACCTATTGGGCGATGTACATAGCCTATTTCGCGAGTCTTAATTTGTTTGCGACGCGCTAAATAGGTTTTGCGACTTGCTATTTGGAAGGGGCATTCCCTTCCAAATAGGGAGTCTCAAAACCATGTACAGATGTTTTGCGACCGCAATTGCAGTTGCAAAATACTTGCAATTACCACCTACTTCAAATGGGAAGCCCCCTTTGCAAATGCAAGCTAAATTATTTTTTAAGGGCAGGCAGTGGTCCCAGGATCATTGCCTGCCCTTAAAAAATTAAACAAAAACTTTTAATTTTCTTTTTTTTTAAATGCATGGAAAACGGGTTGCATTGTTTTAAAAAAAACGGCTTTATTTAAAAGCAGGCCCAGAAAGGGTGGTCTGCTGAGACCAGCAGGCCACCATCCCGGGGAGGGCTGGCATTTCCAATTAGCTCGCAAATTGCGAGAGGCTCATTAATATTAATGAGCCTCGCAATTTGCGACCCCATTGGGATTCCCAAACAGTGTTAAACACACTGTTGTACATTTCATTTAGCGACTCGCAATTTGCCACTCGCAATGTGTCGCCAATTGCGAGGCGCTAAATGAAATGGTCGTACATCTGGCCCCAAAATCCCTAGTAATTTGAGTATTTGTTTTATGTGCACATGTGTGTTTTTTTTCAAATTACAGTTTTAATATTTGAAATTTAAATCATATAAATTGCTTGGGGGTCCCCGGCTTCCAGTGGTGACTCAATGGGGGTCCTCAGGAGTCAAAAGTTTGGGAACCTCTGATATAGATGGTTATCGGTCCTTTTATACCCCTGGCCTCCTGTCAAAATCAGGCTGAGCAAGGGGAGTGATCTTGACATTGATGAAAAACACTCTTAGTCTGGAAGTCCTGTCCTCCAACAATAATTCCCTCTATTACAACTTGTTACATCTAAAAGGTCCAGGAGGTAAAACTGTGTTCTTAATCAATTATTATAATAATAACTTTGCATGAGAAATGAAAAATATTGTCGACCCACTAGAAGGAAAAATAAATGCACTTTTTAATACTTTTAAGCCGATACCTTGCATCCAATGGCTGGGCGATTTTAATGCGCACAGTCTGTGGTCTAACTAACGAGGCAGGTGAGTTTATCCCCCATTTTATGCATAACCCTTATGGAAGTGCACTGAACAGACTTATCATCATGAAAGACTTAGAAATAAGGAACCCTAGTGATACAAGCACAGGTTTGCTTCATAATACATTTGGCAACATCAACCAGGGATCAACCATTGACTATATGATAGTTTCGGATTCTCTCAATTTTTTTTATCTCTGATGTCCAAACTAATTTTTCAAACTATAGTGATCACACTGTTATTTCTTGTCAATTGGTATGGGATGGTGTATATATACCAAGCAGAAGAGGTATGTAAAACCTAATCTAACAAGGAAAAATGGGATTATCCTTAAATGGGCTACTACCAATAAAGGAAAAATTATCCCCATGGTTGTCGCAATGAGACACAATGAAATTATGACTTGCTTAGAATCAGATAGTGACCCAAACATGGTAATGACTACCTTTGACTCAATTTGAATAGAGTTGAAAAACAATCTAACCAAAAATGTTCTCAGTGCCAACTCTGTAGCCCCTAGATGTATCGACCAAGACTGTACCAGGTCCTTATCAAATTTACATAATGCACTTATGACTGTCCCAAGGGATGTATATCAAGTCAAGCTCTTGCGCCATCAGTATAAAGAGGCCAGGAAGACCAAACTAAAACGCCGAAGGAGGAAGCATGGGAACAACTTCATCAGACAGCATTACAAATAATTCTAGGGATTTCTGGATGGCAATTAATGCTCCCTTTCTAAAAGCACCTACTGACCCAAATTTCTTTTTGGACCAGCCGTATCTTTGGTGACCGGTACTGACAAATGTTTCTAATGTAGTTGCTACAGTGGTCCCGCCGGAGTCGTGGTCAAAATCTATTTTAATCCCTATCTATAAAAAGGGCAAGAAATCCAAGCCAAAAAATGACAGGCCTATTTCACTTCTGGATAGTACCGCCAAACTCATGGGACGAGTCCTACTGAATAGATTGGAGGAATGGGCCACCAACAACAACGTCCTGATTCCAGTTTAATATTGTTTTTAAAAGGGGAAAGGTAGTCAGGATCAGTGCCTCAATCTAAGTCTCCTTATTGCCAAGTATACTCAAGCAACACAAGGCAAGTTATACTTGGCATTTATGGACTTATCCGCAGCATTTAATTGCGTTGCGCACCATCATTTATGGAGGATAATGAAGGAGATGGGCATTGACGAAGCAAGTATTTTCTTCATAAGGCAAGTATACTTCACGGCATTGGCCTGCGTCCACTATGGGAGGCAGGGAGAGTGCACCAGGTAGTTTCCGATAAACAGGGAGGTTCGACAGATGGGTGTCCTGACCCTATTTATTTTTTCAATCTACACTAATGGGGTGGAAGCTCCCCTGTTAGAAGCCACGCCAGATGTTCCAAAGATGAAACAGGTGCACATCCGCATTCCCTCTATGTGGATGACATGGTGCTTATTGCCCGTCCTGGTCTAGTACTTAAGAATCCTTTAGTTACCTATATGCACAAATTGGACCTGAAAACCAATGAAGCTAAGTCCTTTATTTTAGTTACGGGTCGTAAGGACAAGAAGGCTCCAACGTTTCATAGCAGGTAGGAAAGTGGCACAGACAGACACTTTTCAATATTTAGGAGTGACCTTTGACAGATTGCTAAATTGGACTCACATGATAACCAGCAGGGGCCTAATGTTAGAAAAAAGTATCATTGCCCTTTACTCTTTTATCAAAAGGTTTGGTGCAAAACTAATTGATATGGTAAAAAAAGTATATATGGCTAAATCCATTTCAGTTGCAACATATGGGGCGGTCATCTGGGGATCTTATAATGCTTCTGCTCTCCAGACCATTGAAAACACCTTCTGGAAAAACTAGTAGGTCTCCCTATAAGCTGTTTAAATTGTATCTGTCTTTTAGAATTGGACGTCCCATTCATATCTGATTTGATTAGCCTTGCTTCAATTCTTTTATGGCACTCAGTTTGGAGGAGGGAATCTGTTAATCTCTCACACAAGCTTATTGCAAATTGTCTTTCATTGGAGCAATAGCACAGGATCCCTTGGATTATGTGTGTTACAAACAGTTCAATCTCCCTATATTTAGTACACATATTTAAAACCCCAAGTAATTGTCCTACCATTTCTAAAAAGATCAAAACATGATTTTTAAATCACATTGTAAAAGAAAGATTTAAAATGTAAGAGCTCAAAACACTCAGTAAATTCTAACCTAAAGGGACCTATTAATTACAAAGGACTAGCCACATATTAAATTTCTGCAATAACTCAGCACCATAGATTTATTTTACTTAGGTTTCACCTAAATGTTATTCCTTGCATGCTGGCCTATCCATCGGGAATTTTTACATTACACGAGCTTCCGCACTGTCCATGCGATGGTGTGTCTACACAATCCAATTTGCAAATGTATTTCTTCTGTAAGTTTTATGTGGACCATCAGAAAATATTTATATTTCCAATCATGTGCAAATATAATTGTAGGTAATGTTGCCCAGGAATGTTCTTTTTCAAATCAGTGTCTGATCTCCTTGTTTGTTATAGTGTTGTGTCTTTATGCCTTTTTTGTAAGACTAGGAGATCGCTTATTAATGAAGAATTAAACTTACGTTTTATCCTGTTTTTAACAGATGGTTTTAATGGGATATCTTGAAATTCTGTATAATGACGAATGTATTTGTTTTGTATGTTTTGTGCATTTATAATCTTATCAAATAAGGATCAAATAAAGTGATTTGACTGACTGACTATAGTATTTTTCCCCCTATAATACCGATCTCAATTGCATTTAGGGTGTACATGACAACAAATTTGACTTCACTAATGGCAGGTTAGTCAGGTAGGACTGGGAGGTTTATGTTTAGAGACTAACATTTCTAATAAAAGCCACTCAAAGCAATGATCCATTCTACTGTGCTAAACTGAAACACATATGTATGTTAAAGAAATATACTTTCATGACTCATGCCGATTCTTTATCATATTTTACAAGAAGCCAGTTAAACCATATAAATTTCTAATATGTTCATGGCTTGGCTCGTGTTATGGCTCTTACAAACCAGGCCCTAGGCTCAGCTCTGGCATTGCACTCCTTATTTATTTTCTGGATAGCTCACCCCTAGAGGCAACTCACACCAAGTTATCCAAACTTTATTAAATACTCCCTTTAACAAACGTCAGACCTTTATTCTTTTCAATGCTTGTTTAATTAACTGAGTGTGCACTATTTTCAAAAGAGATTGGGAATACTGAGTAACTGAGCCAAAATTTAGGCCCCGTGCAAAAAAAATATTTTTTAAAAGTTAGCCATTATGTTTTGTAGATTTCAGGCTTTTTTGCAATTCACAAATTTCCCATGGAATATGCACAGAAATATGCTCAAGCTGGAGGGTTCCATACATAGACCTGTTTTTTCATGTGTACTTCAACCTGTTATCCACATGGCAGACAATCCTCCTGTACAGTTGAAATTTAAACTTTCTCATTAATATTTGGACCTTTAAACATACATGACATACAGGAATCTCTTGCACTACAACCCTTGAAATATAGGGGATACTGCCTGCCATGATTTACTAACAAAACATGCTTATTCTTGCCTTCATTAAGGAGTGTCAATGATGTTCCGTGATAGCAGCCCATTTTCCACACAAACACTTGGCTTAGAAAAGTAGAAAACCCAACAAACTAGTAGTCTTTTATTTACACTGTTTCATTGTGCAGCCTACAATGAACAGTGCCTGCTAGGATTACTCCTAAAATGAAAAAAGATAGGTGGGGCAGGAAATTTAGAACACGGGGTACAATGCTTGCCAAAAGGCAACTAGCCATGCAGTGGCTTAGTGCCAGGCCACTGTCTATTGATAGATGGGTTAAAGATATGGTGGAATGGACCACAATGGAAGAAACACAAATTAAACTGGCGAGGCAAAATGAAAAAATAGCCTAAGATCTGATGGAGCGGGCAATAATTAAGCTTTAGATAGGCGATGAAGCGGAAAACTTTTATGCAAATTCTACCACACAATAATATAGAAACGCACTAAATATTAAATCTGAAAATGCATAGTAAGTTAAACTTTGAAAATGTGCCTTTATTTAACATACAAATGTGAAAAATGCAGTTTATTTTCCGCAGAAAGCTTTTATTTTTGTTGTTCTTCACTTGCTAGGCCTCACTGCTAATTTATTCTGCTCTATCTCTTCAAATAAAAACAATGCTTTTTGATAAACTAGTGATTTAATATTAAAATCGAAATCTAGGGCTTGACTTTTTCTGAAATGTGATTTGTCCCGAGAAAATTTATTATTTCTTTCCTCAAACCTTTTTACTTCACTGTATTGTTTTCTTTGCCACATATGCATCATTAACACGTTTTAAATGAAAGAAAAAATCTTGCTGCAGCTTAAATTTGTGATCTAACCAGGACATACCAGAATTAGAATGCTTTATTTCATAGAACAGTTCATTGTTATGTGGTAAGAAACCAGAGAGCTAACAGAGTTAGCTTGCAAAAAGTTCACATGAGAATCTTAACTTCATGTAATTCGTTGTAGCCATTTTTAACTGACTTCATGCTGGCGTGAAAGTTTACTGTGGGATACGAAGGTGAAGACGACTGACCAGCGGAAGACTTCTTACCATTGGACAAAGGGATGAAATACACCTGTTTTTGAAACATGTTTAGCTGCTTTCTATAAAGTCTGTGTTCCTAGCTAGAGAGCATGAGACGTTTACTTCCCAATTGATACAAGACCAGATTGTAATGCATTGTTGGGAGAAAAAAGTTAGAGAAACATTACTTACCTTGAAGAACCCTTCCTTAGATGAGACTATTACCATAATCAAGAGTATTGAACTGTCTCAGAAAGCTTCTAAGGAACTCAAAGTGGAGAAGAATATTGTAGCTGTAGCCAAAGATCAAAAATATTCTACTGAGAAAAATCAGTTAGACAAAGCTAAATCACAATTTGATCGAAAAAGTAACAGAGTTGTCTCAAGCAATTTTGATAAGAAAGTTTATTCGAAGAATGCATGTAATAAGGGTGGGTTTCCTTCACATTTTCCTAATTCAAAGATATGTCCAGCTAAAAATGCTTCTTGTCGCAAATGTGGGAAACAGGCTCATTTCGCAAAAATGTGTGGTTTTCGTGGGAATATTAGTGTAGTGTATTCTGAGGGACCTAACAATGATTCCATGAGTGAAATTGTTAGTTCTCTTACAGATTTTGTTGTGGTTGTTAAGGATGAGTCTCAGGGTTGTGCTAATCCATTGTGCTTTGCACGCGTGGGTTCGAATCCCATCCTCTTAGCCAATTTTGTAGTAATTACATCAGACAAGGTAAGTATAGGAGCACATACTTTATTGACTGTTCATCTCCACAGCTTCCAGGAACTGACAACATCCTGGATTCAAACAGTAACATTCCATTGCCATGACAGTGACGTCATAGGACTGGGAGTATGTGAGAGCAACATGTTTATGAAAAACTACTACATCTTCCCATGTATACCTTGCCCGCCATGCCCCAGGGCACTTTGTTCTGCTAGCCCGCCTTGCCATAAGCTACTACTTGCAGGGATTCTTTTTGTTTTCCTTACACTTTGTGAGGAGAGTTTTCCTGTGTATGCGGATCATACTTCATGCTGTGATTCTTTTCTTCTCTCTCTTTCAGACACTTGCAACTGCAATTGTCCAGAGAACTCGGCTAAATCTCCAGAACAGCCCTCTAAGGGGAAGTTGTCCTTCCATTTAGCTATATGATTCTGCTTCAAAATGTTCTTGTTCTTTTCCAGAACTAACTCTTCATAGGTTCTAGTTGGGGTAGAATAGGTCCTTTAGTTTGGAATAGGGCCAATTCTCTGAATGAAACACACTGTTTTGTTTTTGTCCTTGTTCTAACCAACCTATTTCTGTAACTGATTTGCCACTAATTTGAATAAAAGAACCAAAATATTGACTAATCAACAAAAGGAGGGAATAAACTTTTAAAACTTCACCAACACTTTCTTCATTGACCATCAAATGTAATTATTGATGTCTTTTGATATGTAATGCTCCATTTGAAAACAGTGGCAAAGATCAATTGGCCGAGAAAGGCGTAATCCATCCAGGATCTCTAAGTAAGTATAAGGTAACAATTTGTGGAACTTTATGAGAGATTTCCACACTAGCATAGGTAGTGTTTTTTATGAGTAGTTGGCATTTTGAATGTGTAAGATGTGCTCACTCATTAAGCTTCACATGTGAGTCCTTTAGGAAATATCAACATTGCTGTATTCTCAGGTTACCTATATGGAGTGGTAATATAGTGGTTGCCTTTCAGTTTGGTTTGTTGGTTCTGTTGTAAATTGTTACAACAACACTGCTGAATGATAAGATACCTCCTGTGTACATCATTTGATGTTGTCATTATAGGGCAACATGGTAAGTGTATAATTTATTTGTGTAAAATCAATAAAAACAAATTAAAAAAATTTGTCTCACCAGCATACCTTTATGATCTAAACGCATAAATATCTGTAGACTTAGATTGGTAGACTCAGGATCTTAGACTGTACACCGACAACACATTTTTGAGCACTTAAATTTAAGTTAGATGACCAAGTACATCTGAGCATCGGACCCTTTATGGCTGCTATTAAGTTGCCACACGCTTAAAATGTCTTGTCCTGATGGTGCTCTCAGACCATGGTGGCAGTCTAGACAACCTCTGCTGTGAATGCTAAGCTCACTCCTTCTGATGCAGGAGTGCGGGCCATAGGAGGTCCCCTGCCCCCATGCGTACTTGCTGGAAACACGGCCTGGTGGAGGGTGCTAGGAGCACTGCGAATGTGCAGTAGGAGAGGAGAGCACACCGGCGAGACTGCAGCAGTGTTGCATTGCATGGTGGAGGCAGCAGCAGCCGTACTGAGACACAAGAGGGCGGCCTGGAGGATCTCCTACTGGCTGTTTAGTAGAAGAATCAGCACAAGCTGCTGCACTCCGTACACTGGCCTGAGAATATGAACAAACAGAAACGACAGTGGGGGAGAATTGTCTCCTTTGGAACTGCAGGGTGCAAAAGAATCTCAAAGAAAGAGATAACCGCCAATCTTGAGAACTGTTTAGAACTAGAAGCTCAGTAGGCTTCGAATGTCGGCAGGGAAAGGAGAACTAAACCACCGTGATAACCCCCCTTCCCCCAGCAGCACAAACTCAAATACCCAAATTAACCCTGCAAGCATGTATAAATGTGAGACTAACAAAATCTGACCCACAGAAATTCTGCCCAGCGTACAGTCGGATTAACAGATATCAATTAAAGTCCGACAATCTAATTTGAAGTTTATTCAAACAAGCCATACAAGAGGAGGTACTTGAGAGGGGTTATGAAGCAGTAATAGCCAACCTGATTTCCCCCTTAGTGCTGCTTCCTCTTGACCTCAGGCAAATCAAATGGTTCTGTAAATTAAACATAGTGGGAATCTTGACGTGAGAGGTATTTTGGAGGCAGAACTATAAAAGTGTTAAAGCCTTAAAATCCCCGGAAATCCTTACAAATGACCCCTTCCTTAAGGTCTTTCTTTAGAGTATCCAGTGGCAGCACAAATATTATGGTTAGATGGCAGGGCAGCTTTTTTAACACTCTAGGCCAAGCAGCAGCAGCAGCACTAACTGCTGCAGTTATCATGCAAATGCCTGCAATCTCTGCGGAAGTAGTCAGATATAGTGAGAGAAAGAACAGACCCTGTATCAATTCCAATAGCAAATAATTGCCTTATTATGGCTGCTTCACTTACAACCCGGGAGAATGGACTCCGTAGGCTGTAGGGGTGTCCTGCTCATGCAGGGGCACCCTCACACTTAGAACCAAGCACCCTGCCCTAAGGATTGTAAAGACCTGCTATAGGGGTGACTTATAGGTTTTAAGTGCAGTGACCCTAGGATATAGGAGACCTATATCATTAGTAAGTGGTGCTAGCACCAGCTTACACAGGCTGCAATTGCAGGCCTGTAGTTACAGTTTGAGTGGTTTCCCATGGGTGGCATAATACATGCTTCAGCCCATGGGGGACCTCTGGAGTACCTATGCCCTGGGTACCTTAGCACCATATACTAGGGACTGAGTAGGGTACCTCAGTCTGGGATGCACCTAAGTACTGAACACAACAATCTAGGGGAGAAAGCAGAGAGACTTGGTTCCTGATTAGCAGGATCCCAGCCAGACTATATAATAGCTTAGCACCAGGCAAAAAGTAGTGGGGGTAACCATATAAGCAGATCATATTTTCCTGCACACCCCCCTCCCCCCGCAATGTAAGGAGATAAGACTAACCTTGCACAGTTGAGTCTTCATTTTCTAAGTTGAAATATCTAGAGAGTCCATCTGCATTGGCATGGTTACACCCAGGTCTATGTTCCACTATATAGTCCATCCCCTGTTGGGAAATGGACCACTTCAACAGTTTGGGGTTTTCACACTTCATCTGCTTACGCCATAAGAGGGGCTCATTGTCTGTCTGAACAATCAAGTGAGTGCCAAATAATTAGGTCTCAACTTCTTCAGGGCCCAGACCACAGCAAAGGACTCCCTCTCAATGGCTGACCAACATTTCTCTGTGGGGGTCAACCTTCTGCTGATAAAAGCTACAGTTTGATCCTGGCCCTCTGCATTCAGTTGTGATAATACAGCCCATACCCCTAACTCAGATGCATCTGCCTGGAAAATTAAAGTTATAGAGTGATCAGGATTTTGCAGAATGGGAGCAGTGCACATGGCCTGCTTGAGGTTATCAAATGCCTTTTGGCAGTGTACTGAACTTTCTTGGGCATTTTCTTAGATGTCAGATCATTCAGAGGAGTCACTATGGACCTATAGTCCTTCACAAATCTTCAGTAATACCCAGTCAGGCCCAAGAAAGCCATAACCTGAGTCTGGGTAGCTGGAGCAATCCATTCCATTATGGTCTGGATATTGCTCTGTAGTAGTTGAACCTGGTCTCCACCTACCAGGTGGCCCAAATAAACCACCTTGCTCTGCCCTATCTGGCCCTTAGTGGCCTTGATAGTGAGGCCTGCTTTCTGCAGGGCCTTCAAAACATTTTTTTAAGTGGACCAGGTTATCCTGACAGGTTGAGCCAAGACAACTATATCATCTAGATGTATCGCACTATAGGCTTCCAGACCTGTTTGAACTTTGTTCACATACCTCTGGAATGTGACAGGTGCATTCTTCAAACCAAAGGGCATTATAATAAATTGATAATGCCCACTAGGTGTTGAGAGTGATGTTTTTGGCTTGGCATCCTCAGCTAGTCTGATTTGCCAGCAGTCAGGTCAAATGTAAGTTCATCTGCCTTGGGAATTGGACGAGTGTCTGTCCTAATGACTGATTTGAGACCTCTGCAGTCTACACAATACCTAATTTATCTTTTTCCACCCTTGGTGTGAGGTTTGGGTACTATGACTATGGGGCTAGCCCAAAGGCTATCTGAGGGCTCAATTACTCCAAACTTTAGCATCTTCTGGACCTCTGTCCTGATGCAATCTCTGACATACTCAGGCTGCCTGTAGATTTTATTCTTAACAGGTATACTATCACCTGTGTCCACTTCATGGGTACCCAAGGTGGTTTGACTGGGTATCATGGAAATCATATGTCTGAACTGATTGATGACTTTCCTGCAATCAGTCTGCTGTTGATCAGTGAGGCTGCCTGCCAAGACCACTCCATCTACTGATCCATCATCAGGGTTCTGAGAGAGGAGATCAGGGAGAGGGTCACTCTCTTCGTCCTGTCCCTCATCATTTGCCACGAGCAAGCCCATGGCAGCCCTGTCAACAAAAGGTTGAAGCCTGTTCACAAGAAATACCCTATGGGGACTTCTTGGAGCACCTAGGTCAACCAAGTAGGTGACCTCGCTCTTTTGCTAAAATATAGTGTGGGGTCAACTCCATTTGTCTTGGAGAGCTGCTGGGGCCACAGGCTCCAATGCCCACACTTTCTGACCTGGCTGGTGAACAGTCAGGACCGCCTTTTGATCATGCCAAGCTTTTTGGAGTTCTTGGCTGGCCTCCAGGTTTGTGCTGGTCTTCTTCATGTACTCTGCCATGCAAAAACGCAGGCGAAGTACACAGTTCACTATGTCCTGTTTGGGAGGTTTGAGAGGTAACTTCCATCCCTCTTTCACTAGACACAAGGACCCCTAACTGGATGTCCAAACATAAGTTCAAAAGGGTTGTAGCCAACCCCCTTCTGGGGAACCTCCCTGTAGGCAAAGAGAAGACAAGGTAGAAGGACATCCCATTTTCGCCTAAGCTTTTCTGGGAGACCCACGATCATATCCTTTGGGGTCTTGTTGAGCCTTTCAACAATCCCATTGTATTGAGGATGAGAGGGTGTGGTACATTTGTAATTCACTCCACACTCCTTCCACTTTGCAGTTATGTAACTTGACATGAAGTTTGTACCTCTGTCAGTCAAGACCTCCTTATGGAAGGGAAGCCCACACCGGAAAAGATTCCCAGGAGGGCCCTGGCCACTACAGGAGCTCTAGTGGCTCTATGTTTCAGGACTCAGTCCGGAATCGTCGCATGTGTCAGGGATTCTGGCAACGACTGGTGCTAGGGAAGACAGAGTAGGCAGAATACTAGGTACAGCACTGCCCAAAATCACAGAGAGAGTTCCATGAGAAAGTGAATCCAAAGAGGAAGCTCTGTATAAGAAAACAGGAGAGGTAAGACTCAGAAAGGACAGACCCTCAGGGGTGATTTAGCATTCAGAGTATATACCCAGGACAAACGTGCAAGACATATATATAATACAACATTAACAATAAAGGGAATGTGGGGTAAAGCACTCAGGAACTCCACATGCGAAGACTGAAGCTCAGTGAATTCCTAACCCACAATTTCTGTCACAGATACTAACTGAAAATACCCAGATATAGGATACCTATGCAAAGGCATGGTCTGTGGAGCTTATACCTATGGTGATGTTATAACTGTAATTCAAAGACAAAACTCACAGTGAACAAGAAACACCACCTAGGTAGTCAGCTGTGCCCATGGATCCTGGCGATCAAACAGGAACACGCAAGGCAGTAGCAGCAAAGTGGTAGAACTAAACACAAGCACAATAGACAAGGAGCAAGCAAGGAGGAGTGCTTAACAGGAAAAGAAGGAAATCACAGGGCACACTTGGCAGAAAGCAGGTAACAAACATACAAGGTAACAGAAGCAATACAGCAGAATCGAAAGGCAGCAAACCAGAACTGGAGCCGAGGAAATGTGAAGAAAGACCGGGACTGGAAAAGGATATATAGAAGGGGAGGCTACAAGGGTATACTAGAATAGTGCAGGTTCAGGAAGCAAGAAAACAAAGTAGAATGGAAGGCAGTGCTGGGGCAGGGAAAAGAATTGAGCCTAGGCTCAGGAGTCATGGTAGCACTGCAGGCAGTGCTAGTTCAGGAACAGGGAATTTCTAAAGCTCATGAATAAAGGTAGAACTGCAGGCAGTGCTGGTTCAAGGAAACAAGAAATAGGGACAGCTCAGGAAACATGGAGTCACGAGGGTACTGCAAGCAGTGCACATTAGGAACAAGAAAGAGCTGAAGCCCCGGAACAGGAACAAAGACTAACCATAGCTCAGAAAACAAGGTAGCACTGCAGGCAGTGCTAATTCAGGCACAAGGAATGGCTATAGCCCAGGAATCAAGGAATAGCAAAATCTCAGAAACAAGGACTGGTCTCACCGGAAAACAGCTCCAATGACCAACACTGGACTGAAGGGAGCTGAGGCTTAAAAGAGCTTGCAGTAATCATTGCATCAGGTGTGAGCAGGCTAGCAGCAGTACCCAGCCACAGGTGAGCAGAATTCCTCCACTCATCCTTGGCCTGCAGGGGCGGAGACAAAGCAGTGAGCAGGGGATTCTAGGTAATGTAGTTTGCAGCATGAGCAGACTGGCTTCCACAAAACCTGGCATGGATGGGGAATGGATGTCAATTCCCAAATCGTGTCTAAATGCCTGCAAGTCTGGATATGCATGCAGGGGAGTGTATGGAAGCATATTAGAACACTGGAAAGCCTCACAATTCAACCCCCTGGTGGTGGGCACGAGAATGCAGGGAGTGAATAGTGACACTAAGGGGAATGGCCTCTGGGTACCTAGTGGCATGGTCCACGGCCACTAGGATATTACTGTGACCAGATGCAGTTGGTGGCTATAAGGAACCAACAATGTCAATCCCAACCCTCTCAAAAGTAATCCCAACCACTGGAAGTGAAATTAAAGGGGGACCTTTGTGGTGCCACCCAACTTACCTCTGGCTTGGCAAGTGGCACAGGAGCGACAAAACTCCTTAGTGTCTTCAGATATATGGGAAAGTGAGCCACAAGCCTGTCGCAAGTCTTACGTTGCCCCAAGTGTCCTACTAGAGGAATATCATGTGCTAGGATGAGTAGGAAACTTCTAAACGTCTGGGTTATTACCAACCTGTTGGTGGCACCAGGCTTGGACTCTCTACCTTATGAGTACAGAAGTCCTTCATCCCAGTAGATCCTATGGGAGCCTCAGGTATCTGTTGTTTCAGCAGCAGCTTGCTCTCTGAGGGGTTCCAGAGAGGGTCTGGTCTGCTGCTTCAAACTCAAATCTGCCCTGCAAGGGCCCCCTGCCCCCAAGAACTCAGCCTGATCAGGTCCAAGTTCCTCTGAGGCAGTACCTTCACATAGACTAAGATTCTCCTCCTCAGCAGACTGGTCTTCACTCTGAGTCTGCGAAGAGGGCAATACTTTACCCTTCCTCCTACTTCTCCTGGTCCATTGTTTCAGGATCCAGGGCCTGTTCAGTTGTAAGCCGTTTGACCTGAGCCCTTGTGATAGCAAACACACTTGCAGAGATGCCCAACATTTCTGCATGAGTTCTTAACTCTACTTCAGCCCGGGCTGGAGTTTCCAAATCACTGCCCAACAAACAGTCTACAGGTAGGTCTGAAGATACCACTCCCTTCTTAGCTCCAGTTACTCAGCTGATTCACAACTGCCAAGGAATGGTCAGTCCTGACATTACTAGCATTGGTCACTTGGTACACTTATCTATGTATGATCTGGTCAGGAGATACAAGTTTCTCTGTCACTATAGTGACACTGGCCCCTATGTCCCGGTAGGCAATTGCCTCTTTTCCATTTATTAAAGGCTGCCTGTACTTGCCCAAGTTAGTGGGACTTATCAGTAAGTTGGCAAGATATATGCCACCATCACAGACTAAAACAGCTTGTGTTGGCCCATCTCAGAACCGAAGGTTAACCAGACTAATCCCTTACTTCCTGTACTACCACCTGTACTTGTACTAGGTGGAGCAGTTGCCTTAGGGGCAGGGTATTAGGGGTGGTTTCCTTGGCTTTTGGACAATCAGCATCCTTTGTCCAATTAGTTTTCACCTTACAAAAGTAACACCAAGATTTCTTCGTGTCTTTCTTTGAATGTTGTGATCCCCCCAATCCCCCCCAGCCCCCACCCGATGCAGGTTTTTGGGGCCTTTGGGAAGACTCTTTCTTATCATTGCCCATGTCCCCACCCTTATCCTGGGGTTTAGAAGAATCTTGCTTCTTTTGATCACCTCCATTGCCCTGGTTTTTTTGCTTCACCCTGGTACGAACCCATTTGTCTGCCTTCTTTCCCATTTCTCGGAGAGAGGTCAGATCATAGTCCACCAGGGTCTGGTGCGAAAGATTGTTCTGATAATTATTAAGGATCTGCTCCCTCATAATCACGCACTTTGCTTCCATGTAGCCAGCCTTCTAGAGCCTTAATGGCACTATCAACAAAATCTACCCAATGCTGGGTGGGTGCTTTCTGGGTGCCTCTGAACTTAATCCTATACTGTTCCGTGAGTTATCAGCATCCTCTTATCTAACAGTGAGGAGCTTTTCAATACCTTTGTCTACAACGGAGAGCAACAAGATAGCTGTCCACTGCTCCTAGCAGACCCTCTGAACTTTACAGGCCCTTTCCAAGGTAGTTATACATTTGTGGATGTCATCCCCAACATGGTAGCGAGGGATTAACTTGTTCAGGTTCCTAAGATTACATCATGTACCAGGCCAGCCTCTCATAACAGTAATGGTCCAATAGAGCCAACTTCTGGATGCTTGGTGGTTTCAGATTTTTGTTTTGGCATTGTCGTCAAGGCAGGGGAGCATGAATGCTTCTAATTCCATGTTTAAAAACTATCACATTAAATACATTTATTTTTTTGCTGTGATATTATCTAATGTACTGACGTCAAATACACTTCCATGTTAAAAAAGTTCAGTCTTTGCAGTCAACCAGGGTTTTATAAAGTGTGGCAAATCACCTGTGAGTGTCTCTTGAATTGAAGAGGCTTTATCATAGTTTTACATGATGTTGGTTGCTCGACTTACGTGACAAACATTTTAAGTGCTCAGTTCATGCATGGGCGCCTAGAGCCACGGCAGACCCCGCTGGAGTCACTCGGTCAGTGATAAAAACGAAATTCAATACATGTGGTTACTAATTGCACCAGAGTACCTGTGAGCTACTGAGAAGCCCCAGTACCCCCACCCATTACTAGTGTTAAATTCCCATGGAGAAGTTCAGGTATGCTCCCTCTAAAGTTCAAAAAGTGCAGGTTCCCTGGCTGTTGCAAGTACCTGCCAATTTAAAGCACTACATCCTCTGCTTTCCCATAGTTTTCTCTTTTCTTTATCCTTGCCTATCTTTTACATGTTTCAGTCCAATGCTTCCCGTGGCCCAGAGCAACCTTCCCGCCCATCCCTTTCACTAAGTTAGTTATCTAGTTTTAAAATGTGAAATTAAGGGTAGGCCTTGTATGCGATTTAGTAAGTACCTTCCCCGCTCATTGCAAACCTAGTGCTAAACTTTTACCTAAACAACAAAGGTGCTTTTTTCACACTAGTCGGATGCAAATGAATAGGGCAGTTTTGCACTTTCCAGTATCACCTGCAATATTACACAAACATTTAACTTGAAAACAGAGAAGGAATCATGACAACAGTGAAACTGACTCCCAGTCCAAGCCTATGGTTTTTCAGCAGAAGAAAACAAATTGCTGTTAAAATCTCTATGTTAGTAATCTGTCTCTGGTAATGGTATCAGGTTCCAGGAAATTACCTCTTAACTGTATCGTGTGTGCATTTCACATTAAGCTATTGAAAAAACTATTAAACATTCTGGGTGTGCAAACTTTCACAATTAACCACTTTTTTTTTTTAAAGCAGCCATTTAATTTTGCATTTCAAGTGTATGGCCGCCAATCTGTTGCACCTGCTTGTGTTGCACTGTGTGTACCTAGGACGGTATATATTATCCTGCATTATGTAATTCTTCTGTTGTATAACAAGTTAGATGGTAACACAGTATACGACTTGCACTGGTCAAAATGACTTTTTTTTTGCATTTACAATTGCATTGATAACTGATAACTGATATCTGCCAGGTTACTCTCTCCCACTAATGTATTCCTTAACCTCTTTCCCCTATTCATTCCCCGAACAAACACCTTTATTTTAAGTATGAGTGTGTTAGCCTGTGTAAAGTTATAAGTTTGTCACCTTCTAATGTATTCATCACCTACAAAATAGCAATAGTGAAAAAGCAACTTCTTTTGCAAATCCTTTACTGAAGAAATGCTTTATTGTTGATTAATAAAAATCATTACAAACAGATAAAAATACTTTGGGTTGTATCAGGAACTTGATTATACTAATTGATTTGTCCAATATCAAATCTTTAAATGACAAAACACATATAGTACACTGTGTTGAGAATAATATCAAGGTACATTATGATTCGATTCCGTATTTCACACCAGTTACAGAAGACATCACTTCAAATTGATGATAAAATGTTCTCAACGAAACGACCTACACTACCCTAAATAAAAAAAATTCACACTTAAAAATACCATAGTTGAAGTGTACTAGTCAAAGTGCACTTGTACAATGTCTTACATCTAGCAGCAATAGTGAAAGTGCACTTGATTATACCAATTCGGTCTGTCTAATATTGCATCTTTAAATGACATAACTCATGTGATACATTGTCTTGAAAATAATATCAAGGTACAATATAAATCTGTTTAGTACATCTTTAACCAGTCTTCAAATAGTAACAAACGCGATGGCAGTTTTGTGCTAATAATCTTAGGACGTTTTCCCATGACAAGCTTTATATGCTTTCATCTGATGCATGCTGGAAATTGTAGTACGACACCGGCTTTCTTTGTGAACCTCTGTTACACAGAGGCTTTTTTTTATTAGATCACAGTAAACAGGTTGTGCGTGATTGACAGCATGTTAGAAGCATGTTTGCAAACCATTAGCAGTGTTAACTGGACTAATTTGTGGACATAGGTTTCTTTACTCGATCCTGCATTTTGACCTTACCCCCACTACCTTACAGAAGTAACAGTAGACCAGTAGCACCCGGGATAAAGTGCTGCCCACCTAAGTATTTAGAAGGTCACAAAAGTGAGATAATTGGTCTTCATTCCACCGTATCCCTCTTTCTTATACCAATCTGCACTTCCTCTTTTTTTCTCTGTTCATTTCACCCCTGATTTCCACTGTTTCCTCTCCACCCACTTTCTTTCCTATCTCTTTAAATAGTTAAAATAATCACTCCACAGCAAACAAAAAAAATATGTAAATAACATTATAATAGCTCTAACTTTCACTAATGTGAGACTGATTGCATTGCAAATGCTTGTTATTTAATTTAAATCTTCAATGATAAGAAATCCTAAGTTGATCTGCCCTAAGGCAATTCCTTGATCAGCAACTGAGGGTTTGACAGCCTCCACTTGCCTCAGCCTGAACCCACAAAGGCATTACTGTCAAATTCCATCCCAAGCACATCCTCCTCTGCAGCACCAGCTCAGTGGGATTTCTTCAGGGTTGTATCAATTCCTAATGGATGCTGTTATGAGCCTTCAGAGACACTAATGCCACAACCGCCTATTACTCTCTCCACATGTAATTCGCACACATAATCACGGCAGAGGGTCTCTCATTGGCCACAGGTATCTTGGCAAATGTGGGATAATCTTGAGCCTTCTCAGTCCGGGTTCCAAGAGGCCCAGTCCCTGGTATACGCAAACAGTTACCACTCAAGTATGTTATATGTGCTCAAGAAATGAATGCAGATCAGGGTGTGAGGCTGCAGCACTATGAAAGCATTTGTTTGAACTTCTCTGCATCATTATATGGTAAAAATGACAGAGTCTGTTCTACCTCAGAAGAAGGAGACAGCTTTTTTTTCTCCTATTAAAGAGATATTTCTATTTAACTGGCTGCATGCCTCGATAATTCTAAATAGATGCTGATTCAGTTCCAGTACTTATTCCTTTCTTCTTAGACTCCAGAGAAGCATTGTTGAGTGCATGGCTTGGTAGAGGGCTACAAGCATGTTCTACACATTGGAGAACTTCTCTACATTTGCTTTCCAGTGAAATACTCACAACAGATACATTGGCAGCAGTAGGTTGCTTTGTATTAGAATCATGGCTGCCATCAAAGCTAACTGCACTACCAACGTTCCAGAAAGAAGAGCAAGTAGGCATGTTTGCCAGGAAAGGACTTGTAAGCAGCACCCTCATTTTGACATTGTCCTACCAAAATGTATTCACCACGATCCCAGTGTAGCAGGTACAACTTACACGTCTCTGTTACTTCAATTATAATCAAGTGTTTCTTTGTCTGACACTATAAGGTGGTGATTATTGAAGGTGCTCCTTGAGAAGTATAAATAGAGTCCAATGCTTTCCACACCATCTGATATGAAATGGACGCCTTGTGGAGATATTCCTTTTTAAAAGTACAATGAAGAGAAGTGGTACATTAGTCAGGGATTCATTCACCTATTTGCAAAGTTACTTACTCTTTTGACTAACTTTACTACTTTGGGCTATTCACAAAATCTGAGTGTAAAGGTAATCAAAAGTGTAGACTTGCATGTCTCCATCCCTGAAGCAAGGGGTGGAGCCTAATTCACCACACAAGGCCAATGAATGATACATCAACATCATCCCATAGAGAAAAAGGAGATGTGGCTTACAAGGAAACACCTTTGGAAATGATGCCAATTTAAATTATTTTGACTTTTTAAATATTTCTGTAGGTACATAAAATTAACTTAATGGCAAAAAATGCACATAATACATAATGAAAAAGTATTTTATTATGAACTATTTTAATACTCACTTTAAATTTAAAAAAATACATGCATCTCATTTGTAAAAAAAATAATTTGAATTCATTCTATACATAACATTTTGTAAAGTTGAATACATAAATGTAAACATTTTATTTGAGGTGGAATTTTTATGTTAAGAAATATTTAAGCAAATCATGTAAATTTAATAAAACAGACTTGATTTAATTATTTACATCAAATTTAAGTCAATGTTGTGCCATTTTTTATTTTGTTCTACTTTCATAATAAACAGAAAGCATTAATTTATAATAATATTTAAATGAGGTTGAGAACTTCATATAAAAGTATAGGGACAACTTACAAAGTTTAACCTCTTGAGTGCTCATGACAAGGTCAGCTCGTCAGGAGCCACGGCGCTCCGGTGCTTATGACGAGCTGAGCTCGTCATGACCGCGCCCGTTAGATGGAACGCTCGCAAGGTGGGCTAATTCCCCTGCTGTGCTGAGTTTTCCATTGGAATGGCGTGCTCGTCATGAGCACCGGAGCGCCGTGGCTCATGACGAGCTGACCTTGTCATGAGCACCGGGGCGCCGTGTGTGCCCCCCCACCTCCCAGCACAGCGGGGGGAAACAGCCCCGCACGGAAGGGTTTAATACACTTCAGGAAAAACAAATTAAGTTTACATAATAATTTTAAATTTAATATAAAAATACAAAAAAATGCTACAGCACTAGTAACTACATTTCGAATTAAAAACCTAATGATTTTGAATATAATTTAAATTAAGACTTTTTATGAAGTTTTCAAATAAAAAAATCCCACCTAAAGTAGAAAAATAGACAATATTTTTATTTTGTAATAAATCTTTATTTAAAGTGTTTTGAATTAAGTAAAAGTAATCCAACTATATTAATAAAAGAATTACGTTCTTTCAAGACCTTGCAGGGGATACTGTTGAAGCCTATTTGGCCTGTTAAGCGACCCCGCATCGGCTGGGATACACTAGTCCTACCATATGAACTGGGAGAGTTTGGTCACCTCATTTTCAGCTGTACAATCTTGCAGCTGTGTCCGTACGCTAACCATTGGTTTGCTAAAGATACCAGGCTTCTCTGCCAGACACGAATATGAACTAGCTGCACCGGTGCCCTTGGGTTCTCTACTGCCCAAAGGTTTCCCCGGAAATACTATTGATATACAACCGCTATCTACCACATGCTGGACATGGCATAAATTACAGCACTTATTAAAAGCCACATTGTTAATTGCCGACAATATCTGGCTTCCCTTCTCCACTGAACAATTGGTTTAACGCACTCTGAAAGGTTATAACATTCATAAATTTTGTGATTTTCTTTTCCAGAAAGTCATGATTTTTCTTACTCTACTGGCTTTCAGTTTGCAGCAATGACAGTGATGGACCGTTTTGTGTGTCCATTGTGCGCTCTGTGCACTAATTCCACCCTACCCTTTGGTGCCCGGGTAGCTCATACCACTTACAATCCTAATTGATGATGACAGTGGCACTCGTTTAATATCTAAACTCTATCACTCTGCCTGTCTTTCTTACCCATTAAGGAACAAAAACGTCATGCACACTGGCGGAGCGATTTGCGCTTTCCAATATCAGACAAAATATGGTCTGCTTGCTGTCAACAAACACGGTTGGTTTCTCCCAATCATCACCATAAATGTATTCATTGTAAATTCCTATGCCAAGAATATGTCGCCCTGACCATTCTCCATAGATTCTGCCCCTCCAGATCCCCAGAATGCCCTAAATGCTTCAACATGGATGCCAACTTATTGAACATGACCTGGACATGTAGGCATATTGCATGATATTGGGTAGAGATTTTTTCTTGTCTGAATCAAATGGTGGAAACTACCATTGCCCCAACACCCCTTATAGCTTTGCTAGGGAATGTCCATGGCCTCCCAAAGGGCATTCGCAGATATAGGGCAGTGGCCCTTTTACTCGCCAAACAAGAGATTGCTCTCAACTGGGATACAGGTCACCACCCAACCTTTAAAAACTGGTTCACAAGCCTATCTTATTGTGACTCCACCAGCAAACTGTAGGCCGCACTCCATCCCACCTCCTCCAGACCTAAATATATTTGGCAACCTCTACCTACTTATCTGTTATCTATCACACAATCCACGCACACTCGCTCAGTATACTGTCACTCCAGCCACAAACTTCACATGCTTGTCTCAACCACCCACAGCTAGACCTACTCTACTTTCATCACCCGCAGTGTCAGTTGTGATCTCCCCTCCCTACCTCACCTAGCTCCATGACCTTTAGCGAGTGCTAGGGCAGGAGATGCATGTTCAAATGTTGACTACTTGAAGGGCTTCACATGGGAAAACAAATTGATGACACACCTGGTTAGCTGTTATGGTTTATAGTTCTTAAAACCTTAATCCTATATTGTGAACTTTCATGGTATGCATGCATGCTCTCCTCCTCAGTCTTGATTTTATACAATGTACCTAACTTTTATCGCCATTACTGTGATGACTGAGTATGCTACTGTATACCCCTGTACTATACATCATAATAAAAAATAGTTGAAAACAAAAAATGTTACGCTCATTTTCTAATTCAGTTCAAGTTATTAAACCTTTATAAAATAGTAAGAATGTTTCATTTTTATACATTTTTGAAACATTCAACTACATTTATGCATAATTTTAAATCATTTAACATTATTTCTGGCAGGGTTTTATTTTAAGTCCCTAATACAATAGTTTTTATGGAAGGGTGTTGCAGTCCCAGTAGTTGGCCATATGTGGTGCTGGATTTATTTCAGCTTTGAGCTGGAGTACAATGAGTACTGTTTCGGGTCCTTTTTGACTGTAGTAACTTTAGAAGTGCAGTTTGTTAATAGCAATGAACTTACTCTTTAGTTGGTGGTGCAAGTCCCTCCTTAAAGCCCTGCCTAAACTCCTCCTATTTAGAAGTAAGCTACCATTTTTCCAGCTACCCACCCGTCCCTCAAATATGTACTAATAAGTAGTAAATGTACATGTCTGATGATCTCCCCATGAAAGAGATAGGGGAGGTGGCAATTTACACTAGCATGTGTGTGAATCATATTTTCACTTTATACTACCTTATTTACAACAACATGCAGTTTTTTAATTGAGCTTCCAGTGTCTGGGATAGGATTCTTACATCGTCTAGGTCAATCTCAAAAATAACACTAGTGAAAGACAGCTGTTTGAGAATTTGCCATGAGTTCTGCACATCTCCTGTGACTGAGTGTTACTCTAAATTTTTACATCTTAGAAACAAGAACCATCTGTTAGTGTCTTCCTCAGTACTTGGGTAAGGATCCTTTTTTAGGACGAGCCTCGACAGCGCTTGCGCTGTCTCTCGATCTGTTGTATACAGTTCGTGTGCTAACAGCCTGCCCCTTGGCGATTATGCTTGTCCCTTAAAAGGCCATGCCTGCAATTCGTTAATGTCCCTTTTTCATCCCTCCTTATTGTCCTTAGTTTCCTTCCACAGAACAGGGCCTAACTTCGCTGTCATTCCGCTTTTGTCTTGATCTGTTCATTTTCAGGGACTTCTGGGTTTTTTTGTCCACAAGTTGTTCACTACTATTCCTTGTTTCTTTTGAGGTTGTGTCATTTATTTTTATTTTAATGCAACTTAGACCCTTGGTGCGCCCTTTTCCCCAACGTGCCTGCAGAGGTACTTCATCTCCCCATGTCGATCCCCTCCTCCACTGTGTTAATCGCCTCCACCCAGATCCTGTTTTTCACATTTCTTAAAAAGTACTCCCTTTAATTTAATGCACATGCTTAAATTTAATGAACCAGTTAGGATGTTCTTCTTAACAACCAGCCTGCAAAACGAACACTGCGTTATATTTATTCAATCACAGTCATGAGCAAGGACACTGGGGCTGCTGTTTTTTCGCTAAGTAGAAATAAATAAAAGCAATTTAGGCTGTGAAGTAAACAGCTGTAAACATTAGGGTGAATAAAATCCTTAAGAAACTCGTTTCTAGAGCTTTTCTGCAAAGTAATAGACAGCTTTCCTATTTTTATTAGATCAATTGCCTTCTGCAATCGCTTTTTTGTTAATCTATAATCAGGGTATTTGTTGCTTTAGTAATGTGGCTTTTTACTTATTTTATTTGAAACATTTTATAGAGCGCGAACAAGACTCAAACGGGTATCAGAGTGCTGTACAAGGTAACAAACGTTTGCATGAGGTAACAGCATGAGTACAGTACAATAAGGAAACATAAGAAGTACCTGAAACATAAAAAGTATATCGGGGTAAGGAAAAGACAAAATAACAAGTGATCACCAGGTATCAGCCCTACTAGTAGGCGCAGTGCAGTTCTAGCAGAGCAGTATGTCAAAAGGACAACAAACCTAATTTTGAAACGCAATGTAAAACGATTGTCAAACAGGAGAAGGAAGTGACTAGCAAATGGTATCAGGGCTTTTGCTGATGAAGTTCATTCAGGAATAGCCATTTGACATTTTTCTTAATGAAGCAGTCGACGGGTTGGATCTAATCTCAGGTGGAAGCGCATTCCAAATTCTTGGAGCAAGCCCGGACAAGGCATGGTTGTAAGTTATTTTCTTGTTGAATTTAGAAGGTTTCAGTAGTAGAGTATTAGAGCTTCTTAAGTTCCGACTAGAGCCAGAGAGTTCAAGTTTTTTTGCCAGGTAAACGGGGCTGTTGTAGTGAATTGCTTTATGCCTCAGGCAGGCTATCTTGAAGCTGATCCTTGCTTCATTGGAAAAACAGTTATGTTGAATTGAGTCAGGTGTGATATGGTCATGTTTTCTGCAGCCTGTGATGAGTCTGGCAGAGGCATTCAAAGTAGCTCTTAGCAGACCTAACCTAGCCTTAGGAGGCCAAGCTAGGGTCACCAAACCATACTCCAGTCGTTAGATAACTAGTAATTAGACTGCTGACTGAATGTCCTCAGGAGGTAAGAAAGGCTTAATTTGACTGAGAATGTTGAGCTGATGATTGGCACTCCTAATGGTGTCACTGATGTATGCTTGCATATTTAGGTATTTGTCCAGGGTGAAGCATAAAGAATTAGCAGACTCAACAATATGAGGGGTGATGTTGAATGCGGAAAGTTGTTTTATCCAGTTTTGCGTAGGTCCTGAGTGGTTACGGGGGATAATCAGAAATTCTGCTTTGAGGTTATTTTATAACAGATGAATATGCGTTAGCCATTGTTGAAGTGCACCATTAAGAGTTTTTATGTAATCTGGAGAAGAAATCTTCAAATAAAGTTGAGTGTCATCCACATACATATGGCACTGAATGCTAGCGCAGTTCAGAATAATAGACAGAGGTTCCATGAAGAGGTTGAAGAGCGTGGGCGAGAGTGCCAAACCTTGAGGCACTCTAGCAGTGACCAGGGTACTAGCTGCAAGCGATTGGTTGACTTTGTTTTTTTGGGTAGTGTTATGAAGGAAAGTGGCAAACCAATTTAAGACAGGGGCAGATAACCCCATCCTATGTTGAAGAAGAGCAATCAAGGTATCATGTTTGATTGTGTCAAATGCAGAGGACAAGTCAAGGAGGATCCGAAGACAAGGAACATCTTGGTCAAGAGATCCTAAGGTATCATCAGCAATGTGAGTTAGAGCTGTTTCTGCACTGTGCCCTGCTCTAAAGCCTGACTGGTAAAGGTCAAGGAGCTGAAATTTCTCGATGTGATTGCAAAGCTGAGTGGGAACACATTTCTCAAGCAATTTAGCTAAAGGTATGATGCTGGTGATCCGACGGAAATTGTTGGGATCTGCTAAGTCAGCATTCGACTTCTTGGGGATGGGCGTGACTTGCCCCATCTTAAGGCTGTCAGAAATCCTCCCCTGCAGGAGAGATTGCTGAATGATCCATGTCCAGAGAGGGAGAATGGCCGAGTTGAGATCTTTGAGAAGCTTGGTGGGTAGGGGATCACTGAAATGGTTGAAGCTTCAAGAGACATCAAAGAATGTAACAGCTATGCCCCATCAGAGAGCAGGAAAGAATTCCAAGAGGCATTGTTTTTGAGAGTGCACACTGTAAAGTAGAGATGAGCACTCACTGCCGTAGGTACTGCAGAAGCAAGGGAGCTCATAGATCCCAAGTTAGGAGTGGCAAATTGTACATCACGTTCAATAATCCTAGACTTTTCTGAAAGGTGTGCTGAGAAGTCCTCCTCACTGGTGCCAAGAGTCTTGAGTGCCAGGATAAGATTAGTAGCATGGTTAGCTTGTTGTCGATGATTTCAAACAGTTTCTTGGGTCGGTTTTAAGTGCCTTCAAGCTGAGTCCTGAAAGGATCTGTTTTAGCACTGCAAATGTGTTTTTTGTAAGCGCCTCTCAACTTCCTTAACTGATTGAGACTAGTCATGGAGGAAGCACTTCTCCACCATCTCTCAGTCAGTCTAAGTTTGGAATGTTCCTCATTAAGGGAGCCATTTGAACCAGGGTTTGGATTGTTTGATCTGAATCTTTTCGAGTTGCTTCAGAGCAGCCGAGTAGAGAATACTTGACATAGAGTTGATGTAATGATCCTTCAACTCGTCCACGTTGTTCATTTAGCGGGAAGGTTAAGCAGATTCTGGTTCATGTTGGTTAAATTATTGATGTTGATGTCTCTCAGACTATGAACTAGCTGTTTGTTTTTAAGCGGTTGACCTTGCCTGAGCAAGACCTTTTCCAAGATGTAAACGGAGATTTGGTGATGATCCAACCAATCAGAGGGTACCATGTCATCAAGTTGAATGGTGTAGTCTCTAGCTATGATAAGGTCAAAGGTAGCGCCCTTGTTGTGGGTGGGTCCATTGCAGGCCTGGATGACGTTGAGGTTGGAGAGGAAAGCCCTAAAGCACAAACTGAATTGAATTGAAAGTAGTCTTATCCTGCGCGAACTTAGCCCAATGGGCGTCAAGGCGCCTACTTCATATATAGTTCATATATACCAGCTGATAGCAACACCGAAGCAATCCATCATTAGTATGCTCTGGAAAAGCACCAAGTTTTTAAGGCCTTTTTAAACAAATCAATTGAGGGTAGGGTTTTAATCTCAATTGGAGTTGCATTCCAGAGCTGAGGGGCAACAACGGAAAAAGCCCTAGCTCCCCATCTGGTCAGCCTGAATCGGGGAACAACAAGTTGGAATAGTCCCGCAGAACGGAGACATCTTGTTGGAGAATAACGGGTGAGTAAGGAGCTGATAGCACCCTCTGAACTATCCGCGAGTGCTCTATATGTCAGACACAAAATTTAAAAAAAGATTCTGTGCTGAACAGGGAGCCAGTGAAGATCTCTCCTCGCCATGGTGGCAGATGATGTTTTAGGAAGAGCCAGAATAAAGCGCGCTGCAGCATTCTGCACGATTTGCAGTCGATGTATAAGGCCCTTGTTGGACTCCATGTAAAGAGAGTTTCAATAATCTAACCTGGAGCCAACAAGAGCGACTGCAATCTGCTTGCGCGCCTGAAGGGAGAGATAGCTACGGATTCTATTGAGTATCCTAATCACACCCCAGCAAGTGGCCACAGTTTGGTTCACTTGTAGAGACATCGAGAGTGAGGTGTCAAATACCACTCCGAGATTTCTGGCTGATTGGGAGGGGGTGGGGCAGGTGCCAAGAGAAGAGGGCCACCACTCACTCGACCAAATATCTTGGTCCTTCCCAAAAACCAATACCTCTGTCTTATCGCCGTTCAGCTTAAGGGAGTTGATGATCATCCAATCTGCCACATGCTGCATGCATGATCTGAAGCTGAAGGCGGATGTCTTGACAGAGGAATGGGCCAGTGACACCATGATCTGGGTGTCGTCGGCGTAGGATACCACCTCCATCCCCTGCGATCTCACTAGTCTAGCAAGGGGGGCCACATAGATGTTAAACAGGGTCGGACTTAATGCCGACCCCTGTGGCACCCCACATTGCAATGACTTGGCAGGGGAGAGGTAGTTTCCGAGCATCACTCTCTGTTCCCTATCAAGGAGAAAGGAATTAAGGAGACTCAAGGCCGGACCAGTAACACCTGCCTCCCTAAGGCGAGATGTTAAGATAGCGGGAGACAGGGTATCGAACGCGGCCGTGAGGTCCAACAGGACCAGAACTGTAGTTTGGCCAGAGTCCACTTTGCGTCGGATGTTATCGACCACAAGAGTGAGAGCGGACTCCGTGCTGTGGTGTTTTCTGAATCCGTGCTGGGTGTCATCAAGGTATCCAGAGGCATCCAAAAAGGAAGACAGATGGAGATTAAGGTGTGCTTCCAATATTTTTGCTGGGGCAGGAAGTAGGGAAATAGGCCTGAAATTTTTAAGAAGGCCAGGGTCGCGTGATGGTTTTTTAAGAAGGGGCTTCACAATAGCCTTCTTCCATACCGATGGAAAAGAACCCTGGACGATAGCCTTATTCATAACTAAGGGATCATTTGTGTCATTCCAGTGAAGGTTGAAGTCACTGAGGAAGATATGGTTAGGGCAAAGGACCAAGCAAGCAGAGATTGAATGCATCATTTGCTCTATGAAGCGCAGGTTGATAAATCATGTAAAGCACACAAACAATCCTACCTTTGTTTCAGATCTCGGTGTGTATGTGCTAAAAAGAGGACATCCAAGCATTTTGAGCCAGCTTTAACATGAGGCTGGAGTGATGGATGCAGGCAATGCCCACCCCCCCCCCCCCCCGATTTGACAGGTCTATCGCATCTGATTATGTCATAATCAGGAAGTATTAAGATGTCGAACATTGGGGAGGAGGAGTCATTGAACCAAGTTTCAGTAAGGATCAGGAGGTGCAATGTTTATGAGATGATGAGTTCAGAGATATCCGCTGCGTGTTTCACTGCTGATCTGCAGTTGAGAAGTATTGATTTGATATGTGAGCATATAGTTGCCTCTACTAGGTGAGACGTGGTGATCTGAAGTAGGTTTATTCTTATTCATGGATCTTATGTTAACACTAGGTTCTCTATCAGGGTCAGAGGAGATAGTTGGTATGAAGATTGGAGAGTCTTCAGAGCCATCATAAGACAGCAACAGTGCAAGCTTGTCATTATTCGACAACTGAGGCAAGAACCTAAGGGGTCTGAACTGGTGATTAGGAAGAGGTTGAGAAGGGCCTACGTGGGTTGAGAGGGTTAGTGAGAGAAGACCTTTCCACTCCGTCATGTTTAATACGTGCTGAGGGAGTAGGAAGATCAGTCCCAAAGGAGGGATAGACTTTGAAAAGGATCTCATTCTTTAATGAGCAGAGTAGGAGAGTCTGGAGGTTATCCTTTACAGTAAGGAGGTCCTGCTTAAGGTCAACCAATTTTTCCTCAAGCAAGCAGAGGCTATCATTACTAAGTACCAGCTCAGAATAAGATAATAGTTGGGGCCCCTTACCCTCACAAAGATTGGATGGGGAGACAGACCCATGTTTGAGATAGTTTGTTATTTCAGATTTGTTTTACTTACAAAACAGAGTCTGTTAGGCTATAGTTTCCAAGTTTTGAGTAAAGGTTCCCATACACAGATTTTGGGGATATCACTTTATATTTACATGCAAACAATATCCACATATGCTGTTCATATCAACCATCGTGCTGCTTAAAGCTATGCTAATTTTCTCGTAATGGAGCCTAGCTGTCTTCTTTCTCAACACATGTTACAGCAAACAAATGATGGACGGAATTCTGACAATGCAAACATTCTCCCCCAGTCAAAAGATCTGGGTTAAATCCATAATTCTTTTGCCCACTATGCCACCCCAGTTTGGACCCAGCCATATGCAAATCAGTCTTGACCCTGAGACCCATGGGAACAGTCCAAACCGAACTGCCAGGCCAGGTCCTCCTTGGGCCGTAAACAAGCATCCTGGGACCGGTTTCAGCCAGGCAAGCTTGAATCCAGTGGCACAGTGAGCAAGGGACCCACGCCTGGGCATACCCATCCCACTTAGGGTGATAAGTGTTACAGCAAACAACTGATGGATGGAATGCTGACAATGCAAACATTCTCTCCCGTCAAAAGATCTGGGTTAAATCCATTGTTCTTTTGCCCACTACGCCACCCCAGTTTGGACCCAGCCATATGCATATGGCCAGGTCTGAAGTGCGGTGGCATGGTGAGCAAAAGAATGATAGATTTAACCCAGATCTCTTGACTTGGGGTGAATGTTTTGATTTGTTCTGCATTCCGTCCATCAATTGTGAGTCTTTTGCTTTCTTGCCCTAAGTGCGCCAGGTATGCCCAGACGTGAGTCCTGGGCTCACTGTGCCACTGGAATCAAGCTATCCTGGCTGAAGAGGGGTGAAACTCCAAAACCAGTCCTAGGATGCTTGTTTCCGGTCCAGGGAGGACCTGGCTTGGCAATTCGGGCTGGACTGTTCCCATGAGGCACAGGGTCAAGACTGATTTGCATATGGCCAGGTCTAAACTGGGGTGGCAGGGTGAGCAAAAGAATGATCAATTTAACCCAGATCCCTTGACTGGGGATTCATTTGTTCTGCATTCCGTCCATCAATTGTGTGCCTTTTTCTTTCTTAACACAGCTACACTTTCTCCCGACGTTTTGTCATCATATTGGTGTTGTTTAGGGATAACTTAGTTGGGCAGATGGCTTCAAGGGTTAAATATGTACCTTTTGGTTATGTTCACCACAGAAGCTGATTAGGATGCATTTAAAATATATATTTTTTTAATTTGAAGTGAGAAGCTTGCAAAAGTAGCAGAAAAAGGCTGAATATTTTGCAGTTGTGTAAAGGCGAAACCTACCCTCTTTGAAAGAGAAAATTGGCATAGCTGTAAAGATCTCTATCTGTGCTAAAACCACCATATGTGGCTATTGCTGGCTGTAAACGTTGCTTGAATTACATTAAATCAGCTGTTGTGAAGCTTACTACTGACACTGCAACCTAGTTTACAAGCTGGCATGTTTGCTGATGTCGATATCAAGCTGTTGCTGTTTTTTTATTGTTAATTTACGTTAAAACATACCGCATGATAAAGAAATAATTACATGATTAATGTTGGCAAGAGTAAAACAACAAAGGATTGTGTTTCCTTCAGCAGTAAAAAATCAAACACATCCAATGCAATGTTTTCGATGCGAAGTAAAGTTGTATGAAGATTTTGCGACACAAGAAGCGCTGTCATTATTTAATGAAATATACCTATAAATGCTTAACCTTCCAGTATGAACTACTTTTCATTCTCATATATTAAAGGACACAATGTCACATATTTAATACCGCCTCCCTCGTATAACTAATTAAAGGTACGTTATAGGCCTTTAGCTGGATTTCAAGCTTATCGTTTTTATACAGCAAGGTAATAAGCAGCGTAACTGTGATACCATATAGCAACACAAGGTCTCAAAATGCCCTTTTCTGAGCCTTTTGTGAAAATATATTACACAAGAGAAGCACTGTTGGCCTGTTTGTTAGCTTTACTTTGATGATTTATTTTAGGACGTTTCTCTCCTGAAGGAATCATTCTCAGTTACCTGCTAGGACAGAGGGATTGTTTGATAGTGACACTGATTATTATATATTGATTAGACCGTAGTTACAACAAAGGACAAAAGGACTGGTGTAAATAGTTTTACTATTTATTCTACTGATTATTTATTATGTTTTTGGACAATAATTTATGAACATTTGAAAACTACTTTATTGTTATGTTCCAACAGAGGAGAGGAGGTAGTGTAATGTGACAGTTACCGACCTTGGAGCTGGGTAACCAGGGTCGAGTCTCGGCGTCGTCTCAACATCCTGTGATCCGGGGCAGATCACTTATTTGCCCTATGCTTTGAAAAATGAATGTGTCCTTGTGCCTGCAGAGTGGGAGGGCTTTGTATTATCCATAGGAATTGAAGACTGCCAAGCTCATAATGTGCGTTCTTGCTCGTGCGCTTTTCTACTCCACTCGCGCTGCAAATGTTTGGGGGGGGGCAAAACGGGATCTAGATATTTGATTTGGTGTGTATCCCTTTATCTTGTGCGGTACAAAAGGGGGTGGTGATGGACGGAGCATCTGAATCAATCAAACACTCACACCCAGTCAAAAGATCAGGGTTTAATCCATCACCGTTCTTTAGCCCACTCTGCCACCCCAGTTCAGACATGGCTATATGCAAATCAGTCTGACCCTGTGCCTCATGGGAACAGTCCAGCCCGAACTGCCAAGCCATGTCTTCCCTGGACCGGAAACAAGCTTCCGAGGACCGGTTTCTGGCCCGGCTTGCTTGAATCCAGTGGCAAAGTGAGCAAGGGACTAACGTCTGAGCATACCCTGCCACACTTATGGCGGCCAAAAGCGGTACAAAAGGGGGTGGCAGAGTGGGCTAAAGAACGGTGATGGATCAAACCCAGATCTTTTGACTGGGTGTGAGTGTTTGATTGGTTCAGATGCTCCGTCCATCACCACCTCCTTTTGTACCCCTCTATCTTATGCAACACACACTATTTCTCAAAGTTGATCATATCTTTTAAACCTCTGGAGTCCGGATGGTGCAGGGAGGGGAAGTTTGCAGCCATCTGGTCCTTTAATGTTTTGTGTGGAGCACAACGAGTATTTCTTGTGTTTTGGTGCGACGCGCACACGTACATTCAGGAATAGTCTCACAGTAGTGCAGGCAAAGGCAATGTCGCATTCTTCTAAACACATCCGCTTTCAAACATACAGGAGAACAAAGTAAACACGAACATTCAGATGCACAAATGCACACCATCCAAACACAAAACTGCATTGAAACTCTCTACATAAGAATAACAGCACAACACCTAAATACAATTTCAATGTATTTAATGGGAGGTTTGCATTTAAAGAGAAAAAACACAGGCCAAACAACATTTTCCATAACAAGCTTTAGTTACATAGTCGCTACATATCTTTTACTGTGAAACAATAACACTCTACTACATGATTACACTTCACTATAAACCAAATAGTTACACTACACACAACAAAATTCAAATCCAGATAAATACACTACAGCCTACATTCAACACAACATATTTACACTGCACATATATCCATTAACATACACAATTACGGTCCACAAAACACATTCCACTTCACAATATGCCACATAATTCCACACCATATAATACTACGCCACACCATGCCACATTACACCACTAGAACCCATGCCTCATAATTGCACACACCACACAAATCAATGCCACACATTTCTGCACCACACAACATAATTACACTCCACACAGTATCACTGAGCACCACATAATTACACTATACATAATTACACTCTGCTCAATACAACATAAATACACCTCACAAAATGCACTTAATGCCACATACCAGCAATACACATAAATGCACTACACACCATGACACAATTCAAATATGTTTAATTTCACTAAACACCACATGATTCCACACCACATAATTCAACTCCACACATTTCAAATACATACCACATAATTCCACCAGTGGTGGCTGGTAGGGGACGGTGGCGGCGGAAGGTGGTGGGGTTAAGGAAATAAAGAAAAAAGAAAACTTACCTGGAGGTCGCCGTCGCCAGCTGCCGCCTCTCTTATGCAGGAAACAGGAACAGGAAGCACTCAGGCTTCTAGACTCCCCTAGCGGTGGTTCGCTGCTCAGAGAGGGAGTGGGAGCCTGGACATGTTCACCACCCAGGCTGTAATCAGCTTGGGTGAAGAACATGCAAAGTGTGCATGACTGTTTGACCGGCCCAAGATGGCCGGCGAAACAGTCATGCACACTTTAGGTGCAGCAGCTACCTCTCCTCCTTCCTCTGGGTCACAGGTGCCATGCCTCGCCCTAACCTGGTGGCAGCTACAATACTAAAAATAAATAATAATAATAATATTCAGTTATTTTATTTTCCACTTTGCAATGCTTTAAAGCAGTGGGGCGACGCTCCTCCACCTTAGCAGAGGAGCAGCCACTGAATTCCCCTCCATACCACATATTTCAAATACACAAAACAATTCTACAGCACACCACATACCTCCAATGTACACCACATAGTTCCACATCATGCCACAAAATTTGACAACAGGTCACATAAATCAACTCAACAACATACCTCTACACAACACACAATACCATTCCACATAATTACATGGAATTGACTCCATAACACGCATTCTAACTGTACATAATTCCAATACACTTAATATGATTTAATTACAATCCACACAATTCCAAACCACACAATTCTACAACAAACTATTCAAATATCAGACATCTCTTCCTTGCACTTGTACGGTCATCTCTCCCCCAAACAACCACTGCTACTCTCACACACTCCCACTACTCACTCTCATCTCGCTATACCACTGCCCCCTCTCATTACTCCTTGACACTACCTGTCTCCTCTCTATACTGCCTATCTCACATGCTACTTCCTGTGCCTCCTCATCTTGACGCCTACCAGGTGCCCCTTCCATTTGTCCCTCTATCTCTCTATCTCTCGTACTCCCTCTCACCCATTTCTATTGCTCTCTCATGCACTATTCCCACCTCTGTCATGTGGTTAACACCAGGTCTTCAAGCACAGTTTCTAGCCACAGACTTTTCAAAGTTTTCGTCCCTTAAACCCAGGCTCTCCTCCACTTCTTAGGGTGTCTTCTGCGAACACAAAATGTCCCTCTTTATGCATCTATGGCCTTCTCGCCTCTTCTTGCGATCTTTCTTGCACACTATTTCTGCTCCTCTGTCTCAGCTCAATAACCACTTCCTACACAATCTACTTATCCCTCTAATTCTTTATTTCCATCTATTCTCTGTAGCTCTCACCCCTCTCTATTCACAATGCCACACAATTCCACTACACAAATACACTCCACAAAACACAACTAACAATTCCAATGCAACTCACATCATTCCACTTCACACCACATACATCCACTACACACCAAAACAAAATGCATAGGTAGGAAACATTATCATTTACAACACCACTGGCTCTAACTCGCAGAAATGCGAAACCTATTGCATTGCAAATGCTTGCCCTGACAGTGAGCACCTTCTGTTTCAGAGCTTTGGCTTTAAGCTAGCTGCGGTATGAGATGCCTCAGGGCGGTCTGCAACCCAGATTCAAAGCACACCTCACATAAGTATTCGAAAACAGACAAATGTAATTGGCAGATGGATTTTATGCTTGCTGAATCGGCGTGCATATGCTTCGACATGTTCCAGATGGCAGGCGATGGCCCCACCCTGTTTGACTAGTGTATAAAACTATAAAGTAAATTAACACGTTGGGTTGTGTGCGAACCCCTTCTTTCATTTAATTAATACATGTCAGTAAGAGGCTTGCGGATTTTTATGTGCTGATTTATATGCAAGCCGAATCATCTGTCTGAAATGTTTTTCTTGCATAATTCCAGGTGCCAGGCATAAGCACAAAGCACATCTGGTGACTGGCATCTACCTCACAGGCAGCGTGCACTTGTTTGTATCCTATTTCTTCTTCCTTACTTCATGCTTCAAACACTGTTTCTATTTTCAGACTACTCCCAGTAACTCTATTTCTGAAAATGTAGCAATGCTATGGTTAAACAAACTATGTACTATGTTACCTGTATTTTCTACTATTCTCAAGGGTTTGGAGGAGGGGGCTTTACCGGTCACAAGGGCATGTTATGTTTCCCTTTTTCGCCTCAGTTTGTTTTCCTGTCAGACCCCCTACAACAGGACTTATCCAAAACCTTTTGATTTTACTAAATAGATATGCATAAAAATATATAGTCAAATGTAAAGGCTTCCAGCTGCCTACTGCTTTTTTCTGCTGCTCTTCGCAAATCTATGCATGTCTAGGTTTAGTCTTTTGTGTACTCCTTAGCCTTATGACCCATGTCTCCTTAAAAGACACACTATTTTGGAATCCCACTAATGGTAACGCGCATGCATACAATTAATCATGTTTCATCAGATATACTCTGATGTGAGGCCCAGGGATTAACAACGTTTAACCATCTTGTTGGTCGACTGGGGTGTCAGCCCTGTTAAAGCAGCATCCACAATCCAAGGTAGCTTGGCGCAGACCAGTCAGGCTTAACTTAGAGGAATGTGTAAATTATTTGTACATCACTTCAGATAGTAAAGCTGTGAAAACACTACACAAAAAGATCGCAAACCAGGTTAGAAAGATAGAGGAGAATCTAATGAATAAAACAAGACCAAAATGACAAAAACTCAATCAGTAGAACTGTAATTATGAATGGTCAAAAATAAAGTTTAAAATAGCGCCTAAAACCTTAAAGTTCCAACCACAGCTATTTGGTAATGCTGGGCGGGGGACAATACCAAAAGTTCAGACCACTCGCGATGGAGTGCAGGTTGAATACAGTCCCATATTAGTACTGCTGAAGTTTTACCTTCTCAAGTTCAGTGTCAAGAGTCCCGTTCACATTGGAGAGGAATGTGTGGAGCAGGGTAGGCATCACAGCAAGTTGTAGGTGAAGAGCAGGCTGGGGGTAGCGGATGGGCGGGCTAATGCTTCACGTTGGCTGTCCCCAGCGAGCGGTCAATGCTGCAATGCAAAGAGAAGGGCTGGCAGCAGCTTGCATTGATTTGCAGTGTGAGCGGTGCAGTCTCGGTTCTAACCGGCCAGTTCGTGGTCATGAAGATTCCAGAAGCTTGATTTGAGAGTTCCGAGCTACACCAAGTGTCCAGGACATGTGGGGCATCATTTGGGGGGTCAAGAACCCACTGCAACTGAGTCTAGGAGATTGTTGGGGAGCCTTTTATATCCCAGAGGCTAAGATTAGGAAGCCAGCAGACTAGCCCTGGGAGTCACTCTGGTGTCCTGGGTTGAAGATGAAGTTACAGTTACAGTTCTTCTTTCCCAGGCAAGAGGTCAGCAGGTATGCTCAAAAGGGCAGCAGTTTCTTTAGAGCAGCAGTCCAGCAGATCATCAGTTCTTGTAGCAGCACAGCAACCCTTCTTCCCGGTAGAGTATCCATAGGTCCAGAAGTGTACTAAAGAGTAGGTGTCTGTAGGCCAGTATTTATAACCAGTTGTGCCATTGAAGTTTGGGGAGGTGGTCTAGAGGTTTCTCTTTTGAAATCCCCAAGTATTATGCCTTCCCTGCCTTGGCTCTTGACTAACTACAAGGGGTATGCAGCCTTTTGTGTGGAGGCAGGACACATCCTAGGCAAGTGTAAGTGGGACTGTGCCCAGCTCCTCCCTCCAATTCTGCCAGTGATGACCAATCCAGGCACACCGTAGCCCTCTAATGTGTGTGGCTGTCTAGGAGGAATACACAAAGATCAATTGTCAGCTACGCCTAGTCATGTGACCCAGGTACAGGCTACAGGCTATACATGGCTAAGGCAGGAATATAATTCAAAAATGAAAAACCCAATTCAGTTAAGTTCAAGTAACTCTGCACTGAAGAATATCCAAGTAGGTGGAAAGGAAGAGGGGTCACCTTGATGCGATAAGTGCGGCACCCCCTTGATAATCACAATCATCTTGAACCCATAAACAGCTCTGCTTTAGTGGCTAGATTCAACCGGTCCCCGGAAGCTTGTTTCCTTCCCAGTGTAAGAATTGGCTTGGTAGTTTGGTTTGCCCTGTTCCCATCATGCACTGGGACAGGAACAGACTAATTTGCATATAGCCAGGTTCTGAACTGGGATGGTGCAGTGAGCTAAAAAACGGTGTTGGATCTAGCCCTGATCTCTTGACTGGGTGAGAGTATTCTGCTTAATTCAGAAACTCTGTCCATCACCACCCCTTTTTGTTAAATATTTTGTCCACCCTAAGCGTGGAAGGGTATACTCAGATGTGAGTCCCTTGCTCATTGCACCATCAGGATTCAAGCAAGCCGGGCCGACGACGCCTGAAATGGCAGAAACCGGTCCCCGGAAGCTTGTTTCCTTCCCAGTGTAAGAATTGGCTTGGTAGTTTGGTTTGCCCTGTTCCCATCATGCACTGGGACAGGAACAGACTAATTTGCATATAGCCAGGTTCTGAACTGGGATGGTGCAGTGAGCTAAAAAACGGTGTTGGATCTAGCCCTGATCTCTTGACTGGGTGAGAGTATTCTGCTTAATTCAGAAACTCTGTCCATCACCACCCCTTGTTGTTAAATATTTTGTCCACCCTAAGCGTGGAAGGGTATACTCAGATGTGAGTCCCTTGCTCATTGCACCATCAGGATTCAAGCAAGCCGGGCCGACGACGCCTGAAATGGCAGAAACCGGTCCCCGGAAGCTTGTTTCCTTCCCAGTGTAAGAATTGGCTTGGTAGTTTGGTTTGCCCTGTTCCCATCATGTACTGGGACAGGAACAGACTAATTTGCATATAGCCAGGTTCTGAACTGGGATGGTGCAGTGAGCTAAAAAACGGTGTTGGATCTAGCCCTGATCTCTTGACTGGGTGAGAGTATTCTGCTTAATTCAGAAACTCTGTCCATCACCACCCCTTGTTGTTAAATATTTTGTCCACCCTAAGCGTGGAAGGGTATACTCAGATGTGAGTCCCTTGCTCATTGCACCATCAGGATTCAAGCAAGCCGGGCCGACGACGCCTGAAATGGCAGAAACCGGTCCCCGGAAGCTTGTTTCCTTCCCAGTGTAAGAATTGGCTTGGTAGTTTGGTTTGCCCTGTTCCCATCATGCACTGGGACAGGAACAGACTAATTTGCACATAGCCAGGTTCTGAACTGGGATGGTGCAGTGAGCTAAAAAACGGTGTTGGATCTAGCCCTGATCTCTTGACTGGGTGAGAGTATTCTGCTTAATTCAGAAACTCTGTCCATCACCACCCCTTGTTGTTAAATAGATTCAAAAGGAACACAGATTGTTCCACAGAGCCTCCGATCTTTTTTAATACGTTTCTTGCAATTTTGTTGGAGACAATGCATTACTTACATACCGCAGAGGAACTTTGCTGTAATCCTACTGTAACGAGTGCCATATTTATTTCTCCCACACCAACAGAGTGTGACAACAGGCCACCCTCTCCCCTAGAGGTACCATGATGCATCATTACAGCATCATATATGTATGTGTTTTTTTATTACAATTTTGATTGCATGGTATGCCTAAGTATATGTATGTGTGTCGAAAACACTATGTGATTATTTTTAATTTCCTACACTGCACTATATATGTTCACCAACAATGTCTGCTGCAGTGATCAGTTTTTTTTTCACCTAGAGGTGCTCCCACATGAAAAATAAAGATCATCCAATATCAAAAGAATGAAATACGTATACAGCCAAATTCCCATTTGTATTCCCACAGATTACCAAACAATGTACACCTAATAGGTGGTAACTGTAAATATATTTTCATATTTTATGTGTGCAAATAATGTGCGTCCAGTTTGAACTGACAGGAATGGTACCAGGAAACTAGCTTCCTGAGGTCATGAAGAAGAGCCAACCAGGGGCACGGCTTAAAACATGTTGACCTTTTAGGAGAATAGATCCATTACTAATCTCTTTTCCTACAACTACCCCTATTTTTTTACCATACCCACTGAAAGGTTAAAATAAATGAAGGGACACCTACTAGCCAGGTATTTTTAAATATACCCCAACAATCCCTACTCCTCTTCCTTTTTAGAACAACTTCTTTATCATTGTATATAACAACAGAAAGTGCTCTCAAGTAAGTCGTAGTAGTAGCACACCCTGATCCGCAGTGGAACAGGAAGGAAGTGATGATGAAGCATGCCACCAAGGGGTAACCGGATTCTTTTTGGAATTAGTTATGCATAGAGGAGGCCAAACACAGTGTATCCTCTTACTCTCCCCTTTTTTCTTGGTACATAAGGTAGGAAAATGCCAACTTTCTAAAAGTGGCATTTTCAGAATTGAAGTTTAAATCTGAATCCACCATAAGTTAGGATTTTAGATTGTGATTCCAGAGACACCAAACATGAACTGGTCACCTATTCCCATTTGGAAATTACACTTATAAAATGTAATATGGTCATTCTAATGTTATCCTGTGGGTGAGGTAGGCCTTGCTGTATTAAAAAAACCAAATGTAACAGTTGCTTTCACTACAAGGTCAGTAAAAAACTAATAAGTACATGCCCTGCTTTTTAAATACATTGCACCATGCCCTCTTGGCTGTCCAGGGCCCTTCAAATACATTGCACCATGCCCTCTTGGCTATCCAGGGCCCTACACTAGGGGTGAGAAAAAAAAAATATATATATATATATATATATACATATATATATATATATCTTACCGCACACTTTTTGCCTTCCTCCTCTATTTTTGCAACCTTGTTTTTGCTGGCCTTAGGATTCCGCACACTTCACCACTGCTAACCAGTGCTAAAGTGCTTTTCCTCTCTCCTCAAAAACATAGTAATATTGGCTTATACCCAGTTAGCATATTTACATTACTTGTAAATTCCTAGTAAAGTGGTAATACATGGCCTGGGCCTATAATTTAAATACTGGTAAGTAGCCCTTTAAACATGTCTCAGACCTGCCATTGCAGAGTCTGTGTGTGCAGTTTTAAACTACTATTTTTTTCCTGGCAAAAAGGTAGTTTAAAACTGCACACACCGACTCTGCAATGGCAGGTCTGAGACATGTTTAAAGGGCTACTGACTAGCATTTAAATTATAGGCCCAGGCCATGTATTACCACTTTACTAGGAATTTACAAGTAATGTAAATATGCTAACTGGGTATAAGCCAATATTACTATGTTTAGAGGAGAGAGCAAAAGCACTTTAGAACTGGTTAGCAGTGGTGAAGTGTGCGGAGTCCTAAGGCCAGCAAAAACAAGGTTGAAAAAATAGAGGAGGAAGGCAAAAAGTTTGCGGTAAGACCATCCTAAGGCTGTGAGGTAACACCCATTGCTAACCGTACTCACCAACTAATAAAAGTGGCATATGGAAAATACAACAATGCAAGGCAAAAGCGAGTGCGCAAAGTTTTGTTTTAACTTGTCACATTTAAAGTTGTAATGTTGAAAGAATTCTTCTTATGTACGTGAAGTAGTAGAGAAATGCACTCATTATTTTATATTTTGTCTCATTGAATTTTTTGCGGGCAACCAAGGGACAAGGGATGAAGACAAGGAAGGAGCTTGGCCACTAGTCATACAAAGGAGGGCACAACAACCACCAGGAGGAGGAGGGAAAATCTAGTGGCAGTCAGGGTTTACTCGCCCAGAGTCTCACTCGTTCCCAAAGACAAGACACCACATGCTGAGAGGAGTAGGATGATAGGGCTCCTCTTGACCACTGAGAAAAATCTGTGGTGTCCTACAAGTGACCCTATTGGTATTCAGGTTTGATGTAGCTTCCCCCATGATTAAAGATGCTCCCCAGCACGCCCTCAAATTGTATACCTTGTTACCACTCCTCCTCCTCCAATTTAATGTCCTCCAGATCAGTGCACAAAGGTAAAATTCACTCCTGAGTGCTCATGTAGCTACTCAACCCCTCTGTCGCCGCTGATTCTTCCCAGGAGGTCATGAGGCATCTTGTTGCTGGTGAGCAGGCACTCTCTCAGGATTTCAAAGTGAAGGTGGAAGAGGTGAGGCAGACCATGAGTTGTAGGCTGACCAATGAAAATAACTTTGCTGTCTCCAACCCTCCTGGATGGCAGCAATCATACAATGTGAAGAGAAACATCCCTCATTACTGCTGTTGCTGTGTCTTCCGCCTCTGCCCTTAACAATATCCCAGTGATTCAGGATTCGCAGGAGTTATCAGGGTCACCAATGAAACTTCAAATATTTACAGCAGAGTAGAAACTCCAAGGGGTTCTTATGTTAGACCTGAGAATGGCCTGGAATGTTTGCCCACACCCAGGACAGCCATGAAGAGAGAGTGCTGTGGCTGAGGAGTGAAATTTCAGTTTGAACTTTGGAAGTTTGCTGTCACTTTTGGTTTGGACCTTTTTGGATATTGTGCACATATTTTGGTATTAAAACCATACTACTATGTAAACAGACTTGTGCTCTGACATTCCAGACAAGTTTTGTTCATTCCTCAATCACCTCCAAGTTGACTATTCCTCTCTGGACTTGAGCACCATTTTTGTTCTTTCTCTCTTTCCCAAGATTGTTATACTTTACTTCATAGTTAAGGCCTCAATTATTTTCTAAATATATTTGAAAAAGATTATATGAAAATGTGTTTGGTCCAAACTAATGTGGATACATTGTAACATGTTTTGGCATGACTGTTGATATATGTATGATTTGCTGTGAGGAAAACATATTAAAGCATAAAAATTATTAACAATACATTTTTAGCATAGACCCATTTTCAATGTTCGAGTACACCACATGAGATGAATGATAGCTGATATTGGTTATTTATAAATATGGACAAAACACGTTTTTCGATTAATGCAAAAGTTGGGTGTTTTGTGTGAAGAGTCTTGGATGAATTGAATTTGAGCTACTGAATGTTTTCCACTCACATAGGTGGTGGGTGGTCAATTAACTACTTTGTTACGCAATATTGGGCCAACATTGGTTTGGGGATGTGGTTGTGTTGAGGGATCAAATGGATTTGTGGTGGGTCAAGATGGGTTGTTAGTAGGATTTGCGAGTGAGGTGATTTTTGAAGGTTGGTTTTCATCCCCAAATGACTGTGATGCTCAGCTTGGCTCTTCAACCAACTTTAGCATGTCCTTGAGATATTTTGAAGTTTTCTCCAAGATAGAAGTCTATGTATCCATCAACCTTGGAATCTGTTCAGATATGTATATAGTTTGAAGTCTCCTCAATTTTACAAACATCTCCCTACTCAGAGAATTATTGTGCAATAAACCCTCCCAGAGTACAGGATTTGCCCACACATACACCAATCCCCCCACTTTATGTGCAGCCATCTGTCAACACTAGCAGGCTGTCCATCACTTAAAGGGTTGACAACTGGGAGGTTGTGGGAGATAGACTGCTGAATGTGGGAGATGCCATTATTACTAGGTTTTTTACTCCCTCAGACCATGGAAAAAAGACAGAGTTGAACCTTATTTGGAGTCTGGTGCAGAGGAGTCAGTCTGAGGGGTAATTGGATAGGAGATCTGTTTAGCTGGGGCAAGTATCTATGACTTATTTGCTGTTGTCAGGGAACTTAGAATCCATATGAGAACCCTAGGCGGGAAACTACTGGCCTGCCATGAGTTTTTTTTTCTAGAGTTTCGGATTGGGCCAAGAATTGTCTCCCTGGATTGCATGCTGTCCTCTGTTCTTGAATGTAAGGCATAATCATCTGGCTCTTGGAACCCAGGAATAGCAAAAGAATGGGGATGTTTGTTGTATCTTAACTCTATACATTGTATAAAGGTCAAAACAAGACACACTGTACTTTAGCTGTTAGCAACATAAGACTCTACTGCATAAATAATTGAAATATTAGATTGTTAGACAAAGGAATTACATTTTTAAAATGTGTTCATAAACAGATGGACTATGGCATGGCAAATTACTGCTTAATATTGTCTAATTGGTCCATTGTAAGGTGGGCACCATAGTGTTTCTATCACTGAAACTGCTGCAGACACTTACCCAGAGTAAAGAATATCCCTCCACTAAGAGTATGAGGGTATGGTAACTTGTTTGTGCTATCCAGTAAAAAAACATCCACAGAGTCCTCTCATCTGTGACATCTACTGGGATGTTTTTAGGTAGGCATTGACATGATGTGATAGAGTCATTTGTTTTAAACAAACCCCAGCGCCTAAATCAACGTGGGACGCTTTGCTGCGTGTGCTTTTGTGGTTCTCCTAATCTCCCTGCTCCCTGCCACTGCTCGCGGTACCCGCTCCGCGGGTCCCGCTTCGCAGGGGAGCCTAACGCCGGACTGTAGACCGTGTTTTTGGAGCTGGTGGGTCTTTGCACTGAGGAAGAAGAACTATAGGCAAGGCTGCGAGCGTGCAGCGGGCTCGGGACTTCAACTCCCAGGAGCGCCCGCCGCCAGCCCAAATCGCCAGCACCTGGGCCGCTCTCCCTGCCTACGCCCTCCCTTTAACTCCACCCTTTAAAGGTCCTTTTTTGTCCCGCTGCGCGGGAGAAGCCCGGGAAAAGGGCGGGACCGTCTGTGGCCGTCAGTGGCCTAAGGTGGCTGGGCTGGGCCACCCCCCTGACTACCATTGTTTTTATGTTTTTATGTTATTATCTTTTTGCACGGGTCCCCTGTCCTCATTATCTTGATCTATTTGTGCTAGTAAGCCATGATAAATTAATATTAACTGTTTTCAGTGGGTTTAACCTAGCTCTCAAGTGTATTACTCCCTCATTGTTTGGCCTTTTTTAACCCATTTTTTTTTCTAAGGATGTCTAGTCCTGTTTTAAATTCTCTTCCTAATTGTGTAGGCGTATCCATACTTGGCCCACTCGATAAATACTTGGCTAGAGCCACCAAAGATATTGATAGGGAGATAGCTCTAGCAGAGAGGCGGGCCGAGCGCCGACTCTCTATTGAACTTCTTAAGAAACAGGTACCCCTCAATCCCGAGAAGGTTGCTATGAGCATATCAGCACATGACACCACGTACCCCGATACCGATGCGGAATTATTTAATACAGAAAACATTCCATTAATTTTTCAGGATATCCCGCCACTACTAGAAGATTTGGAAGTAATTGTGGACGGCCGCGGGCGGCCGCGCATGCGCATTTCTCCCGAGAAATGCGCATGCGCGTGCGGCCGCGCATGCGCATTGGTATCTATGAAGGGACGCTATTCCAAGAGGGAGCCCCGGACGAGCCCCGGACACGGTAAATGCTTTAAAATTGCTTTATTAAGGGTATTTTGCTTAAATAATGTATGTAGGGGAGGGCGGGAGGGAGGCGGGTGGCGGCCGACTCGGCTACGCACACGGAGTGGGCGTAGTGTTGCCGGCTACGCTGTCTACGCAAAATGCGAAGGAGGCAACACTACGCCTACTCCGTGGGCGTAGCCGATTCGGACGCCCAGCCCTAAATATAACCCAAACCCTTGACGAGCAAAATACTAAACCGGCACCCCATAGCGGAAATAAGGATGATGTTACTTACGTGAATATGGGATCTGCAGGCAAAGTAAATCTTAACTCTGTTTTAAATCAGCAGAGTAGAGAAAACCCCAATAATATTAGAAGTACAAACTCCCCCTATGCTATCTAACAAATAATGTTATAGTAACAATAGTGGGTGAGAGTGATATAGTTCACCATAATGGAAAATCACCACGGGGTAAAGAGGGTAACCGGGCAGAGGACAGCTGTTTCCGTTTGATTTCCTGGAATATAGCTGGCCTTTGGCGGAGGCTAGAGGATCCAGCCTGGTTAAAATGCAACGAATCTTTTGACATTGTCTGCCTTCAGGAGACAAGGAGTATTATGGACCATAGCCTGGATGGTTACCAAATGTTTAATGTTTCTGCTGAGCCTTCACAAGCAGGGAGAGCTAAAGGTGGGCTTATGACAGCTATCTCTCTAAAGTATAACCTAACACATGTGGTTCGAGTGGTGGAATCTCCTTGGTACCAATTACTTATGATCAAGGACTTATTCCCAGTAACCCTTCTTCTTATAAATTGGTATTATAATATATTTGATCCCCATGCAACCTCAGTTATTGAAAAATTACAGGAGGAAATTGTTAAGGTTACAAACAGGGTTTTCCCTCTTTTTATTATATGGTTAGGGGATTTTAATTGTGTGTTATGTAAATTTAGTGGGTCTAGAGTATGTGGATTGGTGGACTCAAGTGACCAGCCTATGGCTCACTTTATCCATTCGAAACAGGGGGAGGCTTTGACAAGTATTGTTATGAACAATGATTTATGTATCCTGGATATGTCTAGTTTTTCCGGCTCATTGAGTATACCCACCTTCCAGGGTACAGGGGGCCGAGTGAGTACAATTGACTTTGCTATGGTATCTATGGGTTTTGCCCATCTTATAAAGGACTTTAAGATTGAGGCGAATCCCGCCAGCGACCACAACCCCCTAATCCTGAGTTTTAACCCTGTCCTTGAGATAACCCATACCGCGGAACAACCGATAAAATATAGTCAAAAACAGGGGGTCACCCTAAGGTGGGACAAGGTAGATGTGAGGCAACTGGAGGCGGACATCTTTAAGAAAAACAAGGCTGGGATAGAAATTTGTTTGACGCCTATGACCGATCCAGATTTTATAATCAAGAATTTTGAATCACTGCTAGGAAACGTGGCTTCACACCTTGTAAAAACAGGGGGGAGGAAACAAGATAGGGGACCCAAATGGTTTGACGAAGATTGTTCTGCTGCTCAAACAAGTTTAACAAAGGCTTTACGCCAAATACCACGTGATAGAGATCTTGTTAGATCAGCTAGGAACATTTATAGAGATGCAATCAGTCGACGGAAAAATGAGTTAAGGATTAAGGCATGGGAAGATCTAGAAAAAGCGGTCGAACTGAGGGACATTAGGCTTTTTTGGGAGGTAATAAACCGACCATTTTTAAGAAGTGGAGAAAAGGGTACCATGCAAACGCACATACCAGAAGACTCCTGGGTAGCTCACTATAGTAGAATCTTTAATCCAAATGAGGTATTGCTAACTACTACTGTGGGAGTTGGCGACTTCAATATGGAGTCAGCAAAATTATTTAGTGACTCATTAACGCTTCCAGAGGTAAAGATTGCCTTGAGTAAGGGTTCGGCATTAAAGGCCCCAAGGCCAGATGCAGTACCCTTGGATCTCTTTAAACATAACTTAGAGGTCTGGTCACCACTACTATTAAATGTATTTAAGGCAATAGTGGTGGAGTCTATTCCGATTTCCTGGAAAGAGGCTGTTGTGGTACCTATTTTTAAAAAGGGTGACAAGTCTGACCCGTGTTGCTACAGGCCAATATCACTAATAGATGCATCCTGCAAACTAATGGGTAGAGTGATATTGGCACGCCTCGAAACATGGGCGGAGTCAGTAGGCATTATTGTGGACTCCCAATATGGGTTTAGAAGAGATAAAGGAACCACCGAGCAGTGTCTCAATTTAGCACTAATTATGGGCAAGTACATGGGTGCCAAGAATAGTTCCATCCACTTGGCATTCATGGACTTGTCCAGTGCCTTTGACACTGTATGCAGGGATAAGCTGTGGCGGATGATGGAGTCCATGGGGTTTGAAGAACCATTGGTTACCTTGCTTCGCAGGCTCCATGCCGCCACAACAGTGAGAATTAGATATGGCCCTGGTGGGGAGAAGACTAGACCCATATTATCCACTGAAGGTGTCCACCAGGGATGCATTTTAGCTCCCTTTTTATTTTTGGTTTATACCAATGGATTAGAAAGTTTTTTGTTGGAATCTGGCGCTGACTTTCCACAGGCTAATGGCAAAAGAATACCAATGTTGTCATACGCAGACGACAACACTGTTTTAATGACCCTCACTCCCAATAGCATGCAGATTTGTCTGAATGCTTTTGATATATTTATGGGAAGTTTAGATCTCAGGGTCAACTTCACTAAATCCTTTGCCATGACTTGCGGCCCGATAAGTGTAAAAACCCACAGGTATATGGTGAAGGACTCAATTATAGTGAAAGTCGACAACTTTAATTACCTGGGTAACCTATTTAACAAGAAACTGAATTGGGACCCTTTGATATCAGCTCGGGTCCAAAAGGTTACACAATCAATTGAAGCCCTTTTTCGTTTTGCCAGTAAACTAGGTCAAAAACGAATAGCAGAAATAATATCCCTGTATAAAGCCAAGTGTGTCTCCTTTGCAACTTTCGGCGCTGGAGTCTGGGGGTCACAAAACAGTGAAAAGTTACAGGTTAGGGAGAACAAATTTATAAAGCGTCTCCTAGCTGTCCCTTCAGGTACGTCGAACAGTTTTTGTCATGGGGAGGTGGGTATGGAGTTTGTAAGTGACATTATACATGTAGCGCCACTATTGTTATGGTCTAAAGTTTGGCAATCTGAAGAACTGAAATTGACAAAGGATATTTTACAAGATTGCCTTAAACTTGACCACTCTATGGAGATTCCATGGCTCCTATATGTTAGGGATACCTTTTATAAGATTGGGTTAGGTAATATGTTTGAAAACCCTGATATGATTGGCAAGGATTCTAAGTTAACTATCAAAAATGCCTACTGCTCTAATTTGGGTACCTTAAGGAATAGTGAGCATGCACTGTATGTTAGGGGCAAATTGCAGCGGCCTTTTTACTTATCGTATATCATCCACACGCAATGGCGTTTTTATTTGACAAGGTTTCGCCTTAGTACATTACACTTCCTTTTTGCCTTTCCAAAGCAAGGGGGATGGTGCGAGAGCCTATCTCCCTGCCCTTGTAATGATAGCGTTTCGCAAAGTACTTTGCACCTTATCCTTTTCTGTGCTTTGTATAAGGTCCCAAGAAACACATTCATTAGACCTGTTTTATTATCTTTTTGATCATGTTATTATAAAGAGGGCTATGAACATTTATTGTCCTTGTCAACTCCAAGTATTTGTAATGCTGTACTTAGTTTTATTAGATCGGCCTTTGCTATTAGAAATCGATATTGAAACTAGTTATTGGTGGAAATTTCCATAAATGTTTTTCCTGTTGGCCTTTTGATAAAATCCACTTAGCACTTTATGTCCTGTCCATATATATGATCAAGGTTAAGGTTATTTTTTAATGCATTGTAAAGTCTAAATATGTAAATATGTATCGTGGATTTTTATGACAAATTATGTACTTTGATATTGGTGTATACTTTTATGATTCCTTTTTGGAATCGAAATAAAGTTATTTGAATTGAATTGATAGAGTGTTAATTACTGTGACAAAGCACATACCACTCAACAATTAGCTACAATGCTAAATTTAGTGGATAGGGTGGCTGACAACATACATACAAATACGATTATCAATAAAGTAGCAAAATGAAAGGATCAATTTTGTGACAAAGGCGCAGACATCAGACCCATAATTTCAAACAATAACTCTGTTAATGAGACATGCAGAACATGGGGTCCCCACTATGTTATAGAATTACAAACTAAATATCCTGACCGTTAATCAGAGAGAAAAAGGTTAGACAAATCACAACCATCCTGACTGTAGAGCTACCAGGCTCTGACATCCATCAGTGACCAGCCAACATAAAAGCGCAATGAATAGAGCAGACGGGGAGGTGGTGGAAGAAAGGCTTACAATATAGAGCCTTCACAAAGAGGACATTATATGGGTGAGCATAGATGAGGTCAATTCCAAGTGTGTTGAGTACATTGTCTCAAATAAATGTAAATAAATTAAATAAATAGGAGGGTTGAGATGTCAAACAAAAACAATTTCCAAGGGTTTGGTTGTGGTATAGATAGCAATATGGCATACTATGTGTGTGGCAGCGATGGATTTAAAGGCCCAGCCATCTTATTGCAGTCTCAGGGACGTTTAAAAGAAACTGTGTGAAGATCAGTATAATGAATATACACTCTAAAGAGGGAGTTAAATATGAGTGACGTGTGAGATGTGTGCCTTTTTTGTGAGGGAGTGGACAGTGTGTCAGTGAGGAGCTATAGTAGAACCATAGAGGGTTTGCGGTTCTTACCTGGCTTGACTCTGTAATTTCCCAGAAAGAGGTAGGCCATATGGTTAAGGTGCATTGGGGAGAAGATATGTTTATTTATAGTGAGACGGAAGTAGGTTCCGGGCCACATCCAGGCAGAGCAATTGCTACCAGTATCCTGGAAAATTCATTTACCCTCTTCCTCTCATCTTAACATATTTTTTAGGTCCTCCATAGTGGCTTTCAATCCCAGTGCAGGTCCAGAGTCTCTCAGCTATTACCACATGGCCACCTTTATGGGGCCACAGAGTGTGTTGAGGCAGACATGGTAGTTGCTCATTGAGACCTACAACAAAGGTCATTACAGGGCTCCTCCAAAGTGAAGTTTCTCTTCATCCTGAGTGGGGAGGGCTGTATGCTGGTGGCATGAGCATGTCACTTGCAGTCATAACATTAAGGGGAAGTTAGCAAAGCCTATGATGTATGCTGTATTCACAGAAGTGCAGAGTACTGTTTATCCTGTGGGTGGGATCTAGATCAGATGTATACTGTTCTCCTATTACCTTTTATTTTAAGTTTTCCATTGTGTTGGCAGCTTTACTGGTAGTAATTTTGAAGTCCTAAATTTAGCCGCAAGTCTCCACATTGAGAGTGATCTATGTGTGTGAAGATCAATGCACATAGATTTCCCCATATAAATGTAGCCTGCAACTCCGTAGTAAGTATTAAGCAAGGAGGCACTCGCAAGAGCAATGGCAAGAACATGAAGTAGGCTAAAAAAGAAAAAAGAACTGCAAAAACTATTTAAAAAAAACAATGATATTCCTCAGGAATCTGTGCTGCGTGCTGAATTCCTGACGAATATAAAACCTGACATGGTGGTGCACAGTCTGCTGCTGTAGCAATGAAAGAGTCCATTAGGGAGCAAGAGAAACAAGATGCTCAAAACGAGATCAATCCTTGAACAGACTGCACTTGATAGGACAAGGTTGAAGGTATTAATTCTGCCTGAGAAGGCCCCGCAGCAGTAAAAGCAATGATCAAGGTAAAGTGGCACACAAAATGAAAACTTTACCATTGAAGAGACCCAATTCAACAACTACATCCAGAAAATGCAAATTGGGATTTTTCAGAATTCCAACTGCTAAAGATGGCAACAGCAAGACGGAATATTTTCAGACAGAAAGCTTTCAGCTGCACGTCTTTGTTAAGACGAAATTCAGCAGTACCATTTCATAAACACTGGCAGAGTTAGAGCTCAAAGGAACTTGCTTTGGCAAAGCACAAGATGGCCGGTGCCTGGGGATCGTCTTGCAGCGTTCTAAATTATTCAGTAATAAAAGGCATTCAGTAAAAGAAAGGAGGATTTCTTGTAAATTACACGTTCTTACTGCTACCTGATATCAGGGCTTTCGTACCTGACATCAAGACAGGCAAGCTACAGAAAGGGAGACCATTTAAGCAGCATAATAAAAATATTTCCTGATTCATACAGCCATTTTATTTATGCCCAGAGATTGCTAAACCTGTACCTAGCAAGGCATCGCTTACAATGAACCATGACTGCAATCAGATTGTTCAGATTTCATGAATAGATTGTTGATTAAACAATAGGCAGGTGTCATGCCCAAACATGGTTGAAGCCACTGTCAGCATAATAGATCTATCAATTCACCTTGATTGCATTTAGAATGTAATGGTTTTGCTTCACTTTCCCTTTAGTTGGCTATTCCTAAACTCAAGCTGCTTGTAGCTTTTACTTGAGTGGGCAATGAATAAGCTCTGCAGAGGCTATTGTAACGTAATTTCTCTAAAAAATCATGCAATATATTTTGTGGGGAAATATCTTTTTTTGTTTACTGTAATAAAAACATCAAAACAAAATACAATTGTATATACCACATTTCACGTAAAACCATGAAGTATGGACAATATTTCAGAGTTCCTTGAGAAAAGTAAGTGAGTTTCATCATCAAAATGACAGTGGTCAAAACACCAGGCTTCTATGATTATGTGAGAGGACGAAATGATGCAGCAGGATTAAATAAATTATGTAGCAAGAAAAGATAAACTATACAGCTCTGCAGTAGTATTATGACTCATTTGAGCTGGAAATAACTTTTACGTTGAAAGGTGTAAATTATGTGGTAAATACAAAATTTATCAGTAAACACAACAGCCATACAACTGGAAAATTGCACTAGTCATTGTTGTTTATCAACAATCTATTCATGAAAGATAATGAAAAATGAAGCTTTCTAATTCAAGTCATTGCCCATTGAGAGGAGAGGAGAGGAGAGGAGAGGCTTCGATGATATCTCATTGCTGTAGACAGAATGAGTTTTTTTTTAAAATGGAATGAGTTTTTTTTATCTACAAATCTACAGTCTTAAATAGATAATTAAGAATGTATCCCTTATTTTTACCACAGACAAAATTACTGTCCAGCATTTTACAAAAAATTTGGATAAACATTCAACTCATTGAGAAACAACATTTTTAAGCTAACTCATCCCAAAATAATAACAATATATCAAAATAGAAGACAACATGTGAAATGTGTTCATATATTGACATCTAGATGTTCTGGTGGCACTTACAAATCACTTTTCCTTTGGCCACATAGTTTAAAAGGTCACCAGAACACCTCAATGGCAAAATTTGTATCATCCTACATGGCTACCTATTATGCATCATCTATAGATCTATCATATATATGTGTATAAAATACCCAGTGATGGTCGCAACTCAATAATGATAATTAGAACCATGTTTCCATAGGAAATTGATTTTTTTTTATTTGCTTAGACCTTTGGCGTTGTTTGACAAATCTTCACTAAACTTTGAAAAAAGGCCCATTCACCTCAGCTTCTTCCTGGAAATTTTCAGGGTGAACCGTTAATCGGTGGTGAGAAAAAGGTGTGGATCCCAAAACGCTTTTTCTCCATTCATTTTTCTATAGGAAAATAGAACAACGATACTACAAAAACTGCCGAACAGAATTGCAACAAATTTGCCAGAAAGCTAGATCTTGCTCCAGAGAGTGTGTTATTGTGATTTGGTGTAAATCCATTCAGTAGTTTTTGAGAAATTAAGGTTAAAATGTTATAGATATTTGATGGTGCAGAGGATCCGGTTGGCTGTCAGGACATTAACAAAGATGTGGCGGCAGCCTTTTTAGGACTCGCGGTCTCAGTCCTCTGTCGCATGAAAAAGGTATATAAATATATATGGGGCCTACAAGGGCCAAAAACATGTTTCTTTTTTTAATCAGCAATCAGCACCGCAAATGAAAATATTTTTTTTAAATAGACTCCCACCCTTTTAAAAAATTCAGTCCCCAGGATGGGCTAGGGTCCTGGGGGGAGCACATTTATTTTTTGGAAGAGGGGGTTGTGTGCCCCCCACCATCTGTCGTTTTATGGTCCCAAGGACACCCTCCCCAGGCCAGATTGCTTTTGTAGGAGAGAGGGTGCATAGACCCTCTCTGAATCTTCTAAGGGGCCCAGGGTCGTTTTTAGGGAGGTGGGCTCATGAGTGTGTACCGAGAATAAAAACTTTACTCCCTGCCCACACTCTTCTGAGCAGGGAACACAACTTTGTTCCTGCATGGGCAGGAGAACAGTAATAAGCTGTTCACAGCCAGGAGAGAGACATTTCCCCAGCCAGCACCCATTGTGGTGGCCGAAGGCCGTGCACTGCAGGAGGTAGGGCACCTGCAGTGGGGTTAGACGCAGGGCCTGGCCGTAGACCAAGCTCTGCACCCAACCCACGCTGCACACAGAAATACAAAGGTTAAAGTCACGTTATAGTTAGGTGAAAAGACCAGATAAAACATACAGTTTTAAATGAACAAAACCACTTAAATTCACCATAGTTATCTCAAGTAACTATCACTTGTGCCCTAAAGTAGATATAATTTGCACCCATGCCAAGTACTGCTAATTGCATAAAATGACCCCTGCCAAGTACTGCTAATTGCATAAAATTCTACAACACTCATGCTATATTCTATGACATCCTTGACAACATCACTGTAAAATCTGAATTTACATAACTGATAACACTGGGCATGGAGGAGGCGTGAATTATAGTTACTTTATGGAATGAGCTCTAATAAGAGAGAAACGCATGTCAGAGGTTGCTTTTATTTATTCCAGGTTGACTTCCAACCCAAAGCTGTAATACTGTTGGGGAGGATCTTATTTTGGATGAAGGTCTTTTTGTTGGATCTTATGCACTGGTGGTGTTCCGTCATTTAGTTCTTGTAGGTGGTGTGATCTTCAGATGCTTTGCTGTTTCTCCAGTTCTTATCGAGGCCTCTGCATGTGTGTCTGGATTCTTGGAGATCGGCGGGGAACCATGTTGCCTTCCTGAGGCGCTGTCTGTCGGGGTTACGTAGGGGTGCGAGCTCATGTGCACAGTTGGAGATCCATTTGTGGAGTTCCTTGGCTGCGAGGGTATCAGGTGGCGCCGTCCTGATCTTATGACACAGTTTGAGGAATGCACATTTTCAGAAGGCTGACTGCTGCAGAATGCCAAATTTTAAGCGACCTGAGGTGGTGATGCTGACTTTGGAAAACAGAAGACTCCTTTGGATATTGGTTGTTATCAGTGCATCAAGTTGTTTATCCTTTTTACCCAGCTTAATTTCACTTCCATAAGACAAAGTTAACAACACCTTTGCCTGCTTAACCTGCAGGATCGGGTCTATGTTAGGACCACTCAGCTTTTTGGCTAGAGTCGATAGAGCAGATTGGAGCTTATGCACCTTATTTTGTGTTGATGCCTTCCATTTCTTAAAAGACCCTATTGCATCTAGCCAGATATCAAGATATTTGTATTCTGGGACCTTCTCTAAGTTAATTCATCTGTGGTCTCTACCCCTGAGGCGGAAGCCGGGGGCTCAATTTGTATTTTTAAAAGTGTGCATTCTTGTATGATTTAGTGGCATTTCGTTTAAAACTTTTGTCCCGTTTTTAACTTGCGAGCCTCATTGGAAAGAATCGCCGCCTCCTCACGCTGTTCCCAGCGCAGCAGACTACGTGCTGACGCCGGGGATTACAGCCGCCATATTGGGAGAAGGAAGGGTGGCGTTCCAGCAGCTGGACCCCTCCCGCCCTCCTAGACTATTTCAAGAGCGCCTGCGCGAAGCGCGCGCTGACTTCATCTGTGGTCTCTACCCCTGAGGCGGAAGCCGGGGGCTCAATTTGTATTTTTAAAAGTGTGCATTCTTGTATGATTTAGTGGCATTTCGTTTAAAACTTTTGTCCCGTTTTTAACTTGTGAGCCTCATTGGAAGGAATCGCCGCCTCCTCACGCTGTTCCCAGCGCAGCAGACTACGTGCTGACGCCGGGGATTACAGCCGCCATATTGGGAGAAGGAAGGGTGGCGTTCCAGCAGCTGGACCCCTCCCACGCTCCTTAGCACTGGATAAAAAGAGAATGGTGGCTCGTCCGCGCAGCGGGTGTGCACAGCGGGTGCGCCGAAGGCGCGCCAAAGGCAAGCCCGTCTGCGCCCGTCTGCGCCCATCTGCGCCCGTCTGCGCCGGACCCGCGCCTAGCGCCACGACCCCTGGTTCAGCGAGGCAGGAGAGGATTAGTTACCCGCTGCCGACTTACATCAGCTGAGACCCGCTAGGGGGTCTGTATGCTCCCAATATGATCCTGACAACATTAATGGAGTGAGTACCTTCTGTCCTAGTTGTAAAAACTATGTACCGTTTGTTGATCAGAAAGTTGCACTACCCAAATCACATAACATAAAGCCTAACAACATTTTTATTTCTCTCATAAACGCACGTTCTTTGGGAAGGCATAGGCAGGAAATCACTGATTTAATCTTGGATAAGAAAATAGACCTGCTTTTCATCACAGAAACTTGGATGGATGATACATCTGGTCCGGATCTAGTGGTGGCTGTGCCAAATGGTTTTTCTATATTTCGACAAGATAGACAGGGGAAAAGAGGTGGAGGATTGGCTATCATTACCCGGAACCACTTTTCAGTTAGAATTTCGCCCTTATCTTCTAAAACATGCGAAGCTCTGCACTTTGCCATTAAGCTTACTCCATCATACAATCTTAAAGGAGTACTTATTTATAGACCTCCAGGGGCTCGTGCTGATTTTTTGTCTTTAATGGAACCCCTGGCAATTGAAGATACCTTTATGGTACTGGGGGATTTAAATTTCCATTTGGAAAAATCTAATGATACCGAAACTGTATCTCTTATGGCTGATTTTGCCACCTTAGGCTTAACCCAGTTGGTGACAGCACCTACACATGAGGCTGGTCACACACTGGACGGCATTTTCAGCAATATAAATGAGATAACAGTAAAGGAAATATTGCCCCTTACCTGGTCTGATCATTTTGCTATCATGAGTAGCATTAGTATTAGCCAGGCCAACAAACCCAACCAGAATCCCCCAAAGCAGGAACCTTTTAGAGTCTGGGAGGATATTGACACGGTGATCTTAAGAACATCTCTAATTGACACCTGGCCGACTATTTCTGGAGAGGCTAATGTAGCCGTGCAGCAATTCTTAGACTGGTTAAGTTCGGCGGTAGAGATATCTGTTCCATTAAAAACTATTTCTAAAAATAGGAAGACGCCCTCAGCACCTTGGTTTACGGAATCATTGAGAAAGCAAAAACAGATTTGCAGGAATCATGAGAGAATATGGCGAAAAGCCTATGATAGGGAAAATAAAACTATATATAAACAGTCATTGCCATGTACAAAAAAATTATTTTTGAGGCCAAAAAGAATTTTTATGAGGAGCAAATGGAAAGCGCCAAAAACTCCAGCAGACAACTGTATGAGGTGGTGAAGTCATTAACTGGAAAACTACCCGATCTGGCTCCCCCATCCTCTCAGACTTTTTGCAATGCCTTGGCAAATTTTTTCTTCTCAAAAGTGAATGACATCTATGCCGAGTTTTCTATAATTAATAAATCAACCAATGTGGCACCTGTTCTATCTAATAAACAAACCAAGTGTTCATTCACCCAATTTAAAGAGGCAAAGGAGGATCAAATTACAGATATTATTAAGTTAATCAAATCTGGTTCTGCTCTTGACCCTTGTCCTCCCAAGATTTTTCCCCCTATAATCGGCTTAATAAGTGATTTTACAATACCAATCTGTAATGCGATGTTCATATCTGGGGTTTTCCCAGATAGGTTAAAGAACACGCTATTAAAACCTCTCTTGAAGAAGCCAGGCTTGGATAAAGAGTTACTAAAAAACTACAGGCCTATTGCTAGTCTGCCTTTCTTAGCCAAAGTGGTGGAGAAAGTAATGAATATACAGCTTTCTGAATACATTGAACAGAATGATCTGCTTGATGAGTCACAGTTTGGCTTTCGGAAAATGCATGGAACAGAGACTGCGCTCATCAAAGCCGCTGATGATATCAGGGCCATTAGAGACCAGGGTGGCACGGCAGTGTTGATTATGCTAGATCTATCCGCAGCCTTCGACACGGTCAATCATTCCATCTTGATTGACCGTGTCGGAGAGCTGGGTATCCACTCCACAGCCAGAGCTCGGCTTGCTTCCTTTTTGGCAGGAAGAACGCAGGCAGTAACTCTGGGGCCATTTAGATCGGCGGACCTGGCTCTACCATGTGGAGTGCCGCAAGGCTCATCCCTAAGTCCGACACTTTTTAACATTTATGTGTCGGACTTAGCTAGGGTTATTAAGATCTACCGGATGAGCCTCACTACTTATGCCGATGATACGCAGCTGGTGCTAGCCATCAATAATGATGGAGATGAGGTGGCAGCTCGGTTTCAGGAAGGCATGTTGGCAATTAAGGAGTGGATGGCCTGCAACTGTTTAAGGCTGAACTCCGAGAAAACGGAGGTGATAATTTTTGGTAAACTTCTTCCCATCTGGTCATCAATCTGGTGGCCTCCGTTGCTCGGTGTACTACCGTCTCCGGTGCAGAAGGTGCGAAATCTTGGAGTTATCTTCGATGAGAGATTAAACTTCACTAACCATGCCAATCAAGTAGCCTCCACTGCATTTTTCAAACTCAAACTACTAAGAAAAATAATTCCATTCCTCTCAGACAATGGAGGGAAAACGGTGGTGAGCTCACTGGTACTATCCGCCTTGGACTACTGTAACGGTTTATTCTTGAATGCTCAAGCTCGGGTGGTTGCTAAGTTACAACTGGTCCAGAATGCGGCAGCAAGGCTGCTGTCTGGGACCCCCAAATATAAACCGATTAAACAGGTAATCAGGAGTTATCACTGGTTGACGGTGAAAAATAGGATTAAATTTAAGACACTGTGCCTCACCTTTAAAGCCATCCATCAGCTAGGGCCGGCGTTCCTTAAACAGAAGCTCATGTTTTACCGCCCAAGTCAACAATTAAGGTCAACAAATGCATTCCATCTTATTGTGCCAAGAACAAAGACAGTCACTTGGGGAGACATGCTTCACCAATGCTGCAGCCAAACTTTGGAACACGCTTCCACTAGAAATTAGATCCACTCCCACATTGTTACAATTTAGAAATTTTTTGAAGACATGGCTGTTTGACCAATAAGCTTTTCTTCCACCGTTACTATTTTCATGATTAAAACGGCAAATTGAGTATTTTGAGGTACCTGTGAGCCTCAGCGCCAAGACGCCCAAGGGCATATGATGCGCTTTATAAATCTTAAAAATAAATAAATAAATAAATAAATAAATTCAACCTATATGCCACACGCCCAGGTTTTTTTGAGTCTTTCAAGAAGACTATTCTCATGTTTTTGAGATTAACTTCCAGTTAATTTAGTTCTGTGGAGTCGGAAAGAGCATTTAGCAACCTCTGTCGGCCCGCTCGGATATGGCTCAATGGGAGCAGATCATTTGCATAAAGCAGATTAGATAGTGGCTTGGTTCTGAGGATCGGGAGGGGTGAGCTGAACTTGTCTAGCTCTGCTGTGAGATCTGAGAAAAAGAATCTGAGAAGCACAGGGACCTAGGTGCACCATTAATTTAGGTAATTTGCAGTGGGGATTTTCCTTGAAAGGGTGCCACCACCTCCCAATTTGATCTGTTGCCAGGTTCCAGTCTATAATAGTTGTATTGGACTAAAAAGCTTCAGCACACACTAGGCTTTTAAGTTAACTTCTCCCATAGTCTGTTTCTAGAGACTCGATCAAAGGCTACCTTAAAGTCAATAAAGCATGCATAAAAGGGCTGAGACAAGTGATCCCTTAATATGGAGATTGCCATCAAGTTTTAAAGGCAGCTATGCTTTTGGTAGAAACAAATTTGATTCAGGAGGATACATCTGTTGTGTTTAGCTCAATGTTCAAGGTCATTTAAAAGTACATTATTTGGCTGTCAATCAGAGCAATAAAATGATAATTTTACGGTTTTATTCTGCCTGTTTTTATGAATCGGGTGGATTATTGAACCCCTCCAAGATTTGGAAATGTATTCGGCCTGCATAATGTGCTTGTATAGCACAATGAGCACAGTGGTCCATAAATTAGGTTATTATTTTAAACGGGATGAGGTAGCCCATTTGGGCTGGGAGCGCAGACTGTGCATGATTTTGGGATAACCTTCTCTAAGTATTCACTGGAAAGTGGAAAGTGTCTGACATTATTTTGAGTTGCTAAACAACTGCCCTTTTAAGGTGCTAAATATATGGCTGGGTGACATCTATAGCTATTGTGTTGACTGCAGTGCGTTCTTGTGTGATTTAAGTGGCAATATCAATTATTTCATCCTGGCTGCATCTGTTTCCACTTACTTGGCCCATATTTCCATGCCGTTCCTTGGGAACGGAAAAATAATTTGTTAAATGTGCTATCCAGGCCTGCTCATTGATGTTTGTGTTTTTAGCTTTCTATGACCTGTGCTCTTTTTTGTTGAACATGGTCCAGAATTTTGCAGCATTTTTTTTCCTTACTTGCACTGATACGTTTTGCCCAGTAAATATTGTGCTTTGCCTTTTCAATTGCCCAAAGCGCTTTCTTAAGTTTACTCCACCTATGTTGGGTTTTCTTACCAGTCTTGAGGCTTTGGGATGGTTCCCAGCTGTGGTTCTTTAAGTCCTGGTTTGTCCGAGATAGGGGCGACCCCTTCCTGTAGCCACAGTGCTGCTGACAGTGACAGTCTAAGCAGCCAGTGCCCTCCAGAAGGAGTCCCAAGATAAAAACCCCAGAGTGGAAAAACCTCAGATGATGATGAGACTCCAGGAATGTAGAAGAAGACAAGGAGCCAGAAAACACTGAAAGACCAGGAGTCCAGGACAAAACTGGAAGTCAAACTGGAGCAGAAGGCGCAAGGAAAAAAAGGAGCGCCAACAGAAGGAAGGGAACACCAAAATAGGAGCCAAGGCGCCAACAGTAGCGAGGACACACCAGCAGGAACAAGGAGTGTTGCAACGCAAGGAAGGAAAGGTTCTGATCTCTTATATACAGAAAAACAGGTAGTGACATACAGGAAGTGACAACACAGGAAGGAAAGGTGCTGCCATCTTCGATAGGGAAAGGAGTGAAGTGCAGTGTAGGAAGATCATCATGTTAGGAAGGTGAGTTACCTTCCCCCATTACCTTCTGGGAGCCAGATGGAAAAGAGGAGTAAGCAACAATAGGGTCCCCAATGAAAGGAATTACCAGATGCAATAATCAGGTTAGTGTAGTGCCCCAAAGTGGTACATGAGGTTGCAGTCCCAGTCTGGGAACTGTGGTACTCAAAAAATGCCTCATGATATAGATGGGCCGCCGTGGAAGTACGCAGAGTACCCAACAGCGAAAACCAACAGGCATTGTAGGTGCTTTCTGTGCCGCCGCCAAAACGGTAACAGCGGGTCACTGTGCCGCACAGCAGCACCCCCAAAGAGGAGGGAGGGGCGCCACGCTGAACCGCAGCACGCGGTGTAAAAATGGGCAGCGCCACAGGTCGCGATTCAGCCAGCCGCGTAACAACTCCCCTGTTACTGCTGCCCTTCACAGGGGGCATTCTGGGGTTATTCTTATCTGCAGAATTAACCTATTTATGATCTTTTTTAAGTCTCCTACTTCGGGCAGGAGATGCTGCTTTATTGGGGCAGTCAGCACAGGGCCTTTATTATGTATTTTCCTCAGGTACCCTGCGGTGATATGTCGTAAAATGTCTGACCAGCTATCTGTGGGATTCTTTGAGTCTGAATTGTTCCACATGTATATAGCACAGCTTTTAAGGAGTGTCAGGTGCTCTCACATTATCCCATCTCAGAAAGAAAAGCTGGGGACTCCTGCCAAGTCAGGATATTCAGTGAAAGGATTGTAATTTGTGGCAGGTGCTCACTATCAGCCCATTAATGGCTATACATTTGTTTGATGTAGCTGAAGAGGGCAACATTTGCAAGTGTGTAATACGAGTAAGAGACAGTTTTCTGTAATCCTTGTCCATGCAGGCGTTTTGTCACAAGCTAAGCTGCTGTTATGGACCCTCAGTCCTACAGAATAACAATAGTCAAACAAAACTTTCTATAGTTTTTGCAGCCACTTTGTTTGTGGCAGTGCTTGATCTGGTAATACCTCTCGGAGGCCCCATAGTGTATGTCTGCTTCTTCTTCTTGACTATAAACAGATCCATATCCCCTGTTAGGATCATATCTGCATCAATGTAGTCTGGCTTCAGATCCAGTAAGGCTTCACAAAGCTTTATTTGTTATGGCCCATTCTGTTTGAGATTCAGTTGTAACCATCATAGTTGTTCCCTCAGTTGTGGGCTCCTTCGGCCGTGACCCGTTGCCTAAACTGACCTCTGCCTGATGGCGATTACTGGCTGACACCGTTGCCTACAGGGGATCGGTTTCTACTCGTTGGGAATCAATTAATACTGGTGTATGTGCTCTCTCTGCCATCCCTTCCCTCTGCTCTGATTACTAGGGTAGTGCGATTGTTCTCTGATTTTATAATTGAGTCCTTGAAACTATCCTTATTGAAATGTCGGCCAACTTTCCCACATTAAATTGTGATTACCCCTGCATTGGAGTATGCGTCTGTTTTACAGAGCCCGCTCAGCCTCGCCCTCGTTATGCCCCATCAGCATGGCAGATGCAGTCTCCCAGATCCTCTATCAAATCAAGTGGCTTAGTTAAAAGCCTAGAAGGCTATGAAAATACTGTTTTCTATACTTTCAAGATAGCCTCCATGGCGTGTGACAAAACAAGTGTTGCTTAGTGAGGCGACGACAACACACATGTTGACATAACGCACACTGCGTCATACCCTTCAGCTTCCATATCTAGGGTATAGAAAGCAAAGGTTTATTGCCCTCTCGGCTGTATCATAGCTGCTCGGGCTTTGGTAAAAGCTGAGCAGGTCGCTCGCTGAACATGGAAAGGTGAGACAGATTGACATTGACGGCGCTTGTTCTTATTTAGCCCTCCAACCTCTGGTGACCTCTTCTGATTGACCTCAAATCCATAAAACCTCATCTCAATTTGGGGAAAAATGCCTTCCTATGGTAGCCTTTGTGTTAAGTTCCCCTTCCCTAGCGCCAAGAGACCTTCCACTGTAAGAGTGTTTTTCTATAAATCTTTAATAACATAACAACATCCCATCCCAGATAATCACCACTTGAAATTCAATGTAGGAATAAAGCCAAAGTGAAGGAAAGCCTCTTTATGAACGCAATAATGTCACCCTCTGCTTCAGCTCTAATAAGAACTCTTCCCCCATACACATCAATCTTAGCTATCAAGAGCATACAAACACTTCAGATTAAAAAGGCAATTAAGCACTTAGATGTATTATTTCCACAGTGCTCTTGAAAAAGTAATTTCTTTTGCAATACTAGATCTGCATGTTTTCCTTACACAGGATATAATTAGGGTAAGAACAGTTATGATCAGATTTTAGTTCAAATTAATGATTACCATGTCAAAGTATTATGATATTGTTTATCATGCTGTGTGCGATGTAATTTAGTGAAATAACATTGAGGCCTACTTTGTGGCAGTTATTTAGCATTTCAGACTTCTTAAGATGCTCGACAGAGTTCCCTGAACATTAACTGTATGAGATTATTTCTTTGAAATTGCAGCTCCAGGCACAAGGTAGCAGTACACAGCACGCTGCAAAGCACCTTCGAGTTATGGAAAGAATTTTACATTCTGCGAAATAAAATGTGATACTTAAAGAATTTTGCTTTGGCGTGAGGCATATAAATCCTCCATAGAAGCGCATGGGGAAACAAGGACGCCTTTGAACCAGTTGGAGTTTTACAGGCGTACGAAAACCCGTCTCGTTTTTCTCTTCATTTTGGATATATCATCAGCTTTCGTCACATTGTTTAGAAGTCTCAAGAAATATCCTATTCATTTGAGAAGGGCATCTGCCCACAAGAACGACTCAGGCATCCTTGCTTCCATAGCTGGGAAATACAAAACGATTAAATTAAGTAATATCATTATCTTTAATATACAGAGCTTAGATATGGCACAAGTGTAGAGACAGTGGCGGCCCCTCAGCTAAGGTGGGGGAGTGTTGTCCCACTGCTCAAAGGGAAAAATAAAATGATGCTAACTTATTTTTATTATAAAAATTTTTTCCTATTGCAGTCAGTGGCGGGGCCGGGCTGGCCAGAGCAGGGGAGGAGTGGTATGCACTCCCTAAAGTGTGCATGAACTCTTTGGGCCGGCCAAACAGTTCATGCACACTTTGCATGTTCCCCACCAAGCTACATTACACAGCATGGTGAGGAACATGCATAGGCTCCCAGTCCCTGTCTGAGCACCGAACCACGGCTCTCAGACCAGTCACAATGCTGAATTGCAGAGTTGTGATTGGCTCAGTGGAGCCTAAGTTCCCCAGGTGCATCCGGCTGCCGGCCGGGACTGCAGGAAGTAGGAAGCTGAAGAGGATGGAGGAGAGTCGGCGGCAGGACATTTAAGGAAAGTCCTTTTTTCTTTTTTTTTTTTACCAATGCCCGAGCAGCTATGTTAAAGCCGAGAGGGGAATTAATATACACTGTGCCACCTGGCACTGGGCAATATTTACAGGGGATTATATACACATGACAGGGCCACTTAGACCCCTGTCAGAATTATCACTTAGTAAAGAGAGTAAATGTAGAACATATAATAAACATAGAACACAACCAATAATTATTGACAAACAATGGACTCCGCATCATTCTGTGACACAAACCATATTATGCACCGTATCACATTCAGGTGTGAAATACATCCTGCGCCAACCTCACCAGCATAACTCATATTAGGGGTATAATTCACAGTAGGAAATAACTCAAACATAAACACAGAATGCACAACCTCATAACCATAAAACCACATTAGAGGCATAAATCAGGGTGCGTAAATCATGATACATGCATCAAATTTCCTAGCACCACATAAATCACATTAGGGCCTGGCGCCCTTTAAACCTAACAGTTCCCCTGGCCAACTGGCCTTTTCACAGGAGCTCAAATGCCTTATCTTTATATAGACTGAACACGAGGCTAAAAGCACTCAAGGAGCCACAATGCACATAATTACAGATTCACTTTAAAAGCAATAAAGGCACTCAAAAAGCATGTGGAATGAACTTAGTTTGAGGCCGGGGTCCACACGTCCCAGTGATGCACAATGTACCTGAGATTTAAAGGGGCACGGCATGCAGCCTCACAAAGAAGCCGCGGTGATAACATGCGGACTCGCAGTGGCCACAGCTCCCAGCTGTAGCAGTCCGTGGCATGCACTCGCGATAATCCTGGGACGGGGCTTAAAGGCGGGCAACTCGCGGCACATGCAGGTGGTAACAAGATCCTCGAAGTGGGGACTAGTGCGGGCACTCAGCGGCACAGCTCCTCAGCTGCAGCGGCCCATATTAGCTATTGCAATGATTCTCGTAGGACGGCAAATGCAGGCACTCAGCGGCACAGCTCCTCAGCTGCAGCGGCCCACAATAACGATAGCGATGATTCTCGTAGGACGCCAAATGCAGGCACTCAGCTGCAACAGCTCCTCAGCTGCAGTGGCCCACAATAGCGATAACGATGACTTGGGCAGCACAGGCAAATGCTGGCACTCAGCGGCCACAGCTCCTCAGCTGCAAAGGCCCACAATAGCGACAACAATGACTTTGGTAGCACAGGCAAATGGGACACTCAGCGGCCAAAGCTCCTCAGCTGCTGCGGCCCACAATAGCGATAGCGATGACTTTGGTAACACAGGCAAATGCGGACTCTCAACGGCAACAGCTCCTCAGCTGCTGCGGCTCACAATAGCGATGCGATGACTTTCAGCCCGTGTTCCCCACAGTAGAGCCAGAGGCTCTGGAATTCTCAGCAGAGCCCTCACCTGCGAGTGGAATCCCCCTCAAATAGGAATCTGGATGGCTAATGGGTGAAGTCTAATGTCCCCGAGACTTCAGCAGGAGGCAAGCTCAAATCAGGCCCTTGGGTAGTTGCTTCAGCAAGAAAGATTAAAGTTTCAGGGTCCTTTCCCTCTAGTTACACGGACAGAGGTTTGTCTTGACATCCAGAAGTAACACATGCAAAGTATAAGGTCCCAAAAAGTCTTTAGAGAGGAAGGGACAATGCAGGGCCCAGGGTGGCAAGCCCTCATGGCAGCCCCCCTGGGCCCCAGCAGCACGCCCCAGCAGGATTCTGGCCCAATAACTGAACAACCTCATGGGGTCACAGCCCCTATATTTATGTCAACCAAAGTCTTTGTTCTCAAAAGTCACAAGTCACTGAACCCAGCCAGAACCAGTTCCGTGTGATCCTGGAGCACTTTGTTTACAAGGCTGCATCCTGCCTTTCAGGAAGAGGGGTCTGCCATCAGACACAAAATGAGAGGTGGAACCATCATTCACTTTGCCAGGCACAGCCCAGCTCAGATCACAGGGTCACCCCTCCCCATAGTCCAACTGCAGATCTCTCTATTTAATCCAGGTCGGGCTCAGCCTGCCCTGTCCCTCCAAAACCAGAGAGCCACTACACATCAGGCAGGCATACACATAGCACACAGAAATGCCAACTTCTAAAAGTTTACCTCACTATTTCATACATAACAGACTTGACCATACGGCTCCTCTCCTAACAGGAATTACCACTGACACACACTGAGCAGGGAATCCCCCATGCATTCCTATGGGAGGGCAGGCCACTCTCACTAAATGTAACACAGAGCGCACACACTTTACACTGAACCACAGTGCTAAAGTGCCCAGAGGCCTAAACCCACTAACACTACACAGAGAAAAAGGCTGGGAGAAATGCAAAAATTGTAGGTGTGAAATCCCCATTCTTCTGTCAGGACAGACGGGCGATGTACTGCATTATCCCTGAGAATTTATAGATAATAGGGTGCTGCGAACAGTGCAACCACACTTGGCGCTGAGCTTTGTGGGGGATTGAAGGGGGTCACTGTGTTTAGAAGTAACTAATGAGTTTAAATTCCCCTGTTGCAGAGTTCCTTGTGTGTCCAGCAATTTTTAAGCAACAATAAAATGTCACACTAACTCTGGTGATTAATGTTCCTGCTAGAGCGAGGTCAGAGATTTATCTACTGGCAGTTGTGACTCATAAACTAAGTGTTTTTATGCCAGTTGCAAAGAATTTGTACCCTGCAGCTCACATAACTGGATTTTATGTGAATAGCTCAGTGGGTTACTGCTTTTGTCACAGAGATCCTTTTATTACTTGCAGTTCCTAAATTATAATCCTGATATAGCACAGTGACCTATGGACTGTCATCAAAGAGCTGCATGCAACCTGCAAGCTCCAGGTTAGAACGTTATGTTTATTTCCCCAGTCTCTCCTCATCCTAATGTTGCTGAAAAGGGTAAAGGGTTTGTTTGAATAGAAACACATTTGTATTAGTACAGCCAACACCAACCACTGTAATCCTGAGTTTGTGCTTATCCAGACCAAACACTCTTAAAATATATTGCCTATTATAGATGACATTTCATTCCTACATCTTAAAATCCTCATTGTTTTATGTAACCGTTTACTATAGACTGAATTACACACATATGATTCATTGGTTCTGTATAATGTGTGTGTGATGCAAAGTGCTCTGACACCATACACTGGTATGGGTAGTGCTATAAAACAAATAAAATGCATGTGTGAGAGGGCCTATACAGAGATGAGGGGAACTATCGGAAGGCGGTAGTGAGGTAATCTGAGGAGAAGGTCACTGAAAAGTACATACAGGGGGCCCCCTAAGCTCCGAGCACAGCCTGAAGCTCTCAGCCAGGGATCTGCCAGTGCGAGGAAAGGCCCCCGCAGGTCACCCCCCACACTGTGGAGGCTGAGGTGCTTTTGTCACGGCATTGCTGTGGGACTTTAGGAGATGTTGGACCAATGTAAATATTGTGACATCAATTCACATATATATTTTCTCCCAAGCTCCATGGTCTCCTTCACAATACCCACATTATGACCATTGGTGTTTTTTGCCTTCAAAGCAGGAACACCCGATGCCAGACCAGACAGAAAGACAACAGGTGCATCTTGACTCATTTTCTCACACAGACAGCACACATATATTCAGCTTATAGGTTGGATTTACTAAAAAGACCTTTACTTAATTAAAATGATCATGTAGTTTGAGTTGTCTCAACCTATTGGTGTTGAGGGACTGTTATGTGATCTTCTGGTTGGCTGCATTGATTGTGTCTTAATCGCTGCCCGTGAGCCACTGTCATTGTGGTCCTCATCAGATGATAAACTGGCGAGGCTCTGAGCTAACAGGGCAGATTCCAGAGGAACACTTCATCCAGAGTGCCTTGATCGGGAGGATTCACAATCACCCTCTTTAAAGGGACAATTGCCAATTTTCGTTGATGCAATTAGCGACGGGTGTTGTCTACTGATATACAACATACATTACATGCACTTTGACCCTAGCTGCAACACACATTACATGCACTGTGACCCTAGTTGTTGTTGGCCTTAGGTGCATGCAGTGAGCTGTGTTATGGAAATCTTGTTTCTAGGATTAATACTGTGGAGGGGCGCTTTCAATTACTTTTATTTTCTAGACCCAGAGTCTCATCACTTGTGTCAATATCTGCACTAATACACATGATATGAAGAGTGACATTGACTCATGCTACTTGGGGTGTCAACTGATGGATGGATGGAGATATGGGTGATAGCCCTCCTTTCTTGGCTGATATTCGCATTACACTTTCAGCTACCTTTTTGTTTGTACACCCCCTAATGTTGTAGCATCTTTTACATTGAGCCAATCAATAGTCTTGTCAGATCGTACAGATATTTCCATTCCCAAAGTGAGACAAGGCAAATAGTGCTTCCTCATCCTTGGAAACTCCAGCAATAGGTATTCCTGCTCTGGAATTTTTGTTGACTCCGTACATTTTGGAAGAATCTTATTTAGGCGAGTCTTATTTAGGTGATTTATCACATTTTAATACTGACAGTTTTCTAAATAAAGCAGCTGCAGCAGGGAGGAGGATAAAGGCGTTCCTAGCTGGGAATTTTGAATGTCTCAGTCAAACTCTGCAGCCACAAGCAATCCTTGCAGTAGTTTTTTCAATTCCCTTAGGTGGGACTTTATTTCACTCAAGTTTTGGGAGCTTTTTTGATATTTACAGAGAGATTTGTGACGCACTAACAATCACTATTTTGTGATTTTGCAATTTTTGTTAATGTAAATTAATATTTCATTCTTAAAGTGAAATATGAAGTGGCCATGACAGGCGCATGAGTAGTAAGAAATACAAAAGATAATATCCTTAAGATATTGCTTATATTCTGTTAACTAACATCTATAACCCAAATCCTTTAACAGGTACATCGGCATTACTTTGTAGAATAGTTGTAAAGCAAATATGAGTTTTGAGATGACAAAAAAGTGAGAGCTTTACTAGTAGGAATGGACACTTGCAGGGCATACGGAAAGACTACAAGAAAATAGTTTAAGAAAAAAGACCCATATATTAGCATATATGGGCATATGAACAAAATGTCCCTATTATAAAAAAATATATATGGGGAGTTATAAATAGAAGAAACTATAATTTATGGGGGGAAAATTAAGCCAAGCACATTCTAATTTGCTTTGATACGATAGAATGTATGTGTTTTTTACTTCATTACAGTCTCAACTGTGGGTAGGACGTACCAGCAACAGTTTGCAGTTAAGTAGTCATATCGGATTTCTTTCTCAGGTCATGGCGTCTTCTCTTTCTATGCACCGCCGCTCTCCATTTGCCCCGCTCTGTGTTCATTGTATTTGTCTGATATTTGCTATTTCTCCTGCGTGTCGACTTTAGGCGATGTTATGAGAGTGTGTGACATGACTGATGAGGTACAGCAATAGACTCCTTCGGTAGTGCCATGCACCATTAGGCAATTCTGTACATTTCGGGGCCAAAGATCGTGATGGATCACCGTAGAGTGAAACAACTAAATGCTCTCCCTCACTGCACTGTGCTGCAGCTACAAGATGTTAAGTAAAAAGCTGTGACTGTATCTACTTGAAATGGATACATCACGAGTACCGGTTCCATAATTTTCAGAGGCAGTGTTTTGAAAGCCAAAGTATCTATCGGCTATTTTTCCAACACTCTCCATAGGTCTAAAATCTAACTTATTTGCTTTGTATTGTAAGATTGTGTGATATGTTAGGCGGGCTATCTGTATTGGTAATTGCACCAAAAAGGCGTATAAGGAAATTACTCATCAGTACTGAAACAAAGGGGTAAAGGATGGACATACCTCCTGTAAATGAACGGTAATGCAGGGGGAGAGAATAAATGTTACTCTAAAGCATGCAGAAAAGGTAATGCAACGGCAAGCAGAGTCCAACTTTTCGGTCACAGTCGAGGTGCTGGAAATATTGAGGTAAAATAAGTCAGATCCATTAAATATAGGTAGGTGCACATGAATCAAGTTAAAGGCCTAACGCTGAGCCCGGGCAAAGGGCGGGCCGTCTGTGGCCATCCGGGGACGGCAAGGGACGGGACAGGACTATTCACTAAGGAGTTCAAACCAACATGGGTAAGCGGAAACTGCAAGTATCCTTGAAAGGTGGGAGCACAAATGCTAAAATTCCACGTAAATCTGCAAGCATAATCTCCTACTTGACCTCCGCCGTAGGGGTTCTTAACAAGGAAATAGAAAACACCGAACGCGAACTGGGGCTGGATATTAATAAAACATCACCACAGATCCTGATGCCTAATGGTAATATATCTTCCAGACAGGTGCCACTGGAGCCGTTGGTCGTAATCAAGCCCCCAAATATTTCTATTCCATCTGACCCTATCATACCACTGAGCCCTGCCCCTGAAACTTGTTCGAATTCTGAAACCCAGAGTGAATCCATACGGGATGTGCCTGTTAAAACACATGTTAAGAGACCTCCTAGAAAAACAAAGCGGAGATGCATTACCCGAGTGGAAAGAGGTCCAAAATCATTGGCCCACCTTGAAGGAACTATCAAAGATATGGTGGAGAACATTTTCTCTGAGAAACTTGAATCTGCATTAACACTGATTGCCAAAGATATTATTGACACCCTGAATGAATGTGTGGCAGGGATCTTAAAAAAATGTGAGCGCCTTAATACTTTCTTGTCAGCAAATGATCAACCCAAGACTCTGACTGTAAGTCCTCCCAAGCGACTAAATGGGGTTCCAAAGGGGCGAGAATATGTGAGGGGGGAGAAAAGTACTTTGACATCTCTTATTAAGTACCAATGCCCTGCTTTTCCCCATTGTAACTCACTTTTGCCCAAGGGAGGGAATGGCACCAAGGATCCGCTCTTGGGCCCAGCCCCTAGGAGCCCCACATGCCACACTAGGGCAACGAAGATTGGGAGGGCTATCACGACGGAAATAGCCCCGGTCCACCAACCCACCATTAATCTTCCACCGGAAGCCTCCCCCTTAGTTGCTATACTGGTGAACGTCCCCCCTTTGGGGGAGGGTGAGATAGAAACCTCAGACTCCCTGATAGCATTTATTAAGAACTGGTGTAATGACAACTGTACAGGTGACAAACCGATCTCCTCTAGCATCATTATGGGTAGACGGGTGGGATGGCTGGGTCACACAAAAAAACATCTGAAAGGAGAGACTGCCTCATTGTAAATTTTAATAACCCCACAGAGGCATCACGTTTGTTTTGGGATGCCTCATTTTTAAATACTGAAGAAGAGGGCATAAGAGCTCTCCCGTTGGGCTTTTTTTATGCTGTTCCCAACATTAGCCACAGGCAGCAGAAAGTACAACAAGTCTGGAGTAGGAGTAGGAGTGACACAAATTGGCACACCCCCAATATCCCAGTACAATTGGCCAGAGTTCATCTACCCAGCTGGATAACCCATAAATCGGGGTTATTACCTAAGCCCCCTATTATGTCTAACAGGGAGTCTGGGGAGGTGCTGATCCTTCAAAACAGATTCTCCCCTTTGTCCCAGTTGGAAGAGGTAGATTGACTGGATGGCTCGACTAAGTTGCCCCCAATTACCTCTAAGAACAAAGATGGGCTGAGGGAGACGGTTAAAATATTAAGCTGGAACATCGCAGGGCTACGTACAAAAAGGGACGATGAGGGCTGGGTAAATTTCGTGAAGCAGTATGACATTGTAGCCCTTCAAGAGACCTGGGACAGGGAGTGTAAGTTTTGGGTCACTGACTACATGATCATACTTTGTCCCTGCCTGCCACTCGTCGGCAGGGAGAGACAGAGGAGGTTTGATGCTTCTGGTGTCGGTAAACTGAGAAGGCTCAGCAAAAATGTTAGAATCCACCTCTCCCAACTACCAGATAGTTGAAGTTAGTATGACTAACAATACAACCCTCCTACTCATTAATTTTTATAATTCTATGGTAGGGGAGAGTCCAAATGAGCACCTCTTCGCATTGGTTACATTTTTAAAATCATATATGGAAAGTCAAACCACTTTTGTTTATTATATTTTGATGGGAGATTTTAATGTCCATTTGTGTCATTTAAATTGTCAGTATGATGATGAGGAAGGCCCTCCTAACTCATCCCCCCAACACTTTGAACATACTTTAAAGGGGGAAGCTCTGGAGGATCTCCTGTCAACTATGGATTTGTGTGAACCTGGGTTTTTTAATAGGAATGACCGGGTGGTGACATATAGAGCCAGGGAGAGTGAATCTATTATAGATTACATATTTATATCTCCGGGCCTTTTAGGCTTTGTAACTTTCTATAATGCCGTCCCTTCCACGTACAGTGACCATAATCCGGTGGTCCTGGAGCTGGATCATAGTATCTCCCTCTTTAATAAACAGACTGCTACTAAAGCTGTAATTGAGGTCAAACCTAAGGATCAAGGGATGAGATTAAAGTGGAATAAAGTAATCCCAGACAAATTTTTTAATACCATCAGCTCGAAAGTGGGTGCTGAACTTAATGTATGCTCAGACCCCTTAAGTCAGGGGGGGGACGTTATTGCCTCTTATGAGACAATCTGTCTCCAAGTGGCCAAAGAACTTACAGTGAAAACCCGGCCCAAAATAACATCTGGTAAGGGCTGGTTTGATCGAAACTGTTCCAGAGCACATAACTTGCTTATTCGCGCCCTCAAAAAGATCCCTCGGGACAAACTGCAAGTTATGCAGCTGAGGAAAGCTTATAAATCCAGAGTACAGGCCCGCAAAAACGAAATCAAAAGGGATGCCTGGGCCGCACTGACGGATAAGGCTACTATAAGGGATAGCTCCAAATTTTGGGCAATAGTCAACAATCCGTTATTTTCAGGTGCCGAGAATGGCATTTTAGAAATTAATATCTCTGAAAGGGATTGGTTAAATCATTTTGAGGCAATCTATGGGAGTAATTTGGAGATTGAAATCTTTGAGGTCCCTTCGATTAATTCGACCGGGCTACCATTGTCCTTTACATATGAGGAGGTTGAGAAGGCGATAGAGGGAACTGCTGGCCCCTAGCCCAGATGGTGTGCCCTCCGATCTATATAAGATCAACCCTAAATACTGGGCCAAATACTTCCGAACGTCTTTAATACATCAGTTGTAACAAGGTCCCCAGCTACTTGGTCCTGCTCAACTATCATTCCTGTGTTTAAAAAGGGCCAAAGGGGTGACCCCAGATGTTATAGGCCAATATCCCTACTAGATTCTTCCATCAAAATTTTGGGGAAAGTCATATTGGCGAAAATAACGGACTGGGCTGTAGAGAACGACATCTTATCAAACGCCCAATATGATTTTCGAGCTGGTAGAGGCACGGAGGACCAGTGCCTCAATTTGCACTTAATTATAAATAAATACACGGTGGCAGCCAAAGGTTCAATCTACCTGGGTTTCATGGACTTGGCCACAGCCTTTGACCTAGTTAATAGGTCAAGGTTGTGGACCATACTATTGGACCTGGGGTTAGACTGTTCACTGGTGTACTTCCTGGCTGATCTCCATAGGGACCTGTACGCAACAATAAGAATGACACAGGAGGGGAAATGCACGGCCAGGTTCAAGTCTGGCAGAGGAGTGCGCCAAGGGTGCATTCTGGCCCCTATGCTCTTTACCTTATATATTAATTCCTTGGAAGACTCATTGGTAAAGGCATCTCTTGATATTCCGCGTATAAGAGGAACGTCCATCCCTGTACTCCTATACGTGGACGATGCCGTTTTACTGGCACGGACACCTCTTGGCCTTCAAAGACTGTTAAACTCCTTTGGAGAATTCATGAAATCTTTGGATCTAGTCATTAATAACGGCAAATCACATGTTATGACACTGGGCTCTAGTAAATATAGCTCCAAAACCTTCTTTTGTAACGATTGTGCGATCTCCAGGGTGAAAGTTTTTACGTACCTGGGAGTTGTGTTCGACGACAGAGGTACCTGGGGCCCACAACTTACCACCAAAGTTAATGCGGTTAGAAGGTCCTCTGCCGCGATCCTAGGTTTTGCTAAACGGTTAGGGGGGAAACCGTGTGAAGCAATTTTATCCATTTACAAAGCTAAGTCTATTTCTATTGCACGATATGGGGCTGGCATATGGGGGTACAAACAACCTAAGCCTATTCAGACTGAGGAAAATAAATTCCTCCGTGCCCTCCTAGCTCTCCCCCAATCAACAGCTACCTTTTCGGTCCACCAAGAGCTAGGAATGGGCTATATTTCAGACATCATAAGCTTAGCCCCTATTTTATTATGGATGAAAACATGGTTGAACCCTAAACTCACCCTGAATCATGAGATTTTAAGAGATTGCATGAAATTGGAGAAATCAAAGGAAATCCAGTGGTTGTCTTTCATTAAGACAACCGCTATGGATTTGGGACGCCCGGAGATTTTTATTAACCCAAAAGGGTTGTTAAAAGATGATATCAACTGGGTTAAGACTAATTTTAAGAAACTTAGAGACCAGGAGTGGGAACATGTGCAATTAAACAAACCTACCGTAAGGGCCCATTTCCTACTAATTACGTCTCTATCTAGTCAACCGTACCTGAGTACTATAACGGTTCCATTCCATCGATGGTTGATAACAAAATTTCGATTTAACCAAATCCATTTATTCTTGTCTGATCCCAAGGGGTGGTGTAGGCCAGAGGAAGCGGTGCCATGCAAATGTGACGGCCACTCACCCCAAGACACAACACACTTTTTATTTTTCTGTTCTTTTTATAACGTTGGTAGGAAAAAGTTTATTCTCCCACTTTTAAAAGATAAGGGATACTTACAAATTAGGCCAGCACTTCTTCACTTGCAACTAATGGAATCCCCTGTGGTTATGTTTGGTGTTGTTAATTTTCTTGTATTATCCATTGGAAGCAGGAAGATTAGACTGGCGAAAATAATATAATGGTGCCATAAGTATGTGATTTTATCAGAACAACAATGAATTGACGTTTTTATGTAAAATCGCTTTTTTAAACTGTTTTTATTGTATTGATGTAATTTTGGCATTATTTATTATTATTGTATAGTATACTTTTATGATTTTTATTAATCGAATAAAGTGTTTTTTTGACTTTGACTTTGCCTAACGCGGAGGACATCCCATGTCGGCTAAGTTGTCGTATAGGTCCTATAGAAAATATACAGGATGTGTGCGTTTAGACCACATACACTGTAGGATTGATGTCAGACGAACTCTGGTCACCCCCACCGGGTATGTTGGCCCTTTTTGTACCAACTAGCTCACAGTGCCACTAGAATCTCCTCTTACCAAGGTGAGAATAGTTCTTGGCAACCATCAAACATGACAACCCTGATCTCTAAGGACCGTGGAAACAATATACTACCTTTCGCTCAGTCACTCGTGCTTACTTAGTTTGTCTCAGAGAGATACACAGAATTAACAGGCTGGGCGTTTTCAATAAGCATTTATTGAATAGTTGTTATTCTGGCGCAGAATAGATGTGCTGCAACAACCATTAGACAGTATAAGATATAAATGATTAGTAGTACTATAGGGAAGTGGATGGAATAGTTCTACCATCTTACTATAATCATGAATACGTTCAAGGATATAAAACGCATGATAAAAAGACGCGTACTCCTACGACCCATCTCTAAATAGATGTACCTAAGCATAGTGTAGGTGTTAAGCCAAGAATTCATCTAGGATTTAGTCAACCCCATTACCTGAAATGTGAGACTGTGGGACCCCGCCCTGTTCTCGAGCTGGACAACCCACGAGGGATGTTAGCCCACTGCAAGCTGGAGTATCTGCATGGAGGAACCTCAGCGTCTCTGGTCAGTGTGCCGGCCGGGAAGTCTCAGTCTCCTCTGTCTATCTGAGCAAGATGTGATGCATATATACCCATAGATCTCCCCAGGGGTCCTACCTTGCTGTATTACTGTGTCGGCCTAAGGATGACGTTGGGCATGAACTTTATACATAGATTTTATACAGGACATGGTATTCCCGCTGTGCTTCCAAGAATCCTCATGCATAATGTATGAGATTTTGAACTAGGAAAAACCCGCGTTCTGAATGCAGTATAATATCTAGGTAAAAAGTCAGTCTCTGTAAACCGTGACAAGTGTAATGCAGGGAGAGAATCTAGGCGAAGGGTAATGAGTTTACTGAGGCCTTTATTATGGTACCTATATGGAATATAACAGCCACTCCTCTTCTGAATGGACGACATAGTTAAATTCTAACCGTACTACTAGGTGGACTAGATACTTGCATGCAAAAATATAAAGCATTATTTTCTTATTGTGTTAAAAACATTTATTTTAAAACATTAAAAAAGGTTTTAAAAGTTCTCAAATATGTCCGTAAGTATATACCAAACTACTACAAACATTTAGAAAGCCATACATGCGCAAAAGGAATGTCAATTTTGATATAGAGGTCTAATTTTCTTTTTTTTTTTTTCAAAAGCCGAATTTCTTCCCAGCACACGATGGGCCACATGAGTCAAATGTTTATGTGTCCTGGCTGGTAGACACAACATTCTTGTTGCTTGCTTCCGCAGTTGGAGGTCCCTGTAACACCTTGCAGATTATTTCAATTTAGCACAGATGATTTTCCATGCTGTCCACAGCCGGTGCTGGAGCACCCTGTGTGCCATCCAAGGCTGGGTGTCAGAGGTGGAGCCGGTGTCTGTACCAACAGGCCACCTGCGGTGGCTCTAAGAATGCCGACATCAATATGGAAATACGCTGGAGACACTGCAGAGCAGGGGCCCTTATCAGGTCCAGTAAAGCATCAATGTCCGGTTGCGTACAAGATGGGAGTGTCAGACATAGATCCAACACGCATTCTTCTCTACAAAACAGGCATCAGAGAACAAGTAAGATGCATGTCCATCCAGACTGGTCTGGTCTAAATGACGAGAACCAAGTAGCACTTAGTACCCTTAGGCCAGGTGTGCTATAAGTTGTACCATGCAATCACGGAATTTTCACTCCAGGAGTACTGTTTCCATCTCCTTGGTGACTGGGACGTCCATTGCGTAGCAGAAACACGACAATCAGGATACCTGCTATTAGAAACAGGATCAGTGGCAGCCCTCCAAAAATGCTTCCAAATACGAAGTGTATGAAGTTTTTATAACTCCGAGGACTGTCTAAAAGGTGCCGAACAGTCCATAACCTATGGTCTTAAATAGGTGGACAATGCCTATCATAACAGTCATGTTAAAGATACGATTTATGATTTCTGCGAAATGGAAAGGGCAGTTTGTACGGAGAAGTGCCTGTATCTCTGCTGAAGACCTGGCTACTTGGAGATCAAAAGTCTCTCGATCGAAGGTTAAGGGCACAAACTTCTGCATAAGCATGGCTTTCATTCTGCTCAAAGTAACAAACCGTATTAGTGAAATATTTAAGGAAGGCCATAGCGGCACCTCCCTGACTGTATGTGTTGGAGGAAACAATACTTGTATACAGCAAGTAGCCCTGGAACTCACAGTTACCAGATATGCGATGCCCGGAAGCATCCCACATCAAGCTTGATTGTTCAGCATCAAGTAACTCCCATTTGAAAGTAGTCTGAATACTGGAGTGATCCCCGCAGCTGGGACAGGACAGGAAAAGTTTGCTATTGAACCGCTACAGGCCCCATGACGCATTATATCCTGGCATAAAAGTGATCCACTTAAGGTATTCTCGCAGTTAGTACCACTTAGAAACATGTCTTTTTCCCCACTTCGGCATTGAAATCTGTACAGCAATTCCCAAGATTCCTTGATGAAATCCCTACCTATTTCTTCATATCTGCCTGCCTGCATGTGTTCTAGGCAATATTAGAATTGAAATTTTGGGACTGGAAGAGTTATGTGGCCATGGATTAACCATTCTGTGGACAGGTATTCTCCCACTGTGAAAGCTAACCTGTCCAGTTTTTCAATGCAAAGCATTGTATACTTTGCTCCCATCTGTGCCATTTCTATCTGTTTTTCTGTCAGATTGTATGAGGAAAATAGAGACATGCACTATAAAACACCATGGCACATAGCCTGCATGCAAAGATTGCAGCGTCCAGCTTAATAACATAAGCTATTATTGCCTGTGTTGTAATATGTACAAATCATGTTCTAGTATATCTATAGCAGATGATACAATGTTGCCCAGTGAATATATCCTGGATGTCAATGTTGTTAACCCATTATCAACCACTGCTAGAGCTTTCTCCAGATTAATACGATCTATTTCTTGTAATCTTCCGCGGCCTCCTGTTGTGTAATCTTTAAAAACTCATTGTGGATAGCATAATAGAAACATTTGTGACGTAGTTTCCTAGGACCTAATAAAAAACCCATAGGTACACATCCCCTGTAAGTAAGGATAAGTATTGATTCACCTGTGCGAGTGCTGAGGTTTGTGGCCAAATGAGGCATAACTTCCCAACACTCTAAGATGTCACTATCCCTGGGTGTTGTCTTTGTACATAAAGTGGATGTGGCATATTGATACTAAGGGCCGGATGTAGGTCGGTATTTCAGGAATGGTATGTAGGGCCCTTAATTTTACAGAATCGGTAAATTTACCGATCGGTAAATTTACCGATTATGTAAAATACCGAATCGGTATTTTTACCGATTCGGTAAATTTGAGATGTAGGTGGGACTCCTCTTTTTCACAAGCCTTACAAAATCGGTATTTTACCATCAAATCCAATTTGATGGTAAAATACCGATTCCGGTGTGCATGCACATGTGTGCATGCACACCTCTGCCATATGACAGGCACACCTGCCCTTGGGGCATGTATGCCTGCAACATGGCATCCGAGCCTGTTTTGGGGGGGTCAGAGGGTGTCAAGGTGACACCCCCTGCACGGTTGAGAAATTCGGTATTTACCGATTCTGTAATTAAAGAATCGGTATTGCCCATTGATTCCTATGGGCTTCACAGCCCATAGGAATCAATAGGAAATACCGATTCGGTATTTCCAGATTCGGTAAATACCGAATCTTAAAGATTCGGTATTTACACATCTGGAAATACCTACATCTCCCCCCTTCATATTTACCACTTCTTAAATACCGAATCGGTAAAATTCGGTATTTAAGAAGTGGTAAATAAGAATTACCTACATCGGGCCCTAGATCCTTTAGTTTTACTCAAGAATCTTTCTTGACAGTTATTGGTGTCTACGGGCCAAACCAACCATCCTTTCAATTGGGGTCTGATCTATTCTATTGCATGATGTCATCTATTGTAACCTCATTTTGTGCTGTTATTTTATCCTCGGTGTGTGATGGTGCTGGCACCTGAGGTGTATTCAAATCTTAATTCCTTGCTAATCCAAGACAGGCTGTTAGTTGCACTGTTTTATTAAAAAACATTATTGGTTGAGGAATAAGGCATGCTCTAAATAGTGCCTCTGTTCCCTGGACCTGCCAGTCTCTAGCACCCCAGACAGATTTTAGGTCTAAGGTGTCTTTCCTTAAATTGAAACCTTGTTCAGACAGCTGTGCTTTAAAGGTAGCAGAATAAAACTGTTTGGTGTTTGTTAACATATTTTTCTGTGCTGGTGTAGCTGCAACCTTATACTAATATGAGGCTGGGTCTGGCGTGTTAAACCCTGAAAAATATGGACACTTTTGTGCAAATTGTTTTAACTGCTTTTCGGCGGCGTTGGGCAGCAATCCTATTGGTGATATTAGAAAACATTCCTAGGGTTAGCAGATTTATGCAGACAGTAATGACCATAATGTTGATAGCAGTAAATGTTTTCAAACTCTGATGTGTCTTCTAACATTTCATTATTAGAAAAAGCAGCGGATTTCTCTAAATCAGACAACATATCATTTACAGTTTCATAATCCCAATCATCAGAAAATGTACTGGAGGTAATGATATCACTCAATGATATTTTAAATAACTGTAGTATTTTTAAAAGTTCAGTTGGGCCAAATATATTGTAATCAACCTAGTCCCATGCTATACCATAAGGTATAGGAACTGTTGTAATGTTCACTGATGATAGGTCTCTTCTTTCACGATGTGATGATAGATGCGGTTTCAGAATCACATTCACTTTTTGTGCCGCAGAGCTTTCTCGTAGATTAGCCCTATTAATAGGCATACTAAAAACAGTTACTAGTCTTATCCAGAAAAGAAAGAAAAGTATTCCTGTAGATACCCACAGTTTCACCCAATGTGATACCAGGAAAGACTTTTTAAGAAAGTTCACAAAATCTTTAAATCACAGTAGAAGAGTTTTTTGGGCTGGCATTGTTTTAGATTCACTTGGATCTAACAAAAAAGTGTCAACGTCAATGAAATAGCCAGACGCAGTTCGATCAATTTTCGGTAGTTCCGCAGGTTTTGAGGAAACTGTGGCTTGCTCTTGTTGGGGCATGTTGACATAGATATCCGTGTTTGGTCGAATTGCAATTTGTCTTTCAGTTGAGTTCTCATTTTGAACTTCTGTATCAAGAGGAACGAGTTCCATTGCATTGTTGCTTAGTCCTTCATTCCGTGCAGGTGACCCTTCAAACGCGATGAGTCTTTCTGTTTGAACTTCTTGTATTGTGAGAGAAGGATGCCTGTTACTCTGGAATCTGCGCAGTTACTACTCAGTATCGGCCACATAGTGTGGTTTGATTAGGTCAATTGAGACAAATCTTTTCTCCTTGTTACCAGCAAGAGGTGGCAGAAGTACTGTTCTTGTCACTTCTACTGCCAAGACAGGTACAGGCTTTCTGTATGATGGCCCAAATTCATTTTTGGCCGCTATTTTCTCTCTGACCAGGTCCCCGACTTTAGGGATCCAGGCAGGTCTTGCCGTGACACTTTTTACTTTTCAAGTGGCGTTCTTCTTTATTTTGACATTACTCTGTAGTGCCCTGGTATTGTTCAGGTCCTGTAAAACAGCCAAACATTTATGGAAGTCAAAAGGTTTCTCATCCACCACTGTGCCTTCACAATCAAGATCAGGCATCCCATTCTCATCCCAAATAGGACCTCATAAGGAGTGACCCCCCCTAGCAAAATTCTTGGCGGATTGTTTAATGTCCCTTTGACTCCATGCAGGTTTTTTACCCAATTCCCACCCGAGCCTAATACTCTAGCTGTTAAAGACTGCTTTAAGTCCCGGTTTTTCCTCTACACGACCGAATTTCGCTCTGGATGGTACGGAGAGGAGTACCGCAATGCTACACCCAGACTTCCCATAGCCTCCTTGTAAGCCCTAGAGCTGAACGTGGGGCCACGGTCAGAATGTATTGTGCCGATTGCGTATGCCCCTAAAAAGACTCGCAAATCTTTTATAACAGTTTGAGCGTCAGCTGAGCGCTGCAGCCACACCCATAGGATCTAGAGCAGGGATCCACTGCAACTATGATATACTTGTAAGCCCCATTAGATTGTAAGGGGCCGCAGTGGTCCGAATAAACACACACAAGTGGTTTGTCTGATATTAGTAATGATGTCGGCACTGGACGTGTTACTGTGGAGCCTTTCATCTGCTGGCAGATGTCGCATTTCAAGACATATTCCTTAGTCTGATTTCTTAGTCCTGGCCGCCAGTAGCGTTGTTTCAATATAGAAACAGTTGCAGAAACTCCTGCATGTGCAGATCATATACCCTTGTGTGCTGCTAGAATTAATCCTAATCTTTGATCCATATTTGGTATTACTCTATCCTCCAATCCTGGAAGTTGAGCAAATGGAACATTGTTTGCATCTAACTTGTAGGAGTACTTGAGTGATATCGCTTTGCTACTGCAGAGTTTTGTGTGGCATTAATTGCAACCATTATCTCACCGTCTATCCTCGTTTTTGAACGAATGATTGCAGCTACTGAAGCCGTGAGTACAGCCACCTTTGCGGCTTCATCAGCCAATGAAGTTCCTTTAACGTGAACGCCATCACATTGATGACTCAATATGTGTATCACGTGAGCCCTTGGTCGTCGTTGTTCAACTCCACTACCTGTTCCCATAGCGTTTTGTGCTTAATTGTGCTACCTTTTGCATCGTTAAACCCGTTCTGTCTCCAGTGATGTAAATATTAATTGTATGACTGTACACAGTAAAAGGAATCGCACACAATTAGTTTGGGGAATTCTCGTTCGTATTTACCAGTGCCAGTATTAGTGCTTTTAGTTCTGCCAGCTGTGCCGTGCAGTCTCCAAAAGATTGTGTATTTGTGCAATTCGGATTAAACTTTCCATCCTGCATCCATCCTCCAACGATAGCACACACGGCGCTGCATTGCTGTTTACTCTCTATGGCCGGTTGAGCAGAACCATCAGTGTAAATAATATATTCACACTGATCCAGAGGCATTATTTCATTTGGTAGAGGATATTCTTGTTCATATTGCAGAAATGCTTGTGTTTTTAGATTTGGGTCGTACCTGTATTCTACATCGGTTGCAGTGAGAGAATTCGCCCAATTTATCCATCTTGGATGTAGGGCTTTAGCGTTGGGAACGCTTGCCTTTGTCGCAGCCTCTAAGGCTGGAACCGGGGCAATGACTATCATACGTTTCCCTTGAGCCAGGGCTCTTTCTCTAACTACAGCAGTCTGTACTGCTGTTAGGATTTTTTCAGTTGATGCAAAACACATCTGAGCATTTGTGTACAAATGTGATTTATTTGCTATTGGTATTGTTTGACAGGTGTACCCAGATTGACCCGCAACTATTCGGATCACCAGGTTGCGAACGTTTACACTTGTCTGTAAGTGTTTTGAAACTATCATGTCTGTCCTGTCTAACTGAAAAGTCAGACTTTATTAAATCGTAGAAAGGCTTTACTCTTTCTGCGTAATCCAAAATGTATGTTCTGCCAAATATAAGGAATCCCAGTATTGATTGGGATGTTGAAACACTGCTGTTGCCTGGGGTGCCTGTAACCAAGGGCAAAGCGCTGCTAGCTTGCCCGAACGTATCTTGACCAACTGCGGGACTGCACTTACGAGGAGTGAGCCGCCGCGGGTGACACCGCCATTATTTCTATTGTCGGGTACTGCATTTCCCACAAAGCCAAGCGGCCAATCCACGCCTCTTAAGGCGTTCACCACTCCTGCAGCGCAGATGTTCAAACACTGCTGTTGCCAGGGGTGCCTGTATCCAAGGGCGAAGTCCTGCTAGCTTGCCCCAACGTATCTTGACCAACTGCGGGACTGCACCTGCAAGGAGTGAGGTGCTGTGGGTGACACCGCCATCGTTTCCATTGTCGGGGACAGCATGTCCCACAAAGCCCTGCGGCCAATCCACGCCTCTTAAGGCGTTCACCACCACCACAGCAAGGGATGCGCACGGGTAAAGCCCGGGCCAAGGGCGATCCAGTCCTTGCCTGTCATTGCTAGGAAGAGCCAGGGCAGGGTCACCCCTCCTTCATCTGGCCTTTGGTCACTGTCTACCTCTACGATCTAGTTGGACATGCTTTGGACACTGTGGACATATCCAGGTACTGTACACACATGTGGCCTACCTGTCTGTTGGCCTTGTATGCAGGGATCTTATAGTCTGGGTCATTGTTTGTTCTTGAGGATAGCTAGATTGTCACTCATCTAGCACTAATATCCATCTCCTGTTGGATACCTGCAAGTATCCGAATTAAAGTGGCCTGGCCCAGTTGATTACTGGTAATTGGGGTTGTGAGGAGCACTCCATTTAATCCAAATAATTGTTCCAAAACATATAAACTTTTCCACTGGTGCTATGATTATTCAGGGTAGTCAGTCCTGAGAAATGAATTGATAAGTTATGGTGAGTGGTGTCCCACCTAATCATGCACTGTTCACCTGGTGCTATGCACTTTAAGCAATACTCAAAATATTATACCATATTAAATGTTCGTGATGATAATTCTCACATTTATTCAACGATTCTTTGAAGTAATTTGTACAAAAAAGCTTATGTATGTTATTGTTTCATCATAACAATTTGCTCATATACATATACAAATCAATTGTAGAAGCATAACAGTCTGTACAACATTTTAACTGTGTTTTACATTTCAAATAATCAACATGAAGCCCAATGCATTTCGGCACGTTAGCTGTGCCTTCATCAGGGGCAGTTCTAAAAGAAATGAGAGAATAATATATGTCAGTGTCTATGTATTGGGAGACATGGGGGGTTAAAAAAGTTATGATGTTTGGCGTACCTTGATGTTCAACTGCTGGTGACGAACTATCCGTGAATACCAACTCTACAAACCCAAAAAAATTTTTTGCAGTGGATAATACTAATGTATGCTCATGAGTTAAATATTGAGCAATAAAGATATCTGTGTGACATACCTGATGATCTGAATGCTGATGGCTGTAATAATAAATAATAATTGTGGTTCAATGTAGAAACCATGATACCATCAAAAATATTCCATGAACCATGAGATCAAAATAGCCCTACCTTATCTTCATGAATATCTGAATTCTACACGGAAAAAAACGAAGGCAATATGTTATTCCCGACTATGAAAATAAATAAAAACGTGCACAGTATAACGCGCAATGATGAGTAACTGCCACTTTACCTTGCACTGGATAGCGGGTCGTCTATCTCAAACGTTCGCTGCTAACCTGTTTAGTCAACTCCACTACCTGTTCCCATAGCGTTTTGTGCTTAATTGTGCTACCTTTTGCATCGTTAAACCCGTTCTGTCTCCAGTGATGTAAATATTAATTGTATGACTGTACACAGTAAAAGGAATCGCACACAATTAGTTTGGGGAATTCTCGTTCGTATTTACCAGTGCCAGTATTAGTGCTTTTAGTTCTGCCAGCTGTGCCGTGCAGTCTCCAATAGATTGTGTATTTGTGCAATTCGGATTAAACTTTCCATCCTGCATCCATCCTCCAACGATAGCACACACGGCGCTGCATTGCTGTTTACTCTCTATGGCCGGTTGAGCAGAACCATCAGTGTAAATAATATATTCACACTGATCCAGAGGCATTATTTCATTTGGTAGAGGATATTCTTGTTCATATTGCAGAAATGCTTGTGTTTTTAGATTTGGGTCGTACCTGTATTCTACATCGGTTGCAGTGAGAGAATTCGCCCAATTTATCCATCTTGGATGTAGGGCTTTAGCGTTGGGAACGCTTGCCTTTGTCGCAGCCTCTAAGGCTGGAACCGGGGCAATGACTATCATACGTTTCCCTTGAGCCAGGGCTCTTTCTCTAACTACAGCAGTCTGTACTGCTGTTAGGATTTTTTCAGTTGATGCAAAACACATCTGAGCATTTGTGTACAAATGTGATTTATTTGCTATTGGTATTGTTTGACAGGTGTACCCAGATTGACCCGCAACTATTCGGATCACCAGGTTGCGAACGTTTACACTTGTCTGTAAGTGTTTTGAAACTATCATGTCTGTCCTGTCTAACTGAAAAGTCAGACTTTATTAAATCGTAGAAAGGCTTTACTCTTTCTGCGTAATCCAAAATGTATGTTCTGCCAAATATAAGGAATCCCAGTATTGATTGGGATGTTGAAACACTGCTGTTGCCTGGGGTGCCTGTAACCAAGGGCAAAGCGCTGCTAGCTTGCCCGAACGTATCTTGACCAACTGCGGGACTGCACTTACGAGGAGTGAGCCGCCGCGGGTGACACCGCCATTATTTCTATTGTCGGGTACTGCATTTCCCACAAAGCCAAGCGGCCAATCCACGCCTCTTAAGGCGTTCACCACTCCTGCAGCGCAGATGTTCAAACACTGCTGTTGCCAGGGGTGCCTGTATCCAAGGGCGAAGTCCTGCTAGCTTGCCCCAACGTATCTTGACCAACTGCGGGACTGCACCTGCAAGGAGTGAGGTGCTGTGGGTGACACCGCCATCGTTTCCATTGTCGGGGACAGCATGTCCCACAAAGCCCTGCGGCCAATCCACGCCTCTTAAGGCGTTCACCACCACCACAGCAAGGGATGCGCACGGGTAAAGCCCGGGCCAAGGGCGATCCAGTCCTTGCCTGTCATTGCTAGGAAGAGCCAGGGCAGGGTCACCCCTCCTTCATCTGGCCTTTGGTCACTGTCTACCTCTACGATCTAGTTGGACATGCTTTGGACACTGTGGACATATCCAGGTACTGTACACACATGTGGCCTACCTGTCTGTTGGCCTTGTATGCAGGGATCTTATAGTCTGGGTCATTGTTTGTTCTTGAGGATAGCTAGATTGTCACTCATCTAGCACTAATATCCATCTCCTGTTGGATACCTGCAAGTATCCGAATTAAAGTGGCCTGGCCCAGTTGATACCATTTGATAATGGTGGGGTTGGTGGGGGAGGAACTGAGTTGGAAAATAAGGGGAAGAAGGCCAGGAAGACACAGAAACATGCTGGCAGCCATTGTGTTTTAGATAGGATAGTTAGCCTCATTAGTGAGTGCGAAGATATCCTAGAGGGCGACCTCACCACGCAGCCTAGAATGGCCAAATCGCCCCAGCGACTTACTCCTCCTACCAATCCTAGCCGGAGTTGCCAGCCAGTTATTCCAGCTATGTTTCATAAACCACCACAAAAGGGGGGCCCTGCACCAAGAGGGGAGGAAAAAGCAGAGACAGCGGGAGACAGTCAGTCTTCCAATAGGCCTATGGGCAGAAGCCATCAGCAGATGGATTCTGCTATCCCTTGGTCTAATAGGTTTTTACCTTTGGCGGATTCGTTCAAGGAGTAAGGGGAAGATAGGCTGCAACACTCCTCTGCTGCCTTGCCTTCCCGGCCCGTACATGCTTCTAACATAGAGCCAAGTTCTAGTAAGAGCACTGTCTCCCAAGAAACAACTCGTCTTGTCAATACTCTTAGACTAGAAGTAGAGACCATGAGATCAATGAACGAAGACCTCACCTCTATGGTCAAGCTACTTTTACAAAAGGAGTCTTCAGGATCGGTGCATAGCAATTCTGTGTCAAGACAGTTATATCAGCCTTGCCAGGTAGCTCACATAGTACATGAGGCAGTCATTACTGGCAAGAGCTCTGGTTACAAGGCCCCTATACCGTCCACACATGCTGCTATGTCTCATAGGGTAGTGCCAGATCCCCCTAGTACCAATTGCCAAATTGAGTTTGAATCTAGCTTAAGTCAACATAAAGCTGGCAGTAGTAGACCGCCATCAGCACAGGTACATTTAACCCACCCCAGATCTACCTTGTCACCCTTAACACACTATCCCCAACACAGCTCAAAACATCTAAGGGCCAAAGAATGGCAAAGAAAGAAAACATCTAAGGGTCAAGTGGCCAGTACCAACGCGCACCAAGCACATATAATCTATATGGCTAATGTACCCAAATATGACATCAGTAAGGGCACTGAAAATGCAGATTCCCTGACTAATAAAGTTATCCACTGGATTCGCCATGTTAGGGTTTGCCGCTCAGTTATCCGGGAATACATTACTAGGGTACATAGACTTACCTCCCGAGTTCATTCATTAGACTGCATTGAGCTTACCTTAAAGGGGGCAGAGCTCGCTGAAAATCTTTTGGTCTAACAATTCCGCACCTGCCCTCCAGGAAATTCCTCCATTCAGTTCAGGCGATCACCACTTAGTAACACGTGTTGGCGACCCTCTGCACAATTACCTTCACACCTAGTGGGTTCCTCCTCTTTAGAGGCTAACGACTGACTGCAGAATGAGTCAAAAAATTATTGTGTACCTCCTCCTGCTTCCCCCACGTACCAAGAAACTACTTCTAATACCTTGTCTACTATCCAGTCTCCACATTTACACCCTGACCTGGCGGTGGGGAATATATTGGTAACAACATTCTCGCAATCAGACTGAAGTGGGGCCCGTAAAGGATTTGTTGACATTCATAAGGTCTATGCGAGGAGATCCATAGGGGAGAAGTCGGATGTTTTAACCACTCTTGATGATCTATTAGAACTGTACTATAGGGATTCCAATGTTCTAATTGCGGGCGATTTTAATGTATCTTTTGAGCCTCTTACCAGTGAGAATAGTGATTTTACAACTGAGGAAGATGCTCCGTGGGGTGTTCCAAAATTAGAACTAGCACCCATAAAAAAACCAGACTGATGTGGTAATTCAAATAAATGCTATCTGCCTGGAGAACGGCCTACGGGTGGCAAATGGCAGATCTCTATCTGATGGACATGGGGCTAATGCATTCAATAATGGCTACAGTGCTAGCCGCATGGACTATCTATTGATCTATTTGCATTTATGGCACAACCTCAGCATATGGTTATGAGAGAGCGGTCGAAGAGCGACCACAGCCCCCTGTGTGGTCCTTTGATTTATTGCCAGTCCTACACACACAGCGAGTAATCTGCTTACCCTAGATGTGATCCCCGCCAATGATATGAGAAGTTTAAAATGGGCATATATACTTGAGAATCCTGAAGTTTTGGTAACGATATCTATGGATATTGGCGGTGCAATAGCTGAGCTTGAGATCCATATGTCTAATTCGGCGGCCCTTGAGTCTGCAAGCGGCAATCATGATAACCTTTTCACCTAATTATGTACTCATTTGGTTAGGCCAGGTAAGGCGAAGGGCACCCAACCAAAGAAAGCATCGCCGTGGTTTGGTGAGGATTGTAAAGCGGCGCGTAGATGACTAGGGGCTGCGATCAAGGAGGGGGACCCTGGCAAAGTACAATTATTAAGTCAAACCTATAGGAAAGCCCAGGTATACGCTAAAAAAGCCTGGGACGAAAGCAGATGGCAGGACCGCAGAATGGCTTGTGCCGGCAAAAATTCCAAGCAGTTCTGGAATATAGTAAAGTGGGACAGGGGTGGTCAACCATCACAACCGCAGAATCATGTAACACAGGACCAATGGGTCACCCATTTTGAGCCCCAATATGCCCTTAGAATACATGAGAGGGAGGTGGATGATCCCCCGCTCTTGTACTACCAAGGTACCGTTTTTGACATGGCTGATGTCAGCATCGCCTTGGGTGCTGTACTGGGAGGAAAAGAACCGGGCCCTGCCAGCATTCCGGCTGACAAATTCCTTTATAGTAAGCATAAATGGTGCCGGTTTATTACGTTGCTGGCCAACACAATTGCACAGGAGGCTTATGTTCCAGACTCCTGGAAAGGGGCTGAGATTATCCCTGTTAATAAAAAAGGAGAGAAATCCCACCCTGGAAACTATAGGCCTATCAGCCTAATATATTCCCTGCAAAAGATTATGGGGCGTTTAGTTCTAAACATGGATTGACGAGCAGGACATTTTATCCCCACTGCAGGCCGGTTTTCGGGCTTGCATCAGTAACATTGACCAGGTATTTTGATTCATCATGCTATACTGGAAGACAGTGGTCTTAGACAAAGGCAGCCTCTCTGCTGCCTTTGTGGACCGTAAGTTAACTTTCAACCGCGTCTCCCGTAACAAACTATGGGCAGTACTGTTAGAGATGAGGCGGCCCCCAAAATTGTTAACCCTCAATACTAGACTTCATGAGGGCAATTATGCTAAAATTCGCTGGGGAGCACAAGGTTGTGTCACTAATTCTTTTCCAGTAGAGAGAGGTGGGTGCCAAAGTTGTGTAATGGTGCCCACACTATTCTCCCTGATCATTAACGGGATTGTTAAATATTTGGAGTCCTCCCCTACAGATGCCCCAGCTTTAGCAGGAGTAAAAATCCCCATTTTAATGTTTGCAGACAACACGTTAATTATCTCTAAAACACAGAGGGGCCTCCAACGAGCCTTAGTACTCTTTGAAGAGTTCTGTCACATACGAGGTCTGGAAATTAACATGTCCAAAACGAAATTCATGACCTTTAATCCCCATAAAGCTTTTAAAGAAGGTATAATGATGAACAGCAGGCCCCTTGAACAAGTTACTGACTTCACGTACCTCTGGTTATCTTGCAGAGGTATCGGAGGTGGAGTCGCCAGCTAGATACTGCCTCTTTGAAGCCCCGGCAACTGGCTGATATTTTTCAATGGGATTTTCATTTTTCCTTCACAAGACCAGTAAGCCCATGAAAGTGGTTAGCTCTGCCCTATATGGGGCTGAGCTCTGGGGCTACGAGAATCTTTCTAAACTAACTGAAATGGAAAACAGGTTCCTCCGCTAGATCACCAACCTCCCACAAAGCACCACAGTCTGCCAGTTGCTGTACGATCTAGACAGGAAGGCATTAGCTGATATGGCATGGTTGTGACCCCTACTTTTCTGGCGGAGAATCTGAAGTACACCAGAACTAGCACCCTATGCCGCAGGTCTCAAGGACTTAATCAGAGCTGACCGCTTTAATAAAAATAAAATGGCTGCAGGAGGTTACAGCCTCGTTGGTAAAACTCGGTTTGGTGTCATTATGGGAGAACCCAAAGGTTACCCCTTTTTCCCCTAAAAGCATTTGGGAATCGGTGACCCTAAATGCATATAGGAATAGTGACACCTCCTCACTTACTGGATGTTTTTTAGAAGTCAAGCCAGTCCCAAGATTGGAGCAATACTGGGACGTAATAACTAAGCCGCACGATCGGAAGTTATTATTCCAATTCAGGGCAGGCTCGCCACCAGTAAGATCGTTTACAGTAAGATGGGGTAACTTAGGTGCCGATTCCTGTCCTATCTGTTGTTTCCAACCAGAGTCAGTGGCTCATCTGCTGTTTGTCTGTCCAGCCTATGCAGCCCCTCATCGAGCATGGCTAACTCCAATCTGCAGATCATTGGGCATCAGGAGAAATGATATTGCCCTAAGAGTATTGCGTTCGGAAACATAGACCCCATTGTTACTGCACTGGCAAAGTTTTTGGGTTGGAGTTGGGCCATAGGATCGCAGACACTCTCTGCAGACTGAAGTGTGTGTGTGTTCCCGTGTCCCTCCTGAGGCGGAAGCCGGGAGGTAGTGCTGCTATACTTTTAATGAAATAGAAATTTATTTTCTTTGTCAAAACGGCGAAATTTTTAAATATACCAGCAACTCTGCCTTATTTTGCTTGATTACTAAGCTTCCTCTGCTGACCCCTTCTCCCTCCTCCCTGTTGCCCTGGACCACTCCCAGCCGAGCATTGACGCTGTGGAGTTGGTCCCAGGGTCTGACGAGCGGCGGACATATTGGGTGAGGCTTTAATCCCCAGCGCTCTAGTCGCGCATAAAAGGGATTCCTTCGAGCCCCCACGCCTGTTTGTTTGTGTGTTCCCGTGTCCCTCCTGAGGCGGAAGCCGGGAGGTAGTGCTGCTGTACTTTTAATGAAATAGAAATGTATTTTCTTTGTCAAAACGGCAAAATTTTAAAATATACCAGCAACTCTGCCTTATTTTGCTTGATTACTAAGCTTCCTCTGCTGACCCCTTCCCCCTCCTCCCTGTTGCCCTGGACTACTCCCAGCCGAGCATTGACGCTGTGGAGTTGGTCCCAGGGTCTGACGAGCGGCGGACATATTGGGTGAGGCTTTAATCCCCAGCGCTCTAGTCGCGCATAAAAGGGATTCCTTCGAGCCCCCACGCCTGTTTGTTTGTGTGTTCCCGTGTCCCTCCTGAGGCGGAAGCCGGGAGGTAGTGCTTCTGTACTTTTAATGAAATAGAAATTTATTTTCTTTGTCAAAACGGCGAAATTTTAAAATATACCAGCAACTCTGCCTTATTTTGCTTGATTACTAAGCTTCCTCTGCTGACCCCTTCCCCCTCCTCCCTGTTGCCCTGGACCACTCCCAGCCGAGCATTGACGCTGTGGAGTTGGTCCCAGGGTCTGACGAGCGGCGGATATATTGGGTGAGGCTTTAATCCCCAGCGCTCTAGTCGCGCATAAAAGGGATTCCTTCGTGCCCCCACGCCTGTTTGTTTGTGTGTTCCCGTGTCCCTCCTGAGGCGGAAGCCGGGACGTAGTGCTGCTGTACTTTAAATGAAATAGAAATTTATTTTCTTTGTCAAAACGGCGAAATTTTTAAATATACCAGCAACTCTGCCTTATTTTGCTTGATTACTAAGCTTCCTCTGCTGACCCCTTCCCCCTCCTCCCTGTTGCCCTGGACCACTCCCAGCCGAGCATTGACGCTGTGGAGTTGGTCCCAGGGTCTGACGAGCGGCGGACATATTGGGTGAGGCTTTAATCCCCAGCGCTCTAGTCGCACATAAAAGGAATGTCTATTCATCCGCGCAGCGGACGCAGCCAGCGGACGCGCCGGATCTGCGCCGGAGTCGTGCCAGAGTCCTGCCCGTCTGCGCCCGTCCGCGACAGGGCGCGGCCAGAGGCCATGGAGGCTACAACAACAAATTCACAAACATCTTCTCTTAAACGCATAATGTATACTCCGCAGGTCCTGCTGGGACTTAAAACTGAACCGCCATTGGGCTTCATGTGTAGAGATATTCCTGTGGTTGAAGGACCTTTTTCATGCCTCTATTGCCATACCCAGTTTTCTACACACACGAGGGAGATTTATAATACCAGTTGCTCAACACCTATGACTCCTAACAACAACGATGTTGCTGAAAATAAACATATTCCCTTGGGAAAGAAAAACATCCTTTGTAACATCAGGTCACTCCCCAAACATTACGCAGAGGTCTGGGACTTGATATCTTCGAAACAACCTGACATGTGTTACCTCACAGAGGCGTGGCTTAAACCACACTCTAACCCTGCTATAACATTGGGAATTCCGAGTAATTACAAATTAGTCAGATTAGACCGTCCCACTAAAATAGGCGGTGGGATTGCTATTGTGTACAAACAAGAAACTACCATCTCGGTCTTAGAAGAATTAATTACTTCGGAAATTGAACTTTTAGTTTTCAAAATCACTCTTTCCCCCAAAGAAAGTCAAAAGGGTGCTTTAGTATATCGCCCACCTGGTCCTTGTAATAACTTTTCTAACACGTTGATAGAGCTTCTAGCCCCTCACGTTAACAACGATAGTGACTTTGTACTAGTTGGAGACTTCAATGTACATAGCGACAGGTTGGACTGTAGCGAAGCACAATCCCTATTAACAGATCTTTCCTCCTTAGGACTAATACTGAGGAATAGTGGGCCCACACATCAGGCAGGTCATACCCTGGACCTGGTTTTCTCCAACGCCCCATTAGTTTTTTGCCCTCCTGCAACACAGGTTAACTGGACTGATCACTTCATCGTAGAATTTACTACGCCTTATTCTATACCCACTCCCTCGCGTCCAATCTCACTACCGAGTGTACGCAGACAGTGGCATAAAATCACTGACATTACCTTCAAGGACAAATTTAACTCTCCCCTCTTCACTCCGCAGGATAATATTGTAACCGCTCTTGATAAACTTGAAATGACAACCAGGGAAGCCATAGATATAATTGCCCCTTTAAAACAGTTTAAACCTAGACCGGCTAACAAACAGGAAATTTGGTTCTCTGACCACCTAAGGACACTTAAACGAACAGCCAGGAAATTAGAAAAGAGGTGGAGAACCTCCCACCTGTTAGAAGACAGGAAAGAGTATTGGGATGCACTGTCCATTTATCACAAAGCTATTCGTATAGCACGTAAAACCTTTATTGCATCACAAATTAAAGATGCAGGGAATTCTCCAAGGGTCCTCTATCAAATCTTAAACACCTTTGTTAAGCCTGTTGCTTGTGAGTCCTCTGAAATGGCCTCTCAACAACTTTGTGATGAAATTTCCTGCTTCTTCTCCAACAAAATTAATGCAATCTATGATAAAATAGTCCATGCTAACAAGGCAACCACCACAGATTTGGAACTCCATCAGGCAGATATGGAACTGAAGCAGGATACATACTCTCTAGACACTTTTCCTCCTATTTCTTTACAAGAAACCTCTTCATTAATACTACAGATTAAAAGTGGTAGTCCAGATGATACCATTCCTGCTAAGATAATGCCTGTCCTAGCAGAACAACTCTGCCCCACGATTGAAAAACTGGTGAATCTTTCACTCAGTTCAGGTACCGTACCCAGTGAATGGAAACGGGCCTTGGTCAGACCCATAAGGAAAAATACTGCTATCCCATGGACTGACCTTACGAACCTTAGACCCATATCCTTACTGCCATTTTTAGGGAAACTGATTGAAAAGTATGTAAACCGTCATCTGTCTAGATACATCGAACTTGCTGGAACCCTGGACTACTCTCAGTCAGGGTTCAGGCCAAAATATAGCACCGAATCCACTCTTCTGTCTGTCACTGACGATCTACACATGTACCAGGACAGGGGCTTTTCAGTGATCCTGGTTCTATTAGATCTATCGGCAGCGTTCGACACCGTGTCTCATACCATCTTGACTGATCGGTTGTCGAACGCTGGCATCAAGGACAAAGCCCTTGACTGGCTGAAGAGCTTCTTATCCGATCGCACCCAGAGAGTCACCATGGGTGCGTATCGTTCAGCGGAAGTAGAGATCTCAAAAGGGGTGCCACAGGGCTCTTGTTTAAGCCCCACCCTTTTTAACATATATGTGGCACCCCCGGCAAGGGTGATGCATAGATATGGTTTCATCCCAGTATCATACGCGGATGATACTCAGCTCCTCTTCCCCTTTAAGACTCTATCCGCTGAAGTAAGAAACTCCTTCTCATCAGGTATGAAAGCAGTGGCAAACTGGATGTCCGTCAACTACCTTCAGTGTAATGTCAAAAAAACTGAGGTAATGTTGTTTGGGGAAGCCAAAATTCTCTGGACTCCAGATTGGTGGCCCCAAGACCTAGGAGCAGTGCCGGAACCTAAACAGGTCGTGAAGAATCTGGGGATTCGATTTGACCAAGATCTGTCATTAAAACAACACGTTACCTACATCTCGGATATATGTTTTCATACCATTAGCCTGTTACGCAAAGTCTTCCCTTTGCTACCTGACTCTGTCAGGAAAACTCTTGTTCAGTCTTTGGTCTTGAGTCGTATTGACTATTGTAATGGCCTGTTGCTCTCCGCCAACGAAGGCGTGTTGGCCAAGCTTCAGGTCAGTCAGAACACGGCAGCTCGCCTTGTCCTCAATGCCCCCCCGAGAACAGCATCTAAGCCCCTCCTTGAGCAGCTACATTGGCTCTCAATCCGACAGAGAACTAAGTTTAAAATATGTTGTCTGATCCATAAGTGTCTAAATGGACAAGGACCCGCCTATCTTGGAAAGAAATTTACTCCCTATACTCCCATTCGATCTCTTAGGTCTAGCAACCTTCTTCTTTTAGTGGTTCCCCGTGCTAAGAAAGCAAGACAGGGGAGTAAAGCGTTATCTATCATTGGACCTACCCTATGGAACAAACTTCCTCTGTCTTTGCGACAATGCAAGGAACATCTGACTTTCAGGAAACTCTTGAAAACTGTTCTGTTAAAAAATGAGATCTAGATTCCATTCCATTCTTTCCACTCAAACATAACTCCTGTTGTCACCGGACCAATAAGCGCAGAGATACTCCATCTGGAGTCGATTCGAGTGCTATACAAACCAGCAAATAAATAAATAAGGCCTGTATTTGTGTCTATTCCTATGCATACGATTATACGGAGTTGATCTCTTGTATTCTAGCTACTGTAACTCTGTAACTTTGCCTGGGACATGGGCACGTTAGTTCTGAAACTATCTGTGCATCTGCATTGAGAAATATAATTAACTGCATAATGCATGTCTGGTTTTACAAGTACATACCTCTAATCTTTTTTAAACTGTATTTATGTTTTCATTACTTTTTAGGACAGATTTTAAATGTTTTATATATCTTAACAAAATGGGGGTTTCAACTGTGTATAAACTTGTGTTTTTAGGAGTGTGTTTATGATTTTTGTGTTATGCTTTGATGACAAATCTATCAAATGAAGCTTATTTGAAGATGATGATTGTAAGTTTTTCTACGATTTTGGAGGTTGGAGCAGCGCACAATTTTCTAAAACGTCAACTGCCAGGCTTTTCCCTTTACTTGAAAGCTCATATCCCAGAAAAAGGACATTAGGGTGGGTTATTTCTTTAAAGTCGAATTTATAACCCTCAGTGGCGAATCCCAAAATTATGGTATTCACTCTGTTTAAGTGTTCCTCCAGGTCATCGTCCATTAGATAAATATCATCCATATAGGACAATGCCTCCTCATCCAGATTTTGAAGTAATGAAAACTACCTGGGGCTGTTCTTATACCCCCGGGGGAGTTGACAAAATTGTGGCTGTGACCCTAGCGCTGAGAATGCTATCAAATATCTGCTCTCAGGCACTATATTTTGGCAAAAGAATCCATTTGAGATATCTATTGTTGTTTTGTAGTTTTTCCTCACAATGTTATTCATTAATGCGGCACTGTGTGCATTCTGAACTGCAAATGTCTAAGTGCAAGTGTTTAAATATCTGTAATCTAAAACTTAACAATATTAATTGTCTGTTTTCAATACTGGAAACAAAGGGTTATTCATTTGAGAAGTGCACGTTTCAATCATCCCTTGATATTAAAGTTGATCTAAGATCTCCCTGACCTGTTTTTTAGCTTCTTACTTTATAGGATTCTGCCTTTGTGCAGTTGGAGTATTTTTATAGTGGAATAACATGGTTTTTGTATAGTGCTGGGGCCTGGGTTACCACCCACTCCTGCGCATATGTATATTTTAAATATTTGGGAACATGGTCTGAGAATGCTGGTAAAATTACTGTTTCTCCCCTTGGGCAATCCATGACGAATGCTGGCGGACAATCTTGCTCAGCTAACAAAATGTCATAGCCAAATGTCAGGTTCTCCCAAAAGAGACCTCTAACTGTCCTACATTTGTCCCCCTCCATTTCGAGTGTTATTCCATTCAATTTATGTGGGACACTTACCCTAGTATCAGGTGTTTCCACCGTGATATAATCATTCAAGTCCGCTGTCCCAGAAATTCAATCAGGTTCTAGCGAGCTATTGTTACTTCTGCTGCACTGTCTAGCATTGTCAGAGCCCATTTCCCATTCAGTAGTCGAGTCCTTAGAATTCTGGACATGTCTGATCTTTAGAACTGCAACCTTCTTTTTGAACTGTGGTTTTGGTTTTGCTTTATCTTCTTTTTTGGAAGTACAGTTTTGAGCATTCTGCTTGTCTCTGGACTTTGTACGTTCTTCTTGTCTGTCTGACCGTCCTTCCCACTCTGAGTTTTTCGATGAACCCTGAAAGGAACGAGGAGGAACGCGTATCAGTATCCTGATATCTGTCAGGTTTCCTAATATTATCCCTATTCCTAAGGGTATACCTCCTTTCGGAGGGCTTCTGTGGAGGAGATCTACCTCTGGACTGGGATCTGTTTTCTTTAACATGTTTTTTGTTATTGTCCCACTTCTTTTTAGAAGAAGTAGGTATCTGCTTGAATGTCTCCTCCTCGGGGCTACCCATCAGTTGTGGTTTTAATGCTTTTCCACCGAAACTAACCCTGCCTAACTCTGCATATGCAGTTTCAATTATTTTGGGTAGTTCGTGCTCCTGTTGTAAAGGACTGAATTCCCTTAGGCATTGGCAGATGGCCACTGATGCTGCCTTTAATATTTGCTAATATTATGGCTGATACCTGGGCATAGTTACCTAGTAACTTCATCCCTAAGTTCAGAGCAGGTTCTGCTCCGTACTCATTCTGTATTTGTCTAAATACATCTGGTATTACTGCTAATGACGGGATACCATGAGTTCTGGTATATAGGGCAGCAAAAACTGTACCCCTTGAGGTACATTCCTCTATCTGTGGTGTTATACCCATGGGTAAGCAGATTGTCAGCATTCTGTGTTTTTCATTAGTGCTTGTAGTTGGGAATACTGCTTCTAACTGTATTATTTTCAGGGCTATCCAAAATGGCATTTGTTCACGTTTTGCTGGCATCTCACCCATTACTGCATGTAATGTTTGTGGTGTCATTTTAATTGCTGTGTTTTAAACATGAGCTGTATTTGTTGTTTCCATCGCTGGTTGGACTGCATGGGTCCTCATGACGATTAGCGTAATGTTTCTGTACAGGTTTATTAATTATTTGTGAAGTATGAGTAAGTCTCCTCCTGGCATTGTTTCAATGTCAGGATGTGGTGTGTAGGCTGCTAATATTGGCCATGTTGCTCCTTCTCTCCTGAGCAGACATAGTCTTACTCTACCTCTTATATGGGGTAGGGGGGATTTAAACTAGTAGAAGTGTTCTTGGTACGTGATCGGAACTTCAATGTCCTCATACGGACAGTATTCCGCTGGTGCATCACCTTCTGTGTAGAAGTGAAATGTTTTTTTCTTGCATGTGCTGCTGGGAATGTAACCCACAAATAAAATACCTCTGTTCTGTTTAATTAGTGTGCCTCAATCACGTAAGCTACTATGCCACCCAAAGGTGTTAGACCATACGCAATCAGTTTCAGGACAACTGCATTTCAGTGAGGTGCACGTTTTGCACGACTCCTCCCATGTTATCCGCGTCTTCAGTCACTGTTTTTAAGGAAGAACCACTTTCCGAGGAAACTAAGATAAAGTGTTTTGCACAATTTTAGAAACACTGTGTCCTTCAAGCTTGATTAACCAACAGCTAATAAATAGAATATTTTGCCTCCCCACTCCAGACGTCTCTGGTGTTTTGTGAATGGGTATTTCTGAGAAGAGCACGACTGAACTACTCAGATTCTACTGTTAAATAAGTACTCAACCAATGTTGGTGGCGTCTTGTTGTGTAGTTCCTACAGAAAATATACAGGATCAGCAAGTTTAGACAACATACACTGTAGGGCTGGTGTCAGACGCAATCTGATCACCCTCACCGGGTATGTTGGCCTGTACCAACTAGTTCACAGTGCCACTAGAATCTCCTATTACCAAGTAGAGAATAGTTCTTGGCAACTATCGAACATGACAAGCCTGACCCCTCAGGACCGTGGAAACAATATACTACACTACCTTCCACTCAGTCACTTGTGCTTACATGGTCTGTCTCAGAGAGATACACAGAATAATGATATGAAGCTAGTCTTCCCCATCAATGAATCTACAAAGTCTCAGGAATTTCTCAAAATATCCATGCTGTTCATTATGAAATGGATGAACAAAAATCAACTAAAACTTAATACCAAAAAAACAGAAATTATTATCCCCAACAATACACTCCAGTATTGGAGTGTATTACACTCCAGCATCCGGATGCTATAATCATCCCAGACACTTTAAGGAAAGCCATCACTATGAAATTTATAAGAAATGGCCTATCAGCAAGAGGTGGTAGGGTAGTTTTTGTGATAGAGGCACATGAATATCATCAGACAGAGGTAGTCTATTCATGGATTGTCTTCCCTGAAGCAAATCCAGGAATTGAAGGTTTTCACTTCTACAAAGAAGATGAAGCTTCAGAGGAATACATTCCTTTCAAGGAAGTTGAAATTCCACTAACATACCAAGAGCATGCGCTCTGGTTTAAAGGCGCCCTAAAACATACACATCACATTACCAGGCTCGGTCCACTAGGTAGACCAGGAGCAACATGGCCGGTATTAGCCAGCTATACACCTCATCCTGCCATTGGAAGGATGTCAGATGAGGAACTACTAGTTCAATTAAAAGAGCTAATTAAAATACACAGACAATTGGTTCAATATGTAATGCGGACCTTTACTGTCAAAACACAAATAAGGATTACGCAACACACCCCTTACCAGGGGAACACAAATAAAATTACACATCAGACTATACAATCAGTCATTGGTAAATTACCTGCAAAATGGGAACCAATTCCATTCTGGATAGCTCTAAAAATTACTCAAATCAAGGCAGCATTTCCTGATATCACCCCTCATGAGAAACACAGGATTCTAACAATCTGTTTACCGATAGGGATCGCTCCACACCTGGAGGACTGTGGCACTTGGGGTACAGTCTTTGCTGCAATCTACACCAAAACACATGGTGTTCCATCTATGGCGGTAATACCAGACGTCTTGAAACAGATTCAAAATGAATACGGGGCAGAGCCTGCTTTAAATTTAGGTATGAAATTACTGAAAGATTTCAAACCGGTCACAATAATAATATTAGCTAATATTAAAGGTGAAGCAGCATCCGTGGCGATTCGCCAAAAGTTAAGAGAATTTGATGTAACTGAGCAACCTCAGGAACTAGCCAGAATAACTGAAAAATCCTATGAAGAATTAGGAAGAAACTGTTTGGGTGGCAAACCAGTGAAACCCCGACTGACTGAAAGTCCTGAAAAAGTCTTTATTATAAACACTCTCACTGCTCCCAAAAAGAAGTGGGAGAACACTAAACAGACTTCTAAAGAGAAGCGTTCTCAATCCAGAGGTAGGTCTCCTCCAAAGGAGCCCTCTGAAAAGAGGTACAACCTCAGGAAAAGGGATAATTTGAGAAAACCTGATAGATATCAAGATACTGATACACGTTCCCCTCATATATTTCAGACTTCCTCACAGAAATGCGAAAGAAGAGACGGTTAGAACAAAAGAAAGAACGCGTGAACTCCAAAGAGGATCAACACGTTCAGAAAAATAAGAAAACTCAATTCACAAAAAAGAAAGTAACAGGTCTAAAAATCAGACATGCCGAGGATCTTAAGGACACAACTCAAGAACGGGGAATGGGCTCAGACGATGTTGGACAGCGCAGCAGAAGTCACCATAGCTCGCAAGAACTTGAAGAGTTATCTGGAGACAGTGGACTTGAATGAGTACATCCAAGTTGAAACTGCAGATACCAGGGTTAGTGTCCCACATAAGTTCTATGAAGTAACCCTCCGGATGGAGGGGGACATAACTAGAAAAATAAGAGCACTCTTTTGGGAGAAGCTCTCTCAGGGTTATGACATTCTTTTAGTTGAACAAGACTGGCCACCTGAATTTGTCAGGGAGTGCCAACATGGCGAAGACATCATTATGCCAGCTTTCTCCAATCATATTCCAATTCATTAAAAATATAACTATACCAGGAAATGGGCAGTAGCCCAGGCTCCTGCATTATATAAAAATCATGTAGGATGGGATGAGGATTCTCCTCAACATAAAATCCAGTTAAAAACTCCACCAACTGCACAAAAGTAGTACCCAGTTAAGCTGTAGTGTAGTTCCTATATTCCCAATAGGCTCTGCGCATTGGAACAATATATCCTGTAGTTTAGACGTAGGACTGATGTCGACTAGGTCTCTATCGAATATATTAAACTTAATTGTGAGTGCCAACTAGCTTAGAGGTCACTAGAAACTTTTTCGAATTCACAAAAAGGGATTAGTTTCTGACAACCGCATAAACATGACAACTTTGTTTCCCAAGAATAAGAAATCAATCTCTAGAGTGGTGGAAACAATAGATAGCTATTTTACTCAGTCATTCATGCATGCTTCGTTTCACCAGAGGTGCTGAGAAATAGAGAGAAGGGCGTTTTTAAAAAAAAGTATTTATTGAACAGTCTTCTTTCTCAAGCATAAGAAATGTACTGCTACAATCGTAATACTGGTTATAAAGTACAATGCGTACAGCACGAAGAGTATTATAAAATAATACTGTAAAAGCATGATATGGTTTCTAAGCCATTAAATACCTAAAATACATAGTGATAAATAATGACTAAAAGTACTCAACTGGTGCTTCTAAAATACGCCTACCCCGGTGTACCTAACCTAAGTCTAGTACAAGGGATGAAGTGATTGAGGTGTAGTTTTAGTATTCTTTGCCAAGAATCTATTCCAAGAATTCTCTAAGGGTCTAATCAGCTCCGTACCTTGGTTTTAGAATGAAGGAGGTCTTGTATCTCTCTCTCAGGACTCGATTTCCCAGCAACCCGCAAGGGTAGGCTGGAAACACTGGAGCTGGATTTCTCGGCAAGAGAAAAGACAGCGCCTCTCAGTGCGTCAGCTGGAGGGTCGGCATCCTTCGGCACTTGCTGCAGCAGGGCGTAACGGGCAAGTAGATAGTCAAACTGCTCCAAACCACCGTGTGTTTGTCTGGGCAAATGTAGGCATATTTATACCTTGAAGTTGCCGAGTTTGAAGTATGATTGGACATAATAACGTCATCAAAGACTCAGTTCTTTGAAAACTCCATGATTTCCTAGATAAATTAGTATTCAGGCAAGGAGAAGTTCCTAGCTGCTGAAGGCGGGTTTTTCTAAGAAATCGTTGTTGATTCTCGGAACTTAGTGGAAGTAGCCATGCCGTATTTGGGCTGCATAGGCTCAGTCTAAATATGGTAATGATTTATATGCCTATATAAGGATCGGGTAATTTATACCAATATATGGGCATGAATCGGGAAAATTACACTGGGGTCCTAGATTCCTACACAACACCCACTCCACAATATTAAGTTCAATAAAACTAAATGTATAAGCACTAAACATATCTAAGGCAAGTGTTTACAATCCCACCCAAAATACAAATTGCATTTGAAAGGTTTGTTCACATGAAATGAGTATAAACTGTATGAAACAAAATAGGTCTCAACCGATATGAAGCATAGTATGAGAGTATACATTCTAACATTTATGAAACACGAAATTACATTCATGAAATGTTTCTTTAAGGTACAGAAAAAAAGGTCGAGACTATCCCATAGCATAATATTTAAACTGTTTCATTTTTTAGGACAAGGCCAAATATTGTCATTAGGAAGTTTTCAAAAGAAATCTTGTTCTCTAAGAATAGTTCTACTGTAAGCAGATTACTCTGTGCCAACAAGTTCTATTTAGAAAAAGTTCAAATTTGTTAGACGGTTTGTTTTGAAAAAATGAAGGCCGAATTTCAGAGTTCAGGGAACGCTGTGTGAATTAGTCAAAAGTTATTCTCGGCGTCAGGAGAAAACATCAGATTGTCTAGGCTGGCAAAGAAACCGTCTGCCATAGTAGGCGAAAGTGGAACCACTTCAGTTAGCAGGTCCAATGTGCATAGATGAGGATCATCGCCGTTAGCGTTTGATGCATTAGCAATGTCCGCAGTAGGTGGTACCTGTTTGCCTGTAGTGTCACGTATCTCACCCTCAGTTAGACTTGCCGGTGAGACCTCAATGAATGCAATCATCAGAATGGGCAGCCGTTGGGGGCAATGCGATGCATGAGTCGTTACCGGACCTAGCAAAATGTCAACATCCGATGGCAGGACTGATGGGAGTGTAAGACAGACGTCCAACATGCATTCTTCTCCGCAAAGCAGGCCTCGCAGAACAGGTAAGATGCAATCTTACCAGATTGCTCTGAACAAAAGGAACCAAGTTGTGTCCAGATCCCTTAAATGAGCCAAGGCAAGAATCTGTGTAATTCTCTCACGATACCTCATGGCAAGGAGTGCTTCTTCCATGGTAGTCTGGGTATCGCTGGTCACTGGACTTGCCATATCGGAGCAGAAGGAATAAAAAAAGATTTCCTGCTACGAGTTCCAAGATGAGAGGCAGGCCGCAGAACACAGAATGCACGAAATTAGGACTGCTTCAAATGGTGCTAACAGTCCTGAAAAAAGAGTCTTAAATACATGTGCGGTGCCACTGGTAACAGATATATTTAAGATTTGACTTAACATTTCTGCGAAATGTACTGGGCAGTTTGTTGATAATAATGCATGTATCTCTGCAGAAGTCCTTGCAACTTGCAGATCATACGTTTCTCTAGACGAGGTCAGTGGCACATTTTTTTGTAAAAGAATGACTTTCATTCTGCTTAAAGTATCAATTCGTATAGAAGAGATATTCAGTGAAGGCCATAACGCCGTCTCCCTTTCTGTCTGACTTTTTGGATACAATACTTGCATACAACAAGTGACACTGGATGACACACTAACTAGATACGCTCTTCCTGGAAACATGCCACAACAGCTGTGGTCATTGAGCATAATGTAGCTGTCATTGGATAGCTGCCTGAAAATCGGTTCCTTCACTGTGGAGGGTGAACCGTGCAGGTGGCAAGAGAGGTTATTTGCAGAACCTTCGCAGGCTCCGTGTAAATTAATACCTTGGCACAAAAGTGTACCACTTAGTGAGTTCTTACAATTTTTACCACTAAGGAATACCGCTTTTTCCCCAATTCCAACATTTGTGTGTGTAGGGTAAATTCCAGGTCGACTGAATGTATTCTTTACCCAACCTTTCATACAGGCCCGCTGGTATATGCTGTAGACAATACTGAAATTGAAAAATCGTCACTGGTATCGTGATGGTGCCATGTATTATCCATTCAATGACAGGCTTCTCAGAAACTGTCAATGGTAATCTTTCCAGTTTCTCAATGCTCAACACCGTATAGTCTGCTCCTCTTTGTGCCAAAGAGATTTGTTTATCTGTAAGGTTAAACACAGAAAATAATGATGTGGTATTGATTAGACGCCATGGCACGTAGCCTGAACGGAGATTTTGTAACGTCCAGCCTAGAAGCATTATAGAACGTAATTGAGACTGGCCGTGTTGTAACATTAGCAAGTCTTGCTCTGTTATGTCAATTGCAGATGATACGATCTGTCCAAAGAATAAATTCTGGAGGACAGAGTCGTTAACCCATTGTCCACTACAGAGAGACTTTTCTCTAAATGAATACGATCAATTTCTCGTATTCTTTCTGCAGTTTCCATTTGCGTTATTTTCCATGCTTCATTGTAAGCAGTGTATATACCGGCGTATATGGAACGTTTTTGACGTGGTTTGCGGGGCCCCATTAAGAAATCTCGCAAATCATTGCCTTCTTTAAGTAATAATAAGTGTTGTTTGATTTCTGGAAGTGTAGATGTATGTAGCACTCAAGGCATAGCTTTCCTACACTATAAGTAGTTACTGTCTCTGGATGTTGTCTCTGGGAATATCTTGGATCTGGCCTATTCACTGTGAACTCCTGTGTTTTGTTCAGGAATCTATCTTTTATTTATTTTTATTTATTCAACTTGTATAGCGCAATTATCACCGATAGGTCTCTAAGCGCTTATGGTGTAAACAGCCGAATCAGTACAAAGGAGAAGATCACCCAAATCATGCCAAACCCCAAGCTTCTCGGAACAGAATCGTTTTTAGCTTACGCCTAAAAGGCAGTAAGTTTGGTTCTTTCCTCAAGCAAAGCGGTAGTTTATTCCAAGCTGCCGGTAGAGTAGTAGAAAGAGCACGCCCACCATAGGTGGTCGTGCGGTAGCGAGGACAAACTAGAAAAGACTCCTCAGATGAGCGCAGTGTTCTTTTGGGGAGGTAGTGTCTCAGCTTATCTTTGATATATCTAGGAGCATTGCCATAAACTGCCTTATGCGCAATGCACATGCCCTTAAATAAAATCCTTTGCCTAATTGGAAGCCAATGTAGTTGGCATAGGAGAGGGGAAGCATGTTCTCTTCTAGCCTTTCCAAAGATCAACCTCGCAGCATCATTCATTACAATTTGTAATCTTGAGAGTTGCTGCTGAGGGAGTCCAACATAAAGGGAGTTTCCATAATCGAGACGCCCTAAAATTGTTGCGGACACTACCGTTCTCAAGGTAGAGAAAGACAACATCTGCGAGATTTTCCGCAGTTGCCTAAGAAGGCCGACGCATGTACCCACCACCGACGACACCTGATTCTTCATTGACAGTTTCCCGTCAATGTGGATGCCCAGGCTTTTCACCACCGCAGCTGGTACCGGAGTCCTCCCCAGCTCCTTAGGCCAGAGGCAATCGTTCCAAGGGTTTCCCGAGATGGTTATGGGCAACACCTCAGTCTTCTCTGGGTTAATTTTTAAGGAGTTGGAGGACATCCAGTTGCTTGTGAACTTTAAGATGTTATGTAATCTATCCTGGGCTCCAGATGTATCTTCAATTTGTATAATGATCTGGGTGTCGTCGGCGTAGTTGTAGACTTGGCAATCCATATGGTTAAGAGCATGAATCAGAGGCTGGAGATATATATTAAAGAGGAGCGGTGAGAGAGCTGACCCCTGCGGAACTCCGCAGGTTAAGGCTGCTGCAGTGGAGACCAAGTCCGACAACTGGACCCTCTGCGATCTTCCCTGCAGGAAAGAGGTCAGCCAACCTAACACAGTCCCCCTTATGCCCAGATCTCTCAGCCGCTTCAACAACAGTTTATGGCACACCGTGTCAAACGCGGCCGAGAGATCTAAGAGCACCAGGGCTCCAGGGATCTTCTTGTCAGCTCTACATCGTAGTTCATCCAAAATCCAAAACTATCTTGATAGTTATTCGTGTCTGTGGGCCAGACTAACCATTTTTTCCAATCAGGATTAGTTTTGTTTTGTTTAAAAATATAGGGTACGTCTACCTCCTGTTCTGTAGTGTCATTACTGTCAGATGTGGGCTTAGGTATAGACGGTTTCTTTAAATCTTATCATAGCCAGGCCAAGACAAGACGTTTGTTGAACAGTGTCATTTAAAAACATTATTTGTTCTGGGATGATGCAGGCTCTGAATAAGGCTTCTTAACCTTGCACCTGCCAATCTTTTGGGCCCCACACAGTTTTTGTCTCAATGTTGTCTTTCCAAAAGTCAAACCCTAATGTAGACAGCTGAGCATAAAAGTTTGCAGAATAAATTTGTTTAGTATTGGTCAACATTGTTTTCATTCCTGTCTTATTTATATTTTTAAAATAAAACGTTTCTGGATTTGTAACATTAAACCCTGAGAAGTACGGAAATTTCTCATAAAATGTTTTTGAGCTACCCCTTGGTGGCGTTGGACAATGTTCCCATTGATTATAAGTAAAAACATTTCTAGGGTTTGCAGATTTATGCAAATATTGGTGACCAAAATGATTAAAATACATTTGTTCATAATCTGATGAACCTTCTAGCTATTCATGTTCTGTAAATTTAGCTGACATTTCTAATTCTGTCATCATGTTGTTAATAGTTTCAAAGTCCCAATCATCAGAAAATGTGCTTGGTGCGACAAAGTCACTTAAAGAAACCTTAAACTGGTGTAGAATCTTCAGCAGTTCCACCGGGCCATGAATGTCATAATCAGTTCTGACCCATGCTATACCACCAGGTATAGGAACGGCTGTGATGTTTACTGATGACAGGTCTCTTCTTTCACGATGAGATGATTTGTGAGGTTTCAGTACCAAGTTGATGTTTTTACTTGCTGTGTCCATTGTACTATATTTTCCATCTATCATCCTTCCCAAACTTAACACCAGTATGAGCCAGAGCAGGAGGAAAAGTACACCTAACACAAACCAAAATTCAACCCATGGTGAAACCAGATATGTTTTTTCAAGTTGATGAAAGAGTTCTGTTATTTTTTCTTTGAAAATTTTATTTGCTGGCGTATTTTCAGGTTCACTGGGATCCTCAGAAAATGTATCATAGTTGATAAAATAGCCGGAGGCAGTTCTGTCAATTGTTGGAATTGCATCCGGATTACTTGAAATCGCTGGAGCTGTTTCTTCTTTTGCCATGTTGGTATGGTCAGATGCTATATCATTGTAGACAGGTGTTTCTTGACAAACTGTTATTTGGGTATCCAGATGCACAAGTTACATGCTTTGTTGCATAGTCCTTCTTTTCTTACTGCAGGTTAATCAAAGGTGATAAGTCTTTCAGTTTGAACCTCTTGGATTGTAGCAAGATTTGGTTGTCTGCTACTTCTTGGGAGTCCACTGGGTCTACTACTTATTATCGGCCACATGTAGTGGTTTGACCAGGTCGATGGACACAACTCTGTTCTCCCTTTTACCAGCAAGGGGCGGTAGTAATACTGATCTTGTTCCGTGGATAGCTAAGACAGGTACTGCTTTTCTGTAAGAAGGCCCAAATTCCTTCTTTACCGCAATCTTTTCCCTGACTAGATCCCCAATCTTTGGAATCCAGACAGGTCTTGCTGGGACAGGGGTTTTTTCTTCAGTGGTCGTTTGCTTCTGTATCGTGTTACTCAGACTTATTCTTGTTTTATTTACGTCCTGTAAAACAGCCAAACGATCTTTGACATCAAAGGGTTTTTGTTCCACCACTGAAGTTTGACAATCGAGGTCTTCGATTATCATTCTAGTACCAAACAGTAATTCATATGGAGTGATTCCACCCAGATAATTTCTTGGCAGATTGTTAAGACTATGTTGGAAACGTATTAGATTTTTGACCCACCCATCACCCGAACCTAATACCTTAGCTGTTATGGATTGCTTTATGTCAAGTTTTTTTCTTTCCACTACCGCATTACCCTCAGGATGGAAGGGACTAGAATACCGCAATGCAAGGCCCAAGCTAGCCATGGCCTCTTTGTAAGCTCGAGAGCTAAGCGCAGGACCCTGGTCAGAATGTAGCGTGCCGATTGCGTATGTGCCGATAAAGACTCGCAAATCCTTTATAAAAGTTCTGGCGTCAGCCGAGCGCTGGGGCCACATCCAAATGAATCTTGTGCAGGAATCCACTGCGACCATTATATATTTATAGTTACCATCCCGTTTTAAGGGACTACAGTGGTCCAAGTAAACACACGCTAGTGGTTTATCTGAAATCGGAAGGGGCGTCTGTGCAGGTCGTTTCACTGTTGAAACTTTAATTGTTTGGCAGATTTCACATTCTAGAACATAGTTTCTAGTTTGTTTCCTAATGCGCGGCCACCAATATCTTTGTTTTAATAATGATACTGTGGCAGAAATTCCTGTGTGTGCAGATGCCAGTACTTCGTGTGCTGCTAAGATCAGTCCTAACCTATGGTCCATGTTTGGAATTGCCCTATCCCCCACTCCAGGGATTCGAGCAAAAGGAACATTATTCGCATCAGTTATATATGAGTACTTTACTGGAAAGCCTTTCGGGAGTGTCTTACCACTGTCTTTAACTGAAGCAGTGACAGCTTGCATTATTTCAATGTCTATTTTTGTTTTCGACCGCAGCTACGGAAGCCGTTTGCACAGCTGCCTTCGCAGCTTCATCAGCCAATGAATTCCCTGCAACGTGAACGCCATCACGCTGATGACTCAGTGTATTTATCACGTGAGTCTTTTGTAGTTCTTTCTGCAAAAGAACTACTTATTCCCAAAGCATTTTATGCTTGATTGTGGCACCTTTTGCGTCTTTGAAACCGTTTTGAACCCAGTTCTGCAGATATTCATTGTAAGACTGGACGCAGTAATACGAATCGCACACTATGAGTGTGGGGTATTCGCGATCGGTATTTTCAAGCGCCATCTTGAAAGCATGTATTTCAGCTCGCTGAGCTGTACAGTCTCCGAGTGATTGAGTTTTAGTGACCATAGGTCGAAATTTACCTTCGCGCCAGTGGTCTTGAACAATCGCGCACGCAGCACTATAGGCTTGTTTACCCCCAATTGAGGGCTGTGCTGATCCGTCTGTATAGATTATACATCCGTAATGTTCTAGAGGCACAATTTCGGTCGGCAGAGGACATTCGTGTTCGTATTGTAGGAATTCTTGTGTCTTCAAGTAGGGGTCAAAAACGTATTCAATGTCTGTTGCAGCAAGAGAATTAACCCATTGTATCCATCTCGGATGTAAAGCCTTAGCATTGGGAATGCTTGCTTTCGTCACTGCCTCTAAGGCAGGTACAGGTGTAACGATCATTATGCGTTTTCCCTGTGCTAGAGCTCTCTCTTTTGCTACCTCAGTTTGAATCGCTGTCAGAACTTTTTCTGTAGAAGTGAATTTTATTTCCGCTTGTGTGTACAAGTGTGATTTGTATGTTATTGGTACCTTTTCACCTTCATTAAAGGTCTGGTATGTGAATCCGCATCTCCCTGGGATGATTCGGATCACAAGATTGCGCACATTATCGCGTGTTTCTAACTGTGTTTTTGCTAACATGTCTATTTGCACTAAATGCAAAATTTCTGTATGGTTTTGAATCCAATTTGTTGGTTTGAAATCAGGTTTGATTAGTTCGTAGAGAGGTTTAACCCTTTCTGCGTAATTTAGAACATAAGTTCTTCTGAAAATCAGGAAACCTAGAATTGATTGCAAGTTTTTCAGCGTTTTCAGAGGTTGGAGCAGTGCACATTTCTCTAGGAAGTTTGCTGCCAGGCTCTTGCCTTCACTTGATAACTCTTATCCTAAGAATAGGAAGTTGAGGTGGGCAATTCGTGATTTCTTAAAATTGAATTTATACCCTTCAGAAGCGAACCCAAGTATTATGGTGTTCACTCTTTTCAAGTGCACGTTCAAATCATCGCCTGTAAGCTAGATGTCATCGACATAAGATAATGCCTCATCATCGTACATTTTTAGTAACTCAGTTACACTGGCAGAAAATATTCCTGGACTATTCTTGAATCCCCGGGGGAGACAGCAAAATTGTCGCTGTGTCCCCATGATTGAGAAAGCGGTCAAGTGCCTGCTTTCAGGTGCAATGTTTTGACAAAAAATTCCATCTGAAATATCTAATGTGGTTTTATATTTTTTACGCACAATGTTATTCATCAGTGCTGCACTGTGCGCGTTTTCTACTGCAAAAGTTTTGCAACAAGAGTTTAAGTGTCTGTAGTCCAAAACTAGACGATATGTATTGTCTGGTTTGGAGACAGGAAACAAAGGATTGTTCATTGATGAGATGCTTGTTTCAATCACCCCTTGGTATTCAAGTTGATTTAAAATCTCCCTAACCTGCTTTTTAGCTTATTATTTAGGATATTGCTTTTGCATTGTTGGTTGATTTTTTAACTGGATTTTATGGTGAGGAGAATCCTCATCCCATCCTACGTGATTTTTATATAATGTTGGAGCCTGAGCTACTGCCCATTTCCTGGCATATGTGTATTTTTTATGAATTGGAATGTTATTTGAGAAGGCTGGCATAATTATCTCTTCGCCATGTGGGCACTCCCTGACAAATTCAGGTGGCCAGTCTTGCTCAGCTAGAAGAATGTCATAACCCTTGGAAAGCTTATCCCAAAAGAGAGCTTTTATTTTTCTAGTTATGTCCCCCTCCATCCTGAGTGTTACTTCATATAACTTGTGGGGTACACTAACCCTGGTGTCGGCAGTTTCAACTTGAATGCATTCATTCAAGTCCACTGTCTCAAGATGATCCTTTAGGATCTTGCCAACTATTGTTACTTCTGCTGCGCTGTCTGGCATTGTCTGGGCCAATTCCCCGTTCTTGAGTTGTGTCCTCAAGATCCTCAGCATGTCTGATCTTTACACTTGCTACCTTCTTCTTGGTGAATTGAGTTTTCTTATTTTTTGGAACGTGCTGTTCGTCTTTGGACTTCACGCGTTCTTCTTTTTGTTCTGATTGTCCTCTTCTTTCTGATTTCTGCGAGGAAGTCTGAAAGGTATGAGAGGAACGTGTATCAGTATCTTGATATCTATCAGGTTTTCTTAAGTTATCCATATTTCTGAGGTTGTACCTCTTTTCACAGGGCTCCCGTTGGGGAGACCTACTTTCCCGTTGGGGAGATCTTCCTCTTGGCTGGGAATGCTTCTCTTTAGGAAGTGTTTGTTTAGTGTTTTCCCACTTCTTTTAAGAAGTAGTGAGATTATTTTTAATGAAAACTTTTTCAGGATTGTCTGTTAGTTGTGGTTTTAATGGTTTCCCACCCAAACTATCTCTACCTAGTTCTTCATAGGTTTTTTCAATAATTCTGGCAAGCTCATACGGTTGCTCAGTAATATCTGTTTCTTTTAGCTTCTGGCGGATTGCCACTGATGCTGTTTCACCTTTAATGTTGGCTAATTATATAGCAGAGACCTGTTTGAAATCTTTTAGTAATTTCATACCAAGATTTAAGGCAGGTTCTGGTCCGTATTCATTTTGAATCTGTCTTAGGACGTCTGGTATTACCGCCATAGACAGAACACCATGTGAATTTGTATAGATTGAAGCAAAGACTGTGCCCCAAATGTCACAGTACTCCACATGTGGTGCTATCTCCATTGGTAATCAGATTGCCGGAATTGTGTGTTTCTCATGAGGTGTACTATCAGGGAATACTGCCACAATTTGAGTCATTTTTTTAGCTAACCAGAACGGAATTTGTTCCCTTTTTGCTGGTAATTTACCAATGACTGATTGTATAGTCTGTGGTGTGATTTTGTTTGTGTTCCCCTGGTGAGGGGGTGCTGTGGAATCCTCACAGTAGGTTGGACTGTTAAGTTCCGCATGACATATTGAACCAATTGTCTATGTATTTTCAATGTCAGGATGTGGTGTATAGCTGGCTAGTACCGGCCATGTTCCTCCTGGTCTACCTAGTGGACCGAGCCTGGTCATGTGATTTTCATGTTGTAGGGCGCCTTCAAACCAGAGCTGATGCTCTTGGTAAGTTAATGGAATTTCAACGTCCTTGTAAGGAACGTATTCCGTTGGAGGTTCCTCTACTTTGTAGTAGTGAAACTCGTGTGTTCCTGCATCGGCTGCAGGGAACTGAATCCATGAATAGAATACCTCTGTCTGCCGATATTCATGTGCCTCTATAACAAAGATTACTTTACCACCTCTCGAGGATACTCCATTGTTTATGAGTTTGTAAGTTATAGTTTTTCTTACATTTACCGGGATGATTATAACATTCGGGTCATTCTGTGGGAGATTTCTGTCATCTAAAACTGCTTGAGCTGCAGCTAATTCTTCGTCACTATTCATTATTTTGTTGACTGAAGAGTTTGCAGAACAAGTGTCAAGGAAACAAAGATTAGGTGCACAATATTTTGGAACACTGTATCCTTCAACGTTGAACAAACCAAAAACAAATACATAGGACTTTTCTTCCTACTCAGTTTTGGGCGGATATTATCCTTTAACCCACTCCAGACATATTTTGGAGTTTTTACGGGAAAAAAGGGGTCTGTTTGAAAAGCACAACTGAGTTACTCTAGTATCTAGCATAAAATTATCGCCTTACCAAACGTTGGGCGCCATGTAGTGTAGTTCCTATATTCCCAATAGGCTCTGCGCATTGGAATAATATATCCTGTAGTTTAGACGTAGGACTGAGGTCGACTATGTCTCTACCGAATATATTAACCCCTTCCATGCTGATGACGAACCCCAGTCGTCATGCTCCACAGTGCTCGTGTGCTGATGACGGCTGGGGTTCGTCACGGCCCCGCCCTGTTCTTTTGTTTACCGCACAGCGGCGGAATCGGCCCAGCATGGAAGGGGTTAAACTTAATTGTGAGTGCCAGCTAGCTCAGAGGTCACTAGAAACTTTCTCGAATTCACAAGAAGGGAATAGTTGCTAACAACCGCATAAACATGACAACTTTGTTTCCCAAGAATAAGAAATCAATCTCTAGAGTCGCGGAAACAATAGATAGCTATTTTACTCAGTCAATCGTGCATGCTTCGTTTCACCAGAGGTGCTGAGAAATAGAGAGACGGGTGTGTTCAATAAAAATTATTTATTGAACAGTCTTCTTTCTCAAGCATAAGAAATGTACTGCTACAATCGTACTACTGGTTATAAAGTACAATGTGTACAGCATGAAGAGTATTATAAAATAATATTGTAAAAACAGTGATAAATAATGACTAAAAGTACTCAACTGGTGCTTCTCAAATACGCCTACCCCGGTGTACCTAACCTAAGTCTAGTACAAGGGAAGAAGTAAGTGAGGTGTAGTTTTAAGTTTTAGTATTCTTTGCCAAGAATCTATTCCAAGAATTCTCTAAGGGTCTAATCAGCTCAGTACCTTGGTTTTAGAATGATCGAGGTCTAGTATCTCTCTCTCAGGACTCGATTTCCCAGCAACCCGCAAGGAAACACTGGAGCTGGATTTCTCTGCAGGAGAAAAGACAGCGTCTCTCAGTGCGTCAGCTGGAGGGTTGGCTTCCTTCGGCACTTGCTACTGCAGGTCGCGTCGCGCAAGTAGATAGTCGAACTGCTCCAAACCACTGTGTGTTTGTCTGGGGAAATGTAGGCATATTTATACCTTGAAGGTACCGAGTTTGACGTATGATTGGACATAATAACGTCTTCAAAGACTCAGTTCTTTGAAAACTCCTTTCCTAGATAAATTAGTATTCAGGCAAGGGGAAGTCCCTAGCTGCTGAAGGCGAGTTTTTCTAAGAAATCGTTATTGATTCTCGGAACTTAGTGGAAGTAGCCATGCCGTATTTGGGCTGCATAGGCTCAGTCTAAATATGGTAAAGATTTCTATGTCTATATAAGGATCGGGTAATTTATACCTATATATGGACATGAATCGGGAAAATTACACTAGGGTCCTAGATTCCCACACAACAAAGCAATAAGCTAAAAAACAGGTCAGGGAGATATTAGATCAACTTGAATACCAACGGGTGATTAAAACATGCACCTCATCCATCAACAATCCTTTATTTCCTGGCTCCAAACCAGACAATACATATCGTCTAGTTTTGGATTACAGACATTTAAACTCTTGTTGCAAAACCTTTGCAGTACAAAATGCACACAGTGCAGCACTAATGAATAACATTGTGCGTAAAAATGCAAAACCACATTAGATATTTCTAATGGTTTCTTCTGTCAAAACATTGCACATGAAAGTAGGTATTTGACCGCTTTCTCAATCATGGGGACACATGTCAAAACTGTCGTCTCCCCCAGGGATTCAAGAATAGTCCAGGGTTATTTTCAGCCAGAGTAACAGAGTTACTACAAACCTATGAAGATGAGGCATTATCATATGTCGATGACAGCTATCTAACAGACGATGACTTGGATGGGCACTTAACAGGGTGAACACCATAATATTGGGATTCGCCTCTGAAGGGTACAAATTCAATTTCAAGAAATCGAGAATTGCCCACCTCAACGTCCCTTTCCTAGGATACAAGTTATCAAGTGAAGGCAAAAGCCTGGCAGCAAACTTTCTAGAGAAATGTATGCTGCCCCAACCTCCAAAAACTCTGAAAAACTTACAGTCAATTCTAGGTTTCCTAAATTTTGGAAGAACTTACATTCTAAACTATGCAAAAAGGGTTAAACCTCTCTGCAAATTAATCAAACCAGATTTCAAACAAATTAATTGGACTCAAAAACACACAGAAATGTTGCGAATGCAAAGGCTTTACATCCGAGATGGATACAATGGGTTAATTCTCTTGCTGCAACAGATATTGAATACGTTTTTGACCCTTATTAGAAAACACAAGTATTTCTACAATATGAACATGAATGTCCTCTGCCTACTGAAATTCTGCCTCTAGAGCAGTATGAATGTATAATTTATACTGACGGATCAGCACAGCCCACTATTGGGAGCAAACAAGCTTATAGTGCTGCATGCGCGATTGTTAAAGGTCGCTGGCGAGATGGCAAATTCCGACCAATGGTCACTAAAACTCAATCTTTAGGAGATGGTACAGCTCAGTGAGCTGAACTACAAGCATTTAAGATGATGCTTGAAAATACTGATTGCGAATTCCCCACACTCATAGTGAGCGATTCATATTATTGAGTTTAATCTTACAATAAATACTTGCAGAACTGTATTGAAAACGGTTTCAAAGATGCAAAAGGTGGCACAATCAAGCATAAGTTGCTTTGAGAACAAGTAGTTCATTTATGACATGAACTACAAAAAACTCACGTGACCCATACACTGAGTCATCAACGTGATGGCGTTCACGTTGTAGGGAATTAATTGGCTGATGAAGCCGCGAAGGAAGCTGTGCAAACGGCTTCCGTAGCTGCAATCACTCGTTCAAAAACGAAAATAGACAGCGAAATAATGCAAGCTGTCACTGCTTCAAGCAAAGACTGTGGTAAAACATTACGAAAAGGCTTTCCACTCAAATACTCATACGTAACCGATGCAAATAATGTCTTTTTGCTCGAATCCCTGGAGTGGGGATAGAGTAATTCCAAACATGGAACATAGATTAGGACTAATCTTAGCAGCACATGAAGGGCTCGCTTCTGCACATGCAGGTGTTTCCGCTACAGTATCATTATTAAAACAGGTGGTGGCCGCGCATGAGGAAGAAAAACTAGAAACTATGTTTTGGAATGTGAAATCTGCCAAAAGATGAAAGTCTCTACTGTGAAACGTCCTGCGCAGACGCCCTTGTTAATTTCAGATAAACCATTAGCTTGCGTTTACCTGGATCACTGCGGTCCCTTACAAAGGGATGGTAACTATAAATCATGGTCGCAGTAGATTCGTGCTCAAGATTCATTGGGATGTGGCCTCAGCGCTCGGCTGACGCTCGAACTGTTATAAAAGATTTGCGAGTCTTTATCGGCACATACACAGTCGGCACGCTACATTCTGACCAGGGTCCTGTGTTTAGCTCTCGAGCTTACAAAGAGGCCATGGGCATTGCATTGCGGTATTCTAGTCCATTCCATCCGGAGGGAAATTTGGTAGTGGAGAAAAAAACCGGGACATAAAGCAATCTATAACAGCCAGGGTATTAGGCTCAGGTGACAGGTGGGTCAAACATCTAAGTGTCCAACGTAGTCTTAACAATCTGCCAAGAAGTTCTCTAGGGGGTATCACTCCATATGAAATCCTTTTTGGAACTAGAATGATCGTGCAGGACCAAGATTGTCGCACTTCAGTGGTGGAACAAAAACCCTTTGATATCAAAGATCGTTTGGCTGTTTTGCAGGACCTAAATGAAATAAGATCCAGACAAAGTAACGTACTCCAGAAGCCAACAATCACTGAAGAGAAACCATCCCTCCCAGCAAGACCTGTCTGTGTTACTGCCGCCCCTTGCTGGAAGAAAGGAGAACAGGTTTGTGTCCATCGACCTGGTCAAACCACATCATGTCGCTGATCATAAGTAGTAGGCCAAGTGGACTCCAAAGATGTAGCAGGAGCCCAAATCTGGCTACTATCCAAGAGGTTCAACAAACTGAGAGACTCATCACCTTTGAAGAATCTACAGTGCGAAAAGAATGACTATGCAACAAAGCCATGGAACTTGTACCTCTTGAGACCCAAATAACAGTTTGTCAAGAAACGCCTGTCTACAATGAAATAGCATACAAATGTAACAAGTGATCAAGTGGTTCCAGCGATTACATCGAATCCTGAAGCAATCCCTACAATTGACAGAACTGCCTACGGCTATTTCATTAACTTTGATACATTTTACGAGGATCTCAGCGAAACTGAAATGTCGCCAGTAAAAAGAACTTTTAAAGAACAAGCAACAGAACTTTTTCATCAACTGGAAAATACATATCTGGTTTCACCATGGATTGAACTTTGGATTGTGTTGGGTGTACTTTTTCTTCTACTTTGGTTCACTCTTGTATTGTCTTTGGGAATGCTGATAAATGGAAGATATGTTAAAAAGGACACAGCAAGTAAGAACATCAACTTACTCCTCAAGCCACACAAATAATCTCATCGTGAACAAAGAGAATTGTCATCAGTGAACATCACAGCCGTTCTTATACCAGGTGGTATAGTTTGGGACAGAACTGAATATGACATTCTTGGTCCGGCAGAGCTGTTGAAGACTTTGTATCATCTAGTACCTTTTCTGATGATTGGGACTTCGAGATTGCTAATAATATGATGTCAGACTTAGAAATGTCTGCAAAAATTACAAATCATGAATACTTAGAAGGTTCATCAGATTATGAACAAATGTATTGTTTTAATCACTATGGTCATCATTTCTTGCATAAATCTGCAAATCCTAGAAATGTATTAACTTATAACCAATGGGAACATCGTCCTACGCCACCAAAGGGTGGCTCAAAAAAAATGTTGGCCAAATTTCCATACTTTTCCGGGTATGTTTCAAATCCAGAATCATTTTACTTTAAAAATGTTAATACGGCAGGAATGAAAAGTAAGTTGACAATTACAAAGCAAATGTATTCTGCGGCCTTTTATGCTCAGCTGTCTACATTAGGTTTTGACTTTTGGAATGACACCATTGAGACAAAAACTGTCTGGGGCACAAAGGCCTGGCAGGTGCAGGGATTAGACGCTTTATTTAGAGCCTGCATCATTCCAGAACAAATAATGTTTTGGAATGACACTGTTCAGCAGACATCTTGTCTTCGGTTAGCCAAGATAAAAGATTTGAACAATCCGTCCATACCTACACCTACGACTGATAGCAGTAACACTTCAGAGGGGGTGGCCGACGTACATACTATTTTGCTTCAGAACAGAATAGATCCTGATTGGAAAAAATGGTTAATCTGGCCTACAGACACAAACACCTGTCAGGATAGATTGCTGAAAAAGAAACAAGTGTTCATATACACTAGGCCAGATCCAAGATATGTTCAAAGACAGCATCCAGGGATAGTAACATCATACAGTGTAGGGAAACTGTGCCTTGAGTGGCTACATAAGTCTACACTGAAGGAAGTAAAACAACACTTATCTTTACTTAAAGATGGCGCTGACCTGAGGGACTTCTTACAAGGACCTAAAAAAACGCGTCAAACGTTTTATATACGCCAGTATCTATGCTCTATATAATGAAGCGTGGAAGATTACGCAAGCAGAGACTGCAAAACGTACACGAGAAATTGATCGTATTAATTTAGATAAATCTCTCTCTGTAGTTGACAATGGGTTAATGACTCTGTCATCCAGAATATATTCTTTGGACAGCATAGTATCCTCTGCCCATAGACATAATGGAACAGGACTTGGTCATGTTGCAACATGGTCAGTCGCAATTGCGTTCTGTAATGCTATTGGGCTGGACGTTACAAAACCTTCGTTCAGGCTAAGTGCCTTGGGGTTTAATCAACACAACGTCATTGTTTTCTGAATTTAATCTCACAGATAAACAAATCAAATTGGCGCAGAGGGGAGCAGACTATATGGTGCTGAGCATTGAAAAACTGGAAAGATTGCCATTTACAGTCGCTGAAAAACCAGCTAATAAATGGATAATACACGGTACAATCACTCTGCCTGTTACAATTTGCCACTTTCAGTATTGCTTAAAACGTATACCAGCAGGCCTATTTGAAAGGTTGGGTAAATAATACATCAAGACATCCTGGGAATTACCTTATACACACAGATGTTGGAGTGAGGGGAAAGAAGTGTTTCTTAGCGGTAATAATTGTGAAAACGCACTAAGCGTTTCTCTCCTATGTCAGGGTATAAACTTACACAGGGCCTGCGATAGTTCCTCGAACAATTTATCCTGCCACCTGCAAGGTTCACCAGCTGCAGTGATTGATCCAATTTTTAGACAGCTTTCTAATGGAAGCTACATTATGTTGAATGATCACAGCTGCTGTGGCATGTTGCCAGGTTTAGCCTATCTCGTAACTGTGTCAGCCAGGGTCACTTGCTGTATGCAAGTATTGTTTCCAAAACCAAGACAGACCGGGAGTCGCCATTATGGCCTTCACTGAACATCTCTTCTATACGAATTAATACTTTGAGCAGAATGAAAGCCATTCTTTTGCAAAAAACTGTGCCATTGTCCTCGGCCAAAGAAACCTATGATCTGCAAGTCGCAAGGACTTCTGCAGAGATACACACCCTATTAACTACAAACTGCCCTGTATATTTCCCAGAAATGTTAGGTGGTATCTTAAACATGTCTGATACGAGTGGTATTGTACATGTATTTGAGACGTTTTTTTCGGGACAGTGAGCACCTTTTGAAGCTGTCCTAGGAATTTTTCCAAACTTCGTGCACTCTGTGTTTGGCGGACTGCCTCTCGTTTTGGGACTCACAGCAGGGATACTATTTTTGATCCTCTTGCTCCGATATGGCAAGCCAAATCACCAGCGATACCCAGATCACCGTGGAAAACACTCTTCTGGCGATGAAGTGTCATGACCGCATAGTCCAAATTTTGGGATTAACTTGTTTAAGAGAATTAAATACCACATTTCATTCAGACCAATCTGGCAAGACTGCATCTTACCTGTTCTACGATGCCTGCTATGTGGAGAAGAATGCGTGCTAGACATCTGTCTGACACTCCCATCAGTCATGCCAATGGATGTTGATGCTTTGCTGGACCCGGTAAAGGCCCATGCGCAGTGTTGTCCCCAGCGGCTACCAATTCTGATGACGACATTTATTGAGATCTCACAGATGCAAAATGCTGACGGTGAGGTACGAGAGGACAGCGGCACACAGGTACCACAGGTAACGCGACCAACACTGAAGACGATGCTTCGCATCTTTGTGCAATTAATCTTCTTAATAAGTTAATCCAACTTTCACCTACAATGGTAGACAAATTCTTTTCAGACTTAGAAGATTTGATGTTTTCTCTAAACAATAACACTGACATTTGAATTGGCACACAGTGTTCTGAGAGACTCTGAATTCGACCTTTGTTTTTTAAAACAAGTTTCTAACTTTGGAACTCTATTTTTGCTATGATCAAACTTGTGTTTTTCCAGATTATTTTTTTTTTTTTGGCACAAAGTAATCTGCTCATAGTAGAACTATTCATAGAGAACTAGAATTCTATGAAAAACTTCCAAGAGACAATGTTTGACCTTGTCCACATTCTTCCAGTTTATATAATCTGCCATGGAATGGTCTCGACTTTTTCTTCTGTACTTAAGAGCCATTTCATGAATGTATTTTCATAAATCATTCGGATAGCATTTCAAAATATCAAAATATATGCTTTGAATAAAACATTGCTTTAAAATGCGTACAGCACAAATGCTTTTCATGTACAACCAATTCAAATGCATTCTTTATGTATTTTTGGGTGGGTTTTAACACATCATGTTTAGATATGTTTTAATGTCTTTAGAACTTAGTAATGTTGTACATAATAAAGTGGAGTGGGTGTTGTGTGGCGTTTAGATCTCTGAGTTAATTTTCCCGATTCATGCCCTTATATAGGTCGAATTCACATTGCCCTTATATAGGCATAGAAATCAATCCCTTATTTAGACATAGCCAATGCAGACCAAATACAGGCATGGCTACTTCCACCCGTACCAAACGTCACAATGATTTCTTGGAAAACGGCTTAAGCAGTTAGGAAATTCCCGTTGCTTGAATATTGATTTGTCCAAGAACTCCTGTACATTGCAAAAAACAACTATCCCTAGGGGTTCTTTCCTGACGTTATTATGCCCAACATTACGTCAATCTATGGCATTCATAAACACCTTCAAGGTATAAATATACCTTCACTTGCTATGGCAAACTACGGTGGTTCGGAGCAGTTCGACTATCTATTTGCCCAACGCACATTAGCAGGCTGTCACATAAAAACTATTACTGAGAAGCGACATGATACGGACAGTAACATATTAGCACAGCACACATTTAGACTGAGTTAACATGGGAATGGGCTTTCTTGATCTCTTGAGTGAGGAATCGGGGCTCAAGCTAAGAGGCAATTTAAATATTAGACAGTGATACAATGTGAGAGAGAAGGGCAATCGGTGATGTAGACAGGAGCAACCATCTAAAAATAATAGTGAAATCGTTGTTGTGAATACAATCAAAAAGAGGCCTACTCCAACTGTGTCCTCGCCCTCTCTCTCACTAAATTGTCTGTTTAGTGAGAGAGAGGGCGAGGACACAGTTGGAGAAGGCCTCTTTTTGATTGTATTCGCAACACCGATTTCACTATTATTTTTAGATGGTTGCTCCTGTCCACATCACCGATTGCCCTTCTCTCTCACATTGTATCACTGTCTAATATTTAAATGTATCTCACCTCCATATCTAAGGGATCCTCATAGCACCACAGTATACTACCACAGACATTATGCATACCCAGATCTTTGTCGGATAGTGACAAGAGTAGTCGATTTTTCACTAGAATCAGAAGGAGGTCCCAAATCACAAAGATATTGCTCTGACTTGCTCTTGGAGTACTTATGGTTTCCTCCTGAATTACAGGAGAAAGCAATAAGTATCTCAGACTTTTCCTGGAAATCAGAAGTACGCCAGGAGCCCCACAAAAGGACGTCACGCTTACTTCTTAGAAAATCTTTGTAAATCGTGCAGGGCTTTTCAGAGTTTAGTGGGGCCTGAGTGATAAACATCAAATGGGGCCCTCTCTTGACACTTTTATATATGTCAGTAGGCACAAACATCAGATTTTAAGTATTAAAGAAACATCTTCCAGGGAAAAAGTTTATATATAACAGATCCAGCATCTGTTGGTATGTCTGTATTTTCTGCATCATCTTAAGAAGCACAGCAGGCTTTGCTTCCAAAATCTATGAATACATTTTACAGCAGGATTATGCACACTTGAAAAGGGTGAGGGCCTTTGGAATAATGTCCTCTCTGCTCCAACCCCCTTGCGCCAGGCCTGAACCAGATCCAAAGTGGTCAAAGTCACATAGATGAGGATGGAACACTGATTGCCAAATTTGTTGATTGGACAAAGATTGGCATTGGCTACTTCTGTCCACGGATGCAATGGTGTTAAATCTTTTCTGACTGTCTGATGACAGCACAAAAAGCAAATACTACTAAAACTGATAGATGGGCTACTTCATTGTGATTTAACCATTAAATAAATGAGTCCTTACCTTTCAGAAATCGATTCTTTTGGAATGTAGAACTCTTCTTCTGCAAGATATGCAGCGGCAGTCCCACCTCCAAAATATCTCTTCTGCAGGTATGGCGCAATCCTGTTTGACACTAGCAGTGCTCCCAGGCCAGTAGGGAACCCAAAAATCTTATAAAAGGAGACTGGAACAAAATCTGCTTGGTGAGCTGCCAAATCCAAGGAGGAGGTACTGACATATGAGGCTGCATCCAGCAGCACATACCAATTCCCAGGCACATTGACTGGCCTCAAGTGTCCCAGTTTTATCTTCTCTATCCATGCGAAGGGATATTTATTACCTGAGAAATTGCTCTGTGCTGGATAGCAGAAAAGATGAGATGTTGAGCAGGCTAGTGTTTCTGGTGGTGTCTGGGACTTCTCCAACAACAACATCTCCTCTGGCTTCAAAGCAACTGAGACCACACTCTTCACAGCAGTAATCATTCTCATGCCGACAACAGACGTGTGATTGTCAGTGAGGTAGCATAGGCAGCTGCCCGGTCGACCGGAGTCTGCAGGGGTCCAGGGAAATGTCTCTGCAACCAGCTTAATGGCCTCTGTGCTTCCAGACGTGAAGATGACACTGTAGTCTTCGGCAGTGGTATGGAAGTGCTGCAGAACCCTAAGGGAATACCACATTGACTATTCAGTAATTGATAAACCTTTCTCCATCAAAACATATGTAAAATCAACTCCATTTCTTCATCAAATCATGCACATATTGCTAAAAACCAAGCTTGGATAGTAAACAATATCGATTGGGGATCTGAAATTCAATATCAAGTGGAAAGGCAAATTATTAAGTTATCTTTGGGAAAAAACACATATACATTGAATCTACAAATGGCGTATTTAGACTGTTGGGCTGCTGTATGCTTAATCAGTCCGCTAATTTCATTACAAGAACGGAGGCTACATTATGCAAAGTCTTTTAATGCAGTCTTCAAGCAGCTGCTTGTGTCATAATACAAAGGTTCCAAAAGAACATTGAAACAAGATAAGAGATATAACATCACAACCATCTGCCTCTTTTAAATGCGGCTCTGAGCAGATAAGTAACCTCTCTCTCTCTCATCGAAATTTCGTTATTTTACTGTTTATGGTTGTTGGTGGCCTGATCCCCACCCTCACATCCCTCCCTCACCTCCCTACCCCCTCCCTAACGATCTCCAATTTATGGAGATCCCCACTTTTTATTCACCTTGTGTGTTTTGTTATGTATTTCACAGTGACTAACAATTTTCTTTCAGCTCTTACCAAGGAAAGGATGTATTTAATTCCTACCGCTAACCGGGAGCACCTTATGCACTGGCGGGCATATCCCTCATTTCCCCGCTCTCGCTGCCGGTAGACGGGTCACTTTCCCGCTTGCGCTCCCATTATCATCTTTGCTTAGACGCGTGCGAGGTGGGAGTCTTTCTCTCACCCCTCGCTCGTACGTCTGCGCCCACAACATCGGGTCTACCGCGAGTTGTATAATGCGGTAGACCCCCTCTCGCTTGCCGGATCCTCTTCATTTGACGCATACTAAAGGCCGCGATCAGACGTATTAGAGGAATTGACCTTAGCGCAAGGCATGCTTTGTGCAAAGCTTGCTACGGGCTTTTCCTCACCCTCGCGATCGTCAGTTGACGATCAGCTGTTCCTTCTCCTTCTTCGTGCCTCGGTTAGGGAAACTGTTATATCAAACCTCCCATTTATTATTCGCTCGTTTTATTTATAAAAAAAAAATAGGGGAAGAACAAAGAAATAAGGTAACGATTATCTACCTTTGAATCTGTTTTATACATTATAAAAAAAAAATAAGGTAAAGATTACCTACCTTTGAATCTGTTTTATACATTTAAAAAAATAAAAAAGGGGAAGGAGAGATGGAGCATTTGTCTGACTGATTCAGAGCAGGCTAGCACCACTCTTCCTAATTTTGATAAGGAGGGTTTTAGACTATTACTCCAAAGGGAAATGAGGTCATGCATGTTAGAGACCCTTAGTCAGGTCATGCCCTACAAAATACCCCTCCCTTCTCAAGAGGATGAGATTAATGAAACCCCTTCCTATGACATTCAACCTCTAAGGGGCAAACAAAGTAAAATATCTAATATTATCGAATTTACTGTCCCTGCGAGCACTGGAGGTCCTAGCACCTCTTCAGATATGGGAGGTCTTAGCACCTCAAAGCAAATTGGAGGTCCTCGCACCTCGAACCAGAAAGTTGTCCTTAGCGACACATCATCTATGGGTGCCCATCGCGGCCCAGCTAATTCGGATGCCCTTAGCGGCATGTTGTCTCATAGTGCTTTGCATATCATGGGAGACTTCAACGATGGCAATTCAGACGACCCTGATGAGCACGTTCTAGACCTAGACGATGAGGATGTTGGCCTTTTTGACACAGGGGATGAACTTCCTACGCCCTCAAAAGATAATATTCTAGCCCCATTAGGGGAAGAGATGTTTTCTCCCCTAAACTTAAAACATCCTCGATCCTCTCAATGGTCCCCTCAGGATCATGTTTCGAAGTTTATTAAAAAATGGATATGCTTTCCCCTTGAAAGGGAGACTAGAAATATACTTAGAGCGGAGTGCTCAAGCCTACTATTGACGAAAAAGCTTGCCATACCCCGAATCTGGATCCTGAGCTTATCAAATTTCTCTTCAGACTCGGGCGTGATCCCAGGAAAGGGCTAGAAAAATCATTCAAGGGCTGCCAGGACCGTCTGTTAGATGTGCTTAGCCCCCTTACTAGGATCCTTGACTCCGCAGAAGAGTGCCACCTTCATGGTACCCCTCTTAATACGGATCTTATTAGAGGGTGGAGCCAAAGAGCCCTGATTCTTCTGGGCAATGCTAATGCGAGCATTAACGCTGAAATGCGTAGGCTAATTCTATATAAGCTCGACCCCAAACTTTCAGACATGGCAGAGAAAGAGCCTTCTTCCAATCCTAAAGGCCTCCTTTTCGGAGAAGAGCTTATCAAGTCACTTGAAAAGTACGTTTCTACTTTTACAGCCCTAGATAAGGCCCAACATAACATGAAAAGGGTGTTTAATAGTAACCTTTTTGGGAGGGCCGGAAGAAGGGGCCTTTCTTCCGGCCGATTTAACCAGAGGCCCTATCAGAGAACCCATGCCTTCGGAAGAGGTTATCAACAATACAATACCCCTTACTTCTACTCTCAACGTGGAAGAGGAAACCGCTCAAGAGGATCAAGACCTCGTGCTTCATTTACCTCCAATCCTCCAAGTAAGTCTTCCACCTTTACTCCCTTCACCTTCTATCCCCTTAAAAGTGGGAGGCAGACTCAAACTTTTTTCGAAGTAGTAACTCAAGATCCTTGGGTCCTTTCCACCATAAAGGGATTTATGATAGATTTAGCTCAAACTCCGTTTCAAACTACCTTGCCAAGAGACATCCCTATTTCCTTAGAGAAAGGGAAAATAGTAGAGGAGGAAATCTCTTCCATGCTCCAAAAAGGTGCAATAATAGAAGTTCCTTAGGATTCTTTAACTTTCGTAAGTACATTATTCCTTGTGGAGAAAAAAGGGAAAGGTTGGAGACCGGTAAAAAATTTGAAAAACTCAACAAAGTTCTTGTTTACAGGCATTTCAAAATGGAGGTCATCCACCTCCTGAGAGACCTTCTCCTGAAAGAAGACTGGTTGGTCAAACTGGATTTAAAGGATGGGTATTTCATGATTCCTATGGCTGTAATCCATCAACCATTCCTCCAATTTATGTGGAAAAATCACCTTTACCAGTTCCAGGCCCTTCCTTTCCGTCTTTCTTCCGCTCCATGGTGCTTTACCAAGGGTCATGAGAGCGGTGGCCTCCTTCCTGAGGGAACGGGGTATCCGTCTTATCATTTATCTCGACGACATTCTGATAATGTCTCAAGACCTCCAGCAAATCCTCCTAGATCTAGATACGGTCATGAATCTCCTAGAAAGCCTAGGTTTCATTATCATCAAAGAAAAGTCCATCCTAACCCCCTCGAAATCTCTAGAGTTTCCGGGCTTCACTCTGGACACTTCCAAGTGTCTCCTTCTCCTACCTCCCTCCAAAATTTCAAAGATCAGGAAAGAGATAAGACATGTCTTAAAACAAGAGGATCTCCCTTTGAGGGAACTAGCCAGACTCCTAGGTCTTCTATCTTCCTCTATTCAGGCGATTTTTCCAGGCCCTCTAAATTACCGGGCCTTGCAAAGGATAAAAGGGAGAGCTCTAAGGTCCGGTCTCTGGTACGAAGACCGAATCGCCCTAGAGTTGGAGGCCAAATCAGAACTAATCTGGTGGTTGCAGAACTTGGAAGCATGGAATGGGAAGGCAATCTTTGGTTCAGAACCAGATTTTGTTTTGGAATTGGATGCTTCCCTTCACGGTTCGGGTGCATGCCTCCTGGACCAGAACACGGGAGGGATCTGGTCTCGGGAAGAATCATCTCAGCACATAAATTTCCTCAAATTCACCGCTGGCCTTTATGCTCTTATGAGCTTCAAACATTCCCTCCAGGGGAGGTCAGTCATTTTGAAGATGGACAATATTTCTGCAGTGGCCTACATCAATCGTTTGGGAGGAACGAAATCTGCCGACCTTTCCAACCTAGCCAAGAGACTCTGGATGTTCTGCCTAGAACACAAAAATGCCCTCAAAGCGGAATACTTCCCAGGGAAATCAAACGTCTTTGCCGATTGGAATTCCAGATTCCTTTCGGACTTCAGCGACTGGAAACTCAACGTCGCTGTTTTCGACTCACTGAATTCGATCTGGGGTCCTTTCGAGATAGACCTTTTTGCGAGCCGTCTCACTTCTCAAATGGAGCATTACTACAGCTGGATGCCGGACTCGGCGCTCTAGCAGTGAACGCATTCCTTCAACCCTGGTCAGGGATCAATGCATATGCATAATGTACGATCAAAAAATGTCTAACCTTCGCCCTATTAATGATAAACAACTCCTTATTTCCTTTATTAAACCTCATAAAGCCATATCCTCTACTGCTTGATGGGTTAAGTCCGCTATGAACTTAGCAGGTATTAATGTGGCCAAATTTCAAGCTCATTCATTTAGAGGTGCTATGGCGAGTAAATCACTATGGTCTGGAGGTAAGTTGGATGATATTCTTAAAGCTGCAGACTGGTCTGAAGCTAGTACCTTTGCTAGACACTATTGTAAACCAATTGAGCACATGTTTAATGTCATTTTACAAGGCTACCAACATGCATAATGTAGGCTCCGTTCTTGTAATGAAATTGCGATTCTCCTATTACCATGCCTAGAGAATCTGGATTTCATTAAAGACACTGAGGCTGACATTATCCCACCCATCCCATTCCCCTTTTGGTGATTGGTGATTCCTTGTTTATTCACACTTATAGTTTGATTGTTTCATCTGTTTCTCATAGACATGTTGTTTCAATTGTTTCTCATTGACATGTTATACCTTGTTTCAATTTTGTATTTATCTTGTACTGTTTGTTAGCCTTTTTGGTCACAAGTTTTTCTTTGCTTTCTTTCTTTTCAGATAATCCTTTTTCATAACCTACGTTTATGGATATCTCCTTGCTTGGTTACCTTCTTCACATCTCCTTTGGATGAAAGCCTTCAAGTTCTTCATTCGTGCTAATGCCTTTGAACTTTTTTATTTTCTCTTTGCCTGATTTAAAAGAGGCAGATGGTTGTGATGTTATATCTCTTAGCTTGTTTCAATGTTCTTTTGGAACCTTTGTATTATGACACATGCGGCTGCTTGGAGACTGCATTAAAAGACTTTGCATAATGTCAGCCTCCGTGTCTTTAATGAAATCCAGATTCTCTAGGCATGGTAATAGGAGAATCGCAATTACCTAATAAAATAAGGTGGTTGCAAACATGTTATCTTTTCTTTGTCTCAGCCATGAAAGTAACAAAAATGTAAGGTGATTTAGGCTTCTCATGAAATGGCAGATTTTAAACTGCTTTTCTGGAAGCTGCTGGTGTTGGATCCTAACTTTCTGAACCCAAATCTTAACGTCTGAAGCGTCCGCATCAAACAGTGCCATCAATCAATGAATCAATCAATCAGGTGCTTGTTAAGAGCAACTACTCACCAGTAAGGGTCTCAAGGCGCTTGGGGTAGCAGGCCCTAGTCCATCAAGGAACGTGAGCAGATAGAGCAGGGGCCGAGAGTCTGGGTCACAGTACAAATATAAAACTGCTTTATGGGCCCCTTTCTGTCTATATTTATGAGGAGGGTCATAAATAAAACTTCAAATGAATGCTTCCATGACTGAGCTAAGCGTTGTGGTGCAAGGTCTGGCAATGAAGATATATTGCAGGGTCCAGACACAGAGAAAATATGAAAACTGAAGAAATGAGAGAGGGAGACAAAGAGAAAGGCAAACAGAGATCCATAGGTAGAAAGGGAGCAGCAATTGAATAGGTGAGACAAAGGGGAAAAGAACAGGGGCGAAAGAAAGAAGGAGGGAGAGAAGGAAGGAATTTCCTTAAAAACATCAGCGAAGGTCAGCCTTTGCATAATGGTAGAACTTTTTTTTTAATTATTATTTCATGAGCGCCTATTCAGAACCACTTGGAAGACATTTCATATTTTGGGGAAAATGTGCTAAAAAATGCATTATGTGGCCCTTTTGTGAAAAGGAAAAGCTTTCTTTCCAGAGAAGAATGCCGTCCGAGCACCTATATGCGCTCCTAAAATCCTATAGGTCTGTCTGCCTGCCTCAAATCCCTTGAATGCGATTAGTATACAATAGGGTGTAAACTGATGGACTTCTGAAGCACAATTGAGTCACCAAGGGTAGTAAGGATTATCTGATATAAACCTTAGTAAGTTACTTGGAGTGGGTCATCGGGGTAGGCTTAGAAGCAAATGACAACACAAAATGGTGCCGCAACAGCCTGCTCTTTTAAATACAAATCTCAAATGGGGACCCAAGTGACAGAAAGCTATTCAGCCCAAAAAGTCTCTTTAACATTCATCTCTGTCCACAGCAGGATAAAAAGGGAAGGGTTCCCCATTTTCATTGTGCTGGTCCAAATGGGGGACACCGGGCTTCTTCAAGGAGAAGACGACCAGGGCAAGAGGAGGTGTTAAGATGTGTTTGGATTTTCATGGTAATGTTACTAGGATTTGATGTAGGGCACTCTCCAATCACCTATAGGTGCATAGGATAGGAAAGTCCAAATCTTTGGCTCCCCAGATCTGTTTTATTTATTGTGTTGTCATTTTGATTTTTAATATTTTTCTTGATTTTTTAAAATTGGTTTTGGACTTGCTTGTGTTTCACTCTTAACTTTCAAGCTTCTTAGTACTACTTGCACTTAGGACACATTTTTGGGGGGAATGGCCTGCTGCTTGTGCCATAGCTGTGAGAAGATAAGAAGAGCTTCACACTGAACTGCGACCAAAAGGGAATATGTAAGATTGTTTACTCTCCCACGTTATGAACCAAATTCCTAACAGGACAGTGAGCAGGATCTAGCAGTTAACCGCTGCCAATGAGAATGCTTTCATTACTAATTTCATTAGTGGACAATATGTCACATAACAGAGAAACATATCACATGTGATGTAAACATAGGAGAGAAAAAGGAAAGAACATTAAATAATTGATGCCATATTAATACATCTTGTTAATGCACAACACAACCCAAATAAAAAAAATATCTACAAATCTTCCAAATTTCTACCTTGTGACAGGGCTCAAACATAAGTAAAATATTAAACATTTCTCCATATCAAGGTGTATTTTACCAGGCCAAATGTCACCTAGCCCATATGTGTTAGCTATCTTTCCTCTTTCATTTATTTCCTTACACGCTGTTCCAATCATTGTCAAATGTTGGCAACCTAAAAATAGTACCTTATGTTACTTGCATATGTTAGGAATATTAACTGTAACAGCAAGAGTAAAAGTGTAATCAAAGATGTATCCTTTCACATTTTCGACTGCAAGCGCACACCGTCACAGAACATACGGACCAACCCATCATTTGGAAAATGTGGGCGAGGTAGAAAGACTGCAGGCAAATTGTATTTTCTCTAAAACATGATTGTGCTTTTTTATTCCAAGTCTGTTCACCTCTGGTGCTGCAGTTTGAATTCAGTCCACCTGCCCCTTCCTATGCTAATTTCTTGTCAAAGTAAATTTATGCGCGACCACAATAGTACATGACAACAAGCTTGGCAATATATTTACCACTTTATTGAGCTTATTTGAACAATGAATGATCCCTTTAACGCTGGCCTCATGATTTTGTGAGAACCCCTAATATGATATGACCACACCCATATCTGATGCACACAGGCTACAAAAAGAGCTTTCAACAAAACAAAAGTGGTGGTGCACATGTTTCAACATTAATTTTAAAATCTGGACAGCATTTACAAATAGTGTTGCTTTCCACACCAATCCAGCACCAACCATCACTATGCCACTTTCGAGCTTATGTGCATTTCTTAGATTCCTTTTTATCATCTTTGTCTCCTGACATGTCACACTATATCATCTTGTTCATGTATTGCAATCTAAATATCTACGATTTCGACTCCACGCCTTTCATTGTTACAGTTCCTGATTATTTCATTCAGTCCTTTCATCAGTGTTAGCTGGCCCAGTTAGGGCTAGTGGACACAGTCACAGCTCTTCCCATTCGCCATTAAAGGAAGTTCTTCGCTAAGCAGAGGGCCAATCATCTTAGCTAAGGACTCATTTAACGAGTTGCTGCATGTAGCGGGTGGGTGGCTAAGCCATAACTTTACTTTCAAATTGTATGTGCAAGTAAACTAAACCCCCCCCCCCCCAGCCTTACCTGTTTGGGGCAAGGCATGCAGAAGCCCTCACCAAAGCAAACATCCTGTAATGATATGGTTTGGAAAAGCGGGAGTAGCTGATCATGAAAGGTACCACATTTCCTTGGTTCTGTGCTGTCCCTTTTGCTTCCAGACCTCAACAGGAAGCCAGGAGACACTGGAGGACTACCTGCAGCAGCAGAGAGCCACGGCTGAGAAGCTGGAAGAGGCCAATAGTCTACCTGTGTATCTATGCATACATGTATGGATGTTTGAAGGTGTCATTGTAAAGGTGTATGAGCATGTGGAAGAGTGTGTGCACGAATGTGTCTGTTTTTGCAAGCGGTTTGGAGGTTAGCGCAGGATCGGCTCCTCCTCAGCAACACCTTTTGCGAGCTCAGCAGGCAAACACAAATAAATAAAATGGCATGTCAAGGACATTTTATTTATTTGCCACTGCACCGTCTCGCACTGCGTACAGTGCAATGGTGGCAGCACGGGTCTACAGTGCACATGTCTGAATGGCTGGCCGTCTTCCAACAGCCAACCCAATGTTTGCACTGTAGACCCAGCAATCCAAAGGCTGTGAAAATGAGTGCTGAGTGGGCCTGCTCCCACCTATTCTGGAGCTGCCTTCACAGCATTTGAGCATCTCCAGGTCTGGTCAGAGTTGCGTTCCACAGGCAGGAAGGAAGTCCTTCCTTTTCCTGCTCATGGACAGCAAAGGGAAGTGCCACACCGGTCGTGCTCCGACTCCCGAATTTATGGGAGGTCGTATGCCGCACCATTCTTTATTTAAGTTAACCACCCCTGGGCTTAAGTATGGAGTAAGGGTACTTTGGTTTCAGGGTCTTTACTAAATTGATGGTGTTGTTGGTTGCCTTTTGGTAATCCCTGGTATATTAGTGCCCATAAGTGACATATTGTGGCGATTCTTGGTGATATTCTTGCCACTCCGGCATAATAGTGGCTCCTGCTTGTCATACTGTGGGGGTTCTTGGGGATATTCTGAAGAATCCTTGCATAACAGTTGTCCATCTTTAGAAAAATATAGGCATTCTTTGTGAGAGCCAACCTGCAACTAGTATAATACTGCCCATCTTAGCCAAAAACATAATCTTGTCCTAGGTGTGTTTGATTTAGTACAGCTTCACTATTTATGTGAGGATGCCTGATGGTTTCTTGAATGGGTAGATGCTGGAGAGACCAAGTTCCTGCTGCTATCACTACTTTCAATAATTAAGGTGCATGAACCCTCTCAACTTGGTTACATAATCTTGGTTACATCAAGAACCTCAACAGAAAGATCATTGCATGTACCAACATCCTGGTTCCCCTCAGGAGCAACCCAATGGCAAGAGCCAGACCACAGGCAACTTGGTACACAGAGGACCTCAGGCTGATGAAACAGCACTTCGAGCAACTGGAGCACAAATGTAGAACAAAAGATACAAGATGGTGCGATGGGTGAGATAAGAGGTGCACTCTACCACATAAATCAAGATAGTTTAAAGTACTATTAGTTCAATGTCCAAATATTTTCTGGTGCTCAAGAGAAGGAAGAGCCATCCATTTTTCTCTGGGCTGAATAGGTCCAGGAAAGAACAGAAAAAATTATCCAGGCACACAGAAGTGAAATGAGGTAATGGTTTCAATTGTTCTCTTAGCCTTCTTCACATTATACACCCCTTTGCCAACGCGTGTTTCGTCTCAGGCTGTTCTTGTTACAGCAGACTTCCTCAGGGCTTAGTATCTCTTTTCATTCCCACCAAATGGTGAGTTTAGTTTTGATGAGATATCTTATCACACTCCAAATCCGTGTGGAAGGCTTAGTGTTTGTGTAGAGGGTGTATATATTGATTAATATTTATGAAGCATGACTTTTATCTTCTCTGTCACTGCCTAGTGTCACGGCGCGTCAACCGCAATTCAAAACTCTCCCTCTCGGGTAAGACCCTCAACAAAAGAATACGTTTATCACCTGCATGACCAAAGCTGCTAACTGGATGAAAGCCAATTGTCTCAAGCTCAACACTCACAAGACAGAACTAGTGATCTATGGTAGGCGGTCAAACTTGGACATGCACCCACCTCCAGCACACAGACCAGGAACCTTGATATAATCGTCAACAGCAAACAGCAATAACCACACAAGTCAAAGACGTCACTGCATCCTGCTTTCACACCCTGAAAATGGCTCCCAAGCAACAATAGAAAAACAGTTACTCACTCTGTAGCCACCAGCAAATTGGACAAAAGGAACGCCCTCTATGCTGGGATCACCAAACAACTCACTAGAAGACCGCATCCAAAACTTGTCAGTCTGACTCATCCTCAACCTCTCACACAGAACTCACATCACACCTCACCTCATTCAGCTACACTAGATCCTGATACACAAATACAATCATTTCAAATTCATCACACACAAATTCAAGGCACTACACAATTTAGGCCCACCTACCTAAACAGTTTCATCTCCTTCCACCAACCACCCACACACCCCCACTCCACAGGACTCCTACTCGCACACATTGCACACATACATAGAACCAATGACTTTAGGAGGGTGGGCATTCTCTTACATCGCCTCCCAGTCCATATATGAGCCTCCTCCTCTCTTTTTGAATTCCATAATAAACTGAAGACCCAGCTTTTCAATTAACCAATCTACCAGAGGCAGGGCTAGGCTCACACCTGCTCAGTGCCAGGAGAACCTAGTGGGTATTAGTGCCCTCTACAAATACAAATACCATAACATTTCTTTAAGAAGTGGAAACAGTTCTAAGATTTCAAGTCAACAAGTATCATACCCTATGAGCCTAGCTCATGGGCGCAGTATCATCATTTCTTTTTTTAAACTGTGGTTGCTAAAAAAAATCTCAGAAATTTCTTCTGCCTACCATTGTACTATGGCAAAAAATTAATTACTTTAAGGCTGAATTATGCTATTTCTCTTTATTTTGGGATGATTCTTACTAGCGTAGCCAACACATTTCAAATAATAGTGAGCTTCTCAGAATGGCTTGTCTCACTTTGCTCATTTTCCGCAATTTTCAGCAGGTATTACCCCATTTCAATTCACAAGCTGCAATCTCCCTTCCTACACTTCAACCCATTCTTAAATTCTCTTATTTGTAAAAGCACTTTGGTAGAAGAGCCTATCAAAACTCTGATATTATAATGTAAAACACAAATATGATATTGGTTGCTTTATCAATATTTTTAAAACTTTTTATCGCAGTTACATAGTATTCATACCAACACTTTCCACCACAGCATAAGTACAACATGGCAATTTCTTTTTTTTTTCTTTTTTAAAGTTGTACGTTTTATTTTCCAATGCAGTAAATACAGAGATATAAAATGTTCAGCTCCCCCCCCACACTCCCCACCCCCAACAGCTATAAATTTACTACGTTTCAAGGACACGAAGGAAAAAAAAAAGATATATACGGCTCGAAAAATTGGGTTCTCAGTCACCAAATAACGGAACATACGGTAAAAGAGAAGAAATGACAAGGAAAGAGAAGGAAGAGATAATAAACATAGGAGGAAAAAAGAGGAGAGAGCACCATCCGGCCTTTGGCTGACCATGAACTACCCCTTTTCAGGCAGGGTGTCCCTTGAGAGAAAGCAGACAGATTAGCCGTTTGAACCAGGCTGTTCCAGCCAGGTAGTGAGAAGTCCCAGGATGTCTAGCCCCTTCTTTCGCCCTTTGTGACCTTTTTTAGCCTAAACAGCCTTTTCCAGGTGATATGTCACAACTAGCCTAGCCAACCATTGGGATAAAGGAGGATCGTCGGTCTCTATCCATGCTGAAGCAACACAGATCCTCTACACTGTTATAGCGACGAAGATAAGTGCTCCACCGTTTTTCCCCCTGTTGGCCTCCATTTGTCAATCAATCAATCAATCATAACACTTGTATAGCGCACTACTCACCCAGAAGGGTCTCAAGGCGCTTGGGGGAGGGGGTCCGTTACTGCTCGAACAGCCAGGTCTTGAGTTGTCTCCTGAAGGCGAGATGGTCCTGGGTCAGCCAAAGGTGGATGGGGAGGGAGTTCCATGTCTTGGCCACCAGGTAGGAGAAGGATCTACCTCCGGCGGTGACTCTTCGGATGCGTGGCACGGTGGCGAGGGCGAGGCTAGTAGATCGTAGCTGGCGGGTGGGCGTGTAGAAGGTCAGGTGGTCGTTGAGGTATTTGGGGCCCAGGTCGTGGAGAGACTTGTGTGCATGGGTGAGGAGCCTGAACGTGATCCTCTTGTTGACGGGGAGCCAGTGCAGGTCCCTCAGGTGGCCGGAGATTTGGCTGCGTCGGGTGATATCCAGGATGAGTCGGGCGGAGGCGTTCTGGATGCGTTGGAGTCTTTTCTGTAGCTTGGCTGTGGTTCCGGCGTAGAGGGTGTTTCCGTAGTCCAGTCGGCTGGTGACGAGTGCCTGGGTGACCGTCTTCCTTGTTTCGGTCAGGATCCATCGGAAGATCTTGCGGAGCATGCGAAGGGTGTGAAAGCATGATGAGGAGACGGCGCTGACTTGTCTGGTCATCGAGAGGGAGGAGTCCAGGATGAAGCCCAGGTTGCGTGCGTGGTCTGTTGGCTTGGGAGTGGTGCCCAGGGCGGGTGGCCACCAGGCGCCGTCCCAGGCGGAGGGCGATGGTCCCAGGATGATGACTTCCGTCTTGTCCGAGTTCAGTTTCAGGCGGCTGTTCTTCATCCACTCGGCGATGTCTTTCATCCCTTCGTGTAGGCTGGTTCTGGCGGTGTCGGGGTCTCTGGTGAGGGAGAGGATCAGCTGGGTGTCGTCGGCGTAGGTGATGATGTTGAGGTTGTGTTGGCGTGCGATGGCTTCAAGAGGTCTCATGTAAACGTTGAAGAGGGTGGGGCTGAGTGATGATCCTTGTGGTACGCCGCAGATGACTTCGGTGGCCTCGGATCGAAACAAGGGGAGGCGGACTCTCTGTGTTCTTCCGGCAAGGAACAAGATGATCTACTCCAGTGCTTTCTCTTGGATGCCGATGTTGCTGAGGCGTTGAACTAGGGTGCGGTGGCAGACCGTGTCGAATGCTGCAGAGAGGTCCTGGAGGATGAGTGCCGCTGTTTCCCCGTTGTCGAGCAGGGCTCGGATGTCATCGGTGGCTGCGATGAGGGCGGTCTCGGTGCTGTGGTTGGCTCTGAAACCGGACTGCGAGGGGTCGAGGGATCCGTTCGTCTCGAGGAAGGCGGCAAGCTGTCTGTTGACGATCTTCTCGATGACTTTGGCAGGAAAAGGGAGGAGCGAGATGGGGCGGAAGTTCTTGAGGTCGGTGGGGTCCGCTGTTGGTTTCTTCAGAAGGGCGCTGAGCTCGGCATGCTTCCAGCTCTCCGGGAAGGTGGCGGTGTTGAAGGAGGTGTTGATGATGTTCCGGAGTTGGGGTGCGATGGTGGAGTCGGCCTTGTTGAAGACGTGGTGGGGGCAGGGGTCGGTCGGAGATCCGGAGTGGATGGTGTTCATCGTGCGGGCTGTGTCTTCGGTGGTCACCGTGGTCCAGGTGCGGAGGCTGGCGGCGGGGGGCGTTGGTTCGACGGTTGGGTGCCTGGATGGTGCGCCGAAGCTGTTGTGGATGTCGGCGATCTTGCGGTGGAAGAACGAGGCGAGAGAGTCGCAGAGATCTTGTGAAGGGGAGATGTCGTTGTTGCCGGTGCTGGGGTTGGAGAACTCCTTGACGATGCTGAAGAGTTCCTTGCTGTCGTGGCCGTTGTTGTCCAGTCGTTCCTTCAGTGATTTCTTCTTGGTGATGCGGATAAGCTAGTGGTGCTTGCGGGTGGCGTGTTTGAGGGCGGTCATGTTGTCAGTGGTCTGGTCGAGGATCCAGGCTTTCTCAAGGGTGCAATGGTTATGGTGGGTTTTAGCTCACCTAATCATGCACTGTTCACTTGGTGCTCCAATAGTTCTCAATTAGTAATACCAATATTTCTCGAGGGTGCGGCAGATCTTCTTGGAGTCCTTGAGTTCGTCGGTGAACCAGGAGGCCTTCTTGCTTCTGGGTCTGCTGCGAGGGTTCTTCAGTGGTGCGAGGTCGTCTGCGTAGGTGGTCAGCAGCAGGATGGTTTTGGGAGTCAGCACTATAGCCTGGGAGATGACCTTGCCCAGAAAGTCCTGTATTTTAAGAAGGACTGGAGTAAGTTTTGGGCAGGTGGCAAACATGTGTACTGCATCTGCGCCAAACTCCAAGCACCGAGGGCACAGTGTCCCTTTGCCTGCTCCTCATTTAGTAAATTTACTGGGGGTAATATATAATATGTAGTTTAGCTGACAGCAAGTTGCTTTGGAAAAGTTCCAGTGAGTTATAGAACATGCTATGTGGGGCCTCCAGTTTTGTGAGCCACTTGTCTGCTATTCTAGGTAGATCATCTGGAGTTTGGCTATTTAATGCAGAGTATATAAGACCTATCCGAGGGGTCACTGGGGCCCGTAATGTTTTGATGAATTCCATTTCTGAAAACCCTGCGGGTCCCCTAGCCTTTCGAGAAAGAAAGTCACCTATAGTAAAGTATTTAAAGGCGTCTTGGTTTTTCAGACCATATTTGCTTTGTAAATCTGCAAAGGATTTAACTCCTTCGCTACAAATTAGGTCTCCTAGCTTTGTGATACCAGCTTTATACCAGTCTAGTAAATAGGACCTACCAAAGATAGCGGGCAGATTACAGTTTGCACTGATAGGGGAATAGTAGTTAAATCTTCCCAACCCGTATGGTCTGCGAATATTGCGAAAAACCTTATAGGAGTTCATCAGTGTCTTAAATTTGACATGTTTGTAGTATCCAAAGGATACCTGCCTGAAAAGACAGCTGTGGGTCTACTCTCCCAGTAAGAGCTGAAATGGTGAAGGAAGCCCGGTTGAAGGAGAGAAGAAGTGTTCCTTCACCAGTTCGGTACTTTATTGCAGAACTGAAGCCTAGTAGTAAAGCACTATGTTAGGGAAAGCCCAGCCACCCGGCTCCCTGGGAAGAGACAGTTGCTTTAGAGCCCGCCTAGGTTGTGAGTAAACCCAAATACATAACGTGAATAGTTGCTGAAATTTCTGCAGCTTAGATTTGCTGAATTCCAGTGGTATGGCACAGAAAAAGTAGAGCAATTTCCGGAAGTAGGTAATTTTGATTACATTGCACCTACCAACAAGAGTCAAGTGTAAGTTGTCAATTTGTTTGAGGGCTTTCTTTGTTTCAGTGACCAGAGGGGATAGGTTCTCTGTTACAATTTTGTCTAAATTAGCTCTTATAGTTACCCCCAAATATTTGGCCTTCGGAACAATCCGGCTGTCACTCCAAGTAATTTCTTTGTTCATTATTATTTGAGTTTTCTTTTTATTCAATGCATACCCCGAGATTTTTCCACATTTTTGTGCCTCCAATTCCAATGCCAAAATGCGGTCTCTCGGGTTCAGGAGTGGTTATGGCCAGGTCATCAGCGTAGGCCATAATTTTGGTGTCACTTCCCTGCCTGCTTACTGCCAAGATTGCTGGATTCTTTTCGATTTTCTTAATTAGGGGATCTATATAGAGGGCAAAAAGCAAAGGGGAGCAAGGACAGCCTTGCCTGGTGCCCGGGGAGATGTTAAATTTCTCCGTTAATCGACACACAGGCCGTCGGGCTCTGGTACAGAGCTTGTACAGACTGTGTACGTTTGGCCCGAAGCCCATCCTCCTCATGACACACCACAGGAACCACCAGGACACCCGATCAAATGCTTTTTCAGCGTCTAATAGAATCAGTGACATCGGGTCTCCTGCTACCTGAGCTGCGTCAAACAAAGTGATGGCCCTCCTAATGTGTTCAGTGGTACTTTTCTTTGGAATGAATCCGTGTTGCCATTCTGACACCAGGGACTCAACTAGTGAGGATATTCTGATTGCGAGGATTTTGGAAAATACTTTAGAGTCACAGTTTATGAGTGTGATTGGCCTACATGAGCCCATCTCTAAGGGTGATTTTCTTTTTTGGGGAATATAGAGATTTTGGCATTGGACCAGGAGGCAGGAAGGGAGGCCCCATTAAATATGGTGGTTACTACAGCAAGAAAGATAGATTTTATTTGGGGAGCGAAGGTTTTATAAAATTCCACAGGAATGCCATCCATTCCTGCGGCTTTCCCATCTGGCAGGCTGGCTAAGGCTTCTGTGATGTCATCTCAGGCCGGGGTAACATCCAACTGCTCGCAGTTATCCTGGGTAAGCTGCCTTAGGCCTACCTCTTTTATATAGTGGGTGATCTCGATTTCTACTGAGTTGGCTGACCTACTATTCTCTTCTGCATATAACTCGGCGTAGAATTCTCGAAAACCCTTTTGTATTGTAATAGGATCACTGGTCTCTATCCTTGTTGACAATTGAATTGCATGTATTTCGCTGCTTGTGGCCTGTTGCCTGGTTTCAATAGCAAGATGATGACCAATACAGTCACTACACTCATAGTTTTGTTCCCATATTGCCGCCCACTTGGCTGCGTTTTTTTCTGCGAATACTGCCCCTATTTCCTCGTTTGTGAGTATTACTTCATTTTGAATGTTCTTAGTATCTATTCCAGTATTAACCATTTGGACTAGTTTCATTTCTGCTTTTTTTTGTTTTTCCTGGAGATCCCATATTAACAATTTTTCTTTCTTATTTTACGTGATTGAGAACCTTAAAGTCTCTCCCCGAATGCCCGCTTTTAGTGTGTCACAAGCACTAGGGCTCAGCAGTGTCCGCTGGCAAGCCCTTTGCCTTTTCCCACTTTGTCATGTGAGAGTCGTCTTCGTCCAAGGGGTAGGACATCTGTAAATCTGAGTAGTCCCACTTGAGTTGGCTGCGCCTTTTGCTCTTACTTCTAGCTTTCTTGGGCCGCTGCACCGTTCCGGTGTCTTTGGTTGATTCCTCGCGGTCGTCTTTGCTTGTGTCAAAACCCCCCTCACCGGAAGAGGTCCCTGTGCCGTCAGATACCAAGTAAAAGTTCTCGGGCCCAGTTTCTGGAGGCCAAGATGCTTGTGCGCCAGTGGCAGCTTCCTATATCCATATCTTGGATAGCTTGGAAGCCCCTGGATATAGTTGACAATACCAGCCTCAGGAGTTATAGAGAGATTGCCAGGACCACTCATATAGGAGCAACCGTCCACATTCTGAGCTGTAAGGGCTAAAGCTGGCTTTTCTGCTCAGTTGCCCCCTTGGCAGAGTCAACAGCAAGGAGACAAGGGGAGTTACTCAAGTTCTCAACCAAGCCTTGTGGGCCCGCAGTAGTTCCTGCATCAGCTTGCAGTGCTTCCACTGGGGTTACTTCTGCTAAACTAGTCTCTTGCCACTGATTTAGCGCAGGTAGTTGGGTGGTTAGCAGGTCCAAAGGGGCACTCTCGGGGGAGGAGTGTGTGTGGAAGTCTTAGACTTTATGGCAGAAGGCTGTCCTTTAGCGCCCAAAAAAATGTTTGCTATCGGTAGCTGAGTACATACTGAGTCTTTAGACACCCCCCTCCCCCGGGCCTCCCCAACAGCTTTTTACTCCCACTAACCTTGTATCTAGTTTTAGTGGTGCTTTCCGTTAGAGCGTCATCTCTGGGCTCGGTGCTGGCGGTTTTCAGCTTGCTGCCCTTCTTGGCCCCCAGGCTGCTCATGATTCAAGGGCTGCCCTGATGCTGTCGCCGCCTATTTTTCTCGTGTCCTGGTAGGGCTGGGGTTGTGAGCACGGCCGAATCCGGGACCAAAAATGCGGTAATCCAAATAATCAAGATGAGAAGGGGAATCCTCCAGCGCCAAGCGGGCAGCACACAGAGATCCACGGGGATTGTGAAGTAAATTGCCGCCGTATCTGCGGCAGCTGGTGCATGCCGCTGAGAGTGCGGGCCGAGCGTCTGCAATCCTCCCGCTAGCAGCCTCCTCGTCCGTCTGTGCATCGCATCGCAAGGCGCCTAACCGATCAGCTACGCAACTGGCGTGAGCGGACTAACAGCGCGAGTGCTCACGCTGACTCCATCTTGCTCCACGTCTCTCCTCCTTTCCACAGCATGGCACTTTCAATGTGAAAAATTAACAAGTGTTAGGTGATTGGTATTTGTGGTCGATGTGCAACACTCAGAAGGCATGCACTTTAGGTTGCCTGTGACATGGAGATTTTTGGTAGGAGTAAAATTAGGCTCTACATGGGCTGTCCCATGCCTTTTTGTAATGCCAAGTGGTCATTTAGATTAGAATCCTGAATTGTATGTTGAAGAGACTACTTGTAGATTAGGTTTTTCATATTCCTGTCTCAGTAAATGCTGCCAGTGCTTTAAGTTAGAGAGACATTCTATGTCCAGACAGAAGTCACAGATTGGCTGTAATGACATCACCAAATGTTGAGGATAGGTTGATTCAAAGTAGTTATGCAAGATATTTGGCTTAAGACTGCTGGATGTAATACTGTCAGATGCATTGTATTGTAAACTGTAATGCATCCCTTGCCGCTAACATTGTGATGTTGCATGTTTATAGTTGAATGCTCCTAGTGCTTGGAGTTTGGAACAGCCAGTGGGTGACTGTCAGTTCATTCAGGAATCCAAGCCGGCTGGTTACTGCTTGTCATGGGCTTTCTTGTGGAGTTCAATAAACAACCTTTATACCGTGCTGTGCCTTGAAGTCTGCTTACTACATATTGGCGACAATTCAGCTCCCACCCACCAACGCTGCCTCTGCACCTTTTAGCTACTTTCATACTTTTTACAGTGATCTTCGGCACCTGCGGTGTCAGTGCTTTACCACATTATCGCCAATGCAGCCTATGAGGTTGCTCAACCGCTAACACACACCGCCACACAGAATATTGGATACCCCCATTACAAAAAGTTTATTGAAAAACAAATGTGTGTACAAGGCAAATAAAAATGGTTTAAAATAAATATTTACTGTAAGGCTGTACCAATATTTGTTTAAATTGAAAGCCTGTTTTACTTTTTTGGGCCATGTGACAATGGTAAAACTGAATCTACTCCTCTCTAAGTATTTTGAAAATTATGAACATTACATTCTTTTGAATCAGTACTAAAGTTGCTTATGAATATGTCACCCCCTATCAATTTACCTATGCTGTTGAAGAAATCCCCCCCCCCCCCAAAAAAAAGCTATTAACAGCATAAGGAAATACATAGGCTTGGTACATTTCTAATCCACTATAGTGCAGATATAAACAATGAAAATGTTGCTATAAAACTGTTTGATTAATGGTGTAATGATTAACCATTGTGAAAAATATTAATACAAATATTCTGCCTTTCATTTTATTTAAAAAAACACTCACACAGTTGTATCTGGTAAGCACACAACTTGCACATAGATTGAATGGAGGTTTTTAAGAGATATTATACCTGTTTTCTGTTGATTGTTGCCTCCAAGGTAATATGTGTGTCATCAATTGCTCCAACCACATGTGGTAGCTGACCCAAAGCATAACAATCTCCCTTCACATTGGTAAAATCCTCATTTATTGGAAACTGTATGAAGCTGTTGATGTGTTTGATCATTGAAGAAGGAATTTCTTGCAGCACACCACTGAAAGTTGCTTGTGACATTCCACCAGATACTGCAACTGTGTATTGGAAAGATACTGTAGCCACAAAATGGAGTACTGCCATTAATTTCACTATTACTGTCAGTGATGTGGGGTTCATATTGTGTACCAGAAGATCTGGGTCCAGCTGATGACACAAATCAGTTATATTCTTCCATGGTGGCAAGGTCAGGAACTGTAAATGTAAATCTAGCATGAAGTATTTGGAGTATTTGAAAATATGAAAACCATTTTAATTTAAATTTAATAAAATACATTTTGATTTGTCCTTTTTTCTTATTTTTGGTCATTTTTGAAAAATATGAAAAGCATTACCCTACATTTAATTTATTTATGAATAGACAATCTTTTTAATTTTATAATTTATAAAATGTATGATGAAACAAAATAATTGAACAAATTGAGAAAAGAAATACAACACCAGACTTTTTGCAATCAAAGAAAATAATTAACATACATATGGAAAAAATAGAAAAAAACATAAAAAGGCAATCATGTTTAATAAAACTAATATTGTAGAGCCAAACTTGTGAGAAATCCAATGTACAAAATACAACTGGCATTAAAACGTTAAATGTGTCCAGAACATAGTCAACAGAGTGAATCCAAGTCACACACTGGAGGAAATTAGGTTCTGAGTTGCTTGCTGGTGGTGGTGGTGGGCTCCTGCTCATCCGGATGAACGTCCCCTCCTCTGGGAGATTGCTGGATCCACAGTTGCAGGGACTGAGGTGGGGGCAGGTGTTTCCTCTTGTGGCAGGGCGTTCCTTTCTGTGGCTGAGGCAGATGTTGTAGGCCCAGATGTTGTTGGACCACAGTCAGGGGAAGATGTTACAGGAAAGGCCCTGCACATATGGGTAAAACAATCATGAAGCACCCCAGACAGGGAGCCCATCTGAACATTTTGCTCCCCCTGCAACTGCTTCATCTCCCGTACCCTGTAAGGGCCTGGCCCATCATGTCTTGGGACTGATTGACGGATCCCAAGACTTGGTTGATGGTGACCTGGGTGACAGTGAGCCCAGTGGCCACACTTTGCTTGTGCATAGATTCCCTGCCACAACCCCTAACCCCACAACCCCGTGCCCTAGACCCAGTGTGGTCCATCCCACGGGTTCCTGGCTTAACTGGAGGTGATGGTGGTGGATCAACAGCAGCCAGGATTGAGGGGCACAAAATTGGGGTGATGTTCTCTTGGACACATGGAGTAGAGGTATCCAGAGACTGAGGTGTGGTAACAGCTGGGGTGGGAGGTGTAGGTGTGGGTCGAGTGAGACTCACTGTAGCTTTCTGCCCTGGTAGACCAGATGGACCAGCCTGCTCCTCATCATCATTTGGACTTGCAGAAGAAGCTTTCTCACTGAAGGCTTGTCCCTGGTATGGAGTGGCAGTATCATCAGTAGCAGTGGCAGATGACTGTCCACATACTCTGGGTGTTGGACCTATAATAAATGATAAAAAATAGATTTTTTTAATTGAATGTGTTAAGCAAAAATGTAAGAAACCTAAAAGGAAAAGGGAAATGTATATTCCTTATATAAAAGTATACCTTTCAGTAGTGTTATATATAAATTACACACAACACTACTTCAAAAAGCATGTATAATGATGTCCTGAAATGAAAATTAGAAAGTGCACATTAAATATAACAAAGATTCAACACAACACTGTAGAGAGAAGGAATGTGAAAGGAACCATTCCAAGGCCTACCAGGGTAATATTCTGACAATTAACCAACTTAAAAGGAAAAATAGCATTATTCATTATATAAACATTGCACAGTGAATATTTTTTTTAAAAACAAAAACTTATATTCAGCCTACAAAATGAAATGCATTAAAATGCATAAGTCAAAAAACTTTGATTTGTGAAACAAATATTATTTTAATGTAATAACAAGAAAATGACAAAATACAAAATAAAACGAAACAAAAATTCAAAACCGTGCATAAAACATAGATGGATGAATAAATAACACTTTAACATGTGAAAATATGAAAGAAAAGAGAGAACGACCCATAAAACATTGTAATATTATATTAACAAACCAAAACAAGCCATCATGGTAGTTGTAATCGTTTCAATTAAACATTAATCACACTTGCAAAATAACTAATACAAATAAGCAGTAAGAATAAACAGACATTTACAATATGAAATACATACATGAAATATATTATGTGGTGAAAAAACACAACCACCAGAACATCATGTGAAAGCAAAAACAACATTTAGGTTTAGTGACAAATTTAAAAGTATGACTTACCGGTCTTCACTACAGCAGGGACTCCTGTCAAGCCTTCAGGGTGCAGGATCTGCAAGACCTTCTTCTCCCGGGAGTTGTAAGTGGGGTTGGGAGAACCATCACCAGTCCTCTGGGGCTCCAGGTGAAACCTGGAGGTCAGGGAACACACACTCCCCTGTAGGTTATTACACCTCTTCCTAATTTCCTCCTGTGTGTGCAGGTCACTTGCTACAACATTCACCCTGTCAACTACTCTGGCACACATTTGCCGTTTCTGAGCTATAGTTGTATTGTGTACTTGGGGTTCAAACAATTGTGGATCTATTCTAATAATTTCATCCACCATGACTGACAATTCTCCCTCAGTAAAATGTGGATTTCTCCTCCCTACCATTATAAAATAATTCACTTAAATAAATTTGCCAAGGCACAAGAAAAAAACAAAAATGGAGAAAGCAAAAACAAAGCCTGACTTCAATAAATTATGTGCACCACCCCAACAATGTTCTGCTGCAGTGGAATGGAAAAGGATCATAGTCTGAAATGGACTGTTTTTATAGTGTGGGATGCAGGTGAAAACAATTAGACAAAACACATCAAGAGTGTGGTGCTAGCATTCATCCAAAAGCCACAGGAATAGTACAATGTTGAAAGCGTCCAGCAACGGAATCCCGCCATCGGCAATCCGCCGCTACGACAACGCCAGCACAACTGTGAGATCTAAATAGGCTTGGTACAATCCCGCCACCCTGATGGCAATGGAGTAATGTTAGCCAGTTGAGGATTCCACTGCGCAGTCAGCAGTGAGTCACTTAAGCAATGGAAAACACTGTCAACAGCAGACAGAGTATCAGCTAGCCCACATCTGAATACAGCGGGAGGAAATCCGTCAGCTCAACAGAGTACTTGTAAATGTTTCCACAGATGGAGGACAGAGGTCCCACCAAGATCTAAATCAGGCCCTATGCCTCTAGTGATGGAGAGAGTGAGGCCCCTCTCCTGCTCCTTGTAACGTTGTAGTTTGCCAGTTCTACAAAGAAAGGAGAAAACTAATACACCTGTGGTGTCAGAAGTGCAACGTAGCCTGAAATATTATTTATGACAGAAAGACTGTTGGTGGGAAAGTTGGAGTCCGCTGTTATTGTATAAACACAGAGGTGCGTCTGGATGTGTTCCTCATCACTCAACCCTAGGGGTATAAATCTCAATATCTTTCAGAAAAACATTGTATGCTAGTACCAAAAAAAGGCATTAATAGTTTTTGGGGGTAGGTTTGTCTGAGCTTTAGGCACTCTGTGATTATTCTGGGTGCAAATGTGTGCTCTGGTAGCTTGTTCTGTTTTATGCTGAATGAAACATCTACTCCTATACTTCTCTCGGTCCTTGTGGGTTCACCCAGCTGCAAAAACTGTTGAGAATTCCACTGAATAAAGGTTATTCATGAAACTTTAAAGAAAGAAATGTTAAGGGAAGCATTTTAATAATGTCTGCCACTAAAAAGCATGGCTGATACAGTGCAATGATATATGCATCAATTGCTATACGAAATGAGCTAAAACTGAATGCACTGGATATTGAAATGTATCCCTCACTTATACCCTATGCTAGACAACGGTCAACCTATATGTGTTTATAACCTAAAATATTGGAAAAACTTAAATATGTCTAAATACAATTCGGAACAGACTACAGAAAAGACAATGCATCGCACAATGATGATGCACTTAAGAGAGCTACAGCATGTACATGTGTATTTATCAGAATGAAAATTGTTAATATCTTGCTTAATCAGACTCTTTTTAGGTCTCATCTGCAAGTGCATTTGCTGCATTCACTCCTGCAGACAAGAGGCTTTTAGCACACCCATTGCTTACCATTCACTGGATTCATTGCCACTCTTATTTTCTTAATGCATGCCGGAATCACTTCCTCTTCTTTCCTCGGGAGAATGGACCAAGTTCAGATTGCTTCACCTTAATTACGTTCCTTCTGCTGCTGGAGCTGTGATTCAAGTACTATTTTCGTCCTCATCCCGTTGTGTTGCTTTTTTTTAATTCTATCTTACAGTCGTGTTGCTTTCATCTGTATGCTTTTCCTGACCCTCTGAGTTGCTTCTACCCTTCAAGCTAGTTGTCATTAAAGCAACGCTTTGGTCTTTTCTGCAGTTTTATAAGCTCAAACTCCATTACAAAACTGTAATTTTGTAGGGATGGGGAGATTAAGTGATTTGCCAAGGATCACATGATGTGTAGCCAACGACGGTACTCAAACCTAGTTCCCCACTTCTAATGTGGGCAGCTCTCACCATCAATGAATCAATCACTCAAGGCATTTGTAGAGCGCACTACTCACCTGAAAGGGTCTCACGGTGCTAAAGGGCGGGGGAAACTATTGGTAGAACAGCTAGGTCGTGAGACATCTCCTGAAGGTCAGCAGGTCCTGGGTCTGCCTCAGATGGGTGGGGAGGGTGTACCATGTCTTTGCGGCGAGGTGGGAGTAGGATCTGCCGCTGGTAGTCGTTCGGCAAAAGTGTGGAACGGTGGCGAGGGTGAGGTTGGCGGAGCGGAGCTGGCAGTTCAGGGTGTAGAAGGAGAGTCGTTCGTTGAGGTATGCTGGTCCGGCGTTTTGGAGTGCTTTGTGAGCGTGGGTGAGGAGTTTGAAGGTGATCCTCTTGTTGATCGGGAGCCAATGAAGATCTCTTAGGTGGGTGGTGATGTGGCGGGGGAGTCCGAGGATGAGGCGTGCGGAGGCGTTCTGTATGCTTTGGTCGTGGTTCCTGCGTAGCGGGCATTGCCGTAGTCCAGCCTGCTGCTGACGAGTGCTTGGGTGACTGTTCTCCTGGTATCGGTGGGGATCCATCTGTAGACTTTGCTGGGCATTCGGAGGGTGTTGAAGCAGGAGGAGGAGACGGCATTGACTTGCTGGGTCATAGAGAGCGTTGAGTCTAGAATGAACCCCAGGTTGCGTGCGTGGTTATTGGGTGTTGGGGCAGCTCCCAGCGAGGTGGGGCACCAGGAGTCCCCCCATGCAGAGGGGGTGGATCCAAGGATGAGGACCTCCGTCTTGTCTGAGTTCAGTTTTAGTCGACTGGTCTTCATCCGGTCTGCGAATGCCTTCATTCCCTCGTGGAGGTTGGACTTGGTGATGGCCGGGTCGTTGGTGAGGGAGAGGATCAGCTGTGTCTCGTCGGCGTATGAGACGATGTTGAGGTGGTGCGCTCTGACTAGGTTTGCGAGCGGTGCCAGATGTTGAAAAGGGTCTTTTTATTTATTTTGAAGGTTTTATATAGCGCAAACAAGACTCTTGAGTGTATCAGAGCGCTTTACCAGTCATAATTAGACGGTAAGATATAGTATACAAAGAACAATCAATAAAGAAAAAAAATTAATAGAAAAAGTTCACGTGAATTTAGCCATGAGGATAGCTTTCACTTCTCTTTTGAAGGAGGCAGTGGAAGGGTACATTCTTGCTTCACTGGGTAAGGCGTTCCATATCCTCGGAGCCATACCAGAGAAGGACCGGTTATACGTTTTTTCTTGGCAAATCGTTGAAGTTGTAGGAGAAGAGTCCCGCAGAGAGCACCAGTTTCTGAGCTAGGTATTGTGGGGCGTTGTGGTAGAGGGCCTTGTGTGTCATACAAGCGATTTTTAGCTGAATTCTGTCTTCAAACGGTAGCCTGCTGAGGGCTCTCAGGTCTGGGGAAATGTGAGCATTTCTCTAAGATCCTGTAATGAGTCTTGCAGCTGAGTTGATCGTAGCTCTTAGCAGGGCTGTCGATGTCCTTGGGAGGCCGCATAGAGTTACTGCTCCGTATTCCACGCGGGGAATTACTAGGGCTTGAACTGCTTATTTGAAATCGTGTGCGGGCAGAAAGGGTTTCAGTTTTCGCAGGGCCTTTAGGTGTAAGTTGGCTCCTTTTGTTGAAGCGCTAACGTTTTTCTGCATCTTTAAGTTACTGTCTAGCGTTACCCCTAGAGATTTCGCTGAGTCTACTATGAACGGTTGCTTCATCCAGCCCAGGATAGTTTTGTTCGGGGGGGGGGGGGGGGGCGATTAAGAGGAATTCCGTTTTGAGGGAGTTAAGTTTCAGATGGTTTTCGGCCATTCACATTTGGATTTTTTTTAGTGTGGTGTTGAGCAATTTGATGTCCTCCAGTGAGTGTATCTTTATGTATATTTGGGTGTCGTCTGCATACATGTGGAAGTGTATCTTGGTGAGGCTGAGAAGAGCAGTAAGAGGTTCCATGAACAGGTTGAACAAGGTGGGGTTGGACAGGGATAGGTTGACCTTGAATCTTTGGGATCTATTTTGGAGGAAGGAGGCGAACCAGTTTAATACATTTCCAGACATTCCTATTCTGTGTTTCAGAAGATCAAGCAGGTTGTCGTGTTTGACGGTGTAAAAAACTGATGACAGGTCAAGAAGGATTAATAGACATGCTTCATTTTGGTCTAGGATTTTGAGAGTGTCGTCTAATACATGCGTCATGGCTGATTTGGTGCTGTGACCTGCTCTGAATCCTGATTGAAATTCATTCAACAAGTTGAATCGATCAATGTGACTATTCAGCTGTATGTTAACGCATTTTTCCAGGAGTTTTGCTAACATAGGGATGTTAGATATCAGACGATAGTTATTTGGGTCCGAGGGGTCCGCAGTGGTTTTCTTTAGGATAGGTGAGACCTGTCCAGTTTTCAGGATGTCTGGAATGGAGCCTTGAAGGAGGGATGTGCTAATGATCTTGGTCCAGCTGGGTAGTAAGAGAGGAATGAAGTCTTTTAGGTAGTTCGCAGGGAGCGGGTCAGTGAAGTGATTGGAGGGCTTCAACGTGTTTAGCGTCTTTATTATGGAGTCTTCACAGTAAGTGTCGAAGTGGGACCAAGTTGAGTTGTTTTTCAGTTTAAATAATGGGAGGTCATTAGCTGGGGCACCAGCCAGGGGCAGTGATGGGCTCTTTTTCAAGTCTGAGATGGATATTAGGTCCTTGAGTAGATCAGATTTAATGGATTATGTCTTAGAGGCGAAGAAGGAAGCAAATTCATCACAGTTGGGTAGTGAGAGAGGGCTGGCATTGAGGACATTAGGTAGGCTCTTAGTTAGGGCTTTGATAAGGTTGAATAATTTTTGGGGGCGGTTCTTGGCTAGGTCTAGTTGAGACCTGAAGAAATCGGTTTGGGATTTTCTGATCTTTCGAAAATAAGCGTTTCTGGATGTTCTTAGAAGTTTGAAGAGGTCAGTTGAGGGTGTGTCTCTCCAGCTTTGTTCAATTACTCTAAGCGAGCGTCTGTCATCATTTAGCCTCCCATCATATCATAGTTTTGAGTCTTTTGAGGATGTTCTTTTCAGTTGGAATTGGGCCATTTTGTCTAAGAGGTTGTTCATGGAATGGAAGTAGTGATTTGTCAGCCCCTGTATATCGGTCAGGTCTACCGGAGGACGAAGAGGGTTTGAGTTAGCTAAGGCTGTAAGGTCAGATCCGATGTTTTTCAGGCTTCTCTTCCAGCTCTTAGTTCTAAGGGGTTGTGTAGAGAGTCGTTTTATGGTTTCCGGGACTTGGAAAACAATGATATGATGGTCAGACCAGTCGCAAGGGAGTATCGAGTCAAGCTGTGTGGAGTCCGCTTTGGAGATAACTAGGTCGAGAGTTGCACCCTTGTCGTGTGTAGGGCTGTTGCATATTTGGTTGAGATTGAGGTCTGTGAGGAAGGCTTTGAGACTGTTTACCCCCGGGTCATTCTGGTCGTCCCAGTGAAGGTTGAAGTCCCGTAAGAAAATTTGCATCATATGTTGGTTGTCATTTGATGCTAGAATGTCCATGAAGTGTTCTCTGAAAGTGAGGTTATCACCCGGAGGATGGTAGACTGTGTAAAGGGCATATTTGTTTGTTGTTGTTAGTGATGTTTAAGCATAGGTTGGTCACTGTTAGGCTGATCTGGTGTATGCAGGCTATCCAACCGCCTGGCCTGTCGGTTCTGTCTAGTCTGGTGATGTCATAGTTAGGGGGTAGCAAGATGTCCATGATGGGAGTAGATGTTTCATTTAGCCGAGTTTCTGTCAGGATCATAATGTCAGGTTCGTTCAAGATAAGTAGGTCAGCTATATCAGCTGCATGTCTGGAGGCGGACCTGCAGTTTAGGAGAATACAGCTTAGACATGGTTGGGTGATTACTGTGGTGGGTTCGATTGTGATGGGGATTCTAGTGAGGTTATTTTCAACAATGCCTCTGGAATTGAGTCTGGTGGCTCTGTGTGTGTTGATCAGAATAGATTGAATACTGGAGTCTGATTGAGGGCTAACTGGAAGTCCTGCATTATGTGGAGGGTAGGGTAGCTCGTAAGATTGGTGGAGGGCCCTAAGATCTGAGTCAGATAGAAGGTTTAACCCCCTGATAGGGCGGGAAATGGCATTAGGGTGAGTGACTGTGCTCCAAAGTGGATACCCATGAGCTTGGGAGTTTGCGGGAAGACGTTGGATGCGAATATATATCTTGAGGTGTGGGGATGAACTGTATTCCTTTTTAGTGCAAGTGGACTTGGTTTGTTGTGAGATAAGGTTGTGAAGGGTTCGGATGTCCAATTTGACTTGTTGAAGAACTGATAATATCATGTTAAGTCTGGTGTCAGGCGAGTTCGTTTCGTTATTGGATGGGTGGACAGAGGGAGTGGACGGTGAAGTAGTTTCTTTAGATACAGCTGTGTCAAGAGTCGTGGGGGTAAGTGTGGGGTTGATGGGCCCATGGGAGGAGCTGTTAGTAATGTAGCGTGGGGAGGGTGAGATATGGAGAGCAGATTGAGTGGTTTGGAGGATGTGCGGGGTGTCAATGCTGGGATCCGAGGGGGTGAGAGTGGGGCTGTTAAGCTGACGGGAGGTGCTGGGAGTAGAGGTGAGGGGGAGGGTGAGATATGAAGAGCAGGGAGAGTGGTTTGTGAGGTGTCAGTGCTGGGATCCGCAGGGGTATAGGAGGGGCTGTTATGCTGAAGGGAGGTGCTGGGAGTAACGGTGAGGGGGAAGGAGGGGGAGAACGTGCAGGGAAAGGAGGGATGGAGTGAATTGGTGATGTTACGGAGTGGGGTGGTTGTAAGGTGCAATGTGTTGTTGGGGGCGTTGTCGTTGAGGTCTAGAGATAATGTCGTAATGGATGGGGTCACCTGGGAGTTCTGACTTACTTCGAGAGCCGGATGGGAATTGAAGATGTCCGAGTGAGTGGAAGAGGAGGAGGGGTGTGCGAGAGTGACTCTCTCCTTAATGAGTGGAGAAATATGATTGATCAGATGAGGTTGTGGTTGGTGAATTGGGTAAGGATGATACCATTATGATATATATTGATGGTGGCAGCAGCATTGAAGAATAGGGAGGGGAGGATAGATAAGGCGAAGCCATGCGCTGTTTTCTTAAAGTTAGAGACCTTAAAGAGAGCGAGAAAGGCTTTTCTCCATTGAGCTCTTCTTTTGGTGTAGAATATGATGTCGTTCTTAATGAACCCTTTGTTCATTGAGAAGTAAGGGTCGGAGATAGGGGTTTCCGGATGAGATTGTAATAAATTGTGTTTGAAGCCTTTGGCTGCTTTCTTAGTGAGGTTAGGAGGGTATGAGATGGAGTAGGTACATTTCCCGGTGCACTCCATAGTGTAGGTGTCAATAGTATGGCGGAGGTTAGACCTATGGGCTGAGGTCTAGGCAAGATGTTGCCCTTAAGGGGACAGTTAAACAGGGTTAAGAGAGAAACTGACCTTAATGGGGGGAAGGGAGACAGGGTAGTGAGGGATGCTGCCCTTATGGGGGGGAGGGTATCGAGGCTGAGAGAGAAGCTGCGCTCAACGAGCAGAAGGTAATAGGGTTGTGATAGATGTAAAATAGTCGGAGATGGCTATATTGTTGACTGGCTAGCGTAAAGCTAGCAATGTATTCTTTTTTCAATTTTAGTTACAGAGTCTCAGAATGGCAGTCCCTCTTCTATGTTATTTTGTAAAGTCCTCGATGGCTATATTGTTCACTGGCTAGCGTAGAGTTGGCAATGTAGTCCTTTTTCGGTTTTAGTAAAGAATCTCAGAATGTAGTCCTTTTTCTATTTTAGGTAAAGAGTCTCAGAATGGCAGTCCTTTTTCTATGTTAATTTGCTGCGGCCATTTTGAGAGCTCTGTGTAGGATGCAAGGAGGTCTTCTTTCTATTTCCGATGAGCAGTAAGCTACTTGTTGCCATTTTAATAACTAATATCGGGAGAGGAAAACTTTGATATTTTCCAGTCTTAAGCCCAAGCCCCCGGCGTGATCCCAGAGATAAAGCCATTCGGTGATGTGCCAAGTCACACAGAAGGCTCACTGATCTTAGCCCCCACCCTGATCCGGCATCCACCTCTGATGCCTGGGGAGGACCGGAGGCTGTCTCTAAGGGAGAGTGGGAGGGGTCATCTTAAAATCACTGCCGCGCTGCACAGAAACTGGGGCGGGAGGGGGGTTCGGGCGCTGCCCCGTTACCTCAATGTAGCCCTGGTGAAAATGGGTCCGCAGCATCAATCGCCCTTGCTGTGCTCCTTCTCGCCGGGAAAAGCAACCTGTGTCTCCGAATGGTCCACTCTGGAGCCTGCACCCCCACGCCGCTCCACAGTTAGCGATGATCACTCAGCTGCTTCAGATCTCCTACTTCCCCTCAGGCAGTGCCTCGACCTTCCGAGTGCTCCCAGGGCAGCTCCTCCAGGAAGCTCACGCGCCCGTAGTCTTCAAGGAGCTCGAGAGTCACACGACCAGTAGGCGCCCAAGAGCCCCCTCATTCGGTCAGGAGACTTGTCAGGTGCTGTGGTTGCTACGGAAGCCGGCTTGGGAGGAGTTCAGGACATTGTTCTCCTCCAGGAAGAGGGTCAGTTGTCTATTGGCAGTCTTCTCGATGACTTTGCCCGGGAAACGGGAGCAGGGAGATGGGTCGGAAGTTCTTGAGGTCCTTTTTGTCCACCTTGGGTTTCTTGAGGAGGGCGTTGATCTTGGCGTGTTACCAGCTTACAGACAAATGCTGTGAGGCAGATATTTTTAATTCTATGAAGGCAGCATCAGAGCCAAACGGGAAGGCTCCTTTGAAGAGCACATACAGATAAATACTTTATAACAGTTATAACTTCTGCTTCTCGGCTAGGGTGACCGCCTATACGTAATTTTCATCGACTGTCTTTAAATTAGCTCTAACATTTGTTGTCCAGGATTGATGCCTTAACAGATGGCATGTGTCTGCAATTTTAGCCTCTCAGCTAAAGGACAAACGTTAATTCCCATAATTGAGATTCCCCTGCTGAAGTGGACTGGAAAGAGTGTCCTGGGCTGCATTCCAGAGGGAGGGACAGATAGCTCAAAAGAAATAAGCCTTCTTGTCAGGGTGTCTGCTTCCCCAAAGAAATGGCGTAGAGTGTTGAGGAGTATAGTGGCATAGAGTGCAGTGGCATACACTGCAGTGGCTTATAGTGGAGTACTGCAGAGTGAAGTGGTGTAGAGGGAAGTGATGAAGAGTTGAGTAGTGTAGAGTGCAGTGGCAAAGAATGTAGTAGTGTAGAGTACAGTGGCGTAGAGTTCAGTGGTGTTGAGTGTACTGTTGCAGAGTAGAGTGTCGCAGAGTGTAGTGGTGTAGAGTGGAGAAGAGTGCATTGGTGGAGAGTGTGATGGCGTAGAGTGGCGTTAGGTTGTTCAGTCTAGAGTGCACTGGCATTGAGTGCAGTGGCGTTGTGTACAGTGGCGTAGAGTATAGTGGTACAGAGTATAGTGGCACACAGTGAAGTGGCATAGAGTAGAATGTTATAGAATAGAGTGATGTGGAGTGGACTGGTGTAGAGTAGAGTGGACTGTGTAGACTGCATTGGCATACAGTGCTAAAGAGCATTGTGGCATAGAGTGCAGCAGCATACACTAGAGAGTCAGAGTTCAGTGGCGTAGATTAGAGTGATGTATAGTAGAGTGCAGTGGCATAGAATACAGTGGCTCAGAGTGCAGTGGTGTAGAGCACAGTGTCAGAGTGCAGTGGCATAGAGAGGTGCAGAGTGGAGTGGCATAGAGGCGTGCAGAGTAGAGTACAGTGGCGTAGAGAGCAGTAGTGCAGAGAAGAGTGACGTAGAGTTCCGTGGCATAGTGTGCAATGTTGCAGTATATAGTGCTGTAGGGTGCAGTGGTATCGAGTGGAGTACTGCAGAGTAAAGTGATGTAGAGTGGAGTGATGCAGAGTAGAGTGGTGTAGAGTGCAGTAGCACAGAATGCAGTAGTGCAGAGTAGGATGGCGTAGAGTGCACTGTTGCATCGTAGATTGTCATAGAGCACAGTGGTGTAGAGTGGCATACAGTGGAATGCCATAGAGTAGAGTGGCAAAAAGTGGAATGGCATAGAGTTGAGTGGACCGGTGTAGAGAGCATTGGCATAGAGTGTTTCTGAGTATAGTGGGGTACAATGAAGAGTCATAGGCCTAGATGTATCAAGCCTTTTGCGAATCGCAAAGGCCGAAATTCGCAGAATTTCGGCCTTTGCGAGTCGCAAACGGTCTTTTTGCATGTTTTGGCATGCATCCAATTTCGCAAAATAAGGAATCGCAAACATTTGCGATTCCTTATTTTGCCATAGCATTTAAGGAATCGCAATTTTTGCGATTCCTTAAATGTTATGTATGTAGCATTTTTAAATTGCAAATTTTGGTTAAGAAATCGCAAATTAACACCAACTTGTAGTTGATGTTAATTTGCGAATTCTTTTAAAAATGCACAATTTGGCATTTTTGAAGGTGGCATGTGACGCACACACATGCCCATTGGGCATGTATGTGCGCCATATGCACACACATGTACATTTCAGGGGTGCAGCAGGGTGTCTTTGAGACACCCCTGCACCCTTGAAATAATTCTCAATTTGCGATTAGCAAATTGCGAATTCGCAATTTGAGAATTATTTCACAATCATTCCTATGGGCCTCCTGGCCCATAGTAATGCATGGGAAATTATTCCTTATTTGCGAATTCGCAAAATGCGAATTCGCAAATAAGGAAGATTAAGGAATCGCAGAAAATTAGCGATTTTTTACATACATTCCTTTTTGCGAATTCTAAATAGTGATTCGTTAAAAATCGCTATTTAGGAATCGCAAAATGGAATCTTGATACATCTGCCACATAGAATGCAGTGGCATAGATTTGAGAGGTGTATAGTAGAGTGCAGTGGCGTAGAGTGGCATAGAGTGCAGTGGCGTAGAGTGGCATAGAGTGCAGTGGTGTAGAACAGTGGTTTAGAGTGCACTGGTGTAAAGTAGAGTGGCACAGAGTGCAGTGGTGTAGAGAAGTGCAGAGTAGAGTGGTTGGGGAGTGCAGTGTTGTAGAGTAGAGTGTTGCAGAGTGCAGTGTTGCAGAGCAGAGTGTAGTGGCATAGAGTAGAGTGGCACATCTTCAGTTGAAATCACCACTAGATTTGAGGACATACAGTTTCACTGATAAAACTGTACAGCGCACATATGATGTGCTGAAATGTCATCACCTAGTGTATTGATTTGTTTTGATCCTTTTATATTATTTGTTTCCGCCACACTTCGGTATTACCAAAAAATGTGCTTCATTTGGGCTTTTCTCATTCTGAAATGTAATCACAGTTCATTTACAGAAATGTTAATGTTATTGTGTGCTAGAAAAAAATAACATGGTACAGCCTTCCTAGGACACAACCCCAAAGCCAGCATAATTTCTACATAAATACTCTCAGTTTGAAGTCAGAGAAAGATAAGTAAACACCAAACTCCCTGGAAGAGAAATGCACAGCAAAGTGACAATATAAGAACAATATTGTAAGGCCTATTTACAGAAATAGAGCACTGGTGGATGAATACAGTAAATAGGGTTTGGGCAAGGGAAGGGACCAACTCAAGTTTAACAGCCTAAAACAAATAGAGCCAGCAAATAGAAAGCAAGCAAATGTGAGTTACAAACCACAAAGTCAATGGCAAAGAATGGGTGGTTTGCATTCCCAGAGAAGCTTTTCAAATGTCCCCAAGATTTTGTTAGCAAACCAGACAGGTGCTCTGTCTAGCAGGCTTCCACCTAAAAGTACACACGTCAATCAATCAATAGCCTTTATTTGGATTTGAAACGAAAAATCCATAAAAGAGCCACACACGATAAGAAATTCAATACATTGATAACAACTCATCACTCTGCATTAAAAATTGACATAATATTAAATAAATACATAAAATTGTTCAGTACAGAATATCTTATGTGCAAACACTTGCCAAAAATAAAGAATTGCATCTAAATCATGCTTTGTAATGTTTAGTCTTATAGGTTAATCTGTCTAACGTACAAACAACCACAACTGCATAAATTGGGATGGACGCATAATTAAGAAGATAAAAATAATCATACAAAGGATTGTGTGTACAAACAACTGTGGGGATAATAAATCCATATCTTGATTTAGTCTTTCAAGTAACAGTCTTTCTCATTGAGTAATTGACTTCCATCTCTGGATCGTAGCCTTAATGTATGACAGATTTACATAACATGCGTGAACATCATCCACGTTGCTGAACTTTTTTGTTAAAAACAATGTCTGCACAACACGTATTCTGATATCCTTATTAAATTGACAAAACAGCATAAAATGTATTGTGGCTTGACTGCTCTTCCCCTCGCACGAGTACTTAGGTAACTTTTCTGACCATGCCCCCGTTTTGGGGAATGCAACCAAATGATGAAGGATAACTAGGCACTCTCCAGATGCGCTCATGAATTTAAGTTTTGCAGTATTCAGATGAGGTACCTGTGACACACACATGCTAATGCAATATCTACATGTCATGGGCCGAGGCTCACACGTGGTGCATTGGCTGGTACAGGCTCTCTTGACGCACACACAATGCTCCCTCCAGACCGTGAGGGATAAATTGGCGGAAGACAGGGGCAGGGCATGGACAGATAAGGAGTGGGCGGCGGTCCTGTCTGGAGCCACCAACGTCCCCAGCAACTCCCGCTTCAAACTTATTCAACTTTATATTATCCACCAAGCCTACCTGTCACCTGACAAGATTAATAGATACTTCGAGGTCACAACATCAGCGTGCCCGAGGTGCTCCCTTGTGGGCGCAGACTTACTACACATGTTGTGGTCCTGTCCCACACTGCAGACATACTGGCAAACCGTGGCGGACGTACTATCGGGGAGCGTGGGAGGGGAACTGCGACACACGTGGGAGACATGCATACTAGGCCTGTATCGGAGGATGAAACTAAACAAAGTCCCGTCTAGATTTTGGGACCTTGGGCTGATCACGGCAAAGAGGCTGATCACTAAACATTGGAAACGCAACGAGCCCCCACAGGCAAAATACTGGTGCACTTCCTTTGACAACTGGGCCAGGGCAGAAAGCATAATCCTCCACAGAGAAGAAGCCGCGGGATGATGAAAATACCCAATCGCACAGCTCTGGGATGACACCCTGAAATCCTTCCACAGAGAATACCTCAGCAAAGGCATTGATCAGACACAACCACTTCCGGCCTCGCCAGGTAGACAGAGGAGCTTCATGAGTTTCCGCGACTGGCTAGCACCTGACGCCCACACACTACCCTTCACAACCAGGACACGCAGCCGCATGACAGATCCACCCACTGAATACCCTGACTTTACGAGATCATAATACTGACACACTCAGGACACTGTCGGCAGTCTCATCCCCCCTTGGTGGGCGCGAGATAACAGCCGGCTCCCAAACCCCTGCGGCCCCCGCACTGGCCACCCCCCCAGAGACGGAGGAAACACGCTTACATCAAATAACACAAGTATGACACATGCGCGCCCACATTGCGTTCCTTACTTTTTGCCCCCCCTTTTTTTTTCTTCTTCATTTTTCCACCTTTTTCTTTACAGTGTTTACACGGTTGAGACCTAGTGATCTATTGTTTGTTACAAGGTTTTTATTTATTTGTTAAAATGTTATGGATATCGAGTTATCCGAATCTTGCTCCATTATACAACAACACTCACCAATGGTACCATCCGTAAGGCTGAAACACGTCCACGCTTCCTGGAGTGGGCAAAGAGAGGCAATGCAGAAAGGCTGTCACATTTCACTGACAAACGCATACCAGACCTGAGGAATGCAAACTGAACGCCTGACAGGCTGCACACTCTCTAAAGCCAATTACAATACACATACTTTCTTTTCGCTTGCTCAGACTATACTAGAGATTATACCACGTTATCCTGATTCACAAAACACCCTTTCTATTTGCTGTAGAACTATCTCCTTTGAGACACGGGATTTCTTCTTATCACGACAGGGTCCTTGTGAGCGCAAATAATCCTATTTGACGATTCTCCAGTTTCCTCTTATTATACTATGTACAGTAACGCAAGTGAAATGCAATATAGCAGTTCATGGACTCTTTTCTTATATTTTCTGAATCACTTGGAATGATTGTAAGAATTCATGTTGTATTACCCTGCTTCAATTAATGTTGATCGCTGTGAGTATATACCTAAAAAATCAATAAAATATATTCAAACAAAAAAATGAGGTACCTGTGAGAATAAAATACCCAGATAGCGAAAGTTATGTACTAGTTGGTGTCCCGCCACAATGTGTTTTTCTATGGGAAGCCGTTCACGTCAAAATTACAGATCCCCATATACGACACCTTCTGAAATGCATATCGTGATGCAAAATGATTATGACACACACCAGAAGGAATATATTATCTGTAAAGGTAAATATGATACCTGGCAGAGTGAATCTGACTTGAACCAAAACAAATATGAAGCCTGGCAGAGTGAATATACTACTTAGTGATTAATATGAATAACACAGACTCTGAATTGAATAAGAGATATATTGAAATATGCATCAATGATACTCTAATGAATATGGCCCTCACTATAAACAATATAGGAATCAGTGAAACAAATGCGATATGCATAAAAAAGAATGGGACATTCCTTGAAATGACTGACATATGCCAAGAGGAATATGACATACGTTAAAATGAATATGACAGATTGAAATGAATGTACGTTACTGAAATTAATATACTATATTCTGAACAGAGTATAATGTACATTGAAATTGCAAAAGCATACACTGAAATGAAAATAACACATGTTGCAATGAATATAAATTGAGTTGAAATTAATATTACCTACATTGCAATGAATAGGAGATGATTTCAAATGGATATGGCTTGTGTTGAAATAAATATATGCCCCATTGAACTGAATTTGACATGCCTTAAAACGAGTATGAACAAAGCTGAAATTCCCATGACATTTATCAAAATTAATACATAATATATTGAAATTAATATGATACATATTCAAATGAATATGATATATGTTAAAATGGATAAGTTGCATCTTAAAATGAATATGCCAAGTGTTAATATGAAATCTATTGAAATAAATATAACATTGATTGAAAAATATCTAACACATGTTAAAATAAATATGAAATGAGTTGAAATGAACATGAGGTCCATTGAAATGAATTTGACATGTTTTAAAAGGAATACGAGTAACATCAAAATGAACATGACATTTATGAAAATGAATACAACTTGTTTTGAAAGTAATTTGGTATACATTGACATTATTATGATATGTGTTGAAATGGATATTAGTCATGTTAAAATTAATATAAGATTTGTTATTTTGAATGAGACATCCATTGAAAGGAATATGATAAATGCTAAGATGAATAGGACATGCATTGAAATGACTATGAGCCCCATTGAAATTGATTCCAAATGGCTGAAAATAAAATGTAACGTGTCAAAATGAATATGTTATGCTTTGAAATTAATATGCTATACATCAAAATGAATATTTCATGTTTTGAAATGAATATGACATATGTTGAAATGGATGTGACCCATATTAAAATTGATATGACAGTCGTTAAGCTGAATCTGACTTCCATTGAAATGAATATGACATTTATTGAAAGGAATATGACACATATTAAGATGAATATGAACCACTTTGAAATTAATATCACATGTGTTGAAATGAATATGGCCACATCAAAATGTATATGACATTTATTAAAATGAATATGACATTTTGTTTTATGAATATGATATCATTTGAGATAAATGTAGCATGCTTTAAAATTAATAGGCACATATCAAAATGAACCAAGCCACGTTTAGATGAAAATAACCCATGTTCAAATGAATATGGCTTGCAATGAACTAATGTTGATTTGCTTTCAAATTAATATTACATATTGAAATGAATATTACATGTTCTGAAAGGATATGAAAAGGACTACATTGAATTACCTAAAATTAATATAACACACATTTAACAGAATATAAAACAGGAACCAACCTTTACCATGCATCCATTTGCAACGCAGTTAAATATTTATACATTTGTCACACCGTACTTATCACATAGATAAGTATTTTTGTAAATAACATTTTGTTCATGTGCGTCTCTGGTCCAGGCAACACACTCCCCAGCAGCTCTGTTTGCAGCGCCTCCCTGCCTCAGTGCCAGATCCTTCCCGCCTCCTGGGTTCGCGCTGTCAGTCCGCCGCTCCCTCGCTTCACCCAGCACCACCTGGTCCTCTCCCGACTTATTAGGAGACTTGTGTTTTCGAGTTCCATTTCCGTTTAGTACTTCTTGGTCCTGCCTCATTTTTACTTATTTAGCTGACTCAGTCATCTTGCTCCTGACCTGAGAATTTTGCTTCACTCCAGGCAGCCTTTCCCAGCACTGCTGCCCCACGGCCCATCCCACCAACACCCCTGTTCCCACCCCCCATCTCCAGTCCCGCCCCCTCCCCTACTTAATGGCGGCCGCTGCGGGGAAGCGTGTGCAACTCTTAGAACTCCGGTCCAGGCAACACACTACCCAGCAGCTCCACTTGCAGCGCCTCCATGCCTCAGCGCCAGAGCCTTCCTGTCTTCTGGGTTCGCACCAGCAGTCCGCCGCTCCCACGCTTCACCCAACCTCCTGACTGCGCCCAGCACCATACCCACTGGCCCCCACGAGCGCCACGACACCCGACTCTGCTACAACTCCAAATTCCTCCACAAACTCAACGCCGGCTGATCGTCCCCCTGCTTTCAGGCCACCCTGAAGCTCACCCACTGACCCTTCTCCTGCCATAGCTGCAGCTTCACTAGCTGACGAACACCCACTGGTCCCACCCCACCCGCCAAGACAGGAAGCAACCATCTCAGATGCATACTACTCAACATCCGCTCTGTCCACAAGCACACCATCGAACTCTGTGACCTACTCGACTCAGCCTCCCCGGACGTCGCCTTCCTGACGGAAACCTGGATTAGCCCCTCCTCAGTGCCCGACATTGCCATAGCCATCCCGGACGGCTACAAGATCACCCAAAGGGACTGCACCGACAGACCAGGGGGAGGAATCGCCATCGTCCACAGGAATACCCTCAGTATTTCGACCGGCATCGAAGACATCTCTAGTGCCGCAGAACACCTGCACTTACAGATCCACACTGATCCCAACACCACCCTCAGAGAAACCCTCATTTACAGATCCCCCCCCAGAACCTCGACTACAGTTCTGCGACTCCATCACCGACATCGTCAGCGCTCACGCCATTGCTTCCACAGACTACATCCTACTCGGAGACCTGAACTTCCACTTCGAGAACGCCAACAACAGCAACTCCATCACGCTGCTCGAAAACCTTGCCAACCTCAGACTCAAGCAGCTCGTCACAGCTCCCACCCACTCCGCCGGACACACGCTCAACCCCATCTTTTGCGCCAGCAACCACGTCACCTTCAGCCACACCACCGAACCCCACTGGACCGACCACCGCTGCGTCCACTTCACCTTCAAGAAACCCACGACGCACCACCACCTGCAACGGACCCCCTACCACAGCTGGAACAATGTCACTGAAGAACAGCTCATCACCATTCTCACCCGAGACCCACCAACCAACACCACCAACACTGACACAGCCGCCTGCAACCTCAGACAATCGATCGAAGACTGCGCCAACACTTTCACCCCAATCAGAAAACCCTCCAACAGACACACCGACAGAAAGGCCAGCTGGTTCACCACCGACCTCCAGGAATCCAAGCGGACTTGCCAAAGGCTCAAGGAAAAGTGGTGCCATGAACAGACACCAGACAACCAGGCTACCCTCAAGAACACCAGCCGTAAGCACCACCAACTCATTCAAGCCACCAAAAAGACCTCCCTAAAGGAATGCATCGACAACAACGCACACAACAGCAAAGAGCTCTTCAACATCATGAAGGAACTCTCCAACCCCAGCTCTAACAACATCCCACCATCGCAAGACCTATGCGACTCCCTAGCCACCTTCTTTCACCTCAAGATCGAAGACATCCACGACAGCTTCAACACCCAGACCCGCCAGATAGCCACCGATAATGCAGACTCGCCACCCCCTAACCTCACCAACCTCCTGGTCTCCTGGACCCATGTCAACGACAACAACACCATCACAACCATGAACATCATCCACTCCGGATCACCATCCGACCCCTGCCCTCACCACATCTTCAACAAGGCAAACCACATCATTGCACCCCAACTCCAGAAGATCATCAACAGCTCCTTCCCGGAAAGCAGGAAGCATGCCGAGATCAACGCCCTACTCAAAGAACGCACAGCAGACCCAAAGGACCTCAAGAACTTGCAGCCCATCTCCCTGCTCCCGTTCCCGGTGAAAATCATCGAGAAGATCGTCAACAGGCAACTGACCTGCTTCCTCAAAGAGAACAACATCCTGGACCCATCCCAATCCGGATTTTGCAGCAACCACAGCACCAAAACTGCCCTCATAGCTGCCACTGATGACATCAGGACCCTGCTGGACAACGGCAAAACTGCGGCACTCATCCTCCTGGACCACTCGGCCGCCTTCAACACCGTCTGCCACCACACCCTACGTACATGCCTCCACGACGCAGGGATCCGCGACAAAGCCCTGGAATGGATCACCTCCTTCCTTACTGACAGACCCCAGAGGGTCTGCCTACCCCATTCGGATCCGAAGCCACCAAGATCATCTGCGGCATGCCCCAAGGATCATCCCTCAGCCCAAACCTGTTCAACGTCTATATGGCACCGCTCGCCAACCTCGTCCGATCGCACAACCTCAACATCGTCTCCTACGCCGACTACACCCAGATGATCCTCTCACTCACCAAAGACCCTACACTGCCAAAACCAACTTCCATGCAAGAATGAAGGCCATCGCCGATTGGATGAGGAACATCCGCCTAAAGCTAAACTCAGACAAGATGGAGGTCCTCATCCTCTGCTCCACCCCCTCCACTTGGGATGACTCTTGGTGGCCGACCGCTCTGGGAGCCGCTCCAACACCCACAAACCACGCACGCAACCTGGGGGTCACCCTGGACTCATCGCTCTCAATGACCCAGCAAGTCAACAACGTCTCCTCCTCCTGCTTCAACACCCTCTGAATGCTTCACAAGATCTACAGATGGATCCCCACTGGAACCAGAAAGACAGTCACCCAGGCCCTCATCAGCAGCAGATTAGACTATGTCAATGCCCTAAATGCAGGAGCCACGGCCAAACTCCAGAAAAGACTACAACGCATACAGAATGCCTCCACACGCCTCATCCACGATAACCCCCGCCACAGCCCACCTGAGAAACCTGCACTGGCTTCCAGTCAACAAGAGGATCACTTTTAAGCTGCTCACCCACGCTCCCAAAGCACTCCACAAAGCCGGCCCAACATACCTCAACAAACGACTCACCTTCTACACCCCATACCGCCAGTTTCGCTCCACCGACCTCGCCCTTGCCACTGTCCCACACATCCACAGGACGACCACCGGTGGCAGATCATTCTCCTACCTCGCTACCAAGACATGGAACACACTCTCCACCCAACTGCGCCAGACCGAGGATCTGTTGACCTTCAGGAGACATCTCCAGACCTGGCTGGTCGAGCAGTAGCTGCACGACCTCTCAGCGCCTTGAGACCCTCACAGGTGATTAGTGCACTTTACAAATGATTGATTGATTGATTGCGCATAGAGATAAAGGGAGGTAAGGATGATTTTAGGGTTTAGAGGTGGTTAGAGGTAAAGGGAGGTAAGAATAATTGTTGACTTTAGGGGTGGGTAAAGGTAAACAGAATTTATGGTGATTTTAGGGTTTAGGAAGGGGGTAGAAGTAAAGGGAAGTAAGGAATAAAAAAGGGGTTCTCACGTGCAAAATAAAAAGAAAAAACACACACACATAAATCCATATACATGAGTGTGCACACATATGTATATATCTTTATCATTTCTGGATTAGAGTACCGTCTAAATTATCCAAAAGAGGAAGCAGGGAACTCTGGGTAGTTCCCAAGTTTACAAGGAGTGCAGCTAAAAACAAAGCTACAGCACAAGAAGGTTCACTCTTGCTACTTACGGCTTCTGCGCGTCCGCTCACACATGCCGCTAAAGTAGAGTCGCTGTATCAGCTGACCACGCAAGCCGGGTGTGGGAGGATCAGGGGCGGAGTCACGTCCCATCAATCAATTGGTAATTAATTACCGTGGTGGACCGGGGATCGTGCCGGAGGTGAGTGCCTTAACGCAGCGGTGAGGTGATTAGGCCAACAGCCACTGCAGCAGTAAAATATGCATGGAGCAGCAGCGCAGAGATGCGTCTCAGCGAGGTTAGCAGAGAGCTGAGAGCACACCAGTACACATTAAAAGTAAGTTACTGTCAGCGCGGTCAAAACAATCTAAAACACAACCAATACAAGTTTTATTAAAAAATAGTTTAAACGAGGCTAAAAACAAAGCTACAGCACAAGAGGGTTCACTCTTGAATTGAATGGTGACAAGTGGAGAACGGGGGTTAAGTATAGAGGTTGAGGGGTGATCACTGAGTCATGAGGACAAAAGAAATTGGAGATATTGATGAGTGATGAGGAATGAGGAATAAGAACAGAGGCAGGCATGTGGAGTGAGGTATGAGATTGCCCTAAAATAGACAGGATGGTGAACATTTTAGGATATCATCATTTGTCAATTGTACTTATCACGCAAAGCGAAAAGAAAAGGTGAAATCCAAGAGATATAGAATGAGTGATTAGGGGTAAAAGGAGAGGAAGAATGAAGGGAGCATGAGAGAAGAAAGATGAGGTTCCAGAGCTTCTGGAGCCTTGGATTGTTGTTAAGGACACACTGAACCCACAAAAGGACCTTCTTGGAAGAAGATTCAGAAGTTTGAGATCATTTGAAGCATTTTAGTCAAAAACCTTTATAACTTGACAGACCTGTCGTCGAGAGCCAAGCCGGCGACGTCAAACCGTGACTCGCCCATGTCATCGTGGTATGCCCTATCACCTCGGATAGTTCTCCTGCCCTTCCATAATGGAGAGCATAATCAGGGAGAACCATTCCTGTCACAGGCTAGTCACTCCACCCTATCCATGGCATCAAAACGATTGAAGGTGGGAACTGTAAAACCAATAAGCCTCATCACATGCTCAATTGGAGTCTTACAGGGCCACTGCGAAGACATTACCATTTGTTGCAAAATTATCACATTCCCAAACACAACATGGTTTATAAAAATACCCCAGCAGGAATACCCCAATCATAGACTCTCTACTGAGTCAGGGAAGTAGGCCAAATAACCTCTGCACTACCTCTGGGGATCTGAAGTTTATAATTATGCAATCACTACAATGATCCTAGGATCCCGACCCCAACCGTACCACTCTCCATGTGAGCAAAATCTCATTCTTTTTTTTGTAAAAACAATTTTTATTGGCATTTCAGGTCAAAAATAGCACAGTGCAGAGGATAAAACAATGCATTAATAATCGACATTTCAGGATAACAATACATTTCTGACCAGATGCCTTTTATGGATAACAATCCCCTAACCGTTCCCTCCCTGATTCCCACCCCCCTAGTCAGTGTGCCGTTGTCCTCTCTCTCAAGCAGCTGAGAACCAATAGCGAGTTACCTCTCTGAGAAGAACAACATTAAAAGGTAAGTAGTGCATATCAACGGGGGATCTGATCTCTCAGAACCACTATTGTTACTTGTTATGATTGTGTGCTTCGCTGGAAGTGGGGTACCCCTCAAAATAACAACCCTACGGTGTCGCTACTCCGTCATCCTCACTCTGCTCACTCTCAGGCGACTGGAGCGCAGTCACTAGGGCCTCCCACGCTCTAGCCACTGAGCAAAATCTCATTAGCCATGTAATAGAGGAACTTCCTCTGTTGGGCCAGCAAATTTAAACATGTATTAGTCAACTCGTCCTGACCCTCCTTCTGATTCATTGATTCACATTCAACTCAGGAACTCCTACCAAATGTACATACAGGCAAGATGCTGTGGTGAGATCGGTCACTGGTTGCCTCTGTATGGATACTGGGGTATTTAGCATAGGTGGCTGTATCCCCACAGCTCCAGTGGTTTCTTTTTATGCAGACCTATATAGCGCAAACTCGACCTGAAGGTATTGGAGCGCTTTACGTGAGCACCAGTTACATACACAAGGACACATTTATGTTTTTGGTAGGCACGATGAGAATACGTGATTTGCCCAGAACCACAGGATGTGGAGTCGACCCGAAGCTCGAACCTTGGTTTCCCTGCTCCAAGGTCAGCAGTCTAGCCGTGAGACCACACCCTCTCCCCTAAAGGACAACCAGGCCCAGGGGCATAACACAGGCCCCCGCAGCCCACGCGGTGCTGGGGGGGCCCTATCTCCAAGGGGCCCCCTCGGCACTAAACTCTGGTCTGGAGAGCTCCTGATTGAGCCCGGAGGGGGCCCCCCTAAGTACCGTGCAGGGAGGCCCCCTCACTTTTCGTTACGCCAGTGACCAGGCCTTATTAACTCCTAACGCTTTTTATGTGTGCAAAGTACCCGCAACCTCAGTCCCTTTACCATGGCTAATTACAGCATCTCTTGGTAAAGTGGCTGTGGTGCTGGTGCTGGTGCTAGAGACCTTAACCAGTTTGAGTTGGCAGTTGGAGGTCATAACCTGGGCACCATTCTCTGCTACTGGTTTTGAACATACAACTTGCTTTTGTTGGGATAAAACGCAATTGAGACCCCTTTCGCTGGCCTCCAACCCCACTGTCAATGAGGAAAGTTCTTTATGCAGATATTCTTTAATTTTCCCAAAACAGGTCTCCATGAGGTCAACAGTCCAAGGAAGTGTAAGCAGGATTCCCTCTAGGCTGGATTATAAGGGTCAATAATGCTTGAGTCAACATATGGGTTAGCAGGGGCTAGAGGGGACTGAGATGTGTGCTGCTGTTTAGGTCATTTGGTGACTCAAGAAGGTCGTGATGTAACTTTCAGGCATGCGCCTGTTGGTTTAGGGGCCAAATTTGCCTCCTTATCACTGGCTTGGTTGTTACCCAACCCCAAGTGGTCCACTGCACTATTTGTACCAGTTGGGCTGTATGATAAAGAGCCATCCAAGCTTGAATCATTTGGGACTCCCAGAGACAATGTACTCTCAGTCAGGGCTATTTCTGTGGCAATTATCCCCCTATCCCTCTGCAACATTTTGTCGATGCTGGTAGTCTTAGAGGGAGAAAGTGCTTTCGACTCAACCTCCTGGGGGTTGCGTTTGCCCATTGGAATTTGGCGATATCAAAACCTCAAGATCACCAGAGGTAGTATCCACAGAATAGCAACCAGGATGCAACTATACCCAAACACATTAACAGATCCACAATATTCAGCTCTCCAGTACAATAATAGAGAGCACTCACTCCGGGATCACGATGTCAGAGGGTGGTCACAGTATCCTCTGGGCTCTGTCGGGCGTAGGACATGCCTGTCCGCTGCCCTGCTGCGGGAGTTTGGGGATTGCTTTAAGCGCTAGATAGGCTCCTCCCCTTGTCGCAGATATGCGCCTCCTGGAGCGATGGCAGCTAGGATGTTGAGTCCCCAAAAAGTAAAATGGGGACGGGATGGAGGCATTATGGGAATGTGTATACACACTGATTCCAGGACAAAAGCTCCAAATGTAATAGTATCTGATGTGCCATCCCGGCCCCATTTCCGGTTTGATGAATGCCACTATGCTTTGGATGTGTGAAAAAAATGTTCTGAGAAAAGAGGGATAGTGCTGGACAGTTAATCTATTAAAATATATGCTGTCCCATGTGTTAAGGGGCTGTCATTTTCTGTAGGCAAGTGTACTGTTTTGTATAGAGTTGATATAACATAAAAGTGAATTTAAAAAAAAATAACATCACAGAATGGTTTAAATATAAGAACTCTTGAAATTGATATAAATAACAGTGAAGCAAATAACAGTGTTCTTGAAATGAATATGAGCATCACTGAAATCAGATATGAATCACATTGTGATGCATGGAATACTGAATGAACTGGATAAGGATGTGAATGAATTGGATATGGTGAATTGTGTGTATAACACATACTGAAAAGCACGTGACACTGACAGCCAATCACAGTCGTATCTTCTGGGGACGCTTTCTGGCGCCGTTGGACGTGGGGTGAGGCGGATCCTATTGAAGGCCTCGGGCGCTGTGACCCCTGCGCTCACACCTTTCCACGAGCTCTGCTCGACTGAGGCCGGATGCACTAGCGGTGAAAACACTGTTCTACTCGGCGGGCTCCGCTATCCCCTGATGAGCCGGTGTGGGTCAGCCGGCCCATGGACGGAGGTAGCATGAGCTACCTGCCGGATATCCGCTGGCGCCCTGGAAAGTGCTGTCTGTACGAGGCTCCATTGCTACAGGACTTCCATCCCGCTCTTAGCCGTGCAAGCTGTTACCACGCTTTTTATAAGGCCCACAAAGTAGTGCGTGCCTTTAAATGCTGAAAGTGATAGACGCCTCGGCAGCGCATCAGATCAGCGCTCTATAACAAGGTGGTGCAATTTCCATCGGGCCTGTATCCTGGCTAAACACGGGTTGCGCGCTGAATCAGCATCCTGCCAAGTGCCAGCCCTCCCGATTGTTTCGGGAGACCACAGAGTTCAAGGCTAGTCTCCCGCCTCCTGATTCCTGCAGTGAAAACCTCGATTCCTCTGTGGGCTTCCCAGGACAGGCACAGTCTATATGTGACTCAAAGTATCCACACCCAGCGCCAGTAACCTCCGCTTCCTGCAGGCCAGTGCACATTTTTGCCGCGCACTCTGCTTGCCATGCCACTTTCTACGTGCAATGGGCAAAGCAAATAGGTCTCGTCTGGTGTGTAAGTATGAGTGAATGGATTTTGCAAAAGGTAGCTAAGCAGTGTAGTCAGTCATGGAGCGGAGAGTCTTGAAGAAACACTGATATGGGTGTAAGTTGCAGAAACGGGTGATTAGCTCTCTGGTCCTCAACAGCAACGAGGGCAAGCAGTTCTTGATAAGCTGGACAAATGTAGACCACAAATGAGCTCAAAAACCTCGATAGTGTTTAGAGGCTAGCAGAGTCCTCTAGTTCTAATAAATCAGCAATTTTGAAGCCATTTGTAAGACCCTCGGAAGAAAATAAAAGTAGATGCTTTTGCAACAAAGCTGATAAAACCTGTATTGACATGATGCCCGAGAACTATATTTGCGGTCTGGTAGTGGAATCTTGGCAGACACTTTTGTAATGGTCCATGGAGTGATAAACATTCAATGAGATCCTAATCAGCTGTTGTCCTTATTTAGGTTTGTAAAATGTGTACCGCGGCTCAGTGTTCAGAAAAGTGATCTTTTTAAACCATATTGCTTAAGTTTTTTAATGCTATAAACAATAAACATTGAAACAGGTCCCTTCAAGGCAAAAACACTAATTGATTTCTGAATAATGAGTGTAAAAGGGTAAAGGTAACCATGTTGTTCCTGCTAACATTTCACATGTTTTACTTAATCTTGCATTCCCTGTGTGCTTTTTCCAGGATGGTGGTACTTTTTTTTTTCCAGGCAGCATATTACTCTTGTCTAGTGCATAATTTAAATTGAGTCGCATCCAGGTGTTTATAGCGGGGCACAATTGGGTTGTAGTTGAAGGCAGTGCGAGTTTCTCTGTGGGGCAGTATGGTGTTCAGTGGGGGAGAGGATGTGGCACTATGGCCAGAGCTGACGAATTTGGAACTGAGGAACCAGGTTCAGCCTTCATGACCAGTTCACCGACCACTCTCCTGAGGGAGCACATTCCAGTGCTAGAGTTTAGAAGGCCCTGCTAGACCATAGACGCCCTGGTGTCTTAGCATCAGCAGGGTTAACCTAAGGGTGGCAAGTGTGGGTCAACCTTACAGGCCTGTCCATCACTATCAATACTGTAGTTCACCGCCAGTCTTGCGGGCAGGCTGAAGCAGCACACACTAGAGCAACAGTGACAGTCACTGAGGTCACAGGACCCTTGAGGGCAGTCCGCCTCACCCATTGGTACTTCCATTGTCCTTGTTTCATCAGTATAACTACAACTCACCAGGGATAGGCAATGCAGGATTTGCACGCACACCAAACTACAGGGCATATTTACTAGCACCTATTGCCACCACAGCGTCACTTTCAGTGATGTGATGACGATAGTGGCCTCGTCTTATTTACAAGGCAGCGTTAAGCCACTTAATGAGGCTTAATGCTGCCTTGTAAATAAGGCACCCTTTCACGCTGTATTTAGCGTGAAAGGGATGGGCAGTGGGTGTTGAAGTGGGCGTTCCGCCGCAACACCCATTGATTTTGATGCTGCCCCCTATTTACAAGGATGGCATAAATAGGAGGCAACGCCAAAATTATGACCAGAGAAAACCTGGTCTTAAACAGGCGAAACGCTTTATTGCTTCTCGTTTTTACTGTTTTTACTTGCCTTGTGCAGCACACATAGGAACAGCAAATTGCCTATGATTGTTTATGTGCAGGAAGGTACACCTTCCTGCACATAAATGATAATTTTTTTTTAAATGACATTTTATAAAAAAAATTACATTTAATAACTTCTATGTGTGCCGCATTAAGTAGCACACATAGAAGTTACAAAACAGCATTCAAAGATTGTTTATGTGCAGGTTCCCCTTCCTGCACATAAACAATCTTGCCCTCAACACAGACACCCTTGCACTATGGTGTAAGGATGCCTGCGTTGGCACTAGGCAGCTTAAGTTGGCACCAGCACAAGGGGAAACGCAGGGCTGCACCCTATTCTACTAAATATGGTGCAGCCCAGCATTTAAAATTGATAAAGCGTGTCGTTAGCCTTGTTGGCTTAATGATATGCTTTGCCACTTTATTGTAAATATGCTCCTACGTTCGCAAACTTCATGGTCTCTCTGCTTCATGCACAATGTGAAATGCCAAACAAATACTAGAAATTGGGATGTTTTGCTCTTTCTGGCCGCACCTCTGACTTCGCCCACTGACCCAATCCTCAAGTTATTTCCTCCCTCTGATACCCCACAGTTCTACTCACGCCCCCCACCCTCCAACTTTGACCACTGCATAAACCCAGAACTCAGTGGCAGCTACTCCCTGGCAGTAGTAGTGGGCTGGGAGGGGGGGAGGTATAAAAAATAAATCACGTATCTGCCTGCTGCCACCTCTCCTCCCTCTTCTTCCTTCTGTTTGAACCGCAAGCACGAAGCACCCAGGCTCCCCTAAGCCAATCACAATGACAGCAGCATCAAGATTGGTCTGAGCACTATGATTTGGTGCTCAGATAGGGACTGGGAGCCCGAGCTTGTTCTCCACCCAGTCTGTATAGTACAGCCAGTGGAGAACATGTAAAGTGCGCATAACTGTTTGGCCAGCACAAGACGGCCAGCCAAACAGTCATGCACACTTGGAGAGGGCCAACACTCCCCCCTTGCTTTGCTCCCCTCAAAACTGCGTCAGCGCGGAAAAATAAAATGATAATACCATTGCGCTATTATAAAAAAAAATCCTTTTTTGCAGTGCTGAAATGCTGCGGGGCGACGCTGCTCTGCTTGAGCCGGAACTTCCATGGGCCTGGAATTTTAAAAGAAATGGCCAGAAGGGGTGGTGCTTTTTGGGAGCTCCCTATATAATGCACGATATACAAAAGCTCTTGGCACCGTGAAACACCTGGAAATATACAAAGCGGGACGCTAACACACCTCGAATGAGCAAAGAGTATGGAGATCTTTCTAATCCCATGCGCTTATTAAGAAAATGCACAATAAGTATCATTGCAGTCCATTATCCAAAGCGGACTCTGGACCAGGATCACATACAAAAGAAATATACCAACAATGATATATCATTCTTAGGCTATGTACCTAGCCTTGGAAAAACTTCCCTTCTCTCGATAGGTCCCAGGATTGGAGGATGTACAAGGGAATAAGCAGTGGCGTGAGGGAGGTGCTGGAAACGAAAAGTACAACAAAGGGAAAAGAAGTGACAGGGTTGCGTGAGGTGGTGGTGTAAAAAAATTATGTCCAAAAGTGCTTGTAAAAGCAGGAGCAATGGTTGTTTTTAAGTACTTGGTCCATGCACTGGGGGAGGGCTAAACACTAAAAGAGGCATTACAATGCATGCAAGGGACAAAAGGTGACAAAGAATATGAGACAGACAATGGAGTGAGCAAATGGGAAGCATATGGGCGGACTGAGGCCCACATATTCAGTACAGCATTCTCTTCAAAAGAGTACGTGCACTGTCTAGCCAAGCCCTTAAAAAACCTGGTTTGTGAGCCTCAGTCACACCAGCGATCCCTGGCCTGTCCAGAGCAGAAATGAATATACTTTACCTGTTGCAGTTCCTGCACCTGTTGAGTGCAGCTCACATCAGAGGAAGGACCTGCCTGTGCTGGCTCCCGAGACTGATGAGATGCACATAAGAAATACCCTCCAAATAATAGAAGAGATGAGGGTTTACTGCTCTAGAGTAGTCATCGATTACTTGGTGAGTGTTTACCAACCTCACAGTACTTTTGACAAATGGGGAGAGTAAAAATATAGGCATGTTACATACATGCAAACATTTAAGAACAGCAAACAGGAAGATTTTGAAAACTAAAATGGTGCAAGAGTTTTTTCCCCATTGACTTCTAATGAAGCAGGGGCAATTTCATGATGGAGACACCTAAAATAAAGCCATTTGTGCCTTCAGAATCAGGAGTCTCTAAGTCTGTTGGCATGTATGTATCAGTGCGGATTAGGAGCTTGAACTAACAAGGGCCTGCAACCCTGGACATGTGGGCTTCCGTTTGTCCCTATCTATAACCATTTTGGTCTTGGGCACAGAAGAAATGTCAACTGTACTCAAGCGAGCGATAAAGTACCATAATGCCCCCTCTGTTCTTCCTGAACTACGGTGTTGCGTCGGAAACGGGTGCAGATGCTTCACGCTTCCATAGTTGCTTCTCTTTTCCCAGCTCCAAGCAGGCAGAACAACCCCAGAGGTCCAACACAGGAACAGGCACCTCTTGGCAGGTCAGAACTCCCAGCAAGGAAGTTCAGGGGAGCTCGTGGTAAAGTCTTTGTGTCCCCGAGACTTTAAATACAGGAGGCAAGCTCTACTTCAAGCCCTTGGAGATCTTCTTCAAGCAGATGCACAGCACACAGCAAAGTCTTGACCTCTCCTTGGCAGAAACAGCCATTGCAGGCTAACCCCAGACAGCACACAGCAAAGGGGCAGTACTTCTCCTTCAGCTTTCCCAGTTCTCCTACTTTGCAGATGTTCCTTTTGAGTCCAGAATTAATCTAAAGTCCTGACGTCTGGGCCCTAATATTTATGCTCCATTTCTCCTGGTTCTCTTGTGGCAGAGGGACTCTGTGCTCAGTCAAAACCAGTTCTGTCCTCTCTGGCCCAGCTTCCCGGCAGGAGTTGAAGACATCATTGTCCAAGGCAGACCAGACCTATTCAGGTGCAGGGAAATATCCTCCGACTACTCTAAATGCAACCCAGGTCTATTCACTCCATACTTGACACATCCAAGAAAGGCAGGACACACCTCAACCCTCCCCCCCAGTGGCTGTCTGAAGAAAATGCACATCCCCAGCCTCTGTCACTCCAAACCAGACAGTCAATCCACAAACCAGCAGGGGCACACAGGATGGCTAAGCAAGAAAATACCCACTTTCTAAAAATGGTATTTTCAAACACACAATATAAAAAACATCTTTACCAAAAGATGCATTTTTATATTCTGAGTGCAGGGATACCAACTCCACCTTTCTATCTTGTCCCAACAGAAAGTTATACTTATAAGATATTATAAATAAACACCCATTCTATCCTATGGGACAGATAGCCTTTCAATAGTGAAAGACGAAAGTCACTGCATTTCACTATCAGGACATATCACACATATTAGTACATGTCCTACCTTTCACCTACACTGCACCCTGCCCATAGGGGTAACTTGGGCCTTCCTTAGGGGTGACTCACATGTACTAGAAGAGAAGGCTAGGGTCTGGCAAATGGGTGCACTTGCCAGGTCGACTTGGCAGTAGAGACTACACACAGACGCTGCAGTGGCAGGTCTGAGACCCCTTTTGAAAGGCTGCTTGTAAAAATGTAAATGTAAATGTGGGATTTTTGTAAAGCGCACTGTTACTCTACCCTAGTGTCCTCGCGCTGTAGACCGCTGGGGAACCCGTCCTGGTTTTCCCTGTGAGATGGTCCCTTTCTGGGTATCTCCAGGGTGAAACCAGGCATCCCTGGCGTCTGTGGGGGGCCGTTGTAGAGATGAGGCAAGCTTAATGCCCAGAGTTGCCGAGTGTGTTCCCTGGTTGGAGTAGGCACTGAGGCGAGAATTATCGAGTCCGTTGACCCTGGTCCAAGATCCTGCCGCGTCGGGAATTGAACCCTGGTCCCGGGCCGTTCTCTGCTTACAGGTCTGCCGCCTCTAACCAGTGAGCCACACCACTCCACACACCACTGACACAATCAGTGCGGCAGGTCCACTAGCAGCAATTGACTTACAGGCCCTGGGTACACACAGTGTACCGTACTAGGGACTTAGTAGTAAGTCAAACAAGCCAATCAGGGAAACACAAATCCATATGCACAATTTACATAGGGAGCACTTGCACTTTGGTACTGATCAGCAGTGGCAAAGTGCCCAAAGCATCTAGACCAGCAAAAACGAAATAAATCCAGCACACAGCAAAAATACAGGAGGCCAGGGCAAAAAGACAGGGGAAAACCATGCCAAGGATGCCAGATCTAACATTTTCTCCATTTATTAACTATGAAGACTGCTTTTCTAATGCCTATTACAAATTGGCCAGAAGGGTCAGCGAATTGCAGGCACTCTCTGTGCACCCTCCCTACAACATCTTCGATCCAGACAATCAGGTACTCTGGACACATGATTCCTTTTTCCTGAAGGTTGTGATTTCTTTTCATGTAGGCCATACCATCACACTGCCTAACTTCTTTTCTCCATCTCACACTTCAAAGGAGGAGAGACTCCACCGTATGGACCCAAAGAGAAAGTTGTAGCTCTACCTTGATCGCACAAAAGAGTTCCAGGCAGAAGATCAACTCTTTGTGGGGTGCCTAGGGGCTAATAAGGGAAGTCTGTACTGAAATGGACCATCTCAAGAAGAATAGTGCTCTGCATAAATATCTGCTATGCATTGGCCAAGAAGCAACTCCATGAGGGCTTATGTACTTATTCCACCAGAGCCAAGGCGGCGATCACTGCGCTAGCCCAAGGAGTCCCTGACCTGGATATCTGTCAGACAGCAACATGGGCATCTCTGCACATGTTAACCAAGCACTACGGCCTGAACAGTCAGGTCCATTGTGAAGGGCACTGTGTCCGTTTGGTCCTGTGGGACATCCTGGTTTAATTCAGCTTTGCTATCCACCTCTCTGGAGGCATTGCTTGGGTTTTTTATTCTAAGATAAGGAATCTGTGGCTAGATGTCTCTATCAGATGAACAAGTTGCTTACCTTTGGCAATGCCTTATCTGGTAGAGACTCTTATGTAGCCACAGATTCCTTACTGGCCAGCCCATCCTCCACGCTCGCAGAACTGATTACAGTGTGAGAGTCACCCTTCTAAGGGTCTTATAATTTCAGTCCAGTTGTCAGTCTTCATTGTGGACCTGTATTCCTGGTGTGGAAAGTTACGAAAGAAACTGAAATCAGTGCTCTGGAGTGGTATTTATATATGCACCACACATCTCATTGCTGGCGCTGACACCACTGACACAAAGCTGAACGACGTCATCTACTGGCACACAGGGGTACTGCTTGAAAACTTCTGGTTCTAGTCTGATGCCTTGGAAATATTGTAAAGAAAGAAATCTGTGGCTAGATAGAGTCTCTGGAAATAACAACAACGGTCGGGTTGGGGCCCAAGGGAATTTTTTAAGACCAAGCTGCGACACATTCCCTACTTACATGAATCTACACACACGTGTCACAGGGTCTGAAACAAAAGACACTAACGCTACAAAGGTGAAAAACCCAACCAATCACTACACAGAGCCCCTATGTGAATGTGTCAACCTAAATCCCCTGAACGGTCGATCTAGGATACCCATCAGTCACCACACGGAACCGCCCTTCATCATTTGGGATTCCTTAAAAGACCAAACAAGGAGAAGGACTGACTTGACGCAGGAGAGGGCAAAGATGGCTAGGTCTTCTGGTTCTATGCCTAAGATATGTAGATATAACTGAGTGACTGATGTCGCAGTGCAACGGAAAATGTGGTGAAAACAAATAAAGGTGTGTTAAAATTGGGTGAGGAACTGCTAAAGAGTTTTATTCTGGTGTCAGTCCCTCTGCCAACGTTAAAAATGGTCAGAGACAGTCTTAACAAATGGCTGTCAAGATCTAAATCAAGGTCAACATGTTTCAGCAATCACATGGACAATACGTGTCCTTGCTTTCTTCAGGACCTAACTGACTATTGCTACTGCAGGGAAAATATGAAAAAGTGTGTCAATTACTATAAAGTGATTCCGTGATAATAAAGGAAATCAATAAAAGGAGACTTGTACAGAGATCACCTGGATTTCCAAGGCGTCCAACTTCATGTCTTGTCTCTGTGGAAGAAAAGCCTGGCTCCGTTTACGATGCCAGCATCCGTGCAAACCATACCCTTATGACATTACAAGAATTACAGTTCCCCTTAGCTAGCTACATACCCACTGCATAAGTAATGGAGGGCATTGGAAGAAATATGTGACTGTGTTGATGTCTATATGCAAAAAGAAAAGATTCAGAACTATGACTACTAAAGAAGTCTTTTCCGTCCCTCTCCTACCTGAAGCACATAACAGTAGATCCACAGAGAGCAAGAGAGTAGCCAACTATTGACAACCAGAGACCTTCACAGGAGTTCATTGCATCACAAATGAGGGGCATTACATCAGATAAAAGAGGGTTGTATATTTTAATATGCTACCCGCAAGCACCACCAGCTCATCCGCACCACCAAGAAGAAATCCCTGAAGGAACGACTGGACAACAACGCCCACGACAGCAAAGAGCTCTTCACTATCGTCAAGGAGTTCTCCAACCCCTGCACCGGCACCAACGACATCACTCCGTCACAAGACCTCTGCGACTCCCTCGCCTCGTTCTTCCACCGCAAGATCTCCGACATCCACAACAGCTTCGGCGCCCCACCCACGCACCCAACCGTCGAACCAACGCCCCCCACCGCCACCCTTCGCACCTGGACCACGGTGACCACCGAAGACACAGCCCGCACGATGAACACCATCCACTCCGGATCACCGACCGACCCCTGCCCACACCACGTCTTCAACAATGCCGACTCCACCATCGCACCCCAACTCCGGAACATCATCAACGCCTCCTTCAACACCGCCACCTTCCCGGAGAGCTGGAAGCACGCCGAGATCAGCGCCCTCCTGAAGAAACCTACAGCGGACCCCACCGATCTCAAAAACTTCCGCCCCATCTCACTCCTCCCTTTTCCTGCTAAAGTAATCGAGAAGATCGTCAACAGACAGCTGACCGCCTTCCTCGAGACAAACGGATCCCTCGACCCCTCGCAGTCCGGCTTCAGAGCCAACCACAGCACCGAGACCGCCCTCATAGCAGCCACCGACGACATCCGGACCCTGCTCGACAAGGGGGAAACAGTGGCCCTCATCCTCCTGGACCTCTCTGCTGCGTTCGACACGGTCTGCCACCGCACCCTAGTCCAGCGCCTCAGCAACATCGGTATCCAAGAGAAGGCACTGGAGTGGATCATCTCGTTCCTCGCCGGAAGAACACAAAGAGTCCGTCTCCCCCCGTTTCGCTCCGAGGCCACCGAAGTCATCTGCGGCGTCCCGCAAGGATCTTCACTCAGCCTCACCCTCTTCAACATCTACATGAAACCTCTCGCAGCCATCGCACGCCAGCACAACCTCAACATCATCTCTTACGCCGACGACACCCAGCTGATCCTCTCCCTCACCAGAGACCCCGACACCGCCAGAACCTGCCTACACGAAGGGATGAAAGACGTCGCCGAGTGGATGAAGGACAGCCGCCTGAAACTGAACTCGGACAAGACGGAAGTCCTCATCCTGGGATCTTCGCCCTCCGCCTGGGACGACTCCTGGTGGCCCCCAGCCCTGGGCACCGCACCCAAGCCAACCGACCACGCACGCAACCTGGGCTTCATCCTGGACCCCTCCCTCTCGATGACCAGACAAGTCAACGCCGTCTCCTCATCGTGCTTCAACACCCTGCGTATGCTTCGCAAGATCTTCCGCTGGATCCCGACCGAGACCAGGAAGACTGTCACCCAGGCACTCGTCACCAGCCGACTGGACCACGGAAACGCCCTCTACGCCGGAACCACAGCCAAGCTACAGAAAAGACTCCAGCGCATCCAGAACGCCTCCGCCCGACTCATCTTGGATGTCCCACGACACAGCCACATCTCCAGCCACCTGAGGAACCTGCACTGGCTCCCCGTCGACAAGAGGATCACGTTCCGGCTCCTCACCCACGCACACAAGTCTCTCCATGACCTGGGCCCCAAGTACCTCAACGACCGCCTGACCTTCTACACGCCCACCCGCCAGCTACGGTCCATCAGCCTCGCCCTCGCAGCTGTACCACGCATTCGAAGAGCCACCGCCGGAGGAAGATCCTTCTCTTACCTGGCTGCCAAGACTTGGAACTCCCTCCCCATCCACCTTTGGCTGACCCAGGACCATCTCGCCTTCAGGAAACAACTCAAGACCTGGCTGTTCGAGCAGTAGCATACCCCTCCCCCCAAGCGCCTTGAGACCCTCCCGGGTGAGTAGAGCGCTATACAAATGGCATGATTGATTAATATCAGGGCCGCCTCACCAAGCTGGATACACCAAGTGGATTGGCCCTGCTCAGGCCTGGAAGTAGGGAAGTTTGAAATAATTTCCAAGTCCAAACTATTTCGCTTTCTGAGGAATTTCGACCTCATACTGAGGAACTGCCAATCAAATATTTTTTGCCGTCGGTTCCCTTGAAACTTTGGAGCAAAGTCCCCAAACTTCTTGTGGTGCCTGAACTACTACAGGAGGACACTTATGAGGTCCACAGGACCCCATGTGGAGTAGTTTTAGACTCTATGGGGTAGATTTATCAATGGGTTGCATTGCCTTTGCACCATGCAAGGGGGCGCAAGGGCGACACAACTACTAATTCAGATGTATCAAGCTATGCATGGTCACCTTGCGTGGCTTGATAAATCTACACTAACAAAATGCAGCACACATTGCTGTGTTGTGTTACTCTGCCCCAGGGAGGTGGTTCATGGCTGGAGCGTGGGTGTTCCCATGCATCCACCCAAGGATTTTGGCACATTTCCAGATTGACCATTACTGGTAGACCTGGGAATGGGGCAAAATGATATGCCTTCCCAGGTTCAGGCATAACGAGGAGAAATATCTTTATTTCTCCTCTTTTGTTCCTATACAGAAAGAGGGAATGCATATGGGGATTGTTTTTGTGCAGGAATCTGCCTGTTCCTGCACAAAACAATCCTGTTTGCAAAGCAGGCACCCATGCACCATGGCGCAAGGATGCCTGCATTGAAGCTTGGCAGCACATTGTGCTTCAGAGCAAGCAAGTACAGGAATGTGCCATTTTATATTAAATATGGTGGCTTGCTGCACTGCTCTGCATGAAATAATTATAAATCTGCCCCTAAGGGTGACTGGCAGATGGAAACAGCAAAGTCCAGTCCAGGACCAGTTGCCACTGGTCAACTGGCATTCTTCACAGGAATGTCCTCTGCAGCTTTTATAGGTTCCTGGAGCCACCCAGATGATAAGCCTCATGATCTTTGGAGACCTTTCTGCCCTTTTGTTTTAAAAGGAAGGGGGTCCAAACTGCTCGGTCCTTCTTGCCGGTCACAAAAGCCAAGTGCAGCAGATTCAGTCTACCTGGCATCCTTTTGCAAGATCAGCATTTTTCAGAGCAATGACTAATGATGAGGGTCCAGACGTGTACAGTTCATCAGCCTGAGGGGGAGGGCACCCTATGACACTCATAGTTCCTCTATGACCAATGGAGTAAAGGCTCCCAGGTCGTGACAAATCTATTTTTGCCGTAGTCCTATTTGGGTTACTCTAAAAAGGCCAAAAATGCAATGTGTCAGAGCAAATCCACTATGGCAAAGGTCTTTGGCACACTAAACGTGGGCTCTAGATGCCGTAGATATGAGTGGGGAATGTACCTTGGCAATCCTATTGCCGTCCCACATCTAACACTAAAATGCAGTTTGAAGCACTCTCTGTACCCACAACAAACCCAGAGACTGAGGCCTGGTAGGTCACAACAAAGCATGGTATTTCAGTAAAAGGCATTAGATACACAATAATTGTCTTAGCATCTTGTTTTCTCTCTGTCAAGTGTTAGATATGGATCAACAGACCTGTTAAACAGGATTGGACATTACAATGTCAACAGGTTGGCCACAGGTTGCCCACAGCTTCCCTGTGAATATTCTGTGGAGAATTCCAAGTTGTCATCTCTACCCATTCAGGTCAGCCTCTTGCTTGCTTCTTGGCTGCAGTTCACACATTTTGCACACCTAATACCAGGCTTGAGAACAGGCTGGGAGTTGGCAAAAGTGAGTGCTGTTTAGCCCTGTGACAGCTCAGGCAGATTAATGGTAGCTTTCTATTTATTATTTCTATTTAATATAAATTCAAAATCACTCTTGTTTTATATAAAGGACAGCAAGACCTGCCAAACCAAAGATAGCTTTTAGGGATTTATTGCTTTAGGGATGTTGTCATGTTTATTTTCAACATGTGACACTTTTAAATACCACCCATCGGAGCTTGTTCGCTACAACGCCTACATAGGAGTGACTTACTAATATTTAAAAGGGAGATTTTTACCTATTAAAAAGGGTTAGTTTAACCGTTTGCTCAGAAAGCCTTACACTGCAGCAAACAGGCTACTTTGTTAGCCCTGATGTAACGTTTACTTGTCGTACTGAGTGGAGTGTACAATAAGTGCTGCAGCTCAGGGGAATTTTCCATTTCCATGCCTTGGGTGCATTTTCTACATCATTCACAATGGCCTTAGTATGTCAATGAATGATTAGTCAATGACTAAAGGTTTTAAGTTTCAGAGCACATACACTGTGCGCTTACAGCAGTACCACGGTGTGCCATGCCATCTTAGTCAACAGGCTTTCAGAGATAGGAATCAGAGGCACAGCCCTCAAACTATTATCCTCTTTCCTTTCGGATAGGGCTCAATCGGTAGCGGTCGGAACCTTTTCCTCAGAACAATTCACAATCCTCTGTGGGGTACCACAGGGCTCGGCTTTAAGCCTGAAGCTGTTCAATCTATATGTTTCCCCTCTGGCTAAAATCATCAGGAAGTTTGGCTTCTCAGTGGTCTCATTTGCTGATGATACACGGCTAGCCGTATCAATTTCCAGCAACATTGAAGAAAGAGCAGACCATTTCAACCACTGTATAACTCAAGTCCATCAGTGGATGAGTCAGAACTGTCTGAAATTGAATGGGGGAAAACAGAGGTTCTCCTGTTTGGCTCGGACACCTCATTCTGGACACCCAGATGGTGGACGTACTGTCTTGGAAGCCTTCCTATCCCAGTGCAAATGGCAAAAAATCTAGGCTTTATTTTTGACTATCAGCTCCATCACCTCTTCAATCTTCTTCATCTTAAAGATGATTAGGAAAATTTGCCCCTTCATTCCTCCGGAATCCTTAAAAACCCTGGTGACGGCACTAGCCTTGTCCAGGCTGGACTACGTAAATGTGCTGTACATAGGGATCCAAACACAGCACCTTCCAAAGCTGCAGCGTCTTCAGAATCCGGCTGCCAGACTGCTGCTGGATATCCCGAAATTTCAGCCAGTATCGCACAAGTTGAGAACTTTGCACTGGTTCCCAGTGGCCAAGAGGATTACTTTCAAATCCCAATGCCTAACCTTTAAGGCACTCCATGGGTCTGGTCCTCACTATCTGAAAAGCTGACTGAACTGGTACTTGCCTCCTAGAAATCTATGGTCTGGCCACCATAAACTGCAACAAACACCCAGGATCAAGAGAGCTCGGTGGGGTGGAAGAAGTCTCCCGGTCGGGACTGTTAAAACATGGGACATGGGACATGCTCCCAGATAGGATAAAACACAGCCCTACACTTCTGGCCTTTAGAAAAGCACTAAAAACATGGCTCTTCATCAAGTAACTCTCACACACCTAGTTGCAGTGGCAGCCTTGCTGTATTTTGGGGTATTAGTGCCTAGACACCTCCGGGCAGTTGTGCGCTCTATAAATGCTCAAATCAAATAGTGTTCAGAGTCTAAAACAGTAATACATTCAGCAAACAAAAGAGGTTGCATATGTAACAATGATCAATTCCTCATCCCCACTTTATCATTTTAAACAAGAGTTTGTCTTGCAGCAAAGTGAGGTTTTCATCATGTTTCAGATTTAGTTCCAAACATGCCATATTCATTACAATGGATGAACGTTCAGTTCAAAGCTTCTTGTATTTACTTAAACGTTGACCATATTAATTTTAAGGCATAACAAATTCATTTCAACTGCGGTCACATTCATATCAACATATATCAGATTCAGTTCAGTGTAGTTCATTATCATTTTAACACGAGGTAGATTACTTTCAGTGCATGCCATACTCATTCAATTGTGTATGACATTAATTTAACATAGGGCAAATTAATTTTAATAATTGCCATATTCATTGCTATGCCCGACTTATCTATTATGACATGAGTAATATTTATTTCAACAGATCAAGACTTATTATGACAGTTGCCCTATTCCTTTGAAAGTGTGTAATTTCAAATTCAATGAACATGTTACTTGTGTCAACATATGTCATGCATGTTTCAACATGTGTCAGAATTATTTCAAGATGTGCAATATTAATTTCAATGGATGTTGTATATAATTCAAAGCTTCTCATATGCATTTAGGAGTGGGCTATATTCCTTTTAAGGCATGTTAAATTAATTTCATCTGTAATCATCTTCATATGAAAGTATGTCATATTTAGTACAGTGTTGGTCATATTCATTTTGACATTAGTCATCTTTATTTCAACTTATCTTATATTCATTTGGACATGTGTCATATTCATTTGAACTTGGCTTGCATTCATTGATGTATGTCTGACTTTCATTTCATGAGTGTCACAGTCATTTTAAAGAGTGATGCATTCAATTTAATATGTATTATATTCATTCCAATGAATGTTGTATTCAGTTCACAGCATCTCATATTCATTTAAGTGTGGGCCATATTCATTTTAATATACATCAAATTAATTTAAACTAGAATCATATTCAAATGAACATTTTTCATATTCAGTTCAGTGTTAATCATATTCATTTTGATACCAGTCATATTTATTTCAACTTATCTTATATCCATTTGGACATGTGTCATATTCATTTGAACATGGCTTGCATTCATTGATGTATGTCTGACATTCATTTCATGAGTGTCACAGTCATTTAAAAGAGTGATGCATTCAATTTAATATGTATCATATTCATTCCAATGGATGTTGTATTCAGTTTAAAGCGTCTCATATTCATTTACGTGTGGGCATATTCATTTTAATGTATATCAAATTAATTTCAACTGCAATCATATTCAAATGAACATGTTTCATATTCAGTTAGGTGTTAATCATATTCATTTTGACACCAGTCATATTTATTTCAACCTATCTTATATTTATTTGGACATGTGTCAAAATTCATTTGAACATGGCTTGTATTCATTGATGTATGTCTGACATTCATTTCATGAGTGTCACAGTCATTTAAAAGAGTGTAAGATTCAATGTAATATTTGCCATATTCGTTCCAATGTGGGTCAAATTCATTTCAGCACCAGTCTACATCATTTCAACAAGGGTTATATTCACTGCAGGTTTTGTTGTATTCTTTTTAGCAACACCATATTCCTTTCAACATAGTTCCTATACATCTCAGTATATATTTTATTTGGTTCAGAGTGTGCGTTATTGTAATTGTCTACTAGATAGTATATTCATTCTGCCATGTTTCATATTTGTTTTAACACATGTTACATTCATTCTGGTGTGTGTCAAATACATTTTGCAGCACCCCATGCATTTCAGGAGATGTCTTATATGGGGGTCTGTAATTTTGACATGAACAGCTTCCCATATTTTTCCCCTTTCCACAAACCATTGTATAGGTTTTTGTTAAATTGAGTTTTAAGAATTTTCCCTCCATATAGGTGGCAAAATTATCAGTCAGATTTTGCAGGCCATTAGCCATCGTAGACAGCAACACCACATTATCTGCATAGAGCAGAATAGTAGAATAAACGGGTACCACCTGTTTGCGCATCAGCTTTTACCTTTTGCAGGAGACGTCTATCCCATTTATGTACAGTGAAAATTAGAACGGAGCAAAAACGCATCCCTGCGTAATGCCTCTTGTCAATCTAAATCTCAAAGTACATTCCCTGTTTTTCCCATAAAGTATGCAAGCGGTAAAGGATTCACACATCTGTGATAGATAAGAGACTATGTCCGGGGCTCCCAATTCAGCCAGTGTCTTCCACAAATTTGAGTGATTAACCGAATCAAATGCATTGCTCAGAATGGGAGAGCAGAGGTGGATATGCCCTTGGCCTACTATGTATATTTATTGATAATCAAGTTTAAATTGATACACTGCTCTACGGTGCCAATAGCTTTTCTAAACCCATACTGTAAGTCAGTCAAATGTTGTTTTGCTAGAGCCCAGGTTTGTAGCCTTTCCAAGAATATTCTGCCCATTAATTTGGCAGGTGAATCTCATATTGATATTGGTTGATAACACTTTGCTACCCTTTTTAAATACTGAAACTACACATTGGAGGAGGATACCCTTGTGCTGCTGTATTGCAGACCTGGGCTAAAATTGGCACCCATAGCATAATTTCTGATTTAAAAGCATCAATAGGGACCCCATCTAGGCCCAGTGCTTTCCGGCTTCCATATTTTCCAATAGCTGAGGTGACTTCTTCTATGGTTACTGGTTTTAAAGGTAGAAAAGCTGTTGGGTACAAATCATCCAGGGGGTGAAGCTATGTTTATGTTTTTCAGGTTAATAATCCCTCCAACGTGGGTGATCCAGTCCACCAGTGCCACTAGCACCTCCACATTAGCTAAAGAATTATCTGTGAGAAACAGGGAATTAACGATTTGACAGGACACAGCAGAATCACTGGTTTCACCCACCTCTTCCAGATTAGCCCATGCCTGCTCTTAGTGTTATTTTTTCCCTAGGGCCACTGCTTACCTATAGATCAATCTTAATTTTTTAACCTCTTCTTTATTCTAAGAGTTGCCTGTAAAGCTTTCCTTAAGCTCTGGTTTGTCCTCAAGCAATGGTTGTCAAACCAACCACAAATCTTTTTGTTTTTACCTAGGTCCTTATTTGGGGTTCTTAGTTTGTTGGGGATTGCTGATGCGATGTTGCAAAAAGCTGCCAGCAGCCTATCAGTGGTCACATCCCATTCTGTACAGGTAGTAAAAGCTTCAAAGTTGGGCGTGGCTTGCGGAGCCAAGATGATGGACGCACTCTAAGAGTGCTCCTGAACCCCTCCGCCATCCGCCCGCAATCCTTACAGTGAGCGAGGCATCTGAAGCGGCATACTGCTGCTACCCCTCCATGGCACCTCCAGCTGTGATCGGGCAGTGCAGCGCACCGAACCTCATCCTCCTGCCGCGGTGCTCCAGCTGGCCTGTTCCCGAGGTCAAAATGGCGGCTCCCGTATCCTAATAGTGCCCTGGGCTGCTCTTGGTGTGCCTTGCCTGGTTTGTTGCGAATGCTGTTGACCTGGAGGAACCCGCTATAGCCGTGGGGGCACCCGCATTTCACCGGATCTGTTGGTTCCTCCGGCCGGCGCAGGAGGTGGCGGATCGGCGGTGCGGTGACCTGTTGGCCTGCAGTGAGGACGGCTCTCTTCGCCTGTGTTACAGCCTCCCCGGCGGGGCTGCCGCTACATCGGCTGTCGTGTCGGACAGCGGGGAGGCTGGTGGAGGGTTCATGTGGGCCCTGAGGCAGCTACCGTTCCCGCTGTCTCCTGAGTACCCCCCCCCTTGCTGGTGGCACGGGGAGGTGTGGCCCAGATTCCCAGGAGCTGTGACCCTCGTTGGCGCCTCCTTCTCTCTCTGTGGTGGGGATAAACCCTCGGCCGCCATTTCGGGCGGTGGGGAGACGGAGTCTGTTGCCCCACCGCGATTCATGGACTGCACTCCTCGGGGGGCCTAGCGGAGACACATCTGGGTGGTGGAGGAAGCCCCCTACCTGTGTGCTGGCCCGGGAGGGCGCTGTTGATCCGCGGTGAAGTCCACTTCCAATTCACTGCCTCCTGGTCCTCCATGGGTCTTTATCCGTGACTTGACGTAACCTGTGCCATGATCTCGCCTGGTGGTCCAGCTGGGAGACCGGCGGTCGTGCTGGACAGCGCTAGACAACGGGAACTGTGGAGCAGCGGTTGTGAGGTACTTGGGGGCCCCAGTATTGTGAAATACTTGTTGGTAGGAGAGCTGGGACATATGAGGGGGTCCCCCAACTATAGGGGGGGTTCAGCCAGGTGTCGGACCGGGTGTGGACTGGCTTTGAGTGGCCTCATCAGTATTTAGTGCGGCCTGGTTCTTTTTTTCAGCTTCATCAGGACCAAGCTGGAGTGAACCTGGACTCCCCAGTCCCTGCAGTCCTCCTGTGGGAGGGTTCATGGTATGCAGTGATCCTGGGCCGGGGGTGGATCTGGGGACGTCCTCGGCCGCATAGATGGAGCAGCGGGGGGGGGTCCGGGATTGGGCCCATTCTTCGTGTGCTGGGCCACCGGCTTGTCCAGCCAGCCCGGAAGCGACTGTTGGGCCTCTCTACTCCTGCCCCAGCCTGCACTTTAGGTGTTGAACTGTACAGCAGCGGTTTCAGCTAGAGCCTCTCCTTTGCTCTAGACACTCCTGCTATTTGACTCTGTTTTATTTGAAAGGCGCCACCCCCTCCCGGCGTGGAGGCAGGGGATTGGCGGAACCGGGGGGTGCCACCATGGGGAGAGCTGACAGGTCGGCGAAGAGCCCTACCGCGTAAACCAAGATGGACCGCTTTACCAGATCAGATGTCGGTGCGACCGGGGGCCCCTCTGAACAAGAGCCGTCACTGGCTGCGGTTCTATCCACCATACTACAGGCATCCCACGCCTCGCAAACGTCAGTGGGGGGCAATATCGCGAGGTGCATGTGGACAAGACCCTCATCCAGCAGGATCTCCAGAATGCCACTGATCGGATCAAGGATACTGAAACCCAGATCTCCACTGTAGAAGAAGACATCAAGCAACTCAAGGGGCAGATGGCCCATCTCCAGTCGCACACCCAGGAGTTACACCGCCGCGCGGGAGATGTGGAAAACCGGTACCGCGCAACAACCTCTGCCTTGTGGGATTTCCGGGGGGAGCGGAGCAGGGCCGCCCATCGGACTTCCTGGATAAGTGGCTACGATCGTGGGTCCCTGAGGACTCTCTCTCCCCATGGTTCGCGATTGAGCGGGCCCACAGATCTCTTGCCTCTAGACCGCCACCTCAACCAATCATAATGCACATTCCCAACTTCAAAGATCGGGATGCTATCCTTGCTGAAGCCCGCAAGCAGCAGCGGCTCCTCTATGAGAATCATGCAATAATTTTTTTTCGGACTATACCCGTGAGGACCAGGGTCAACATCGCTCCTTTGGTGAGGTGAAGCAGAAGCTGAGAGCGCTCAACATCCCGTATCGCCTCCTTTTTCCGGCACACCTGAGAGTGGTGTTCGCCAACAAAACCTTTTTTTTTTATTCTCCTACTGAGGCTTGGACATCGGCAACTGAGGAGCGCCCTCTGCGGCCTGGCAGCCAGTCTTTGCCCCTGGGGGGGGGTGCGGGCGGTGGAACTGACCATCTAACACCTTTCGTCCCCCAGCCGCAGTGCAACCGCCACCGCAGGCGCCGTGGACAGAGGCGGACCCGGTTGGACTCCCCCCGGGGCCGCTCCCAGCCGCCAGCGATGCTCTCCAGGGAGTCTTTAGCCAATAGGCGCTCTGGCTCCTCTGCCCGCCTGGAGTGTGGAGGTTCCTCGCCCCGGCCCTCTCACCTTGATCTTCCAGAGACTGACCTTTCGTGCAGCCTGATGCTCCTGAGGGATCCTGCCTGATCTTGTCCCTACCTGCCGGGCCTGGCTCCGCAGACGGGGACTGTGTTAAGTGTTGACTTATGTTTATTACCTCTGATGATCTCGTTCACGTACATCCTGTCATGAGGAGGGGTCCTCCATGCTTACCTACTTCCAAGCGTTTTAGTTTGGTCCTGTTTTATTTATTAATTGTTGGAGCGACCGATGCTTCCGTTCCTGAAGTGTAGGGTGGGGTTGGGCGTGGGAGGGTGGAGGGGAGGGCCGTTGTTCCCTGGAGTTGTAGTCTTTAGCTTTGTTTTTATTTTTTTGTTTTTGTTTTTGTTATATCAGTATTTACACAGCACTCGAACTTGCACCCTGCTTTTTGTTTCAGACATCACAGAGCGGCACAGAGTCTTGTTAGATGGACAGGATACACTCTTAAAGCAAACAAATGCTTGTGTCAGTGTGAGATCCCAAGCGCAACTACACACCCCTAACATACTGCACGTCCTGAACCAGGCAGCACCTACCATGCTCGCTGATACTGTGCCCAGGGCGTCTCTCCACCTATTGTCGTGGAATGTCAATGGCCTGCTGGACCGGCATAAGCGCACAGCGGTTTTCAGATATGCGCGGCGTCTCCACATAGATATTCTTATGCTTCAGGAGATGCACCTCTTGGGTAACTGCTGCCCCTTCTTGGCTCGCTATGGCTACGACAGAGTATGGCACTCCGGCTTCTCCAGGGGCTCGCGAGGGGTGGCTATCCTCCTGAAGCGCACCCTGCCTTTCGTTCTTTCCCAAGTGTTTCATGATTCTCAAGGGTTGTCTCTGACAGTTTGTGGGTCGCTGGATGGGTCCCCTCTCACTCTCTTGTCAGTATATGCTCCCCCCTCAATGCTCACGTCCACACTTGTGCACACGGCCGCCTTGCTAAACAATATGCCCTTGTGTAACACGGTTGTTACGGGTGATTTTAATGCAGTTTTGGCACTGGCCCTTGACACGATGAGTCCTCCACTCGCTACACGATCAGCGCGTGCAAAACAGCTGCAGAGCTGGTCAGAGTCCCTGGGACTTTGCGATGCATGGCGCACTTAGCACCCTCGCACCACTCAATTCACTCACACCTATGCAGCCCAACATACAAAAGCACACAGAGATGCAGTCTTTGTCCCCATGCCTGACTGTTCTGGGATTATAGATGTCCGCATTCTGCCCAGAGGCATTTCTGACCACTCTCCAATACTTCTCAGCACAGGGGCTCCCCCTCCTTCGTCTCGCCAAACATGGAGGATGAATGCCTGGTTCCTCCAAGATAAAGCCTTTAAAAAAGTGGTGGGGAGGGTGCTTAAACAATACTTTGTTACTAATGAGGGTTCTGTAGCCTTCCCAAGGACCCTATGGGAGACGGGGAAGGCGACCATATGGGGCGTCGCAAAGGAGCAGCTAAAGATCCAGAGGCAGGCGCAATTGCAGGAGATATCATCCAAGGAAGCGCAGGTGCTCCGACTAAAATAGCTACTATCCTCATCAAAGGATGCCCCTCAGGCCCCACAGCTTGCTCACCTTTGAGATGACATTAGACAGCTATCACTGGCAGCAGCGAAGCTCCTTTGCAGGTCTTCAGTGGCGAGGGTCTACGAGTGGGGGGACAAAAATGGCAAGATCCTGCACAGGTTGGCCACATACCCTAGGGCGAATCGTACTATCCTAGAGGTGGCTGATGAGGATGGAGCGGTCCAACGCGCCCCTCTGGTGATGGCTAACACTTTTGCGGCTTATTACCGGAGACTATACACAACGCGGGCCCCCAAGCTGTCACTCTCAGCCCTCCTTGAGCGGGGTGGGGTGCGTCTCCCTAAATTAGAATTGGCAGTTCAGAAAGACTTGGACTGCTCCATTTCATGCAAAGAAATCGAGAAAGCAATCACCCTCACCGCCTCGGGCAAGACACCGGGCCCCGATGACCTTCCCTAGGAGTATTATGCGGCATACCGAGACGTCTTGGCGCTTCACTTGACCAGCTTATTCCTTGAAGCCGCGGAGAAAGGGTCCTTGCTGCAGGAAACGGACATCGCCACCATTGTGGTTCTACCGAAATCCCAGCCCCCCTCACATACATGCGTGGATTATCGTCCCATCTCCCTCCTCACCACCAAAATTAAGTTTGTTTGCCACCATTCTGGCCCAACGATTGAGGCCCAATGATTGAAACCCTACTTGACCGTGCTGATCCATCTGGACCATTGTGGGTTCATGCCTCAGCGAAAAAACCATCATTGCCTCCGGAGGCTGCAGCTGGCTTTGGCCCATCGTCATGTGCTTACCCCATACTTAGCACTTTTGTCCGTGGACTTCGAAAAGGCCTTTGATACGGTGGACTGGACGTACTGCAGGATGTATTGGCCGAGATGGGGTTCGGGCCTCAATTTAGATGATTGGTCCGTGTCCTTTACGCCGACCCGAGGGCACGAGTGCTGTTCAACGAGGCGCTAGCTGTGGCCTTTCCCATTGCCAGGGGCACGAGGCAGGGCTGTCCCCACTCCCCGTTGTTATTCGCCCAAGCGATGGAGCCCTTGGCTTCCCTGGTGCGTGCTGTGGAACGCATTTGTAGCTGGGAGGGGCCTACTACCGAAACGGACAAGATCTTATTATATGCAGACGACGTCCTGCTCTTCTTGGCTGACCCAGCCTCCTCCGGGCCATACTGTCTCCAGACCCTACATTCTTTTGAGCAGGCCTCTGGCCTGCGGCTAAACCATGGGAAATCAGTTCTGGTCCCCCTGCATCTCTCGAGGGAATGCTTTGAGTGGCAATGCACCATACCACTCCAGCGACAATTCTTTAAATACTTGGGTATATGGATTACCATCCTTCCCGAGCTGGGCTGGGCTCTTAATGTAACCCCGTTGGTTAAGAAGGCCAAGGAAGAGCTCCTTAAGTGGAAAGCGCTGCCCCTGCACCCCTTGGGGAGGGTGGCATTGTTTAAAATGATGATCCTCCTCCAGATTGCTTTATGTCCTCCAAAATACCCCCTTCTGCTTTCCCAGGACTTGGTTCCGGGAACTGGACAGTTTAACTACCCGGTTTCTCTGGAGCGGTGGGAGGGTGCACCTGGCTCTGTCTACATGCTGGATTCCCTCCTTTGATGGGGGTATGGGGATGATGCACTTATATATCTATTTTTAGGCCGTACAGGCCCTGGTGGTCCACGATTGGTTCTAAGGGGGCTGGGCTGATCTGGCCTATAGGCTGGAGTTGAATGAACTAGGTCTGCCTAACATCCAGGCCATAATGTACAGGGCCCATCACATCCCGATTGAACGAGGTGATGTGACCTGTGTTAAGGCCTGGCAGGCCTCGTTGCGTCAAACCGGATGGATGCATAAACTGACCCAATGTACACCCTTTTGGCACGGGACCTGGCTCCGGGAGGTTAGCGGTATACAAGGTTTTAAAACTTGGGATATTATTGGCATCTCACAACTTGGGGATGTATGAGCTAAAGGCCATCTACTTACCTTTTAGGACCTCCAAACTCGCTACTCCCTACAATCGTCCCAATTTTATCAATATTTACAGATGAGACACGCCCTCCATGCGCACATCCTGGATGCCACGAGGCTCCCCGACTACAGTCCCACTGAGGCCCAGACAATGATGGTGGACTTGGGTAGGGGGGTATCTCCCGTACTTACCGCACTTTAGTTAAAAACACACCCGCCTCCTTAGATAAGTTGAGGGAACGATAGGTGGAATGGGTGGGTCCCCTCGATGAAGTGGACTGGCGTTATGCTCTCATGGCCCTCAGGACAGTCACTGTCTGTCCAAACTCAAACTGATTCAGCTATACTATCTGCACACTGCGTATTTCACTCCCTGCGCCTTTTCCGAGCGGGCTTGCCCCCGGATGCGTCTTGCGCGAGATGTGCACACATCCCGGCTGACTTTTTCCATATGATTTGGACATGCCCCCGGTTGGAGCAATTCTGGGGATCTCTTGAGTCGGAACTTGCAGAGGTGTTGGGGTGGGAGGTTCTTCATGACCCACGTCACTCATTGAGGGGAATCACAGACGGGCTGGATGGGTCTAGAAATGAAAAGTTATTTTTTAATACTGCCATGATCGTGGCCGAGCGAGACATAGCATCGGCTTGGATAAGTCCTGATCCACCTGATTTGGGGAGGTGGCGTAGAGGGGTAGCAAAGGGGTGCGGCAAGAAGTACCGTAGAGTGTGGGGGAAGTGGTTGGGTAATGTTGAGGGTTTCATGTAACTTGCCCTCATATTTTGCCTGTGTATGTATTTTGGGGTTCGTGATTGGGGGTTGCATTGACTATGAGAATGACTATCGTAACGATTTCTGTGGATTTGTTTTATGTGTTCAAAATCAATAAAATGTGACCATAAAAAAAAAAAAGCTTCAAAGTTTTCCTTTACTACTGTTTCTATCAAGCTGGTATTCAGTTATGCCTGCCCATTTCAGGCTTACATCATTACCGCCTACTGTTTCAATGTGTGCAGCTAATTTGTGCCCCTTCCTTTGGTTGGTGGTAATATTGAGGGTGAGCTTTATCACGCAATGGTCACTTAAGTTAGAAGGTTCTATCGCAAGTGATTTAAACAAATCCAATTTGTTAATTGAAATTATTACATGGTTCATAGTCGAGCAGTGACCATTGTCATGAAAGGTAGGCAACAAGGGTCTGTTGTCTTCCTTACTCTGCTCCGTCACCTCTAGGTTAAGCTTATACATAACTTAATTTATGGATTGTCAATATGTATCGAAATGAGAAATGTGGCTGTCCTCTCCCGGAACAATCCATGTAACCACAAACTGCACTGGATGTTTATTGGTATTTGCTTGTATAAACATCCCTCATCCAAATATAAATACAGTCTGTTTCATTTTTCTTAACACATTATTCCAATTAGTTTTCAAGTTCTGTAACTACCACACGTCTTGTATTATTAAAAACATTATTATGAAAATTGATCAGAATAATCCCATACTTCTCGTTGAATGGTGAAAGGTCGAGCTGGAAATAGCAAGAGTTAGTATATGCTTTATTGATGGTAACAGAGGCTAGGTTTGATATAAGGATTGTCTGGCCTCTCTTCGCTCTCCCACTGCTCGAGGGGGAGGCAGGGGCCATCATGGAGACATAGCCTTCTATATAAAAGCTTTTCACTTGCCAGGTTTCCTGTAAAAATATTAGTTGTACAGTGTTTATGGTTTTCACGCAGTCCAAGTTCTCTAGTTTATTGCATACTCCTGCTACATTCCAGGATTTAATACTCTCCTGGTATTGTCAGCTTGTACGTCTCACCTCCTTCATATTGATCATACTTCTGGGCCACCATGTTCCAGTGTACCTTTTCTTTCCCCATAGACTCCTGCTGTCAATCCTGTTCATTTAAGTTAGATATGGGAGGTAATCGACTTGAGGTGACCAGAGGGGTACCATGGCAAAATCTATGTGCCTGTGCCCTATTGGATAGTCCGGAGGAATTCAATCAGGGGGACACGCAACACCTGATTTGCAAACCTGGGACAATTATTTGGCCTGTAAACGAACCCAAATGGGAAAGCCTTCATTTTCCTTGTTGAAGATGACATCCTAAGGGATGCAGCAACAGCTCATATATTTAAGGATTCTTACAGTTAATTATTAAATAGTCCCCTGAAGCGTCTTTGTGGTGAATGCCCAACCATGGGGTTCTCCTCACGAACACCACTTGCTGTGCTAGGCCCTGTGTCCAGCCAGAATTTGCTGTGAGCCAAAAAATGAATTTGTTTCTCAGGGGCATGTCATCTTCTCTGCTGTGTAGTGGTAGTACGGGAACATAGAATGTGTATTCCAGTTTTAGTTGAGGATAAGTAGCATAGGGGTTACCAACATGGTTGGGTGAATTACTATTAACAAAATCCTCCGTTGTTTGTGCCTTCTTGGGATGCTGAGGTAGATCCACTGAGTTGCCCTTGGCTATCCGCTTGTGAAGAGCTTGGCATGAGTGGAGTGAAAGTGATGAATTAGTTGGCAAACTCATTGCTTTGAGCTGCTGCACCTGCTCTGTAGTCAGCTATTCAGATTTTATTAGATGCTTTGTTTTCTCAAAGCAACTCTACATGAAGAGATCTAGGGACTGTGGATTGGAAAATAAAGACTCCACCCTCCCAGAAAAAGGTGAAGGAGAGGTAGAAGTATCTCTACCTAGCAGCTGCATCAATGATGAGGGATTACTCTGTAGTAATTTAGCTGTTTTCAGTATATTACTTGTTAAATTGGTGCAAGTTATCCTCTTGACGTTTCTGTTAGGCATGGAACAAGGGCTAGGGCAGGGGCTGCCAATATCACCTACTTCACCAGGTATTCTGTTAGGGGCCTCAGAGGGGGTGATTAAATGGCAGGCTTCTCTCAGAGTGTTCAATTTGTGCTGTAACAATCCCTAGCTCTCTCCAGCATGCAGTCAAATGAGATGTATTTTGCAGGCAAAGTTGGAGTGGAATTTCCCCTGCAAATTTCCTTTTAACCATCATAAAGTTGGTATGTGATAGCCCCACACCAGCAAACTGAAGATGTGCAATTTTAAAGCTGGCAGCCCTATATCTTTCATAAACTTAAATGGTCTAGGGCAATACTTTTGCTCCGTGAGGGCCATGAGAGGTGACCCAGCCCAGCCTCTTTCAGGCTATGATGGGCTAAGATGAGCCTGTCTTGGCACAGGTGCATGCCTGGGCATGTCCCATGCTGTGGGGAGCTGCATGAGCTTTAATAGCGCAATGTTACTGTACAGAGGAAGCTGGGGGACAAGTCCCTCACTAGCCAGGGCCACAAGAAAGAATGCTGGCAGTGAGGGCAAGGAAACAACTTTGAAGAGATACACATGTCACTTTTCCCTGCTGCACCAAACAGGATCCAATTTGGTGGGCCTCTGGTTGCACACATATACATCTGAAGTGATCGCATTAACCAAGAGAGGTTTATTTGGTCGCTATGGGCTTCTCGTCGGATGGGTTATGCAAGCGTGGGTGTGGTTTGAATGCTACCTACCTCCATATTATCTGGGAATGCCGGGAGGTGGCTGCGTATTGGACGCGAATACATGCTATAATGGAGAGTGTCACCGGGGTCGCTTTGCTGCCAGAGGTTCGGAGATGTTTGTTGAATGTGTGGGAACCGAATGATTACAACGTTGCCCAGGCCCGGTGGGCGGCCCTTGGGAACATGATCGCAAAGCGGGATATTGCGCAGCTGTGGGGTTCCCAACGGCCCCCGCCGTGTCAGTATGGAAGGAGAATATGGACTGGTGTATGTTTAGAGAGAAGACGGTGTATTCGGCTAGGGGTAAGCCTAGGGGTAAGCCTAGGGCGTGGGCCAAAGTGTGGGGTCAATGGAACGCATATAGAGGGAACATCTGCGCCCCCCCCCCCCTTGAGGAAGCCCGGGATCCCTCCCATCCCCCTGATCCGACATTCCTGGAAGACTCTGCTATTTTCCCTGATTTGTGACTTCCCCACGATGTCTCCCCCACCCTGACTTTTACGTTGTTTATCTGATATTTCTCCTGTATTGATGGTCCCCACCCTGGTTGAAGCACGACTTTGTCCATCATACTTCCGCCTTGAGAATTGTTTCGTTTTGTTTTCCCTTTGTTGTTCTTTCTTCAAAAAAAGAAAAACGGCTGTATCCTGACTACGTTCTGTGTGCACCACACTGGATCCTGTATTTTGCCTGACCTCTTGGTAACTGACTGCTGAATTCTGATTTGCATATGCTATTTGTCGTGCCTTAGCGGCCGGCCCGAGTGGTTGTAGGCCCATACCTGTACCCATATTTTCACTTTACAATAAAGGTTTAAAAATTTTTTTTTTTTTTTAAAAACCAAGAGAGGTTTAATAACTTGAAATAGAGAATTTCCCAATGATTGGTTTACCCTTTTTTATTTTTCAGTTAAGGTGTCACATGGCCCATTACTGAAAGTGGAAGAGAAGACTAAAAAGCAAACTGGGCTTGGAGGGATTGTATCACTCTGCCCAGATTTCCATCCTGCAAATCAGTGGGGTAATGGTAGATATTAATCCATTGGGATTGAAATGTAACTGGTTCTCATTTAAATCTGGGGTCTAATTGTATATGAAGCATTACCATATGTTAAAGAAACTCTTCTTATATTATAAAGTCTTCATCATGTTCTTACATTTTGCTTGTGTAATTTACATCCCAAATATCTTGAAGATTCTACATGTCCTTTGGCACTTGGGGATGAGCCAGATCACTGGTTCGGCCTTGGCCTAACTGCAGAACCCTTTTAAGAGAAGGACACTGGCAATTGCAGAGCACAACCTTCTAAATGATCTGGCTCCTGCTCACCCTTTACAAGTACGACCAGCGGACCACTGTTCCAGCAGGGTTTGACACGGTGGGTGGCTGCTGCTTGCTAAATTAATTGACTGTGTCTCTTCTGTTACTCTCCTCTATGCAGAGACTGATCCTCAGGTGCACAATACTTTACGATACTCAAGGCGGGCTCATCTTATCTGATTTCTAGGAATTGTCCCACTTTGTTGTTCTCTTCCTTATTTGTCCTGTTCTTAGCAACAACCCTTTGAATCAGTTGCTGTGGATTGCCCATTTGATCTCAATTTCTTCCTGCTCTTTAATTCTATTTGTCTGTTATTCTGGACTGCCAGTTTTGAGCTAAATGTAGAGTCCCAGAAGCACACTCTACAGCTGGGAGACTACAGACAAGTTGTGGACACTTCACATCCTGACATTAGGTGTAAGACACCGCCCACACCATCTGCTCTGCCTCACTAATTTGTTTATTAGGTTTAACGTTGACTGGAGATTGAGGTGAGCCAGATGTTTTTGTTTAACTTCTCTAAACTAGCAGATGGTCACTTACCTTAAAGTTTCCCTAACTGCTTGCTCTAGGTTTTAAAATGTTTAGAAGCCTAATCAAACATTTGCTGTTTCTATTCAAGAAAGTTTAGGTAAATCTGAATACGGTTGATGCCCTTGACACAGTGCTCAAGGACATTCATTTACTATTGAACAAGGACATAAGGGCACATGAATGTAAAATGTAAAATGTAGCATACTTAGAGGCAATCACATAAAGACCAAAGTGAATAAATAGTGCTTTTTAGAAAATAGTAAATAAATGCACTGAGAAAGTAGTTTGGTATGGTCTCTCCTTGGATGTGTATGTCAAATTGACCTTTTGACCAGAGTTTTAGTCTACAATGTCATCCATTCATACTGAACCCAGTGTTGAACGTGGCATAGCGCCATTTCCTTTTTTTCCCTTTCAACCATGCTGTAAAACATGGCAAAAACAATTAACAAAGGCATTACATCTTGCATCGGCGACAATTATTTTTGGCTTTACCAATTTGCCAGTGCTTGTTTGTGAATGTTGGTATGAGATTCTGGATTACCTCGATTCCCCTAACAGCAATCTGAGGTTTTAAAACACATTTGGCCATGTGGGCACCAGTTTCATACATTCTAAACTTTTAATTCAGATTTTACCCAAACCTTTTCAAATTTTAAGAAGGGACTTCAGATACATTATCAGGACATATTGTTCACACTTGTTTGTATATGTTTCAATCATATGGTAAATGTTAGAACTGGGGGTCTCTAGTTGGCTGAGGTAGGTACCTTAGTCCAAATAGGGACCCTTGCTTCTAGTCAGGGAAAGGAGGGACACACTCTTAGATAACCCTGCTCACCCCCTGGTAGCTTGGCACGAGCAGCCCGGCTTATCTCCAAGGCAATGTGTAAAGTATTTGCTCCACACTCCCAGTAACACAGTGATAACACTACAAATAGAAACCGCACTGATTAGGAAAATAGCGGTATCTTTATCAAGAAGAAATACGATGAGACCAAAAGATTAAAGTATACAGCATATGCGTATTCATAATATTTCACAGGGCCGGTTATTAGGCCAACAATCACTTGTAGGTTATTGCGGTATAGATGATCAGTTCACGATGATCTAATGCAGTCCTAATGCAATGCTATGCAGTTCGTAATGCAGTTAGTAATGTAGAAATAAGACAGTCCTTAATGCAAGTACTCATGCGGATCGTAAAGCAAGTAACAATGCAGTTCGGAATGCAAGTACTAATGTGGATCGTAAAAGCAAGTAATAATGCAGTTCATGGTGCAAGTATAATGCATATCGTAAAAGCAAGTAATAATGCAGTTCGTAGTGCAAGTACTAATGTGGATCGTAAAAGTAATTAATAATGCAGTCCGTAATGCAAGTACTAAAGCGGATCGTAAAAGCAAGTAAAAATAAAGTCTGTAATGCAAGTACTAATGCGGATCTAAACGCAAGTAATAATGCAGTTCGGCACCGATCGCGGTCCTGATGAAGATCTCTATGCCACTCTAAGCTGACTCGCAGTCAGCGACTACCAAAATATGCCCCCGATACTGTTATGAAGGAAACAAAGTGCAGCTCCGCAATCCGACCCCGGGACTGCCACTCCTCGGCGAGTACGGGCTGCGATATTGACTAGTGCGGAGGCTCGCGCTGCAAAGATGGGAAAGGCCGAGAGCAGTCTCTCGTAGCATGCACTCCGCCCCAGGCGGAATAACACGCACGCTCGCTGAGCGTTACATGGGGGTGAAGTCTCTCTCTCCTCTCCTCGCTGCTTGGGCGTCACGCTATGCGGCTTCGAGTTGACGGTGGCTGCTCCTTGCATTGAAAGTCGGGCTACCAGGAGACGGCCTTGCAGCTGATCAGCTCTCGGCACGACTCCGTTGATCTTTGGCAAAGGACCTCGGACCCACCATGGTGAAGGTTCACAGGTCTCTCCTTGACAAAGGCAGGCTCAGGCTGGCGACAGTGATTTCTCACGCCTCCCCCTTGGGACGACGGTCCGAGCCGATGGCGATGAAGATCACAGCACTTCTGGTCACACTGTCAATCGAAGCAAAGCGCAAGACTGCTCTGGGGCATACGGTCACCGGGCAATTCTTACGAAGGGCTCAGGCTGCAAAAAGCACACGCACACAGCGTCGCTGAGACACACTTCAAAACTTTGATGTTCCTGAGTTTCCACAACAGGGAGCCAGCTCCTCTCGGGCCCTTGGAGACAAGTTACTTCAGGACACAGCAAAGTCCCTTGTCCTCTCCTTAGTCAAATCAGCAAACTGCAGGCCAGCCCCATAACACACAGCAAGGGCATTCCTTCTATTCATTCTCTTCAGCTGTTCTTCTTTGGCAGAGTTTCCTCTTGATCACAAAGTAGTTTCAATCCTTTTTCAGGCTTGAGTTCAGTCTTGAGTTCAGGGGTTTTAGCTCTCACATTTATACCCCTAAATGTCTTTGAAGTCTTTGTGTTCAGGGGGCTCTGAGCCCTGGCCAAATCAGACCTGGGTGTCTTCCTGCCAGTGCATGCCTTCTTTCTTTGATAGTCAGGGTCTGGGCCCCAGACGCTCCGGAGGAGGTGGAGCCATTCTTTTGTGGCAGCAGCACAACTCTCTTCGCATCAAAGGGGCTACTCCTCCCACCACACCAAATGCAGGCCAGCCTGTTATTGTCCCACCTACTCCTCCGTGGGGGCAGGACACTGCCCAGACCCTCTCACATCCAAACCCAGACAGTCAATACACAACCAGGCAGAGGGACGCAGGATGGTTAGGACAAAAAAAACAGCCACTTCTAAAAGCGTGGTTTCTAAACACACAATTTTAAAAAATCTTAACAAAAAGATGAGTTATTAAATTCTGAGTTCAGGCACACTAAACTCCATCTCTTCATCTTATGCCTATGGGAAGATATGCTGGAAACATGTGACACAGCATTCCCCATTCTGTCCTATGGGCAAGATGGCCTTGCAACAGTGAAAAACGATGTTGGCAGTCTTTCACTGTCAGGACATGGTACACACCTCAGTACATGTCCTACCATTCACATACACTGCACCCTGCCCAGGGGGGTACCTTGGGCCTAGTATAGGGGTGTCTGATGTGCATAAAAAGGGAATGGTAAGGCCTGGCAAGTGTGTGCCCTTGTCAGTACAACAAGGCAGTTAAACTGAGCACAGGCACTGCAGTGGCAGGCCTGAGATCTCATTTTTGGGGCTCCTTGTGTGAGTGGCACAATTAGTGCTGCAGGCCCACTAGTAGCATTTGCATTACCAGCCCTGGCACAAATAGTGCACTTTACTAGGGACTTTACTAGTAAGACAAACATACCAATTATGGACAACCAATTACCATAACACTTTATACAGGGAGCACTTGCACTTTGACACTGATCAGCAGTGGCAAAGTGCCCAAAGCATCTAAGTCGGCAACACAATGTTAGAAAAAGGTCTGGGAGGAAGGCAAAAAGTTTAAGGAAATTTAGCCAAAAAGGGCCAAGTCCAACAGTAAAGATGTCCACACCAGACCTATTTGACATTTGTGGTACCAAGTACTGGTAATGGTACAGACACTTGAAAGGATCATGCCTGTGCTTGTCAGGGTATGCTCTGACTCATTTGAGTGCTATGCTGAAGTTGTTGACAGCCATGCTGTCCCTGTACAGTGTTTGGAATACATTTGGAATTGTCATGCATATACAGATCTGTTCATCATCCCAAGCCTTATTGCCATAGACAGTGGTTTGGATACAGAGACAGAAAAACAAGGATGTTGCTGCTTTTTCAGAAGTACTTATCGGAGAGCATGCCCTCAGGTGCACCTTTTCTGGTTGAGCTTTCAATGATTGCCTAGCCAGAATCTTTAAGAGGGCTGTTAGTTTTCAGAAAGGTACTCCCCATTGGACCCTGGGACCAAGTGACCAAAGGAAGGGACATCAATACAGAGGAGAGGATTTCAAGGAGCACTCTCACGCATCCATTCATTTATCCATTCAGGAACTGAGATTCTCAGTATTGTAAGTTGTACCACATTGAGGTGCCTCACTCCTTAGAGGAAACCTGTGAAGAATGTGAGGTTAGATACTGTCAAAAGCACATCCCTATGGACATAGGTAAGGGGCAGCATCACACTAATCCTTTATGGTCTTCCTGAATAGCGTGCGTCAACACCCCATCAGGGGTAACAAGCGCTATATAAATACAAACCTTTTTACAAAGCGCTATATAAATACAACACTAATCCTCTATGGGTCCCGGAGTAGCGTGCTACTCGCCGAAAAAGCGCTTCAACCCCTCGTCAGGGGTAGTAAGCGATATATAAATGCAATTACAATACAATACTGTATTTTTGAAGCCCCCCACCCCCCCAAAAAAAAAGTGGGTCTGGTCCTACCTTATAATAGGGGGTCACTAATGGATACAGGAACTGTCGCACACATGGGCATATTCGTGACCAGGGTGTTGGTTCTAGAGACGGAACCTGCTAAGCAAAGATTGACTCCAGAAGATGTTTTAATCAACTTGTTGGAACTTGATTCAATGGCAACAGGTTTGTACCATGAGGAGGTGTAATTGGAACTGGGGTGGAGAGGCCTCAATGTCGCTGAAGCAATTGGGTCTTGGGTCCTCTGGATGTTGTTCAACCCAGAGGTACGAATTTAACTCACATGCTTATTCTTTACTTTAGAGTTTTTAAGTTTAAGGAACAAATCATTTCTACGTCTGCAGTGATAAAGAAGAGGCAGCAAGCTACCATGTTTGCTTCATTTGATATCGGATTAATTTGTTCAAACCCTTAATCATTCATCTTTTTGTACACCAAATAATTTTTGCACTTCATCCCATTTAATTATAAACTACTTTTTAAATGTGCGTGTGGCCTCGTTTGTGACTAATCATAAAATGTGATTTCATCAAGTCTGTCGAATGGCTTTAATGAGCAGATGTGACATGCTAAAACTAATTCCAGTCTTGCCAACATGAAATCCTTCTTTGCATACATCAACTGCTGTGTCTGTTTCAAAGTGCAATAGCTGGTTGATTGTATAATCCCTTCCCCTCCACTTGAAATTGACCTAATTCTAAATAAAATGGAATATTGAAGATTAAAACATCAAACATAAGCGGAATTCTCAAGGGACAGGATCACAGCACAGAAATGCCTATTAATATGCACTGCCCTCGTGTATATTCATGTCACAGATGCAGTGAAAATAGTAGCAATTATTGATGCGACTCCTAATACATTATGTTTCGATAGTTAATGTGGAAAATTGGGCCGAACTGCACTTATTATTTACCACATCATGTCCGGGCAGATGTAAACATTTTAGCAATTCCCTGACTTGACCAGGCTAAAACCTCACATGATCCCTTCCACACCTAGGAGGGGCATGCAGCAGAAATTACAAACAATATAAATCACCCTGCAGTCTTTTTTTCAATTCCTCGTCCATCATCCCCTTTGTTATCGCTTTGTTCGCCCTAAGTTGGCAGGGTATGCCCAGACGTGGGTCCCTTGCTCACTTTGCCACTGGATTCAAGATAGCCGGGCTGATGAGGGTTATGAACCCGAAACCGGTCCCAGGATGCGTGTTTCCGGTCCAGGGAAGACATGGCTTGGTAGTTCCGGATGGACTGTTCCCATGAGGCACAGGGTCAGACTGATTTGCATATGGTGGAGTGAGCTAAAGAATGATAATGGATTAAACCCAGATCAGTTAACTGGGGGTGAGTGTTTGATTTGCTCTAGCACTCCGTCCATCATCCCCTTTGGTATAGAATGAACCTGGCCTGATCCAGGTTTACTAACTGTGATTCATATACTCCAAACCGATTTGCCAGTATACCCATCAAGAGTTTCACATCAATCATGAGCAAAGATACTGGTTGATAAAATAACTGTGAATCTTTGAAAAGTTTGGGTACTAATGTTATAGAACACTCCTGCATTGAGCAGGGCACCTCTTTGATTTCCCCACGCAGCATTGAGCAGCCATGTGAGGGTAGGGGATATCTTCTGGCTGTATGTTTCATAAGCAATGCTGTATAGACATCTGGACAGGGGAACTTCTGGCCTTTCAGTCTAGAGATGGCTGAAATCACCTATTTTTTTTCCTTATGGCACTGCCCATCTCTTTGGCATGGGATTTTTTGAATCTGGGAGCAGTGATCCTACTCAATAATTCCTCTGTATCCTCCTCCTGTCTTGTTTCTCTCTCATTTAAAGAATTGAAACCATTCCCTTGGAACATATACTAGATCTAGCTACAATCAGGCTATGAAGCATTCGTTACTATAATCACAGAAGCATACAGTGTATTTCATAAAGTACAAAAACATTTATTAAAATGACAAAAAACAAACTAATTCACATTTATACATTTTACATTTCTTAAAAACAAATAAAATTAATTTGTAAGCTAATAAAACAATTAGACCGATTCTTGTGACCTGCACAATATAACAGACAGACTAAAGTTGCAAAACATGAAAATTGTGAAATACAGGGTGTACATTCGATACTCCAAATCGATCTCTCCCTAGTCTTGTAGACTAACACTTGTATATCAACGAGGGAGGAGGAGATATGAATTGTACTGAGTTTGGGCGTCGACGCGTTTCGGTGGTTCTGTCGTATTAATCTTCCACCTTTTTCAAGACTACAAATTCGGTGTCTGTCTTGGTTCCGAGTCTTTACAGATATCCTATAATAAATGTACATACCATTACTGTTCTGTTTTTATCAATCATCGGATACAGATACATTTTCTATAGGCTACGTCCTTAAAAAGTGATCCTAGGTAACAACATTCTCAGTTTTACAAAGGTTCTACAAAATCACACAGTGTATAGGTAACAACATACTCAGTTTTACAGAGGTTCTACAAAATCTCTCTCATTTAAGCCAGTACAAAAGTTGTGAAATTCCTGCAGTTTCTGGGATTCTGTGTGTACCAGCTCATCTGCTGTGGTTCTAATGGATACAATGTGGATCCCAGCTTTTATCACCGTCAACTTACATGCCAGTATCGCTCCGGCTTTAATACCACCTGTATAGTATTGCTGCTTCAGTCTGATAAGTCCATATTCTGCCCTGTCATTATCCAAAGCGTTTAGCTGTCTTCGAGTAGCTGGAAGTGCTCGCCAGTTTTTGGCCACTCCAGACTGTTGATGCTCTTTTTCCAGCTCTTGCTTTTATCCCTCCACTGTTAGTTCATTGTCTGCCCTATTTTTATTGTCTGCAGCAGCTAAGGCAATGATTTTGCCTCTGACTGTGGCTTAAAGGGCCTCTCGCAAGATGTGTATGTTTGTCCCCTCTTAATTATTGAACATAAGTATTGTGCAGGTGTTGTCTGAAGCTCCTCACTGTTCTTTTAAATTAACATGAGGTTGTCTATTAAATGTCAATCATTGGGTTGAGCTTTGGGCAGCGGGACATTATCCAGATCAGTGCGTGGTCTGACAGTCCCATTGTACCTATTTCGGCCTAGGCCACTACCCAATTACTGTTGATGCGCCCAAGAAATGGCTGGTCTGGTGTATGTGTTACATGCCTTTGAAGAGTGTATGTAGCCCCTCTCCCCTGTGTGCATTGAACATCAGATGCCAATTAGTCCCATCTCCTTCATACACTCCTCCATGCTGAAAGAGCCTCTACCTACCTCTGCCTGGTGCCCTCACCTGTCTTCTCAGTGTTCATTACCTCCTCGTCAGCCCTCCCCGTCCCAGTCCTTACCAATGAGCATAGCTCCTCCCACCAGAAACTCCCAAGCAACTAAAAACCCATCCCTTCCCTCCAGGCCACACCCACACCCTAAGGCATATAACCATGTGACCCGCCCATCCACATCCTGTTTGTTTTTTCTGCGGAATTAATTTCCTGGCAACTTCGTTGTGGGGAGGTGCTGGACCGGTGCCTCCTTTCGGGTGAGTGTGAAACGGCCTGCTGCGCGGCCGTTTGTTCTCCTGATGTACCTGTTTTCTTTCCATGTACTTCCGTGTCCCTGCTTTAGCGGGACCGTGGGGTTGGGGGGCCTTGACTGCCTGGTGTGGGGTGGTGTCTCCCTGCTGCGGCCTCCCCTCTTCCGGGTATGTTTCCTGCCCAAGCGGGTTCACCCGGGGAGGGAGGGTGGGTGTGTTGGGCGCGGCTGGCCTCTCTGCTCGCCTGTGGCGTGGCGGTTGGGCTCCTCCTTGGTGGTGTGTTTGGAGGCTGGGTGCTCGTAACGGGCCCGTGTTTCCCACTGTTTGCTGCCATTGGTTTGTCCGGGTGTTCGGGGGCGAGGATGTGGTGTCCCATGCACTGCTTCCGGCTTTGGACTCGGTTGCCCGGTTTCGGGTGTTGGCGTTGCTTCAACCTCGTATGGTTCTGAGCGTATCGCATTTCCTCCCCCGCCTACAAAACGTAATCATGTGTCCTTCTGTGATGCAACTGGTGCTCGTAAAAAGCGCGCCGTTACGTTTTCCAATGTTCCCGTGTCTGTTTGGATATTTGGGCTGCCTGTTCTTTCTCCTGTGCATTCCTTTGTCCTTCCGTCTGGGGGAGCCCTGGTGTTCTGGTTGTGTTGGGCTGCGCCTCGGCTACATCTGTTTAACGTAGTGACATGATCCTCTATGTACTGTGGAGCGTGATGGGTGTTTGAGCCTGCCCTTAACGGAGAAAATGTGCTTAATTGTCTTTACAAAATGCATGCCTGGGACCGGTTCTTTGGGGGGTCGGGACTCTGTGTGCTGTAGGTCCTTGGTTTCTCCCCTGGCCTCTTTCTCCTGCCGTGGGTCGCTCTCTGCCCCTTTTGTGGGGCATTGCTTTTGTTTCTGGCGGGGACCCGTGGTGGTGGCACGACTTGTCTTCCTGCTGGGGCCTCCCCTCTTCCTGGTTGATTCCCTGCCCTAGCGGGTTCGCCCGGAGTGGGAGGGGGGTGTGTTGTGCATGGCTGGCTTCCCTGCACGTCTGTCCTCCTTTCAGGTAGGTGTGTGACGGTCTGCTTGGCGGCTGTGTTTTGTTCCCCTTGGTTGCCTGTTGTTTCATGCGCGTTTGAGTACCTGCTTTAGTGGGACCATGGTGTTTGGGGGGGTCCGGGACTCCCTCTTTATGTCATGCTTGGGCTGGCCTACTGTCCTGTTGGGGTGTGGCGTTCCCTGTTTGGCCCTTGTGGATCTTGCATTGCTTGGTCTGGGCACTACTTTCTCTGTTCTGTTCCCCTACTGGAGATGTGTGGTTTGGGCTCCGCTGTAACTGGGGGGTGGTGGTCGCTGGGTCTTCCACTGCTCCTTCACTGTTGTTATGTGCTGGTTGCTTTGCTGTCGTGGCTCCGGACGTGGTTTCGGGTGAGTCCTGTGGGCAGGCTTCTCGGTGTTCTGCTACGTGTTTGGGACGGTTTGGGGTTCCCTTGGCCCTTGGGAGGTGGGGGGTCTGTAGTCTTTTCCCCTTTTTCCTGTTGATGGGGCTTGTAGGCCTCCATCTTTCTGTACTCTGTGAGCGGTGTGCTTGATGGGGGGTGGAAGGATGTTGTCACACTTGTTTTTCCCCGTGCTCTGGTGGCGGGGTGTCTTTACGGTGGTTCGCTGTGGTATCCTGGCTGTGGTGATGGTCGATCCCTGCTGGCTGGTGTGCCTTCTCGGTGCCTGTTGGTATCTGTGGGTGCCGTTCCTTCTTATTCTGTGGTCCTGCTTGTTGCGAGGCCTAGGATCCGTCTTTTTCTGCCTCTGGTCTTACAGTTCTGTCTGTGCCTTGCCCCTGCTTTTGGGTTCCGTTGCTTCTGTGTGGCTGTCGGGGTTTTCTGTGCGGCCTACGGCCTTGCCTCCCTGGTTTCGCCTGCTCTGGTCTGCTCTCGGGAGTTAGGCGTGGTCGGGCCTGGTTGGTGCCTGGTTGGGAGGCCACCTTGGACTACCGGGTGCTGTGGGCTAAGATCCCTCTGATTCTTTTTCCGTGTTGGGACTGCTGTTGCGTTTCCTGGCGGATTTGTCCTTCTGTTCCCTTGGTATGGCAGCGGCTTGGTCCTCTGTGGCTGTTCGATGGCTATTGTGCTTTTGGCCTGGGGAGGCGGTGCTGCTTGTGGGGCTGCTGTGATGGGGCTTTCCTTCGGGGGCTCTATCCAGTTTGGGGTTCCGTTGGTGCCCTTGTTCGGTTTTGCGGCTGAGGTCGTTCTTGTTGGCTCCAGTCCGATTTCTCGGTGTGGGTAGTTTACGGGTTGTGAGCGGGCTTTTGGTCTGCCTTTCGTTAACTTTGATTGCCCGTCCCTTTTGTTGTGTGGTACGCGGCCGGTGGGTCCCTTCCTTCCACATGTCCCGGGGTTTTCTGAGTGCTTCCTCTTCTTCTGGTCCCTCCTTGTTGGGCTGGGCTACTGGATGTGTTCTGCGCTGCCCCTGTTCGTGCTTTCTTTCTCGGTTTTTGGGGCTTTGTTTCTGTTGGGCCTGAGTGGTACCCTCTTCATTCCTTCATGATGGTGTCTCTTCGGTTGTTTCTTCCCTTCCTGTTGGTGGGGTTTTCCTGGCTTCTCTGGTTCTTTGGGACGCCTGCTTTCATATGACAGTTCACGCGGCTTCGTGGTGGTTCCTACGTTCAGTGGGGGTGTTGTTCATTTCCGTTTTTTGGGGCTGCCTTTTGGATGGTCTGCGTCTCCTGGTGTGTTTGCTGACCTTTGGCTCCCTGGGTGGTTTTGTTGAGCTACTCTGTTTAACCTGCTCTGGGGTTCCGGGTGTTCCCATCCTTGGACGGTTGGTTGATTCTTCCCCTTCTTTCCTTCCGGCTCCGGCCCTTTCACTGGGTGTTCGCTGGCTCCTGAGTCGGTTTGGGTGGATTCTGATCTTGGAGTCTTCCATTCTTTGCGCCACTCGGATGCTACTGTTCGTTGGGTGGTTTCGGCGCCTCGGTTGGTGGGGTCTTCCTGACGGTGCCCTGCGGGCTGGCTCTGTTGCGAGGACTGCGGTGGTTGTTGGGGGCTCAGTCTTCCACTTCTCCCCGGCGGCTCCATGTTCGGCGGCTGTTGTCTGCTGCTGTGGGGTTTGTTCCTTGGGCCCGTTGGCACTTGTTCCCCCTGGTGTATCTTGCTCTAGGGCTTTGGGTTCCGGCTTCTTTGGGCTGTCTGCTGTTGTTTCCGGGGGGTGTGGCCATTGGCCGCGGGTGGTCCTGTTGGCTGGTGGTTCGCTCCTCTTGCGTGGCTGCCCTTTTATGTCCCGTGAGCGGTTGCCTCTGTGACTGTCTTGGGCTTGTTGGGCGTTGATTGTCCTTGGACCTGTTACTCTATGGTATGTCTTGTGCCTCTGCTGCTGCGGGCTCACACAGGAGATGGGTTCATATCCTGCCTCTGCTTTCGTGGTGTCCCTTGGTGGTTTTGGTTCTTGTGGTGCTTTCATTTGACCGGAGAGCTTTAGCTCAATGGTTTGTCTTGCTCCTCGGTGGCGCTGGATCGCACTGGTGTGGGTTTCGGTCCTTCTTCTGCTTTCTTTATCTCCTTTGGTCGGTTCAGTTGGCCTGGCCTCTTTCTGCCTTGGCTCCTCTTGAGGTTCCTATCGGTCTGGTGGGACTGTGTGGTGGTACCATGGAGCTTTGGCTAGTAGGTGTTTCTTGTACCTTTGGTGGTGCCCGCCCTCGGTGGCCTGGGTTCGAATCCTGCCCATGCTGTGAATGTGTCCCCTGGTGGTACTTTTTGATATTCCCTTTGGGCTTTCTGTCTGCCGGGGGTTTTGTTCTTGTGGCGACTCACCTGCGTGGGGTGTTTCCCTCCCTGTCCGTGTTGAGCCTCTTGCTGACCTGGTTCGGGGTTCCGTTGTTGGTCCTGTTTTGCATCTCCGTGGATCGCCTTGGGTTGAGGTTGTTCTCTGGTTTGGTCCGGCACTGTCTGGGGGGTGGTTGCCCTGTCCTTCTGTTGGGCGGGGGCCTGCTGTGTGCCTTTCCTCAATTCGGAAGCCCTTCGCCTCTCCTGTCCTGTGCCGGTCATGGGGTTTTCCTTCCTGGATTACTGTCCGACATGGGGTGTGTCTGCATTGGATTCCGGTGCGTGTCTTGTGTTTCTGGGTGGTTGGCTTCGACTTGAGTCGGGCTGTGTCCTCCCTGCGAGCTCTGTGGGCGGATGTGTTGGCCTTTCAGGGTTCGGACGTTGGGCCGGTGCGCCCCTTGGTGTCCGGGTGGTTTTGGATGGTTCCTCCTGGCGCCGTTCTTTCGTTCCTTTGCTCCTTGTTGGAGTTTCTGGTTCTGCCTGTTTTCGGTCCTGTTCCTCTTTCTGGGGTTTAGGTGCAGCTACTCTGTTTGACGGTGTGCGGGCTCTGGAGGTGTTCCTCCTTCCTGCGGTGCCTTTTTTATGGGGTGGTTTTCCCTTTTTGTTGCCTTTGGGCTGACTGGTCCTGTTTTGGGGCCTTTTGTGGCTGCTCTCCATCGGTGGCTGTGTTGGCTGTGCGGCCTGCTGTTGGGCTTGTGGTGTGTTGGTGCCTGGGTCGATTCGAGGTTCCTAGCCTCGGGGGTGGCTGCTTCTTGGGCTTGCTTCCGGGGGGCCTCCCTGGCTGTGTTCTGCGTGTGTGCTGCTGGGTGTTCTCCTCAAGCTTTTATGTCCTCTAGTCGTTGGTTGATGTGTGGGGCTGTGTCTCCTGGGTTTGGGGACGCTGGGTTGCCTTCTGCTCGGGTTGTGTGCCTTCCTGCCTGGGCGGCTTGAGTTTGTTTTACTACTGTGTGAAGCCGATTCTTGCTTTGGTATCTGCTCATTGGTAAGGACTGGGACGGGGAGGGCTGACGAGGAGGTAATGACCGGTTACTCACCGGTAATACTCATTACTCCGAGTCGTAGCCCTCCCCGTCCCAGTCCTGGTTCCCATCCCTCCCTCCCTGTTCGGCTTCTTGTGCTTGGTAGTACAGGATGTGGATGGACGGGTCACATGGTTATATGCCTTAGGGTGTGGGTGTGGCCTGTAGGGAAGGGATGGGTTTTTAGTTGCTTGGGAGTTTCTGGTGGGAGGAGCTATGCTCATTGGTAAGGACTGGGACGGGGAGGGCTACGACTCGGAGTAATGAATATTACCGGTGAGTAACCGGTCATTACTAGGTTCAGATCACCCCTCATTATTACATCGTTCTCTGGAGAGCGCATTATGGACTGTTTGAGGAAACCCTCCTGGCCTGTGTTGGCACATAGAATGATGTGATGGTAAATGTGCAGCCCCCCACATTCCACTTTAGTGCCAGAATACTGCAGTTTGTTTCACCCACTGTTTCTTTAACATTCCCCTTGACAAGGTAGGCCAGCAAGATTGCCACCTCTGAGTTTTTCGTATCTTCTGAATTGAAGTATTGGTGGGGGAACCACTTTAATTACATTCCGTGCTTCTCTCTTTTGATCAGGTGTGTTTCCTGCAGAAGACATAGGGGGCATCTAATTATATAAGAATGGATAGTAAGCAACCCCCTTTAGGTTGTGCAGTAAGGCCTCTTACATTTAAACTAAGGATTTTTATCTCCTTCATATGGGTCGGAGGTACTAGGAGCCTCTAATGATGGTGCCTAACAACCCGCTCATTTCATTCTAATGTCACAGTGCTTTCCCTCCTTCCTGATCGGAGTCTGCCCACCCCCCACCTCCTTCTATTCAATTCACCCCCCTAAAATGAAAACTGTCGAATATTCTTAATAGTGAATTTTTAAATAAGAGTATTCGCTAATTTGCTTTTGACATTTTGTGATATTTATGGCGAAAAAGTGTATATGGTGTATAAAATCTTTACCTCAAATTTAACCAAAGTTCCCTTAATTGTGTAAATGTAGCCCATGCCATAAAACCGTGCCAGCCTATATTGTGAATAATATGATAAAACACGTATTTGAATTGTTTTTAATAAGGTAGACAAACCTACACTTGACACTTTATAGAATCCAACTCTTAATATTGCACATAGGGAACCACACAAAACTTCAGTGATAAAAACAATCGAAGATTTCCAACTATGTAAATGTAGCACACTGATACATAACTTTGCTGCTGCCAATTTTAAATATTACGTGGATTAATGTACTGTACTTGATTTATTTATCAATGTTTTCAGTGTTTTAACTGCTTTGATGATTCTGTGAATCAAATAAAGTTTTCTGAATCTGAATCTGAAAATTAGGAAACATAACAACTATAAACGGTTAACCTCTCCACTCCTCCTTTGGGGTTCACTTCCATTATAGAAGTTTGGTCTGACCCCTCAGTTGCGTCCATGCATGCATCCTCTTGGTACCCTCTTTGGTACCATGCTCCGTCCCTGCCCACTTAATTGAGAGCATTGATTTGTGGTCTACCTGAGTGTCTCATTCCTTAGGACTGGCATTGACTGTACACCACTCTTGTTGGTCGTTACACTCCGCTACATGCTACCATATATCAATTGTCTCCCTCCACCGCATCCGCTTGTAGTTTATTATTGTTTTCCTTTTAGGCTGGATTTTCTTCTTGGGAACATCTAGGCGAGGGGCATGTAAGAGGAACTGTGGACCACTTTCCCCAGCGGCAATTATGCTTGTCCACTCTTGATGGTCGACACACCTCTGGTGCATGCTCAGGTAGTGGTTCCGTCAACTCCAGAAGGACTTGTGCCTCTGTTAGGGTGGGTTATGTGCAGTGTCTCTTCCAAGTGAATATTAGGCTGAAGAGATGCCCCAAAGATATTTAATTCATGTCTCTTTTAGAAAGGAGGTTGCTTGCGGCAGCTGCCACCTTGTCTGTAGCGTGATTGGGGCTAAGCAAGTTGCGCCCTTGAGGGTGATTGTGTCAGTTGAATCTGCCGACAGCCCTGATTGTTTTTTTTTTATTTGAAAGAGTGGACAACAGAGAACATCTGGTGGGAGATTTAGCATTACCTGACCTCCACACCCCGTAAGTTCTGTCTATCTGGACGTCCTCTAGTTCCAAGGCATGCAATATGAAGTGAAAGAGTAGTTTGGCACAGTCTTCGATATTGCCCCTCTCTGCTTCATGAGGCACTCTTTAATTCGTGCGTTGGACCAACAAGGTCTATTTTCAAAATTCTTGAGATGCCCCTGCATGTCAATGGTTTGATCTCACAATTCCGGCACTTCTCTTCTGAAGTAGTGCAGTTCCTCTTTCCTGGTATCCCCTACATTCTCCAGCACAGAGTCTCTATGTACCCACTCGGCAAGATCATGCTTCACCTCGTTCAGCTCAGTAAAAATATCAACTTGTACGGCTGTAATGTCCCCTTGAAATGTACTAAATAGGTCTTCCATGAAGGTATGCATGAGAGGCGCCTTGGCTGTGGTTTGTGGGAGTGGTCCCTGGGCCCCCTCCCCATTCGTTCTCTTGAGCCCTCCAGTTTCTTCGCCACAGCTTTATTCAGCATATCTTTCACATTTGAGTCATTTTTGTTTTTGTGCATGGTCATGTTAAATTTTAATGCCTCTTTTGACTGATTGTTAGGTCTAGGCATGGGCCCTCTGTGCTGCTGGCCATCGTGAATCCTAGCACTTGTCATCCCACCTTGTGCCTACTAGAGCATGTGGTTGTCGTTGCGATGCTGTGGGTCTAGAGTTAGGCATGCTTGTCGGTCAGTTTTACCAGGTTGGTGGAAGCTCTGCATGCATTAAAAAATATCCACTTGTGTCCCTCTCATTGGAATCTATTTTGTGCAGGAGAAGCTTTAAATAAAAATACAAAAAATCTAGTAAATTTGCACGCCTTGGAGCTTTCGTCCTCCCATGTTAATACTCACATCTATGAAGTAGCTTGGCCGCTCAGTCAGCAAGGCCTGTCTGTTTATGCTGTTGCTGCTGTGCCTGATCTTAGGCCTTAAGGTCTGTTTTTAGCCCTCTGCGCATGTGACTCGCTGCGCATAGCCCAGACGCCAACACTACTCAAGTTCCTCATGGATAAGATCTTCTCACTGCCAGCGTCAAAGCTCATCTATGCCCAGCAGAGCATACACTGTCCCACTGCCCGTCATGCAGTTCATGCTCACTTAGTGCTAAGGGTATATTCTTATTTTATCCCTTGAACTGCTCATTCTTGTCATAGGAGATGACCTCCCTTTCAGCACTCACTACTGGTTACCTGCTTGTTTAGTGCTGGGGGTATGTTCTTGTTTTGCCCACTGAACTACTCCGTCCTATCTGTGGGGATGAGCTCCCTTCCGGCACTCATCACTAATTACCAGTGGCCCTTTCATCTAGTTCTGGGGGATAGTTCCGCTTTGTTTGCTTGTCAAAGTCCCAGGTGGTAAGGTCACCCCACAAAGCCTACCCCTGACCACCTCCCCTGTGGCAAGAAGGGCTGCTGACTTGGGCGCCACTCCTGTCCACCCACCCAGCCTTGCATTACCTAAGGGTTGTCAGTGAGGCACAGGAGCAGTCCCTGCAGCATTCTCAAGCGTCAGTCCAAGCCCCAATTCTGTTCATGCAGGCAGCCCTTGGCACAGAGCCCCTGTAGCGACCATCCGTTTTGCCCATCATGAATTCAAAGGCCGGCCCGAGGGGTGCAACCGCTGTTTATACCTTTGAGGCCTGGTCTTATAATTCTTTTCTGGGCTGCTCCCCTGTGATTGAAATACTCCCTGTACCCAGATGCCTATGTCCACCACTGCCCCTTCGTTTGTCTTTACTGGTGCTCAGATGGCAGCCGGGGAACCACGCTTGTACAGGAGTTTTTCTTTCTTATTGTGCTGGTCTAGCCAATGTCGGACTGGAAACCAAAATGAGCCCTAAAAAATGTTCAAACTGGCTGCACACTGCTGAAGACCACTGTTGTGTCCTCCCCAGCCCGGGGAGTACGTAAATGAAACAAGCCCCACACGGACCTCGGTAACAGACGCCTTTATTCTTCAGCATACGATCTCACAACTCCCATACAATATGCATTACGTCATGATTTTAATAACCACACGCTAACACCTCAATACAGCTTACAGAGTTCCTACTTAAAGTCCTCTCAGAACCACGAAGGCCCTAATGCTCATAACATCAAGACTCTACATCTCTCCCTTTCTTAAATAAAAAGTACAAAGAAAATCAACATCATATTTCAACAATGAGTCATTGAAGCGCTCTAAATGGTATGCCATAGTATGAGGTAGTTGAGTGGTACATGGACTATTCACTGATGACATAGGCTCAGATGTTTGGTCTGGACTTCAGATGGGTTTACCTCACTCGCACTCTAAGGAGTAGACAAACACCATGTCAAATGTCTAATGTGTGAAAAGTCCCTTTTTTTGGACTTTTTAGGACGACTTCCAGTCACCATGTGTCCTTTGTTCTTTACAACTGTCAGTGGGCCGACCGCAAACGGAGTGTCCATTTTTCGCTTCTATTTCTGTATGACCAGTACCTAGTCTCCTCTTTTGAAGGCTGCTTTCCTGGGCATGCCCATTAGCATACCCTTGTCAGCATTTCTTGATCAGTCTGATGTCCTCTGTGGTAGCTTAGCTCCTATAGCTCTCCAAATAGCAAGGTGAAAGGACTCTTACCAATGGTGGAGTGAGAAGCTTTTTGAATTATTCTTTTGAGGGTGCCCATAAATCGTTCAACAACACCGTTGGCCTTTACCAACAAGCGGTGTGCTATTTTGATGCTCGATGTTGAGTTGACTCAGAAACATTTTGAACTACTTGCCTGCACCTCAAATGCTGCTAGTGGTGTGCAACACTGATTGTGCAACCTACCGAATTAACCTTTCAAACCATTCTCAGGCCTGCCACTGCAGTGTCTGTGTGTGCAGTTTACTGACACTTCTACGTGGCATTTAAAACTACTTGCCAGGTCTTAAACTCCCCTTTTATTACATATAAATCATCACCAAGGTAGTCGATAAGTAACCCCAAGGGCAGGGTGCCATGTAAGTAAAAGGTAGGACATGTACTTTTATGTTTTGAAGGTCCTGGTAGTGACAAGCAGCCTATTTCATTTTTCACCAGCGTGAGGCCTACCCTTCTTATAGGCCAACAGTGGGAATGCATAAATTCCCTTTTAAGCTGTAATTCCTGATCAGAGAGGAGCAGATTGTTTATATTTCATATCTTTGCAATAGTTATGCCAAATCCTCCTTACTGGTGAAGTTGGATGTAAATTACTGTTTTAGAAATGACACTTTTAGAAAGTGGAAATTTCTCTGTAATTACTGCTCTCTGTGCCTGGCAACCTGCAAGTCTGGGGTGGGTGACAGCTACCCTTTATGCATTCCCTCTAGGCAGCCCCAGACACAGGAAGGTGAGGCTAATCTGTATTCTGATCACACATCTTCATTCATCTGCATTCTAATGGGTCTTCCTGGGCAAGGTGGAATGTGAGTGGCTGACACACTTCAATATGTAGTGCCCTGTCCACACACAAAGCACTGATTTACCCCCCATAGATAGCCTGGCAGACAGGACTGGGTTGAAAGGGATCCTTGTGCCTTTCAGAGAGCTACTTTGAAGTCACCTCCTACATCAAAGGCACGTTGGGTATAAGTACTGGGTCTCTGACCCCCAAAAAGCAGACACCTCTGGATCTTGAAATGAACATCTGCCAGAAGGACTGCTGTATGGTTAAATGACTCAACTGGACCACTCTTCTGGAAAGACTGCTTTTCTACTTGATGCCCTGCTGCATGCTGCTCCCTGACTCTGTGAAGGTGACCTGAACTCTGCCTTCCCACCAAGAGCTTGGTGGCTTGCCTCATGTTTTGTGAAGTCTCAGGGACACAAAGACTTCCTGCTAATTTTTCTGGTGCTGCTGGACTCTGCCTTATGTGAGTCCTACCCTTGCCTGAGGTGCCCTCTCCGTGTTCTGGGCCTCAGGGATGGGTTCTGCAGCTATTTTGCAACAAAATTGACGCAAAGTCAACTATGCCCCTATCGGGACTGACACATAGGCTGTTCGATGACAGTGGTTCTACAGCCTTCGTGGGCCAATGAAGAGGTTCTAAGCGGTTCGATGATAACACATTACCTTCACTTCACCGAAGCTTGACAACAACACACTGACCTGACTGCATAGAAAAGATCAACGCTTTGTGCGCTCAATGCCGACAATTTGCTCCATCCAAGGTAATTTCTCAGGGGGCCCTGTGTCAGTGCTGCAGGCAGCCTCAGCTCCATTGTGGTCGGCCTGAACTTTGGATTTACATCAGTCCCTCGCGACCTCAAGTAATCTTTTGACTGCTAGTGTCTTCTAAGCCCTATTTTTGCATTTATTCTTTCAAAATGTATATCTTGCCTTCTATTGATTGGATTTTAGTTTTTTTTGGTATTTTGGTATTCTTTTGCTCAGATGAATATTTTCTATTTTCTATCCCTGTGTGGAGTCTTTTTGTGGTGTTTTCATTGTTTTACTGTGTGTGTGTGTGTTGCACAAATACTTTACACATTGCCTCTTTAGACAAGCCTGAGTGCTTTGTGGAAAGCTACCAGAGGGTGTACACGCATTATCTTTAATTGTGTATCTAGCTATCTCTGACTTGAGTGGTGGTTCCTGCTTGGCCTCGATGTATACCTCAGCCAACCAGGAATCTGAGTTGTAACAAGAAGTTACACAGATGACATGCTTTCAGTTCTGTCTCAACTCATTCATCAAAGCGAGGAAACCACACTTGATCCCTCAGGGCTCTTCTGGTGGTTGCAATGCCACAAAGTCCTTCATGGCAAGCTCAATAACGTGTTATCTCAGGCTCTCAGGCATGACGATTCACAAGCCTATCAATGCAATGCCTTCTCAAGTGATGGATAATTCATCTTGTCATTTTTTAATTTCTGAAATCAACATCATCAGCAAATGGTAGAACCCTTTTCTTCCACGAGTGAGTTTAAGTGATATCTTTAAGTATGACCATACTCTTGTGTTGGTAGCAGCAATTATCTCCGCAAGTGATAGAGCTACTGGTGCACTAGATCTCACAATAAAATTAACATACTCCTCTGCTACTCTGGATGTCGAACTGTGGTCCGGTAGCGGCACTCATGAAGAGCAATCAGCAGTGTTATGATCTTTTCCCAGCTTGTGTAACATTTCATATTCATACCCTTGCAGTCGCAATCCCAACCTCTCAATGTGAAGAGACATCTTTGCCTTCGGGTTTCCAAAGATAGTGAGCAACGCCTGATAGTCTGTGATGATGGTGAAATGTTTTCCATACAGAAATATATGAAATTATTCCAGCCTCACACGACAGCCAGACTCTTCTTCTCCTGCTGAGAATAGGCACTTTTAGTTTCAGACAGACTTCGACTGACATTGGCCACAATGTGACTCTGAGCATTCGGATGACCATCATATTGAGCAAGAATAGCTCCCAGCTCCACCGGGCTTGCATCTACTGTGATCTCAGTATGTCATTTGGGGTCAAAGTAGACTATTTCAGTTTCATATTTAATCGCATTATTTATTCTTTTGAAACTTTGATCACATTCAGGTGTCCATTGGCATGGGACATTTCACTTTGCCAAGTCTCTCAATGGGTCGCTCACTGTAGCAAAGTCATGAATATACCTTGTGCAATAACCAACCATGCCTAAGAAGGATCGCAGCATGATTGCATCTCGGTGGGGGGAAAGGGGGGGGGGGTAATTAGATGACAATGCTTGCATCTTATCCGGGTCAGGAGTCATTCCTCCCTCCGAGAATATGTTCCCAATTAACTTGAGTTTTCTCTTGTGAAATTCACACTTTGCTGCATTCAGAGTGAGACCTGCATCAGCAACTAACTGGAACACTTGTGTAAGATCTTTGTCGTGTTCCTTTAATGTGGTCTCAAATACCAATATGTCATCACTGTATTTGAACGCATGTGTGACAGGTTGATTTATTCAGGGTATAAAATCTTTGGAAATTTCTGCAGCCGGAAAAATTCTCTTCTAGCATGAGTTGATGATAACCCTTGTTGAAATCGAGCTGGGAGAATATGTTGGTTCCATTCAATAGAAAGATCATGTCCATTATGTGAGGACCAGGATGTCTTTCTCTTTTGATTGCTTTATTAGCCTGGTGCATATCAATGCAAATGTGCACATCACCTCCAATGTGCTTTTTTGGCACTACCATTATGGGCGAAACCCATGGCGTAGGACCGGCTGAGCGTTGAATGATGTCATGTTTCAATAGTGTCTATAGTTATTACTCGACAGCTTCTTGCAAATGAAAGGTGATTCTGCAATGTTGTTGAGCAACAGAGCGAATGTTCTCATTCATATTAAGTTGCACTTTCATAGTCTTGAGTCTTCCTAAACCATGAAACAATGATGGGCACTTAGTCTCAATCTCAAAAGGAGTGTGAAGGTTGTAATTGGGTGATATCAATCCCATGCCAGCAGCAGTGGTAAAACTGAGTAGACCGGCACTGGATGAAGTTCCTTGAAATACATAGATTAGCACTTGTACTGACATTGTTTTGTGTGCATGGTTACCATGAATGATCCTTAGCTTTGCATTGGTTCAGAAGCAGCCCAGGTGTTCACCTTTTTTGCTTGATGAAGCGAGGCGAGATATAGGAGACAGGCTGTTAAGCTTTTCCACTGCCTTGATGCTAATTGAAGCACCACTGCTTATGATGGAAGTTACTGGTTGATCATTCACTTTCAGCTTGAATTCAGGACAGTGTCCAAATGAAGTTTGTCATTTTGTTTGGTGAGTTTCTTTTGGATTGTAGTCTTCTTTGCAAGCAGCTATTCCAACATGAGCACGTAGTTCCTTAGTAGCTACCATTAATGCACGCCCATTTTCTTCATCAGCATGCAATAGGGATGTCCAAGAGCCCTGTATAATGAGCTTGACAAGGATTGGTCTGGTCTTGTTTCCATTTGTCATAGCTGATGTTACTTTTTGGTTTTGTGGGTGTGGGAAGAATGCTTCCGGAACGTTCATTTTGTCCTTCCCTTGTGATGTATTAAAATGTTATTTTGCTCTGCAGACTGTTATGAAGTGGTTTTCATTCCCACAACATTTACACATCTGTCCTATGGCTAGACATTTACCTTTGTGGGGAAATGAAAATCCTCATTGATTGAAAGCATAATTATGATTTCTTTAAAGATGTTGACTTAATTCCATCTTGTTTTTGCTGGTGCTTGCTTTTCACGGTCAGAGCAGATTCATGTTGGGCCGTTCCAGCTTCCATTTCAGCAGCTTGTGGATCTACTTGCTCTTTAGCTCTTGCAACCATTAGCATTTTCTCCAGACTGTGTGTTTCTCTCAACAGACTATTTTTTTTATTTTTTTTTGGTATAAGAGGTTTATTGCACTTTTCATCACATAAAGAAAAACGTACATTGTATTCGCCTACAACCGCGTGGGGCCGGCTATAGGTGCCCACCTCAGAGAAAATTGGTGGTAGTTATACACAGCCCATCAGCCGACATCCAGCGGACCGGCGGCGTGTTATCTGATAGTCCACAGATTGACGTCAGTGCTTCACTCGCTCACAATTCGTCAGTATTCTTACACTTTCACATTTTCTGTATAACGGAATTTAAACATAACAATATACTACCCAACTTGTAATTCTTCTCATACTACAAACACTCTGCATCACAGCATCCTCCCTCCTCAGTACAAATATTATACAGTCTTTCACTCCACGTCCCCACCCTCAGATGTATACATTACTCGGTGTCTGCTTCCGATTCTGACGTACCATGTTCTAGTAAATAGGCACGCAGGTACCCCCAATAGTCTTTCGGCCTAGATCTGACTGGCAACTCCTCCTCGTATGTGTTGAGCGTGTCTAGACAATAGACCATATCCTCAATCCAGTGCTTTGCCTCCGGGGCTCTCTTGCTGTTCCAGTGGAGAGACACCCTTCTCTTGGCTAGCAGAAGTGCCACAGCGCAGAATTTTCGTTTCAAGGCTCTAAGCTGCGGGACAATACCTAACAGACAGACTTTAGCCTCACACTGCATGGAGACTCCGAGCATTTCATTCAAAATGTGCATGACCTGTTCCCAGTATCCTGCCACTTTACGACAGTACCATGCTAGATGCATGAAGTCCGCATCCTCTTGGTTACACCTGCAACATTGTGAATCTTCCCTCAAGCCATATTTATACAGTCGCTGAGGCGTATGGTACACCTGGTGTAAATACTTATAATGAATGATTTTCAAGTTACCGTTTGGTGTCAACATGCCAGTAAGCATGCAGGAGGAATCCCATTCTTCGTCGGTTAGGGGTTCTAACAGCCCCGCGCTCCATTTATCCCTAGCCTTGTGTGTAGTGCCCCCTACCGCCCCCTGTATACTTGCATATAGTTTGGATACTAGGTGAGCTGCTGTGGGCGTAGTGAGGAGCAGTCGTAGGGGTTCAAGTGTTTTCGGCTCTGCAGGGTGTGTAGGGTAGTGTTCCTGGAGTGCCCTCTGTAGCCTGTAGTAGTTAAATCTGAAAAGTGGGGACGGGTTGCTGATGTATTGTAACTTGTCCAGAGTCTGGAATTCACCATCTATATACAAGTCCCCCAGTGTATCTATGCCAACCCGCTTAAACAGATCCATGCCAACCTGCTCCTGTGTTACCGAAATGGCCGGGTGATGCTCTAGTGGAAGCGTGGGTGCATATAGTGGTAGGCTATCTGCTGCTTTCCCCATCAGTCTCCATGCCTCCGTGGTGGTGTTGACCGGATTGATGGCGTGGTCGTGTAGCCTAGGGCGTTTATGCGTCATTATGCTGGTGAGCGGGATCGGGTCAGCGTCGCCCGCTTCCAAAGCCACATGTGTCATGAAGGGTATGTCGTGGTACCAGAAGTGTGCAAATTGCGCCTGAGCGCACAAGTAATATAAGTAGAAGTCTGGAACTTTGAAACCCCCCCTAGCATACGGCAGTGTCATGGTGCGCAGTTCCATCCTCGCCTGTTTCCCCGCCCAAAGCAAACTAAGTACCAGCGTGTTGATGCTACGGAATACTGCAGCTGGAGGTTTTATCGGAATATTGTTAAATAAATACAGGAACTTCGGCAGAAGTACCATTTTGATGATCGCTGCACTGTCCGCCAAGGATAGAGGAAGTCTGTTCCACCTTTTAATTTTTGTCCTCAAGGGACGCTATGGTTCGCCCGTAATTTGTCCGAATGACCAATTCAGGGTCTCTGTGAAACCATATGCCTAAATATTTTGTTGGTTCCTCCTGCCATTCCAGCGGGTAGTCCAATTGTGTCGGTCGTGTGCTGTCCGTCAGTGTTAGGACAAGGGATTTATTCCAATTTATCTGCAATCCGGATTGTTGACCAAACTTTATGTATTCTCTTAGAAGCGGATTCAAGTGCTGCTCAGGATTCTTAACATACAACACCATGTCATCCGCATAGAGCGAGATGTGTATTGGCCGGGAGGGCATTTGAAGCGCCGAGCAGTGATGGTGTTGTCGGATTTTACAGGCCAGTGGCTCCAAGATTAACGCGAAGAGCATCGGTGAGAGTGGGCACCCCTGCCGAGTACCCCTGCATATTTGAATGGGTTCCGAGATGTACCTATTTACTCTGATGCGTGCAGTTAAAATCGTGTATAGCATCGATATCCAACCCAGAAAGATCTGCGGAAATCCCATACGCACCAGTACTGCGTGGATAAAGGGCCAGCCAATAGTGTCAAACGCCTTAGCAGCGTCTAGCAACACTGCCACAGCCTTCGTCTCCGGGGCCAAGTAGTGCGCTAATGCGAACAAAGTGCGGGTGTTGTGTGTGGTGGCCCTGTCAGGGATGAATCCGGATTGATCAGGTCTTATTAACAACGGCATAAGTGGTTTCAGCCTATCCGCCAGCAGACTAGCAATGATTTTGGTATCTACATTTAATAGCGAAAGGGGGCGGTACGAATCACATTTATCTTCCTCTTTTCCCGGTTTTAGCAATGCAATGAGCAAGGCTTCCCTCAAAGACGCCGGCAGCGTCTGGGCTGCATGTGCCTCCCCGTACAGTTGCACCAAGTGTGGGGCGAGTAAGTCAGCATATGTTTTATAAAATTCAGTTACGAAGCCATCTGGCCCCGGCGCCTTGTTATTAGGTAGACGCCTTATGGTGTCTGTAACTTCCTCTACCGTTATAGGGCGCTCTAAGTATTTCCTATGCCCATCGGCTAGCCACGCTATTTCTATATCCTCCATATACTTCAGTAAATCAGCTTGTGATGGTGACGGGCGCGCCTTATAGAGTGTGCCATACGAGTTCATAAATTCCTTCAGTATCCCTTTGACGTCCGTAATCACCTCTCCGGTGTCAGTACAAATTGACGCTACATTTTGTGGAGTTTTACCTGAGCATATTTTAGCTGCCAGTTCCCTGCCCGGCCTGCCCCCCTCGCCATAACGCCTAGCAGTAGCCCGCTTAGTCACATATGTAAGCTCGTCTGTTGCAAATTTGGCATGCTCCGTCAGCAGCGTTTGAATGTCCCCCAGTATTTTAGTGTCTCCCGTCTGGGTGTATGTCTGTTCCAGCGCTTGAATGGCTGTCTCTCGTGTGTTCAGTTGCCGTCGGATGTCCTTGAGGATGCCTGAGGTTGTACTGATACAGACTCCCCTAATCGTGGCCTTAAAGACCTCCCACAGTAAACCCCGGTCCTCAGTTGTCGGGCCGTTCAGGTCAAAGTAATCTACTATTGCCTTATGTATGGTGGTAGTGTACACAGGATCTCGCAACGCAGCTGCATTGAAGCGCCAAGTGAAGGGTGGTGGGTCATATTGTGGGATAAGAACCTCCAGCATCACCGGGTTGTGGTCTGACAGTGTTCGTGGTAAGTGTGTGATATCTACAACCCAAGTAAGTACCTCTTGTGTACCCAGCCAGTAGTCCAGCCTGGACCAACTGTTGTTCGCCGCGTTAATGTGTGTTGCTGTTGTCACCCCTGGGTTTCGCACCCTCCACAAATCTACCATGTGTAGGTCTTCCATGGCGTCCTGCAGCATCGTCCTGGCATTCCCATGTTGTTCCAAAGTGTGTGTTGCCCTATCTAAAGTGTCGCGCAGCGTAACATTGAAGTCACCCCCCCAAATTACGTGATTCGTCTGTAGGTCTGCGATGTTGTGCCACACCTTACCGAAAAACCCCGGGTCATCTACGTTAGGGCCATATGTGTTCACTAACAGTAGCCTCTGTCGCCTAATCGTGCCTGCTACAACAACGCTCCTCCCATCAGTGTCCCTGTGTATGCCCGTAATCTCAAAGTTTGTCCCCTTACGTATTAAGATGCTCACCCCCCTAGAGTAAGACGAGTAGCTAGAGTTGGTTACAGATTCTGCCCATTTAGCACCTAATGTGGATGTGCCGCCGCGTGCCAAGTGTGTTTCCTGTAAGAAAACAATGTTAACATTTAAGCGGTCAAAATATGCAAACAATCGCCTAATCTTTTTCGGGTTGCCCAGCCCCCGCACATTCCAAGTGAGAAATTTCAGCGTACTATTACGTGTCATGAGCATGTGTGTGGATGATTAGTATACACGTCAGGCATTGTGCCTGCTTCCTGCAGTGTGCGTGCGTGATGACATATTGTAGCACAGCTGACAGCGACAGTGGTACACGTAGAATGAAAGCATTTTTCACTTGATAATATACAACTAAGGGGTTCGCCATGCTTCTCAGACACAGAGGTTGTAGTTGACTAGTTCCTAACTTCCCTGCCCTCCCCCCACCCACTTTAGCACCCAAACTTTGCCAAAGCCATCCCTGAACAACCATTAACTTAGGTAGCAAACATGACTCGGGGCACACCCTCAGGGGGGTGTCACCAGGTTCACACATCTCCATCCACATGGTGGATGTGGACAGACGCTTGCGTACTTATCACTATGTAACATACGTGTAATCTCCTCCAACCCCCCAACCCCCTTAAAGTAACTTGTAGCGTTGTGATGACGCAAATACAGTCCTTCATATCCACCACTATACAGTGTCTTAGGCCATCAGATATGTGGAACTATTCTACGGACATTGTCTCACATGCTAGAGAAGCTGTACGATGACAGGTCCAGGCAAAGTGTCTGCTAGGGGCATTCGGCCCAACTCTCCCATCAGCTGGCCTACACATCGCCCCACCACATTGTCTGCACATCCGATACTCACATCTTGATTGTCTCTGCGGCGGCTTATCATTAGCAAGTTCCGTACACACAGTAAGTTCGTAAGAGCATCGCCAAGCCATCGTTTAATGTGTCCGCAGTTGCCGTGCCACGTAGCAGTTCCCGCAGTCGGTTTCAGCCTCTGCCAGCTTGCGTCCGTCGTGCGAGTCTCGTAGCTCAGTTTAGTCCCGCATCAAACAGATTCAATCATTCCACATCGCTCGTCGGTTCATTCCGTTCATGAGATTTCCTTCGCTTTCCTTGTTGTTTAATATACTCCTGTGCCGCCTGCACCGTCTGGAGTATGACCGGTTTCCCGCCATTCGTGATTTTGAGTTTTGCTGGATATAACATGGCGTATTCCAGACCCAGCTCCCTCAGCTTCCTTTTCACCGGGGCGAATTCCTTCCGAGCCAGTTGCACCGCCATGGTGTGATCGGGATAGAACTCCAGAGTGTTTCCCTGATGAGTGATCTTGCCTAGTTCTCTGGCCAGTCTTAAGATTGTGTCTCTATCCCTGTAATTTAGCATGCAAGCAATGACCATGCGTGGGGCAGCGCCCGGCTTTGGGACAGGTGCCAGCGAACGATGAGCACGTTCCACCAGGAACACCGTGGATAGTTTTTCGGAGCCAAAGATCTCCCTCACCAGTGCCTCGATGTAGGTCTCCATCTTTCCTGTGTTTGTGGATTCTGGCAGGCCCGAAATCCGGACGTTATTGCGCCTGGACCTGGCTTCCTGGTCCTCCACCCTGGCACGTAGGCTCTCCACCGTTTTCTCTAGGCCACTGCAGGTCTTCGACGTGGTTCTTTGGCCATCCTCTACTGCTGAGATTCGCTGCTCGGCTTCCACAATGCGTTCATCATGTTTTTCAATTTTCGCCGCCATATTGTCCACCCTCTGCACCACGTTATCCAGTTTACCGTTCATCTCCTGTAGGCTCTGTTGGATCGCCCGCAGTACCGCCTCCATGCCCGTGCCTTCCGACAGCTCTTGGCCACCATTCGCCTCTGGGTCCGTCCCGGTATTTTTGCCCTGTTTCCGAGTTTCAAACTGGAGCTTGGTCTGTTGCCTGTCTGGTTTCACCATTTCGGTGCGTGGCTTTGGCGAACCGTGCCCAGTCGTCCCAGGGCTGCTAGTCGTCGTCGCACAGACCGTGGAGCTAGCGTGGTGTGTCGCTGCTGCGGCCCCCCACCTTGCTGTACGTGTAGTCATCGGCTGGTAGACGCAGGTGTGGGTATTGTTGGGCTCCTGATGGTTTGGCGCCTTATAGTCTCATTGGGTGTCGCTGTTTGGGGACCATATGGGGCACAGCAGGAACAGAACCCTGCACCTCCTCACCCCCTCGCTGGAGATAGAGGTTCACTTGGTCCAGCAGGGCCGGTGTGCTCCTCAGGGCCCGATTTCGTGTGTTTGCGGCGCGGCTTCGGGCGTTTCTTGCAGCTTGCTTTCCCTTTGCCCCGTATGAGTCACAGCCCTCCTCGCTCACCTCGTGGTGTCCGCCATCTGATCGCCGTCCAGGGGTCCGCTGCGCAGCACAGTCAGCCGCAAGGGCATGAAGCCCTCCGTTCTTTCACACCTCCAGAGCCCCTCGCAATCTCCAGGTGATAAGGGGAAGCATTACTGTGCCTGTCTCGGTCGTCCGTTGCCGCCGGTCATTTGCGTTCCAAGGGCGCCGCCATCTTGCATCTGGTGGAACGCATGGCAAAGCACAGCGCCTCCGCTCCCATCTGTGGTCCCCGTTTATCTCGCAGCCTCGTATGGAGGTCAGCGCCCTTAATCCTTGCGCCGGGTCAGCACACAGCCCCAATTCACCTGCGTGCCACTTTAGCGCAGATCTTCCGATCTTCTCGAGCGGCCATTTTGGATCGCCGCAGTCGGCTCCTCGACATTTGGGTCAGACCTCTTACAAGCAGCCCATTTGGAGTCACCTACTTGCCATGGCGACGTGGGACCCGAGCTCCGATGCCTAATTCTCGGTTTATATCAGCGTTAGCAGCGGTTTTAAGGGGTCAAAGGCTGCTAGGTTCGCGACCGTCCGGCGGAGCTGACTCTCTAGTCAGCCATTCCGCAGTGCACCCTCTAGCGCCCCCTCTCTCAACAGACTATTGATAATTCTGAGTCGCAAGGTTTATTCTTTGGTGAAATCACAGAACTTGCAATGTTTAATTCGTGTCTCAAGCCGTTCAACAGACTCATCCATTGTTTCACCAACCTGAATATGTGCTTGGGGGTACATGTTTCTTTCATAGTCAACGTTCGCCATTTGAGTGAACTTAGTTTCCAGTGCTTCTTTAACCTATGGTACAATTTTGCTTTAGTTTCTGAAATGTTCTTTAATGCTTCTTTCTCTCCTTCACCTGCAAGGCTTTTTAAGTGTTTGGTGGTTTTCTTTTCATCTTCTTCTTCTAGTGCATCTATGAAGTCATCAAATGCTTCGATCCATGCAGCCCATCTGTCACTAATGTACTATTTCTTAGCAATGGTGGAAGAAGTTTAAGGAATACAGCAGCTATATATTTTGTGTTCCCCATTGACGAAATTGTGTTGCCTGATCGGAGGTCATATGGCACTTCACTTGCTTTTGTTGGTACGTAGATTTTTGCTTTCGTGCCTTGTTGGTACTCCAATTAGACTTTGCTTTGCAAGGATGATTGCTCTGTGTTCTGGTTAAGCATAGTGTCTCTTCATTAGGCCTTAAAAGCAGATTCTGGAAGGCTTTTCTAATGCTCAGGCCTTCAACTTCTACCAGGGCCATGTACATGCTGTAGTAGCACGTTGACTCTGCAAACACGGACTTCACACTGCTTTGCATCGATCTGGGGTGCATGTGACATGCACAAGCAGTTTGCTATATCGTCACAAACTGTTAGGGAGAGCAGTCCTGTTTCTTCAGATCATGTATCCCCTACTCGTCGCCAGTCGTTGCGTCCTCCCCAGCCTGGGAGAACATAAATGAAACATGCCACACATGGAGCTGTGTAACAGACGTGTCAGCATAGGATCACACAACTCGCTAACGGTACATATTACATCATGATTTTAAATAACCACACCCTGACACCTCCCAGCAGCTTACGTAATTCCTGTTTGAAGTCCTATCAGAACTATAAAGGTCCTAATAGGGCAATGGTGGGGGTGTCTAAAATTCATAGCAGCTCATCCTGCTCTAAAAGCAGCCCTCTTCCACCCAGTCTACATGGGGAAATTACAGGTTGGGCTTTGCTCCTAACCCAAAGTTAATGCAGTGCATTATGCTTTTCCTTTTTTTTTCACCAGTCCTGCCTTCTACTGGAAGTGTATGGTATATGCCTAGCTATTATTAGTGTAATGAGTGCAGTCGTACTGGGGTCCCTGTGAAATTGGACCAGAGGACACAGATGCTAATTTTCATTGCTTGCATTAGGGAGGTTTGCTCCTGCCTATGCCACTAATGCTTTGATCTTTCTGGAGGCATAACCCTATAGCACTGCATGACTCCAGTCTATGGAGCACATTTCTGCTGTTTCACCCAGGCACAATGAGATAAAGGAAGTCTGAGTCAAACAGCTTTAGGCATGAGCTAGCCAATCTTTTACGCAGAAGAATTGAGTGGGATCCTTGCCCTTTTATGGAAGAAATGTAATTTGCAAGAGTAAAATTTCAGCACACATTTCCTCAACAATAGGTGGCACATAAACTATGTCCCTGAGAGAATTTCTTAAGATGGTAAGGGAAATGTCATGAAAATTAGGTCAACACCTCTACCATCCTGACTTTGTGGGTTTTTCATACATTTTCATAAAGCCTTTCCACTCTCTTCTGCATTTCAGAAAGTACCCATAAAATTCTAAATGAAGCAAATTCATCCCAATTTCTCCAGGGTGTGTGAGGAAAGGGAGACCTGGAAAGGGAGACGTAAAAAGGGAAATGAAACACACTCTTTAATGACCATTCAATGTAAGAAACATCTGAATACAGATCTGAATTTAACATTATGGTTGAATGAGCAAGTCAAAACATGTTCTAATCAAAGGAGAAAGGATCACTTGTCCTGCTCAACCTTAGGTACGCAGGATGAACGGAGGATGTCCCAATAACAAGACCCTCAGGCACGTGATGGGTATGGTGGTGTCTGAAGCGGTATATCTTGGTTCTCCGTTTATGAATCACGTGTGTGCATAATCATTAGGTCTATTAGGTTATGCAGCCTCCACCAGGAGGTTCTTACCCAAGGTTGGTGCAGTAGTGAGCCAGAGATAGGGAATTCGTTAAAAAACCCAAAAACCAGGAACTCGAAATTTTATTTTGTCTGGTTTTGGGTCTGGTAAACTCTATGGTAGTGCATCTTGTTAACTGAATAATGAGTAGTAGTTGCACTCAGAGTATCAAGAATCAAGGGTAGTGGGGGGAGGTTAAAAGTTGGTCGACATGTTTCTGCCTCAGTTGCCTGGGTTCTAGGACTTACGGGCATTCATCATGACCGTTAGTGAAATAACGTGAAAGAGTATATAAAAAGGTGTTCAAAAAGTGAAAGAAAAGGTTATTGACCTATTCCTATGTCTTGGAGGTCTTATGGTACCTGTAATGAGTAAACACAAGGTTTGCAACACACACACAGGGAGGGGAATGTGAGGGGACACACACCAAGCAGAAGTCTGCTTCACATTTCTATCCATTGATAGATATTTAACAACAAAAAAATGGCAATACTTTACTAGACCATTTTACAATCATGGCAATGTCAACTCTCTCTTATGCTTTCTTTACTCATGCAACGAACTATAGCATGCTTACAGGTGAAGGGACATGCATGTATTAGCATAATATCGTGGGTTCATGTTGAATTTATTTGTGTAGACTTCTTGCGCTACTTCTGGCAGTTATTGTACCTATTAATCGTTGTGAGTCACTCGTCGTGATGTGTGACTGAGGTAGACTCGGCGTATCTGTGCCTATTAATCTTTTCTCGTCGTGATGTGAAAATCATTCAAGCCACATAGTGACTGAGACATACTCAGCATGTCTGTTCGTAAATGTAAATGTAAATGTACAGGAATTTATATAGCGCAAATCACCGAGCGGTTTCTAAGCGCTTGCTTAGGGAACCCGTCCTGGTATTCCCCTGTGAGATAACCCCGGCAGGGTATCCGCAAGGTGAAAGCCAGGCATCCCGCCGCGAGGGGCCGTTGTGGAGATTAAGCAAGCTATTGCCCAGAGTCGCAGAGTGTGAACCCGTGAATCGAGTAGGCACCGGAGCGAGAATTGTCGAGTCCATGGACATTTTAGGACTCAAGACCCCGCCGAGCCGGGAATTGAACCCTGGTCCCGGGCTGACCTCTGCTTCCAGGTCTGCCTCCTCTAACCAGTGAGCCACACTTCTCACACTTCGTGTACAGTGAGTGATCTCGGCGGTGGCACGAACAAAAACGATCAATTTAGGGTGCCTTTAAAAATTACCTCGCGCATTAGTTATGCACACTCCCTTCGGATGGTAGAGCTCTTGGAGCGGGCTAGAGAGGGAGGGGGGTGGGCAAGGGGGGGAAAGAAATACGGAGTGGTTAGGACAACTGCAAAAAACAGCCTTTTGTCTTTTAACAGCTTTCACCCTCGACCTTTACGAGAGAACTTGCCATACAGCCAGTTCCTCAGGTTACGGCGAAATTGCAGCAATACCTCAGAATATAAATCACAAGCAAATGACCTCTGTAGAAAACTAGAGGCCCGAGATTACCCGAAGAAGATCATTGCCAATTGTAAAAAACGTGCTAGGAATCAAAATAGAGATGCACTCCTTGAAAATACACCAAGGACACCCCCCGAAGAAATCCTCACATGTGTCACTACGTACAGTTCTATGACAAATAACATAAAAAAGATTGTCAATAAGAACTGGCGTATACTGACATCAGGCAACCTCACTTGGCCAAAACCAAGATTTGCCAATAAGAGGAGCAGGAACTTAAAAGATATGCTGGTCCATACGAGACCAGCCCTGAGAACACCTAGAGATCATACTAATCTATGGGGCAGCCCGCAAGTGACGGGCCACTACCCGTGTGGCTCTTGTTCTGTCTGTAGCCTCACAAAACCAACTAAAGAACTACAACTCCTACCGAACTTCAAATGGACTTTAAACAGTCACACGAACTGCAACACCACTCATGTAGTTTACATGATCACATGTCCGTGTAAAATGAATTACATTGGGATGACATGCAGGAGAGCAAAACAAAGACTATGTGAGCACAGGAGCAATGTAAAATGCAGGAAGAGTACTACCAAGATGGCCACCCACTATCTAGAGAAAGGCCACACTGTACTTGATTTGCAATGGGTCATCCTTGAAACCCTACCCAACAAAGACCACAATGCTGAAAAAATCCTCTTTGAAAAAGAACAAAGATGGGTACACAGACTTAGAACTGACACTGAAGGGTTGAATGATAATATACCCTGGCTCACTCTGGCAAGAAAATGAACATCCTGGAGTAAGTCCCTCGCTAGATTTTCTGTGTTAACACATTACCTTGATTACCTTCAGACTGTACCCAATCAACAAACCACAGATATGAGATTCAACTGAATCGGTACCGAATAACTCATTATTGGTACTATCTCAGGTCCAACATTGCGGTACGTAAAGACCAATCACAGGGGCGCTCATTAATACTAGTTGAGGTCCTCTAATGTGACATCTTTCACGTAAAGATCAACTACAGTTGTACTTATAAATATCTTTAGCGCGGTGAAGACTATAAATTAATTTTCAGACAATTAAAAAGCTTGGACTCACCATACAATTACCACATAACTGGAACTATCCTTTTAACTGAACGCTATGCGCTGCCATAGAGGTTAAACAATTCTCATGGTCACTATGACAACGTGAATAGACCAATAGAAAATTGCCAACAAGTGTATTCGCCAACCAATACATACAGCAACATACCCTGTACACAATACGGCGATACCGTCTTACAGAGCGAGAATGTCACCGATTAATTGATTTGCATAAATACAACTATTGAGTTTCAAGAGGTTTAGAGTCACTACGTAATCACCACGTAACTAGATCTACCCCTCTAACTGATGACAACGCGCAATCACAGAGGATAAACAACTTTCATGGTCCCTGTGACAACGTGAATAGACCAATAGAAAAATGCCAACAACGTAATCACCGCCCCTTAAAAACGACCCGGAAGCAACACGAACCGCTTCCATTTCAGTAAGAGCAGAGCAGCGCACTCACAAGAAAGCTGAGGATTGGGCGCAACAGGTAGCAAGACGACAGACCCGAACGCACCTTCTAAAACCGCAAGTATACAGCAGCGCCCCTCCTAACCACTCCGTATTTCTTTCCCCCCCTTGCCCCCCCCCCTCTCTAGCCCGCTCCAAGAGCTCTACCATCCGAAGGGAGTGTGCATAACTAATGCGCGAGGTAATTTTTAAAGGCACCCTAAATTGATCGTTTTTGTTTGTGCCACCGCCGAGATCACTCACTGTACACGAACAGACATGCTGAGTATGTCTCAGTCACTATGTGGCTTGAATGATTTTCACATCACAACGAGAAAAGATTAATATGCACAGATACGCCGAGTCTTCCTCAGTCACACATTACGACGAGTGACTCACAACGATTAATAGGTACAATAACTGCCAGAAGTAGCGCAAGAAGTCTACACAAATAAATTCAACATGAACCCACGATATTATGCTAATACATGCATGTCCCTTCACCTGTAAGCATGCTATAGTTCGTTGCATGAGTAAAGAAAGCATAAGAGAGAGTTGACATTGCCATGACTGTAAAACGGTCTAGTAAAGTATTGCCATTTTTTAGTTGTTAAATATCTATCAATGGATAGAAATGTGAAGCAGACTTCTGCTTGGTGTGTGTCCCCCCACATTCCCCTCCCTGTGTGTGTGTTGCAAACCTTGTGTTTACTCATTACAGGTACCATAAGACCTCCAAGACATAGGAACAGGTCAATAACCTTTTCTTTCACTTTTTGAACACCTTTTTATATACTCTTTCACGTTATTTCACTAACGGTCCTGATGAATGCCCGTAAGTCCTAGAACCCAGGCAACTGAGGCAGAAACATGTCGACCAACTTTTAACCACCCCCCACTACCCTTGATTCTTGATACTCTGAGTGCAACTACTACTCATTATTCAGTTAACAAGATGCACTACCATAGAGTTTACCAGACCCAAAACCAGACAAAATAAAATTTCGAGTTCCTGGTTTTTGGGTTTTTTAACGAATTCCCTATCTCTGGCTCACTACTGCACCAACCTTGGGTAAGAACCTCCTGGTGGAGGCTGCATAACCTAATAGACCTAATGATTATGCACACACGTGATTCATAAGCGGAGAACCAAGATATACCGCTTCAGACACCACCATACCCATCACGTGCCTGAGGGTCTTGTTATTGGGACATCCTCCGCTCATCCTGCGTACCTAAGGTTGAGCAGGACAAGTGATCCTATCTCCTTTGATTAGAAAATACCTATTTGGAAAGTGAATGGATCAACATTCCATCTCCCCTACTTTTGATTAGAAGACAAGTCAAAACATGAACACAAGTACTGGAGTTAAGCCCCAAGCTCAGAAAGTCAAAAATTGAACTAAGTCTGACTATAACTACATACTGTGGTATGTAGGGACAGCAAGTTAGGCTTTGGGGATCAAGATGCAATAAGTTCCCAAAGTCATCAACCTCATAATTGTATTTCTTATGGTGATATGGAAGAATAATCCCCACAATCGAGAATGCATTTGTGTGAGGGTTTGTCACAAAAGATGGAATTCAAATAAACATCAAGACATTGCCTTAGTTCGAGCATGTTGTGAACACTCAGTAGACCCCTGAGCTGCATGTCCTTTGCTACAACTGTAACTGAGACATAGATTTTCCAGTGTGGCTATACATTGTGCGAGATGCCCATGAGAAACTATATGGAACAAACTGATGTCATGGATTACCATAACATTTTAAATAAGCAATCTTCTTTCCTGAATTCTCTGTCTGAGTTAGGTTGAAGAATCTGCTGGACAGTGCAAGTGCTGAAAGAAGTCCTGAATATTGGAGTGGCACAGGCTGCGGTAGGCTAATAGTCTATGCCCCAAAAAGACCATATTAAGAATAACATATTCTTTCAGGCTGAGGAACTGGACTCACCACCCCATGTGCATGTGTGACAGCTAAGATGGTAACATAGTGTCCTGTCCAGTGTGAAAAGCCGGCGGAAATGTTTCAGAGGACAGAGGGAAGTGGCTGCCAAGTGGCTTAATTAAATGTTGACTATGAAGGAGTGAGAACAACAGATCAGGCAAGGATGTGCGTGTGAGTGAGAAATGACTGAACAATTAATGTACTTCTACTGATGTCCCTCTATCACCTTATATGTATATATGGCAGTATAGGAAGGATTAGTTGGGTTTTTGGTGTTTTTCTAAAGAGAAGAGGGATCAACTGGTAGTACACCGGATCAGTCTGCTGCTTTAATTAAGGTGGTTTCAGTCAGAAATATGTATAACCTAGAGCACGGTAAATGGGAAAATGTTTTAATATTACCAACTAGAGGCTTCTGTAGTTTGTGGGTGAAAAAAGTCATTTGCCCTGGAAATTTTGAGTAGCCAGGCTAGATTAAATGAATCCTCGGGCGTGACTTGGAGAGCATAGAAAATGGTGGCGTAAGCCTTCAGCTCTTTCTTTACGGAACTCATATGGGATAAAAAAAAAAACACATTTAAGGGGATCCCTAAACATCAACTCATCAGGACTGTGGAAGTGACTAAGCATCCCTCCACAAGAGCAGTTTTGCACCAGACTACATTTTCCAGATGACAGATGACTGGAGCGTCCCAGCCCGCATGGTGCGGTGATCTTGTGAAGTCGGGCTCCAACGGTCTATATATATTACTACAGTGAGCACCTGACTCCCCAACAATCAGCGAAATGGTAGGCACCTCAAGTGATCAATATGCGCAAGGAGTATAATATGACCTAGAGACCCTCACAGGTGAGTAGCGCACTTACAATTCCCTGATTGATTGATTGATTGACCTAATTAGTTACTGCATCTATACGGAAGAAGTGGGCGGAGCGGGTGAACCTGTCCCCCGGCACCATCATGTGAGGCCTCCACGCGCATAGGATCCAACCTGCAAAATATTTAATAAACCTCACTTGGACTCACAAACAGCGCGGGCATCCGATTGCTTGACTCCAGACCCAGCCATCTAGTTGAGTGCGCTCATCTCGGAGACCCAGAGGTTCTCCATGGCTTTCCCACGAGGTGTGTGGTGGTCTCTCCGGGGCCTGTCTCCAGTTGATGATTGGCCTCGGCGAGCCCTGAATCCAGCCAGCACATGATCTAAACAACCATACCTGGCACTGGATCCATCTACATGCTGAACAGGATCACCATTGACGTATCGTATTCCCTCCGATCACTCCCGCGAGGCAGGGGCGACAATTTCAGGAATTTCAAGGCTTGAATTGGTGATATATATCAGCATAACTCGCAGAGACCATAAACCATGAGGCAAACCTTCCTACAAGTAAGCAATTACTTAATATATTGAGCACAAGCCATTCTTTTTATCTTGATGTGTAAAGCAGCTTTGGTGATTAATATGCTACCTCCATATGCCTGCTCTTAAGTTGGAGGCGCCCTGCACTCTAACTGGCTACACAAGATGTTTTTTTAGTTTTTTTAAACACAATTTTCTTTGTCAAATAGCATATATAGAGCAGAGCTCTGCAACCGATTCCTAGGTGACTGCAGAGGCACTACCACACTACTCATCAGACCAACTGCCAATTCTTGCTACCAACAACTACCAACAGCTCAGTCAATATGGGAAGCAGTCCAATAGATGCACCTGACTGAACAAACCAATAGATTGCTTTCGTAGTCCTATTCGGCAAACTCTTCAATCTGTTGCCTACACCATCAATTTTGGTAACCAGTACCCAGCGACCACATTCATCAGTAACTAAGGAGCTCAAGCGGGAAGATACTCAATTGTGCTTAACGGTGTATACCTCCGCATCAAGCTGCACTATCCTAGGCTCTCTAGTGCATAAGAAACCACATCACAATAGTGTTTAACTGCGCAAAACTGTGCATAATTCCACATCAAGCTGCACTAACCTGGACTCTCCAGTGCATGAGAAACCTCAATAAACAGAAAGGTTTCCATCCTAAAATGGCGGAGAAAGAAACTAAAACATACCTGAAGAGGATTACAGCAGATCCTCCGGCCCTGGACTCACTGTAAAACCTAAACAGGATTTAAACACGACCATTGAGATCATTCTAGCAAAATGAGTTGATGTGCATGAGTTAGCTAAATCCACCAAAGAAAACAAGGATACCATGCAAACTGAAATATCCACAATTCGCAAAGACATAAGAGAAGCCAATAGTAAAATCGCTGCAGCGGAAAACAGAATCAGCCAGATGGAGGATTCAACGGTTACCACGAAGAAAGCAGTCACAAGCCTATATCTAAAATCACAATTATTTGGCAAACAGATTGCAGAATTGGAAGATAGAAACAGAAGGGAGAATCTCCGTATCTTTGGAATTCCTGAAGGAAGTGAGGACGAAGCAGGTTCATGCATCGTGTTCCTAGAAAAGTGGATACCATTGATTACTAAGCTTAAATTTGACAAACCGCTGGAGTTTTATAGGGCTCACGGAGTTCCTATCAAGAAGAATTCAAACGAATCTCAACCCAGCCCCATTGTTTGTAGACCATTGTGATTATAATATGTGAAGCTTATACTCTCATTCATGAGGAAACAAAATCACTTGCTTTGGAACAAGAACAATATTTTCATCTCACAAGACTACTCCAAGGCCACAGTTGATACAAGGAAAGGTTTCCTAGGTCTTTGTTCCAGAATAAAAAAGATGGGCTTCCAATACTCCTTTACTGGTCCAGCAAGGTATCGGGGGTGGCTCACGGCTCCCCTCACCATTTAATGATGATGCAGCTCTTAAAATGTTTCTGGACAGCTTCGATGAGCACTCAATGGACACGTCTAACATACTGGAGCCTGGGTCTAAAAATCAACGTTGATGCATGAATTACAGTTGAATACACCCATGTTTTATATACTCTGTTAGCCTTATAGTGGAGTAAAAGTATGTGAGCTAAGTCACAAAGGTTATAAAAGATTTTAAATAATTTGTTTATACTCTCCGAAGATTCACTACAACAGGAGTTACTTGCTATACATACCATGCTTCCCTCATATTATACACAATAGGCCTGCTCTAAAACATTTGCTAATTGTAGCTAATTGTAGCTTTTCAGACAGTCCACAATTCTATGGCTCACCAAACATACACCCTGATACCCAACTAACTATCCAGGCCTCTGCTGACAAGCAGTCCAACAATATAACATTTTGGAGTTATCTATTATAGAAGACAATATCCACCAGCTGAGACTAACTACTATATGCTATATGCCCTATATTACAGCAACTTTCAGATGAGATTTTCTACCTTGGCATACAGAACCTGCCAGGATCTGTCAGTTGAGATTATCTACTACATACTATATACACTACACTGGCCGGCACCCAAGAGATGAAATGAGCCAAATTAATCAAACTAGAATGTCCCCAAATGTTATCTGGGTCTCTAACCAGTCCACTGTTACTCAATCATTTCATTTAAGGAGAAGTGAAATCCATTATGGCACAGTGAACATAGCCTAGCAGGCATCTACAGGTCTCACTCACTCACCACAGATCAACTGAATGGTGTAATTTGTTTAGATACTATTTTGTTCATGCCTACATCCCGGTCTTGCATCACAAATATTCACACATGATCTTGATCTTGATTATAATGTAAAAGGGTTTGATAAACATTACAATATTACATTTCTTCCTCTGAGGGAGTTGTCATTTTCTTGCAATCACCACGTCTATTGCTGTTCTTTTTGAGGGAGGGTTGGGAGGGGGGGGGGGGGGGGGTTATGTTATTTATAATTGTTTGTGCAACTTATTTTCTTTTACAGTATGTGTTTCTTTCATTTTCATTTCTTTTTTTTTGCTCTTTGGTCAAAGGGGCACATATACCCTTGGTTTCCAATCCCACTAAAGGAGCTTCACACCTCTACTCAACCTTAGTTCTCGTAAGGCTCAGAATATTTCAGAAATCCCATCGCTGTTTCTGGACCCTGTAACTGAGACTTAATCACTCCACTCCATGCTCTGTTGTGAATACTCATGGGTTAGACGACAACATTTTATAACCATAATAATGGAATATTTACTCAAATATATTACAATTGTCTCTTTAAATGTTAAGGGCCTGAACCACCCAGTCAAAAGGAAAAACATATGGATTATATCTATAAGCAGAAGATAGATATCATTCTCCTGCAGGAGACAAAACTCGACAATAAAATTGTAGAATCGCTGAAAGGCAGTCAATACACTGAGGTTCTATGTTCTAGTGCCATAGGGAAAAAGAATGGGATCAGAACCATGATCTCAAACAGATCTAGAATAGACTTAATATCACACTCAACAGATAAACAGGGGAGATGGATTATCTCTAAGCTACAGAGAGAGAACTATCCGTAACTCATTTTTATGCTCCTACGAATGACGACAGTGATTTCTGGGAGGACCTAGAGGAGAATATTAACATGATTCTAGACACTGCCCCCTCACAGGTGAATTCAACCTCCCACTGTATCCGTGTTTAGACAGGCACTATTCCAGCAAATTCCAAGCAAACAAATCACACAAAGCACCCATTCACCTCCGTAATAGATTAAATATGCTAGATACTTGGAGGTTACAGAACCTGACTGAAAGGAACTACACATTTTACTCTTTTCCCCACAACTCAAACTCGCATATAGATTACAGGGAACAACATAAGAAGGGTATCCGATCACTCCTGTATCACACTAATTCTCACAGACCCAACCACACAGAACAAGGAACCTCTTTGGAGATTCAATGATGAGGTATTAGCCTCTCCTGAAAACAAAAAAGTATTTGAAGATACAATCAAAAACTACCTAGTTGACAACAAAGAGAATGACACCTCTCACCTCACAAGATGGGAGGCATTAAGATCCACTGTTAGAGGAGTAATTATAAAAATCAAGGCCAACATGAATAAAGAGGCGAACTCACAATTACTGAAATTAAAGAAGGATATCTCAAGACTGGAAAAAACGCATATCTACAATAATGATCACGGGACTCTGACGGCGATCTTAAAGAAAAAATACAAATACAATAAGATAATTAGCATAAGAGCAGGTATCTGGATAAATAAACAAAAAAGTATTCACCTTTGTGAGGCGAATAAAGGTAGCCAGTCACTGGGCTCTTATTTAAAGTTCAAATGCCAAAGATACGTGGACAATGGTATAAAGGATGAGGAAGGTACCGGCCATACAAACCCAAACAAAATTGCAGACACATTTCAAGAATTTTCCCAAACAATATATAGCCCAACCCCGAAGTGAAACTCCACAAGATACAGAAATATCTTGAGGAGGCTTCAATTAACCCTCTAAGTGATCAGGAAAGGGATTCTATTTTTTGTTTAAATCAGTTTTTATTAATTTTAAAGATTACATCATCATGAAAGATAACAAGTATCACATAAAGTTGACCATATAGCGAACCATCCGTCAACATCCAAGACATATTACGGTTGAATAGCGGAATATGGCAAATATACATTTTGATGTTGTAGCGGGCTCAGTTACAAGCTGAGTCTCAACAGGCAATGCTAATTAAACAAGGATAATAGCCATCATACGTTATTAATGTGGTTCCATTTGCGTTTTGTGCAGAGTCTTTGCGGATTATACAGTTCGGGCAAATGCACAGACATTATAAGTAAAAACAAACAACAGAACTCAAAACTGGCAACAGCAGCATATACCGATGTCCAGGTGTGTGTTCTCCACTGTGCCTCCCCCCACTTTTGTAGCGGCCTCATCCTCCTCCCCGTCCCCACAGATCACCATCTCCACCCACCGCCCATGTCGCAGCGCACCTTAGGTGTCATGTGGTGTGCGTGCACTTACATGGCATTGCGGATGCTCGCTATCAACCTACCCCTCCCCCTTATCAGGGCGCCTCCCCACTCCCCGGTCGCCCCCCCCTCCCGGGTCGTCTCCCTCAATGCGCCTGAAGTAGTCCCTCCCATTGCGCTGCTATAGGTGTCTTGCGTAGCCCCAACGTTTCCTCCCGCAGAATGGTGATTCCTTCTGCTAGGAGCGAGTACCTCCATGCCTTTATGTGTGGTGGGTCTCGCGCCTTCCATTTCTTGGTTTAGGAAATGCTTAGCTACCACCAGACCTTGATCTAGGAAACAAGAGGAGACTTTCGTGGTGGGAGAGCTGCGAAAGTGGTGCAATAAGTAAACAGGCCACTCAAAGGGTATGTCGCGGCCCGTGCAGGTGTGTAGCACTCCACCGACAGCTTGCCAGTAGTTGTGTAGCTTGTGTTAGCCCCATAGCATGTGTGCTAGTCCAACCCCCACTTCCGCACATCTAGGGCACATTGCATCTGTGCGCTGAAAATAACTGTTTATCTTTTCGGGTGTCAGGTATGCTCTGTTGACTATAAACAGTTGTATTTGTCAGAACCTCATGTTCCTGAGAATTCGTGTTGGGCTCTTTAGTATCTTTTCCCATTCCCTGTCCTCTAACTGCCGTTCTAGGTCTGCTTCCCACTTGCGACATAGTGGGTCTAGAGTTATTGCTGCATGTTTATGGAGGGATGCAGCAAACCATTGGATCAAGTGCCTACCACGTCCCATAACATGGAGGTATTGTATGGTAAGGTGTTGGCTCGGTTCTTCTTGCATGTCCCCCGATACAGAAGTTAGTGTCGCAATCAAAGAGCGGTGTCTCAGGAATTGTCCTGGCAGCAGCCCCACTTTGTCAACCAGGGACTCATATGGTATGTGCCATCCCGGTACAAGCCTCCCAGTGTCTGTACGTCAGCTTTGTGCCAGTACGTGAGTTCATGAGATGTAAGCACCCCAGTCCCGCTGGGGGAGCCGAACCGGTGGTATGGCCGGCGTGTAGGGGACCTGTGTTTTAGTGAGGTGCAGGCAGAGACAATAGCACCTATAAGCCACTGCCAAGAGGAGAGAGGTAGGCATTTGGGCTTTGGAGGTTGGGTGGAAAAGTTTGGTGATATAATCCAGAGGGAGGCAAGGGGCCGAGGTTGCAGTGTCACAACCCTTATCGGCGAGCCAGAAGGCTATCCACTGCAATTGTGCAGCCAAATAGTAGTGATCAAAACAAGGCGCAGCTAAGCCCCCTTGATTGGTGGGCAAGTACAACTTTGCTAGTGCCATCCTGTGACAAGCATTGCCCCAGAGGAAGTCCATAAGCAGTTTAGTGAGTGTGGTGAAGAAGGCCGCCGGGACATAAATAGGCATATTAGCAAAGTAGTACAGGAGTCGAGGAAGGATCACCATCTTGGATAACGCCACATTGGCAGTGACTGTCAGCGGGAGCATTCTCCAAAAGTTCACTTGTGATTTGATGGCTGTCACTGCGCGTCCTAGATTACCGTCAAAAAGGTCTGTCGGTTGACGATATATCTGAATTCCAACATAGCGGAAAGTATCTGCTTTCCACTGTACCCTTGTGCCCTCTAAAATATAGCCCGGATCCTATATGTCTCCCCCAAATGCATATAGGCAGGACTTGTTGCCATTCACTCAAAGGCCCGAGAGAGCAGCCATGTCGCGCAGTGTGTGCTCCAGTTGGGCTGGTATGTTTCCCACATCTCTCACGAATACTAGGAGGTTGTCCACATACAGCGACACCTGGTGTGTCGCATCCCCCAGAGGTATTCCATCACCGAGCATCGCTCATAGGGCCGCTGCCAGGAGTTTGATTACGAGTGCGAATATGAGGGACGACAGCGGGCACCCCTGCCTAGTGCCTCTGCGTATTGGTATGGCATCGGAGATGTATGGTCCCAGCCGTACACTAACTGTGGGTTTTTTATATAATAGGTCAACCATCTGGAGGAAACCCCAACCCAGGTTGTACCATAACATCACTGCTGCTAGGTAGCTCCACTCCAAGCAGTCGGAAGCCTTCTCATGATCCGACACCAGGCATCCCGCCCTGGGCCACTCCCTTACACCTTCCAAAGCCACCATGAAGAACCTCCACAAATTCAACGAAGTGCTACACTTGACCAGTTCACGAACCACAGGCACCAATCGCTCCGCCAGCACTTTAGCCAGTATTTTATAATCCACATTAAGGAGTGCCAGTGATCTGTATGATCCTAAGTTTTCACGGTCTCTGTCTGGTTTTAGCAGAGACACCAGATAGGCCTCTCGCATCGTCGGGGGCAATGCGTGTTCCTCTAGGGCTGTGAAATATAGGGTATGCAGTCGCTGCGTCTGGGGCTCCCGGTAGGCTTTGTAGTATTCCGCCAGCAGGCCTTCCGGCCGTGGTGTTTTCCCGGATGCCATCGACCCTATCGCCTCTCCTATTTCCTCTAGTGTGAGGGGACCATTAATTGCCTCCTGATGTGCTCCTGAGGCTGTGGGCAGTTGAACAGGTTCTAGGAACCTCTCCAGGTCGGAGCATGAGCAGCGTCCTTTGGATTGGTACAACAGTGAGTAATGATCCGACATCACTTTGTGTATCTCCCGCTGTGTGTGTACTAGGGCCCCCTCTGGTGTTCGCTTGGTCCCGATTGGGGAATTTCTACTGTCTTGCTTTAGCAGCCAGGCTAGTAGGCGACCTGCTCTATCTGCTTTGGCATGGGTGTGAGCTGTATGGGCAGTGTAGTTGTGGCATCTTAGCTTTTTTATAAGTTCCGCATGCTGTGTCCTAAGGCCTTCAAGTAGGCCGGATTGTCCACCTCCGCCCTCCTCTTCTCGTTCATACTGGAGTAGTTGTGATTCTAAGTGAGTGAGCTACAAAGACAGCTGCTTGCATATGTTCCATGTGGCACTGAGACAGTGGCCTCTGGCAGAAATTTTGTGGACAGCCCATTCCACCAGTTTGGAACTCGCCATGCCCTCGTTGAGTTCAAAATACTCGAGAAGCGTTGTTTCTAGGGATGCACGGAACTCTGTGTCTTCCAGTGCAGATGGTTGCAGACGACAAGTCGGTATAGGAGGGGACGGCCAGGCTCCCAGTTCAACCGGAGTGTAATGGGGTTATGATCAGAATGTGTCCGCCCCAGATATTCTGCTGCCTCAACTAGAGGAACTAGTGACTGGGAGCCGACCACTCTATCCAGCCGCACAAGCAAATCATGTACTGTCTAGTTATAGGAGTAGATACGATCAGTGGGATGGAGAACCCGCTGCGATAGCCAGTCTGAAAGCTGCCATCATCCGGAGGGGTGGGAAGGATCTATCGTATGCACATCAAGTACCATGTTGAAGTCCCCAGCAGTCAGGGGAGTCCAATGTAGGGCGTCAATGTTACGGACAACTGAGCCAGGATCGAGGGTTGGTCTGTGTTTGGGGCATATATGGAGCCTAATAGTATCTGCTGACCACTGAGTGTCCCCTTTACTAGAGTGTACCTGCCTGCGGGGTCTGTCACCGTCTCCGTGCAATTGAACGGGGTGCCTGCTCTCACCCAGACCAATGTGCCTCTCACGTGCGCTGAGTATGTCATGCCATACACTTGTCCCCTCGAACGCTTGTGCAGCGTGTCGGTATGCTGCAACAAAATCAACAATAATAAATGAACTAAAAACAACATAACATCTGGGGCAGGCATTGTGCAATGCCTGTCCAAACCTCTGCAACAATTGAGTGGTACAAACTAGGTCAGTGTGCAGCCTGTTGGGGTGCATGCACTAGTGGTGTTGTATTATGGCTACCCCCTTGGTTCCAGTTTGTACGGAGCACCATCTATCTAGTCACTTGAGTCATCTCATAGGACCGGCGGGGTGTTGGTCCAGTTGTGTGGGTTAGGTGTGAGCTTGCTTTCCAGTATTATGTGTGTTGCGGCTAAAGGCGGACATATTGTTATCACATCAGCTCGGTGTGGAGTGTGTGCAGTATTTAACCCAATGGGCCCAGCTCCTCACATTTTTAGCTAGCAATATCTAAGATGTCAATAATCAGAGTTCTACTTGCGTGAGCTGCTTATGCCAGAGTCTATCTCGTCAGTCCCGTTTCATATTATGCCATCAGCAGTTTGTGGGGTAGTCACTGGTAAGTTGAGCTCTTCGTATATCTCTGCTGACGGTGACATGGAGCCACTGGCCACTGGCCACCGATGTTTCCCGTGTGTAGAAGTCCGGTCTTGCATTAGGATCCGAGAGTTGTGACCGCTGCCAGGGTGCCCTGCCTTTCCTTGCTTATTTTCTCCAGGCTCGGTGCTGCAGTCCCCGGCCTTATGATCCTTAAGGGTCCTTGCCGCTATCGTCTCCTGGTTCTTCTGCCCGTGGAGTTACCTCCTTCTGAGCCCGAGGGCCTCGCGCCTGTCCACAGCCCCAACTATTCCAGCCAGCCCCACGCCTCTTCCAAGAATCGAGTCCTTTCTTTTGTGAGTCGCAGTCGGGCTGGGAACAGTAACGAATATGGTATTTATAGAGTTCTAAGTTGGTGTTTCACTGTCATATAGTTACTCCTGCGTCTCTGCACTAAAACGGTGTAGTCTGGGTAGAGCATAACCTGACTGCTGCTCACCCTGAGGCCATCCATCTTGCGCATTTCGCAAAGTACTGCATCCCTGTCCCTGTAGTTTAGCAATATGAAAATAAACGGGCGAGGTCTGGCTCCTGGCTGAGGTCTCTGTGCCGGCATGCGGTGGGCTCTCTCAACCGCAAATTGCATTGACAATGTTCCTTGGGGGTAAGAGATCGCGCAACCACCGCTCCGTGAACTGTTCTAGATTTCTCCCCCCTTCGCCTTCCGGCAGGCCTACTAAGCGGATGATGTTGCGGCGGTATCGGCTTCCGCATCTTCTGCTCTGTCTTCCAGGTCGTGAGCGTGGTGTATCAGATCTTGCAATGCAGCCATATGGTGTTGCGTATAGGTTGGAGTTCCTGCAGCGTTTGGCCGTGTGTAGTGACTTTTCCAGTCAACTTGCAGTGGTCTGCGAGGAGTAAGGTGAAGTCTGAGGTGACTTTGTCTATCCGAGTCTCCAAGGATGTTCTTATGTGGTCCAACGCGGTTCCGATCCTTTCCACTGCTGCGAGTACTGAGTCCATTTTGGCTTCCAGGGCTGTGGTCGTTGGCTCTATCCCCCCTCCAGCGCTCATGTTGGCGGGGTCCAAGGAGCTCACGCGTGGAGGCCCTTGCTGTAGTTTGGCTCTCGTCCAGCCCATTACAAGCTGCTGCGCCGTGGGTATTCGTGGTTAGCTGTCAGGAGAGTCAACCCGCTCTTGGGCGTCACAGCTGCACGGCGACGCGGTGGGGCTATGCCTCCTGGTGGCGGTAGCCCACACGGATACCGTCTCCGAGGGCACCAGCGATCCGTGGGAGACTGCAGCACCAGCGCGCTTTTTCGTCTTTCCACTCTGTACCTGGTCGGCTGTGCAACGTTAGATTGAGTCTCAGAGTGCGACTGAGGGGGTTGTGAGGATCCCTGTAGCGATCTCAGCTGTCCGCTCGCGTCCACTTAGTTCTGGTCGGTTATCCCTCCACTGGCACTGCTAGTGTGTCAACCGCGGCCGTCTCATTAATACAAAGTATGGCGCCCCCTGCAATGCTGTTAGGTTGTATTGTTGATGCACAGAAGGTCGCTTCAACACGGGACTGCTCTAGCCACCCCCTCAGATCGCTGCTGCCCTCTCAGTGAACCAGGCCCAGCTCCACCCGCAGTGGCCCCAAAGGCCCGACGTCCCACAGCCGCACACCTTTCGCCACAGCGGGACCGCTCCAAGACCACGATTCAACAGGGCTGTGTCTCCCAAGCGCAGAGGGGTTACCAGCGTGTGTTCGTTCTGTTATAGGGGTCCTGTAAGGCTTCCGGTCTTGTGTCTGCCACTCCCCCAGTCACAGGCAGCCCCCCTCCAGCCGATTGTCATCTCCATGTAGCCCCAGCCTACTGGCCCCCAGACAGCATCACCATTATAACTAGAGTCCCAGGAGAGAGGGGCCGCAATCAGGGGGGTCAAATGAGCTCCACAATGTCTCCGGTATCAGTCTTCATTTAGCAGTGGTGCTGCGATCCACCCCTCTCCTCCGTTACTACTGCCTCTGCCCTGCATGGGCAAACATACCTCGTGGAGGGCGGGTTGTCACCCACACTTCCTCAGCAGCTGTAGAGAAGTACGTTCCTGTGGCTCAGGGGGGTGTCGCAGCACAGGTCTGGGCCTCCCTCTTATATCGGTGTGTCCGCTGCGCGGCGCCAGGTCTGGGCGAAGACCTCCCACAGCCCCAGGCTCCTAGGCACGGGCAGCCATCTTCTAGCTCCGGGTGCCTGCACACAACCGCACTACAGACAGGGCCGTACAGCTCCGGGGGGGGGGGAGGGGCTTGGCGCAGCTTAAATCCAGGTCCCCCTCTTGTAGCAGTGCTCTTGCCACATTGTGTCGGATCCGGGCGAAGGCCCATCACGACTCCCGGCACAGGTATTCAGATGCAGGCGGCCATCTTTCAGCTCCAGGCATCCGCGCGCGGCCTCACAGTGGGCCAGGCCGTGCGTACAACTCTTGCGGAATTGCGGTCCCAGTCTACCAATTAGCCCAATATTAGGCTCGTCAGGCGCTGCAGAACTTCAGGCATCCGGTCCCAACCAGCATATATTGGGTGGCGCTCATGCAGGATAAGTTTGTCGGATTCTTAGTGAAATGGTGGACAGAGCGTTGATGATTTGCATCCGCCATTTTGGCTGGCTAGGCACGCCCCCCCAGGAAAGGGATTCTATTAACGGTACGATTATGATGGAAGAACTTAAGGCAGCCATTAGGAAACTTAAAACAGGTAAAGCACCAGGCCCTGACAGATATAATGCATCCTTTTATAAAAAATTTGAAACCACTTGTGTGATCCTCTACTACCCCTCTATCACCAATTCACCTCTTCTGGGCAAATAACTGAAACCACAGCGAAAGCAATAATTACCGTTATCCCAAAAGAGGGCAAAGACGTATTACTGACAAAGAATTACTGAACAATTTCACTTATAAATCTGGACTGTAAAGTATATGCCATGATATTATCCAATTGAATACAAAAACACATTCCTAAACTTGGACATATGTCACAAACAGGATTCCTAAAGCATGGGTTGTCCAGTGACAACACCAGAATGTTTTGCCACGCAATAGAAAAAGCAAAATTACTTGACTCCCCTACTGTTGCCATAACGCTTGAAACAGAAAAAGCATCTGATAAAGTTGATTGGTCATTCATAGATGTGACACTCAGGAAATTCAACCTAGGAGATCATTTGATCCAGATAATCATGGCACTATACCATAGTCCGAGGGCTAGAGTGAGGGCGGGGGAGCACTCTCTGCTTCCTTCCCGTAAAATAGGGTACCAGACAAGGTTGCCCACTGTCCAAATCTCTCTTCCTCCTGGCTATTGAACCATTCCTCCAACATCTACAGATGAATCAAGATATTCATGGCATAGACTTTGGCAAAAACTCATTAAAGGCTCAGGCCTATGCAGATGATATATTGGTGGTATCCAAAGAAACGGCCCTAGCTAACCCGGCCCTTATGAAATCAATTCATGACTATGCAGAAGTATCTGGCTACACCCTCAATAAGTATAAGACAGAGGTTAAATTACTTAACTTATGTGGCTCCAGGGAGATCCTGAGAGATTCAGGGCTGACATGGCAGCCAGGTACAATTAAATACCTAGGCATAGAATTCTCAAGCGATCTTATCTCCACACTTGAGGAAAACAAAACTATTATCCATAAAATATCTCTGACTTCTTAGAGGGATGGTTACCCAAATTCCAAATCCTGGTGGGGAGAATAGAAACGGTCAAGATGATGATATGGCCTCTCATAAATTATCTTGTTGGTGTGCTCCCTGTGATGCTCTCAGATAACTTCTTAAAGAAGATAAAGTTATCAGTACATTTTTATGGCAATGAAAAAAGCAAGGATTTCGTTAAGTAAACTTAGACTCGCCAAAAACAATGGAGGGGTAGGCACACCAAACTTCAGGAACTAACAAATAGCATACCTATGCAAACTAGGGGCAGCTTGGTTTATGGACAAACTTAATTACAGACCCCAATGGCTTGACATATAACCAAATCTCATCAAGGAGACCCCCCTTCCGGCAATTTTGACAATGCAGGTCTCTATATTGGAGCACTCTAAATACATAATTTTAAACACTAAGAAAGCTTTGGCAGGGTGGACGAATTATCCAAAATAAAAATGGGCGCTTCAAATACACTGGCGATCTGGCACAAGCCTTTGATAAACATAAATAAGTAAACAATATTCTGGAGAGAGTGGTCCCGTAAAGGTATTAACTTTATCAAGGACCTTTATAAAAATAACTCACCCATCCCCTTCTCTGCCCTTAAATATGAGAAATGTTTAACTGAATCAGACTTTTACGACTTCCTGAAACTTAAAGTACAGATCTCCAAACTAAACTCTAATTCCCTCACCCCCTCGCTCCCTTCCAAGCTATCCCAATTGCTCAATGCTGGTCACACGGTCTCAAGGATCTCCCCATTTTCAGTGAGCATCATTTGAGTAACGTAGCAAAGTGGGAGACAGAACCGAACAGCAAGGCAATTACACTGGATTGGACACGAATACATATGAAGCCTTTCAGAACACAAAATCTCCCATATTCTCTCACAAACAAAATTTTAGATCATAAATAGGAATACTGGACCACTGCCAGACTATATAAGCTTAAATTAGCCCAGTCCCCACAATGCTGGAACTGCAACTCTCAAACAGGTGAGTTAACACACATGCTCCGATTGTGTCCAATGCTACACAACGTTTAGGATAAAATCTTCAGATACATCACCGAGACATTCAACATCTCACTAATTAAAGAGGTAACATTTATCTTAGCAGGCTTCCTGGATCAGGAACGGGAGAGGATGGCCGCTTTCTGCTTGACTTAATGCTAACTTTGCACTAAAGGGAAGGGGTCCCAGAACACTGTTATTCACAATGGATACAACTTAGTATAGGAATAGAAAACAAATAAGATAAAATGTAAGGAACATTGTTATTTAATCACAATGAGCATAAAACAGTGTTTTATACACAAAAATGCAAGTTGTCATCACAAAAAATAGTAATACCCCAAAGGATAAGGGAAGGAGAGTGTCAGTGAAAGGAAGTAGTGCAGGGTTAGGGAAGTGGTTCACTTGAAGGTCATGTGACCTTAATCAAAACAAATCTCAATCCTGGCTTCAGCACAGAGCCAGAGAAATATTCAATGTATGTTCATAAATTGTGACAAGCCATGCTTCTAAAATTGCTGTATAAATCAATCCGCTCCGGGTAGAATCTGGCAGGTGGACCGGTTGTCGACGTTTTTACCCCACAAAATGATAGGGAGTAGTTGGACCTTATAGGAGGGTCTTCCTCAGAACAGGGGAAAGGATGGAGGCGGAATTCTATGAGTTACATAGTTACACATGGGTCATGAGGCAGGGAAGATCCAAGTCAAAACGAATTCAGAGGGTGATCACATCAGTGAATACATGAAGGATGGGCTGAAAAGTCACCGTCCATTACCAAAAAGCCGCCAAGGCACGGTCAGCTGTCATTATTTCTGAGGGCTGGATTAAATCTGTCATCCAGGGGGGGGCCATGCACGGCCTAGTAGAGTGGGGTAGAGTGAAGTGACAGAGTGGAGTGGTGCAGAGTAGAGTGGAATGGTGCAGGGTAGAATGGAGTGCAGATGGGTAGTGCAGTGGTGTGGTCAACTGAAGTAGAGATGAGTGGTGCAGAGTAGAGTGCAGTGGTATAGAGTGCAGTCATACAGAGCAGAATATCATAGTGCAGGGTTGGAGAGTGCCGGGTCATAGAGTGCTGCAGAGTAAAGTGGCACAGGGTGCTGTGGTGTAGAGCACAGTGGTGTAGAGCAGAATAGAGTGATGCTGTGTGTAGTCGCATACAGTGAAATGGCATAGAGTAGAATTTTGTAGAGTGTACTGGCGCAAAGTGCAGAGGTGCAAAGTAGTTGGCATAGGGTGCATTGCTTTTGAGTAAAGTGGTGGAGAGTGCACTGGCATAGAGTGAGGGGTTTAGAGGGGTTTACCCTGTCGGTCCTTAGACAGATCTCTTTTCGTCTCTCCATATTGTCTCTTCCCCTATCCTCCCTTTCTCACCTCCCCTGCCCCCTCCACTACCTCTCTCTCTCCTTTCTCCCTTCTCCTATTTGTATTGCCTATTCTTTTTTGGGGATTTATTGTGTAATTGTTGAACTTTTTCTGTTACATTGTTGATTCTCATGTAAAGCGCTCGGATACCTCCGGGTCTAGCCAGCGCTATATAAAACTCTTTAAATAAATAAATAGGTGCAGAATATAGTGGAGTAGAGTGGCCTAGAGTTAAGTGGCGTAGAGTGGAGTGGTGCATGGTAGAGTATAGTGGTGCAGAGTAGAGTGCAGTGGCATTGAGTAGAGTGGCACACCATTAATTCCTGTGTCATAGAATGGAGTGGTACAGAGTGGAGTAAAGTGGCAGAGTGCAGTGGCATAGAATAGATTGTATTAGAGTTGAGTGAAGTGGTGTAGAGTGGACTGGTGCAGGGTAGAGTGGACTTGTGCAGGGTAGAGTGGAGTGGTATAGAGTAGTGATGTGGAGTGCACTGATGTAGAATGCAGTGTTAAAGAGTGGAGCGGCCTAGACTGGAGTGGCGTAGAGTGCAGTTGTGCATAGTAGAGTGGGGTAGAGTGCACTGGCATAGAGTAAAGTGGAGCAAAGTAGAGTAGAAAGCAGTGTCAGAGTGCAGTGGTTCACAGTAAATTAGTGTGACGTAGAGTGGCCTGAGTGTTGCAGAATAGAGTACGGTGGCATAGAGTAGAGCAGAATAGGTCAGAGTGGATTGGCATAGAGTTTAGTGGTCAGAGTGGAGCGATTCAAATTTCAGTGGTGTAGAGTGGCATAAAGTAGAATGGCAGAGAGTGCAGTGTTGTAGAGTATACTGTTGTAGAGTGCAGTGGTGTATAGTAGAGTGGCATGGAGTGCAACAGCTCGGAGTACAGTGGGGTAGAGATTAGTGGCATAAAGTACAGTGGTTCAGAGCATAATAGAGTGGCATAGAGTACAGTGACAGAGAGTAGAATAGAGTGGCATAGAGTGCAATGACAGAGTACAATGATGCAGAGTCAAGTGGCGTACAGTGCAGCAGTGCAGAGTAGACTGGCTTAGAGTGGAGTGGTTTTGAGTAAAGCCGTGTAGAGTGCATTAGCATGGAGTGCAGTGGTGTACAGTGGCGCAGAGTAAAGTGGAGTGGGGCAGAGGTGCCCAGTGCAGAGACAGAGTAGATTATTTCCCATTAGAGTGGTGCTAAGTAGATTACAGTGGCATAGGAGGGGTTGGCATAGGGTACACTGGTATACAGTGGAGTGGTACAGAGTACAGTGCATTGGGGTGTAGTGGTATAGAGTGCACTGTGGCAGATTAGGATGGCATAGAGTGGTGGGAGTGCAGTGGCGAAGAGTGCGGCGGTGCACAGTAGAGTAGTGTGGTGTTGTGCACTGGCATACAGTAGAGTGGAGTGGAGTCAGGGCCGGACTGGCTGTAACGGGCCAAATGCTTTTTCTCGGTGGGCCGGAAAGGGTGGGAGCCGGTTATGGATCAGTGGGGGCACTATTTATTACTGGGGGCCGGTTTTGCAGCATTGGTGAAAAATCAATCCCTTGTAACAAAATCACAGCAACAGTGTTCCTGCCAGCCCCCCCCCCCCCACCCTCTGGACCCCCTGCTGTGGGCCGGTCAGACGTTATGGTCAGGCCTGGTTTGTGAAAATTGCGATCCCAGTCCTGCCCTGAGTGGAGTGGTGTAGAGTAGAGGTGCAGATTGGGGTGCTGCAGAAAAGTGTGCAGAGACACAGTGTGGAGTAGCGTAGTGTGGAGGGGTGCAGATAGAGTGGAGTGGGGTAACGTAGAGTATATGCATGATATGGTAGCGTACTGCTATTACAGACCACACATCTTCAATTGAAATTACCATTACATTTCACTCATATACAGTTTTACTGTAAAGTTTTACTGATAAAAGTATACAGCACACAAATGGTAATGTGTGGAAATTTCATCACCCAAAGTATTGATTTGATCGTCAGCATAGTTCATTGGCAGACATTTAAATTTTGTTGTGTGCTAGAAAAAAACCATTGGAAAGCCTTCCTTAAGCGGATCCCAGTAACCAACATGATTGTCAATCAAATCCTCTCATTTTGAAGGTAAAGAATGAAAAATAAACACCAAGCTCCATAGAAGAAACAGTCTGACATTAGACCCCTGTCTTTGAATGCACAGCAAAAATGAAAATATAGGAATGAGATTTAAAGGCCCGTTTACAGAAAGCGAGTTTGAGGAAGAATACAGAAAACAAGGTTTGGGCAACAGGAGGAATGAACTTGAGCCGTACAGCTTAAAGCAAATAAAGCCAGCAAAGAGAAACCCAGAAAATGTGAGTTACAAACCTCAATGCCAATGGTAAGCAATGGCAGAAAGCACTCCTAGGTCAACTTTCTGAAAGTCCTCAAGATGTCTTCAGCAAACCTGCGACCTAAAAGTGGATGAGGTGCTGGTTGAAGCTATTAATGTTTAATCCTTTCTGTAAGTGGGTTAGAAGAGTCTGTTGGATCTGATTAAGAATGGTGTTATCATTGTGTTGCAGGAAGTCTCCGTTTAGTCCTCTTCTTTTTACGTTCTCTTGATTAGAGCTTGCGAACATGTTGTTTTGGATGTTGTAGAGACCACCAGAGAGCTTGAGCATCTTTGACAGGTATGTTGGTGTGCTTTAGTTTAAAAGTCGGAAAGCGACTTAACAGACTGTAACCGAGATGTAGGTGGGAGAGGAATGAATAGGGGTTTTGATGCTATTCTGAGCATTTTGAGTCCCTTGACCAATCTGGCTGCAGAATAGAGGATACTCTTCAAGGTGGCCACAATGAAAGATAAGACAGCTCCATGATTATGTCAGAGGACTATGGCTTGTACAGCAGTTCCGAAATCTGAATCAGAAAGAAAATCATTATCTCATCTAGAGATCAGGACAGTGTGAGTCAATCATTGGAAGACACATTTGGGTCCTGCTAACAGTCTGTGGCTCACATCATAGCCTTGTCCTATTAAGCTTGTTTGAAGAATCTTTAATATGGAGACAAGTCCCAAATGGCACAGACTAATATCATGAAAAATTCTGACATGCTGTTGTGATCTTGTGACATAAAAACGATTTAATCTCATTAATCCCTGGGGAAGTCTAGGAGACAAGACTTGATGAAACACGTGTTGGGCTAGAAGTCTTCTCAATGAACCGAGCAGAATAAAGACTACTTGTTGGAAGGGTCGTGACAAGATGATCCAGTTGATGGTCTTTAGTTTGCGTGCAAGGGTGTTTTTGAACTGTATTTGCGTTTGACCTGAACTGTGTGTGTGTGGGGCGGGGAGGGTGGCTACTCCCCTCTTGCTTGAGCACCTTGTGAACTGTTTGTCATCTGTTTTGGTATATGCAGGGAGATTATTTGCACTGATAATACTCTGGCCACCTGCACTACTGGTTCTGGCAAACAAGCTGGAGGACTGGCATGCAAGATTTCAGGAGGCTCTTTGTGGCTAGGTTGGATCTGCAGAGGGAAACATTGGTATAGTATGCACAGAGATGGGACACTGCACTTGTTTGCTGTTTCTTGTTTGTTGTTTCTTTCTAGTTAGAATATATACTGTACCTTTGTTGAACAAATGTCAACTCGATGATGCTGGATAACCTGTATGATACTCTTCTAGTATGCTTCGTATTATCTTTATCGACTGAAATGTTTAATAAAACATATTTTAAATAATAATAATTTGAGCCTTCTATGCATCACCTTTTTGTTTTCTTTTGAAGACAGGACTCGAGCCAAAAGTCCAATGAAATGTAAAGCTGTGGCTAAAGTCATACTCAAGATGGGTCCTTTAATCTCCTGCTCTGCTAAGACCAGTGATACTTGTTATACTAAAGCACCTAAACATATAGGGCATGAAACACAAATCGTTTGGAAACCTACACTGGAATATATGTGCAAAAAAGTTTAACACCATGACTCTCTGACTGTGAAAGTGGGAATTGTACACTCTTAAGACGTACTTGGAGATGCAGGAATTCCACCACAGTTACAACTTTAGCATGAGAGGTGTGGGATTGTTGGTGTTTCTGGCACTGGACCCATAGGTAATGTGGCGAGCACCACCACAGTCTTATGTTTCTAGGTATTCACATACCTTTTAGAGATTGCTTCACGTCCTCGAAATACGCAGACTATTATTTGCTCCCGTCAAGGGAAGCAGCAATTGCATTTCAAGGGCAGAAAAGAAGAGGTGCATCTGCAAACCATGCACACGTGAGCAATTTTTCATCCATGCAAAGATACGCATGCGTATATTTTTCACATCAGGGTACTCGTGAAAAGCTAAGCCGAGACAGATTTCTTTAAGTACTACTGAGATTTTTTGCATATCTTTAAAAAGGCAAACTTGTGCCCTTAGTAGTAGTACTAAAGGTGCAGATTTCGGATGTTTCCTATGCCTATTTGTAAATTATGTCCTAGGAACATGATGACGGCCATTTTCAATGCACGTTCCTTTACACTAAATTGTTTAATGATCACGCCCTATCATTTAACAAAGCAAAATGGTGTCATCGATTCAGTCTAGCCATTGATGAAATGTAAAACTGCAAAAAAAGGTATACATTATTTGCCAGAGTACACGCTCATAAATAAGATGTTTTGAATCCCAGACAGTACATCATCTACTGCAGCTCTTTCTGAATCTCGCACATTCCTTTTAGAAAAATAAAGTATGTAATAAAACGGGTACCAGACAGCAGGCCTTCATACTTTAAATAATTGAGGGCAGCTACTGGACTGTATGAGCTGTCACAGTCAGTCTTATAAATATTCTAACAACCGTATGCCCAAAATAGCAGGCGACTGTCAGTGGGAATCAGCAGGTAGAACTAAAGAATAGCTGCTCATTTTCTATAAACCCACTGCGGTTTTCAAATTATTTACATGCATTATCATGGATTCTAGAGTTGTTAGGGCTGCTTTTATCCTTTTAATGTACTTGAAGTGGTTTTACTGTTATAAAATGGTTTTATTTAAAACTATGCAATAAAAAGAAACTTGAAACTTACATCCATTATGTATCTGGTTTGTAGACACATTTTGTTTTTGCGTCAGCTAAGAATATTTTCATTTAAAAGAATAAGCAAAATAAGACCAGGAAAAGAAGGGCTTTGGAAGACCCTATTATTTGTTGTTGGTTTTTGTACTACAGTATATTTTAGACTGGCATGTCATTAGTTCTGAATTGTAATGGTCTTCTATTTTCTTGGTCTGTAAATTTGGATGATTTACGAAGCGCCACAGGTACAATAATGGGCAATATGCCTTGCCTAGTTCTTCAAAACTAGGAGGAGGGTGGGCGCACACTGCCTCACATTCCAGCTCTCAGTTTGCCCTGATGCATCATAATAAATGCAGTACATGATAACACTTACTTCGGTAACAGACTTTGGTTTTTCATCCGTGTTGGTACAGCCAGTGCTGTATATCTCTAGACATTCAGGATAGTTGTCCTTCAGTAGAGAACCCCACATTCTTTTTGGGATGCTGGGAATGCTGCCCAAAGTCTTCTCATGTCTCTGTACCACTCGCTGGACACACGTGCATCAACCAGAGCTCGTCAGCTCCTTAGCTCAAGGGTCTGCTATTTTCTTGCTCTGTAAATTTTGATAATCTACGAAATGTCACAGGTACAGCAATGGGAAATATGCCCTTGTCCAGTTCTTCAAAACTAGTGTTGACATAGGATTTACAAAGGACATGTTTTCTTATTTTCAGACAGGTACTTTGCTGCTGCAACAGAAAATTCCTGCCCAGGGCAAATACTCTGAAATGTAATAATACAATTCTATCAGTAAACGGTTCCTATGTATGTGATCATCAATTCTGTCAAGTAGAGGTTGACTGTGGGAATGTAAATGTATTTTCATGTGTTCTTTGCACATTAAATCTGCCTCAGGGAACATTTTTTGCATCGCAAGGATCCGACTCTTTACAGCGTTTCACAATTCAGTGTCATACAGTCACCTTGACCTTTACAAAGGTAGCCTATCCTGTCACTTCTCTAATGAGGGTGGGTCTTACACATAGCATAGGCTGCTTCATTGATAAGTTGATGTTTGATTGGATTAAAGGCAGGTTTTTGATTAAAACCACCAATATGGGGGGCGTGGCCGAGCGGCATCGAAGATGGGCGCACTCTGGCGAGTCTCCCGTGAGGTAATCCCCACGGCCAGTACATCCTGCAGTAATCCTGGGCCCTGACTGTCCTTGAGGCCAGTATTGAACGCAGCCGGACCTCCGGTTGCGGCGGAGTCTCCTGCCGGCCCTCCCGGTGACAGGTGCACGACGTGGCGTGCAACGGAAGATTGCGGCCAGCTGCGGCCTGCTCCGAGCTTGGGACATCTTCAGACGCCGGCCTCGCGTGATCTGGAGGCCGGCGGCGGTGTAGCGAGCCCGGAGGCGGGCGCTAGGAGACCGGCCGGTCTGAAAGAGTGAGTGGGAACCTGGGGCGCCCCGGGGGTACCGGAGAGAGCGCCCCCCCGCTAACATATCGGCGAAAGTGGAGATCCTGGGACGGCGGCGCAAGAGGAGTGATCGACGCAGTGGAGGGCCCTGGGCCTTGGAGGTGGGTCGAGAATCGGCGGTGTTGCCCCCTGGTCATCGGGGAGAGGAGGCCGCCTGGAAACGCACCCAGACGCCCGCTGAGGTGGCGAAGGCGGTTGTTGGCCGCTAGAGGAGCTGAAGGGAGCCGCGGAGAGAGCCAAGGGCCCCGCGTCGGGGGGTACAGGTGGTAGTGGACCGGGAGGCTGCAAGTGGACACCTGCCTAGACACACTTGGGACCGCCAGGGGGCGCTGGGTGACCGGCCGGTCCAAGAGAGTGCGTGGGAGCCTGGGGCGCCCCGGGGGGCGATGGAGAGAGCGGCCCCCCACTAACATATCGGCAGAAGAGGAGAACCTGGGGCTGCGGACGGCGGCGCAAGAGGGGTGACCGACGCAGTAGAGGGCCTTGGACGTGGGTCGTGACTCGGCGGTGTTGCCCCCTGGTCATCTGGGAGAGGAGGCCAACTGGAAACGCACCCCGATGCCCGCTGAGGTGACGAAGGTGTTTGTTGGCCGTGAGAGGAGCTGAAGGGGGCCGCGGAGCGGGACGGGGGCCCCGCATTAGGGTGTACAGGAAGAAGTGGACCGAGAGGCTGCAAGTGGACACCTGCCTAGACACACTTGAGACCGCCAGGAGTCGCAGGGCTGCTGATTGCGGTCAGGGGTGCTGCTGCGCCCCCCGTGGGGGGTTTGCCTCCTCCCCCCCCCTGCACTCCCCAAGGAGGGTGCGCATCTCGTCGGTGGCCGTCATGAAACCCAAGAAACCCGTGAACACCCAGGCCAATACTATGGACAACTACACGGCGGCTGCCCATGGTGGGGGGGACGTGCAGGCCGGGGCCCAGACGGACGCACCAGAGCCTTCCCTGGCATCGATTATGCAGGCGATACAGTCATTAGGGACCACGCTGGAATCGAAAATAGACAAAGTGTCCATTGAAATGACATTACTAAGGGCAGACCTTAACAAAACATCGGACAAGGCAGCCCAGAACACTGCGGACATTGTGGAACTCCGAACGACCACTAAACAAATGCAACAGCAGGTGCAACGTCTTACTCAGCTGCAGAGAGTGGCGATGGATAAGCTTGAGGACCAGGAAGGCCGGGCCCGCCGGAACAACATACGCGTAGTAGGGGTGCCGGAGAAGATGGGGGCAGAGCGTGGACCTTTTTCTCGAGGACCTCATCCTCAAGCACCTGCAACCCAAACGCCTTTAGAAGCTCTTCGCAATCGAGTGGGCCCACAGAGCACCGGTCCCCCTGCCGCGTCCAGGAGCTCCACCACGGATCATAATCACACGGATCCTAAACTATAGGGATCGCAACGCCATCTTGCAAGCGGCTCACCAGTGTGGAGATTTGAGGCTGGACAATGCCACCATCAGGCTTTTTCCGAACTTTACGATGAAGGTGCAGTGGGAGTGTAGATCCTTTGATGGAGTCAAAAAAGTGCTTCGTGAAAAGGACATCAAATACATGATGTTTTTCCCGGCAAAACTTAAGCTCCTCAGTGGTGGGAAGTCCTATTTCTTCACCTCTCCGGAGGATGTCCATTCCTGGCTGGAGGAGCGCGGGGATGTGGATGGCCCTGGCTTGGAAGGCGGCTGGAGAGATACGGCGCCACGGTCTCCGGCATCTACAATTGGCTCTCCAGGGAGGGGGCAGCGGCGGCGGGGATCTCCATTACCTGCCAGCAGGAATCAGCCGTGAAGCCTGTCGGCCTCGCCGGACATGGGGTGAAGGGGCCTGGCCTGATCTGCAGTGGAACCGGCTGCTGAACTTCATGTAAAGTATGCAGTCTCCTTCAAGTCCCCTGAGACTGGGTATCGGAGCTGAAGTTGGATGTTATTTTTTTGGGGGGGGGGAGGGCGGTGGGAGGGGGGCCCGAGCGGGATTAACTCCTGAGTGACTACACTGTTGAGATCCTACGGGGCAGGAAGTGATGTTCGCCAGACTATGAAGCGGGGCCGGGGGAGCCCTCAAGTTGCGGGACTAAGTAGAGGTACTCACCCCCTTGTTTATCATTCTAAGGGCTACAGGCGCTCTGCTCATTGGGGGATGTCCGGCCCTGTTGGCTGGAGTAGCAGGGTAGCAGGGAGGGGGGTTAGTTCTATAGGTTTGGGGGCGATGAGTTGGTCGCAGTTTAGTTTCTTGAGTTCCTTTCCTGATGTGTTTGTTTTGGCTCCTGAGGCACTATTGGTGAGAAGACGGGATGGGGGAGGGGGAGGAACAGACTTGTCCCCCCGATTGCTTGTGTCGGTAATCTATCATGTCTGTCACACGCTAGCCACATTAAAGTACTGTCCTGGAATGTTAACGGCCTGCAGAATAAGATAAAAAAGGACCATGGTACTCTGGTATCTTCATAGACACACACCAGACATTGTCCTCCTGCAGGAAACGCACTTGTTAGGGAACCATTGTAAGTCCCTTAACAGGTTTGGCTACACGCTACGAGCGCACGCAGGGTACACCACAGGCTCCAGGGGGTGGGAATACTCATTAGGAACTCCTTGCCATTGGTAATTGGGAGACAATGGCTCGACCCGTTAGGGCGCTATGTGGCTGTCAGCCCAGTGGGAAGGTAAGACTCTCAATCTATGCTCGTTATATATTCCTCCGCGATTGCATGGCATCACCCTCCCAGATGTCGGAAAGTTGTTGTTGGATATGGCGCCGAGGACTGTGGAAAAGTAAATTTTGCTATGTTCTGTGTCACTACGTGTCATCCATCATATGTTATGTGTGCATGATTAAATATGCATATGCATTCCCTATGTTCGATTAATGACGCAATTACAGTTGTGTCCACCTCTAGTATGCCAGTTTCCAGTTCTCGTGAATACTACGAATATCAGGCCTATGTAAAGTTACGTTGCCACGTTTCTCAGTGTGCACGTTATTCCATTATAAAGTCCCCGTTTCTAGACCTCAAAAGGGCCCGGACACCAGATTCAGCTCCTGTCTCCTGAAGCCTCGCTGAGGAGCGATACAGCCCCCACCTGTATCCTCGACCCTTCACTTACTTCCTGCCTCGCAGTGCCCGGCTCACCCTGGCTCCGCCTCTGAGTCTGCCAAGAATATGTTATGATTCCAGTTATCAGTTCAGTCCTCCTTCTCTGCATTCCTAAAGCTACTGAATCGCATCAATAGTTTCCGTCATTGTCTAGCCTTCACGTCTCCACGTTAGAGAAATACTGCATTTAATGGTCATTTAATATTCTTCATCACGCACTACATGTAGAATAATGCATGGTCCAGTCTTAGAATCAAGTTAGCCTTTCCCCTCCTGACTTCTAGTTTATATCAACATGTTCTCTAAACATCAGATACTAGATACTGTTTAGGTACATGTCGCCCTGACTCTCCAGACTTCAGTCTCTGCTCCTAGCACAGAGTTCATAGCCCCCAGCTTCTCCTAGTAACACGTCATTGCTAGTTTGCGTGCACCATCAGGTTAGAGGTCCCGGCTCCTCAGGTAGCCCCCTCCATGGTTTCCGCCCCATTCATGACATATTCTGTTACGTTTGCATCACATGTCTATGTATACGCCCTGTTACACCTCTTTTCACCCTTATCTTTCGCGACTGCTACGTGTCACGCCTATTGCTCCACCCACTGCTACGCCTATTGCAATGTAATGCTATGTGTTTGCGTTATGTATATATGCTCATGCACTGTTATTAAAAAGTTATTTCCCTTGTCCCGATCCTGACCCCGGCAGCGCTGCTGGGCCTTGCCATCCTATTCCTGTATTTGCTGTATTAAACCTGCAAAACTCCTACTACCTCGAATCTTGACTCTTATTTATTGAGCTATCTGTTATTCATTTATTCATTCAAAAATAGGGTATTATTTATTTATTTACCACATAATGGCGCCCGAACAGGGACTTGCCCTTTCCCCACGCGTCGGTGAAGCCACGCCGACCCCCTGACCCTCTGCAGTCGTGACGGAACTCTTCTGCGCACCGGCAGATATTTCTGCTTCAAGTATCCCTCAGGCCCACAGAGGAGACGGAGGAGGCGGTCCAGCATCCAGACGAGACGGTGGAGGAACGCGGCGAGTCCCGACCAGAGCCCAAGCCGAGAGTCCAAGGTCCGAGGTATCCGGAGGCCCACCTGTAACAGAAGTCCGAAGTTCGTCCGTCCGGCGTCCAAGCAGTCCCGTCCAGTCTGAGGCCTTCCGTTTTTTGCTGCCCGGTGAGTACCGTTACTGGGGTAGTATCTAGACAGGGTCAATTTAATTGACTCTGGTCCGTGGGTTGGTGGTACACAGACCCACAAACGAAGTGTCCACTTCGGTGGATGCGGGTCCTGACGTGTCTCTTTATGAGACCGGTAAGTTTCGTACTGTTTCAGCAGTGCATCTAGTTTCTGTTCCAGTCAGTTCTGTTCTCGAGAAAATTCATGTATTCTGTGTTCCGTATTCCAGGTAGTATTCTGTTCGAACTGTTATTTTTAAATGTTCTTCATGTATTTTAATGTCGTGGTATGAATGGGGAATAAGTATCGTGTTCATTGTGTATTGTATTGTGTCTAGATTACAGTCCAGTCATGCCCTTGTTTTCTAAGTTACGTCAGTTAAAAACTAGAAAGGGTCTGCTGGAAGCAGCAGTTCCAGTTCCGCCTAGGGACAGTCCAGGTCATTTTATGTATCAGAAGCATGGCATAAGTGCCATACTATATCTAGATTTATGGGTAGAGTATACCAAACAGTTAGAAGAAAAGTATAGATGGCCCGTATCGGGTACATGGGATGCCGAGTGCATCATGCGAGTAGAAGAGGCATTATGGAAAAAGAAAGCCAGACAGTCACAGAAAGATGCCATCGAGTTATGGCGCAAAGAAGCTCATAAAAGAACCGAAAAAGAAATCAGAAAGTCAGAATTAAGTAGAGAATCCTTGGAACGAGCCCATGAAAAAGAATTAATCAAGATAGGTGAACAAGTTAAAGCCGAACAGTCAGACAGACAGAGGCATGCCCTTATTAAGGGTATGTATCCTCTCCTTGCCGAGGGCTTGCCAAAAGCGACCCCAGAGGCATCCAGTAATTTCCCGCCACCATTAGTTCCGACCAAGCTACGTCACAAACAGACCGCAACTGATATTTTTATTTCGTCCTATTTGGACGACACAGTCCCAGAATATGCAAATCCTGTTCGCGCTCCGCCAGTCCCTGTAAATCAGGCACTTCCCGCTCCTCCAGACACCGGAGTACCTGTTACGGTACCCCCGGTCCAGCCCGCCATACAAGTCCAGCCTACATTTCCATTTCCCACTCTGCCAGGACGAAGAGCCTCAGTAGACGACTCTAGTTTAGGGGCCGCAGGGGGAGGTACTCCTCAAACCCCGCCGCCACACAAGCGTTTAACGACAGCCGAATTACATATGCAAGCGTCACAGCGTACGCCCAGACATCAGACTGTAGCAGAAATAAGAAAATCCCTTGCCGAATGCGGCTATGATCCAGTCCCAGGCGAGGATAATATGGTTTTATATTCATTCCGCGTAAGAAAGGTGGCCGAGTATCTAGTCACCCTACCGAATATGAAAGAAGATCTAGACAGAATATATCGTTTCATCCGTACAGGGGATGATCCAGAAAGCATTGGCGAGGCCATGTCTCAAAGGAAAGCTGAGACCCAGCTCATGATATTAAAGTTTCTGATCAATTGTCTAATAAGAGAACAAGATTACCCGTCTAAAGATCCGGCTGAAATGAAAACCCTGACAAGGTGGAGTGATAATATAGCCGAGGGTAAGCACAAGACCGTCGGTGCTATGGAAAGTATGTACAAGAAAATCCGTAAAGAAATAATAAAGTTACACGAACAGCGTAAAGCAGCACAAGTAAGCGAGAAAGAAAGTAACTCTGATCCTGAAGAGTTAGACGACGAGAATCCCGACAGAATAGCGTATGTAGGAAAATCTAGATTAGTAGATCGCCATTTACGCCTAGAACACAAGTCTATTTTTCATCATCCAGCACCAGAACAAGGTTCTCTAGAACAAGTGTTTCAAGCTACCGATCACATTCTGAAATCACGAATCGGTTACAGTGAGTTGAGTACCATGCATGAACAAGAACTAGCCCGATCAGCAGTCCGATGGATTACTGATTCTACCACTTTTCCAGACGAAATAGTGGCACAAATGTTTCTGAAAATGCCCCCAGCCGAGCAACGACTGGCGGGTATGTATATGATTCAGCACCTCATTACATTGTATGAGGGTCAGCACTCTGATCCAGGTCCGTTACACGATATCCTGAACAAGTTACTCTAGTATAGATGGAAAGGTTTAGGTACCGATTTAATTAGTGTCATTCTAGAACAGCGTCACAAATATAGAACGTTTTTGAATCCGCATTTTGTTCATGTCTCACCCCCAGAAAGTAAACCATTTTACATAGAGAGACAGAATCCGTTACGAGAAGTCCACCCAGTTAGAGGAACGGGTGGCGAACTAGAACGAGTGTTTGTTTACACTCCGATTACAAAGATGGAACTCCTAGAGATGAAGAAATTAATTCCCTGTCATAATAAAGATCCAGCAGGGTTCCACCGAGAATTAAAAGACATGCTCCGTATGGGAGAATACACGTATCCAGATATAATTAAAATGTTAAAGGTTCTGCTGCCCGCAGGGGTGTATGAAAAGCTCAAGGAAAAAGAATGGGAGGTGGGAGAGAAAAAGATCGATTGGGCAGTTCTAGAAGCTGAAGACAAGGCACGAGTACCAGGTACCGGTCTTGGAGCGAAATGTAAAGAATTACCGGAATTATTAATACAAGTTTTACCCAGATTATTGACAACTAGAAAAGAAGACTGGGATGCAATCTCAGCCTGTAAACAGAAACAAGACGAAGACATTAGTGATTTTTATTCTAGATTTGAGAAATGTTTTAGCATCAACAGTGGCCTCAAGACAAGTAGTGAGTCATACCCTCACCTTTTTGTTACTAAATTAGTCGAGAATTCAAGTCCACAAATTAAAAATCGAGTTTTGAAAGTCGAAAGTACCTGGCAAGCTAATACCCCGTCCCAGATGTTGCAGATGCTCCAATACCACCAGAATAGGATCAGGGAAGAACAAGAACACGAGAGAAAACGTATGAAAGACACAAAAATGAAAGTACTAGTTGCACAATCTGTTCCTCAAGACAGTCAGAAGAGGGGTCCGAATCAAGCCAGTCATCCTGCAGCTCCCGTTAAAGGGAACTGCAATTATTGTAAACAGCCAGGTCATTTTATAAACGAGTGTGCAGTTCTGAAACACAACATAGCTACCGGTAAGACTAAAGAAAGACCACGTCCGCCTAGACAAGAACAAGTTTCACAGATTCCTCAGTCACAGAATGGACAACAGACAGTTACTGTACCGCAGCCTATTGCTGCAACACAGCACGTTACACAGCAGATGTACCAGTATGCACAGTCTGAGTATCCAGAGTACCAGCAGTATTCATGAAACAGCCTAGAGAGGGAGGTAGGCTTGCCTCTCATCGAGATACCTGTAGATCAAGAAGGTCCCTATGTTCACAGTCAAGTATTAGGGAAAGACAGAAAGTTTTTGATTGATACAGGGGCAAGTAGGACCACCATTAGTCACGCCGAAGTTCCAGGGGCTCCGCTCTCAGGCTCAAGAAATGTTTCCCTTGGATTTTCAGGAAAACCTATCGTAAATGAAATATCAAAGCCAGTTACTCTAGAAGTAGGTCCATTGTCCCGCACTACTGATTTGTTACTTACTAAGTCATGTCCAGAAAACCTATTAGGCATTAAAACACTGAAAGAGTTAGGTGCAGTTATATGCTGTTCCCCAGAGGGAATACGATTGTTCCTACGTGACTTTAAGGGTCACTATGTATTACGAGATTTTGATCCCAGATTGTCTAATGTTCCGCAGCATCTATGGGCGCAAGGTCCAACTGATGTTGGTTATATGCAAATCACACCCTATCGTGTGACTCTCAAGCCAGGTGTAGTGTTACCACGAATCAGACAGTACAGATTGCCACCTGAGGCTGTAGCAGCCTTATCCAAAATTATTGACGAGCTCATGGCTCAAGGAGTGGTTGTAGAAACTGACTCCAATGTATGCAATTCCCCGATCATTCCAGTCATGAAACGTACTGATCCAAATGCACCCCCAGTATATCGATTAGTGATTGACCTACGAGAACTTAATAAATGTATTATTCCTCAGTACCCAGTCGTTCCAGATATCTCTTCCCTATTGACAGCCATTGATTCCGAAGCCACGTTCTTTACTGTAATCGACCTCAAGAACGCGTTTTTCAGTGTCCCTATTCATCCAGACAGCCAGTTTCTTTTCGGATTTTGTTTAAATGGAAGGAGCTATATGTTCACACGCGCTCCTCAAGGTTTCACAGAAAGCCCTAGCATTTACAGTCAAGCACTTAAAAGACAACTAGACAACATTCACATGCCAACTGACACTGCCCTGCTCCAGTATGTCGGTGATCACAGCCCGTTCTGAACGTGCTTGCGAGCGAGCATCTCTTACAGTCTTGTATTTCCTAGCCGAGATGGGGCACAAGGTGTCCCCTTCGAAGCTTCAATTCTGTGTCCAGCAAGTGGTCTACTTAGGACACTTACTGTCCAAGAGGGGTAGGCAGTTGACACCAGACCGTATCCAGTTAATAGCGAGTCTTCCTCAGCCCAAGACCCAGAAGGAGGTACGTGCTTTTATCGGCCTTACTTCTTACTGCAGACAATGGATTCCTCAGTATGCATTTCTAGCCAAGCCACTGATACAGTTAACGACACAGGAGGCAGCCGTATCGACTGTCCTCCCTTGGACATCTGAACATACACTTAGTTTCAATGAGTTAAAGAAAGCCCTATGCCAAGCTCCAGTTCTAGCGACACCGAACTACAGTAAGCCTTTTACACTTTTCGTCACTGAACGCGAAGGTACAGCATTATCTGTTCTCACACAAGATCAAGCAGGACAATACAAGCCCTGTGCTTATTTTTCGAGCACATTAGATCCTGTAGCCCAGGCTCTGCCTGCGTGCCTCAAGTCAGTTGCAGCCACAGCACTAGCTATCAGACAAAGTGATTCCATAGTCTTAGGACACTCCTTGTCAGTACAAGTTCCACATTCCGTGGAAGTTCTTTTAAACCGAACACAAACTCAGCACTTGACAATTGCACGTTTAACAGGTTATGAATTGACACTGTTCCAGCCACACATAGAAATCAGACGCTGCAACATCCTGAACCCTGCTACACTGTTACCATCAGTTACTCCGAATTCTGCCACACATGACTGCGTGGAAGTAGTTAATATTACGACAAAGCCAAGACAAGATCTGACAGATATTCCGTTACCAGACCCCGACCTGACACTTTATGTGGATGGTTCATGTATGAGAACAAGTACAGGAGAACTAGTCGCCGCGTATGCAGTGACTACCGACACCGAAGTTATTGAGACACACCGTATTGACACCCTGTCCGCTCAAGCAGCAGAGCTAGTCGCTCTGACACAAGCCTGCATACACGCCAAGAACTTGAAAGTTAATGTTTACACAGATTCACGCTACGCATTTGGAGTTGTACACGACTTCGGAGTGCTCTGGCAGGAGAGAGGTTTCATGACTTCTCATGGAACCAAGATTCAGCATGGTCTCCTTATTCAAGCTCTGTTAGATGCCATACATTTACCGACATCTATCGCTATCATGAAGTGCAAAGCACATACGAAAGTTACTGACATTATTTCTCAAGGTAACGATTTAGCAGATCGCACAGCCAAGCTTACAGCACAGACTCCAGACATTCCAGTTAATCCGACACAGACACACACTCCAGATCCGATTACATGTATGACAGTTAAAGACCCTACACAAGATGTCATAGACATACAGTTACATGCTACTCCCGAAGAAATCAAGAAATGGTCCGAACAAGGAGGGGTCCAGACAGATCAAGGATGGTTAACGAAGGGTAGAGCCACATGGTTTCTCCCCGACTCTATGGTTCAAGTCATTATTAATACCGCACATAGTCCAGCACATTTAGGAGAAAAAGCTATGTTAGACAGTATCCAGAACATTTGGTTCAACAAGCATTTACGAGCTGCAGCCAAGCAGAAAGTCCGTACCTGTATGATATGTTGTCAGTTTAATCCAGGTAAAAGTGTCCCGGTGGAACAAGGTGGATTCCAGCCTCCTGACCACCCTTTTGAAGTCCTCCAGATGGATTATATTCAGATGGAACGATGTCGAGGTTTCAAGTATGTCCTTGTAGTTGTATGCGCTTTGTCCAGGTGGACAGAAGCATATCCAGTTCCAGATTACACAGCCGCGACCACTGCCAAGCAGTTGGTCCGTGAGTTCTTCCCCCGTTATGGACTCCCTAGAGTCGTATATTCTGACAACGGCCAGCCATTCTCATCTGAGTTAATGAAGCATGTTTCCCTTTTGTTGGGGTACCAGTGGAAGTTTCATTGTGTACGCCATCCTGAAGCAGCCGGTCTCGTAGAGAGACATAACCAGACTCTGAAAATCCGTATTGCAAAAGTATGTGAAGAGAAAGGTGTGGACTGGCTAGTAGCTCTGCCAGTCGCTTTATTTTATATGCGCATGGTCGCACATTCCAGATCAGGTCTGTCCCCGTATGAGGTCGTTTTCGGCCGCCCCCCTAATATGTGGGGTACTCCTAGACCCCGAAGTATTACCGATGTTTCAAGTAATATGCTGACAGATTACCTAGCTTCCTTGATGTCTGCCCTCAACTCTTGTCGTTCACAGGTTGCCGCCGCATTTCCAGACAATACCGAGGTGGCACCGCATGAAATCGTTCCAGGATCCATGGTCTTGGTTCGCAATTTTGACCGCTCAAGTCCGCTGGAGCCACGCTGGAAAGAGCCCCGACAGGTCCTCCTCGCCACCCGTACAGCCGTGAAGTTGGAGGGTCGCAAAGGCTGGGTGCACCTTTCACATATAAAGAAGTTTTATGGACTGAAACCCGTCTCAAAGAACATTTCCCAGGATTTGAAGGATTGCCAAAATATTGTTCTCAAGGACTGTCCCGCAAAAGACATTGCTACAAACCCTCCCCTGTTAGAGAAAACTCCGCAACAGGAGTATAAGTTGAAACTCCGGTCTAGTAAAATAAGTCAGCCAGTTTGATTGTCTAAGTCCTCCCCTAGGTGAAACGGTTAGACTGTTTCTGACATGTATAAAATAGACCCCCATAGTGAGAGAGTTAGTCAAAACTCAATTCGATGTATCGTTTTTCTATGTTTCATATTATTTCTCAGCATTATGATTTCCTGCACCAGTTATGCATTTTTCTTGTATTTCCCAGTTCTTCATGTAAATAAGTCTGCTAATGCTACAGTAGAGCACACGTTTAGTGATCTGCCTCCTCATGAACTCTCTTACCGCCTCGCTATGAAAAATAATTCTTTCATCCGCATGTTACATTACTCACATCAGACCAGCAATGCCACTAATTGTTGGGTGTGTGGTCGACTCCCCCCTTTCCAGATACCGAAGGGAGTTCTGCCACTCTTTCCTTATCCTTTTTCACATAATGGTTCGTGTGGAGCATGGTCCACGTTAACGTCATCCTCAACAGATATGTCTTTTCTTAACAGTACATGTTTCCCAGACAAGCAAGGTCTTCCCCACAGAATCGGGTTAGATCTAGAAAATGAAGTGTATAATTTAGGTAACTATTCTTCGAATTTCATGGTCCTGAATGTTCAGTCTGATACTACTCCAGACTTACCTGCTATTTCAGTACTACCAGTTAAAGGCGAATTATGTGTCCGAAATAATGGTTCCGTACATGTAGGACATAGTGATTGTACTACTATTGTCAAGTATAGTGACAGTGGGAAATCTATTTTCAAAGCTTCACGTCATTCTTATTTTATTTGTGGTCAAACTGCATATGTTCGTCTGCCCCTCGATTGGGAGGGAACCTGTTACATTGCCTTCCTACTGCCACCAGTTTTCCTAGCCCCACCTGATTATCATAGAAACACACATCTAGTACACATTAAACATAGAAGGGAGTCCCCCATTGTCGATTATACTGAAACTGCTCTAGAACAGTATACAGATTTCAATAGAGGTTTCTTTTTCTTTATAGGACCTATCCAGAATAGTAAGCTAATCCGTAGGTTAACCAGAACCCTCGAAGCTGTAGTAAATGAGACTGCCTCTGCTCTAGGTAACTTAACCGAAGAGCAATCTGCTATGAGATTTGTCGTTTTGCAAAATCGTCTCGTCCTTGACGTCATACTGGCCGATAGGGGCGGGGCCTGTAGAGTCATCGGATCTAGTTGCTGCATTTTCATTCCAAATAACGCGCCGTCTGTTTATTCAGCTATAACCAGACTCCATAAAATTGCCCATCTGTTACACCAAGATCCAGGCACCTGGACATGGTCCGGTTGGTTCTGGAATATAATTTCCGCCTGGGGATGGAAAGTCTTGTCCTTTCTAGGTATTGCAGTAGCGATCATATTCAGCTGCTGCCTCTGTATACAATGTGGCCCTGCGATTTGCGGCATCTGTGCTACCTCTTGTATTCCTAGTCCCAAGCCCCGTTCTAAATCCCGTTCCAGGATAATTCGAGACGAGCAAATGATACTGTATGAAATGATAGATGGTATCATGAATATTGATGTTTCCTGATGGAAACGTAGTGACAAGGAGGGAATGTGGAAAAGTAAATTTTGCTATGTTCTGTGTCACTACGTGTCATCCATCATATGTTATGTGTGCATGATTAAATATGCATATGCATTCCCTATGTTCGATTAATGACGCAATTACAGTTGTGTCCACCTCTAGTATGCCAGTTTCCAGTTCTCGTGAATACTACGAATATCAGGCCTATGTAAAGTTACGTTGCCACGTTTCTCAGTGTGCACGTTATTCCATTATAAAGTCCCCGTTTCTAGACCTCAAAAGGGCCCGGACACCAGATTCAGCTCCTGTCTCCTGAAGCCTCGCTGAGGAGCGATACAGCCCCCACCTGTATCCTCGACCCTTCACTTACTTCCTGCCTCGCAGTGCCCGGCTCACCCTGGCTCCGCCTCTGAGTCTGCCAAGAATATGTTATGATTCCAGTTATCAGTTCAGTCCTCCTTCTCTGCATTCCTAAAGCTACTGAATCGCATCAATAGTTTCCGTCATTGTCTAGCCTTCACGTCTCCACGTTAGAGAAATACTGCATTTAATGGTCATTTAATATTCTTCATCACGCACTACATGTAGAATAATGCATGGTCCAGTCTTAGAATCAAGTTAGCCTTTCCCCTCCTGACTTCTAGTTTATATCAACATGTTCTCTAAACATCAGATACTAGATACTGTTTAGGTACATGTCGCCCTGACTCTCCAGACTTCAGTCTCTGCTCCTAGCACAGAGTTCATAGCCCCCAGCTTCTCCTAGTAACACGTCATTGCTAGTTTGCGTGCACCATCAGGTTAGAGGTCCCGGCTCCTCAGGTAGCCCCCTCCATGGTTTCCGCCCCATTCATGACATATTCTGTTACGTTTGCATCACATGTCTATGTATACGCCCTGTTACACCTCTTTTCACCCTTATCTTTCGCGACTGCTACGTGTCACGCCTATTGCTCCACCCACTGCTACGCCTATTGCAATGTAATGCTATGTGTTTGCGTTATGTATATATGCTCATGCACTGTTATTAAAAAGTTATTTCCCTTGTCCCGATCCTGACCCCGGCAGCGCTGCTGGGCCTTGCCATCCTATTCCTGTATTTGCTGTATTAAACCTGCAAAACTCCTACTACCTCGAATCTTGACTCTTATTTATTGAGCTATCTGTTATTCATTTATTCATTCAAAAATAGGGTAATATTTATTTATTTACCACAGGACTCTGGTCCTAGGAGGGGACATGAACGCGGTAATGGAGGGCGACCTCGACAGGTCGCAGACTCGGTCTGCGGGGGGAGGGGACCAGCCTCCTTAGGGACTTCGTGCGAGCTATGGGACTGGTGGATCTTTGAAGTGCACATAACCCACTGGTGAGACACTTCACACATGTATCTGCGGCTCATGGGTCAGAGTCTCGGATTGACTATAAATTCACGCAGGTGGGTAACATGGGGCAGTTCCAGGGCGGGTGTCATCGAGCCAGAGGGATATCTGATCACTCCCCGGTAAAAGTGCAACTCCGAGGCCCTGTCCGCGGCTGGACTAACCCCCCCCTACTTGACACGTTCTTGTTTAGGGACCAGGAGTGTCAGGATGCATTTAGGGAACGGGTGGACCATTACTTCGCCGACAACGTTGGCCGTATTAGCTCGAACTGTACAGTGTGGGAGGCGTTCAAGACCGTAGCCAGGGACTTTGTGCAGGAGGAGGTAGGGCGATGCGCAAAGATAGAATGGCGCAGGTCGAACGACTTGAGCACGACCTGCTGGCGGTGGTTAACGCGGGTGGGGGATCTCCTGAGCAGGAACAGGACAGAAGGCATAGGCAGCGACTCTTGGAGAAGGAAATTAGGGATGTCCTCACGGACCAGGCGAGATCCCATGCCTTGGCAATCCAGAGGCGAGTGTATGATTTGGGGGATAAGGCCAACAGGATGATCGCTTGGCTGGAAAGCAGGCACCGGAACTGGGTCCCGAGAATTGTGCGGCCGGATGGATCCCAGTACTCCATGGATCGGGAAATAGCGGTGGAATTCGCGGCCTATTACGAATCAATTTATAGATCACACACTACCAGACAAGAGCAGGACTGCCGAGACTTCCTGGCTCCCCTACAGCTTCCCGTGTTGGAACAAGCAGATATACATGCCCTTGAGGCGCCCATTACAGTTCAGGAAGTGGAGCACGCCATGGGGGATCTGCAGAGGGGGAAGGCGCCGGGGCCAAATGGGTTCCCCGCGGAGGCATTTGGGTGTGTGTCAGGGCGACTAGCGCCCCACACGCTGAGTATGTTTACGGAAGCCAAACAACGGGGAATCTTGCCGAAGGATCTGCGGTCGGCAACGATCGTGGTCATACATAAAGCCGGCAAACCGCGCGAGCGGTGCAGTTCTTATAGGCCCATCTCCCTACTTAACTTCAAAACTAAGGTACTTGATAAGATCCTGGCCACCAGACTGGGGGCAGTTGCCCAGTCCTTGGTCCACCCAGACCAGTCTGGCTTCATGCCCCACAGGAGCACACGGCTCAACCTAAGGCGGTTATTCGGGGTCTTGCAGGGGGTGTCAGAGAGGCCTGGGGTGCCGGCGGCGTTGCTGTCTCTCGATGCCCAAATGGCGTTTGAGAGTATTGAGTGGCACTACCTCTATGCAGTCCTGGAAAAACTGTGCTTCGCCGAAAACGTTCGGGCTTGGGTGCGACTTCTGTATACCGAACCGCTTGCTAGAGTCCGGGTCAATGGAGTGCTGTCTAGGGAATTCCGTATGCAACAGGGCTGCCCCCTTTTGCCCACCCTGTTCGCACTGGCACTGGAGCCTCTGGCTCACTGGATACGTGCGGACCCCTTGATTTGGGGTGTTGACTTGGGAGGGGGCTGGGAGGAGCATATTTCATTATACGCAGAAGACATCCTTCTCTATGTTCAGAGGCCGGACGCTTACATTCCGAGATTGATGGAGATTATGAGTGAGTTTGGTATATACTCAGGCTACCGTATAAATTGGGGCAAATCCTTGGGTCATGTGTTGGCGGGACCGCAACCATCGGTGACCTGTGAGGGCTTGTCCTGGAAAGAAACCTTCAAGTATTTAGGAATTTGGGTCACGCGGACGACTCGGAGTTCCTGCGCCTAAATGTGTCGACCCAGCTGGAACGGCTCCGAGGAGATGTGGAGCACTGGAGGTCTATACCGATTTCTTTAATGGGACGTCCTGTCTTATTAAAAATGATGGCCCTCCCCCGCCTGCTCTACGCCATACAGAGTGCGCCCTTCCTGATCCCTGATTCGGTTTTCAGGACGAATGATTTGGAGCTACGATCCCTGCTGTGGGGCGGCGGGTGTCCCAGAATAGCTCTTAAGAATTTGCAGAAGGGGCCGTACGAGGGGGGTCTGGCGGTGCCGGACGTGCGTCTTTACTATTGGGCGACACAACTAGTAAATGTGAACGGGTGGGTGTTTGACCCATTGGATGAACCAGCCTATAGAGCGGATAGATTAGCATTTGGGAGCGCCACGTATTTGGGCACCCTCTATACCAGGGGCAGACGCGGCCGGCCTCTGCCTCCACAAACGGCGGCAGTGGTTGGGGTGTGGAAACGAGCAACCAGGTTGCTGGGGTGGGACGCCAAGCTCACGCAACAGACTCCTTTGTGGGCTGGGACCTTCCTGCCGACAGTGGCGAAACTGCAGGATCGGAGTAGTTGGAGCCTTATAGGGATCGATGTGCGCGGGGATGCCTGGAAGCGGGGAGAGATGGTGGGGTTTGCAGCATTACAGACCGAGTATCAGATGGGTAATGGGGAGTTCCTAGACTATCAGCAGCTTAAGTTTGCCATACAAAGACACCTGACCCCGGGGGCGGAGCTGCCAGAGTACGCCCCGCTGGAGGACAGATTGCTATTAGATCCGATGATTGACAAAGCGATTTCCCTCACATACAGAAAACTTGTTAATAATGTACCAGACATCTTAGGGCCTTTGCGGGAAAAGTGGGAGTCGGACCTGGGACTGCTGGAGGATGACGACTGGGGAGGGGCGTTACAGTGCCCCAGAGAGGTGGCGATTCGGGCCCGATTTAGGCTTGTCCAGCTGCGTATCCTACACAGATCATACACCCCGCGAACCACACAACACCTAATGGGTTATACAAACTCCCGTTATTGCCTACAAGGGTGTGGGGAGGAGGGGTCCTTCTTTCACATACTGTGGGACTGTGTTAAAATACGGGCATACTGGTCCAGACTAACAGACATCATGGCCGCAGTGGTGGGAGCAGAGGTTCCGCTTGAGCCCAGATGGCATGTGCTGGGTGTTACGACGGACATCACCTGGCCGAAAGGGGACAAAGTCTGGTTGGCCCTAGCAAGCATGGTGGCCAAGAGAAACATTGCAAGGTTGTGGGGTAGTGATCTGTCACCCATGGTGCCAATGGGCAGAAAAGGTGATTTACAAAAGTCGCAGGATTGCCCCAAGAAATGGGAAAAGATATGGACGGCTTGGGGGATAGAGGGGAATGGATGGACTCCCAGCCGACCGTAGAGCCACCGTGAATGGACTGTAATATAAGATTTGCTGACTCTGGCCTGTGTCCTGCAAGGCAAGCAACTATACGAAGTGGTGTTGAAGGGTTCGGGTGGGAGGGAGGGGGCGGGCGAGGATGGTGTGTGCCATGTGTAGGAAATGTTGGGTCTGATGGAGAGTGGGTCAGTCGAGGGAGGTGGGCTTAGCCTGTGCAATCTTCCATTGGGTGATTAAGATGTGGTGGTCAATGAATTCCCGTTGATAAACTGATGTGCTACGCTTTGGAGCCTGTTACATCAATAAAAAGGTTTATAAAAAAAAACACCAATATATTGTGTTAGTCTGAATGAGACTGGAAGCAGAAGTTTTCAAAACATCCGTTTCAACAAGAGTGGCCCGAGCCGGTGAGAGCGCTAAAGCCAGGGAGGTGGGATGGGGGGATTGTCGAATCCCCCCCAACCAGGCCATACACCCCTGCCACCTGTACCTGCACGGGCCCCTCCTGCGTTTCAAGCTGGGCCTCCAGCTGCAAAGCCAGCGCTGATCTAAATCCCAGACATCCTGGTACTTTGAAAGTCAGAAAGACTTTAGCAACCTATTCTGAGTTGCAAAGAGAAGGGACTCCTGAAAGGGGTCAGTCACCTTGCTCTTTGCGATTCGGAATGCCATGTATTAATGATTTGCAACCACAACTATGGACACAAACCATTAAATAGATTCAGACACCTGACTTGTGTCCAAATAAGGAGCAGGGGTGCTTTAAAAATTTTTGATATGCACAGTGAGTAAGAACAGTAAGAACACAGGGAAAGAAGCCTGCTGTCCCAAGAAGGCATCCTTACCTTCAAAGGCAAAGACATGCATTCACAGGAGGTTTAAAATGCCTCCTTCATAATTAATAAGGTAAGAAGTTTTGTGATCTACTGTGAATGTACATTTATACGAATTGTTAGTACATTAGTTCCATCACAAATTGAAGGTCAGGTCACAAACCCACCAATGTGCAAAAAACAACTGATTTGTGTCCTTATTGAGCACTAATTAAAGCAGCACTACCAATTTCTGAACTTTTTAGACTTTTATAGTTTATTTATTTTTTTGTTTTATAGGGCGCAAACTTGACCTGTTAGGGTATCTGAGCGCTTTACAGGAATCAGCAGTAGTACAAAAAAGACTTGGAGGGGGTGGGGGGGGGGGGGGGGGGCTGGATACATAGGGATAAAAAGGACAAATAAGTACAATTTACATTTACAAGGTCCATGGAGGGATGCCCAGAGGTGCCGGGAGGATAGTGTCTGGGTACTTCAGGGGATGCATTAGAAAGGAAATAGAGCAAGGTCTCTAGGTGAAATATAAGGCAAAATTTGGGCGCGGAATATGCCCATTAGAAAGGTTTTGGCATCTTTTTTGAAGCGAGCCAGAGAAAGAATTCTTCGGATGGTGAGCAGGAGTGAGTTCCATATTCTTGGTGCAGCCCCAGAGAAGGCCCAATTGTAAGTTGTATTTTTCTGAAAACGTGCAGGTTGGAGCAAGAGGTCTCTGGTGGACGGCAAGTTTCTGGTTCCTCCGGATATTATGATTTTCTGGGCAAGATATGCAGGAGAGTTTGAATATTATACCTTGTGCGTGATACATGCCATTTTGAGTTGGATTCTGTCTTGTAGAGGAAGCCAGTTCAGAGCTTTTAGATGTGGTGAAAAGTGGTTGAACTTCCTTGAGCCTGTTAGTAGCCTGGCGGCCGTGTTGTGGTAGGCTTTTAGCAGTGCCTAGGAGATCTTGGGTAAACCCGAAAGGGTAGAGCAGCCACATTCCGGTCTAGAGATGACTAGTGCCTGGACTGCCATTTTTAGGTCGGGAATATCAAGGAAGGGTTTCAGTTTCCTTAGATAGCTCAGGTGGAATCTGGCTGATTTGGCCATCAAGTTAATGTGGTCCCGCAAGTTCAAGTTGCAATCCAGGGTTATTCCAAGGGATTTGGCTGAGTCCACGATGGTTGGAGAGCAGTTTAAGGCTGTGATGGCCCTAATCCATACCTGAGTCTCCAGGTTTGATTTGGGTGGCGAAATTAGAAGAAATGATGTCTTCTTTGTGTTGAGTTTGAGTTGATTGTAGGAGAGCCAGTGGACAGTCAATGTCAAGGCTCCATTCAGGGAAAAAAATCTCCTTAAGAGAGGAGATCTTGATGTAGATCTGGGTGTCGTCAGCGTACATGTGGTATGAGATATTCGCGGCCAGTGGCGTCACTAGGGGGGTGCGGGGGGTGCGGACCGCACCGGGTGACACCAACACCCGGGGTGACACCAATCTGCACGGCAGCCTCGCTGCCTCGCCTCTGCTCTCACCTTTACTGTCGCTCCCTGTGCAAGCTTGTTCCTCATGCTGTTCACACTCGCCAGCGTCTCGCAGGAGATCTGCAATGCTTGACTGCAATTTTCTTTGCTCACAAGGCAACTCTATAGCAGCCTAGCTCATCTGAGGGTGCATTGTTTGCAAGACAGAGAGAGAGGGAGCTAGAGGGAATAAGAGAGAGGGAGCTAGAGGGAATAAGAGAGAGGGAGCTAGAGGGAGCAAGAGAGAGAGAGAGGGAGCTAGAGGGAGTAAGACAGAGAGAGGGAGCTAGAGAGAGCAAGACAGAGAGAGAGGGAGCTAGAGGGAGTAGGACAGAGAGAGGGAGCTAGAGAGAGTAAGACGGAGGGAGAGGGAGATGAAGGGAGTAAGACAGAGAGAGAGAGAGAGGGAGCTAGAGGGAGTAAGACAGAGAGAGAGCTAGAGTGAGAAAGACAGAGAGAGAGGGAGCTAGAGTGAGAAAGACAGAGAGAGAGGGAGCTAGAGGGAGTAAGACAGCGAGAGGGAGACAGAGGTAGCTAGAGGAAGTAAGACAGAGAGAGAGGGAGCTAGACAGATAGAGGGAGCTAGACAGAGAGAGGGAGCTAGAGGGAGTAAGATAGAGAGAGAGGTAGCTAGAGGGAGCAAGACAAAGAGAGAGGGAGCTAGAGGGAATAAGAGAGAGGGAGCTAGAGGGAGCAAGACAGAGAGAGAGGGAGCTAGAGGGAGTAAGACAGAGAGAGAGGGAGCTAGAGGCAGTAAGACAGAGAGAGAGGGAGACAGAGGGAGTAAGAGAGAGAGAGGGAGCTAGACAGAGAGAGAGGGAGCTAGAGGGATTAAGACAGAGAGAGAGGGAGCTAGAGGGAGTAAGACAGAGAGAGGGGGAGCTAGAGGGAGCTAGACAGAGAGAGGAAGCTAGAGGGAGTAAGACAGAGAGAGAGGGAGCTAGACAGAGAGGGAGCTAGCGGGAGTAAGACAGAGAGAGGGGGAGCTAGAGGGAGCTAGACAGAGAGGGAACTAGAGGGAGTAAGATAGAGAGAGAGGGAGCTAGAGGGAAGAAGATAGAGAGAGAGGGAGCTAGAGGGAAGAAGACAGAGAGAGAGGGAGCTAGAGGGAGTACGAATGAGAGAGAGGGAGCTAGAGGGAGTAAGACAGAGAGAGAGGGAGCTAGAGGGAGTAAGACAGAGAGAGATGGAGACAGAGGGAGCTAGAGAGAGGGAGCTGGAGGGAGCTAGACAGAGAGGGAGCTAGAGAGAGTAAGACAGAGAGAGAGGGAGACAGAGGGAGCTAGAGGGAGTACTCCAGCGAGAGAGGGAGCTAGACAGAGAGAGGGAGCTAGAGCAAGCAAGACAGAGAGAGAGGGAGGGAGCTAGAGGGAGTAAGAGAGAGAGAGGGAGCTAGAGGGAGCAAGACAGAGAAAGGGAGCTAGAGGGACTAAGACGGAGAGAGAGGGAGCTAGAGGGAGTAAGACAGAGAGAGAGAGGGAGCTAGACGGAGCAAGACAGAGAGAGAGGGAGCTAGAGGGAGCAAGACAGAGAGGGAGCTAGAGGGAGTAAGAGAGAGGGAGCTAGAGGGAGTAAGACAGAGAGAGAGGGAGCTAGAGGGAGTAAGACAGAGAGAGAGGGAGCTAGAGGGAGTAAGACAGAGAGAGAGGGAGCTAGAGTGAGAAAGACAGAGAGAGAGGGAGCTAGAGGGAGTAAGACAGAGGGAGACAGAGGGAGTAAGACAGGGAGAGAGGGAGGGAGCTAGACAGGGAGGGGGAGCTAGAGGGATTAACATAGAGAGAGAGGGAGCTAGAGGGAGCAAGACAGAGGGAGAGAGTAAGAGAGAGAGAGAGGAGCTAGAGGGAGCTAGACAGAGAGAGGGAGCTAGAGGGAGTAAGACAGAGAGAGAGGGAGCTAGAGGGAGTAAGACAGAGAGAGAGGGAGCTAGAGGGAGTAAGACAGAGAGAGGGAGACAGAGGGAGCAAGAGGGAGCTAGACAGAGAGAGAGGGAGCTAGACAGAGAGAGGGAGCTAGAGAGAGTAAGACAGAGAGAGAGTGAGCTAGAGGGCGCTAGACAGAGAGAGGGAGCTAGAGGGAGTACGAGAGAGAGAGAGAGCTAGAGGGAGCAAGACAGAGTGGGAGGGAGCTAGAGGGGGTAAGACAGAGAGAGAGAGAGCTAGAGGGAGCAAGACAGAGAGAGAGGGGGCTCGAGGGAGTAAGAGAGAGAGAGGGAGCTAGAGGGAGTAAGAGAGGGGGCTAGAGGGAGTAAGAAAGAGAGAGAGGAAGCTAGAGGGAGTAAGAGAGAGGGAGCTAGGAGGAGCAAGACAGAGAGAGAGAGGGAGCTAGAGGGAGCAAGATAGAGAGAGAGGGAGCTAGAGGGAGTAAGAGAGAGGGGAGCTAGAGGGAGTAAGAGAGAGAGGGGGAGCTAGAGGGAGTAAGAGAGAGAGCGGGAGCTAGAGGGAGTAAGAGAGAGAGAGCGGGAGCTAGAGGGAGTAAGACAGAGAGAGGGAGCTAGAGGGAGCAAGACAGAGACAGAGGGAGCTAGAAGGAGTAAGAGAGGGAGCTAGAGGGAGCAAGACTGAGAGAGGGAGCTAGAGGGAGTAAGACAGAGGGAGAGGGGGCTAGAGGGAGTAAGACAGAGAGAGAGGGAGCTAGAGGGAGTAAGACAGAGAGAGAGGGAACCAGAGGGAGCTAGAGGGAGTAAGACAGAGAGAGGGAGCTAGAGGGAGCTAGACAGAGAGAGGGAGCTAGAGGGAGTAAGACAGTACCTAGTGCCGTACATTTCCGACAGAGGTGGTCCATGCGGTAAGTCATGAGGGGGGTGACACCATGAGTTACCCGCACCGGGTGACACCAACCCCAGTGACGCCACTGTTCGCGGCGTATAGTACTTCGGCAAGAGGTTCGAGGTAAAGGTTTAAGAGGGTGTGGGACAGGGTTGATCTTTGGGGGACTCCAACCGTGACCGGAGAGGGAGCAGACAGGTTACCGTTAATTAGGAATCTCTGTGATAAATTGTGGAGGAAAGACCTAAACCATTCAAGAACAGAGCCATCCATTCCCATCCTGAGTTTGAGGCGTTCAAGTAGTTTTTCATGGTTGACTGTGTCAAACGCCGACGATAGATCTAGGAGGATTAGGAGACAGGTTTTGCCTTGATCAAGGGCTTGGAGGGCAAATCATCTACGATGTGGAGAATGGTGGTTTCCGTGCAGTGCCCAGGCCTGAAACCGGTTTGGAAGTCATCTAGTAGGTGGAAGTTGGTGACATGTTGGCTCAGCTGCTGTTGCACACACTTCTCCAGAACTTTAGCTAAGAGTGGGATGTCAGGGGAGGCAGGATACAGCAACATTTTTTTTTTATGGGAAGGACTTGGCCGGCTTTCAGAGAGTCGGGTATTGATCCCTGAAGAAGGGAGGCATTAATTATTGCAGTCTAGCTAGGAATGATGGATTGGGCGGCGGCAGCTAGGCAGTTAGAGGGGAGTGGGTGATTAAAGTGGTTATTCGGGTTTAAGGTGGAAATGATTTTTGGGACGGAGTGTTCGTCATAGATTTTGAAGTTGGTCCAGTGTGCTTGGTTTTTGGGTGAAGCCTGTGGAGGCGGCACGGAGGAAGGAGGCAGATCTAGAAGGTGTTAAGAGTAAGTAGTGGCCTAAGTTCGTGTCCTAAAGCTGTTATTTTGTCAGCGAAAAAGGAGGAGAATTCTTCAGATTATATTAGTGACTTGGGGGTTTCTTTTTTCGATGTTTTGGCCAGTTTGTTTGATGGGTGTTTGAACAGTTTGAAGAGTTTGCGGGGTCTGTTCTTGGCGTTCCCCAGTTCAGATCTGAAGAATTATTTTTTTGACTTGAGGATTTTCCTGTTGTAGGCATTTCTGGCCTGGCGGAGAAGTTTTAAATGTGCGGCTGAGGGGTGCTGTCTCTAGATTCTTTCTGACTGCCGGAGGGATCTCCTCTCGCTGTTGAGGAACCCATTGAACCAGGGGTTTCTGTCATTGATTTGGGTTCTTTTTAATTTTAGTGGGGCAAGGACATCAAGAATGTTAGTTATAGTCACAGAGTAATGATCATTGAGGTCACTGACCGTAGTGATTTGGAGGGGGGGGGGTCAGACTTGCAGCAAACTGCCAGTTTCCTGGGATCAAGGTTCTTGGTGTCTCTAACCCAGTGTTTAAGAATCACCTGTTGAGGTGCCCTTGTCTTGTGGGTGGCAGGTAATAGGAAAGTGATAGCGTGGTGGTCAGACCAGCCACAAGGGTCTATAGCGACAAGCTTGATTTAGTGATGATCCAGTCCAGAGTTGCGCCTTTCGAGTGTTTGGTGAGTGGGAAGACTTGGGTTAGGGCTTGGTCGACCAGAAAATATTTGATGGCATTGACATGAGGATCCTTGGGGTCATTCCAGTGCAGGTTGAAATCGCCAAGAAATATATCTTTGGAGTTCGAGGTCACCTTGGCTGTGATGATTTCCATGAGATGGTCAGTAAAGGCGTCATTCGTGCCTGGGGGGTGGTAAAAGATGTGCAGATTGCACAGTTGAGTGGTGTTGCTGCATATGTTATGTTATGTTATGTAGAGTTTATAAAGCGTGACAGCTGCCCCAACAGAGAGGCGTCCCGGCGCTGACAGCAGTAAAACGCACGAAGCTGAAGGAAAACAGGCCTACTGCTGTGGGAAGAGGTGTGTCTTGATAGCCTTCCTGAATTCTAACATGTTGTTGAGGCTAAGAATCTGTACAGGCAGAGAGTTCCAGAGTGTTGCTGCCATGGAGCGGAAAGAACTTCCCCCGCGCGCACCCTCCTAACCCGGGGCACGACAACCAGGTGTTGCCCCAAGGAGCAGAGATGGTGCATAGGTTCATAAGGCAGCAGCAAGTTAGCTAGGATTCCTGGGGAGGCATATTTCATGATCTTGAAGGCTATACAGAGAATCTTGAATTTTATCCGCCTGGCTACTGGCAACCAATGGAATCGGAGCATAGCATCTGTTACAGGGTAGGCTCTGCGGAGAACCAGGAGGGTTCTGGCAGCCGCATTTTGGACCCTCTGTAGTCTCAGACTTTCTGCTTTGTTAGCCCCCAGATACAGCAAGCTGGCATAGTCCAGCCTCAACAAAATCGAGGCCTGGATGATGACCTGCCTAGTAGATGCATAAAAAAACAGCAAAGGCCTCAGCCCCCACAGCAGCCCAAAACAGGTCCCTGCCACCTTTTTAGTTTGGACTTGGAAGCTGAGGGACGAATCCACACATACCACCAGATTCTTCACCATCTGCTTGGGGGGGGGGGGGGTCGTTACCAAGGGTTTCGGGCCACCAGAGCTCACTCCACAACCCATGGTCTCTTCCCACCAATAGCACCTCAGACTTGGTGGGGTTAAGTTGGAGACAGTTGTTAGTCATCCACTCGGCACGGCCACAAGATCGCTCTGGAACTTTGGGCATCCCGTGCGTCGTTGTCCGAGAGTGCCACCACCAGCTGAGTGTCGACAGCGTAGTAGACCATTGTCAAACCTCTGTTATTGGCTACCGCGGCTTGGTGTTGGACATATAGGTTAAACAGCAACGGGCTCATAGAAGAGCCCTTTGGTACCCCTTGATGGATGGTATGAATACCAGAGGTAATAGGGCGGGCTGTCACCTGAAATGTCCTTCCTTCTAGAAAGGAAGAAAGCCAACCAAGAGCAGAGCCAGCAACTTCAGCCTCCTCCAGATGTTGCAGCAGAATAGAGTGGGACACCGTATCAAACGCGGCACTGAGATCCTTAAATATAAGTGCCGACGTGCGAGTACGAGGTAGTCACAGGAGTCTGTGGTATCTGGCAGGAGTTCCGTGACAAGGAGGTTAGAGCGGTAAATGCAGGTAATGCCTTCACCTTTTTTGCTAGATTGCCTATCCAGCCTTGCAATGGTTTAGTTGGGAGGGACTAGGAGGTCCAGGCATGGAGACGAGGATTATTTGAGCCACGATTCAGTCAGGATTGCTAAATCAAGGTTTTGGCTCAGTATGAGATCTGCGATATCTGCAGCATGCTTAACTGCTGAGCGGCAGTTAATTAGGAGGCCAGACAAAGGGGGATCGGAGAGAGTGTCGTGTGATGGGGCGGACAGGAGTACTGGTGCTAGGTTGCTATCAACCACACTTCTGTTACGGAGGGTAGCTGATCTGTTGGGGTTGATTGCGACCGTGCAGATGGCATGTTTGACATTCACGTCTAGTGGACTAGGGGTTACTGGGGTAGAGTTTTTTTTTCTTTTTTAAACACCTTTATTAGCGTACTTAGGTTCATACACGGCCAATAGCCTACAACCTCCAGGGCCGGCAGCGCAACATTCTAAATGATCAAGCTTTCAACAATTTGTGGATACACAGCCATTGTGCCGACAACCCTGGGGTCCGGCGGCGCACATTGTCCCATGCAAAGATAATAGTTCTGAGTATCGGAATTTCAATGCAGAAGCCGGCCGCAGGGTATCCCAACAGCCATATGTAAGTACAGTGTAGGGCTTATATTAACAGCAAGCAACAGAGGTGTATTTTCTGGATTAAAACAACCCTCGCTAACGTAAAGGCCCCTAAGTACAACCCCCCCACCCCTAAGATACCAACACCCTGTAACCCCCCCCCTAGTTCTTAACCTAGTTCCAAGTCTACGCGATGTATAGCTAGCTCTTCTACATGACGCATCTGTTAGTGTGATGTACCTCCGTGTGTGCATTCCTCCCAATTACCATAAGTGTACCGTCCCTCACCGGGCCACTGGTATCAAAAGTGAGAGAAACGCTACAGTCCTCACAGTGTGTGTAAATCTCTGTTGAGAAGTGATCTGTACGTCTCGCAGAGTACCCGACCAACCCCCAAGCCAAGACAACAGGGTGCCTCCACTATAGGGTTACATGTGAACCTGATTCTTACCAGCGCTATTATGTCTCCTCCTGTCCGACTGGTTGGGTGTCAGGAGTGCCCTCTCTGGTGCTTCTAAAGGTATTATATAGACCCCAGAAGTTCTTCGGGTGACTCGTGGGGGGGAGTAATTCACTGTAAATGTTCCGATTGAGTGCAGCAGTATAGCATGTCCCTAGCCCACCGTTTCTTCGTCCGGAGGGACCCCTCTTCCAACATTGAGCTACCGCACGCCGGGCCAGCAATAAGCCCATGTCTGCCAGTCGTCTCATTGCCACTGGCAGATTCCTGGAGTGTCCCAGCAGCGCAAGGGCCGGGTCCACCGGCAGTTCAAAATCAAGTATTTCTCCCAATTCCGCTGGTCCCAAAACCCAGAATTAGTGTATTCTGTGACATTCCCACGCCAAGTGGAGGAAGCCAGCCGATCGGGCATGACACCTCTCACACTCTGGAGATTGTCTGAGACCATACCTGTATAAACGTTCTGGAGTGTAATACACCTTCTGCAGAAATTTAAAATGGATCAGCCAGTGCCTCCCATTTAAGGAGAGCTTTCTGGTGTTCGTACAGCAGTATTTCCACATAGTGTCGTCTATAGTGATCTGTAGATCACTCTGCCATGCAAGTCTGGCCTTCGAGGGTTCCTGGGCTCTGTGGGGAGTGATCGCTTTGTATAAGTGTGTTATCATTTTACATGAGTGCTCCGAGTTAATAACGTGGGAAAGTTCCGGAAGTTCAGGAGGTTCCTCCATATCTGGACCTAGTATGTCTCTCAGAGCACTGCGAACTCTGTGAAATTGAAACCTCTGTAGGAGAGATGTGCTATCTGCTACCTGAGCAACCTGATCCCAAGTTTTTACAGTGCCACCCACAAACAGCTCCCGGGGGTCACTATTCCCAGCTCACGTAATGCTCGAACTACGCTCTTTTCCTCGACCGGCGGTAGCCACAGCATCCATTCCACAGCCATTAGGGGGGAGTAAATCAAGGTGCCTCCTCTGGCCTTCAACAGCGAGTACCACGCGTGTCTCGTGGCAGTGATTGAGTCAAGCACTCCAACCCTGCGGTCAATGGGAGTGCATATCGTGGCCGTCAGCGGAAGGGGGTCCGCAAATAGTCTCTCCATAGTTACGTGTGGGATGGTTTCTTCCCCATGTAACCACATGTGTAAATGGGCAGCCTGCGCGACCCTGCAGTAACGCTCCATGTCCGGAGCTCCCAGGCCCCCCAGCTCATACGGGAGCGTAAGCGTGTTCCATCGCACTCTCGGCTGTTTCCCGCCCCAGGCTAAACGAACCATAAGTTTCGTCAGGGTCTTGATGAAAGCGCTCGACAGTATGATAGGTAAAGTATTAAAGAGAAAGAGGAATCGGGGCAACACCACCATCTTCATGATGGCTATACGCCCCATCAGTGATAATGGGAGTCTGCACCACCTCTCCACATCGTCTTCGCATTTGCTAAAGGCCACACCATAGTTCTCACGGAACAACACCTCTGAGTCAGAGTGAATCATTATTCCTAGATAACGCACCGGGTCAGCAGACCACTACAGCGGATATTCCAATTCAAAGCGGTTCGTCACCGGAGTTAGCGGGAATACTACCGACTTGTTCCAGTTAATTTTGAGACCGGAAAGCGCTCCAAAGCGGACCACCTCCCGTAAAACTGAAGTCAGGTTTGCTTCAGGGTTGCGGACATATAAAAGTGTATCATCAGCGTAGGTTGAGATCACAATTTTATAGGACGGGAAGCTAACTCCTCGATGCCAATGATATTCCCGTAGCGCACATGCTAGAGATTCCGCGACCAGCGCGTACAACAACGGTGAGAGAGGGCAGCCCTGTCTGGTGCCTCTACTGATTTCAAATGGGTCAGATACTCGATCTCCTAAGCGCAGTCTGGCCAGTGGCTTCCATTATAAAGCGCCAATCATTTGTAAGAACGGTTCACCGAGGCACAACCGTCGCAAAACCCGCAGCATGAAAGGCCACTCCACGGAGTCGAAGGCCTTCTCCATGTCTAAGAAGATGGCAACCGCCTTCGAGTCCTGCCTAACGTGTTGAATGGTCCCCAATACCGTGCGAATGTTGTAGTTCAAGTTCCTCCCTGGAATAAATCCGGACTGCTCCGGTGCCACTATTTTCGGGGCTAGTAAAGCAAGTCGTGTGGCAAGAACCTTAGCGTACAGTTTCACATCAACATTCCGTAAAGATATTGGTCTGTACGAACCACAGGCATTATGGGGTTTTCGGGTTTAAGAATGGTGACTATTAAGGCCTCTCTCATAGATTGTGGCATGGAACCCTCTTCACACACCTCATCGAAGAGAGAGGAGAGATGCGGGATTAATTTATCTTTAAACGCCTTATAAAACCCCACGGTCAATCCATCCGCCCCTGGGGCGCTGTGCTCGCGCATGCTAGTTAGTGTGTCCAATATCTCATCTTTCTGTATAGGGGACATTAAGAACTCCCGATCCGATTGTGTTAAGAACGGCATTTGTATGTGTTCTAGGTAGTCGTCCATGTCAGTCTCCAGATTTTTAGTTCTAGAAGTGTACAATTCCAAGTAGAAGTCTCTGAACTCTCTCAAGATCTCATCATCTGACGTGACTACCTCTACAGCGGCCGTTACTAGCTCAGTCAATTTTGGGGCCCTCTTGCTATTGCGTATTATGTTGGCTAAGATAGAACTAGGACGCTCACTCTCTCCATAAGTTCTCACTGACGCATATTTATCCATATGGTAAACTTCCCTGTCAGCCTCTTCATTGAAATCTGAGACAAGGGACCTGATCTGAGTCGCTATTGCGGGGTCCGGGTCAGACAATTGTTGTTTCTCCAGATCTATCAGTTGCGTCTCCAGATATTTCAGGCGTTGGCGGATTGCCTTAAGAACGCTGGAATGTTTGGCCATGGCCACCCCTCGTATGAACACCTTAAACGCTTCCCACACTGTCTGAAAGCTATCGACGGAGCCAATGTTTTTCTCAAAAAAAAGGTCTATTTCTGTTGCCAGTTCCCCTCTAAAGTTGTCGTCAAGCAGTGAGTGCGGGGGAAAGCGCCAAGTAAAGGGAGGGATCCTACGTATCGGAGTCTCCAGGACCAGCAGTATAGGCGAGTGATCAGAGAGAGTACATGCTAAAACCGTACAGGACCGTATGTGTCTAGAGATAGAATAGGAGGCCAGCCAATAATCAATCCTGGTGTGAATGTCGTGAAATGCTGAGTAATGTGTGTAGCCTCCGCTAGTGGGGTTTCTCCCTCTCCACACATCAACTAAATCTAATGTCAGAAATTCTGCCTGTAGTGTGACTGCTGCGGCAGAAGGTCCGCGCCGAGGTCCAGAAGACCTTGTAGCGCTTACAGCCAGCAAATGTAGGTACAGGGCGATATGGGGTCGAAACTGCTGCCGCACTACAACTCCCAGAATGCCCTGGGTCCTGGCGAACCGGAACTCGCCTCCGGTGCAGCAATAAAAGCACCTCCCTGACGTTGCCGGGTGCTTGTCAATCCTTCCTGTAGTCTTGACGGAGTTCGTAGAGTTAATTCCTTTGAGGACTGGTTACCGCGGACGCTTTCCTTCCCACTTGGACGCCGAGAGCTGGGTTCGCGGACGCTTTCCTTCCCGCTTGGAGGACGCGAGGAAGCCAAGGACTGGTTACCGCGGACGCTTTCCTTCCCGCTTGGACGCCGAGAGCTGGGTTCGCGGACGCTTTCCTTCCCGCTTGGAGGACGCCGAGGAAACCGAGGACTGGTTGCCGCGGACGCTTCTTTCCCGCGTTGAGGAGGTAGGAAATAGTACTTTAGCACGGCCGTGCTAGTTTATCTGTCTACTGCCTCATGACTCCTATTCCTTGAACCTGTTGTTGTGTATATCGCATTTTCATTTCTTTTGAACTTCGTTCTTTGCTCGCCAGTAGTGACAGTAACTAACTGGTTATTGAGACGCCTACCTATCCTGCCTTCCCTTTGTTTTGGGCTGTGGTGGAACAGCTTCAGAACGTTTTCGGAGTTTACCCACAAAAGGAACAGCAGAGACTGTCAGGCTATCTCAGAGTGGGCAATCCGTGAGTGTTCCCCTTACTACTTTATCACAGACAGAACAGGTGCCCTCACAAGCCATTCTAATCAGTTATCCTTGTGTTTCATAGTGACGTTGTGCATCGAAGAACTCCTTGCCTATTGACCAGACCAAGAGGGGTGTCTTCACAACAACTTCAATCTTTTTGTTGTCCCCTTCCCTTTTCCCCGGAGTACAACCTGTCCCTTGTGTGTGAGTCTCACACGGGGAGAGTAGGCGCTATTGGGAACTGGGAAGACGCTCTTCGCGCTGTGGTCCCCGCTGGCTAGATACCTCAGGTTAGTGGCTTGTGTGTTATCTTCTTGGGTTACCTCTCCGCTGCTAACCGCGACAGACCTATCTAATTCCGGATCTATCACTAGATTGAAGTCCCCCCCCCCAAAGCATCTGAGAGTTGGAGAATTCTCGGCAGCATCGTGCTAGCTTTACGTAGAACTCCGGAGAGTCGTAGTTTGGCCCATATACATTAACCACCAGAAACTCGTGTCCCTTTCCCGAGCATCTAGAGATGAGGTACCTACCCTCAGAGTCTGCATGTACCAGTCTCAAGTCCAGTTTAGATCTCGGATTTACCCAAGTCAGGACTCCCCTTGAGTGTGTAGTAAACCCGGCTACCGTGGTGTTGCCTGATAGTCCCCTGTGTTGTAACATTTTGCTAGTGAGAGGGAGATGTGTTTCCTGGATAAGAGCCAGGTCAATATGGTGTCTCTGCAAATAGTGTAACACCTTCCGCAATTTCCTGTAATCATTCAATCCTCTGACATTCCAGGTTAAAGCCCTGAAGGTTTCCATTGGGTTTCCAGTGTGCGCTCCGGTGGTACTAGTCATCTGTGCCATTGGGAATGACTACAGTAGAGAGTCATCACAGCGCAACATTCACACCTTTGGCCAGCTTGAGGAACCAGCATCAAATCTACAAACATGAACCCCAACTCCCCATCCCTCCATCCCCCCTCCCACAGCAGACCCACCCCAACCTGGTCCGACAGAAGTCCATTGCCCACCCGACTCCCCAACTTCAATACCCCAACTTTTTTTTTGTGAAAACTTTTTATTGATTTTAAAACAAGAAAACAAAAGAACAATACAAAACAAGGCAGTACATTAAAACGTGTCATCACGTGGTCCGTGGGGTGGGGGGTACATAGAGGAATCAAGCAGTAGTGCAATCAATAATTGGGGGGGGGGGGAAGGAGACCAAAATATATACAAAACAACTATGTTCCTGCGGAGGAGACGTCAGGTTGGGAGGAAGACAAATCAGCATCAAATTCCGACATTGGGGGAGTACATATATCTCCACGGTATGCGTTCCATTGGGTCCACACTTTCCCCCACATGCCTGGTTTGCCACGGGAAACATACACAGTTTTTTCTCGAAACATGCACCAATCCATGTTTTGTGTCCATCCCAGAAGTGTCGGAGGCTTCTGAGCGCCCCACAATTGGGCAATATCACGCTTGGCTACCATGTTTCCCAAGGTCGCCCAGCGGAGCTGCGCTCGGTTGTAGTCATTCGGCTCCCAGACATTCAACAAGCATCTTCGCGCTTCAGGCATTAATCGCACTCCCGTGACCTCACTCATTACTTCATGCACGCGGTTCCAATAACGTATCACAGCAGGGCATTCCCAGATAATATGAAGGAACGTAGCCACCATACCGCATCCACGCCTGCACAATCCATCCATCGAAAATCCCATACGAACCAGACGTGGGCCAGTCACATACACCCTATGCAGAATTTTCAGTTGGACGAACCGAAGACGTGCCGGGATAGCTACTGCCTTCGGGGAAGAAATAGCGGACTGCCAGTCCTCATCATCGAGTTCCAGACCATCTCCGGTCCACAACCCTCGAAGACTATCTAGTAGATCAGTCCTGGTATTGATCAACTTTTTATAAATTAGCGAGATCGTGCTATCAGGAACGTGACCATCCAGAATCCGATCCTCGAGCGGGGATGCCTCCGGCACGTCTGTGCCTAGTGGAAAAACAGACAAGACCGCATGCCGGACTTGCGCATATCTGAAGAATTCCTTATCATTCAGCCCATACTCAACTTTCAATTCCTCAAACGTCTTGACCCTGCCCTTGATCCATACGTCATCTACCCTACTGATCCCGATCATGTCCCACCGATCAAATCCCTTCGATTGCCAAAGGGAGCCCAGTTTATCCGAAGCATATAGTGGGGTAGCCCGGGTCGGCCTATCGGCCCATCCCGTGGCCGCTGTAGCTCTACGCCACGCCTGCAATGCTGTTTTGGTGGGGCCCGTAAGAGTGTCACCAGCTGATTTCGCATATAGAGCCCTATTGTAGTCCCCACCGGGTAGCAACCATCTGTCCATCGCAAAAGCCGGGTTTAGTGGGGGAGTGTAGGTGCCATGGTTGATGGCCCCCAATTGAGAGGCCCAGTAATAGCGACGAATATCCGGGAGAGCGATGCCGCCATCGTACCAAGGGAGTGTAAGCTTCGAGAGGGCGATGCGAGGACGGCCCCCCCATAACAATTGCCGCTGTAGACTCTCAATCTCACGAAAATATTCCGCTGGCACTACATCAAGCGTGTTTTGAAGCGCATAAAGGAATCGGTGGAGCGACATCATCTTAAACAATGCAGCTCGTCCCAAGGGAGAAAAGGGGAGCTTGCTCCAAGTCCCGACAGCCGCCCAAAGGCGTCTGAGAGGGGGCAGCAGATTGCGCTCATACCGAAGTGTGGGGTCCAAGGTGACAAAGATCCCCAGATATTTGAAACCATCTAGTACCACCGGAATAGGACAATCACGGGGCAGGAGGGGAGTATCACCGGAGAGAACATAAACGCAAGATTTAGACCAATTTATAACTAAGCCGGAATTTTTACGGAAAGAAGTCAAAACGTCAAAAAGGACGATTAACGACTGTCCGGGCGATGTGAGGTACAAAAGGATGTAATCTGCATACAGAGATACACGGTCTTCAAAGTCCGGAGACCATCGAATACCCTTCATGGATGGTTCCCATCGCAGCCAAGCCGCCAGTGGCTCTAAAGCAAGGGCAAACAAGAGTGGGGACAGAGGACAGCCCTGGCGCGTACCTCTACCGAGAACAAAGGAGGCCGAGACCCGTCCATTCACCAGTACCTGGGCTAAGGGATCAGCATAAAGCAATCGAACCCAACGGATAAAGGTGGGCCCAAACCCGAATTTGGAGAGGACCGCCCAAAGATAGGGCCATTCAATCGTGTCAAACGCCATGGTGGCGTCCAAAGACGCCAAGATGGCCGACTCTCTCAATGTCCCGGCTCGCGCGAGGACTCCATGCAAGCGCCGAAGATTGAGTGCCGTATTGCGATGTGGTATAAATCCTGACTGGTCCGGATGAACCAGATCGCTTATAACAGCCACCAGACGATTAGCAAGAACTTTGGCCAGGATCTTGGGTTCAGCATTTATTAGGGAAATAGGCCTGTACGATTCGCAGCGGTCACGTGGCTTACCCTCCTTATGTATAACCACTATGGAAGCCAATCTCTGGTCAGGAGGAAGAAGCCCTTCCGCCAGTGATTCCAGAAACATAGCTCGCATATACGGTGCCAGTACATCCGGACGAAGCTTGTAGAGTTCTATAGGAAGTCCATTAGGGCCCGAGGCCTTACCGGAGCGAATCGAACGGATAGCGGTCGCAACTTCATCCGCCGTAGGCGGAGCCTCCAGCAGGTCCCGCTCAGATTCAGACAAACAGGGTAGCGAGATATCGCGTAAAAGCATGTGGGAGTCCTGCTCCGGTCTATCGGACACAGGGGAGTACACTACCCGAAAATAATCGGCGAACCTCTCAACAATCCCAGCAGGGTCCGTGATACTTTCACCATTCGCGTCAACTATAACAGGAACCACTCGACTCGCGCATTCTCTCCTATCCAAGCAAGCAAGCAACTTCCCAGCCTTATCTCCCACATCATACAGACGTCTCTGCTGTTCACGACTCATCTCCTTCGCTGCATCAGTCACCAGAGCTCTGTACTCATGTTGTTTTAGGTCCAACAGATGAAGCCTCTCAGGGGAGACTCCAGCATCCAACTCTCCCTCAAGAACGGTAATTTCAGTCTCAAGACGAACAACCTCCTCTCGTCTACATCTCTTAACAGTGCCAATCGACGAGAGGGCCTGCCCCCGAATTACAGTTTTGTACGCCTCCCACAAGGAGACAGAAGAGGATACTGACCCCACATTTTCGGCAAAGTAGTGATCAATTGTCTTAAGTAGTTCCGCTCTAATCTTAGGATCACGGAGGTACCATGGGTTGATCGGGGCCGCTCGACCCTCCGATCCCCCATGTGCGTTCACAACCAACCACAGTGGGGAATGATCCGAAATACCCCTGGCAAGATGTTTCACCTCCCCTATACGGGAAGTCTGGGAGGAGGGCATCAAAACATAATCCAATCTCGAAAGGCTGCCGTGGGCCCCAGAGTGGAAGGTATACTGTTGTTGCCCAGGATGATGTAATCGCCAACAATCGGTCAGCCCCAGCGCCTCCATGAAGTCCCCAAGCCAGGATTGGAACTTAGCGAGAACTCGGGGAGGGTATCGATCACACATCCCAGATACTACTGAATTAAAGTCTCCCCCGACCACAAGCAAACCCTCGGGGACTCCCAGAATCATTCTTCCCAAATCCGCATAGGTCGTAGTTTGAAGACCTGGGGGTATGTAAACAGAAAATAGTGTAACCACCCTACCCTCCCAACGCCCCACAATGGCGACGTACCGCCCTCTATCATCAAGTATAATGTCGTCAACAGCGAGGGGGAGGGAGGTCCGGATTAGAATGCCCACCCCTCTGGAGCCAGAAGTGAAACCTGAGTGTGCAATGAGACGATAGCCACGCCTATTCATGGCGTGGCACGTATTACCCAGCAAGTGCGTCTCCTGAAGCAAAACCACATCAGGGGACAAGAGTCTCAGTAACTGCAAGACCACTCCCCGTTTAATTCTGTCTCCCAAACCATTGACGTTCCAACACAGTATCCGTAGTCCCCTATCCCCCATCCCAGAGTCCACCCCAAGTCTCCCCCCACGCTAGCCGCGACACCACAACACAGAAGATCATCAGCATTATGCCTTGAAAAAAACAAAGAAACACATCCCTGAACTTCCCAACCCCCCAAAACAACATCATACCCCCCCACCCCGCACCCCTGCGTTAGACTCAAAAGCCACCCCAACTCGCAGCGTGCCTGTCGCCCTAACATACAACTAATCTACGAAAAGAACCCCAGAGGAGGAAGTCTCACCCGCCCCTCACCCACTCCCCAATAAGACAATGGAGTAGCAATCATTATCAGTATAGCATCGAACCATTGCCGAAAGTCAAAACGTTGGTCCGGGAGCCGATGTCGCTCCCTATTCCTGCTCCGTCGGGCCGCCCTCCGCTCCACCAGAAGGTTCCGATTGTTCAAACCGCCCTCGTCCCGTAGGCAGCGAGTCCAACCAGTCATTAGCCGCTTCAGGATGGTCAAAGAAAAATTTTCTATCATTGTGGACGATACGCAATCGAGCCGGGAAAAGCATGGCATATTTCATGTCCCTGACTCTCAGTCTCTTCTTCACTCCTTGAAATCCTAGCCGCTGCTTCTGGACTTGTTGGGTGAAGTCCGGATAAAAACTGACCGCAGCGTTCTCATATTCCGTGGGGCCTGATGTGCGGGAAGCCTGCAGTATCACATCCCTGTCACGAAAGTTGAAAATCCGCGCAATGATGGGGCGCGGAGAGGCACCCAGCTTGGGCGGGCCACCCGGGACACGGTGGGCCCGTTCTACTGCAAAGAACTTGCTCAGGCCCTTGGGCGCTAAATGATTTAGGACAAGGTCCTCCACCAGTAGGTCCACAGCTGACGATTCCGTCTTCTCCGGGACACCGACCAGTCGGACGTTGTTCCGTCGTGCTCGGCCCTCAAAATCGTCCAAGCGACGGGAGAGATAGTCACGGGCGGATCTCAGATTACCGACCTCCGCCTGTAGGTCAGAGACGTCGGCGATGAGACTAGTAGTCTTCAGGTCGAGAGACTTGACCTTTTCGTTGGTTTTTGCAAGATCCGCCCTGATTAGATTGACATCTATGGCAACAGTGTCCAGCTTGTGGGTTAGGGCCTCATACTGTTGTCCCATCGCGGCCTTCATCCCAGCAATGGCGCACATGACGTCTTTCAACGACGGGTCATCACCCAGCAGGGATTCGTCCTCAATGCCGGCCGGGGGTTTAGCCATTCCGCTCGGAGAGCTCTTAGTGAGGGTATACCGGTCCATGACGTTGGATTGGACAGAACCTCCTCGAGCTGCCGGTCTGGTCTTGCGCCTCTCCGCTTCAGGCTTGGTGGCCATCTTAGGTCGTGTGCCCCGGAGGGTAGTCTGAGACCTAGTGAAAATGGCTACACTCGACGTGCCCGCAGAAGCTCAAGGAATAAAGTGAGGACCAGTCACTAGGCAAAGAGCAAGAAAGTCCGGATCTCCAAGCGATGTTGCGAATAAATGAGTGAAGCAAGCAACCAGGGCGACCAAGGCAAGGTCAATGACGTAGGATCATCAAAATCGAAACCGAAAGTAGAAGACCGGGCAAGGGAGGTTAACGCAGGCCGTTGTTATTCAATTACTACCCGGCTGGCAGAGTAGGCAAGCCCGGGGCAGTGCCATGGAGCAGGCCGCAAATATTCAAAAAGCCATATCTTAGGTTCCCGGAGACCAAAGCGAAATCCGCCAACGGATAAATGATCAGCAGGTTCACGACCACAGAAGCCCGTCGTCCAAATCAGGATTAGATGCAGGATAGTCGATGGAGGTGGCGAAGGTCCGGGAGCTCTGAGCTCATGCGACCATCTTGGGTGCGCGCTAAGCTCCTCCTCCAATACCCCAACTTTGATCACCAACATTGCCAGTGTGCTTAACGCTCGGGGCCTCAGGTAGCCCGGGGTCATAGTCTCCACCTAAGTCTCAGAACTATTGAATGGCCTTCCTCCCGCCCCCGCCATGCACTAGGTCTGTGAATGGAGAAACGTTTTCCTAACCAGTATTTGGACTTGTGCTCTCTATGTCGCTTCGTCTCCAGCGCGAATCGCTACCTAAAAAACGATCCCAGTGTAGTGTGAATCAGCGCTCAAAGTGCTAACTTAGATCATATGAAATAGAATGTAGGAAAAATCGAGGACTTGCATGAATATAGTTATGCATCTAGTTAAACAAGCTTCACCACCTTCCTCCCGCTCCCCGAACCACTCATCTGTCTAGAATGCTTTCTTCGCAGGCTGGTTTGACCTCTCTGGTCTCGTCTCCGTGAAGAACCCTCAAAGAACTACCCAGATTGTCACAGGGCTGATGCGCAATCAGCTCCATTGCGATCGTGGAAATCAATCTTGGTCGTCCAGACGACTGCCGTCCTCCTCAGCTCCCAGAGTCTCTCCGTTGGCTGGGTCCTGCTCCCTCGACCAGCGCTTCATAGCTTGCTGGAGTGCCTTAGGGTCCGTGAATATATGCGAGTGACCATGCCTGTTGACACGCAGCTTGGCTGGATATAGCAGAGCGTAGTCCAATCCCATCTCTCTGAGGCGCTTTTTGTGTGGAATGAATTGTTTGCGCTCTTCCTGTACCTTCGCAGTAAAATCTGGGTACAGCGATATGGCGGATCCTTCATATTGCAGTTGTTGTTTGGACCTCGCCAGTCTAAGCGCAGTGTCTCTGTCCCGATAGTTAAGTAGTTTCGCTATTACGGGACGAGGAGGCGCCCCTGGCTTTGGGCGCGGAGCTAGTGACCGTTGTGCCCTCTCCACCGTGAACATGCAGAGAACACTCCCTCCCCCAGAAGCGTTGTAAGTAACTTTTCCACGAATCTCTCCATTGGGCCCGTCTGTGTGCTCTCCGGAAGGCCCGTAATGTGTAGGTTGCACCGACGTGACCACGCTTCCAAATCCTCGGTTTTGTCCTGTAGTATTTGCATCATTCTTTCCATTTTTTTGTTCGTCGTGTCTAGATCCGTCTGCGCCTCCTCTATTTCGGTCAACCTCCTCTCGGCCATGTCGTGTCGCTCTGCGTGCTTATCCAGTCGCTCCGCCATGCGGTCCATTCTGTAAGACATCGCGTCCATTTTAGTGCCTAGGGCGGAGATGCTGGACTGTAGGCTCTGCTCCATAGAGAGTAGCATGGCCTTGATATCTGAATTAGCACCTTGGGCCTCCTCAGTGCGTGGCATTGCCCCTTCTGCTGCCTGTGGGCTCTGCTGTAGAAGCCGTTTGTGTGCAAATGGCAATTTGCTTTGTGTTCTGTCACCTTTTCCCATCTTGTGGCCGGCAGCACGCACGTCTAGTGGGGGAGACTTATGTACCGTTTGGCGCCCAGCAGTGCATGCAGTAGTTTCACCCCGCACTACGGAGTTTGTCGCTGCGCCACCCGCTGTCTCGCAACAGCGTTTCCCAGAGTGCCAGAGGAGGACGATGCCTATCTCCACCAACTCCGCCGTGCCGCAGGACCCGGTCCAAGCGCCAGATCAAATCAGCTACGGCTCGTGACCTATATCCAGAGTCGCCTCGTGACCGGCCCTAGGAGGCCCCCCGTAGCTGCAGCCTGATACAGAGTGAAAGCACCACCAGAGGGACCAGAGGGGTGTCTGCTCCCGGCTGTCTCTGTATCACCGAGTCTGGGGGAATGCAGTGTACCAGGCATAGCTCCTCTCACTGCTCAGGGAGCGCAACGCTCCTCAACATCGCCAGGCACAGGGTTAGAAGAGGTGTGGTAAATAAATAATTAATTACCGGTACTATTTTTGAATACATTAATAATAACAGATAGCTCAATAAATAAGAGGCAGGATCCGAGGAATCTGAGGTTAACAGGCTTTAATCAGGCATAAGGGAAGGGACAGGATCGGGACAGCCTGAAATAGAATGACACGAATGGCAGCTGCCACGTCTCATTAACAGTACAAGGTATATATACTAAAACATCACAATTACATTACATACAGTAGGCGTAACAAGTGACAAGCGTAAGATAAGAACACATGGGCGTGAAAAGTAGGCGTGCACAGGGCGTGCACGAAGTCGTGTGATGAGAACGTCACAGAAGTGTCATGAAATGGGTGGATACATGGAGGGGGCTACCTGAGCAGCTGGGACCTTTAACCTAGTGGTGCGCGCAAACGGACTATGACGTGTATCTGGGGAGAACTGGGGGCTCTGACTTCTGCACTAGAAGAGGAGACTAAAGTCCGCGGTGTCAGGACGACATGTACCTATAGCATATCTGGTATCTGGTGTTTGGAGTACATGTTGATAGAATCTAAAAGTTATCAGGGTAAAGGCTACTTGACACTAAGACTGGTGCATGCATATATTCTACATGTATTGCGTGTGCTATGAATCTTCTATGGATATTAATACAGTAATTCTCTTGCATGGAGACAGAAAGACTAGACTATAGCTGAAGCTGTTTATGCGGTTCGTTAGCTTAGGAATGCAAAAACGAAGAGCTGAACTGATAACTGGAGGCATAACATATTCTTGGCAGACAGGCAGGCAGAGCCAGGTCGGGCACCGCGCTGCGAGGCAGGAAGTAAGTGAAGGGTCAGGGATGCAGGTGGGGGCTGTATCGCTCCTCGGAGTGGGTTCAGGAGACAGGAGCTTGAATCTAGCGTCCGGGCCCTCATGAGGCCTAGAAACGGGGACATTTTGCTGAATTAACGTGCGCACTGTAAAACGTGGGCAACATAGGCCTAATACTCGTTGCTTTCACGGGGACTGGAAACTGGCATACTAACGTTGGACACAACTATAATTGCGTCTTTAATCGATCATAGGGGGATATATGCATATCGATCATGCACATATAACATAGGATGGGGAACACGTAGGCACACATGACAAGGCAAAATTCAATTTTCCTCAGAGGGAGAATGTCACACAGCAAATTGGAGCGGGCAGCCTTACCCAGCCATACCCAGCGAGGATGTCGTCCGCTTCTGTTGTAGGCCGTCACCCGGGCAGATCCCGGGGACCGCCAGTCCGATGCCCGCTCTAGCGTCCGGGGCACTCTATGCCAGTCGTTTTCGCAGGGCGGGTGTGGAGATAGCCTCAGGGGGTCTTGACCGAAGAATCGTGATGAGGGGAGCCGTCTGTTTAGCAACCGCGCGCGCGGCAGTGACCGCACTCAGCACCAGACTTGCACCGGAGGTCCGGCTCGTGTCACCTTCGGCGGCCGCACGCCGCGTTACGTCGTACAGGCCCCGGGCGCACGCAAGACCGCGGTGTCTCGGCCCACAGTGCGGGGACGTTGCCAGGATCCGATGGGGATCCCAGGGTCAACTGACAGAGAAGATCCCGGTAAATAGGGGAGTGAGGCAAGGGTGTGTGATGGCTCCAACCTTGTTCTCCCTCTTTATTAATGGGGTTGTAGCCCATCTGAGGGAGGATCCTGCTGATGCCCCCGTCCTTGCAGGAGAGAAAACACCCACTCTCCTCTTTGCCGACGATACTCTGCTCATGTCAAAGTCCCCCATGGGTTTGCAAAAACTACTCGATCGTTTTTGCAGTTTTTGTATAGATAGGGGGTTGTCAATAAACACTTCAAAAACAAAGCTGATGGTGTTATCTAATAAAAAGAAACATAGGAAGGTAAACCTCAGGCTGAATGACACCCCGCTGGAGGTGGTAGAGGAATTTGATTACCTTGGGGTGAGACTTTGTAATAACCTGAGCTGGTCAGCCCATATCGCCAAAATGGTTTTAAACCTCAAAAGGGTTGCAGGAGTAATTCTTAAGAACCAGCGTCGATCTTTCAGTCGTCCCATAGCCCCAACCCTGGCAATTTATGAAGGGAAAGCATTGGCAGCGGCAGTTTATGGTTCAGAACTTTGGGGGGCGGAAAATACCAAAGTTTTAGCGGTAGCTGAGAATAAGTTTATTAGAGATATGGTCTCGTTACCCTTATCGGCCCCTATGAAACCCCTTTTTCTTGACATGGGTAAAAAATCGGTTGTTGATCTAGTGCAAATTCGTCCCTTGTTATTCTGGGTTCGTCTTAGAAGGACCCCAGAACTTCATAATTATGCTCAGGTTCTGGATGAGCTGATTAGTTTAAACGTAGCAAATAAAATCAAATGGCTCAATAATTTAAAGAGGCTTGTTAAATCAATAGGTCTAGAAGAGAGTTGGATTTCGCAACTGCCACCCCCAAAGGCAATTGTCAAAAAACTTTATTGGGATTGGGTTGTTGCCAAAGAACACAGGAATCCAAACTGGGGTCACCTAACTAGTACCTTCCTTGATCACAAGCCCCTTAGGAAGTTAGAGCCCTTTTTGGATTTTATCCAGGTCCCACGTGATAGAACACTGTTTTTGAAACTCCGATATGGTATTCTACCCCTTAACACATTCAAGGCAGGTTGGAAGGGATATAGAGGAACAGAGCAGAAATGCCCAGGCTGTCCCTGTCCAAAAGAATCGTTGGGCCACTTCCTATTTGCATGTGTAGCCTACAAAATACCCAGAGGAAGGTGGTTGAAACCTGTTTGTAGGAACCTAGGGGTGAGGGATCATAGATTAGCTATGCGTATTTTTTTAACAGATGTTTCTTCAATGCATATGGTCTGTGGGGTGGCTAAATTTGTGGCGAATGCTTGGTTCATTAGATCAAAACTCGTACCCATTGTCTGAATTGTTTCATGATTATGATTTGTTTTACGTACAGTTATTATGGATTTATTATGGATACTGTATATGTACTTTTATGAAATTTTGTTTCGAATAAAGTATTTTCAAGACAAAATTCAATTTTCCTCATTCCCTCCTTGTGCCCTACGTCTCCATCAGGAAACATCAATATTCATGATACCATCTATCATTTCATATAGCATCATTTGCTCATCTCGAATTTGCTTGGAACGGGACTTTGGACTAGGAATACAGGATGTAGCACACAAGCCGCAAATCGCAGGGCCACATTGTAAACAGAGACAGCAACTGAATATGATCATTACTGCTATACCCAGGAATGACAATACTTTCCATCCCCAGGCAGATATTATACTCCAGAGCCAACCGGACCATGTCCAGGTGCCTGGATTCTGGTGTAACTGGTGGGCAATTTTATGAAGTCTGGTTATAGCTGAATAAACAGACGGTGCGTTATTAGGAATGAAAATGCAGCAACTAGATCCGATGACTCTACAAGCTCCTCCCCTATCGGCCAGTATGACGTCAAGGACGAGACGATTTTGGAGCACGACAAATCTCATAGCAGATTGCTCCTCGGTTAAGTTACCTAGAGCGGAAGTAGTCTCATTCACTACTGCTTCAAGGGTTCTAGTTAGCCTACGTATTAACTTACTATTCTGGACAGGACCTATGAAGAAGAAGAAACCTTTATTGAAATCTTGATATTGTTCTAGAGCAGTTTCAGTTTGATCGACAATTGGGGACTCGATCTCCCTTCTACGTCTAACGTGTACTAGATGTGTGTTTCTGTGATAATCGGATGGGGCTAGAAAAACTGGTGGCAGTAGGAAGGCAATGTAACATGTTCCATCCCAATCAAGGGGCAGACGTACATATGCGGTCTGACCACATACAAAATAAGAATGACGTGAGGCTTTGAAAGTAGATTTCCCACTGTCACTATACTCGACCATAGTAGTACAATCACTATGTCCTAGATGTATAGAACCATTCTTTCTGACACATAATTCGCCTTTAACTGGTAGAACTGAAATAGCAGGCAGATCTGGAGTAGTCTCGGACTGAACATTCAAAACCATGAAATTCGAGGAATAATTACCTAGATCATATACTTCATTTTCTAGATCTAACCCTATTCTATGGGAAAGACCCTCCTTGTCTGGGAAACATGTTCTATTCAGAAGGGACATATCATTTGAGGATGACGTTAACGTGGACCATGCTCCACACGAACCATTGTGTGAAAACGGATAAGGAAAGAGTGGCAGAACTCCCTTCAGTGTCTGAAAAGGGGGAAGTCGACCACACACCCAACAATTTGTGGCATTGCTGGTCTGGTGTGAATAGTGTAAAATACGGATAAAGGTATTATTACGCATGGCAAGACGATAGGATAACTCGTGAGGAGGCAGGTCACTAAAAGTGTGCTCTACTGTAACATTAGAAAACATATGTACATGTGAATTAATAGGAAAGCATAGATGTAAGGCATAACTTATACAGGTAACCATAAGACTCAAAAATGTCATAAATACTAGAGTAATAATGCATCGACTTCGAAGATTCTTTTGATAACGGATTCTCTTAGAGTTTCGACTAACTCTCTCACTGTGTGGGTCTATCTCATACATGTCAGGAACCTGTCTAACCGTTTCACCCGAGAGGGACTTAGACAATTAAACTGGCTGACTTACTAGACCTTAATTTTTCTTTATACTCCTGCTGCGGAGTTTTCTCTAACAGGGGAAGTTTAGATTCAGTGTCTGGGCAGTCCTTGAGAACGGGGCAGTCCTTGAAAAATGTTTTTGGCCGAAGTCCATGGAATCGCTTTACATGACTGGAGTGCAACCACCCCTTCCGGCCTTCGACTTTGATGGCCGTCCTTGTTGTGAGCAGGACAAGTCTTGGCTCCTTCCAACGGGGCTCCAGCGGACTTGAACGATCAAAGTTCCTCACGAGGACTAGGTCGCCTGGTATGACCTCATGCGGTTTCACGTCGGTGTTGTCTGGAAAAGCGGCGGCAACCTGTGAACGACAAGAGTGTAGTGCAGACATCAAGGAGGCCAGGTAATCTGTCAGCATATTACTGTCAACATCAGTTATCTTACGGGGCCTAGGAGTACCCCACATGTTTGGGGGACGACCGAAAACTACCTCAAAAGGTGACAGACCTGAACGGGAGTGTGCGACCATTCTCATATAGAAAAGGGCGACTGGCAGTGCTACCAACCAGTCTACGCCTTTCTCTGCGCATACTTTGGCAATGCGGATCTTTAAAGTCTGATTATGTCTCTCGACGAGACCAGCTGCTTCGGGATGTCGTACACAATGGAACTTCCACTGGTACCCTAACAGAAGGGATACTTGCTTCATGAGTTCGGATGAGAATGGCTGGCTGTTATCTGAATACACGACCCTCGGCAATCCATAGCGGGGAAAGAACTCACGAACCAACTGCCTGGCAGTGGTCGCGGCAGTGTAATCTGGGACTGGATATGCTTCTGTCCATCTGGACAAAGCGCATACAACTACGAGGACATACTTGAAACCTCGACATCGCTCCATCTGAATATAATCCATCTGAAGGACTTCAAAAGGGTGGTCAGGAGGATGGAATCCACCTTGTTCCACCGGGACACCTTTACCTGGATTGAACTGACAACAGATCATGCAGGTACGCACTTTCTGCTTGGCTGCTGCTCGTAAATGCTTGTTGAACCAGAGGTTCTGAATACTGTCTAACATGGCTTTTTCTCCTAAATGTGCTGGACTATGTGCGGTGTTAATAATGACTTGAACCATAGAGTCGGGGAGAAACCATGTGGCTTTTCCCTTCGTCAACCATCCTTGATCTGTCTGGACCCCTCCTTGTTCAGACCATTTCTTGATTTCATCGGGAGTAGCATGTGACTGTATGTCTAATACGTCTTGTGTAGGGTCCTTAACTGTCATACAAGTAGTCTGGGCTGGAATGTCTGTCTGTATTGTGTTAACTGGAATGTCTGGAGTCTGAGCTGTAAGCTTGGCTGTTCGATCTGCTAGATCGTTACCCTGGGAAATGATGCCAGTGACTTTCGTATGTGCCTTGCACTTCATGATAGCGATAGCTGTCGGTAAATGTATTGCATCTAACAGAGCTTGAATGAGGGGGCCATGCTGAATCTTGGTTCCATGAGAAGTCATGAAACCTCTTTCTTGCCAGAGTACTCCGAAGTCGTGAACGACTCCGAATGCATAACGTGAATCTGTATATATATTTACTTTCAGGTTCTTGGCTCGTATGCAGGCTTGAGTCAGAGCGACAAGCTCTGCTGCTTGAGCAGACAGGGTGTCAATACGATGTGTTTCTATAACTTCAGTTTCAGTAGTCACTGCATACGCGGCTACTAGTTCTCCTGTACTTGTTCTCATACATGAACCATCCACATAAAGTGTCAGGTCGGGATCAGGTAATGCAATATCTGTCAAATCTTGTCTTGGCTTTGTCATGGTGTTAACAACTTCCACACAGTCATGTGTGGCAGGATTTAAAGTAACTGAAGGTAACAGTGTAGCAGGATTTAAAATGTTGCATCGTCTGATTTCTATGTGTGGCTGAAACAGTGTCAGTTCATAACCTGTTAAACGTGCAATTGTCAAGTGCTGAGTCTGTGTTCGGTTTAAAAGAACTTCCACGGAGTGTGGAACTTGTACTGTCAGGGAATGTCCTAACACTATGGAATCACTTTGTCTGATAGCTAGTGCTGTGGCTGCAACTGACTTGAGGCACGCAGGCAAAGCCTGGGCCACTGGATCTAATGTGCTAGAAAAATAAGCACAGGGCTTGTATTGTCCTGCTTGATCTTGTGTGAGAACAGATAATGCAGTACCATCACGTTCGGTGACAAAAAGTGTAAAAGGCTTACTGTAGTTCGGTGTCGCTAATACAGGTGCTTGGCATAAGGCTTTCTTTAACTCATTGAAAACAAGTGTATGTTCTTGGGTCCAAGGGAGGACAGTAGATGTCGCTGCCTCCTGTGTCGGTAACTGTATCAGTGGCTTGGCTAGATATGCGTACTGAGGAATCCATTGTCTGCAGTAAGAAGTGAGGCCGATAAAAGCTCGTACCTCCTTCTGAGTCTTGGGCTGTGGAAGATGTGCTATTAACTGGATACGGTCTGGTGTCAACTGCCTACCCCTCTTGGACAGTAAGTGTCCAAGGTATACCACTTGCTGGACACAGAATTGTAATTTTGAAGGGGACACCTTGTGCCCCATCTCGGCCAGGAAATATAAGACTGTAAGTGACGCACGTTCGCAGTCACGTTCAGAACGGGCTGTGATCAATAGATCCTCGACATACTGGAGCAGGGCAGTGTCAGTTGGCATGTGAATATTGTCTAGTTGTCTCTTAAGTGCTTGACTGTAAATACTAGGGCTTTCTGTGAAACCTTGAGGAGCTCGTGTGAATTTATAGCTCCTTCCATTTAAACAGAATCCGAAAAGAAACTGGCTGTCTGGATGAATGGGGACACTAAAGAATGCGTTCTTGAGATCAATAACAGTAAAGAACGTAGCTTCAGAATCAATGGCTGTCAATAGGGAAGAAATATCTGGAACCACGGGGTACTGGGGTATGATACATTTATTAAGTTCTCGAAGGTCAATCACTAATCGATAAACTGGAGGTGCATTTGGATCAGTACGTTTCAGAATCGGAATGATAGGAGAATTACATACATTGGAGTCAGTTTCTACAACCACTCTTTGAGAAATGAGCTCGTCAATAATTTTGGATAAGGCTGCTACAGCCTCAGGTGGCAATTTGTACTGTCGGATTCGTGGTAATACAACACCTTGTTTCAGAGTGACACGATGGGGTGTAATATGCATACAACCTACATCAGTTGGACCTTGCGCCCATAAATGCTGAGGTACATTCAATAATCGTGGATCAAAATCACGTAATACATAATGACCTTTAAAATCTCTTAAGAACAGTCGTACTCCTTCTGGGGAGCAACAAATAACTGCTCCTAATTCTTTCAATGTTTTAATAGCTAATACATTTTCTGGACAAGATTTCGTAAGTAACAAGTCTGTAGTTCGGGACAATGGACCAACTTCTAGGGAAACTGGTTTCGATATTTCATTAACAATAGGCTTTCCTGAAAATCCAAGGGAAACATTTCTTGAGCCTGAGAGTGGAGCCCCTGGAACCTCGTCATGACTGATGGTAGTCCTACTTGCCCCTGTATCAATCAAAAACTTTCTGTCTTTCCCTAATACTTGACTGTGTACATAGGGACCCTCTTGATCTACAGGAATCTCGATGAGAGGCAAGCCAACCTCCCTCTCTAGGCTGTTTCATGAATACTGCTGATATTCTGGATAATCTGACTGTGCATACTGGTACATCTGCTGTGTAACGTGCTGTGTGGCAGCTATAGGCTGCGGTACTGTAACTGTCTGTTGTGCGTTCTGCGGTGACTGGGAAGTCTGTGAAACTTGTTCTTGTCTAGGAGGACGTGGTCTCTCTTTCGTCTTACCAGTAGCTATGTTGTGTTTCAGAACTGCACATTCATTTATATAATGACCTGGCTGTTTACAGTAATTGCAGGTCCCTTTAACGGGGACTGCAGGATGACTAGTTTGATTCGGACCCCGCTTCTGACTGTCTTGTGGAACAGACTGTGCAACTAGTACTTTCATTTTCGTGTCTTTCATACGTCTCCTTTCATGTTCCTGCTCTTCCCTGATTCTGTTCTGGTGGTACTGGAGCATCTGAAGCATTTGTGACTGAGTATTAGCTTGCCAGGTACTCTCGACTTTCAGTACTCGATTTTTGACTTGTGGGCTTGAATTCTCAACTAGTTTGGTAACAAAAAGATGTGGATATGACTCACTACTTGTTTTCAGACCACTATTAATAATGAAACATTTCTCAAATCTAGAATAAAAATCACTAGTGTCTTCATCTTGTTTCTGCTTACAGGCTGAGATGGCATCCCAGTCTTCCTTTTTCGTGGCTAGTAATCTTGGCAAGACTTGTATTAACAATTCGGGCAAAGCTTTAGCTTTTTCCCCAAGACCGGTACCTGGAACTCGTGTGTTATCTTCAGTTTCTAATGCGGTCCAATCTATCTTTTTCTCTCCCACCTCCCATTCTTTTTCTTTAAGTTTTTCATATATGCCCGCCGGCAACAGAACCTTTAACATTTTAATGATATCAGGATACGTGTACTCTCCCATACGGAGCATGTCCTTTAATTCACGGTGGAACCCTGCTGGATCTTTATCGTGACAGGGTATTAACTTTTTCATTTCTAAGAGTTCTATTTTCGTGATAGGGGTGTAAACAAATACTCGTTCTAGCTCACCCCCCGTTCCCTTAACTGGATGTACTTCTCGTAACGGATTCTGTCGGTCTATATAGAATGACTTTCTGGCTGGGGGTGGAACAGGAACAAAATGTGGATTCAGGAACGTTCTGTATTGGTGGCGTTGTTCTAGAATGACACTAATTAAATCGGTACCTAGACCTTTCCATCTGTTTAGGAGTAACTCGTTCAGGATATCATACAAAGGACCTGGATCAGAATGATGATCCTCATACAGTGTGATGAGGTGCTGGATCTTATACATACCCACCAGTCGCTGCTCGGCTGGGGGCAGTTTCAGAAACGTTTGGGCCACTATTTCGTCTGGAAACGTGGCGGAGTCACTAGTCCATCGGACTGCTGATCGGGCTAGTTCTTGTTCATGCATAGTACTAGGCTCACTATAACCTATTCGTGATTTCAGAATCTTATCGGTGGCCTGGAATACTTGTTCCAGAGAACACTGTTCTGGTACTGGAGGAGGAAAAACTTTCTTGTAATCTAGACGCGAATGGCTGTCAGAAAATCTAGTTCTACCTACATACGCTATTCTGGAGGGATTCTCGCTGTCTACCTCTTCACTAGAAGAGTCATTCTCTTTCTCGGTTCCTCTTTTTGCTTCCTCTTTCTGGTGTATACTTATAATTTCCTTACGGATTTTCTTGTACATACTTTCTACACTACCTTGTGTCTTGTGTTTTCCCTCGGCTATATTGTCACTCCACCTAGTCAGGGCTTTCATCTCGTCTTTGTCTTTAATAAGAGAACAAGATTATCCTGATAAACAGTTAATCATAAATTGCAGAATCATACTTTGAATCTCGACCTTTCTGTGTGCCATAGCTTCGTGAATACTTTCTGGATGCTCCCCTGTACGGATAAAATGATATATTCTGTCTAGATGTTCCTTCATATCGGGCAGCGTGGCTAGAAAGTTGGCAACTCGTCTCAAACGTACTGAATACAGGATCATGTGATCCTCACCTGGTACTGAATCATATCTACAATCGGTAAGGTGTCGCTTGAGATCCGCGTATGTAGTCACTTTTGGCGTACGCTGTAACGCTGCTTCTCTCAGCGTCATTCGTTTTACTTGAGGCGGGGTGGTAGGAGCACCTCCCGCCGCTCCTCCTGAACTAGAATCGTCTATTAATGCTGAATGTGCTGGTAAAGTGACTGGCAAAACTCGTGACGTGGACTGGTCCGGGGGTACTGGCACATGGACAGGGTTCCCGGGACCAGTGACTGGAGGAACAGGAATTACATTATTAACAGGGTGCTGAGGATGAGCAGGCGGAATAGGATTTGCATATTCTGGGACTGTATCGTCCAAATAGGACGAAAGAAAAATTTCAGCTGCAGTCGGTTTATGACGTAGCTTAGTCGGGACCAAGGGTGGCGGTAAGTTACAGGGTACTTCCGGGGTTGCCTTCGGCAAGCCCTCGGCAAGAAGAGGATACATACCTTTAATAAGGGCATTTCTCTGTCTGTCTGACTGTTCTGCTCTAACTCGTTCACCTTCTTCTAGAAGTTCCCTTTCTTGGGCTTTTTCTGAGGATTCCCTACTTAATTCTGCTTTTCTGAATTCTTTCTCGGATCTCCTGTGAGATTCTTTGCGCCATAACTCGATGGCGTCTTTCTGGGACTGTCTGGCTTTCTTTTTCCATAATGCTTCTTCTACTCGCATGATGCACTCGGCATCCCATGTACCTGATACAGGCCATCTATATTTCTCTTCAAGATCTTTCGTGTAATCCACCCACAAGTCTAGATATAATATGCCATCTAAGCCATGCTTGTGATACATAAAATGACCAGGACTGTCCCGAGGAGGGACAGGAACTGCTTCTTCGAGTAACCCTTTTCTAGTCTTTATCTGACGTAATTTCGAGAACAGAGGCATCTTGAACTTGTACTTAGACTTTAACATAATACACAATAAACACAGTAATGAAATGGCAAACAAATCACTCATACCACGACATAAAAATACATGAATAACAGATCGAACAGAAATATTACCTGATATATTGAAAACATAATACTTGAATTTTCTCGAGAACGGACTTAACAGAAATACTGGATGCACTGCTAGAAACAGTACAGAAACTAGATGTACTGCTAAAACAGTACAGAACATACCGGTCTCATAAAGAGACACGTCATACCGTATCCACCTAGGTGAATACTTCGGACTGGATCTGTGTACCCAAACCCATCGGACCAGGAACAAACTAATGAACCTGTCTAGATACTTCCCCCGCAACGGTACTCACCGGGAAGCAGAAACTGAAGGCCTCGGACTGGACTGGACTGCTACGACGTCTGGTTACGAACTTCGGACTTCAGAAACAGGTGGGCCTCCGGATACCTCGGACCTTGTTCTCTCGGCTTGGGCTCTGGTCGGGACGAACCACATTCCACACCGCCTCGTCTGGATGCCGGACCGCAGTCTCAGTCTCCTCCGTGGGCCTGAGGGAGACTTGAAGCAGAAATATCTGCACGTGCACGGTAGAGTTCCGTCACGGCTGTAGAAGGGTCAGGGGGCCTGCGTTACATCGCCGGCGCGTTGGGAAAGGGCTCGTCCCTGTTCGGGCGCCATTATGTGGTAAATAAATAATTATTACCTGTACTATTTTTGAATACATTAATAATAACAGATAGCTCAATAAATAAGAGGCAGGATCCGAGGAATCTGAGGTTAACAGGCTTTAATCAGGCATAAGGGAAGGGACAGGATCGGGACAGCCTGAAATAGAATGACACGAATGGCAGCTGCCACGTCTCATTAACAGTACAAGGTATATATACTAAAACATCACAATTACATTACATACAGTAGGCGTAACAAGTGACAAGCGTAAGATAAGAACACATGGGCGTGAAAAGTAGGCGTGCACAGGGCGTGCACGAAGTCGTGTGATGAGAACGTCACAGAAGTGTCATGAAATGGGTGGATACATGGAGGGGGCTACCTGAGCAGCTGGGACCTTTAACCTAGTGGTGCGCGCAAACGGACTATGACGTGTATCTGGGGAGAACTGGGGGCTCTGACTTCTGCACTAGAAGAGGAGACTAAAGTCCGCGGTGTCAGGACGACATGTACCTATAGCATATCTGGTATCTGGTGTTTGGAGTACATGTTGATAGAATCTAAAAGTTATCAGGGTAAAGGCTACTTGACACTAATACTGGTGCATGCATATATTCTACATGTATTGCGTGTGCTATGAATCTTCTATGGATATTAATACAGTAATTCTCTTGCATGGAGACAGAAAGACTAGACTATAGCTGAAGCTGTTTATGCGGTTCGTTAGCTTAGGAATGCAAAAACGAAGAGCTGAACTGATAACTGGAGGCATAACATATTCTTGGCAGGCAGGCAGAGCCAGGTCGGGCACCGCGCTGCGAGGCAGGAAGTAAGTGAAGGGTCAGGGATGCAGGTGGGGGCTGTATCGCTCCTCGGAGTGGGTTCAGGAGACAGGAGCTTGAATCTAGCGTCAGGGCCCTCATGAGGCCTAGAAACGGGGACATTTTGCTGAATTAACGTGCGCACTGTAAAACGTGGGCAACATAGGCCTAATACTCGTTGCTTTCACGGGGACTGGAAACTGGCATACTAACGTTGGACACAACTATAATTGCGTCTTTAATCGATCATAGGGGGATATATGCATATCGATCATGCACATATAACATAGGATGGGGAACACGTAGGCACACATGACAAGGCAAAATTCAATTTTCCTCAGAGGGAGAATGTCACACAGCAAATTGGAGCGGGCAGCCTTACCCAGCCATACCCAGCGAGGATGTCGTCCGCTTCTGTTGTAGGCCGTCACCCGGGCAGATCCCGGGGACCGCCAGTCCGATGCCCGCTCTAGCGTCCGGGGCACTCTATGCCAGTCGTTTTCGCAGGGCGGGTGTGGAGATAGCCTCAGGGGGTCTTGACCGAAGAATCGTGATGAGGGGAGCCGTCTGTTTAGCAACCGCGCGCGCGGCAGTGACCGCACTCAGCACCAGACTTGCACCGGAGGTCCGGCTCGTGTCACCTTCGGCGGCCGCACGCCGCGTTACGTCGTACAGGCCCCGGGCGCACGCAAGACCGCGGTGTCTCGGCCCACAGTGCGGGGACGTCGTCTGGGCTCTGCACCTTCCTGTGCGTTTTTCTTTGCTGCCGCTGTGGTTGTCGCTTGTCGGCTACACCTCGGGCGGTCCGGGGAAGCAGTAGTCGGGCTTCAAACGCTGCCCTACTGCATATATTTAGGATAGTTGTGTTGTGCACGGCAGAGCCGCGGTTTCAGGCGGCCATCGCACTTGCTGGCTAGCTCCGCCCCCTTACTGGGGCAGAGTTGTAGGAAAGGAGGATGGCTAGAATTTCCTCTTCAGTAAGGTCTGGCAGACTCAGGGTGACAAAGGTAGAGTTGTAGGAGAGGAGGACAGCTAGAATTTCCTCCTCAGAGAGGTGGCATGGTTGCTTGCGCAGGCAAAGGTGTCTCAAGGATAGTGGTAGTGGGTGAGTGAGGGGCTCGTGATAGGGAGAGGGTTGGGGTTCCACAGAGTCTTGAGCTTAGAGCAGGTGAGTTCAGCAAGGTGAAGGAGGTTCTTTAGATCCAGAATGGAGTTATGGATGCTCTGCGTTAATTTGGCAGCTCTGTAGTGCAGAGTTTCGATATCCATATAGGATGGAGGTGCTTGAATGCAGGGGGATAGGGGTTTGGTAGCGGTTCTATTGATATGCGTTGGTGGTAGAGTAGAAGGGCTGGGTCGACTTGTGTCGTAGGCCTATGGAAGAGTTTCCGACTCAAAGTCAGAGGGAGAAGCTGGAGGGGAGGAGACCAAAGGTCTGGGAAGGATTCTGTTGGTAAGCCCAGGCGGGGTGATAGAGGGGTTAGGTTGATCTGAGTTGTGAGCCCTTAGGGCGGTGGTTTGTGGGTGGCTGGGCACGCTGGTCGGGGGGTTTTTGGGTGGGTGTTTGTTAACCTACAGGTGTTGTGGACATGGTTTTTGAGGAGGGTAAAAAGGTCCGCAAATTTATTGAGGTTTTTGGTTGTAGCTTGGATCAGGACGATGCCGTTTTTGCAAAGGGTGATGGTGAGGTCAGCTCTCAAGATTGTGGAGGGCGCTATCGTGAGCTTGGTCCCGTACGGTATGTTCCTGGTTCCGTGTACATTGAGGATGTGCGCAATGGTTTTGTGCCATGAGGATGTTCTACTGGAATAGAAAATGAGGTCATTTATGACTGTGCCCTTGTCAGCGCGGTATCGTTGATCATAGATCAAGGTCTCAGGGTGAGATTTCAGGGTGGAGTGCTTGAGGGATATTAATAATATATAATAGTTTTACCCAGTAGCGGCCAGGCCAGGTCCTGCCATGCTGGCTAGGGTGGGGCAGTATAGGATCGAAAATGAGTCACTAAAGAGCAGGAAGGGTGATTCTCCCCATCACAGGACGTTGGGGAAATATGGAATTGGAGTTGGTTCTTTAAAAGCAGAAAGGGTGAGTCTCCACCTCGCGGAACAGTGTCGAGTTCAAGGGCTGCAGCGGAGTCAGAGAGGCTGGGCCAGCCTCAGCGCATCAGCCTCAGCGCATCAGCCCCAGGGAAACGCCAGGACAGGCCGGGACCCTAATAAGAGTTTATTTTACATGTACATTTCGGTGAAGATAGCACTACTGGCAATGCCATTTTGTACATTATTAAGTCATCTGAATAAGAGGTATGTCAATAAATCTTAAGTTTCAAAAGACGCGAGTCCTATTAGAAGGGGCACTATGGGAAATTGTTATTATATATGTTACATGAAACATTATGGATTAAACCTGCACATTTAAATTTAAGGTTGAACCTCCTGAGGGCAACATCGGAGACAAACCCCAACTTTTGTGCCATATCTAAATTTCCACTTAACCCTTATCACAGACCTATTTATAATTATGGCCAGCTCACTTACTCCCCAACTGAAGAATAATTAACTGCCAACCTTGCGGATATTGATCTCCCACACCTCACAGACGAAGGTAGAGATTTACCTAATGGTGACATCAGCAAAGAAGAAATTGTGGCAGCCATTTCCAAATTACCATACCACAAATCCCATGGAGAAGATGAATTTCCTGCCGAATATTATAAGTCTGAGGAAGAGGTAATTGATACTCTACAGGCTGTCTTCCATGGGGCTGTTCAGACAGCCTCACTAGGCCCTATTTCTAGTAGAGCATTGATTGCAGTTATTCCTAAGCTGAACAGAGACCCACTTTCTAGTGGTAGCTATCGCCCCATCTCCCTTATAAATGGAGACGTTAACATTTTGGAACTATTTTGGCGACACAACATCGCAAAGTTATTCCATCCCTCATACATTATACACAGGTTTGCTTTGTCCAAGGCTGTTCCACCCGGAAATACTTTCGAACACTAGACCATACTTTGTGGACTGCAAAAGAGATGAGGAAGGATGCAGTGACTCTTTCCTTGGATGCAAAAAAGGCGTTTGAACGCACTGTTTGGGGTGACCTCTTAGCCACCTTGAAACACTTTGGCCTAGGCGATCAGTTTATCTCTAAGGTCCGCCTGCTATACAATAACCCTGTAGCCCAGGTTTATTGTGGAGGATTTATTTAGGCTCTATTCCCATTGTAGGGGTACACTTCATGGCTACTCCATTTCCCCCTTCTACTCCTGCTGGCAATGGAACCCCTTGCTTCCCTTATCCCCCAATCACCCCAGATCCAGAGTATACCTATATGCTGATGACATCCTCCTTACTCTAAAGGATCTTCCTCATTCTTTGTGAGCCTTGCTAGAGATTCACAGGTTTGCAGTCCTTTCCAGTTATAAGGTAAACTGGGACAATAGTGATGCTCTGCCGCTCTCATCAGGCACCACAAAAGCATCAATTGATGGTTACCCCTTTTGCTGGAAATCATTGCAACTAAAATATCTGGGAATTTTGGTAAATCGAGACTTTGAAGGTATGGTCTTGGGCAATCTGTCTACCCTCAATGCACAAATGGAAACTGATTTAGCCAAATGGTTTCTTTTGGGTTTTTCCATGTGGGGAAGCGTACAGGCCGTAAGGATGGTTACTTTACCTCGCTTCACCTATGCTCTAGGAATACTACAGATTGTAGTACCTCTGTCCACACTATGTCGCATAGAGGTCTCGTATACGCACCTTTGTTTGGGGATCCATGCGTCTTCGTCTAGCTGCTGCAAAATGAATGGCTTGCTGCTCCAATAGTGGTTTGGGTTTACCATCTCTGGAGCATTATTCTTTAGCTCTTCACCGTTCGCAATTAAACCATCTACTCCCAGGCACGACTGACCCTCCACAATGGGTTACAACGAAACACTCACTACTTAATCATGATGACAGCCTTGAATTTCTCTATGGAGCCAGTAATCCACGAATATCCCCTCCGCATCCATTGATGGAATTGAGTACACCGTCTTCTGGGAGCTGCCAATTGTTTTCACTCTAAAGCTCCACTTTGGGGTAAAAAGAGCATCCGAATAAGTGGTTGTGTGCTTCACTGGTCCAGTTGGCGATCAAGAGGTCATATTAAACAAAGAGCTGACATCCTTTGACCTGCTTCGTGAGGAATTCGATCTCCTATTACATCAAGCTTTGCACCACTTGCAATTGCAGCACTGCTTGAGCCTATACATAAACAACATGATCAAGCACTCCCACATTAATAAAACAATAAAAACATTTAAAAGTTTTAAATGGCCTACAACGGTCCTGGCAAACAACACCGCATTATCTGCGTACAAAAGTGCAGGGATCCGTTTTGACCCAGCTCTTGGGATATCCTTACTGCTGGCTGAGTGGAGATCCCTAGCTTATTGGTGTAAAGTGTGAACAGCAGAGGGGCCAGAATACACCCCTGCCGTACCCCTCTCCTGACCGCCCATGGGTCCGTCATGCCGCCATCCTCCTTAAACCTCACCGCTGTGGTGGTGTTATAGTGGGCGGAATGTAGGAAGGTCACCAAATCCGGCTCCATACCCAGCTCCCCCAGGATCTGCCCCAATTTGGATCTGTTTACATGGTCAAATGCTGACGTTAAATCCATAAAAGCCATATGTAGGGGGCCCCTCTTGGCTATTGTATATTTCCTGACCACCAAGTTGAAATTAATACATTGATTGAGCGTCCCTCTGCCTTCCCAAAACCATACTGTAAATCACTAATAACATTTAAACTATCTAGCCACGATAAGAAACAATTCAGGGTCTCCTTTTCCATGAGTTTAGCAGCTGAGTCCAAGAGCGAAATGGGTTGGTAACAAGCAGGATGCCCCTTTAAAAAATAGGAATAATGATAGCCCTCACCGAAGAGGAAGGAAAGCCCCATGTACTAGCTGCATTAAAAACCTGTACCAATATTCTAGCCCAAACCAGAGGGTCAGCCTTGTACAGGCCAGCTGGGACCCCATCCGGGCCCGGTGCATTCCCCCCAGATGTGGCCAGGATAGCTCTATGAACCTCATCTACATTAAAATGAAATGGTGCAATATCTGAACTGGGGTCCCATTGTATCGCCATCCCTACCAAATCATCACCACTGTACATTTCCCCAAAGTTCTGAACCATCATTCTGGGGCTATAGTACAATATGTACTGGCATTTGCTATTCCAGCCAAAAAGGGGCTGTTAACCACCACTCAAAACGTATTACTGAGAGTATACTTGCTTGTCCAAGATCCTCCCAAACTTTTTCCCTAATGGATTTCTTCCTCACGTGGATTGCCTACTTATAAGCCCTCCTACAGGTCCTAACCTCGCTCTCATCTCTCAGGGTTTGTTTAAGTGCTAACAGTAACTTCCTATGAGCAATAGAGTAGGTACCGTCAAACCACCTCTTGACCTTGGGGCCCTTACCCCTGTATGGGACAGTTAAACTGGTGGCTATCTGTTTTTTTAACTTTCCAAAAGCATCTAGAACAACTCTGTCCTGCACAATGATATCCATATATGCTGAAACCTTTACTGCACACTCCATATACAGGTTATCCAGAAACCTTTCCAGTATCACCTTCTCCCACGTCAGCCTACGTAATTGATCTTTAATACTGATATCAGAGTTATCGATACTCCTACTCTCTTTTTCATGAAAAATGAGAGAGCAAAATAGTTTGAGTATAAAGGGATTATGATCGCTGTGACTGCTCCAGAGAATGCTCAATGTATAAACTGCCGGGACTAATGGTGCAGAGAGCATTATGAAATTGATGATACTAGAACAGCCCCTACCTATATAAGTAGGAATAGGGGTGTTTTCTCTTATTTGCTCTAGCCAGCACAAGTTGTTGGCTGAGAGAAACCCTTCTGTATGAACCCTCTGTGTGTTTAAAGTGTGCGGTCGGTGGTAAAATGTCACGTGATCCTTAGTAGGAATGCAGTTAAGGTGGCACTGGTGGATGTTAAAGTCACCTAGAATTAGTCTTTTAATAGGGGTGTTTCCTCTACCTATAATGTTGAAAAATAAAACCTCTAGGGCAGCTAAGTGTTCTATCTAAGAACATCTAGTGAAGGAGTTGCAGAAATTGACCACTATCAATGGGAAATGATTCTTAAATGAGAATTCTACTGCTTACAAATAGGGAGACTGGCACTCTAATCAGCTCGTCTTACAGGCTAGATCAAGTGAAACCAATAAAAGAAGGCCCCCCTGGCTCGACCCACTGTCCAGCGAATTGCATGCCTAATAAACAAGGTGAACCCATCCAGAAACAAGCTCTCGCTGGTATCCTAGGTTTCTTGTAAGGAAAGCAAGTGGCAGCCCACAAGGGTCCTCTGCCATAGGACGTCATCTCTTTTCGACCCCAGGCCTGCAATGTTCCAAGAAAGTATCTTCAGACATGCGTGGCCCGCTATAATAGGTGCTGATCTACATGGAAGGACAGATTCTAGCTTCCGGGACGGGGGAATAGTATTGGCAGCAGGGTCCCAGGGTCTTATACCCTGCAGCTCAGCCTGGGCTAGTGATTGTCAGTCGATGCCATCAAGCCCCTGTGGGCTTAGCAAAGGTTCAAATCTATTAGCTCGCGGAAGTACAGGTAAGAGGTGAAATCAAAGGATGTGTTGTTTATTTATCTGCTGCTTTAGTCCCAATTGTTAACGCACTTCCTGAATGTTTAAAATTGGTTGTAGCTGTTTGACTTGCAATTGAAGAGAGTGAGGGTATTGTAATGGGTTACACACTTAATGTGCTAGTCCCTCATACAGCTGAGATTTTGGGGACTCATACACAAACTACACACCTTGCAAACTGTTGTCTAACAATATTTCAGTCAGAAGATGTAGTCCCATAAATCATGCAACCCTTTTGCCCATTGTTAGCAGCCATGAAGGAAATGATGTAATGACTGTAATTGAGACCATGACTGAATAGGGGTAACAGAAATATGCACCAAGCCCTGATATACTAGATGTTCCATTTGAACAGGCTAATCAGATTCTATTTGTGGATTGTTCTTGACTGTGACCATTATGGGGCATTAGAAGTAGCATGCACAGTTTGCACCAAATCAAATATCTTGGAAGCATCATACTTGTCTGACATAACTTCATCACAAGTGGTAGAATTGATTGCAAACACAAGAGCATGGTGCTTATCTGATGGATTGAGCGTTACCTTGTACATTGACGGCTGGTATGGTTTTGGTGTGGGCCATGATTTTCAGCAGCAGTGATTACAAAAGGGGTTTTAGGACTTCTTCTGTTAGTCCCATTCAAAACCAGGCATACATAGTGAATCTGCTCGAATCATTAAAACTACCTAAAGAAATCTCTGTTGTGAAATGTTTAGCGCGCAGACCAGGGTCTGTTATGATTGCACTTGGAAATATGCATGGTGACGAGGTGGAGTATTGGGCCATTGAATCACCTTCAATAAATTCAAATGAACAGGAAAAAATGCAAAACTGAAAATGCTAACATATATAGTTTTTCTACTGACCCCAATTCAGATAAAGGGTGAGGTAAAAGGACTTTAATATGAAACACCAGATAGTGAAAAAAAGGAAGTGGTAAATGGCAGGTTACATAGAAACCAGAGTGATATTTGGGGCACAGTTGACAAATAGTAAATTCTTCCTTTTTCTATGTTGTTTCCTATGAGTAGGCAGATTCATGGTTCAACTAATATTGGGTGTGTCACAATAGTTGGGTTATTTAATAAATATTGGCATATTACTAAATATAGATGTGTTGCTAAAGACTTATGCCAATTTTATGTTACTTGCCAACAAAACAATCTTAGCAAGAGGACCATTGTAACCATGAGTCCTGTAGGCAAATCATAAGTTCCTTTTACTAGAGAACAGTTAGTTTTTTGAGATGCCTTCATAATGGTTTTCACTATGTCCTTCTAAAATCATTTTATTCTCTAGGTCAGAGCTTTCCAAACTGTGTGTCCTGACACAGTACTGTGTCGCCTGTAAACGGTGGGTGTGTCGCGGGATGACACCAGTATTAAGGGCACTTAGCACATAACTGCTGCTAATTAGGAGGCATTCCTTTGAAAGAGTGTCTCGGAGACTGTGGCAGCAGCGCGGACTCAGAGACACTCTGCCCTATGGGGACCGGGAGATTCACAACAAAGCCTCACTAAGTAAAAGGTCTTTTAAAGACCTGCGAAGTACTCGGTGCAGCTGTGTGTGTGCCCGGGAAGCTGTGGTGAGGTAACAGAGGATGACAGACAGAGGGTGACAGGCAGAGGATGACAGTCAGGGGGAGGGAGACAGATGAGGATAGAGAGAGGAAGACAGAGAGAGAGAGGGAGACAGAAAGAGGGAGAGAGAGAGAGGGAGAGAGAGAGAGGCAGACAGAGAGAGGGAAGGAGAGAGGGAGGGAGACAGGGAGGGAGACAGAGGGACGGAGACAGAGGGACGGAGACAGAGGGATGGAGACAGAGGGATGGAGACAGAGGGATGGAGACAGAGGGATGGAGACAGAGGGATGGAGACAGAGGGATGGAGACAGAGGGAAAGAGACAGAGGGAGACAGAGAGTGAGACAGAGGGAGACAGACAGAGGGAGTGGGAAACCGTGGGAGACAGAGAGAGAAGGAGACAGGGGGAGGGAGTCTGGGGTAGACAGAGGGAGGGAGTGGGAGACAGATAGAGGGAGACAGACAGAGGGAGGGAGACAGAGGGAGGGAGACAGAGAGAGGGAGACAGAGAGAGAGGGAGACAGAGACAGAGGGAGACAGAGAGAGAGAGAGAGAGGGCGAGAGAGGGAGGGAGACAGAGACATAGGGAGATAGAGGGATGGAGACAGACAGAGGGAGGGAGACAGAGACAGAGAGACAGAGGGAGAATGAGAGAGGGAGACAAAGAGAGTTAGACAGAGAGAGAGAGAGGGAGACAGAGAGAGCGAGAGGGAGACAGAGTGAGTGAGACAGAGGAAGACCAAGGGAGACAGCGAGAAAGAGAGAGAGGGAGAAAGAGAGGGAGGGAGACAAAGAGAGAGGAAGGGAGACAGAGAGAGGGAGAGAGAGACAGAGAGAGAGAGACAGAGAGAGGGACGGAGACAGACAGGCGGAGATAGAGAGAGACAGACAAGGACAGACAGAGGCAGAGACGGACAGGGGCAGACAGGCAGAGACAGACAGAGACGGACAGGGAGACAGAGGGAGGGAGACAGGTACAGATAGGGACAGACAGAGACAGGGACAGACAGACAGAGGCAGGGACAGGGACAGACAGAGGCTGAGACTGAGACAGACAGAGGCAGAGAGGGAGACAGAGGCAGAGAGGGAGACAGAGAGGGAGAGGGAGACAGAGGGAGAGAGAGGGAGAGACAGAGGGAGACAGAGGCAGGGAGACAGAGACACAGAGAGAGGCAGACAGAGGGAGGGAGGCAGAGGGAGACAGTCAGGGGGAGACAGAGGGAAGGAGAGGGAGACTGGCAGAGGGAGGGAGACAGAGAGAGAGGGAGACAGAGGTAGGGAGACAGAGGTACGGAAACGGAGGGAAACCGAGAGTGGGAGACAGAGCGGGAGACAGAGGGCGGCAGACAGAGGGAGACAGAAAGACAGAGACAGACAGAGGGAGGTATACAGACAGAGGGAGACAGACAGATGGAAACAGAGGGAGAGAGAGGGAGGACAACAGAGGGAGAGAGAGGGAGGACAACAGAGGGAGAGAGGGAGGGAGACAGAGAGAGAGGGAGAGAGGGAGACAGAGAGAGAGAGAGAGAGAGAGAGAGAGGGAGACAGACAGAGTGAGTGAGAACCCCCCCGCGAACCCCTTAGGTGGTTCGGGCTCACTCGCTACACTGCCTTACTGTGTCCAAAAATGATGAATCATCAAAAAGTGTGTCACCAACATGAAAAGTTTGGAAAGCTGTGCTCTAGGTATATGGAAGCCTACTAATTAAGAGAGCTGACTAGATGACAGGGGCCAAACTATTAATGAGGGAATTAATTTGAAGGTTTGGTTTCTCAGCTTCTTTAGAGTCATATAAAGGTACCCCTTTTGAAGATGAGGCCATGAAATTAATGTGCACATCCTTCCAAGTTGACAAGATTATAGACAAAAAGCATCAGGAGTTGTTGAGAAGGTGAATGGCAATCTAAAATCCAAGCTAATGAAAATATGTGCTCTACATCTTTAAAACAGCCTGACACATTTCCTTTTGTGCTTAAGAGTTTGAGAAATAGTCCACACAAAAGGACAGGACTCCCCCCACACAAGATTGTAATGGTCAGAGCCATGAAGATTCAATCTGTCCTGACATATACACGTGTCACTATTACTGATGACTTTGTCCTACCTACAGCAAAAGTCTGGCTAATGGTAAGAGATGTATCTCTCATCAGGTGAATCTGGCAACTACTAAAACAAAATGATGCCACACCTTCAACCTGGTGACATGGTCTTGGTGAAGAAGCAAATTAGAAAGTCATGCTCTAATGGAAAGGCCTTTTGCAAGTTATTCTTGTGATAAACACTATTGCTAAGTGTAGAAGCTTGCCAGAGTGGATTATTACTCTCACACGAAGAAAGTGAAGACTGAAGATAAAGAAGCAGTGACAACAACCACAGATTCACAGTGTCAAGCGAGTCCTTCCTCCGTAAATCCGTTGGGGGTGCTGAAAGTCTAGATCAGACTCAAGAATAAGATCAAACAGAAAATTAACAAGCAGAAATTCCAAATCAAGGAGTGAAATTGAAAATTTGAGTTTCAAGGTCACTCAGAGGAAAACACTTTGCTGTGGAAGATGAGAATCAGACTGCTTTAGCTGAAACACAGAATCTGGGGTAAATGAAGACGAAGATACAGTCACAAGTAAGCCTGAGGGTGAAACTGTTGCTTGAGCTTGAGAGGTAGGAATAGAGTGCGAAAGAAAGCACAGAGACCAGAAGCAATCAGAGAAGAGGTAGAACAAGAAGCAAAAGAAGAATCTGGTCACAGTGATAGTGAACAGCCAGTAGTCAAAAGATCAACGTGAGAGAGAGTGCCACATATAAATTATTCTACTCCTGAACGGACCTATTTGGCAAGCATTGAGACAGAAGATGAAGATGTTGATGTTTATAATTGAACAGGCTGCTGTCAATTTATTTTTGAGAAAGAACCACCAAGAACTTTGGTAAAAGAACTTTTAAGAGTAATAATACAGAATTTCTTTTTGAGATGTTCAATTTTTGTGCACTATAGATATATATATATATTTGATTCTGCACCTGTAAAATTAGTGGTTAGATTTTCCCTGATTTAAATTTTTTTCTTTTTGTCTTAATGTTTTTAGAAGTCTGGTATCCAAACAGCAGAAATGCGGTCCAAAATTATGCATAGTTCTATTGATTTTGATAATAATAATAGTTGTTTCAGTGTTGTGTTTAATCTCACCTTTTTTAAATGATTCACCTATACACTGGCGATGAGGATGGGATTGGCAGATGAAGGTTTATTGAAGAAAGAGTAGGTAGAGTAGGTATCTACAGAGATAACGTCCTACCCACACAGCGCCAGCAGCAACCGAACAGTGGGAGTTCTAAGGACACTTGAACAAGATGAAGGCTCTAGAATGGAGGACCCCATTTTGAGTGTGGTGCACAGAACATGATGACAGGCAAGTCATTTGCACAGAATCAATGACACGCAGGTCATTACACACCTTCCCCCTTTACACAAGAAGAGCAAAGAGAGAGATAAGGAGGAAGGGAAAGGTTTGGCAAGGAAGAAAGGAGCAAAGGAAACATTAATGATGAAGGAAATCATGTTGTTTTGCCGGAATCCTTCCAGCGCGAGAACTCCTTAGCAAAGCGGGCAATTCTTTGGAAGGATCAACCAACCTAGGGTGGGCATTGGTGAGCATGGGAGCGATTCTGTTCAAGTTCCAGATGCGACCATCATCCAATTTAACAGCATTCTAAAAGAGTTTCTTTACCACATAAGGCGAGGAGAATTTAGAGACTCCAGAGGACCTCTGGGGAAGACTTACTTGCACCCTGTCTCCCTTTCGCACGCAAGTGTGAGTGACAGCGTGTCTGGCTTCAAAATACTCTTTCCTTTTTGCAATCTTAATATCCTGACCCGCTTGCCAGGACACTACACCAGGACCCTTACTAGAGGAAACTACGCTGGGACATGTAGCAGGAATCAACACGCCAGAACAAGCATCCAAACCAACACTTGCACTTTCGTCTCCCATCCATGCTTGGAACATTCGGGTATTGTGCTTCCGCCCGCGAAAGAGCTCAAAGGGAACTTTACTTGTGGTTGAGTGAGGTGTGAGAAAATAGATTGTTACTCGTTCCATAACTTCTGACTGAGTCTTTGTTTTGAGCTTTTGCCAGCTGAATGGATTTTTTTAATACTCGGTTAATCCTCTCCACCATGCCATTGGTTTCGGGATGGTAGAGGGTGCACCGCTTATGTTTGACCCCTTTTTCTGCCAAAAACTCCTCCATCTCCCTCGAGACCAGATGAACCCTGTTGTAGGTAAGAAGACAGACTGGGAGTTCCTATCGGGAGAAGATTTCATCAAGTAACTTGGTGACGTCCTTAGTCTCAATGCTGTGAGTGATCTTAAACTCCGGCCACCTGAAGAACATGTCCATTAAAACTAGGACATAGGATTGACCAGAGCTACTAGTAATGGGACCCACAAGATCCAATGCCACTTCTTGCCAACAACAAACAGGGGCCTCACGTACAACCATAGGTTGGATTTTAGCATTATAGACCTTGTTAGAGGCATTACACTCAGAGCAATCTCTCACCATGTGCTTGACTAAGAGATAAATTCTGGGCTACCAGAAGTGTAAACGGATCCTTTCTTTGGTCTTGGAGATGTCCTGGTGCCCCTGATGTGCTTGTTGAACGATTTTAAGCCTGACAGGGAGGGGTGGAACGAGCTTGGTACCTCTCCAAAGCAACCCAGAGGAGACAGACAGCTCATGATGCACATTCCAAAACTTTCGAGTTCCCTCGCTTAAACTTTTATTGACACCTCCCCAACCATCAGTCACTAACTTGCAGACAACGAGAATTGTGGAATCACTTTCAATGGCAGACTTCCACTCTCCCTCACTCAAGACGCCAGCCGTGACCTCACACACTTTATTATCATCATCCTCCCACGAATCTCCAGAGGCGTCAAGGGCGTGAATAGGGTTGCTCAGGACAGGGCTGGAAAGGCAATCCGAAACCTTGTTCTGAGAAACAGGAATGTGGTGTACAACAAAATCCTAGTCTTGGAGTGTGACAAGCCACCTGCCGATCCTTGATGATACGGCATCAATACCTTTGGAGCTGGCATCGGCGATGAGGATGGAATGGGCGGAAGTGTCAAAACTCTGGAGAGAGAGAGCCTCACAAAAAGTTGCCTTCATGTCATCGAATTCCACTTGGCACTGTGGTGACCAGATGAACCTCACACCCATCTTGAGAAAAGCCCTAAGGGTGAAAGTAAAAGAAGCAAACTGTGAAACAAACTTGTTGTAATATTTGCCATGCCGAGAAAGGTGACTAACTCATCCCTGGATTGGGGCACGGGAAGATTCTCTATAGACTTCACTAAATGATCTTTTGGTTTGACACCCTGTTTAGATAATTTGTGCCCCAAATAGTCAATTCCAATGAGGTTAAATTTACATTTGTTCTTGCGTAGAGTCAACCCACCGGACTTGAAACGCTTCAGAACGGCCATGAATCTCTCATCATGTAACTCTTGAGAAGAGTCAATCACCAGTACATCGTCTTGGTACATTTTGACACCAGGTAACCCATGCAGGACTTCTTCCATAGCTCTCTGGAATTCGGAGGCTGCAGAATTCAGTCCGAAAGGAAGTCTTGTAAATTTGAAAGTGCCATATGGTGTTATAAATGCAGTGAGGTTCATGGAGTCAGGGTCAATTTTAATCTGGTGGTACGCGGCTCAGAGGTCCAATGTGGAGAAGACCTCAGCTCCGCCTAATTGTGTCAGCATTTCTGCAATATTTGGGAGAGGGTTTGTGTTGGCTACGACAGCGCGATTGAGAGTGCACAAGTCCACACATAGCCTCACCTCACCAGAGGCTTTATGGGCAAGTACCATGGGAGCCAACCACTCACTCGTCTCAGTTCCGACTATAATTCCATTTTTTAGAAACTTCTGCTGTTCTTTCTGCATGGACTCCCTCAGGGCTAATGGTACACTACGCACCTTGCAATTAACAGGGATGGCATCAGTTTTCCAAGAAATGTTATGCGTATAGCCGGACAAACAACCTAGTTTTTCGCTGAAACCTTGTTCGAATTGATTACGTAGTTCGTCAACTTGATCAACCTTGGCCGGCTCGGTGCACCAGGAGAATCAACAGGTGATAAAGGCAGGTCTACCTTCAAGACTATGCATGGATCCCTATGAGAAATTCACATAACTCCAAGAACAGCCTGGTGAACCCAACTTATTATACTGTCACCCCTGGAGGAGATGTAGATTTTTCCATCAGTTAGTTTATTCTTGTAGTCTATTTCACCCTCAAAGTAGCCAAACATCTTGATAGGTTGGCCAGCATAAGCAAGCAGCCTGATGTCAGGCTTGAACCGCTTCACCTTATCCAATAAAGTTGTGTCATAAAAACACTTAGTAACCAACGGATTTTTGCCAGGGAGTCAAAGCGCATTTTGAATGGATGACCATTGATTGGGACGCTGTCAATAGGATTTTTACATGTGTTAAAAGAGGCCTGAGTCAAGACCTCTCCACAATGCAACTCGTCAGGGTCAGATTCTGACTCGTTTTGAATCCACACTTCCTTCACTTGCTTGTTCTTCTTAGATTTTGACACCTTGCAGGCTTTTGCTATGTGGCCAACTTTTCCACAATTGAGGCATTTTGCACTCAGAGCAGGACACAACTTGTCATTGGCCAGATGACCAGCCATGCTGCAGTGGTAACATTTTTTAGACCTTGAAGATTGAGACTCAATTTGCTTAAATGTCTTAGGTTTAGTTACGGTTTGTACTTTATTATTAGTTGGGTTAAGAGCGCTGTTTTATTTTTCATGACTTCTACACAAGCGAGGGAGTGCTTAATGCGTTTGGCAATTGAGATGACTTCATTAAGCTTGGGATCATCCTTTTGCCACAGTTCGTCCTTCACCTTTTCTATGGCGCGACCTATCCTAAACTGGTCACGTATACGTTCCTCAAGTGCGAAGTCAAATTTGCAAGTGGAGGCCAGCTTGTGCAATTGAGAAACATATACCTCAACTGATTCTTTAGGGTGTTGTAGGCGTTTCCCAAAGAGGTAATGTTCTAAGATGTTGCTGACCTTGGGGAGGTAGTCAATACACAAAGGGGGCCCCTGAAAGCGATAAAACAGGGCAGACGGGCAGGGGAATCGAGAACAATTCAATACAACAAAACAATCCATCCCCTCTGATAAAGAAACGGGCTCAATTAGAGTCCCCACATAAAATAATCAGTGGTAGGCTCACCCGAACCAGCTCATGAACAAGATTTCATAGTCGGAATAGAATATTCAAAATGTATTTCATTTTTTTAAATTATATAAAAAGACCAATTCAACATCTTTTTAGAGATAAACAATACATCATAATAACAACATGGGTAAAGTTTCAATCATTCAACCTACTTCCCACACCACCCTTCAGTCACAGCATTCACCTCAAACAAAACACATACAGTCTTCAAACATCCAGAACATGTCACACTTCAGTTGTCAGAATAATCATGGTATCCGGTCCAAAATAGTCTCACAACACAGTGGGAGACTAGGTGAGAAGATAGCAGGACAAACTTGAAGTGCCGACGCGTGTTTCGGTTCTCGGCCAGATCGTAGGCCACACCTTCATCAGGGCACACAGTCGAAGGGAGAGGGAAATAGCAACAGCACGGACCTCGTTATTGCAGATCAGATCGTAAAATCTTCACATAACACCCACGATACACAAGAGCAGCAGGATAGGGTGATTTGATTTGAATGATTGATTTGAATAAAATTTATATTGCGCATACTATAACCCGAAGGCATCAAGGCGCCTAACAAAACATATCATTAACATAGACATGACACCGTTACAAGTAGGCCTGCACAAAAAGATGCGTCTTCAGGGCGCTTCTAAAAGCCTGAAGAGTGCGTAGGGATCTTAGATCCAATGGAAGCGCGTTCCACTCCTTGGGCGCCAGAGTGGAGAAAGCCCTTCCTCCCCATTTAGCTCTTCTGACTCTGGGGACTGATAGAAGAAGTCTACCAGAGGAACGCAAGTCCCTGGAGGGCATGTAACGAGACAGGATAGATCCTACACCAGTGGAACTGTTTTTGGAAAGGGCCCTATACGTCATGCATAGGGTCTTAAAAAGGATGCGGTCCTTAACAGGGAGCCAGTGTAACAGTTTTCTGGCCGCTGTGGCCGAAGCACGCTTGGGGAGGTCCAGCACAAACCTGGCAGCAGCATTCTGGACTACCTGCAAGCGCTGCAATAGACTCTTATTCAGTCCAAGAACCAAAGAGAGACAACCCTAGTTCATATATGGGGGGGGGGGGGCACAGTCCAAAATCCCGAGATGAAGTTCCCAACGACGAAGGCAATGACCAGGGATAGTATGAAAACTGGGGGCCTTCACCAGCCGATTGTCAAAGATAAAAATTTCGGGCTCTGACAAGCTTTAATCAGATTTGCTCGGGGGCTCGAGTAGTTTCGGATTGGGTGGAGAGCGATAGACCATCACGTGTTCACTGACCGATGTATCAATTCGCATACGAGCCCCGATCTCATGGACGTGCTGCAGGATACCAGCGCAGAAACGCCAAGCGGGGAGGTAGTGTTCGTCCAGTTTTTTCAAGCACATTTCAAATTTGTTGAGGCTGTTGGATTTGGTGTCACCGAGATCTGGTAGATGTTCGAAAACTTCTTGCCTCTCGGAGCCTAGGCAGTGTAAGAGTAAGGCTGACTTCCTGTCTGCACTCAGTGACACTCCACAAAGCCTAGCGTAGTTGAGGAAGACCTTCTTCCATTTTGACCAGCAGATGGAAGGCTCGCCTGGATTTGATAAAAAAAGGGTGGTGGGTGATGTTTTGCATTTTGAAAAAAGGTGTGCCAGTCACCGAAGAAAGCAAGGTGGTGAAAGCACATCAAGGGTAAGTGTGCTTTTCACTGTAGTAGGAGGAGCAGAGGGTGAAAGCACATCAAGGGTAAGTGTGCTTATAACTGTAGGCGGAGGAGCGGAGGCACTTATAAAATGGTGTGTATATCACCGTGAAACCCCAAAAGGTTGAGGAGCTGTGGGGGAACAATGGTTGCAAATAAAAGTAGTAGTAGAAGACAGGCAGTATGGTAAGCTGTGCCTGTCGGCGTAAAATACATAGTAAGCAGGTGAAATCATTATTAAAATTAGCTGTGCTTGCCAGCGTGAGGCACCAGTGCTCGTCGATAGAGAAAATTTAATGTAACACAATGAAATGCTGTGTCCGTCAGCGGAAGAAGGGCCTCGTTATAATTTAAATAAATGCTGTGCCCATCAGCGTAAGACTGGCCTCGTTATAATTTAAATAAATGAAATGTAACACAATGAAATGATGTGCCCATCAGCATAAGACGGGCCTCGTTATAATTTAAATTAATGCTGTGCCCGTCAGCGTAAGACTGGCCTTGTTATAGCTTGACATATTGAAAATCAAAAGTAAAGAAAAGCGAGTTGTGACGCCATCAGTTGTTTAGTAACAACATGCTCGGCCCAGAGGTTTAAAGCAATGAGGAGTGGGTAGTGGCGTCCTCACTCAGTTGCTTAGCAATGCTCTGGTTATGTTTTGTGGATTTTTTTAAATCCCAGTTGTTTATCGACGACACACGCAGCTTGCGTAGATAGAGTCATAGGTTGCTAGGCGACGTGCGTATTGTGTGGCTTACAGGGAACGTTAGCTGTGGAGCTGCGTGAGTCATCAGATAAGTTGTGTTTACAATAAATTTAAGGTTCTGGAAGAATCAAGATGAAAGAAGCTAAAAGCAATGGCATCTGTTTTGTAAATTAAAACTGTTGAATTTTGATAACTGATTAAAAATTAATAAGAGGGGGGAGGGGACAGTGAGAAGATATTTTGATTTAATAAAATATGTCCTAAACATTATAAACATTTCTGCACTAAAACAAAAATGCTGCTCTTGACAAAACTGTATTTTCCTGTGATTGGCTAAACTAAGCTCGAAGTAGACCTAATGTCCATCTTGGATTTTAACACAACCATGAAGTGTATTTTCATTTCTCCTTCTGACATTGCCTGTAACCAAAATGTGCACTGATACATTATACTGACTTGCTGTTTTCGAAGAACCACAAAGGAGGCCTTTCATTACTTTCAAGGCTCTTCCTGCCTGTGTCATTGTTTATAAGGCTGTCAGTGTTTGATAACTATATTTGTTCCATCACCTCTGATGACATGAAACTAGTGTAGGTGTTGTGTTATGTACCTTTAAGAACGTGTTCTCGTGTTGCTACACGAGCTTAATATGTAGTTGCAGAGTGTTATTATTTGTTTGAGCATTCCAATCCGTCAGTAGTTCTCACTGGACAAACTGCATTACTTGAAGCAGCTGACCTGAGAGAAGGACTGAGGAAAGGAAGCTCCGTTCGTACCTTACTATCTGAATAAATAACTTGGATTCACCTTATCTCTGGAGTATTACTTAACAAATTGGCAACGATTTCTCCCAACGGAGGAACCCACAAGAACTCTACAAGATTTTTGAAGCATTTCGTTAAATTTTTATAATGAAGAAATTTGCATAAAAATCTATCGTTCTTGGCCCTCGTACAACTCTACGCTTACTGGAATTGGTAACGTATTAGTGTTTTGATATTTTGGGAAGAAGATTTTGCTCACCGGCTTAATTCAACATAGCGGCATCTTTCAAAATGCGCGCTTGAGACACAGAATCCTTTCGGCTTTGGAACGTCTCCTCGAGTGACCTCTTACGCGGTATGTTACGGGCACACAAGCTTCCTGATGACGTGTGCTACGTAAATCACGTATGCGAGGTCACGTTGAGGTTAAGCGACGTGCCGCCATTTTGGATTTTTGTTCGTTTCTCAGAATTCATCATTGCAAGCCGAGTGAAAGTCAATACTCATTTTAAATGTTACCATTCAGTATAATTCAGTATTATTGATCACATGTTTACGTTCTTCAGTTCCTGGAACATCATTTATAAGAATTTACGGTACAATTTTACCCTTTCTGATATATATATATTTTTTTAAGCAATTTAAGAATTGTCTTACAGGGAAAAGTAGTAGTTTAATTGTGAGATGGCTTCTCAACAAAACGTTACTATTTAAAATCCATCACCATTTTAGTCTTCTGGTTGTGACCCGCCTATTAAGTGGTTGGAATGGAAAGCGTATTTTTTAAACTTTATAAAGGCTATTGATGTCGACAAAAAAATGAGTGCAGAAAGGAAAAAGACTCTTTTGCTTTACTCTCTTACAGCTGGTTTAAAAACTTATGAAAAAATGCAAAAGAGTACAATCAGTGGTGATATGGATGAATTTGTGAATATTTTGAAAGACTTTGACAATCACTTTTCACCGAAAGTCTGCATTGGCATAACCAGATACAAGTGTTTTCATAGAAAACAAGAGTCTAACGAAACCATCGACGAATATGTCTCTGCTTTAAGATTAATAGTTGAAGATTGCAAATTTGACCATTTGGAAGATCAGTTAATAAGAGACCAAGTTGTGATGCATACTAGTGATACTTCTATTCAAGACCGTTTGTGGATTAATGGTGACTCAGAATTGAAAGATATTTTAGCATTAGTAAGAAAAGCAGAACTTTCAAGCAGAAGTGCTAAAGCTCTAAAGAAGGAAAACAAGACAGAGGACAAGTGTGAAAATATAGTCAGTAAAATCAGAGACAAATCGTCTGAAAAATATAAAAAATCTAATATAAAGAATACTAAACGTGATCCTCCTAAGGAAAAGGAAGGTTTAAAATGTTTTCGCTTCGGAAGTAGTTCGCATTTCGCTAACAGCAAGAGTTGTCCTGCCTTAAAGCATAAGTGTTCAAATTGTAATATTGTAGGTCATTTCGCAAAAGTTTGTTACAGAAAGAAGTCAGTTAAGGTGAAATGCGTAGATGATGAAAGTATTACTAGTTCTAGTGAAGATGATAACTCAGTTAAAAAAAATCTCATTTAACACTGTTTTAGATGATAAGGATACTGGAAATTCGTGGGAATTGTTTTTGTTAAACATCACTGACAAGGAAAATAACAGAAAGAAACCCCTTTGTTTATTATCTTTAGGTGGTGTTGATGTCCAGATATATGCGGATTCTGGTTCCCCATATACGATAGTCAATGAAGCAATTTGGAAAAGTATGTTTGTTAAGAAACTTGGCAATGAATTATTACCATCAGATATTCGACCAGTAGGGTTTTCTAATGAGAAAATTGACATAGTTGGATATAGACCTCTTCTTTTTAGATTTAAAGGAAGAGAGGCCTATGGAAAATTGTATATCTCAAGGAAAGGTCCGTCCGTACTAGGATGGATTGATCAGGGGAGTCTTGGAATAATACTTAACCCTAACAGTGAGGATCCAGTAATGTTACTAGATGATAATTCAGATTTTTGTAAGGAAATCTTGAATGTCTATCCAAATGTCTTTAAAAAAAATACTGGAAGGTTAAATGATTTCAAACATTAAATTGTTTTGAAACCAGATGCATGTCCTAAAGTGCACAAGGTAAGGAATATTCCTATTGTGTTAAGAAAAGAAGTTGAGCTGGAACTTGAAAAACTGGTTCAAGCGGACATCATCGTACCTATCAACTCATCACAATGGATTTCTCCCATTGTGGTGGCTCGACGCAGCAATGGAAAATTGAGACTTTGCATTGATATAAGGCATTTAAATAATAATATCGTGATTGACAAATTTCCGTTGCCTAAGATTTCAGAAATGTTGAGTTTGATTAAGGATGCAAGTTGGTTTTCAACAATAGACTTGTCAGCCGCTTACCATCAGATTCCACTCACTGATGAAAGCAAATCTTTAACTGCATTTATTACCCCTTCAGGTTGTTTTCAATACAAGAGATTACCATTCGGTTTAGCATCTGCTGCCGCTATTTTTCAAAGATTAATGCATCAATTATTCAGTAAATTTGATAACGTGAGATGCTTCCAAGATGATATTCTTGTTTTTGGAAAAGATAAAGCGGTACATGATAACATCTTGAAAGAAGTTTTAAATGTTTTGGAAAAAAAAGGGTTGACTGTGGAGCATTCTAAATGCAAGTTCGGTGTGAGATCAATTACTTACCTGGGACATGTTATCAGTGGAGAAGGTATTTCCACTAAACCTTCCCTGGTGAATTCTATGATAAATGCTCCGAATGCAAGTAATAAAGATTAAGTAAGATCTTTTGTGGATCTGGTTGAATTTTACTCGAAGTTTGTCAAAGATTTTTCGAGTAAAATTTTTAATATCAGACAATTATTGAAGAACAAATTTAAGTTTGTGTGGTTTGCGGAGTGCAAAGAGGAATTTGAAAATATCAAATGTGAGATTGCAAAAGCACCAGCCTTAATCGCTTTTGACCCGGATTTGAATAATGTAATAACAGTGGATGCAAGTAATAAGGGGTTAGGAGGTGTGCTTTCACAGGTTGACTCAGATGGAAAGGAATTTATGATTGCTTATGCCTCTCGTTCTTTGACTCCTACTGAGGAAAATTTTTCCGTGATAGAAAAAGAATCTTTAGCCTGCATTTGGTCCTTAGAGCATTTTAGGGCTTATATTTGGGGAAAACCTTGCACTCTCAGAACTGATCACAAACCTCTAGTTAGGTTATTGACTACAGAAGGTTTACTTAATGCTTCACCCAGAATAGCCAGAATGTCTTTAAGGTTACGGGATTATATTTACAAAGTAGTTTATGTGCCTGGTAAAGAAAATGTTGTCGCTGATTTTCTTTCACGGATGCCAATCAATCTTTTGGAGAGTTCTGATCATGAATGGGAGAATATTCAGGTTGCTTTAGTTCATGATCATGGTTTACCTTCTATTGATAGGAGTTATTGGGAATCGTATTATAAGAAAGATTCGATTTTGAATGAATTATCTTCTTTCATTTCCAAGGGATGGCCTAATAAACAAGTTTTATCAAACGAGTTGAAGCAATTGTGGGAGATTCGTGATGAACTTTCCATATTGAATGGTAATATTATATGAAATGGAAAGGTTATTCCCCCTTCAAGTTTTAAAAAAGACATTGTCAAGATGTGTCATGAAGGTCACTGTGGTATAGTGAAAACTAAGCAAAAGATTAATCAATGGTTTTGGTGGCCGGGAATGGATTTGTTTGTTGAAAGAATCATCAGGGATTGTGTGTGGTGTGCTAATTCAGATAAAACTCTAATAACCTTGAAACCAGCTATGACTGAACCAATTATTCCCAAAACGCCTTGGCACACAGTTGCCATTGATATAATGGGACATATAGGAGCACACAACAAGTATGTCTTAAGTGTTATTGATCTATTTTCTAGGTGGCCAGTTTTGAAAGTAGTTGAGAAAATCACTTCTGAAGTTGTAATACATTTTTTGGATTGTGTTTTTGTTGGTGAAGATTACCAGTATTATTGATTAGTGACAATGGTGTACAGTTCACTTCAAATATTACCAAAGATTATTTTAAGAAGGTGGGTATAAGACATTGCACTACGTCTCTATATAATCCTAGTGGTAACGGTATGATCAAAAGATTCAACAGAGTACTTAAAAATGCTATACAAGGTGCTGTGAGTAATGATTGTGATTGGGAATTACAGTTATTTAAGACCATTTGGATGTATAGAACTTCACCTCATGAGGTTTTAGGTACATCACCCTTTGAGGTTATGAGAGGGAGACCTGTACGTACTAAGTGTAATCCAGAATGGATGGTTCCAAGTGAAAAACCTTTGATTCCTTTAGAAGAGTTAAGGGACAGAATAAAAGATAAACATTTGAGGAACAAGAAGATATATGACTTAAAACACAATGTGACATTTTGTAATATCAATGTAGGATCTTGGGTCAAAGTTAAAAAACCTGGAAGGTAAAAAAAGGTGAGAGTCAATTTTCTGAGCCGTTAAAAGTAGAGAAGATCTTTAGGAATGCGGTCCGCTTAAGTGATGGGAAGGTGTGGAATTTAAAACGTATTGCAGTTCTCAAGAGTGAAATTGGTTTGTACAAAAAAACAGGAGATTCAGGTTTGTCTAAAGGGAAATCTCAACATTTTATCATGGAAGATGACCTTATTAAAAATCAAGAGGAAAATCAAGATGATGGTTTTGGAACATGTGGTGCAGCTAGAACATCTATGGCATCAGATAGTGGTGCAGATGTAACATCCATGGTTTCAAATAATGCTGGTGTTTCCAGGGAAATGGAAAATATAGATCTTTCTAATAGTGTTCAAAATAATGACAATCTTGACAACGATTCTTTTGTTCCTATTCCAGATGGTATTACATCTCCTGTTGATACGTCTCATGATAATAATATTAATGTTGATCGATCTGTAAGAATTAGATCTAAACCTGTATGGTTAAAAGATTTTGTATGTTATAGTTTATCTGATTAATGTGTTTTTATTTGTATTTTTTTTTGTATTAGGAGGAAGATGTGTTGTGTTATGTACCTTTAAGAACGTGTTCTCGTGTTGCTACACAAGCTTAATATGTAGTTGCAGAATGTTATTATTTGTTTGAGCATTCCAATCCGTCAGTAGTTCTCACTGGACAAACTGCATTACTTGAAGCAGCTGACCTGAGAGAAGGACTGAGGAAAGGAAGCTCCGTTCGTACCTTACTATCTGAATAAATAACTTGGATTCACATTACCTCTGGAGTATTACTTAACAATAGGGCATATTAATATGCAGTTAGAGGCTGGTTTTAGAATGGTGGCATCAGATGACATTTAATAATCATGTAGTGTGATTTGTCAGTTCATTGCTACATTTGCTCACCCTATGCTGACTTTGTAGTTTCATTGACTTCTATTGAAGATTTGCTTATAAAATTATGAATTCTGGAGGCGAGACAGTTTTCTTACTGCCTGAATTTGGAGACTGAACCCTCGTTGCTTGGTCTCATCATTTGAACTTAGATAGTTCTTGCCTTGATATCATGCCATTCTATTGCTGCATTTGATTGAGCCTCAGTCTAAATTTCTATGCAAACGAATTCACTAATATTTTTTACCTTTGTAATGCTCTTGAATTATTCTTACTAAACCTTCACGGTTTACATTTTATTCTTGATGCAAGATTTTATTTAATGAAATGCTACTTGATTCATTTGTGTCTGGGTGGCATTTAGGGGCATATACTGCCTCAACTAGCTTTGAGGTTCCATGCCATTCTGGATCTTTTATATGTGCTTTATCTGTCTTATTAGATAACTGAGATCGCATAATTAGTTGTTAACACCAATTACTTAAACTACCACCAAGACGTCAAATAAATCCAGTCAAAATGGTTTTATGATCTAGAACATGGGCTAAAAAGCATGTATGTGATTGCTTCGGGCACAATTATTATTTGTGCACTGTGGAATCCCTGTGCGTAATTCTGTTAAGTACTATTATAAGTGGGCCAGTGTGCCAGCACCCAGACATTCCAAATGAGGGAACAACGTACCCTGTTTTACCAGCAGGAATTTCTGGCAAGTACAATTGCTTTAAGAATGTGCTGCTTGGAATGTTTGCATTGTACCCCACAGAAAATGGAATTCTGTGCGAAAGCCTGGCCAGTAAAACCAGTCATGCTCTCTGTGGGGTTAAACTTAATTGCACTGTACTAAGAGGTTGCTATTGCACAGTGCCTGTACTTTCAGAGGCAGAGTTTCCACCCCACCAGCATCATGTAACATATTCTGTCATCCAACCGTAGAGGGACAATGCTGTTACTTTCAATTAGTTAGTGCAACTTCAAATCACAAACAGAAAGCTTCAACCTTCAGACTAGACCATAAACGTGTATAAATAACAAATCAAAAGGAAGTGCAGAGGGGAGGATGCAAACAGGGAAAGGATAATAGAATGCCATCATTTCAATATCTCAATGCCCTCAGATGTCAGTTTTACTGATATCCGTGACCACAATATGAAAGGTTGGCACATTTCTTCCCCATCGCAAAACAATGATGAGAGAAATTACACAGGTTTCAGTTTATCTGCCAGCTGCATCGGGAACATTTCAGTAAGCAGAATGCGTATCAAAAAGAATCAACAGAGGAGTCATAAAATGATGACACTCGCACAGAACCTGAAAGCTAAGGTTCATTGAACTGAATATCAAACAGACAGGAAATTGAATTTTTGTTTACTTGAACGAAGACGAATCTCCTTATTTGTTTTACACTTCATGAGTGAATATGCCACATTTAACTTAATGTTTCTTCTACGATTCGAGAGACTTTGTAATCCAAGTAATTTTTATTAAATCACATTGCATTAAATAGAAACATCCATTTCCTGCAGAAAATACCTCACCTACCATGGAAAATACTGCCCAATCAATGGTTTATAAAACGTGAGACAAAGGACACCTTGCCATGAATTATAAAGATAATGCAAGCCATACAGGAGTTCTATGACCATCTAGAGGAACTAGGCTGAAGGATCTTGGAGACGACTTGCAATATCCTTTCAATGTATGGCAGAGAATATTTTTGGCCTTTTAATTTTTGGTCCCACCATCACCCTTCCCAAAAATCAGCTAAATTTTTGTTGTCTTGCCTTTTCATGTTCTCTGCAGACATGAAAAATAAAAGTGAAATCTATAGTAATAAATTAAACACCTCAAAAAGCAGTTAGTAGTTTTTGTGAAGAGATATTAAACCCAGTTTAATGTGAACCAGACTAATAAATGCTGTGGCTCACATTGTGTAGAAACACACAGAGGTTCTATCCTTCCAGTAAAAACCTATAATGTAGAAAAAATTAAAGATCCTGACATAAATATCTCCTTTCTACTTTTTATTTTTAGAAAGACAAACCAGAATACCAGAAAGAAGAAAACCAGTTGCTGTTGTCCATAAGCAGCTTTTTTTTATATGTCAATATATTTTTAATAAGGAAATTCGAGACACACTTTTATACATGGATTGCAGACTCCTATGTATTATAATTGGTATTGGGCATGGCAACATGATATATGACTCCACATGATTGAAGTCTATAGGCGTGCTTTGAGGTTGCTGTTTTTTCTGAAATTGTTGTTGGTGGGACTTCTGCTGCATCACATACAGGTGTTAAGTTTTAACGGGGATAGCCCATGAAACCTCCCGACCTGGGTCAAGATTACAGTACGTTCAAGAAATGGTTGTGGTAGTTCTTTCAAGTTTGAACATGTAAAACAGACAATGCACCACAAAACAATTCTGATTCTATTCAACAGAAAAGAGGATTTTTAATTTCCATAAGTGATACATTCATTAGATGTTCTTATGATTCAAAGCATTAATATTACTCCATGTATCAACTTAGATATCACACTGTGAGCACTGTAAATATTCCATGCATTAGGATTATATCTAAGTTGATACAAGGAGTAATATTAATGCCTTGAATCATAAGAGCTTCTAATGAATGTATCACTTATGGAAATTAAAAATCCTCTTTTCTGTTGAATGGAATCAGAATTGTTTTGTGGTGCATTGTCTATTTTTACATGTTCAAACTTGAAAGAACTACCACAACCATTTCTTGAACGTACTGCATCACATACAGGGACCAGCAGCTGTTTCAGAGTCAGGCACTTCTGACCAAGTCGAGATTGCTGGGAGCGTCAGTGGGGGTGAGAGAGATTTGTGCTTACTGATTCACAATACGGGCTCATGAGTGGTATCCGCACTGTTGAGCAGTGTCTACATTTGAACCTTACATTAGGTATATAAAGAAGGGCCATAGTGGGTCACTTACATCTCTGTTTTATGGACTTGACCAGTGCATTCGACCTTGTCAACCATGGGAAATGATGGCAAACCATGCTGTCTCTGGGAGCCCCTGAGGACAAACTCTTGCTATTGGCCAAAATGTATAGCAATGTAACTGCGAAGGTCCATTATGGCTAAATGGTCAAGCAGGGTTGTGCCCTTGCCACATTTGTTTTTCCCCTCTATATTAATGGAGTGGGTAGAGATTTCCAGGTGTTATGTACAGATTCTCCTAGAATAGGCACTCAGTCTGATCCAGTTTTATTGTACGCAGCTGATGCAGTCCTGCTTTCTAAGACCGCAAATGGATTTTAAAAACTCATTGGTTGCTTCACCACATGTATGGGGAACAGACACCTGGAGGTTAATAAAAAAAAACCTTAACCACGATTAGTGGTACTGGAATACCAAAAACCCACCTTCATCACATCAAAGGTGTGCCATTAGCGAGAGTTTCAAATGTTTCCTATTTTGGGACTGCAGTTCACATCCTTTGATACTTGGGATAAACGGAAAGAAACTTGTTGCTCAAACCTGATGCACTCAACAAGGACATATTTATTTTTGACTCAAAACTAGGAAATAAACCAATTGGGGAACTGTTAACTATTTACAGAAGTAAATGTTCATCTGTGGCTGTCTATGGAAGAGGCCTTTAGGGTTTTGGTAATTTCGCCATGTTACAAATACAAAAGAACCATTTTATGTGGCATTAAAAGAAAAGGAAGTAAGTACTAGACAGCATGAGCAGGGTGGACATTTTATTATTTATCAGTGGCACATATGCGGGCAACATGAAGAAGGGGACAAATCAGGGACCAGAAAACAAAGCAGTAATATCAAACACGCCAAAGGTGATGAGAGGATGCTTGCAATAAGTGTAACCACTCGTTTGGGTAGCATTCTAATCCATCATTTTTTTGCCCACCATACCACCTCAGATTAGACTCAGCCATGTGCTAATTAGACTTGATCCTGCTCCAATAGGAACAGCCCAGTTTGAACTGCCAAGTCAGGTTATCTCCAAACCAGAACACAAGCTCTATTGGGGCTCTTCAGTTGGGTGTAGCTTTTTTGCAGTGGCACAGTGAGCAAGGGACCCAGGTCAGGGCATTCCCTTGGCCAAATGTGAGCATGTTCCCTCCTATCTTATTTGAGGCACTGTCTACTCTTCTACCGTTTCCTCAGGATCACACATCAAACTACCACCCATTATATCTATCATTTTGGAGACCTAATAACTGTGATACCAGTTATCTATTGCTTTGTACTTCAAAATTGTAGTTTAAAATATTTACAAATCATTGTGTGTACCAATATGTTTTATAAGCAAATGTGATAGTCGGTTCTATTGTATCGGAAGTGATCTTTAGCCTTGATTATGCTTGTTAAGTTCCATGGCTCTAGTAGCCAATTTGTTCTGAGTGGAAATTCTGTGATTTTCTTCAAGCTGTAATCTTGGTTTTCAGTACTGGCAACAAGAAGCAGGATTTCAGAAGAATAATAAACTCAATAATTTATTCCTGAGTGATGTCACCTCCTGTGGCAGGGTAACGGGACGGGATGTTGACAATACGGTGCTCCAGGAATGGTGGGCCACGGACGTACCGTCACACTCCTCTCTTCCATCGTTACAGGACGCTTGGGGAAACGAATGCGAGGATTGGTGGACACAACAGCCAATGGAAAAGGAGGAGTGTTCCTTTTACGGGGCAGGCTTCCGAGAAGAAAGCACAACCCCACGTGACGCTCTGATGTGCAGACTGGACGACTTTGAAGTAGGAGACACGCCCCCGGGTGACGCACGGACATGGGGATTGGACAAAAGGCAGGAAGAGGAAAGATCGGTGTGTCTCGACACCCCGGAGGAGAGCGAGCGGAGAGTGTGAGAGACGGCGCGAGAAGGAGAACGGAGACCGGAGAACAGGAGACGGGGGAAGCTGTGCCAGGAGGCCAACATCACCGCGCAGCAGGAGTGTGGCTCAGCCAACGTATTTGAGCTCCTCTATGGGAGGCAACCCAGGTCGCTATTGGAAATGACCCGGGAGGCCTGGGAAAGAGAGGAACAAGAAGAGTCAAGATCGCTCCTAGAATATAGACAGCTCTTGCGGAGCAAAATAGGGAAACTAAGGGATCTAGCCTACTCGAACGTTGAACGTAACCAGCAACGGCAAAAGAAGTCCTATGACAAAGGAAAAAGGTGGAGAACCCTAAGGATGGGAGACTGGTCTTTGGTCCTCTTACCCTCCATCACCCACAAGTTCCATAGGGAATGGAAGGGGCCTTATCGAGTCGTTGGAGTGATTGGAAACACTACCTACAAGCTTCAGTTATCCCCAGCCTGGAACCAGATTTTCCACATCAACCTCCTGAAGTAATGGTTAGGACCTGCCCCTAGAAACGCCCACTATGGACTACCGTCCCCTCTTGAGGGCACTACCCTAGGGGCATTACCGGTAAACCCGGACCTAACCCCCGAAAGGAAACATGAGCTAGATGTCACCCTCAGACCATTCGCAGACTTGTTCTCTGATCAACCAGGATGTACCTCCTTGATTGAACATCGAATAGACACCGAACCAGGAAAACAAGTGAAAATAAGACCCTACAGAATTCCGGCCGCAAGACGGGAGACCGTAAGAAAAGATGTACAGGAGATGATACGGCTAGGGGTCATTAGACCATCTCGCAGTGGTTGGTCATCACCTATCGTCATGGTCCCCAAACCAGACGGATCCACAAGGTTCTGCATGGACTTCAGAGCACTCAATTCCATTTCGTCCTTCGATGCTTACCCCATACCGAGGGTAGACGAACTGATAGAACGCATCGGAGAAGCCCAATACATAACCACGCTAGACCTCACTAAGGGGTACTGGCAAGTGCCCCTCCGTGAGGAAGACATACATAAAACGGCCTTCTCCACAGACGAAGGGCTCTTTGAGTTTAACGTACTGCCATTCGGGCTACATGGAGCACCGGCCACGTTCCAGAGGTTGATGCATAAAATCCTCCTTCCACTCAGATCCTTTTGCTCCGTCTACCTAGACGACATTGTTATTTTTAGCAAGTCATGGCAGGAGCACCTAAATCACCTACGGACTATCCTGATGGCTTTAAGGAGAGCTGGGCTACACATAAATGCCAAAAAGTCTAGAGCCGCCTTCCCCAAAGTTAAATACCTGGGGTACATGCTAGGAGAAGGTGCTATAGCACCCCAAGAAGAAAAAGTAAAAGCAATAAGAGATACACCATTCCCGGTTACGAAAAAGGAACTAAGGGCCTTTTTCGGCCTTATAGGTTATTACCGAAGATTTCTTTCCAACGTTGCCGAAATGGCCAGCCCCTTGACGAATCTTCTCTGGAAGGGAGTGAGTCCGATACAGATACAGAAACCCCCTGAGGAGGCCAGACAGGCATTTGAGAGGCTGAAGGAAGCCATTACCACTAGCCCAGTCTTGATAGCCCCTGACTTTGAGAAACCCTTTCTAGTGGCTACAGACGCATCTGACGTTGGCATAGGAGCGGTCGTCTCCCAGATTGGGAACGATGGGCTAGAACACCCCCTCCTCTATATAAGCAGAAAACTACACCCGAGAGAAAGGAAATATCCAACAATCGAAAGAGAATGTTTGGCTATTCGATGGGCAGTGGAGAAACTGAAATATTATCTAGAGGGGAAGCCCTTCACGCTTTTTACAGACCATGCTCCACTACAGTGGATGTATCGACAAAAGTCACAAAACCAAAGGGTGCTGAGATGGTTCCTCTACCTGCTGTGGAAAATTAGTACGGTTTGGTAAACATTATCTGCGCCATCTTGCCTTTTCCCCTGATGCCACACTTTTTGCCATACGCACCCGCCATTTTAGGTGCCTCGATCAGAACCACCCTCTGCGCGCCACTGGCCCCAAGCACAGCCCTTCACCCTCACATCCCCCCGCACGCTGACAACCCCCCCCGCTCTCACATGCCTTGGGTCGTAAACCCCTCTTCAGCGCAGCTCTGCCTCGGAACCCCATCCTGTTCCCAGCGCGACACCTCCCTTCATTCCTTTCATGGTCCCAGACCCTTTGATACAAACCCCCTTTTCCTGTGTGCCCGTTTGTCTTCCTCGTTCCCAGGCCGCCACCTGGCCCTGCGGATACTGTTTATTGCCCCCCCCCGTACAGTAGAAAGCTTCCCCCATTAAAGGACCCTCGAATTGATCAAAGCCCCCACCCTATGATATCCGATCAACCCCACACATTCCGTGAATCGGCGGAATGTCCAGCTGCGCGATAATCATCACCTATTGTGACCAGGGTGGGGACTTCAACTGTAAATGTGTGTGGGAACGGGCCTGAAGGGGAGATTCCGAGGATGTCCTTTCATACTTCAAAGCATTGCAAGAATGTGTTACCTGCAATAAAGATCATAAAACTGTGTATAAGAGGCCAGGCCTCAGAGATGCGGTTAGAGCACCTCGTGACGATACTGGCTGTCCGAACTGATGTGTTCTCCTCCGGAGAGAATAAACCTTGTTTCCTGCCTTCCAGTCTCCAGCGCCTGCCTCTTCATTGATTAATCTTTTGTGGGTTAAAGAGGCGATACCGCCGGGCAAATATTGGTTGTCCCTGACCTTTTTACAATTGGCGTCCCAAGCGTGGGGCCCATCAGCGACACGTGGATCCAGTGGGAGAGGTCCTGACGACAGAATGAACGACTGCAACAATCGGGAGAGCTCCTGCCCAATAGACCCTCGTCTGGCAGCCGATCATCCGAACTTCACTGGTTCCGAACAGACCTCTCTCGAGTGATCTACGGTCCTGACTGGAAACCATCAGGAGTGCCGCGAGGAATACGAGGAAAAGAGGACGATCGGGCGCTGGATTCGGAAGATAAGAAACTGTCCATACGGTCCGGGTAAGGTCGTGTAAACACGACGAATTGCGAAATGATTGTTTGATTGTTCGGAAAATACTAGTATTACTCCTTGTTGACTTGTTTGGAGATTCACTGTCTGCAAACGGAGAAACAACAGGCTCTCTCTCTTTGCAAACAGTGAAGGATAGGTAACGCAGCCATCGTGTCTATCTTTCTCCCCCACTGATTGATTGTTTGAACTCGAACTACGGTTCGTGGATTGTTCTCGGGAGATTTCCCTCTCCCACACTGATTGTTTTTGACCCCGAACTACTGTTCGCGGATTGTTTTCTGGAGATTCTCTGTCTGCAAACAGGAAAGAACAGGTTCCTCTTTGCAGATAGTGAAAGGGTAGAGGACGCAGACCTTTTGCGGGCCTACTTATTCTCCCCACTGATTGTTTGATTGACCGAATATTGACTGTTTGATATTGGTTCATGAGGTATTCACTGCCTGCAAACAACGTAGAATAGAAATATTCTGTCTAGTCTTTGCACGCAGTAATAAGATAGGCAGTGCTGACTTTTGTCCTCGTTGTGAGCCGTCATGTCTGTCTTCTCCCCACTGATTGGTAGTTGGTTCAGCCCGGACCGTTTATTAGAGGTGGACCATCTAGCTCCGCTGGAAGGCACCCCTAATAAAGACATGTTCACAAAGTATGGATTAGTTACCATAGCCTATAGTAAGCTGTGCCACAAGTATACCAAAGAAAATCAAGAGAAACAGTGGCCACTGATAGGATCCTTCGATCTTGATAAAATAGAAATGTTAGAAATAGCCCTTTGTAGTAGTAAGACAACACCTATTATGCTCGACAGTCTCGGTATGTGGCGCAAAGAAGCAATGCAACGAAAGAAAAGAGACGAAGTCAGAGTAGGTAAAGAAACGCGACAGACAACCTTCCAAGCATCTGGTAGGCAAAAGGAAGGGATAGCGGCAACACAGTTCCAAGGAGTAAACGCAGGAAGGGAACGGTGTAAAGGGATATATCGACAGGACAACCCCAAGACACAACGACCCGAAAGTAATCCCCCGACACTACGCGCAGGACGACCAGACTTAGGGCAAAACCAATGTGCTTTTTGTAAATATTCCGGGCACTGGAAAGCCCAATGCCCGACTCTACTGAACAAGGGTAAGAGCAGAGGGCCGACAGAAATAACAGGCCGGCAGAAAGGGAAAAGGCGTGAGACAAAGATGAATCAGACTGACACGGACAGGCCAGATAGAACCACCACGTTTGATTATGCCCGATGGCACAGATTTCGCCAGACCGATTTCCGCGACATGTTTGAGTCCTCATAGATCGAACAACGCTAAGACGGGAAACCCAGTCTAGCTCTAAGTTACCCGGTGACGAACCCCGTACTACCGCTACTGTTCCTGAACACAAAAACCACCCTTTTCGGATAACCTACAGAAACAATACACAGAGTAGTCTCGGACAGATTAGTATACATTCCATTAATGAACTCAAACTCCGAGTGCAATGGGACTGATTACTCTCTGTTGCCCCCCCCACTCTGTGAAAAAGGAGCAATTACAGGCCTGCATAGACAACCCCCCATTACCCAGACATGCCTGTCCAAACAAAATACCTACCCCCACTCCGGAAGTTCCTGAAATGCCGCAGGTCACCGGTCACGCCCATCCGGAAGGTGAAACACACAGCACGTGTGGGGCGGGGCCTGCTGACAGCCATCGATCGAAAAGATCGCCAATGGGATGTCCAGGAGGCACCACGGGCCCGGCATGAAATGGCCTTCCCATCCTCTTCTTCCTGGGGTGGCGTCCCCCGGGCCACGAGTAGGGAGGGGGAGGATGCAGATGACCCCCTCCCTCGTATCTCCTGGTCCGGCCATCACAAATACCTCCGCTGAAGAATCGGTACAGGGTGGGCTGGGAGGGAGAGGCGACGCGAACGAGCCTCTCCCACCTCCCCGGATAGGAGGTTTCCCAGCCTCGGCCCGGCGCCGAAATCCTCCAGCCGGGCGGCGGCCATACTTCCGCAGCACAGGACATGCACCGCAGGCGGCCATACTTCCGCAGCACAGGACATAGGATGGCGGCGACCATACTTGCGCAGCACAAGACATACGATGGCCCTCAAGTGTACTTGTGGAGCACGGGATGTGGGGTGGCCATCATGTATGCCCGTGAGAAGGGGCGGCGTGGGGTGCACTGGGAGAGGGAGGCGGCGCGAACAAGTCTCCCTCGCCCCCCCAGGTGGGGGCGCCACAGCTGCACCCTAGCCGAATGTCCTGCTCCTACGGCACGGTGTTCCATTTTTTCACCCCAAAAAGTCTCTCCCACTCTTGCAGACTCGACGAAGGGCGGCTGCTGCGGGGTCTCAAAATGGCGTCTGGGCCCCCTGGAAGGCGGGTCTAGGCCGCTAGAGTAACTTTGACCAGCAATGTAACTCGGACGCTTGCCCACTGGGGCACGAGCCCCCACCTCCGACAGCATCCCCACAGCCTTGAAGATTCTACAAAAAGTCCCAGGAGCCCTCGGCCCCTGCAGGCTTCCGGTGAGGAACAACTGCCTTGGTCGCTAACGAAATAACCACGACATAGCCACCCCTTCTGTTAGCACGAGTTTTTTTGAACTGCCGAAAGGGACTCTGGTCCAACCGCCGGTTGTGGGAAACATTTTGTCCCTGATGCTACTTCCGGACTAACCCGGCCCCGCCCAAAAATGGCGCCGGTGTCAATAAGAACTTACAAACACCTCGTGGTGTTTTTAGCTAATAAGACTTGATGTTCTGAGATATGTATATGATCCTTTGTACACTTGACGAAAAAGAGGGAGGGTTCACTCGACGAACATATAAAAGGATCCCGTTAAAAATGTTGGTTTCAATGTACGATTTATTATGATATTATTGTAACTGATACATAACCTCGCTTGTGACACACGCCCACGGTATGCATTTAGGAAATTTGATTGCAACTAGTCTGACTGTGCTTCCAATTATGAAATGAATGCCCTTGATCCCTCACCTATTGATAGACCTTTTTAGTTTCCTGCAAATGACTAAATAAACCCTTTTAAATGTTTTTAATGCTGCAAAATAGCCCCCCCTTACTGTACGCGCTTCAGCCATCGCCGTGTCCGGCCAAATACGATTGCACTCTCATATCTACATGCTGAACGATTGTGCAAATAAAGGTTTTCCAAACTATGAACAGGTATTGCATGCTTTTGTAAAATGTGGGATCAGCGGGAGAGTTTTTCTGTGTGCCCTGCTTTGTTCTCTTTTTAAGGTTATTAGAAGATGGTTGCTCAGCCCCGGATGGAGGATCGAATCTAAGGCACGATACTCTGCCTCCAAATATGCGACTGGCTCAGGAACTAACGCATGGAGAAGGACCTCGACTTCTGAGGACGGGTAAAGTGAAGCGGTGTAAATGATAGAATGTTATAAAGGTACGGCACTCAAAGGTACTAGGGAACAGAGTTGGCCGAAGACCTGACATGCCTTAGAACATCACAGCGTTGGAAAAGATTTAAGGACCCCGATAGCTAGATACATCTACAAACTAGATACTTCGCACTAAGCGCCTCTGATTTTTAACGTTTTTCTACACACGGCCTATAAGGACACACTGCCCCCCCTGGCTTCAGAAACCAAGACGCCAGGGATTCTATCCCGAGGAGATAAGACGAGTATGTGGTAAGTAAAGGACTTTCGTGCCCATGCATTTGATATGCTCGAATGTTGCCCCCCTCCCTTCCCCTCTTTTCCTCCCTCTACAGGTTACATTGGAATCACGACTGAGGTATGGTGAAGATCTGAAGCCTCGCCATGTCTGATACATGAAGCGGACTAACGCTGCAAGGTGGCACCTAAGGACACCCACAAACTACTCTTGTAACGAAAGAGCCAATAAGTTGTATGATATGATGAAACACGATCACCCCTAATCCGTGTTGCGTGAATGAGCACATGTCACGTATGTCTGAAACTATGAGAAAATGTTTTTATGCGACTGAAGCGTTGACTTAACTAGTCAAAGGACCGAGAGTGCGACACAATGGTGCCTTTTACTCAATGCATGTCCCTTGTACCCGGCCTAATGCTCGTCCGTCCCAAACTGCATGCTTTCGAAATTCTAACACAGACCCGTAATGTCTCATGTTGTGTAATGCGCTGAATAGCCTATCTTAATACACGGCCACTCCCCATGTCGCACGTGTACTATTTAGCCTATTGTTGCATATCTATATATCTATATATATCTATATATATATCTCTCTCTCTCTCTCTCTCTCTCTCTCTCTCCTCCACACTCTCTCTCTTCCGAACGACTAGCACCTAATTGGCAAACCGCCACCCCTGGTGCACCACCCAATTGGCTCCAAATACCGCAAGTATTTGCACAAATTTGTCTTAAATAAAATCACCTTGATGCCGTGTCACTACCTCTCCTTTCTGCTAAATATTGATGAAACCTAGAATTGGCCAAAAAGGAAAGGACAGGTAAGACGACTGAGGTTCCCTAATCTGACCCGTAATAAGGGAACTACATGTCAGTGGCTTCTATGATAAAAAAATGCCTCAGATAACGCGACCTTCCCCGTCCCGAATTGTCTCAATACCCAAACAGTAAAGGTGATCGAAACATCCCCATCTTCCCAGAACGCCCCCAGTTTTGTATCAGCTGCCCCGGACGAGAGTTTAAAAAAAAAAATGTCCCTCACCCCCGGTTGTAAGAGATGGGTCGACTTACAACTAACACAGGCCAGTCGTTGTTCCTAGAAATGATTTGTTGATGAGCAAGCTACAGAGTTTAGAATTCGAGAAATGTCACTGAACGCTTACCAACTGAACTGTGGCCTTCTGCTAGATAACGCCCTCATGACACAAAGCAAGACGATAGTCCCTCACCCCAGTTTGCTATGTTCCTAGTTGTTTTCCATAAGACCCCGGTCACCCCAAGGAATGAGTCGGATAGTTATCGCAAGCCCCCCGGTTTTTTAATGAAGTAGTCAGGTTGTAAGAGACTATGTAGAAATTAGAATGATGTTTGCAAAGTTAAGATTAGACCGAAATGAAGAAATTGTTGCAATAAACCCTGTTGAAAGTAAAATGTTTAGCTGAAAGGTAGGATGCATTGATAGAATGGAAAATTGTTTAGCCTATGTTCGTTCCTCAGAAAGATACCTATCAGACCATGGTGATAGCACGTTGCACTTTTTCGTAAAATACAAAGCCCTGGAGAACGGTATAGCTTCGTAAGGCTCGTACTAGGAAAGTGGGTCTCTGCCAGAAGAACTGACGTGACTGTAATAAACAAAATGCAATGAATAGGTACCAGATCTCGTACCACGACAATGAATGTAATACCAACAAACACCAAAGAAATAGTTACGAAGGAAAGTTATAGGAAATCCAGCAAGCCCATCATCAATTATTTATATGTTGGTTGTAAACCCCAATGTAACGGATGTTTCTCAGTTGCTTGGAGCTGGGAGAGAAATAGACTTATGTGATTACCTTCCTCTGCCAATTCTCTAAAGACTGTCTTTTCAAACTCATTTAAGGGTACCACTGTCGGAGGAGAGAGAGACCGGATGTGGGAGCACGCGGCCTGACTGCAGATCGTGGAACATCTGCGACATTGGCCAAGGCGAGACCGCAACAGTAAGGAGTCGCAGGACGAGGCACTGTTTCCGAAAGGGCCGACCTGATGCCCCTGCTCGATGATCAACATGTGCCGAAAAATCCCCGCTCTCTGAACTCGGTCATGGGCCCGCCTACCTTCAATTTTCCGTCCCCCTGGTCTGTTCCCGATCTGGCCCTGCTCCATCCCCTTTTCCTCCGACCTACCCTAAGGACTACTCACACACCCCCTTCTTCCACTTGAACTCTTTGACAATCGACTCTAAAGGACACAGGGCGAAAAGGACCTTTTTTTGACCAGGAAAACGAGGAAAAGGTTATGCCCTGCAACGCGGGACCTAGAATAGAGCTGGACACATAGCTCCACCGCCGGTGCTCCACAGTGCCAACAGAAGACGACAAAGAATGCTGAGAACTCACTAATAATGGTCCATGACAATAAGACTTTCCCTTCGAACAATGACACCCCTGATTATCGTTTTTACTACGTCTCATTTCTCTCCCAGCCACCATTGTATTGATTATGCTCCAACCGAATACGAAAAGAACTTACATATGTAATAACCTATCAGTTCATATTCCGAATGACTATAAGCATCTATGAAATGTACCCAACGCTCTCACTACAGAATCGTTTTTGTCCGATATTGCATTACTATGACTTTCCTGCAAACGAGCTTATCGATAGGCCCGCCTCCTAAGATGAAAGATTTTAAATGTAATGTTTATAGCTCCTTCACCTGGGTTCCTACTTCTTTACTTATGACCGCCACAGTAGACATGGATAGGAAATAGGCCAGCAAGATGTCTTGAGAATGTTAAAGGGAGGACTGTGGAAAATTAGTACGGTTTGGTAAACATTATCTGCGCCATCTTGCCTTTTCCCCTGATGCCACACTTTTTGCCATACGCACCCGCCATTTTAGGTGCCTCGATCAGAACCACCCTCTGCGCGCCACTGGCCCCCAGCACAGCCCTTCACCCTCACATCCCCCGCACGCTGACAAACCCCCCCGCTCTCACATGCCTTGGGTCGTAAACCCCTCTTCAGCGCAGCTCTGCCTCGGAACCCCATCCTGTTCCCAGCGCGACACCTCCCTTCATTCCTTTCATGGTCCCAGACCCTTTGATACAAACCCCCTTTTCCTGTGTGCCCGTTTGTCTTCCTCGTTCCCAGGCCGCCACCTGGCCCTGCGGATACTGTTTATTGCCCCCCCCGTACAGTAGAAAGCTTCCCCCATTAAAGGTCCCTGAAACTGATCAAAGCCCCCACCCTATGATATCCGATCAAACCCACACATTCCGTGAATCGGCGGAATGTCCAGCTGCGCGATAATCATCACCTATTGTGACCAGGGTGGGGACTTCAACTGTAAATGTGTGTGGGAACGGGCCTGAAGGGGAGATTCCGAGGATGTCCTTTCATACTTCAAAGCATTGCAAGAATGTGTTACCTGCAATAAAGATCATAAAACTGTGTATAAGAGGCCAGGCCTCAGAGATGCGGTTAGAGCACCTCGTGACGATACTGGCTGTCCGAACTGATGTGTTCTCCTCCGGAGAGAATAAACCTTGTTTCCTGCCTTCCAGTCTTCAGCGCCTGCCTCTTCATTGATTAATCTTTTGTGGGTTAAAGAGGCGATACCGCCGGGCAAATATTGGTTGTCCCTGACCTTTTTTACACTGCAACCCTACTCCTTTACTATACAGCACAGGAAGGGCAGGGACAACGGTAATGCAGATTACCTCTCTAGATCAAGTCATCTCCCCGATCGGGAGAAACCAAGGGGGGAGGAGTGTAGCAGGGTAACGGGACGGGATGTTGACAATACGGCGCTCCAGGAATGGTGGGCCACGGACGTACAGTCACACTCCTCTCTTCCATCGTTACAGGACGCTCGGGGAAACGAATGCGAGGATTGGTGGACACAACAGCCAATGGAAAAGGAGGAGTGTTCCTTTTACGGGGCCGGCTTCCGAGAAGAAAGCACAACCCCACGTGACGCTCTGATGTGCAGACTGGACGACTTTGAAGTAGGAGACACGCCCCAGGGTGACGCACGGACATGGGGATTGGACAAAAGGCAGGAAGAGGAAAGATCGGTGTGTCCCGACACTCCGGAGAAGAGAGGAGAGCGAGCGGAGACTGTGAGAGACGGCGCGAGAAGGAGAACCGAGACCGGAGAACAGGAGACGGGGGAAGCTGTGCTAGGAGGCCAACATCACTGCGCTTTGCCCCAGCTACACTCAGGGAGGAGGAGTGTGGCTCAGCCAGGTACGTCAGCGTATGGCAGGCTGGCTGGGGAGGCGGGGAGACGCCGTGTAAATAGTGTGCATAACGTGAACCACCTTCCTCCCCTTTCTTGACCCTTCCCTCCCTCTACTTCCTTTCCCCACCTGGAACCCTTCACTTGTAGTCCACCGTACCGGGTTGTATAAAACACGTGCACCGGTGCCCTCACTACCCCCCCCCCCCCGGTTTCCTTGGGAGAACGTTGAGCCAGAACATATCACTAAGACCGTGCTCTTTTGTTCCGCATGTGGCGTTGGGAAGCAACGAGGGAAGAAGACGACGGGGTCACAAGGAAGACCGGACTGAGACGGATCAGCCCCCTAAGAGCCCGCTCGATACCCTCCACGTTGGATCCTGCGGCTGCCGCAAGAGAGAGACTAACGCATAGAAAGAAAAAGACCTTTATAAAAATAAAACCATACTTACCCCGCAGTAGCCTCCGTGCCTCTCCTTCTATTATTATTATATTATTATTATTAAGCAGGCATCTCGGCGCTTGCCTTGGGAACCCGTCCTGGTTTTTTCCCTGTGAGATACCCGTACTGGGCATCCCCAAGGTGAAAGCCAGGCATCCCGCCGCGGGGGAGTCGTAGTGGAGATTAAGCAAGCTAATGCCCAGAGCTGCAGAGTGTGAACCTGTGACTCGAGTAGGCACCGAAACGAGAATTATCGAGTCCGTGGATATTTGGGCTCAAGACCCTGCCGCGTCGGGAATTGAACCCTGGTCCCGGGACTGACCTCTGCTTCAGGGTCTGTCGCCTCTAACCAGTGAGCCACACTTCTCCACCACCGCCACACCTCCCCAATGACATCTCATGATTACTCCAGGATTAGATTCTGCTGCATGCTCATTAGATACGTTTTTGCTAAAAGGGACAATTTTCTGTCACATGATTAGGTTCCATATACTTATACTGACAAAAAATGTATATAAACTGTCCTAAATTGTATGTATTTTAGCATTAGATTCTGTTGGACTTGGCCCTTTTTGCAGGGTCACCCATGAACTTTTTGCCTTCCTCCTGTATTGTTTCTGATCTGTTTTGCTTATTTTACGATTCTGGGCACTTTACTACTGCTGATCCCTGCTAAAGTGCATATGCTCTCTGTATAAAGTGTTATGATAATTGGTTTTCCATAATTGGTATCTTTGTTTTTACTAGTAAAGTCCCTAGTAAAGTGCACTATGTGTGCCAGGGCTGGTAATGCAAATGCTACTAGTGGGCCAGCACCCACACAAGTAGCCTTAAAAAGAGAACTGAGGGCCTGCCACTGTAGTGAATGCGCGCAGTTCGTTAAACAGCCATGTTGTCCTGACAAGTGCACCAACTTGCCAGGCCTTACCCTTCCCTTTCTATACACATCCTATGGTAGGTCCAAGGTACCCCCCTGGGCAGGGTGCAGTCATGTGAAAGGCATGACATGTACTGAGGTGTGTACCATATCTTGACAGTGAAATAATATCCACTTCATTTTTCACTGTTGAAAGGCCATCTTGCCCATAGGACAGAATTGGGAGGCTGTGTAATATGTGTCCAGCCTATCTTCCCAAAGGCTTAAGATGGAGAGGTGAAGTTTAGTATGCCTGAACTCACAATTCAATAACAAATATTTTTGTGAAGGTGATTTTTGCATTGTGTGTTTAGAAACCACTCTTTTAGAAGTGGCTGGGTGGTTGTGCTCTAACATTTCTGTGTGTCTCTGCCTGGTTGTGGATTGACTTTCTGGATCTGAAAGTGATAGGATCTGGGGAATGTCTTGACCCAAGGGAGGAGGTGAGACACCAACAGGCTGACCTGCAGCTGGAGTGTAGGGGGGAGGAGTTGCCCCTAGAGGCGAAGAGGCCTGGGCTACAGCCATAAAACAATGGCTCCATCCCCAGCTGAGTGATTAAGGCTTCAGACCCCCACAATCAAAGGAAGAAGGTGTCACTGGCAGGGAGACACCCAGAACTGGTTTGGACATTTAGGGGTATAACTATGAGAGCTGAACCCCCTGAATGTTGGAATTGGAATGGAACTGATCAAGACTGAACAGGAATTGGATTGTTCAAGGCTAAAAAGGATTGAAATTACTTCATGGTCAAGAGGAACCTCTGCCAAAGAAGAAACAGCTGAAGAGACTGAAGGAAAGGACTGGCCCTTGCTGTGTGTTCTGGGGCTGGCCTGCAGTGTGCTGTTTTAACCAAGGAAGAGGCTAAAGGGACTTTGTTGTTTGCTGTGTCCACCTGCTTGAAAGGACTTGGCTGTGCTGTGTCCTGAAGTAACTTAACCCCAAGGGCCCGAGGTGAACTGGCTCCCTGTTGTGGAAACTCAGGAACACAAAAGTTTTCAGAAGTGTCTCAGTGACGCTGTGCGAGTGTGCTTTTTGCAGCCTGAGCCCTTCGTGAGGATTGTCCTGTGATTGTGTGCATCTGGAGTCCAAGTGAGTCTCAGCGACACTGTGTGTGTGTGTGTGCTTCGTGTAGCCTGAGACCTTCGTGAGGATTGTCCTGTGACTGTGCACACCAGAAGTTCAAGTGTGTCTTAGCAACGCTCTGTGCATATGCTTTTTTCAGCCTGAGACCCTCTGAAGAATTGCCCTGTGATTGTGGGCACCAGAAGTTCAACTGTTTCTCAGCGACGCTGTGTGAGTGTGATTTTTGCAGCTCAAGACCCTCAGAAGAATTTCCCTTCTATCGGGGCGCCAGGAGTCTAAGTGAGTTTCAGCAACGCTGTGTGCATGTGGTTCCAGCACCCTGAGACCTTCGTGAGGATTGCCCTGTGACCGTGCGCACCCGAGGCTCAAGGGAGTCTCAGCGACGCTGTGTACGTGTGCCCTGTTGCAGCCTGAGATCTTTGTTATCGCCATCAAACTGAAATCAACCGAGTCTCAGCGGAGGCCCAAGTCGCGAGAGGCAGAGAGGAGAGCGAGGTCGCATCCCCCAGGTAACGTGTGTCGGCGCCTGGGGCGAGGTGCAGCTCGGAGAGAGACGCTCTCGGCCTCTCCCCTTGTGGTAGCGCGAGCCTCTGTTCCAGCTCGTATCGCGTCCCGTACGTGCCAAGGAGTGGCAGTGACGGGGCAAGAGCGTGGAGCTGCACTGTGGTTTACACCAGATCCGTGTTGGGGGCATATGGTGACGGAAACTGACCGCAAGTCAGTACGAGGAGCGGAGAGACTGTCTGAAGCACCGTGACCGGAGCTGGATTGTGTTACGCATTGCATTAGTTCTGCATTACGAACTACTTGATTGTGGCATTACGCATTGCATTGTTTCTGCATAACGAACTGCTTGATTGTTGTATTATGCATTGCATTAGTTGCATAACAAACTACCTGATTGTTGCATTACGAATTGCATTATTTCTGCATAACGAACTGCCTGATTTTTGTATTGCGCTTTGCATTCGTTTGCATCACACACTGCATTATCCTTACATTGCAAAGTGCCTGATTCTTGTATTACGAACTGCATAGCCTTGCATTAGGACTGCACAGGATCTCCTAGAATGGCTCATTAATACAGCCAGAACTTACAAGAGCTGGCTGACCTAATAACTGGACAGGAGGTATATTACAAATATGCATATGTTGGATTTTTATCGTGTGGTTTCATCGTATATCTTTTTATATAAACCTATACTTGTTTTTATATGAAACTCGTGTAGAGTCCTTTTGTTGTGTCACCATTGGGTCACTGGGAGCGTGGTTGCAAATACTTTACACATTTGCCTTGAAGATAAGCCTGGCTGCTCGTGCCAAGCTACCAAGGGGGGAGCAGGGGTTATCTGAGAAGATGTCTGTCCTTTCCCTGACGTGGAAGCAAGGGTCTCTACTTGGCCTAAGGTATCTACCTCAGCCAACTAGGGAATCCCAGTTCTAACTGGCTCCAACTGACTTTTCAAGCAAGTTCTATGGCCAGTTGAAATGGCAATTAATTGTTTTTAGTTATTAGTTGTGCTGCTTGATGTTTTGCATGAAATGCATGCTACACTGAAGGGCTTCCAGATGCACTGTGTTTTATTTTGAACACTATCAAAAGGGGCAGTCGTTCATAATATCTTCTAAAGATATGTAGTCCAACATCAATATGGTGTCCTAAATGTAATTTCCAAAAATATTGTCCTATTGGGTGTTCTTGTTCCGTTATCAATTCCAATGGTCGATTTTATTTTGTACACTATATTTAGGACACAAAAGCTAGATGAGACAACACTTGGACAACATAACTCGGGTACCATCTCCCACTAGGATTGACAAAACACTTCTCTATCTTTTTCTGATAGTTGCAGTCTTTACCATCCATCAAATGCTACTGGTTAGGCTTTTTGCCAATGGTACCTTTATCTATGGGAACCAACTTTGACCTCAATGAGATGCTCTGGGACTCTCCTACTTCTGGTGAATTTACAAGGTTTAGAGAAACCATTATCTGCAACTACACAATGGTTGACTCTCAATGCTGCATATGTGGTTGTCACCCTCTGAAGGGAGTGAAACATCCTTATGCGGCCAGCTCTGGCTTGCTGGAACAGGTATATGGTTAAGAGATGTCCTTATCCCCTGTAGGCACCAGAATTGCCTCTCTGGGCAATGCCTGGGTGCCCTGACTCGGGCTCCACCCGAAGGGACCATGTGGGAGTAGGCTGGTCTGACAATGTGGGGTGACATATTTAATGATAAGATTCTTATCACGTTTGAGAGTTTAGTGGATGGTTATGGCATACCTCTGGGTTCCTTCCTTGTCTATGCATTGCTTTCAAGGAGTTCATACAGGGTCTGGTGTAGAGCACACAACGAATCAGAAACCTTGGTGCTTCTTGACACAATATTGACACATGGAGGGGGCTGTCATGTGGTCACACACCTAAGTAGCTCCTTAAGCACGGACAAACAAGTGAAACTCCATTCTCTCTGTGCCTAATGGAATGAGGCACTAGACTTCACGCTCACAGACAATGGGCACAGTGTTTGAGGGTACTGAGATACATCTCTGCGAATTATCGATACCAATATACACATGTCACCTGCCTCCACCACACATTCCTCACTCCCGAAAGACTGACACTAATTTACCCAGGGACCTCGGACTCTTGACCCCGCTGCCAGGACACAATGGCAAACTTCATACACATGGTCTGGACTTGTCCCCAGCTTGTTTTCTATTGAGATGGGGGTAACAGGAATTCTCACCGAGGCCTCAGTTCCCCACTCTGCAAAGAGTGTCTACACTATCTACTAGGAGTTACATCTTATTCTGCTGCACATAAGGCCGTCAACCAATGTATCGATCTAGCAGTGGTATTAGTTAAATGTAGGATAGCCATGCCCAGGAAGTCAGCCTTTGCCGCACCTATTAAAATCTGTCTCTCTGATTTACGTGCTGGCATATGGCTGAGCAAAGGGCTTTGCGTAAAGCTGGGACAAGGCGCCCGACCCAGTTTAATCCCCAAAATTGGCAAGGATACTTAGAGGTAGCGGAGGCTGATAACACCTCATCCTAAACATCTACTCCGATGCAAAGATGCATGATACACTATGTTCACTCCCCCACCCCACCCAATCATATTTCTCTCTTCTGTAAATTGATATCGTAGGTAGCCTACGATGGCCCTTTGGGGCTTGCTTTCCCTCTCCTGCCTACTTTCCCCCAAGAGGAGCCAGGAAGTCGCACACGCTTGGAAGCATAGATGAACTGTTAGGTGTTATATAGCGTATTGGAGTTTTATTACTTGTGAGTAGGAATGCTAATGCAATGGTTCAAACATATAAATGATAAACTAGACAATGATCGAACTGTCTCACAACTGCATTGAAGTACCATAAAGAACTGTATTAAGGTGTTCTACTGTTGATAGATAGTACAATTGTAATGTTTGACACTGCACTTGCTATAGCTCATTCCACTAATATATATATATTTTGGAAGTAATGCTATATTCATCTTCCTAAATAGGCAGACTTCTATTTGCACTATATCCATTGATTGATACTATGCGATTTTGAAATAATCAAGACTTTGTGGGCATAACAATTGGATGCTTACTATTACAGTATCCTCTTGGCATTTTTTTAACATGTTTACATTTTATATAATGTATTTGTGATTAATTTTTTTAAAAAGCCACTATCATGCCCTTTTACTCTTGTGATTGCACTATATATCCCATTTTATAAATTCTGTTCATATATGATTATGTATTTATATATTTTATATTGATAAATTATTCATGTCCCTGTTGCGAATAGCTTTGCATTTATGCAGTATGTTTTGCACTATTTTGCACATCATAATCGATTATATCTCTGGCATTCAGGCCTGTATTGTAAATCATGACAGTCTGTCTTCCTTATTTATTAATGCACAGAACAGCTGATTCCAATTGTATTGTACTGGCACTTTAAATACGTCTTTCCACAAATGCAACGCGTCATGTGATCAAGGCCCAGGTGGGGCTAAAACGCGTCATGGCGGCGATGCAGGGTGCTCTAAAATAAACTTATTTGGCACAAAGAACTTTTGGGTCCGCAATTCATCTTTCCGAATCTATTGGATTGTTCCTTGGTCTATTGGACTTAAGTTCTTGTATTGTTTGGAAAAGCTCTATGGTGCCTCGAGCCAAAACATGCCTTGGTGGTAGTCTGAGTCTGGCAAATGCTGTATGCAGCTGGGTTTGCATAGGAATAGCTTATGTTAGGACAGCGTCACAACAGAACACACATAGTTCCGATCATTGCATTACATCATTACATCGGAATCACTTATGCCAGCAGCGGCAATAAACATTGCGACCTAAAGTTAACTCATTTTTAATTATTGTCATTACTTAACTGTTGTACGAGTTGTACTTACGGTCAAAGAAACAAAGAACAAAAGACTGGGGGGGGGGGGGGGACCACAGAGAGCTTTTCCAAACAATACAAGAACTTAAGTCCGATAGACCATGAAAAGTAAGTCTTGCACTGCGTCTAGATGTTGTCAAAAAGAGGACTGAAACGAGAGTCCAGTGATTATTAATGAACTGTATTGTTTTCGGTTATTTAAAACCATAATAATTTGCCGAGCACATGAACTAAATAAAAACGAACTACAAATCCATCATAAAAATGCATAGGTCTGCTATTCTATATGATCAGAGCAAACTAAGCTGCAACGGGGACTTCGACAACTACTAGACCAATTTATTTCCTCCGGTTTAAGAGAGGCGGCTCAAGATGGCGGCTATACACATCTCTTGGACTTCATTTGATTAGAGTGCGCTAACTGGCATTCAAAATAATGTATGTCTAGTTTATCCTGCTATGGTTATATATTCTTCGTCAATTTCTGTAATATCCTGGTACGAGTTCAAATAAAGATATGTTTCCTCACAATGAACCTACTAGAAATGGAAGGGTTTTCCAGCCTTCTCTTGATAATGGAGCTTTTTGCTTCCATGCAGACCTTGAAACGGTTATAGTAGGTCGTTCGGAACCGCCTTGGATGTTTAGGCGACATGACATGTCTGCAATTAACATTTTAGGGACCAAGGGTTTCCAGAGCTGAAAAATAATGATGTATGCTATAAGGCAGGTAGGTCAAATGGAGAACCCCTTTCAGACCTAATAAGTGTCTCTTGCTTATCATGTGAATAGCCAATATAGATGTATAAAATCTTCTCCTAATGTAAGATTTGTCATTTGCACTTTTTATAGAACCACATATAATTGTCTAAGATACTATGTGGAAAAAAACACATGCATGTCACACTTTTTGGTTGTCTTGCCTCGTAATAAGCAACTAAACAAGTTATGTATTAACGAGTAGTCACAGCAGAGGTGAAAGTCTACTGAAAGCAGGGGTTACGCAAATGCAAAGCTACAACAGCTGAACACTGTTTTGATGACTTGTGGCTTCGGCAGCTGCATTCAAGCGTCACTGTGAATCCAATGGCACGTTCCACAAATACACTTATATACAGCCTCTTACTAGGCGGTATCCCACAAACTGAGCACTGGAAGCGCTAAATGTAACAAATGGTGAGGCATATCTCACAACATGAGCCCTGGAAGTGACGGTTTCTGATACTGTTTTGGTGTGACAGGTGTCTTAGATAGCTGAAAAGCAACTGCAATGCTACCACCTTAGGCAGCAGCAAATGACTTCTTGACATTTGAACTTTAATGGCATTGGCTCCATCTGGATGGAAATCAGTGGCAGCTTCACCGCTAAAGTGGAGGAGCGTAGCCCCACTGCTTTTTTGCAGTGAAACAAAGGAAAAATAAACTGATAATTCGTGTTATTATCATTTTGTTTTCTCCCACGTCTGCCTGCAGCTTTGAGTGAGGGGGCGGGGCAGAGGAGGATTGGTAACACCCTCCTACGTGTGCACTGACTGCTTGGTTGGCTCTCTCGGGCCACCCAAAACAGTCTTGCGCACTTTGCATGTTCTCCATGCAGGCTGCATTACAGCCTACCTGGAGAACATGCCCAGGCCCCCAGTCAGCATGTGAGCACCAAAACATGGCGCTCAGGCCAATCACAATGAGTTGTGATTGGCTGACTGGGAGCCTGGGTGTGCTTCCTGTTGAGGCCAAGCAAGGGAGGACTACGGAGGTGAGGAAGCGATGAGAAGGTACGTTTTTGGTTTTATTTTTTTTACTCCCGCTTCCCCCACGTCCTCCCCTCTTGAACCCCCTTAACCCCAGCGTATTCCCCACCTACGGACCCCGCCCCCCAATCTCTGATCCCTGGTGGCTGCCCCTGCTGTAAATATGACAGCGTTTGTTGACATATCAAAAGTAAACAACAGAGAATGTGGCCTAACGGTTAGAGAGGTCACCTCGAAGCTGGGGAATGGAGTCCGAGTCTCGGCAGGTATGCTCAACATCCTGTGATTCAGGGCAGTTCACTTAATCTTCCCGTGCCTAACACAATGAATGTGTTAATCTGTAATGCAACTAGTGCTCAAGTAATGGCAGCTGCCTGAACAACTAGTGTGCTGAGCGAGAATTCCAGACTGCTGCGGAGGGGCATGACCAAGAGACATCCAGACACCAGTGCAATCCTGGGAGGGACTGATCATCGCCCACGGTGGCCTGGGCAAAGAAGATACCACATTGTTTGGCCCAAATAAACATTGTGTGCAGGCCTGGGTGCGCTGCCCGGGAACGTCTGACCATGGCCATAAGTATTCAGTCCTTTACATTTGCGGCGAAAGGTATCAGCAGCGAGCAGAACCATATTGATGCTGCTGCTGGGTCTTGGCGGACCCCTTGTCTGAGCGGAGAGGGGATGGGCTGGCGCGTGCACCGTTAAGGATCGAGCCAGTAGGCCCGTGCTACCACTGGCCGGGATCTCGCACATCAGACTATGTCTGGGTGGCGTGGGCCTGAGGGTTCTGCTGGGCATGCATTGGATGCTGCAGGATCCTGCGGGCTGCTGAAACGGCTGGCAAGGGCTGGGCGCCAAATCCCTCTTGCCTGGGGCCATCTGCCAGGACCAGCCGGGTTATAACACTGTTGTGCACACTGGTCCCAATCGTGCACGGACAAACCCCCCCCGACCCCCCCAACGCCCTGTCTCCTGAAGTAAATTGCTGTTAGCTGCTTGGGAACTATAGATAACTGCAGAGCACCCTGTAACCACTGGCTGCGAAGGGGATAACCAGACATTCGTAACATGAGGGGACAAGTGCCTACAGCCTAGACCATGGGTACTCACAAACTTTTTCTCGGGGGCCAAATTTACAGCGTGGTTTGTGTCCGAGGGCCGCACCGGTAGGGGCGCGGTCAGTGGGGGAGGGGCGGGGCTAGAGCAACAAAATAAAACTGTGACCATGAGGTTGAACACAGATCCCTGCAGCGGACGCCTTCGTCCACTGAGCCACCAGACCCGGCATACACACATCTCTCTCTCTCTACCTCTATCTCCCTCTCTTTCCTTCTCTCTCAACCTCTCTGTCCCTCCCTCCCTCCATCTCTCCCTATTTTTCCCTCGGTCTCACTCAGACTGTCTCACTCCCTCTCTCACCCTCTCTCTCTCTTTCGGTCTCCCTCTCTCTCTCTCTGTCCCCCTCTCTCTCCTTCCCTCTCTGTCTCCCTCACTCTGTCGCCCTCCCTCCTCCATCCCTCTGTCTGTCCCCCTCCTCCCTCCCTCCCTCCTCCCTCCCTCTGTCTGTCACCCTCCTCCCTCCCTCCGTCTGTCTGTCACCCTCCTCCCTCCGTCCTTCCTCCTCCCTCTGTCACTCTCCTCCCTCCCTCCTCCCTCTGCCTGTCACCCTCCTCCCTCCCTCTGTCTCCCACCCTCTGTCTCCCTTCCTCTCCCTTTCTCTGTCTCCCTCCCTCTTCCTTTCTCTGTCTCCCTCCCTCCCTCTCCCTCTCTTTGTCTCCCTCCCTCTCCTTTTCTCTGTCTCCCTCTCTCTCCCTCTCTTTGTCTCCCTCCGTCTGTCTCCCTCCCTCTCCTTGTCTCCGTCTGTCTTTCTCCCTCTGTTTGTCTCCCTACCTCTCTCTCCCGCCTCCCTCCTCCCTCTGTCTGTCGCCCTCTCTCTGTCTCCATCTGTCTCCCTCCCTCTGTTTGTCTCCCTCTGTCTGTCACCCTCCCTCTGTCTGTCTGCATCTGTCTCCCTCCCTCTGTCTCCCTCCCGCTCCCTTTCTCCCTCTCCCTTTCTCTGTCTCCCTCTCCCTGTCTCCCTTTCCCTCCCTCCCTCGCTCTCCCTCTCTCTGCCTCCCTTTCTCTCCCTCCCTCGCTCTCCCTCCCTCTCCCTTCCTTTCCCTCCCTTCCTTTCCCTCCCTTCCTTTCCCTCCCTTCCTTGCTCTCCCTCGGTCAGTGTGTGCCTCCCTTTCCCTCCCTCCCCCGCTCTCCCTCTGTCTGCCTCCCTTTCCCTCCCTCCCTCGCTCGCCCTCCCTTTCCCTCCCTCTCTTTCCCTACCTCCCTTGCTCTCCCTCTGTCTGCCTCCCTTTCCCTCCATCGCTCTCCCTCCCTCTCCCTCCCTTTCCTTCCCTCCCTCGCTCTCCATCTGTCTGTGTCTGCCTCCCTTTCCCTCCCTCGCTCTCCCTTTGCCTCCCTTTCCCTCCCTCGCTCGCTCTCCCTCCCTTTCCCTACCTCCCTCACTCTCCCTCTATCTGCCTCCCTTTCCCTCCCTCCCTTGCTCTCCCTCGCTCTCCCTCCCATTCCCTCCCTCGCTCTCCCTCCCTCGCTCTCCCTCCCTTTCACTCCCTCCCTTGCTCTCCCTCTGTCTCCCTCCCTTTCCTTCCCTCCCTCTGTCACCCTCTTCATCTCACCCTGCATGTGTGTGCCCGGGCTGAGACAGCTTTCGGGCACACACACACACAGCCGCACTCGAGCACTTCACAGGTCTTTAAAAGACCATTTGTATGTTAATGAGGCTTTTGTATTTCACCTCTTAGCGCCCCTGCAGCTCCACTCGGACTATCACTGGAATACCCGGGCCCCCACAGAGCAGCAGAGTCTTGGTGCGCAGTGTTTGCAGACACTCTTTCATTTTTTTTTTTTTAAACACTAGTAAATTGTCTGAAAGGTCTGCGGGCCGCCCAGGAAGGCTTGCCGGGCCGCTGGCGGCCCGCGGGCCGCACTATGAGTACCCTCGGCCTAGACCAAAGACATAGGGCATTATTGACAATTCCTCTGTATTGATGCTGCCATTTTGCAGTCACTCATTTTGGTTGGTGGCCCACTGCCCACTAACATAACATGACGCTCTGCGCCAACCCAGTCAATGCCGCCTTTATTATGCCCTCTGAAGCGGGTAAAGACCTATCGGCAAGCAATGAGAAACCATCCACTCCTAGTGGAGACTCCTCCTTAGGACCAACTGAGGCTTGGACACTGCAGCTGTGCATTCCACCTGCAGGGTTGTGGGGGTGAGGCGGGACTGGGTGGTTGGGGTCACAGAGCCTCGGGAGACATCAAATTCACTCCCATTGACTCAGTGGACTCTGCACTCATCGAGTGACCCTGTGCATTTTCCTCGCAATCCAATTCTGGCACTACGGACCTCCAACAGCACTTAGGTTACTGTGTGGTTCACAATAGAGACCTAAGGGGTAACTTACGGGCACCAAAGGCACTGCACTATCCTACTGCTACTAGAAGGCGCACTGCACATTGCCTTGCTGTCACACTGTGACTCATGCAACTAACAGCAAACCCGGTAGAAAACAGATTAAATTACAATTTGTGGCGTGGAGATCCACTCGAGTCCCAAGTGGCTCCTCTGGCCAACCCAATGAGAATGACTCATCTGCAGAGCCTAGCCGACAAGGTGGACATGAAAGCATGTTAATATATTGGAAGAAGTTTGGAACTGTATTTAGGAGACAAACGTTTTATTGGGTCTTGAATATAAGAGAAGACCACCATGCGATCCTGAGGAGTTGGAGGATTATGACTCAACCGCCCGTGTACTTATTTATTTGGACTATTTAATGAAGGGAACAACATCAATATTATTATATAATTTGGAAACGTCATATTGTCGAGACTTGTATTTGTATGTGACCGTTTCTACTTCAACTCAAGGATTAGAATCAAGTACTTAAGCCCTGATGAAGTCAAAGATGCATTTATTAACATCAGACGAAACACGTTGTCATATAGTTACTGCTTATCTATATATTGTGTTAAGTTAGCGTGGGCTTATTAAATGTTTAAACACCATTTTTCCTTTTGCTGCTTCTGCACACGACACTTACTTGTTGATTTAGCTTTCAACCTACAAGAGCGTTGTGATTTACATGAGAATAATATGTTATTGCTCTGATATCAGCTTTGCTTAGTAAACTAGGTCTGTACAGTGAGTGCTGAAGCCTAAAAGATAACTCGACACAATTGTTGTGAAGTCTGATCTCCGCACCTTCATAGACATAACATAAGTGTAGCTCCTGCCAAATCCTGGCTTTAGGCGGGTTTTCTATTGCTTTGCTTGGAGCACATATACACGCTTGATGCGGTTCGCATGCAGAGAGAGCTGGTGGAAGCAGATGTGATCTCTTCATACTAGGATCTTGAGGTATGGGCCTGCCCTGCTAAAACCCAAAGAGACCTTCTTAGATATTAATATAATATGCTAGTTAGGGAGGGTGAGAAATAGGTGTTGTTAACCCTTATTCATTGCAGCATGTTAACATGCTGTCACCTTTTGCTTTCTATGGACTAGTAACTATGCTGATAACTTTGCTTCTGATAATATGTTTTCTTGTATTATCTAAGATACTGCGTTTGAGAAAACGGCATTAGTAAATAAATATTTCAAATGTGCACGTGTCCTCATTTACTCCACGTTCTGGTTTGAAATGATTGTATAACGAAAGAGTGCTCATGTGTTCCACGTAACCTGAGGTATTGTAAGTTCATGTTCTGGTTTGTCTTAACATTGGGAGTTTGTTATGACCAATGAGACACTGTAGCTAGCCTGGTAAGGGGTTTTGGGTACTGAGGTGAGTTTTGGGTCACCCTAATTCACCGAGGTTCCAAATCTCTATGCACAGTTCTGTGGGAGAACGGAAACCCTGCGACATGGCGCCCAACCGTTGGTGGTCTTATATCATGACACTCGAGTAGTATATCATTCTAACCGTAACCCCTTCACTATCGTTTCCGGACAGCGGTAGTGTCGGAGAAACCTACCTATTTTTTGAAATAGGTCTTTTCAAGATTGAATCTTTCTGAAACGGTTTCCTTGATTTACTACCCAGTTGTGCTACAAAGTTTGCGTTGTTTTTCTACGTTCCTGTGTTATCATGGCCCAGCCAGTGGACATCCTGCAGCATATTCGCATTGCGGTGCACAACCATTTACAGACTTTCCAAGTCCCATTGGAAGGCTTGGCTGTGATTTTGGTAGTGAGTGCAGATGCAGCTTACCCTTACGAACTGTTTTATTCGTGGGTGACGTTTCCGGCTGTGGACGCTAATTCTGGTGTGTTCCACAACTACACTGCCTCACCTGTACCGAATGAATATACTCCGTACAGGGCACTGGAAGTACCTATTGATCATTGGCAGCATCTCGTTTGGTTTGGTGGCGCCCTACCCCATTCGTTAACCGCTCCGAGGTTAGGTCCTTTGTCCGTTCCTGGCGCAAATTGGTCGGTTTTGGCTGGATTTACTCCTCATCCACAACGCGGCAATTGTACCCTAGCAGAAGTACGTCGGCTACATGAAGTTTCCGTTGCCGTGATTCGTGCATTAGTGCAATACATAGGTCGTCATCTCCTAGGTGGACCCCCGGGGGGCTGGCTCTTCCAGCTGAACATGGCGGATTGAAGCTCAATCCGGTTATGGTCAATGCAGTGTTTGGTAAGCGACCGGATGATAAGGATGACTTTCCTTTTTGGCTTGCCGAGAAATTTGACCAACTGGAAGCAGTATTTCCTAAAACGACTCCTGGTGAAAAACATAGAATCTTGACTATTAGTTTACCTAAAGATTTAGCTCCCGAACTCGTTGACTGTGAGAGCTGGGGGAGGACTTTTGCGGCTGTTTATACGAGGTGTTTCGGCACCCCGTCTATGGCTGTACTGCCTACGATCATTAAACGTGTTCAGGACGATCACGGACCGGAAGCAGCGGTTGAATTGGGTATGCGCCTGTGTGGCTCCTTTGAAATAGTTTGCGATCTCGTACTTGCTAATGTCAAGGGGGAAGCTGTGAACTTTCAGGTGTTTAACGGGTTGGCAGCTCTTCCCGATGCTGAAAAGCCCCGCCAGTTAGCGAGAATTGTAGTGGCTGCTTATAAAACAGTGGGTCGCAAAAGTAAGGGTCTAAAATATTTTTCTGACAAAGAGAAAAAACAACCACAAGGGCAGTCTGCTCAGGCAGATGTCCAGCCCAAGTCCAAAAAACAAAATTGGCCTAGGAAACAGAATCAGGGGAAGCAGAAACAGCAGACTCAAGAATCTCATCCTGCGCCTCAAGTGCCTGCGCCGACAGAGAGTTTATGACTTGCGCGACCGCGCGACGATTAAATCACCTGATCGATTTCAGGTTTCTGATCAACACTTTCCTCGTTCCTTTCAGGACTCATCGGCTCCGAAGACCGGTGGTGGAGGAGGCGGCAGAGAAAGGTGTGGTCAGCAAGGACGCGGCCAACCCCGCCAGACAGACGGCACAGGCAAGCAGGAGGACTCTACGCCGAAGAGACCGCAGTTTGCGAAGAAGAAAGTCACAGCATTAACAGCGCATCGATATGCCACAGATAGTGAGAACGCGGCTTCGGAATCTGACGTGGGCTCTGACCTTGCTGGACAGCGCGGCGGAGATTACCATAGTGAGAGAGGCCCTGCGTCCACTACTGAGGGTGACAGCGACTGATGTTTACGCTGTGGTAGAAACAGCCGATACACGACTTGCTCCCCCTGATAGACTTTATTAAATTGTCCTGTTAATAGAAGGTGACATACAACGTACCATCAAAGGGGTATTTTGGGAAAATCTCTCATCTACGTATGACATTTTGATTTCGGAGGCTGACTGGCCCCCACCTTTTGTGCTCGCGGCGCCGCGAGGGGAGGAGGTAATCCTCCCAAGTTTCGCGAACACTGTCTCGAAAGAGCATGCGCAGCATTTTGCAGAAGAGTGGGCTAGGGCTCTAGCGCCGGCTCTGTACTGCAACCAATGTGGTTGGGATAAATTGTCCCCATGCCACGAGATTCCGTTGCGGTCTCAGCCGCAGCCTCAACCTCAATATCCCAATCGACGTGAAGCCAAGGCTTCCGTCGCGGAAATCCTTGAACAATTGGAATATCAGGGAGTTATTGAAACATGTGTGTCACCGATGAATAATCCTCTATTTACTGTGACCAAGCCTGACGTATCGTATCGTTTGGTATTGGATTACCGGCATTTGAACTTGCATTGCCGTAACTGTGCAGTACAGAATACACACGGCTCTGCCCTAGTGGATAGTCTAGTGCGTAAGCGTTTTAAAACAACGCTTGACATTTCCAACGGTTTCTATGCCCACAGATTGGATAGCTTTAGCTCCCAATGGACCAGTTTTACCTGCGCTGGGGTCCAAAAACAATTCCGGCGTCTCCCAATGGGCTATAAGAATAGTCCTAGTATTTTTACCGCCCGCATAGTCTCTCTTTTGGAGAGGATCGACCCAGATGCTTGCTCGTATGTGGATGACATCTATCTCACAGACGACGAAATTTGGGAGCATCTGTGTCGTGCAAATTCGATTATTTGTAACTTTGCAGACATGGGTTACAAATTCAACTTTGCAAAATCGCACATTGCTGAGTACACAGTGTTGTTCCTGGGCTATGAGCTCAACAATGAAGGTAGAGGTTTGGCTCCTCACTTCTTGAAGAAATGCGCTCATTTGCGCTCTCCTACAACCCTGAAAAAATTACAGTCTTTACTGGGCTTCTTGAATTTCGAGAGGAGATACATTCCGGAATTCGCCCAGCGTATCAAGCCTTTGTATGCTTTGATACAACCATCTTTTTCCAAATCATGCTGGCTGCCTGAGCACTCAGCCATCTTGCAATCCTTGCAGGCTGATCTGCTCGCTTCTAAATTCTTACTGACTCGTGATAACCACACCAACCTGGTGATAAGAATAATTCCAGGGACAGTGGGTTTCACGTACCTCACTTTTAATGAAGGAGACACAGTACCTATTGCTTACAAGTCACACGTGTACACTTCGGCTGAAATGCGGTTTCCCACTGTGGAAAAGGTTTTAACAGCTGTGCAGATGGCGATTCTTAAGGAACGAGCTCTGTCACAGGGGAAACGCATGTTGGTTGTTACACCCTGTCCTCATTTAGAGGCAGTCATGAAAGCCAGTGTGCCTAATTCAAAAGCTTTGCATCCTCGGTGGATTCAATGGGCTGCGTCCTTGACGTCCACGGATGTCACGTTTATTTTTGACGCCTCGTTACGGTCGCAAGAGTACTTGCAGTATGAATTCGTTCATCCTGCTCCTCTAGCCATGCGACCTTTGGAGGACTTCCATTGCATCATTTACACTGATGGTTCGGCGCAGGTTGCGCATGGCTCTAAACACGCCTACGTTTCCGCATGCGCCATTGTGGTCGGTGCCATGGTGAACAATGAGTTCCAGTCCAAGGCAGTACACGCGCAGCCTCTAGGGGACTGCACCGCACAATTGGCAGAGCTTCGTGCTCTCTTACTAGCGTTGGAGTACGCTGATCGTAGTGTGACTACTCTTATTGTGAGTGATTCTTACAACTGTGTACAGTCTTACAATGAAAACTTGTTCTTTTGGATTCAGAATGATTTTCGTGATTCCAAGGGTAGCACAATAAAACACAAGATGATCTGGGTTCGGGTGGCAGAGCTTAAGACTACGTTGCCACTCGTTTTTGTAATTCATACTCTCGGCCATCAGCGTGTTGGAGTCCACGCTGTCGGTAACTCGCTTGCTGATGAAGCAGCAAAATCAGCGGTGTCTACATACTTAGTTGCAGCAGTTACTCGGTCCAAAAGTAAGATTGATGATGACATCTTGGCGGCTGTTGCTGCCACTGAGAAGGGAGGTAAACATCCTATGGGATTCCCTTCGAAGTACACATACCACTTAAGTCCCGAAAAGGTTTCTTTTGTGAAAATTCCTGATGTTGGTGATCGTTTGATTCCCAACTCGGATCGCAGGGCTAGCTTGATTACAGCGGCGCATGAAGGTGTGGCGTCTGCGTATGCGGGCGTCTCAGCCACTGTAGCTCATTTACAACAACGTTTCTGGTGGCGGGGGCTGTACAAACAGACGCGAGATTATGTCCTTCAATGTGACATTTGCCAGCAGATTAAACCTTCAACTGCTGCGCGTCCGCCACAGACACAGTTCTACATTTCTAATAACCCCCTAGGTTGTGTTTATTTAGATCACTGCGGTCCTTTTTCCTCTGATACTGCGTATAAGTACATCTTAGTAGCAGTGGATTCATGCACACGCTTTGTATGGGTCTGGCCCCATCGCAGCGCTGATTCACGGACTGTCATAAGAGATTTGCGTGTCTTTGTAGGGATTTTTGCCTGTGGTACCTTCCATTCGGATCAGGGTCCGGCTTTCGCCTCTAAGGCGTATAAGGATGCCATGACTTCGATGGGGGTCCAAGTCAAGTTTTTGTCTCCATACAGACTTGAGGGTAATAGTGTAGTGGAGCGAATGAACCGTGATTTAAAGCAATCTTTGACAGCTCGAGTTATAGGCACTGGCAGAAACTGGCTGGCCCACCTCAATGGCGTGCAGCGTGCTCTTAATAATCTCCCTAGAAGGTCTCTGGTTGGGCGGACCCCATACGGAATGCTCTTTGGCATCAAGATGTACGTCCCTGACCTTGACGGTCTAGACTGCGTGGCTCGCGCCACACCCTTTGACGTAGATGAACATTGCAATGTTTTACAGGATCTACAAAAGACCAGAGACAGTCTTGCGAAGGAACATTTGCCCTCCACATCGGATGATGCGTTGCAGATCCAGGTAGTTGGCTGGCTACCCCAAGTTGGAGAACTGGTTCGAGAGAAGATCGATAACAAGAAAGAATTTGGTCCTTCTATCGAGCTCCGGTTCCAGTCCTTGGAGTGAAGGGCACAAGAACAGTCATTTTACCACCACTTCCTGGTCATAAGGAAAACAGGTTTATCTCAATTGACAATGTCAAGATACACAGAGTGGCTGATTCTTCTTAGCATGACACCGGCAGTCTCCTGTCCTTCCATTGTGAGAAATTCAGTTTTGGCCACTGCTTCGAATCCTGAAACTGAGGTGGCCATCGAATTGCCTGCTATTTCCAGTCCTTTATTAAGTACATTGCCTGGTGCTGCCCAAGATGACATAGACTACACTTACCCCACTGACTTATCCATGCCTGACCTGCAAGCACGTTTGGCCACAGAATCCAGATTTTGATTTGACACTGTTTCCAATGCCTCGAAAAGACCCTCACGTTTTGCAGTTTATGCCAGCTTATTTAAGAAAAAAATTTTGATTCCCCCTTGGACATATATTTGGCTGGTGCTTTTTTCAATTTACCTTTTTATGTCAATTGGGTTTGTGTTTTATTTTTTCCGGATTTTAAATGGGCATTATGTCGAGGAAAGAACATGTATTCGACATCTCAATGGAACTTTGGCCCCCCTTTCCTCATCGCATTCTGCACACAGACTGAAAAGAGCCTTGATATTTGTTAACATCACTGCTTGGCCTGTCCTTGATGGGATAGTGTGGGATGCCGTTAGATTTCAAATTCATGGCCCTACTGAGGTTGTTAATGTCCCTAATGTGCTTAGAGTTAACATGGGGGATGTAGTGAAACAAAACATACGTTCTGATGATTGGGATGTTCAGGCCATAGAGTCTTTGTTTGCTGCCTTTGATGCTGAGGATTTGTACTTAGAATCTGCTAATTATGGTGATTTGTTTTGCTTTCAACATTTTGGCAATCACTTCTTACATAAAACGACTTCCAGAAGGAATACTGTAAATTATAAGCAATGGGAGCACTGTCCCGCTCCTAAACAAGGCAGTTCAAGTACTTTTGTGAAAAAGTACACTTATTTTACTGACTTTAATCAGTCTAATCCTGAGTCCTTTTATTTCAAAATGACACAGAAGCCTATGTCCAAGGTTAGACTTACCGATACCAAATTATTGTACTCGAAGTCCTTTCTTGATCAGCTGGCTATTGGCGGCTATGAATTGTGGAAGGAAACTATTGACCTAAAATCTGTTTGGGGTTCTAAAAGCTGGCAGGTACAAGGCACTGAGGCTTTGCACCGTGCTTGTCTCATCCCGAATCAAATGTTGTTTTTGAATTCCTCTATTTCACAGACAACATGCTTTGGATTGGCTACTTCTAAAAAATTAAATTCTCCAACCATCCCAGAGTTAGAAGAATATTCTGGCTGGAGTAATTATACTCAGTTTTCGATTAGGGACTTACAGACCCTATTGCTGACTTCATCCTTTAACATATCCAGTATGGATCCAAAAGGTTGGCTGATGTGGCACAGAAGTGCTGATTCATGCCAGCACCGTTTTCTGGGTTTGTCTGATGGCTTTACACAGGTCAGACCTGATCCACGTTTTGAATCTGAACATTCTGTCACAACTTACTCAGTGGGCAAATTATGTCAAAATTGGCTGAAACATTCTAAATTGTCTGCAGTAAAATTACATCTTGCAAAGCTAAATGATGATGTAGATTTCAATGATTTCATAAAAGGCCCGGCTAGTGGTAGATCAAAGAGGTGGATATATGCTGTTTACAATGAAATCTGGAAAACATCACAGATTGAGGCGGCGACACGCCTTAGAGCTATCGATCAAGCTAATCTGGAAAAAGTGCTTGCAGTAGTAGACAAAAGTATTAACATGCTTTCTTCCCGCATTTACACGTTAGATAATATTGTGTCTTCTGTAGTGGATATTGTGCAGGATGAAGTGTCTGTATTGTACCATGGTCAAAATCAATTGCGTTCTATCATGCAATTTGCATGGACCCTTCAAACACTTAAATCTGGCAAGGTGCCATGGACCTACATGAATGTCTCCTCTCTCTTTGCCCCCTTTAATTTAACTGACAAGCAGCGCATGCTTTCCATGCGAGATGCTTCCTTTTCTATGTTACATATTGAGAGATTGGAGTCCTTACCTTTTTCTGTGGCAGAGGCCACCGCTGCAACGTGGCTTATCCACGGTTTGATAACATTACCTTTTGCTTTGTATATATTTACAAATTGTATGCGATATGTTGCCATAGGTCGATATGAACCATTAGGTAGTGCGTTTCTCCATGAAGTATGGTCACTTCCTTTTACTTATAGATATTTGAAAGACGGCCAGGAGGTTTATCTGAATGGGGAGGAGTGTACTGAAACGCCAGATCACTCATTAATGTGTAGGCACATACAATTGCACGGTTCTTGTAACCAGGACCGGCCGAACTTAGCCTGTGTTTTAAAAGGGACTCCAGTTCCTGCAATCACCCCGACTTTTACCTTGCTGGGAAACGGAAGTTATTTACTTTTAAATAATGAAGATTGTTGCGGGTTAATTAAAGGTGTTCCTTATGTGGTAACGGTAACTGAGCATGTCGTTTGCTGCAAAAATGTGCTGTACCCACCCACGCATGGGAACGTGGATGTTTCCATCTGGCCGCGCATCCAAACTTGAAAGCGGAGTTCAATGGCATGAGCAGAATAAGAGCTCTATTGTCCCATAAAGAGGTGGCCTTGAGTTCGGCTCGAGAAACATTCGTGCTTCACATAGCTAACACCCGTACTGAGGTTCAAGCCCTTTTAAATACTGATTTACCGTTGCATTTCAGCGAACTGGTTCATTCTATCTTTAACGCTTCCTCGACGACGGGGCTGGCGCACTTTTTTAAAATAGTTAGCAGTGGTCTCGTGACTTCATTTGAGAAAATATTTGGAGTCATTCCTGCTTTCTTCCATTCCATTTTTTCAAGTCTGTTTGATGGATTCCCGGTTTTACTGGCACTGGCGGCAGGCGTCCTGGTAATTTTTTGTTTCCTTAAATATGGATGCCCTTCGTGTGCAAGAAGCCGCGCAACCCCTCCTGGCACTGTTTCGCAACAGGATGCTTGAATATTATGGCACACTGCCGCTTGCGACTTTAAGCAGGGCGTTTAGATTATCGTTTCGATTTTCCTATTTCACCTGTGTCCAGCCTGTATTTCATTGCCTGAGCTGTGACTTTGACTGGGCTATTGATTTGTGTCTCTGCAAGACGGTTTCTCCTGATGTCGATTTTAATCAGCTGATGTGTCCCGTCGTGGCTCACGAGTTGGTTTGTTCTGGCGATAGGATTATGGCCTTGGCATTGATGCATGGACTAATGGGTCCTTGGAACATACTCGCAGCTGCGCAAGATTTCTTGGCACAGAGCTTTCTTGAAAACCCACCGAGTTGTCCTCTGATGGTGATTGAGGCTCCGGTACTGGACGAGCACGTATGTTCTTTCCCACTTTTGAATTGGATGGCTGAACTGTTTTCGGATTTAGACGGTGATTTCATGTTGGAGGCTGTTGCTGCATATTTTGCATACTCGGTCTCACCATAAAAACTTTCTTGGTTTCTGATCATGCCACCTTTTTCTTTGCATTTTTTCACCTCTCAGACCTATTGACTTGAGTGCTGATGAACACAGTATTGACATTTTGAATTAGTTCATGGAATTTTTTCCATCACTTTTTAAATTATAACATTGCTCATCGTTCTTGAACTCTGTTTTCATGAAGAGGCCCTTATCTTATCTTATCTTATCCATGCTCGGATCATGGGGGGGTGTCATATAGTTACTGCTTATCTATATATTGTGTTAAGTTAGCGTGGGCTTATTAAATGTTTAAACGCCATTTTTCCTTTTGCTGCTTCTGCACACAACACTTACTTGTTGATTTAGCTTTCAACCTACAAGAGCGTTGTGATTTACATGAGAATAATATGTTATTGCTCTGATATCAGCTTTGCTTAGTAAACTATGTCTGTACAGTGAGTGCTGAAGCCTAAAAGATAACTCGACACAATTGTTGTGAAGTCTGATCTCCGCACCTTCATAGACATAACATAAGTGCAGCTCCTGCCAAATCCTGGCTTTAGGCGGGTTTTATATTCCTTTGCTTGAAGCACATATACACACTTGATGCGGTTCGCATGAAGAGAGAGCTGGTGGAAGCAGATGTGATCTCTTCATACTAGGATCTTGAGGTATGGGCCCGCCCTGCTAAAACCCAAAGAGACCTTCTTAGATATTATTATAATATGCTAGTTAGGGAGGGTGAGAAATAGGTGTTGTTAACCCTTATTCATTACAGCATGTTAACATGCTGTCACCTTTTGCTTTCTATGGACTAGTAACTATGCTGATAACTTTGCTTCTGATAATATGTTTTTTTGTATTATCTAAGATACTGCGTTTGAGAAAACGGCATTAGTAAATAAATATTTCAAATGTGCACGTGTCCTCATTTACTCCACGTTCTGGTTTGAAATGATTGTATAACGAAAGAGTGCTCATGTGTTCCACGTAACCTGAGGTATTGTAAGTTCATGTTCTGGTTTGTCTAAACATTGGGAGTTTGTTATGACCAATGAGACACTGTAGCTAGCCTGGTAAGGGGTTTTGGGTACTGAGGTGAGTTTTGGGTCACCCTAATTCACAGAGGTTCCAAATCTCTATGCACAGTTCTGTGGGAGAACGGAAACCCTGCGACAACGTGTTGGCTGTGAGAAGTTTGGAACATTTACAATAAAGCATTTTGGAATGACTCAACTTATTGGACATTTGGAATTTGTGTACTACAGCGACTGATTCGCACGCATTGTTTTTTACGTTGAATACAGAGATTATTTACTTACTCCTGCACCTATGTGTACAATGTGAATGTGTAACTATGTTTCTGTAATTTATATTGTTGTAGAGCTCAAGGAAAAATTTGATGTCTGGACATGAAAGCACTCCTAATGGCTATGCAGCAAAGCCTAGCATCAATTGAAACGAAAAGAAACACTATGTGTAATAGAATGAACTCCATCACACATAAATTGGAGAAACAAGATAGTCGACTCACAGAGGCAGAGCAAAGGCTGTCCACTGTTAAAGACACAGTATCTACTCACAGTGACCAACTACTCCATATGGAGAAAGTGCTCAAACTCATCTCTGCCACAAATGAAGACTTATAAACGAGGTTGTACCGGAAAAACATGCAAACCATAGGGATCCCGGAATCCACCAATACTGGAATTAAGGAAGACTTTTTGGAATGACTCCTTACGACCATTTCCGGTGCAGAATACTTCTCTAAAATGCTTATAGTTGAATGAGTTCATCGTCTACTCTTGCCCTGTACCCAGCCTGGTGCCCCTGCAAGACTGATCACCCACCTATACAACTATTGTGGCAGGGTTAATGCCCCACGCCTTGCAAAGGAGCAGAGAACCCTGAAATTCACAGTGACTATCTATCCGGACTTCACCATTGCAAAGCAAAAAGGGAGGAAGAAGTTTGCCCCTATCAAACAAAAGTTTTGGTTTTCTGCCATCCCCTACACTATGCTATACCCTGCTTGACTTTGAATTTCTTCTTGCCAGGGGAAGGAACACTTCTTCACAACCCCACAGCAGGCCTGTCAGGCACCTGTATGGCTCCCTGCCTATAGTCTTCCTAAACAATCATGGTAAGCCACTTGAGATGAAGAATACTCCACCGGACACCCTCAAACCCACGAGCAAGTCCCTGTCTGGCTCACTGGTGGTACCCCACAGGTTACCCGTGTTTAAAAATCTTGTGTTTGCTTGAAGGTTTATAAATGTTTTTGTGTTTGCTTGGGTGGGTTTTGCATCCCTGGTGGGATTGACCCACCAGTGTGTGTGGGAGGGGGGAATGGGACTACCTATTACATCACACTGTGCACATCAGGTCATATTTCAGCACTATGCTGTTTTCATCCCACATTTTCTGCTTCTCTCCTTCGATACTGCAAAATCATGCCTAAACACCCACTTTGAGATGATCAGTGTACTGCTGCCCAAACTACTACCAAACATATGACACACAATTGCTTAAAATGGAATGTCAGGGGATTGGGCACCCCAAGTAAGCGCAAGCACATACTGGCCTACTTAGACAGATACAACATACTTACTACAAGAAACTAATCTCAGTCTCCACCAGCACCACATTTGCTGCTCATTGGGTGTCTCATAGGCAGTTCTCTACATACTCCACATATGCCAGGGGCACCGTTATCCTTATATGCAAAAGGGTACCGTACGTCCCACAGGGAGCTCTGTATGATTGTTAAGGATGATTTTCATTGATGTAGGGCAGATTGGCCTTGACTGATGTCGCCCTCGAAACTGCTATTGTCGATGATCCCACTTTCTTTGATTGATTATGGGACAGATTTCAGACATAGGCTCATCCCAAATTCTCTGAGGGGGGAAACTTTAACATCGCACCAATAGCACCCTCTTGACTGCTTGCACCCCTCTGCCAACCATCACAGCACTGTTGCATGCCGCATACAAGACAATATGGTAGACCATAAGCTACTAGATGCACGGCAGATGCTGCATCTGTCGGACAAAGAGGAATGGGATCTTGGCTACAAGAGGCCACATAGCTAGTCACAACATACTCCAATCATTCTCCTGTTCTAATGGTGTTGGGGCCCCCCAGCCCACTATATACACCATGGTGGCTTTCTCCCATGCTACTTCTGGACACTCCATTTCGAGAAGAATTGAGATGGGAAATTGCTGACTCTTTTCCCAGGATCATGGACTCGGTATCTGACCTGAGCACATAGCAGGAGGTTTTTAAAGTCACGATCCAGGGTGTGTGTTTGGCCAAGAGTGGAGGAGTTAGGCAGTCACTGAGGGATCAATTGGGTAAGCTGGAGGGGTTTCTGAAAGTTTCAAAACCCGCTGGGTGACTCTGACAATCCTGACTTATCTAAACAAATTAGAGCCACTATGACTGAATTTTAATTAACAGCTGAAAGGGAATGCCTGTATCTTGGCAAATATGCCAGGGCCAGAGCCTATGGGGAGGGAGAACGCCTCGGACATAATCTGGTCACTATGAAGCCACACTCTGCCAATCACTTCCTTGAGGTGAGAGGCACAGATGGGATACTGTTTAAGAACACCCCAGACATATTACGCATTTTTTCGCATTTTTATAGATCCCTGTACTCATCCCTCAGGTCCCAACACTCAATTATAGATGCCTACCTAGACGATGTTGCACTTGGCTGGTTAAGTGACTCTCAAAGAAGCGTCCTTGCAGCAGAAATTGAGAAAGATATCATTAGAGAGGCCATCATGCACCTACGATCCAGTAAAGCCCCCGGGCCGGATGGTCTAACTGCAGACTTTTATAAAATGTTCAGAATACCCTAGTCCCAATTCAAAAATTGGTGCATCAGGAGGCAAGTGAGAAGGGCCTTCTCACACCATGTATGAGGGAGGCAATGGGTTATCTACATCTCATACATTGTGTACACTGTTTGCCTTCTTACAAGACATCCTGATCTGGCTATGATGGCGGCAATTCTTAATGTCACCAAAGCATTTGATTCCAAGGAGTGGAATTTTTTAATGACTGCCCTCCACCGTATGGGGATGCCGCACATTTTTCTGACATGAATCACACTCCTCTATTCACAACCAGTGGCAAGACATAAGATTAATGGCTTGGTCTCAGATCCCTTTAGCATCACCAGGGGCACTCGGCAGGAATGCCCGTTGCTGCCACTGCTTTTTGCCTTGGCAATGGAGCCCCTGGCTGCGAAGCTCCAACAACGACACCAAGAATACGCTATCCGATATCCCTCATATACTAGTCTCATTAGATGAAGATGACATTACCCTCTACTTAAGAGTCTCTCTCCCCCCACTCTAACCTGCAGCATTACCAGCACCACCCTCTTACACAAAGTCACCACAGATATCGGCCGCACTCCCCCTGCTCTTACATATGGCTGTGGGGCGGTTGCCGCAAGGACCTTCTTGGGCGGCAACTAGAATATCTATGCCATGGTACTACACAGCAATTCACACTGGACTTTTCACTAAAATGGCGCAACTCAGAGCTCCACTATGTCTGGGTAGTGGTGTCAAGGGACAAAGAGGAGGCTATTAGGACAAATTATGGTGAGGCACTATCCACCATCACTGAAAGAAGCAGACACTGGATTTCAACAACCCTGTTCTTAGCAGAACGTATTGCACTTACTAAAATGGTCATATTGCCTAAAGTTCTACATATGTTTCTCAATATTCCTCTATATTCCTCTATTGCCAGGCAACACTTCTTTAATACACTTAAGACACAGCTGGTTCAGCTGGTATGGGCAGGTATGCAGCCATGTATTCAATGAGACACTCTCACATTGCCATTCTCTAAAGGCGGCTTCGAAGCACCTGATATGGAGTTGTACTACCTGTGTGCCCAGGCACACTGTGCCATTCACTGGCGCAAGCCCACTTTTCCTCCAATATCTGGCGATAGAACAAGGTCATATGTCCCCTGTCCCCCTGACCTCATACCTGTAAGCCCTAACGTCCTCCAAGACTTTGGCGGGCTCCACTGTAGTGTGCACATCCTTGGCATGGTCCAAAATGGCCCTAAAATGTGCCAAACCACTGCTGTACGCCCCCTTCTCCTCCCCATGCCCTACCACCCTCTTCTTCCAGTCACACATAAAGCGGACTGTAGAAAACTGCTGCACCAATGCGGAATCGCTACCTGGGGAGATCTCTACAGTGAGTGGTCCTTTGTAAACCGAGTTACATTCTTTGCAAGAGTGGGGCGTCTTCCCAACTGGATATATTTCTATACATTCACTTAAGACATAGCATTAAAACTGCCTGTAGGAAGGTGGATACCTGACTATGGTTACCCCAGATTTTTTGCCTTGTGTTTAGCTGGTTTTCGACTTAATGTGGCTGTGGGCCTGCTAATCAGACCCCCAGCCTGCTGTTCTCTCTCTAAATTCACAGACATGTACTATAGGTACATAACCAATTTGGTACTGGACACCTTATCAGCCCCTGTACAGTGCACTATAGGTGCCCAGGGCATAGATGCATCCAAGGCCTACCAGGGGATGCAGCATATCTTTTGCCACCCCTGGCTGCTACTTAAATCGACACAACTGGCTGTTCACACAGCTGGGGCAAGGTGGTGTACTCACCCCTTGCTTAGATATAGTATACCTATGTCTAAACCTATATCTGGACACATAGACACCTATCAGTCACTCCTATGACAGGCCTTTACAATTCTGGAGGCAGAGTGCTTGGTTTTATGTGAGATGGTGCTCTAGCATGAGCTGAACCTGTCTGCAGTGTTCGGAACCATTTCCTTACTGCTGTTCCAGTGATACTGCCATACCATATACTCTTAAGTGCATTATAATCCTCGCGGTTAATGCTAACTTTGGTTTGGCTTTATCAAAACATGTCGTGTTTGGTGTCATACACTTTGGAATACTACCCCCCCGCCAGTTCTGGCGACGGGGGTAGCATTCTACCCTTCTAGAGGGAGAAGACATGTTACTTTACTGAAAACGCGGTTAATCCTAACCAGAGCCCCAGCATCACAAAATGGATGCTGCTGCCACAGACACATGTCTGGCCTCCTGCTGCTGACCGAAACTTGGCAGAGGACGCCTGGACAAAGGGTTTCCTGTCACAGGGAGGTGTCACACCACCCCAGACAGGAGATAGTGGATTGTAGCAGGCAGGGTTGAATGAAACTAGACACTGCCTGGGGCGCACAAGGTGTCCGTGGGCAGATTCCAGTCAAACCGGTTCTGGGGCCATCCAGCCCCAGTCCTGGTGCGAAACTGGACAAAGGGAAATGGGTGTAACCACCCCCTTCCTGGGTCCCACCCATAGGAGGGACCTAGCAGGTAATCCAGCCCCTTGATTTGACTTAAAAGTAGGAGCTGTGCAAATGCACATCAGATTATCCTGACTGAAACTTATGAAATGAAACTCTGGACCCTTCGACATCCCACTCCTCGTGGAAGACTGAAGAATCTCCCTTGCGGTCAAGGAGTGACCACCCTGTGCAAACAGGCACCATCCAGCACCTCGACGTTTGCTTTGTTGCAGTTCCCGCCGGAACTCGAGCAACAGAGATCGACAAGACCCAGTGTGCCTGCCTTCTAACAGCCCGATCCACAGTCCCTGCAGAGCTGAGAGCCGTGGAGGCGACCTGAAGCGTGGAGCTGGCCATCTTGGAAAAACTACGAAGTGCTGACCGTGCAGCATCCGAGGCTCCCTCGAAGCTGTGCATTGGAGTCTGAGAAGCTCCAGCCCTGAGCAGCTTTTGCACCGAAGCTCACCCCTCCACACTTGACGAGTGCTGCGTGGGGCCCTTTCGCATTTTCCTGCTCAACGCGTTGGTCCGGTCACTTGCCCGTTGGCTAGTGGCCCCAGTACCGACGAACCTTTGAATTTACTCAGCTAGTCCGGTTGCCCCAGACTGGCCCTCGCTCCTCTGAAAAGGAGCACCCACTCAGACCTTGCTGGTCCGAGTATTAAGCCATCTTCGAATCCTGCGTGGGTTGCATTTGCCAAGGCCTGTTGACCCCGATCTTGAAGCCGACACTGCCGACAGCGAGAGCCTTTATGGGACAGCTCGTGATTCAAGTCAAGTCAAGTCAAGTCAAAAGCAAGCTTTATTCGATTAATTAAAATCATAAAAGCAACAAGACAATGCAAATTTAAAAATGTCACAAAGTTCATATAGTTAAAATCATTAAAAAGTCAAGCCCAGTAGCAGTGTCTAATGCATTCAGGTAATTAAAAAGTTGGTACAAATACAAATCGATCACAATATAAAGATGAGAAAAGTTTAAAAAAACGTTAACAGAATCTGCAGTATAATGGGGTCATCCTTCCAAGTACCTCGGGGATAGCTTCCTGGCCTTCATGCGCATTGCTGCGACCAGAAAGCTAGCAACCCCGGAGATTGTCCTGGGGCTACCCAGTAGCTGTAAATAAAATAGGGCTGGGCGTACTTGTGCAAAACCTGCTTCCCTTAAGATAGGGACCAAGAACTGCATTCTGCACTTCTTAAAATGATCGCAAAACATTACAAAATGCATAAGGGACTGCTCTGAGAATTTATCGCAGCTGCATGGGATTGACTCGTCTGGGACCCCCCATACAGGGAAGTCACCTAGGGAATACTGTATGATGTTGAACCTAAATCTAATAAGCAAGTGTCGGTGATATGGGCGGCTTACAATTTTTAGATAAGGTTCAATTGAAGGCGTAGTCAGGAGGAGGAAGTTGGCTCTGGCTCTGGGTTTAGTCAGTTCCTCACTCTCCCGCATTTGCGATGCCATCCTCAAAAAGTTGTCCTTAATCCATTTCACATCCCCCCTAGAAATTGAGTTTGGGTGGCTGAAAAGGTTAGGCCTGCCAAGACTACCCAGTGCGCCTTTTATGTAAGCCAGCCACGAGATCTTTGAAGCGTTATCCAAAGCCATACAGTCCCTAAGAATGGTGTGATTAAGTGTAATGTCCTTGTTCAACCAGGTTTTGGCCCAACATACCAATGGTGCCAAAAGAAGCAGGTCAGTGATGTAGCCTAAACCTAACTACTCAGAGTGTAATGTAAAAACTGGTGTTGATTGTGGAACACTTAGTAAGGATCTAAGAAACTGGTTTTCCACGATCTGCAATTCGCAAGTTGAGGAGTAGCCCCACAGTGGTGCGCTGTAAGTGGCAATGGATAGGCATTTAGTTTTATAAATTTTCAGTAATGCCTCCATAGGCCGTGAGCCAAGTCGCTTTGCGAAACTCAGCAAAGCAGAGGTTGATCTTGTTACGGCGAGTGATTTCGCGGATACCTGTGGTTTCCACGAGCCCTTCTCCTCAAAAATCACACCCAGGTATGTGAAGACTTGCACCCTAGAAACCCTCTCTCCGCAGCAGGTAAAAGATTTTATCTTTTTCGGCCTTTGCCGCCTCCCGGCCACCATGACATGAGATTTTTTGTTATTGATCAAAAGATCTAGTTTTATCATGAAGTCACCGAACGCGTCCAAAAGCCTTTGAAGATCCACACCCGTGCCGGCTAGGAGGACCACGTCGTCCGCATATAAAAGAACAGGCACTGCACGACCCCCCACATACTGGATATCAAGTGTGGATTCCTCCAAAGCTTTATCCAGGGAGTTGATATAGAGGGTGAACAGGAGCGGGGCTAAAATGCAGCCCTGCCTCACACCTCTTCTGGAGTTGAAAGGTGTGGTGGTGTTTCCTTCTCGGGTGATTCTAATGGAGGCTGATAGGTCTTCGTGGAGTGCGGCCAAGAAGTCCACCAGGGGAGGATCGAACCCAATGTCCGCCAGTATGGCCCATAACTTGGCCCTATTGACCAAGTCAAAGGCCAAGGAGAGGTCCATAAAGGCCAGATATAAGTGGCCCTCCTTCGCCACTGTGTACTTACTGACCAACATATGGAGATTCAAACATTGGTCAATTGTACCTCGTTTCTCACGAAAGCCATACTGAAGATCAGAGAGGACCCCCTTCTCATTAGTAATGTTGCCCAATCTATGTAAAATGACTCTGCCAAGAATCTTAACGGCAGAGTCGATTAGCGAAATCGGCCTATAGCAGGCCGGATCGCTTCTTGAGCCCTTCTTGTATATTGGTACAATGGTTGAAGTGGACCAGGATTTGGGGAACCCTGCTGTGACCGTTGCATTAAAAACATTTGTGAGTATTTTTGCCCACAGGGGTGATCTTGAGCGGTATAGGTCTGCCGGGACGCCATCAGGTCCCGGGGCCTTATGTTTGGTCATCTCGTCAATGGCCCTGCTGACCTCTAATTCGGTAAAAACAAGGGGGGGTGCTTCTGTCAGGGGCTGGTGGGATCTACCGGGGGCTGGAGTCATGTCACTGTTATAAATTTTACTAAAGTGATCAACCCAAAGGTCTTCGAGAATCACACAATCCATGGCAGTGTTGGTTGATGCAGAAAAATAAGAATGGTTTATGACCGTCCAGAATTTAGAGCTGTCCTTCAGAACATTTGCCGTTGTTAGGCTGTCCCATGCCTCATTTTTTATTGACTTTTTGCGAGTCTCGATGGCCTGTCTATATTCTTTCCTCAACCCTGCCACCAAAGCCCTGTTTCTTGGCTGCTGTTTCAGGGCGTGAAGTAAGTCATTGTGTGTCTTTGAGCACTCCCTGTCAAACCATCTTGGGGTGGAGGAGTCTACTTGCTTCTTAGTGCTTGTTAAGTCCTTATTAATCTTCGCACATATGGTGGAAAAAGAGCGGATAGTGGCAATGCCTTCGGATGTGCTATCCATACAGATTGTCAAATCATCTTGTAAGTTCAATACGAGGTTATCCATAAAGGTATCTGGCACAACCTTTGCCCAGTTCAATCTACGACCCTGCTCCTTAGGAACAAGGGTATCACCACAGCCCCCCAGACGCTCGACCTGGGTTGCGATGTTCCGATCCATGTTCAGGGACAAGATCACTGGTTTGTGATCGCTAAAAGGGGAGGAGCTTACTTCATAGGATACCACTGTATCGATTAACCCTGGTGAAATAAAGATATAATCAATGACAGTGTTAGCATCCCTACCAACAAAAGTCGGCGTTCTCACGTCCCCCCAGGACCCTTGTGCCTCGTAGATATTTTGATTGGCTAGTAAATTTTCCAGTTCCGCCCCCTGTGGAGTGTGCTCAAAGTGAGTGCTGACTGCTCCCGGCGGCCCCAGTTGCTCATTGTCCTGACATCCCCAGCTGCATGGATGGACATTAAAATCTCCCAATAACAGGGTTTCGAATAAAGCATGTTGCTGTGACTTATATGTTGATAGAAAAGAAGATAGGGAACTCAAGTGTGGACAGTTTCTATCCCTATCGGGTGCATTATAAAAATTAATTATAAGAATTAGCGGGGAATTTGGCCTAACCCACTCTATACCTAAAATGTTTTCCGATCTGTAAACAATTTTCCGTGTAGTACCCACCAGGTTTATAGAGAAGAATATATACAGACCACCCTTATGTCTGCCACCCTCCCCTGGAGTTGCTTTAACTGAAAAGCTGCGGTACCCATCTAAAAAGAAATCATCACTGGTGTCCCATGTTTCCTGGAAACCCAGGATATCGTATTGTGTTACGAATTTTAACCATCTAGCATCAGTGACTTTCTTCCTTAGCCCAGCAATGTTCCAGCTCACTGCCGTAACATAGCGATAGCTGGCCACAGTAGTGACATCCCGAGTCGGTGAAACAGTGGGTAGTTGTCAATCGTTAGTATCTAAAGTGGAGGTAGACACGAGAGGATGGAACCTGTTGCTAAGTACAATCCCTTGCCCCTGACTGTAAGTATGCTGTTCTTGAGGGACTGGTGCTGCTGCGGTGTTAGATTTAGCCCGCAATAAAGCCTGCTGAGTTTGATAGGATACGTGGGGCTTCACTCTTGTGCCATCTACTCTGCCAGGGGGAAATGGGATATACGGGTAATGTGTTTTAGGCTGAGAATGGGTCGGGTAGGTAGGGGGAGGATAGAAGTACCCTAATGGGAGTGGTCTAATGCCTGCACCACATAAATCAGATCCATCCCAAAGTAGAGTATCTGCTATATGGGGTTTATTAAAATTAACAATCACACAGTCTCCGATGATGCTTTTGGGCCTCCTCCCCACCCAATCTACCCTTCGTGCGGCTATAATGTATTTGCCCGCATCCATGCTTCCACTACTGAACTGTGTACACCAATTCCTAGTTCTATTTAGTAGATCTAGCTCCGATTCCCTCTGGTGTGGTTTAAGACATGGAATCCCTGTTAGAATGACAACTAAACTTGCTGCGTCCGGAGGGAGATCCACAGGACGGCTCAGTCTTTTTTTGGGTTCGCTAGGGTGATGTTCCTGGGGTCTAAGGGTGGCTAACGCTTTAGGGGGCCCTATCCCCTCAACACCAGCCTCTTGTGTCCCCCGTAAAGGGACAATGTTGTCATTAAGTGTTGTGAGCATAGGCAAATAATTAGAGCCAAACACTTGCATTGGTGAACTCGGTGGTGCGTCAGTTGGTGTGTTAACCCTCCCCTGTTGCTCGGATATAGTTTTACTCCTAATTGGGGTCTGGCAATGTGGGTTAAACTCCTTAAGGTATTTGTCAATTCTTTCGCATTTTTTCATAATATTGTCTACACATAGTTTGAGAGTGTCCACAATGTCTTTGGCTATGTTGACCAATAATGGTTCTAACCGAGATTCAAAAAGTCCCTCCACCACATCGGCCAGATTGGCATGAAGGTCCTCAAATGTCAAGTTATCCACTCTATCAGTGTGGTCCTTCCGGGGTTCCTCGTCTCGCATGTTTTTTGTCTTGGGTGGCAAATTCAAAGGGGAATCGAGTTGTGCAATATCGCTACCCAGGTCATGCGGTGGGGTGATGGGCTTAGGTGCAGAGAAGGCGGTAGGAGCTATAACAGTTATTTTAGGTTCCAGTGGGATATGTGGGGCGGACTCGGGGACTGCTGCGTCTATTAGGTCTATTAAGTCCCTCGGCTCTGTGGCTGGCTGATCGAGACCCAGTTCCTTTTCCGCGTTAGCAATTTCTTCATTTAGGGCCCCTACTGCGGATGTCAAATATGAAATAATGGTCTCTGATTTCCTGGGGACTTTGGGCTTCTTACCTTCTCCGCCATTCATAATCAGCTTGCGTTTCCCCATTTCGTGGAGCGTAGTCTCTGGCCCCGCCCTGCCTCCTCCTGCCAACGACTGCCAAAGACTGCCAAAGACTGTCCCACCCTTGTCCCGGGCTTCTCCCGGGCAGCTCCCGCGCGTGACTCGCGGGGCGAGTGGAGGGCTCGAGCTATGAAGCGCCTCCGGGCGCGCTGATGACACCACCCTCGTGCGCCTGTCCCGGGGCTTCTGGGTATTGTAGTTCCCCGATGGGCACTACCGCCGTTCCCCTCACGGCTTCTCTGACAGCGCGGCCGTTCCCTTCACGGCGCTGGTGTTAGGCTGTGAGCGTCCTCAGCCCCTGCCACGGGCTGTGCAGGTAGGCTTGGTCTGGCGTTTGTTCTCCCCCCAGGAGCTCGCCGAGGGCTTGAGCTATGAAGCGCCTCCGGGCGCGCTGATGACACCACCCTCGTGCGCCTGTCCCGGGGCTTCTGGGTATTGTAGTTCCCCGATGGGAACTACCGCCGTTCCCCTCACGGCTTCTCTGACACCGCGGCCGTTCCCTTCACGGCGCTGGTGTTAGGCTGTGAGCGTCCTCAGCCCCTGCCACGGGCTGTGCAGGTAGGCTTGGTCTGGCGTTTGTTCTCCCCCCAGGAGCTCGCCGAGGGCTCGAGCTATGAAGCACCTCCGGGCGCGCTGATGACACCACCCTCGTGCGCCTGTCCCGGGGCTTCTGGGTATTGTAGTTCCCCGATGGGAACTACCGCCGTTCCCCTCACGGCTTCTCTGACAGCGCGGCCGTTCCCTTCACGGCCCTGGTGTTAGGCTGTGAGCGTCCTCAGCCCCTACCACGGGCTGTGCAGGTAGGCTTGGTCTGGCGTTTGTTCTCCCCCCAGGAGCTCGCCGAGGGCTCGAGCTATGAAGCGCCTCCGGGCGCGCTGATGACACCACCCTCGTGCGCCTGTCCCGGGGCTTCTGGGTATTGTAGTTCCCCGATGGGAACTACCGCCGTTCCCCTCACGGCTTCTCTGACAGCGCGGCCGTTCCCTTCACGGCGCTGGTGTTAGGCTGTGAGCGTCCTCAGCCCCTGCCACGGGCTGTGCAGGTAGGCTTGGCCTGGCGTTTGTTCTCCCCGTGATTCACTCCAGGACATCCTCGGTGCCCCAGAGACCACGTGGCAGCGGAGACAAGCTTCATGACATCGACCTGATTGCGCCCGACATTGCCTGGTTCCTTCCTGGTTCCTTCCTGGTCACTGGCTAGTGACCCAGACTCTGTCCCCTCTGCTTTCAGGTACTCTACATCTTCGATCCACCCTTGGATCACACCGGACACTTCTCTTCTGGACGCCTGCAGCATCTTCATCTCCAGGCACCATAGAACTGCGTGACGAAACCCAACACATCTTTGCAACTGTGCACCCGCTTCCTGTGGGTGAGGTAACTCTTGAACGCCGGTGCTCCTGTAGTGGTTTACACCTCTAGTGTCTAAGTCTAAAGTTTTGTCCTTCTAGTCCAGTCGGAAGACTCTTAAAACTGTAACTCGATAACTTTTACGCACCATTGACTTTGCATTGGTGCATGCGTGTGCTTTCTGCACTGCACCCGAATCCCGCGGGCTACTCCCGTCCTAACTGCTGTTAGTCCAGTGTAGTCCCAGCGATTCACAAGGCCCTAGGCCTTACTCCTGATCGAAAGGTGATTGTTATACCACTTTTTTGATATATGGTTTGAGTGGCCACCGGCCTCATCCATAACTGTGCAACTTGTGTATGTTATACTGTGCTTTTATTTAAACGCTTGTGCTTCATTGCTCATAAAGAGTAGTGGGGATTATTCTAAGAATAAATACATATATTTTGATAATATATAACTTGTGTGGTGTCCTTTCATTTGATATTACAGGATTGCATATGGTAAAACAGCTGGCTTCACATGTCCTCTTGAGTTAAGCCTTTAGGCTGCTTAGTCCATGCTACCTCTAGGATAGCTTGTCTATAAGGTTGACTTACAACCACCACCATAAGGGATTGTTTGGACTGATACAGGGTGCCCACAGAACTGTGGACATCATACATCAGGCCAACTTCTCACACTGCCACCCCAGAATTTCCACAAGAACATCCCACCATAGATAACCTACACATGCGGCTTGACGCTGAAACACTGCAACGCCTATTACCCCTCCTAGATGGCACCTCCCAATTAGACATGCCCTACACATCAGATTAGGCTTGGGCTCAGTGGGAAATGGAAATAGGTGCCCCTCTGACAGACGAGCAATGGCGCTTCTGCTGCACCCAAACATGGAGGATAACATCCAGCAGTAGACTTTGCATAATCCATTATAAATTCCTCCTCAGAGTGTATTTCACCCCTGTTAGACTTCAACCTGGCAATAGCTGCGCCTGCTGCGGAATGGCTGGCTTGGTCCTGTGATCCAATACAAACGTACTGGAAAGAAGTGTCTGAAACCCTCACTGGCATGATAGGTCAAAATATTAAGCTCACCCCACTCACTGCTCTTTTAGGTCACACCGGAGAAATCGAGGCTAGTTTTTGAAAATATGTAGCACTGAGCTTACTGGTGCCAAAACGCGGAATCACTTGTAGGTGGTGACGGGGTTGAGCACATAAATTCAAGGAATGGCCAACAGACTTACTCTACTGTAAAGATCAACTGTCCCCTAATGCCAATTCCTACCTCCCAGTTCTCGGCCTAGAGATATATGGGATCCATTACAGGACTTCCTGCTAACACGGCACAGGAAGAGGACGACACACACTAGTGACAGACACCCTGATCTTACGGTTCCTCTAAGACAATAGATAGCCCTAGTTATAGGCCTATGATGTTAAGATGAGTCAAACCATACCACATTGAGGTCAGAAGATGAAGCTCAAGTCCAAAATGATATACTGTTACCCACCCCAAACTCTCCAAGTGTCAATAATAGCTAACATGTGTGAAAAACTATAATGCCATGGTCTATAAGATGTATCACCTTCAATGATGATGCATGTTGATTTTTTTCTTTCATTAATGTTCTGTGTGTTTCTTACTGTACGTGAAACGAGCTTGACAAAAATCAATAAAGCCATTTAAAACAAAAACAATACGCCAAAATGCAATGTCATATAAAAGAAGAAAACCACGTTAATCAAAATACACCATCACGTAGGCAATCACTACTGATCACCTCTAGCACCCCCAAAAAACATTTTAAAGTGCTATAGCTCATTAAGAGCCCTACATTCATCTATGAAATTATGTGAGAAATTCCCTATAGGCTCTTCTAGTTTGACTATCTTACCAACTTCCTAGAATTTCTCGGGGCGAAAGCATTAAGGGTCAACGTCTCCTTAACAATGCCGACAGCTGGAAATGGGATATAGCGAATTCTAAGAGGCCTGTGGTATCGGATTTACAGATACGGAAAGCATGTTTCCACCTTCCTGTCTATCTCTAGTGGCTACAAATTTAGGGGTCAAGTTGGACAAGGGCCTGACGATGAGAGCCCAGATCTTGGGGGTGACGGGCACCTGTTTCGGTCTCCTCAGGGTACTGAGGAAGTTTCTACCCCTTTTGTCGGAGGAACACCGGAAACTGACTGTACAGGCTCTGATCGGGTCCAGGCTGGACTATGCCAATGTCCTCTACCTGGGCCTGCCGGAGTATCTGTTACAGCGGCTCCAGGTGGCACAGAACGCGGCGGCTAGAGCTATCTTTGGCATAAATAGGCGTGCTAGTGTGGCGGGTCTCTTGCAGGCCTTACACTGGCTGCCTATCCGCAGGCGCATCATCTTCAAGACGCTGACTCTGGCCTATAAGGCCCTTCATGCTGGGGGCGCGAAGTACCTTCAAAGGAGACTGTCTTTCTACCAATCCGGCCCGTGCTCTCAGATCAGAGTCACAGTTCTTGGCTGTGGTGCCACGTGTGAAAAGAGCCCGCATCGGAGGTCGTTCTTTTGGACTGCTGGCACCACAGCTGTGGAACTCTTTGCCGCTGACACTCCGGGGCGCCACAGCCTGCTTGCTTTTAGGAAGGGTCTAAAGACCTGGTTGTTTACTTTATAGGCCTCTTTCCCTCCTCACACTGCATTTCCCTCCTTTTTCTATTTCCGTGTTGTGTTATTTTACTGTAGGTCTCGCTGCTAAAGCGCCGGGATACTCTTTTTGAGTCGCCGCGCGCTATACAAAAATATATTTAACATAACATAACATAACAAGAAGGATAATTCTGTGCGTTTTCCAAGAACTTGGGCCTTCCGTTTCATTCTGTGAAGAACATATGCTGAAGACAATAATAAAACAAAGAAGCTTGGTCTCCTCAGTTCCATCGCTGTGATAACTATACATTGACAACAATCTTTCCTTCATCCATTTATAAGAAGGTAAGCATGACTGAACTAAACTTTAGATCTAAAGATTTAGTAGATTACAGCTTAATGTTGTCCAAGTATGGTTCAAAGTGCGATATGCCTTGAAATCCGAATAAAGCATCTAGCAGATCACTCTACGGGGATTGAGAAATCCTTTCATAATTAAGGTAATCACATTATGAAGTTTAATTGGTTTTGCAGTATCTGATTTAATGGATGCCATGGTGTTCCAGTATTGTGGCAAACACATTAGTTCCAATATTATGCGTACATTGCGGAACCAAGGCGGTTTACAGCATTTCCCATCAAGAGCTGCCCCAATTGTTCATATGCATTCACTTTGGTATTATCCTCATGTGCATGCTTTAAGCAGGGGTGTCCAGCGTAGATATTGAAAGGTTCCACTGATGCCAGATTATCAAGATATGCATATAAAACAAATCTGCATACATGGATATAAATTAAAAGTATTTCTCCTTGTAAGTGGTTAACATGAGAATCGCGTGTGGTCATTTGGTGCTCATTTGCCAGCCTTTCAAAGTGGAAAAAACAAGGGCAAATCAATTTGCCTCATTTTCATAAGTGATGCAACTGCTATTGAAAGGCAGATTGTGGCAAGAATATTTTCTTGTTTTAATAATTTACACCCCAGACTGTTATTTTGGAGTGGCAATAAGTCAGGAATGCTTTGTTGGTGCTACACTAAGCAGTCCGCAACAAAGCTACAATGTGCACCAGAAGGGGGCACAGGAGGATGAAAGATTGCAACAAATGGCCTGAAAAATGGCATTGGTGGTAGGGAAGGTGGTGCCCTAACAGCAAAAGATAATTGTGCCTGGATCTCTGAAAATACTTGCACTGGTTCTTTATAAATGTGGGGGTAACAAATTAAGAGCCTGATTTAGAGACTGGTAGGTGGATACTCCATGACAAACGTGATGGATATTTAATCCATCTTATTACAAGTGCATTATTTGCTATCACACTTTTAATAAGGTGGACAGGATATCCGTCACGTTTGAAACACGTCTGCCAAACGCTAATCCGGACCGTAATCTTGGGCAGCAAAATGGCAAGAGACAAATCTTTCCACAGCAGCCCTATTAATAGAATGATATGTACCAGGAGTTTAATTGATCAGAGGATGGCTCTTTAAAACCTGAGGACCGTATTTGTAAAGGTAAACTTACACCTTTGTGTACGCTTACTATTGTTTTGCTATTCACAAACCAAGAGTGGAGTTTTACGTGTAGTATTTTTAAGACTACAGAAACTGCCCTATCTTTCAATGTGTGGAGTTCTCTACATTTGTAAAGAATACTACAGCCACTCTGGGAGGAATTTTCAGCCTACTAAGGCCTGAAAGCAGCTGGTTTTCTTATAAACGAACAGGAGCATTTTGTGTCCCACAGTTCAGGCGTGCATGTGAAATAAGTTGGGCCACATTTGCAAAGACTTTTTCTACATGCAAATTCATTATTTACATGTAAAAATCCTACCTTAAGTTTACATCGTTTGCCCCTAATTTATTAAGCTAATGCGTTTCATGTAATTCTAAAAGATCTCACTCAAAACGACTATGGAGATATAGTTGCCTATAAACAATAGCCTTTGTGAGTGCATATAGTACCCATGTAGTGCTACTTCACATACTCACAAATTCTATTCACTATGGTGGAGATTTTCACCTAAGCCTCCCCTATTACTCATGTGCAGACTGCTATATGAGCAATGCCTCAAACTCTTCACACAAAGGTTACATTTTAGTTTTAAATCTGGGAGAGGAAAAGCAAAGTGATGGAAAATTAGGAATATCTACAAAAAAGGAGGAGGAGATGAAAAATTCAGGAGGGGCACAGTGAAGCATGTGGTAATACAAAAACACACTGCTCCAAAGGAGAAAGCCAATTTCGATTAACCAATCTCACTCCCATATCCAGTTATAGCAAACAAGGCTCAAATCTTCTCCTGCCACGCTGTGTACATGGCCACTCACAAACACTGCAAAGGAGTTACATAGCAATCAATCAATGGACGCAGGAGATAATATGATCAGCGTGAATAGAAATTAGAAATATTTTTATAGAACTAAAATATGTCAATATAATTTTTCTAAAACCTGACACAAGCGCACATCTGTATACAGGCAGAAATAGTAGAGAATACATAGAGAACAAGCTATATTCTCATTGAACACACCTGATAATGCAAAGGGGTTGGGTAGTCGACATTCATAACTGCACACCATCCATCAGCGCACATAACGTACTTTACATATTTACATAGAACTATTCAGTTGGGTTGGAGTTCTCTGCTTCCAAACATAGGCAGAGAATTATGTAGCGGAGGCAGACAACTGCAAAAAAGAGGCAGACTTTTCCACCAACAGTGCTCAACAGGAAGCGAAAGTAATATAATTGTTGAGCTATCTTAGAGCCCAACCTCCACCATCCTGCTGATCTATACCTTCAAGAGTCCCCAAAATGGCTTATGAAAGTCGGCCCCCACTTCTCCTAAGAGGATACAGAAGCCTGCTAGGCGTGAAAATAAGGATTTTTCTGATTGAGACAAACTCCCGAAAATTACAACAAAATGTAAATATGCACCTTGCACGTGTGCATTAAAACAATACCGAGAATGAGTCAAGTTGAACCATCCAGCGCTGTACAAGTGTGCTTGGTTAGTTAGAGAATGGTAACATTAATAAACATATTGAATTTGAGATGAATTTTATAATAGATTACTTATATTTCTAACAGATAAGTTGTGAAGAAAAAACATGAAAATAGCATTTCTTGCAGAGTGACTGGACAACAAATATTGGTGAAAAATATTTATGTTACATGTTAGAGATTTGAAATGTATAATATAAATGCCTAATAATATTTTGATTCTGGAGTTATTAAAACGATTTTATTCAAACTATTTTTAAAAAATATTTACATGTTACTACGATGAGAATACAGTAGTAGGCCATAAACACAGTTGCATTTTTATGTGTATTAATCACGGATAAACCTTACAGAATGCTTTTATATGATATATTTGAGTGATTTTATGATGCTTTTTAACACAAACTAGGGGTTTTACACTAAATGAAGAATGAGTTTAAAAGAATTTTGAATTAACTTTCTCTTTAGTCTGTATCTTTCCGTGGACTGATGCAATTAACTTTGGTGTGTTTTCAAATGGTGCGTATCTGTTCTGATCATGCCACATTCCTTAAAGGACAAACCAGACACTTTTCCTTAATTCTCCTTTGTGTGGATTTCATGGGAGCCTAACTTTTTGACCATGTCCATGGTCAAGCAACAATGTTATAGCTTTTGTCAACAAACCTGTGTAGATACAATGTATTATACTTCCCATGATTCATATGTGAAAAATATCCTGTAGTATTAATGTGTACCTGCTAAACAGATGAATGATTAAATGGGATCACTCCACCATGGATTGACAACGTCACAATTACAAATATACACTATAAAGACTATTGGATTTAGGAGAAGTTTTTTTCTTCTTTGTGCATTCTTTCCATTATCAGTTTTGGCTTTCCGAGGACTTTTGGGAATGCTCTTGAGAATTGTAACCATTGCCATTGTTCCATAACTTCCTTGACTCTATTCTGCCTGTCAAACTATCTTGTTTTTGCTATTGCCTTATGCTAATGAACTTAACTGCTGGACTATTTGGAGCTGTCTGGTGAGACTCCAGACTTGAACTTTTGATTGATGCTCCTTTTCGGCTTTGTCTATACTTATGGACTTTTCCCTAGCTGTCTTTTATTTGAAGCCTGTGCTTGGAAAATTCTCAGTCGGTCGAATATCCGAAGAAATTCTTGCTTAAAGTTTTCATAATTCTGCAATATTGGATCGTCACATGAAACTAGAGGCATTGACCACAACGCGGCGTCTCCACTCAAGTAGGACAAAACAAAAGCCACCTTAGACTGGGCGTCTGGGAAAATTGAAGGGCGACACATGAAATGCAAACTACACTGTGTGATGAATATCTGAGCCTTCTGTGGGTCCCCACTAAATCGCTCTGGGGGGGCTAATGGAATAACAGGGGATAATGAATGGATTACTTGTGTCGTCATTCTATTTGGATCTTCAGAGGAAGGATTCAAGGTGTCTCGTCCTGAACCAAAGGGTTGTCTTAATCTTTGGGCCAATTTTGCTGTCTCTTTCCTAGAGTTTAGCACTTCCTGCCTGAGACTCTGGTTTTCCCTAAGGTCTGCAAATGTATTCCTTCTGCCATCTCTGTTTGGGCGCAAGTATATCACTTGGGCACTTCAGTCTGTCAAGACCTCTAATTGTCTTACCAAGAGCTTGCGCAGGAACAAAGATGTTAATTCCCAACTCCCGCTCAAAGGTACCCGGAGACCCAGTGAATAAACTTAGCCCCCAGAGATAACTTCAAGGGGGAGTGGATAAAATAACAAATCAAGAAGAGACTGGTCTTGAAACTCTGTCCTCTCTTTACTCTTCTACTACTACTTCTTTTCAGCAGAGGGTATTCTTCAGAGAGAATCTAAAATATATGATGAAAGAAATTGTTAACCTACTCTACTCTAGCTCTAAGCCCCTATACCTCTAACTACTTCTACCTTCCCCTAGTTCCAGGAGCTGAGCCTCTCCTCTATGTTTTTTCTTTTATTTACTTCTTCTGTTGTTTTACTGCGCCATGAGAATTCACCTGTTAACATAAATCTCTTTAGTATTTAATCCAAAATAGTGTTACTTAATTATCTTTTCTATTTTCCGTCACTTACTTCTCTTATGGTGCTTGTCTCTTTCTCTCTATTTTATTTCTCTTGGAAGATTTCTCATTAATTGCACTAGGCTTCCCATATAGGTACTGACTAAAGCATTTCTGTTTCATCTTTATTTTCTTTTGTCATTCACAGATTCAATTTGTTGCCCTTTTCCTCGGGTAAGAATTATAGTGGTTAACGTATTTTTATTATCCTCAAATTCCTTGTCTTAACCTATTTAACCTTGCTATTTTGTTTTACAGGTTAGTTCTATCTTTTAATTCAGGTAAGTATTTACGTTCTCACAATTATTCACAACATCGTTTTTTAACCGTTCATGCTTTCTTCAAACAGTTTATCCAATATCTGTAACTTAGTTATGTCTTCTTTTCTCCCTTTTTCAGGTGGCGCTGTACTACCGTGAACTCCGTCTATAACGTGAGCAGGCAGCTCCGATAACTCCAGATGTTATGTCTTATGTTTCTTTCACCCGCTGACAACTACGAACTGCTGCCCTAACTACTCCGACGCTACTTCAACAACCCGGACGGAAAACCAACGTTAGGTATTTTTCCCTGACTAAATTCTGTGGCGCGTTATTACCTCAATGCTTCCTTTGGAATCTTCATTTGTGAAGTGTGCGTTTGTTCATGAGCACGAGCTTCACATCACCTCAGAAACACCTGTGGGGAGAAAGACTAGACCGCCGCTAGAACTCCGTAGCAGCGGCCATCTTTGAGTTCCTGTATTGAGTTAGTTCTGTCCAGCCATTACTCCTTGGCTGTTTTCTCCGTTTTAGGCTATTACCATTACTGATCAAGGCACCAACAGTAGAGTTAGCGCTCAGTAGAGGTCTGACAACGATACAGAACACCGCTGCCAGACTCGTCCTTGGCATCCCCTGACACGAGCACATCAGCCAACACTTACAGAACTTCCACTGGCTCCCCGTTGAGAAGAAAGTCACTTTCAAGATACTCACCCACGCCTACAAATGCCTACACAACCCAGGAACCCAATACCTCAACCAAAGTATCACCTCTCACGTACCCAAAAGAAACATCTGCTCCACCAACCTCACCCTCACCGAAATCCTGCACATACGCAGACCCAGAACAGAGGGAAGAGCCTTCTCCTTCATCACGGCCAAGACCTGGAACGAGCTCCCCATCGAAATCAGAAGCGCCCTCTCCCTGAACACCTTCAAGAAGGCTCTCAAGACCTGGCTTTTTGACCAAACAGAACTGCTACTCCCCCCCTGCGCCTTGAGACCCTCACGGTGAATAGTGCGCTTACAATTCCCCTGATTCATTGACTGATTGAAAGTGTTTGCGCTCTCTCCCCTAAACATGGTGATATTGGTTCATCCCCAATTGGCAACTATAATTTACTTATAAATCCCTAGTAAAGTGATAAAACATGTACCCAGGGCCTGTAAATTAAATGCCACAAGTGAGACAGCACAACTGATTGTGCCACCCACTTAAGTAGCCCTAATCTATGTTCAAGCCTGCAATTGTAAAGCCTGTGTGTGCTGTGCAGTTCACACTGCCATGTCGACCTGGCAAAATAAACCTTTTCCCAGGTAGAAACCTTCCCTTTTTATACATATCCTCGGCCAGGGAGGTCTTGACTGGAGTTCCTCAGGGCTCGTCCCTGAGCCCGCTGCTTTTTAACATCTATTTGACTCCACTGATCTCCCTTGCCGAAGAGCTGGGCGCTAAAATTATGGCCAACTCCGACGACACCCAGCTTCTGTTCACCTGGAATGGCCCTGTTCTATGTACGGAAATGGCACAAAGCTGCCTAGCTGCCGTGTTTACATGGCTTGCACAGGCCAAACTCAAATGTAACAAGGGGAAATCAGAAATCCTACTATACGGCCAATTTCCCCCTTTCTTTATAGAAGCCTTGTGGCCCTCTGATTTTCCCCGTCCACTCTCTGAGGGTGGCCCGGCTAAGAACCTGGGAATTTAGTTCGGGGAGGATCTCAGGTTCTCGGAACACATCAAGAGACTAACGGGTGTCTGCTTTGGAACTCTTAAATCCTTAAGCAGATTTTTCCCTCTACTTCCTTAACCAGCCAAGGAAATGGTGGCTCGGGCGCTCATCATATCCCGCCTGGATTATGCTAATGCGCTTTTTCTTGGCATACCTGGATTTCTGGTCAATAAACTGCAATTAATCCAGAACGCGGTGGCCAGACTCTTATTTAACATCTCTAAGCGATCAAGTATTAGATCACACTTGCGTGACCTTCACTGGCTGCCCGTGGTCCAGCGGGTGCAGTTCAAGGCTCTCATTCTAGTTCACAAAAGCTTTGCACGACTCTGGTCCCTCCTACATCAGGAAAAGGGTGGCTTTCCACACACCTAGAAGATCTTTACGATCTGCTTCCCATCGGTTGATGACCACCCCCCACTTTCGTCGTTCTAGGATGGGCGGCCAGTCACTTTCAGTCAAAGTAGCCTCCCTATGGAATGCCCTCCCTGTCGTGCTTCGTCACAGCCAGGATTTCCAGCGTTTCAAGAAGCTTCTCAAAACTCATCTTTTTAACCAGGCTTATTAATTCCTGTTCTAGCCACATGCTTGCGACCACATCGCGCCAGGATACTCAAGAGTAATTGTGCGTGTTACAAATTCCATATAACATAACATAACAAGTAGTCAACCCTAAGGTAGACCCTCGACAGCCCAAGAGCAGAGTTCAATGTATTTAAAAGTTAGAACATGTACTCTTTCATTAGTTTTTCACTACTGCAAGGCCTACCTCTCCCACAGGATAGCATTAAAATTACCTTATTACATTTTATAAGTGTAATTTCCAATTGGGAAGAGGCAAACCCTTGATGCCCGGTGTGTCTGGAATCACAATTTAAAATCCAAGCTTATGGGGATGTTGGAGATTAAATTGCGATTTTGAAAATGCCACTTTTAGAAATTTGGAATTTTCTTGCTTAGCCATTTGGTGCCTGTAGCCTGTCTATGATCACATGACTGTGTGTAGTTGTCAGTTGTGCTTTGTCAATTCCTCCTAGACAGTCAGATACAATGGGAGCTTAGGTGTGTCTCAATGGGTCATCCCTGGCCGGATGTGCTGGAGGGGCTGGGTACAATCTCACTTACACCTGAATAGGTTGTGTCCTACCCAAACACAAAGTGCTGCTCACCTCCCTGTAGTGAGACAGGAGCCAGACAGGAAGTGAGGGATATCTATGCACTTCTAAGGCATGTCTTTGAAATCACACCCACTTCAATGGTACCACTGGGTATACGTACTGGACCAACAGCACCACCACTTCAGTACACTTCTGGATCTATGGATACTCTGCCATGAGAGGGACTGCTGTGCTGCCGAAGAACTACTCCTCTGCTGGACTCCGGATTTGCTGTGCTTATCTGCTGCTTTCTTGCCTGGGTGAGGACTAGACCTGCATCTCTTGATCCCAGAACCCAGAGTGACTCCAGGGGCTAGCTGGCTGGTCTCCTGATCTGAAGCCTCTGGGAAATAATAGGCTTCCAACCTCTGCACCTGGACTCTGCCATTTGTGAGTCTATCTTGCCAAGTGGAACCACCCAAGTCCTGCAACCATGGAAATGACCCTAAGGTGCTTGCTAGAGGAACAGGCCCATCTTCTCTACTGAGCGACACATACCCAAGCAGAGCCGATGCATCTCCTCAGTTGAGCGGTCCATCCTTGAACAGAACCGACGAATCACCGCTGCAGTGTTGACTGGACCCATGGCAAAACATTTGGATCACCGCCGCCTCTCACATCTTGGGACTGACGCATCACTTCTTTCAGAACTGCTGCTGCATGATGCTTTTCCCAGCCAAGCTCCTTGCATACCCTCGCCAATGGCAGCCTCAACATCAATCCAACAGGACCTCGCACAGCAGCCTAGTTGCATCTTGGAACTGATGCATAGCGAAGCTTCTTAGACACAGATCCACACAACACTCTTCAACCAGGATTTACGGTACTCTGTTCAGTGGGCCTAACTGGGTCACCATAGCCTGTCCGTGCTACATCCTGTTTCAGCTAAAACTTGTGACTTTGTCCTGGTCCGGCACGACCAGATATTCCCAACAGTGCTTTGTGCTTTCAAGCACTATTTTTTACAATAAACTTTAAAAATCAACAACTCCGGTTCTACTAATTGGCTTTTGGTCATTTTGGTCTTGTTTTATTTATTATAGTCAGATCTTTTTTTTTAACTTGTTGTGGGATCTTTTTGTGTGGTGTTTTCACTGCATTACTGTTTGAAGAGTTGCACTAATACGTTACACACTGCCTCCACGTAAGATGTCGGTCACGTATAGAAACAATTTTAACTGCCTTACTCGTGTGGGTATGCCAGAGATACCTGGGGCTTGGAAAATGATAGCGACCAGGGTTTGCTTTGCCAACACAAATAGTAGCGGGTAAAGGGGGCAGCCTTGGTGGGTGCCCCAGTGAACTAGAAATGGATCTGAGAAAAAAACCCTTGCAGTTGACCTGTGCTGTGTAGGAGGAATAGTAACCGGACAAAAAGTCTTCATTGATGCTGAACCTCCATAATGTGCAAATCATGCAATTCCATTCAATGAGGTCGCCTTTTTGGAGTCTAGTGAACGGGTTATAGCTGCTTCTAACGATTCCTTGGACATTGTGAGTAGATTTGTCAGTGATCGTAGGTGGTCGCCAGATAAACGTCCCTGTATGAACCCCACCTAGAAATGATGTATCAGGATGGGGAACACTTGTTTGAGGCGGCCGCTAAAACGCTGGTGAGTATCTACATGTCTGAGTTCAAGATGGAGATAGGGCGATAGTTAATGTAGAGAAGCAACTCTCTTCCTGGCTTCAGAAGAGATGAAGATCAGCGCCTTTTTGGACATGTATGAGAGGGATCCTGTTGTGTCGGCCTCTCGAATGGCTGCATAGAGGGATTTGACAATCTCCTCCAGGAGTCAGAAGGAGAATTCACCCAGGAAGCCATTTTCCACGATCTTTTATTAAACAGGAAGTGGGTGATGGCCTGTAATAATTCCTCTTTAGAGATCTCTCCCTCTTTGGGGTCTCACCATTTGTCGCCCAGGTTCAGTAAAGTCAAGGCATCCAGGAAGGGAAGGTATTCACTCTATCTTTTTACCGTTCGAGTTAGACTTGTACAGCTTAGTGCATTGTGCTTTGAAGGGATCAGTGACTTGCATCGGGGTGTGAAGGGATTTTCCTGTGTCATCACTAATCATTGGGATGGCCACGGCAGCCTCTTGCTATCGTAATTTGGCAGCTAAAAGCCTCTCTTTATTCTCCCCATGTTCATAGTGGCAGGCTTACAATTTATAGAAAATGTACTTCAAGTGAGATGTATAGAGGGAGTTCAGCTCCAATTTAGCTTGTTAAAATTTGCGTCTGTTCTCGGAGGATGGTCTACTGGTATGTCTGGGTGTGTGTCTTGATGTTGTTCTCAAGGCAACCTGTTTTTGCACTCCGAGTTTATTTACCAATGCAGTATCTTGCATCCGTTGTCCCCTGAGGGTGGCCTTGGCAGCCACCAAAGGAGCTGAGCAGAGCTTACCTAGTCCTTGTTTTCTGTGAGGTATGTGGTTATCTTGGATTTCAACTAGGCATTCTCCCAGAGCATCATTAAGTGAGCTGTGTTGGGGCACAAGGGCTTCCAGATAGGTTTCTGAATGCTCATGTTTATAGTTAGACAGGCAGGTGCATGGTCTAAAGGGAGCGGGGTAAGATAGTGCAGTCCTGTTCTGTGAACATGGTTTGCTGGGAGACCAGGAAGTAATCAAGAGATGACTGGGTGTCATGTACAACAGATAGGAAAGTATACTGCCTCTCAGCAGGGTAGGAGTGTGGAGGATGGGTATGTGGGAGAAGGCACACAGAGCCGCCATGGTGAATCAAAAGAAGAGGCAGGGCTCCAGGGGCAGGTGGAGTAAGGATGGGCTGGGGGAATGTGTGGGTGTGTAGGAGGTTGAGCCCTAGGAGGTCGCCCTTCAGCATTGTCGCATCTGAAGCATTTCTTCTTTAATATGTACTGATTTGATGACTTGCTTTCTTCAACTACTTGCTTTCTGTTCCTTTTAACATGCCATGGGGTGTGTGTTTTCTTGAGCACTCCGGTGTTGTGCAAATTCCTCCTCCCTGTTCACACCAGCTCCTCCATTGCTCTCCCACTGTATTCCCATCACATTATTATTATTTTTTTTTTAAAATATAAAATAACTACACCTTTTAAGGAGGGAAAGGCAGCTGCCAATTTGCCTCCGTCCACTCTTATTTATTTGCTTTTGCTCATTTATTTAAATGAATGCTCTGTCCACCATCTTGTAAAGGTAACTTGAATAAAAAGGGCAAAATGGCCACCACATCATAACATATGTATGCATCACCATGCTAGTGTCTGTATACCCCCATCATGGACAGGCCGCCGAAGCTTTGTGGTGTATATGGGGTGTTAGCATGAGGATACTTACCCATATATACATCAACCCATCCATCGTTTGCAGCATCTAAAGGGAACATGTGTAGGGAGATGTGTGCACTCGCCTGCATGTGTAAGTCTGTGTCCAGGTGTGTGTACAGCCTTGAGTGCCTATATCAGGGATTGTGAGAGGATTATGGAAGCCAACGGCAAAATACATTTTTGTCTATTATCACTCCAACCCCCCCCCCCTATTGAAGGACTGTGGAGAAGTGTGGCTCAGGGGTTAGAGGCAGCAGACCCGGAAGCTGAGATCGGTCCTGGACCAGGGTTCAATTCCCCGCCTCGGCGGGTCTTGGGCTAAAAATTCCACGGACTCGATAATTCTCGCCCCGGTGCCTCCTCGACTCACGGGTTCACACTCTGCGACTCTGGGCAATAGCTTGCTTAATCTCCACAACGGCCCCTCGCGGCGGGATGCCTGACTTTCACCTTGTGGATACCCTGCTATCTCACAGGGGAATACCAGGAAGGGTTCCCTAAGCAAGCGCCGGGAAACCCACTGCGGGTAGCTGTGCGCTATATAAGCTCAACTACATTTACATTTACACATTTACATAGATGCATCAAGCATCCATTCTGCAAACCCTAAATAGTGAAAAATAACAAATCGCTATTTAGAAATCGCAGTATGGGATGCATCATCCAAATCGCAAAATATTTGCGAATCACACCCGCCTGCAATCGCCAAATGCGACTCCGCAAAAATTCCTACAAAAAAGCAGAGTCGGCTGTTTCCAACCCCCTAATTGCGAATCCGCAATTACCGATTTCGCAAATACCGAAATCGCAACGGGAAGTCGCATTTGTAGCCCAATGATGACATCACTACCAGCAAGTAGCTTGCTCCATGCTTCATTCAGACCACAGAGCTGGACACAGGAGGAAGCAGAGCACTGACCTCCAGGAGCCAAACCCTGCAGTGCCCATACAGGAGTTGAAATCAAACCACAATGTCCCAGGAAGCTGCAGGACCAAGTGCAAACCCCGCAAGCGCAAACTCAAGTTCAGTGAAAAAGAACTTGAGTACCTGATTGAAGGAGTGAGCAGGGACCACGATCAACTGTTCGGGAAGCTGTCCCGGAAAGTGCCTGAGGCATCCAAGAGGCGCGTCTGGGTGCGCATCAAGGCAAAGGTGAATGCGGTGGGAGTCACCCACCAGTCCATCGATGATTTAAAAAAGAGGTGCTACGACCTCCGAGGCCGTGCCAAGGAGCGTACAGCTGATAGACTGGGGGAGACAAGGAGTACGGGAGGGGGACCCTCCATAGTCCCTGAAAACACCCCCATGGAAGACCTAGTGTAGGACACCATACACCCTGAAGCCTGCGTGGGCATTACCCAACTGGACACCTCCCGCACCACACACCAAACACAAGGTAAGAGGCATGCTACTGCAACCCCGTACCCCAACAATGCCCATGCCCCCTGTGCAATCTATATTTGTGACCACAGTATTCCAGTCCCTGCTCCTCCCAAACGCCCATATTCATTGTGGAATCTGTAGTGTGTAAATGTGCCTTGATAGCCACACACAGCCAGAATAGTCAAGATACACAGACCCCTAAAGCTAGCCATGGCATGCAGACATTAACCAATAGCGAGCCTGCGTGCATGTTGCAACATCCCAGGTGCCTGAATCATACCAGTAATCATGCACTCTCCCACATCACAAGTGCTGCGGATACTGACACACCCAACAGTGACATCCTCCACATCACGGAGACACCTGAAGAGACGGAGGGGGAGAGGCAGCCTGCACCTGCACCGACACCCAGGGCCACCCCTGCAGCTACATGCGGAGCACAACATCACGTCTCGGCACATATGGATGTGGAGGAGACCCCACCCCCACCCAGGAGGCAGACATGAATCACAGCAAGTGTGCGAGCCCACGCCCGCAGCAGGTGAAGGCAGTGCTCCGTGCCCACCACAGCAGCCATGGAGCAACACGCACACAACGTGGTCCTGGGCATTGAGGCTAAGATGCTGCGTGTGCACCGCAAACAGGCGCAGCACATGGTAGCAATGCAACTGCAGCTATACAAAACAGCACGCAACATCAGTGTCCTCACAGAGAGTGCGCAGGAACTAACCACGGCGGTGAAGTAGAGCAACCAGCTGATGGTAGCGCAGCAGGACGTCACCCGCAGATGCCACAGGCAGCTGCTCACACGGCTATCAGCCTACATCCGTTCCAATCACCTGATCGGGAACGCCACATCCCAGCTCTCGCGAAGATCATTGGCAATGCAAATCCAGATGGTCCAATGCTGTGCTGACGTAGCAACGGCCCTGGAGCAGGTCACCAACGCTGTGGAGCACCAACAGGCGGCAGACCATAGCAATGCAAGGGGAGGGGAGGATGATGCCAGCGAAGAGGCATCTAGCCTCAGCAGCCTGTCTGTGCCGGTGCAAACAGACAGGAGGCGCAGTGCCCGGCCCAACACTGCATCCTGACAGAGCCAGCCTAACGTGGAGGGTGAGAGGCGACAGGGTGAGAGGCGACTGGGTGCGCGCGGCAGGAGGCGCTAGTTTCATGACATTTCAGGCTGTGCCGTGGTAAGGCAACCATGCACACCAGCTCAGGTTACATGACCTTGGATGTTTAAAAGCCGTACCCCTATTTGTTGCAGATGGAAGCACATTGACACTTTGTGAAATAAACAAAAGCTTTATTTTGACAACAAATCATCCTCATGTCAATCATTGATGTGGCTTGCATGAGTGCAGTGTTGTGTGAGGGGTATGGATGCACTAGAAATAGTTCTGTGTGATGTGCGCGCGGCGCCTGTGACCTTCAGCAGGATTCTCCCCGTGTGCATTATGCAAATGTGCAGGTGGCAGGTCGTCCCCCTCCGACTCACTACCAGACACCTCAACAGGTATCCTCCACTTGGTGGCAATGTTGTGCAGCATGGCGCACACGGCCACGTTGCGGCAGCAGATCTCGGGCCGGTATTTGAGGGCCCCGCCAGTCTTGTGGAGGATGCGGAATCTACTCTTTAACATGCCAAATGTTCACTCAATCACATTTCTGGTGTATATATGCTGTTGGACTTGGCCCTTCTGGCAGGTTCACCCTGATTTTTGGGTTCTGCGCACTTTCACTGTGTCCCAGTGGAAAGTGCGTGCGCACTCTGAGTGCGTGGAGTAAGGTTGGCCTGCCCTCCCATAGGGATGCATGGGGAATGTATGTGTCCCTGGTAGTTCCTGATGCGTGGGGTGTACAGGCTCGAGTCTGGTATGTGCGGACTCGTGTGATTGAATGCTGCGAAATGATGTATGCGGCGTGTATGTGTCTAGTGTGGAAGTGCCACTTCTAGACATGGCTGTGCATGTGCTGTGAGAGTGCTGGCGTGTGATTGGCTGAAGCTGGCTGGGGAGCCTGGCTCCAAGAGTCTGTGTGGGTCTTCCCCGGTGGTGAATGGAGAGATTAGCATGCTGATGTGAGGGAGGGGCTGCACCTGGGTCCTGAATAGGGCTGGGCTTTCCCCCACACAATGCTGGCTCCGCCCCCTGTGGTGCGTCTAATGACCCTAGCCCTGCCAGTGAATAGAGTGAGGGGCTGAGCACATCAAGGGTGCTCCAAAACCAGCTGCGACTGGTTTCTCCCCCACCCTGCACCCTGAGACAAAGGGATTTCATGTATAAGAAGGGGCTGTGTCCCCTTACAATTTGTTCTCTTCCAGGATCCTGTCTGAGGGGGCTGCTGCTGTTGCTGGGCAGGAGGACCACCACTTGAATTGCCTCCCTGCCTGGAGGCCCAGTGAGCTGGCTCTGGGCCCAGCCTTGCCCCCTGCCCACCTGAAGAACTTTGCTGGAACTTTATTGGGCTTATAGCGCCTGGGAGCGCTGTATTTGCTTTCTAGCGCTGAGAGCGCTTTACTTTTAGCCCCTAGCGCCTAGGAGCGCTTTTCCTTCACCTTTAGCGCTTTATTGTATTGCAGCGCTCAAGAGCGCTTTAGTTCCGCCCTAAGCGCTTGGGAGAGATTTACTGCTATTTTTGGACCTTGCTTTTGGTCTGTAGTGCCCGGGAGCGCATTAACCCCTTTTGCCGGTGCCCACCCGGCATTTCGAGTTCCCGAGGGAAGCCGCGGACCTCCGTCGAGGGCCGCGCTGGGATTGGCCCAGCCGGCCGAGCCTCCCGCCGCGTCATCGGGGGAGGAGGGAGAAGCAGGAAGCAGCCTGCGTTGTCCGTCCCGAGGCTCCCGAGCGAAGGGGGAGCCCCAAGGAAAGAGAACAGTCCAGACGCGGCCCCGGAGAGTCCCGAGGAGCGGTAGCTCTCGTTCTACAGCCTCCGCCCAAGGGGACCGGAGCAAAGAGAGAAGATCCCCCCCATGGAAGCTGGTGAGTCGAAGTCGGCTGGGGGGGGGAGAAGGAGTGAGGTGGCACTCTGCCGGTGCCTGCACCCCGAGCGGCCCCACTTGATAGCGGGCCACTCCCACAGTGCAGGGCATTTCCTCAGAGCCCGAGAGGCTCAAGGGCACAGTTTTGATTATTCGGAGCCCCAAGAAGGCTCCATGCGCCCCACTTGTTTTACGAGCCTGAGAGGCTCAAGGGGCATTTGCTGCATCTCGAGTCCCCCAGAGGGGGGGACTCCAACAAAGACGCCCCAAGTGTTCCCGGGTCCCCCGTGAGGGACCCCACCGCCCAGTGAGGCTGCATCCTTGTTTTGAGAGCCACGGAGGCTCTAGGGGGCAATCAGTGTTCAGAGCCCCGAGAGGCTCACGCCGCACCTTTGGTTGTATAGAGCCCAGAGAGGCTCTTGAGGGCATTTTTGTATTTAGAGCCCTGAGAGGCTCACAGCCCACATTGTGCTTAGAGCCCAGAGAGGCTCAGGGGGCAATCAGTTCGCCAGAGCCTGTGAGGCTCCAACGTTGGCCCCATCATCCTTGTCACAGCTGCCCAGCACTTCGTGGGCAGCTGCCACGTTTAGGCCCCTGACTTTGGGACACAGGGCGTCCTAGCCCCTGCAAGGCCAGTTGGCCTAGGGACTGTCACAGGCGTCCTGTGCCATGTTCTTACACCACTGAATGTATGTTATGCATCATGTATTTTCCTTCCCTACACCTCTGAATGTGTTGTGATGCATCATGTGTAATGTTCCTATGCTTATACCCCTACAGGTATTGTGATACTTAGGTGGTTGTTTTTCTCCTAGTAGAGGTGGTGCTAGTGAGGTCCTGGTTACCAGTAGTTACTGGTTGTGTGCTCTATTTTCTATTTTGTGCTACAGAGATTTGTATGATATGTTCTAAGTGATATTCCAAGTGCTAGTTCTAAAAGTGCTGATTCCTGACAGTGGTCCAGGTGGCCCTGTTTTGTACATATCCCCTGTAAATTCTGCCCGTGCCTGTTGGCACGTTGTAAAGTGTGTGTTTTTATTTAATGTGTTTTGGTGTAATACAAAGGCTATTTGTATATATAACCTTGTGTGGAGTTTCCTTTGTGGTGGGCCATGGGTGTTGTTGCTGGGGGTGCGTGCGCAAACACTTAACTCACATCACCTCCAAGTTTAGCCTTACTGCTCGTGCTACGTTACCAAGGGGATGAGCAGGGGTTATCTTGGCGTGTAACTCCCTTGCCCTGACGTGGAAGTGGTGGTCTCTGACTGACTTTGGCGCAAGCCCTGGCCAGCCAGGGATCCCATTTCTAACATATGCGCACCAATGTACCTCCGTTCATGTGGTGTTGCTGGGTTGAGGTATGGGGTGAGGAAGTATTCACGGAGGGCGTAGGCGCTGTCACCTGAAGGGAGGAGCAGAGGGTCAGTGCCTGTTATGCGCAACAACATGGTCTTAACATACTGTATGTGGGCATGTGTACTTAGCTAGGAGATGTCCCTCGCCAAATTCACCCCTCACCAAGCGGGTGTGTATGCCGCTGTGCCGGAAGATACATTAATCATGCGTGCTCCCTGGGTATTGTGCCACAATGTCTGTAATGATGGTCTTCGCATTGCAGACCACCTCAATGTTGAGCGAGTGATATGACTTGCGGTTCCGGTACATGTATTCGGTCTCTGAGGGTGGACAGATGTGTATGTGGGTGCAGTCGATGCAGCCAATTACTTGGGGGAAATGGGCAGTTTGATAGAAGTCCTGTTTAGTTTGCATTAAGTCCTGTTGGGTTGTTGGGAAGGTAATGTTGTGATGAATCCGGCTCAGCATGGCGTCCAGGAAACTCTGTAGGCAGCGTGAAAGTGTACTCTGGGATACACCCGTTGCAACTGCGACTATCCCCTGGAAACTGCCGGAGGCCAGGAGGTGCAGGCAGCACAGGACCTGTACGTGGGTGGGCACGGCATTGGTCCTCCGTGTTGGGTGCTGGATCAGGGGCTCAAGGTCTGTGATGAGCTACAGGATCATTGCCCCATTGAGCCTGTATTTGGAGTAGATCTCATCTTCAGTCTGTCCCAGTAGTGTAATCCGCAGCCGGTAGATGCGTTCATGGATCCTGCGTCTGTTCTGGGCTGCAGCCTGGAGCCTCAGCCGCCTTGCCATGATGTATAGACCTGCCATTGTGACTTTCCTCATGCTCCTAATGAGTCTCCTTAAGTGTGTTTGATTTAGCCAACAGCTGTTTGGTATTTCCAAAGATTTTTTTTTCTCCACTTTAACTTCATGGTTACCACCTAGTTTAGCTTCTCCTTAAATTGCGACTCTTATTTAGCGAATTATGGTGTTTTTGCTATTTGCGATTTCTGATGCATGTGGAGAGCGATTTGTTTGCTAATTCGCAATTTGAATGCGAATTTGCTATTTAATTTGCAGAATATGTGGAGATTCGCTTTTAAGGAATCGCAGTGGGGGTTTCTACGGGTTTTGCGATTCTTAGTTTTGCAAATCCGCTAATTGTTGCTTTTCCACTTGATGCATTGCGGAAGTGGATTTTGCTATCGCAATCGCTGTTTCGCAGTGATTGCAAGCGCAAATTCGCTTGATGCATCTATGCTTGTATGTGCTGCTCCATGACAATTACATTTTTCAATTCATATATTTATTTAGATTTGGAGCTCATATGAGGTCCACATAAAATACATACAAATTAATACATGAAAGTGTAAATATAGCAACAATCATTCCACGGACATGACACCATAAGGCAGTCTTTGCTGCTCCCTCAAAGAGGCATCTTCAGCTGCTCGACCTCACCTTATGGTTACTTTGCCCTGGAAGGTGTTTGTATATGTAGTGCACAAAGGTGTTTATGTCTCTTCTGACGTGGAACTGCTGTCGTGCTGAATACAAGCATCCAACATGGAGTGGACTAAAGATGATATATTTGCTAAAGTACATTTTCTATTTATATAACTTCTTATACACTGAATTAGTGAAAAAAATGCCCAGCATGTTACAGAGCGAATTCACGTTGCTTCTGTTCCTTTCGTGCCCACATCACATCTGGCGTCTGCCTCCGCTTGGCATACTGGAACGAAATAATACTGTGTTTGGGTGGAGAAGGGAATCAATCCAGGGCTTACGTTTCTTTCATCTATAAAGTCTCCACATGGCGACCTTTACAAAGAACTAATCAATGCTAAGCAGCTCCCGCGTGAACCACTATTCACTGCATGAAAGTCTGAGCCCTCTTCCTGTTTACTGCCGGTCCATCAGTCTCAAACACACATGCAGTAAAGAATATTAGATACTGAGCATAAGTTCAGGCAGACATTACTCCCATGAGGACAGGATGCTGCAACAAAGACATACCGGGGACTCAAACAACATATCAAAGGACGAATCGAATGGAAAAGAAGAGGTGAAAAAGCTACTAATGTTAAATGCGGACAACTAAGGTTAAACGTGGTATAGATCGATAACACGCTGGAGACAAAATTGTAAAGTATAAATTGCAACACTCTCTAAGGAAATTTTAAAATGTTTGATATGAAATATCCTCGGTCATATGTACAAATGTAAAATCTAAATGGCAATAAAAACACATAAAAAAAAAACACACGTGCAGTAGATGGCGAAAGACAGTAAAGAAACATATGTGATCTTGATCACCTCTCCCCAAAGCAGCACTTGCTGATATTTTGATACACACGGAAAAGTAAATTTTTGTATTTTTTAATAAAAGGAAAATGTTAGTATGTTTCCAAACGCTCCACACACGAGATGCTAATATTAGCCATTTCAATGGTAAGAATTTTGGCTCAGTGAAACAGTCTTGACAAACGCTAAACTAGGCAATTCGTTTCAGTTGCCTCAAAGTACATTGTGTTAATTATTTAACTCATGTATTTATTTATTTTCAGGTTTCCTGGTGCTAGACATTCTAAAGGGTGAGGGAGGAGGGGTTTACCCAAAGACTTAATGGAAATATGTTTAGACTTTAAAAGGCCAAAGTTGGACATTCGTCACACGAAGACCAGGAGAACATTCCGGAGTTGTGGCCCCAACGCACAGAAGGACCGACTGCAGATGTAACTCAGTTAAACAAGGGTGTCCTGAAAATGTAGTCTATTTTCAGAACTCACTCTTCTAGCCTAGACATAAGGAGTAATCACCAGAGGAATAAAGGACTGGCTGTCTGATTAGGCAAAGAACCATAGATTATATGCCCTCCTTAACAGACCACCAATGGCATGTGTGACAGGTCGAGGTGATAGGCTCTCTTAGCCCGAGGCCACATAAGACACGAGCAGCCAGATTCTGAGGTCTTTAGTGCACATATACTCTTTGCCCGTAGACTCAGATACATAGTTAGACTTCAACCGCAGATAGGTGTAAAGAGGGGCCATCCACAAAGGGAACTATCCTCTTCAGGACTCTGAGCTGGAGAAATCCTGCATTGTGCACATTCTTAATCTGGGAGTCAATCACTATGCCTGAATCAAACATTACTCTCAGGTTTATTACTGAGGTGATACAGTCGATCATCAGTCTTAGTTTTTCTGGCAACAGAGAAGCTGACCACAGAGAGAAGTCTGAACACCCAGCTAGGATTTCTGTGTTGTATACTACATTCAATTTGAGTTGGTTGGCAGATAACCACATATGTAATGACACTGGACAGTTACACAGGTCATTGATGGTGTTAGAAGAAACCAAGAATCAACTGGGTGTTGCTTGCATAAGATCAATTTGGAAACGAAAAGACCTTCGCAACTCTCCCAATAGTTTACCTTGGACATTACAAAGCACAACTTTAAAGCCCAGTCCATCTGGAACTCCACAGGTTAGCTTAATGTCTGTGGACTGGGAGAGGATTTGACATCACCTGGATCCTACAACCATGACTTTAACTGGTCTGGCCTGTTGCGATTTACCGATCAATCGTGTCAAAAACAGTCAAGAGGTCGAGAAGTAGCACGCCTGCTTGCCTGTCTCAATCTACTCTGATAGTAATTAGTTCATCAATAACGACCAGGACCAGTGACAGGATGCAGAGACTGAGACAAAACCCTGCCTGTGTGCCACCTAAAGCAACCATGACAATCCAGGGGCTTATGGAGCCATGTTTCCCCTTTACAGGTGTCTGGAAATATTAGAATGCCTTCATAGGTTTTCAAATTGCTACAGTTAAGGTTGAATTTATTAGCAGAGTAGTCATAATGCCTGTCTTTCAGCAACAAGAAGGGCTAAAATCTAGGAGTGGTTAATAAGAAGGCAGATCTGTTTGTCAAGCACATCAGAATCCACATTGGGCACAGGACATCTGTGGAGCCCGACAGTAGCCTCCGATTGGAGAACCGAGCCCCACCCACTGACAAAATAGGGCAGTTAACCTCTTCCACGAGGGTTGTGGAAATGGCCACTGAGATGTTCTTAGGAGCAGATTTCCCTCTCTAAAATTGGAGTGTTTGTGAATATGGATCTGAGCGTCAGTCACATCATCCTGTCATGCTAAACAGCTTCCACCTCATACAATCAAAACACTACATATATTCCAAAAATAAGCAATATAAAGTCTTCAATATGAAATGACAGGATAATTTTTATTAGATCTTAACATGCCTTCGATTTATTATGGTACACGCAAACATCCAAAGCAAGATACTCACAGTTCAAAATGTACCCTTAATCAAGCTGCTAACACCCAGTGATTAATACCCTTGATTTATTCCTATGCAATGACATTCACTGTTGGTAGAAGAACTAAAATGCTGTGCTGAAAGATTTGTAAAGTTTTTGCAGATTGTATTCAGGGTATATAAGGTTTTACTAGCTTCAGAAGGAAGTTGAAGTTAAGTTTTACCCTTTCTAAAATCAACATGTAATGAGTTCATTGTAGCCTGTCCTTTGCAATTGCTTATTGATTTTCCCACAGTTTTGGAATCCCAATTTATTTGTCATAATCTTGTTGCAGTGCGCTCTGATGACACCACTCCAGGTGCCAGTAGTATGGGAGTGAATTTAAAATTAACCAAATTTGTGTTTGGGGACGTAAACTATGTAATTGTACTGTATTTTCATAATGAAGCTTTTTGAAGTTGACATAACTAGGCCTCAAATCAATTACATAGGTTGAATTATGCACATTTAAATTGTGTTTTCTTATTATGTATGTGCAGTTCATGTTAAAATATGTCCTTCAATATTTCATGAAATGACTTTATTTTAACTGGTTTAATGGTCCTGTTCAGCTGTACTTTAAAATGCAATTATTTTGTGGTTGTGACGTTCCTGAAGAAGTCTGCTTTCCTGCTGGACAAACGCACACAATATTTCAATGTACACGGCTGATGTTGCTCACTAGTCAAATTGTGTCTTATTTGAATTTTCTATTAGATATTGTTTAGTAAGGTAAAGCACCTTTCATTTTTCAAAACAATATCCTTTCAGGCACAGAGTGACACAAATTATACAAAAAAGAAGCAGAGAACTCTGGGTAGTTCTCAAGTTTAGATGGAAAGAAGCTCCGGTATTGAGCACTCTCAACACCAGCGACACTCTAGATCTGCTCACCTCAATGGTCTGCTTTTCTATCCAAGTCTTTAAGCATAGGATTAGCACAGTGACATCCACGCCGAGATAGAAAGGGACAAAGTATTTTGCCATTTCTACAGCAAAGTCTTTAAGCATATGACTAGCACAGTGCTGTCCATGCCAAGCTGCAAAATGACAAGAGCCAATTACCACTCAAGGGACAGTACTACAGCCCGGAATTGGTAAAATACTCTCTGAAGAGCTTTAAGTAGAGCGAAACTCGGTGTCAGGTGTTGCTTTTACTCATTTCAGGTTGGCTTGGTTGGTATTTTACCAATTCCAAGCTGTCGTACGGTGCCTGGAGTGGTAATTGGTTTTTGTCATTTTACAGCTCGGCATGAACAGCATGGGGCTAGTCCTGTGCTTAAAGACTTTGGTGTAGAAATGGCAAAATAAGGTTGTCCCTTTCTATCTCTGCATGGATGGCACTGTGCTAATCCTATGCTTAAAGACTGATAGAAAAGCAGACATTTGAGGTGAGCAGATCTAGAGTGTCGCTGGTGCTGAGAGTGCCCTATACAGGAGCTGCTTTCCACCTAAACCTGAGAACTATCCAGAGTTCTCTGCTTCTTTTTTGCATAATGTATGCATCATTTTATGCCTGAAAGGGTATTGTTTTGACTTATACTGGGTGCTACCTTGTGTCTGGACAAAGCCATACCTCTCTGAAGAGCTCTAAATAGAGTGTCACACTGTGTCAGAGGTTGCTTTTACTCATTTTAGGTTGGCTTTGTTTGTATTTTACTAATTCAAGGCTGTAGTACTGTGCCTTGAGTGGTAATTGGTTTTTGCCATTTTGCAGCTCGGCATGGACAGCACTGTGCTAGTCCTATGCTTAAAGACTTTCCTGTAGAAATGGCAAAAGACTTTGTCCCTTTCTATCTCGGCGTGGATGTCACTGTGCTAATCCTATGCTTAAAGACTTGGATAGAAAACAGACATTTGAGGTGAGCAGATCTAGAGTGTTACTGGGATGATAGTGTTCTATACAGGAGTTGATTTTCACCTAAACTGGAGAACTACCCAGAGTTCTGTGCTTCTTTTTTGCATAATTTAAAATGTCACTCTATGCCTGAAAGGGTATTGTGTTGACTTATACTGAGTGCTCCCTTGTGTCTGGACAAAGCTATACCTCTCTGAAGAGCTCTAAGTAGAGAGAAATACTGTGTCAGGGGTTGCTTTTACTCATTTCAGGTTGGCTTGGTTGGTATTTTACCAATTCAAGGCTGTAGTACTGTGCCTGGAGTGATAATTGGCTTTTGTCATTTTGTAGCTCGGCATGGACACCAGTGTGCTAGTCCTATGCTTAAAGACTTTGCTGTAGAAATGGCAAAAGACTTTGCCCCTTTCTATCTCGGCATGGATGGCACTGTGCTAATTCTATGCTTAAAGACTTTGATAGAAAAGCAGGCATTTGAGGTGAGCAGATCTAGAGTGTCGCTGGTGTTGCGAGTGCTCTATACTGGAGCTGCTTTGCACTTTTTATTTGAATGTAGGCTAAAAGTCCTACTTGACTATTAATTTTGGGAGGGTTCCTAGGGTGAGCTTATTTTACGTAATTAACGGCAAAATAATTATTTGTTCATGTTACTGTATTTTTAGTAGTGCAACCCATGATGCCACTATACACTATGAAAAGGGCTTGAGTCTCTAATGCTAAAAACCTAAAAACCATGCTGCTTCTGCAATGTTTCCAGTGTTTTTCTAAATGTCCTATATACAGCAGACTCCACGTTAGTCTGTTTATTAATTCAATGCTTAGAGGTATTCGTTGATTCTCCTTGCCTTTAAGACTCTGCATTCCCTAAGACAATTGCTCTTTTGATTTACCTTGTGCTAGACCGTATTTGTTACTGGCTATTTATTAGTGTAGATCTCAGTTTCTATAGTGTATACTAATTCACAATTGCTTCCATTATGAGAATTTGTAATTTAATTTACTAACCATTTGCCTTAAGTAATGATTTTGATTTGAACATTTTAAGTAAACCTCCATGGTTTTTATCTAAATCTTGTCCCCTATGGATTTTACTATGTGGGGTTTTCTTGCAAATCAATGTCTAGTGCCCTCGTCCTTGGAGACTCACGTGGCTTGATCCATCATATTGATCCTTTTAATGATGAAAATTGCTACCCCAAGGAAAAAACCTTTTTACATTGAGATGCAAGTATACACATTCTCAAAATATGGGAACTTGATGATTTCCCATTATTTCGTGACTCTGTGGTGACTCTTGCAATGTTTGTGATATACAATGGGGCCATGTGCCATGATGCAGAAGTCAAGACTAACATGAACTATTTAGGAACAGCTGCCCAAAGGTCAACACTAACAAGAGCAGACCTCTACAAAACAAAACCCATTTTTTTTATTTTTTATTGTTGCCGATGTAAAAGAAAAAACCTTAGGAAACTGTTGGCATGGAGCTCTTGATTTTACAAAACGATTGGAAACATCGTCACCTGCAAACTTTAGGATCTAATTGATGTTTTTTTTTTTAAATATGTCTTGATGACCAATATCCTTAAATATGACATTTTGATCTATATTTATCTAATGAATTTCAATTGATGTATATTTAAACCTATGTAATAAGTAACACCACTTTAATTAGCTATATACTTATGTAGGATTTTGGACATTTCTGTATTTTTACATAACCAAAGTTCCTATGATGTACATGTAACAAGGTCAAAATCACAACAAAGAGAATAATTACAGAGGTTTAAAATGTCACCTTAAAATATACTGTAAAAAAGCATGGCCGTACACATCATACTACATAGTCACATCAACACACAATCATTTCCTACATAAAATAAACTAGAACTGACAGAGAATTGCCAGTGCAAAAACACAATCTACAGCAGAACAACAATAGCAACAACTGCGCCAAAGTAACAGTGTCAGAACAGTGAAAAGAAAATACACTTTGTTTCACACAAACATACATATTCACACACAGGCACACACAGACAAACACACTGAGTAGGCATGTGCTTACAAAACTATCTATCTGCCATGCTAACACCAATACAAAACCACCATGGCAATACTGGTCAAAATAACTTCTAACCTGCTGCCAGGTATACTAAATACATGAAGGTTCAGTGTTCAAAAATTGGTGGTGTTAGGTGGTATGTGTCCACAGTTGATATTACTTCCTTGGAGGTGGAGTGCCAATCACAGTCAAGACTACTCCGTATACAGCAGCTGGACAGTGCTGCTCCATCATAAGGTTATCTTTGTATCCCTTTGAGGTTACTGCTATTTGAGAGCCTTATTGTATTATTGGAGGTGGAAAGATGTTGATGTTTCACTTAAATGTTCAATGCAAGTTATTTTCCAACCATGAAGACAAATAAAGGATCCTGTTACTAGGCAATCCTGCCTATGTCGCCACAGTGGCACACTGGGCTATGAGGTTACTCTGGAGTGTCCAGTGGGATATATATGAGGCAAACAATGACTTTGGAACATGTCATAATTGCAATATAAACTAGGCCTTGCTGCAATACAATGACACTGTTTATGTACTTCCAGATAGCTTAGTAAGCAATGTCAAGATGAGCCATGGGCCTGCCATACCTCACCACACCAGAGCCAAGGGAGAAGAGCGTATGTTCAATACAACCCATTGATTGACACCAAATATACTTGACTCACAGCCAAGCCACGTGTCAACACCACACTACCCTCCAATTGCCCGATATGGCATGTGTACTAAGAGACAAGATAGTTGCTTAAACACATGAAGTGAATGTGTAAGAACATCCATGACTTTCCTCTTGTTGTACCTGCATCATGTATCTATAATCAAGAACAGAACAGCCCATATTTCTTGACATTTATCAGACTCTGCCCACCCCAAGCACTCTAGGATTTGTCAATAGTGTCTTCAATACAGTTCTCCCCCCCCCCCCCTGTTTGGTCTTAATTTAACAGAGATAAATAGTGAAGCTTGTCATTCACTCGGAGGAATAATGGAAATATGTCACTACACCCCATCAGATTAACGAGAGCATGACTGAGAATTCATTTCAAGCTTGGTGGGCTGGAGCCCTGGTGCCTGGATTGCCATGGCCGTGGAAGTGGGTTTGCAGGATGTTATGTACAGGTACAAAACAACTCTGACACCAATATGAGCTGTCTGACATAGCCCTCCATCTTTTGCAGTGTATGTACCTATGTGGTGTTCGGTTGTGTCAGCTGCTTAGACAAAAGGACAAACATCAAGTTGTGGTATTCCTAATGAGACTCAAACACCATTCAGGGTGGGGACACGATGCCTTGAATTCGGAAGGCATTTTGAGTTTGCAGTGAACTGTAGGATAGTATATATAAGATTGTCATAAAGATGTCAGGTGTCTTGATGTTTAGGTGTGCACTATTAATAGCCCTTTTAATGGGGAAAACAATTGGCATCATAGAAGTTACAGTGCTTACTCCATCTAAAGTGGTGTGGGTTTGAAAGTTGATTTTCCATGCCACTTGAGGTTTGAAAACACAGGGACTTGCCATTGGTCCTTGAAGACCGATTGTTTTGAGATGCCAACTGAGGGCCAGATGACTTTCTAAGGAGACCCAACATGTTTGAACTGGAATGCGATACACTGGCTCCAGCAAAAGTAAAGTATCTAATAAAACAGCCATCAGGAAAGTCAAGAGATCTCAATATTCAAAACACGTCTTGAATACAACATGCCCAACCAAAAACCTCTTCACAATGGTCTCTGAATTCCATAACCCAGGCTGCAAGTCATGGAACCAACCGCTCTCTCTGGGTCTCTATAGCTTACTGGCAAACAACTTCCCTGAAAAAGTTGGGGATACATTTTTGTCGGTGGCAAAAGGAACAAATGATGGACGGAATCCTCAACAATGCAAACATTCACCACCAGCCACAAACATCTGACTTTAATCCATCATTCTATTGATCACCACGCCACCCCAGTTTGGACCCAGCCATATGCAAATCAGTCTTGACTCTGCTCCCCATGGGAACAGTCCAGCCCAACCTGCTTGGCCCTCCCTGGATTGGAAACAAGCATCCTGGGACTGGTTTCGGGGAATCCCCCCATGTCAGCTAAGGCTAGCTTGAATCCAGTGGTGCAGTGAGCATGGGACCCACATCTGGGCATACCCTTCCCACTTAGGGCAACAAAAACAAAAGGAATAGATGATGGACAGAATGCTGAACAATGCAAACATTTGTCCCCAGTCACAAAGATCTGGCTTTAATCCATTGTTCTTTTGCTAACCACGCCACCCCAGTTTGGAACCAGCCATATGCAAATCAGTTTTGACCCTGCTCCTTATGTGAACAGACTAGCCCGAACTGCCAAGCCAGGTCCTCCCTGCATCCAGCATCTTGAGACCTGTTTCGGGGCATCACCCCTTATGACCCAGGGTAGATGAATCCAGTGGTGCAGTGAGCACTGGATCCAAGTCTGGGCATACCCTTCCCACTTAGGGCAACAAAAGCAAAAGGAACAAATGATGTACGGAATGCTGAACAATACAAACATTCACCCCTAGTCACAAAGGATCTGGGATTAAGCCATTGTTCTTTTGCTCACTACCCCATCCAAGTTTGGACCCAGCCATTTGCAAATCAGTTATGGCTCTGCTCCTCATGGAAACAGTCCAGCCCAAACTGCCAAGCCAGGTCCTCCCTGGACCGGAAACAAGCATCCTGGGATCGGTTTTGGGGCATCACTCCTTATGAGCCAGGCTAGCTTGAATCTAGTGGTGCAGTGAGCACTGGACCCAAGTCTGGTCATACCCTTCCCACTTAGGGTGACAAAGGCAAAAGGAACAAATGATGTATGGAATGCTGAACAATGCAAACATTTACCTCAGTCACAAAGAATCTGGGATCAATCCATTGTTCTTTTGCTAACTACCCCATCCCAATTTAGACCCAGCCATATACAAATTAGTCTTGACCCTACTTAGCATGGAAACAGTGCAGCCCAAACTGCCAAGCCAGGTCCTCCCTGGACCAGAAACAAGCATCCTGGGACCGGTTTCGGGGCATCAACCCTCATCAGCCAGGATAGCTTAAATCCAGTGACAAAGTGAGTAATATGGCATACCCTTCCCACTTAGGGCGACTAAAACAAAAGGAAAAAAGTCAGTGATCACATCCTCTTGCCAATCATGCTAATTTGTGCCCCACCCCCACACAATAAAAAGTGTGTTCATTCAACTTAATTCCCATAAAATAATCTAATGAACTAATCAAGAGCAGCAGCAATGTCAGCTCATAAGCTCACCTGCTTTCCCCATATATTGAAAAATATCCTCCAATGATCCTCTCCTGCCTTACTCGTCAGATGGCAGGAGAGGATCCCCTGCTTGCAGGGAACATGAGGGAACGTAAGCAGAGGAATATCATACCCATCGTTGCTGACTCCCATAGCAGGAATAGGAATGATCCAGCAACCTGAGAACCTGCTGATGCCTACTTGATATGTGTGGCCTGAAACTTGTTCCCCTTCCTGTCATAGATTTGGAAATGATCCTGTCTTTTAGGTAACCTCAAGACAGAAGTAATCCAGAACCTCATGTTGAGGCCCTGTGACAAATGTTCAATGGTCTGGGCACTGGTGTCAGGATTTTGGGGGTGCTTTTTACACTAGAAGAATATTATGCTGTATTTTTCTTCATTTGGGTTTTTATCACCGGGTCCGGGCCTCAAAAGTGTGCAGTGTCTTGTCTTGGCTTTGCATATGGCCTTGACAGTGGACTCCTGTGGCTAATAATCCACTTTCTACAACAAATACTCAATCTCACAAATAGACACGTTGCAATACTGAGCCAATGGGACCACATCAATACATTTTCGCAATACGCTCAATGCACAGCTGTAGCTACTCCTAATTTGCTACCCACTGCAAGCAAATCACTTTTAAATCCATTCGCATTTTCATAACTGGCCATCCACGTCTGGCTATCCAGTTTACCTATAGTTGAGCCTCCGACCCGACAACAAAGATGCAACCAGTGCTCTAGAATGGCCAAAAACAAAGCTCTAAAACACCAATCAGGAAAACAATGATAATATCAAATCACCTTGAATACAGAAAAGCAATTCATTTTTTTTTCAAAACCGCGAGCTCAACCTGTCTCTGGGTACGAGAAGTATTTGTTTGTAAATAACGACCTGGAACCAATCTCCAACACTCTTTCACACCACAACTCATGCAACATCAATATTCAAAGTCTATCCATTTAATTCTATACCGCATCCAGGAATACATAAGCACCACTGTTTTGTGTGGTTTCCAAATGATCATCTCTTTCAAACATATACAGGCGATACCCATATCACAGTATATCTAGGAAGAGACCAAGCAAGTTAGACAAATATAGTGTTTCAAAGACTTTTTCTTTACTACAGTACATCCATGCTAGCTACCATTTCTGTAAGCTCCGTTGCTGACAAACCAGCAAAACCAGCATACAAACTCAGGGAAAGGGATGCCAACCTCAATTCAACACTTTTGTTCACCCAGTAAGTCAATATTGTGAGAAAGAGTGCACATTTGTATCTTCGTGGACTGAGCACAATCATATGTAGGCTTAGCTTTTAACACAAAGTGGGTCTGATCCATGTCCTAAGGCCTTCCACAAAGGTGCTTGAAGAGCTCCAACTGGTACGAATCTGAACAAGAAGGTTGGTTCTAAGGACAATGGGATCAGAGTAAATCACAGCAGCTCTCAGGCCATACTCTACCTACCTATCCTAGAACAACTTACTTTGAAGATCCTTTGCATAACCCACAAAGCATACCAGACATTGGGTCCTAAATGCCTGAAAAAACGAATCAACCATAAAAGCCAATCAGCAATCTAAAATTTGCTTAAGACAACAGGATCATCACAGCGGTTTTCAATTAAAAAAGATCTATGTAAGAAAAACTTGGGTATCCAAAAGTCTGAAGCTTGGACATTTTTAAGCCAAACCCTAGGTTAAAAGTGAGTTAACTTCAAGCCAGGCAGTTTCCAATCATTCGCTACCTATTTTTGGTATCAAATACATTTATTGAGTGGATCATTCGACAAGTTCCCAACTGCAACTTTCACGCGCAGTGGTAAATGCTATTAGGAAACCCATAACAGTTGAGAACCTTCTCGCTAACAACCACACTAATAAAAACCATGGTGCATCATAATGTCAGAGGGGCAAGAGAAAGCAGACAAACAGCAGAAGCTGTACAGATAACCACCCCAGTCTTCCTCAGAGATCAAACAGTCTCTGATCCAGCATACATCAAGAAGGCAAAGACAACCAATGCGTAAGGCAGACCTCAGCATCACCACCCCCACATCAAAAAATGAATCCCTTTCCTGAATTCAAGAATACAACTGCTGACCAAGCCTGTGAAAAACAAATCTCTTACCTTAATGCTGCACACACAGATGCACTGGCTGCCCCAAAGACAATGCAAGGTCTCTAATCAATATCCCTTTTGTTATATCCAACAGTGCCAGTTTATGCAACGGTGGCAAGAAACAAATATGGCAAAAATGGAAGTGTTTCCCGTAATCTCAGCTCTTTCTAACAAACAACCTCATGTACGATTTTGTTTCTCCACTCATGGAATTCAGAATAAGCAGACTGTGCCACCTGTGTAATTTCACTTACTCTAATCACTATACTGTCCACCCAATGTGTTGTGTGCCCAAATAAAGCCACCACTTTAGTCAATGCAAACTGTAGAAAATACGGCAGCACTTCATCAAGTACCTACAGAACTTGCAGACCCCAGACCCTCTCAGCAGGTTTTCCAATATCTCCACTTTACTGAAAAAATCTAGAGGAAGGGTTTTTGGTAATCAGGGAAATTTCTAGATGCTCTGCCCTATACACGCACAAATTCTAAAAGTGAACTACAATCGGTATGGTGCAGCTAGGAGAGGGGATAAGCCCTATAACCCCCCAATTGTGTGCGGGTAAAACCCTCACAGAACAAGCAAAACAAAAACCTAGGCACACAAATAGTAGGTTTACACAGTAAGCATATGTAAGTGCTACAGTACGAAATACATCAAATGAAAGGAAATATCTTCAGAGATGTTGTGCAATGTTCAGCCTTTTAATTGTTCTTAAATTTTAGTGATCAATGGACGAACCAGCCAACACGTGTTTCGTCGCATGTGGAAATTACTTCCGCGACTTCATCAGGGCTGAATACAGATGAAAAGTATCGAGATTGGCGCTCAGCTGGTGATAATTGCAACCCGGCTGGGCTGAGACCAGTCAGAGTAAGTCCGGTCGTTTTTGACGTATCAAGTGTGCGGTAATGTAGAGTATACCGCACACTTGACACATCAAGAACAACCGGACTTACTCTGACTGGTCTCAGTCCAGCCGGGTTGGAATTATCGCCGGGTTGGAATTATCACCGGCTGACCGACAATCTGGATACTTTTCATCTGTATTCAGCCCTGATGAAGTCGCGGAAGTAATTTCCACATGCGACGAAACACGTGTCGGGTGGTTCTTCCATTAATCACTGAATTTTAACAACAATTAAAAGGCTGAACATTGCGCAACATCTCTGAAGATATTTCCTTTCGTTTGATGTATTTCGTACTGGAACACTTACATAAGGCCAAATGTCTAGTCGGTGTGCCATTTTTTAAGATTGGTTAAGCAATAGTGTATATGCATCTCTGGTGTAATAAGTGTGTTTGCGATCCAACAAACCTGAACAACAATTACTAACAGTCTAAGGACTCCTTTACCCATCCCCCTCCCCCCTCCCAAACAGAGTAGCAGTCTACCAGGTTCACTCCCCAAGTACCCATCTTTCAACGTTACATTTCCATAGTGCCATGCAATTACCATTGTGAAATCACAGATGGGGCGGCATCACTACGTGGACCCCCTGCACATCAATATAGCAGTTACATCAGGCCCTACTTAGCCTCATCCAGAACTTGTTTACTCATTACCAGCTCTAAATCAGCATGCCATATGGGCGGACCAGGAACAGTCAGCATCAGTAGCCATGTCCTAAAAAGACAAAAACAAAGCTCCCAGTGTTTTGGGTCCTAGCCTCAGCTAGGCATAAAAAGGTCCACGCATGCGCCTGATTGATTGTCCAGTGATGCTCCACCTGTGGATGTCACCCCATTTGTTGCTTTTCCTCCGGAGTACTGCCTGCAAAAGTTATGGATGTCTGTGGGGATGTCAAACACCTTTGATTTGCCATTCACATCAACCTTGAGCCGCTCTGGATACAACATTCCGTACCTCAGTCCAAGGTTACATAGTGTCACCGTCACTCCTGTGCATTTGCGTCTAGCCTCTTGCAAAAGCATGGTGAAATCTGGGTATATGGATGAGCCTTGCCACAACAGATTTCTGGCTTCGCGAGCTAGCCACAGCACAGTATCCCGATCTCTAAAGTTTAGCAGTCTCGCCAGAATTGGTCTGGGTGAGCATTAAGCAGACCCCCCAGGATATTGCGGCATAGATTTCCAAATTTAGCGGCACAAAAATGGAAATTTAGCGGCACAAAAGTGGAAATTTAGTGGCATTATTGCGGCAATTTATTTTACTCGTAATCATTCCCTTTCAGCCTTAAATCAATGTAAACTGATTTAGCAAGGTATTCCACTGTGAAACAGGCATGTTTAAAGTGTTTGCAGCTCTATAGAAGCACAGCTCCAATCTGCACCTCGTGAGAGGGGGCACTATTTTTCCCTGTGGTGTTCTAGCACCCATGTATGCACCCCTGCTGGGGCACCGCTACCTCCTGGACCCGTCCATTTTTAAAAAACAGTAATTTATCTCACCCTTTTTAACATTGAAAATATATTGATAATACCAATATGACCCATACAGAAAGTCCTGCTTTGCTGCTAGAGCGCTTTTCTAGAAAGTAATGCAGCAAATTAAGTGTGGCAATTTAAGTGACACTTTGTGAGTGGGCAAAGACAAGAAAATTCATTAAAAACTATCCTCTTTTTTTAAACCCAATGGACTAAAAGGGGCCTTAAAATATCCCCAGCAGTTCAGCTTGCTTATATGTGACATTTTCATAAATTCAGTGTAATTATGAGTGACATTCAACGACTATGAGTGATACTTTCTCCTGAACAAAATCAAGCAATGAAGTCTAGGGAAACAGATTAATATCAGAAATTACCCCCATTTGAGCAATTAGAAACTCTAAGAATATCTTGAAACGGAAGCCAAGTACCAGAAATGGAAGGACACTATCCTAGTGCCTTGGAAACCTGATTCACATACCTTGCAGAAGGCATAATAATCCTCTGCCCTATTTTATAATGACAAAACGCTATCTCGCAACAGCAGGAGCATTATTCAGCAGTTAGATAAAACAAAAGATCTCTCCACCAAATGGGTTAACGCCCAGAGTTTTTTCATTATTATTATTCCCTGGGATCTACTGGGCACACAAAGACCTCTGCAGCAGGTGTGTTAACCCCAACGGATAATTTAAAATCAAGACCTTTGCAACCAATTGAACAGAACAGATTTACTACCACATTTCTCCTTGTTGCCAATTTAATTGTTGCTGAGTTTATAAAAAAAATAAAAAAAATGTATAAGCTGAGGCCTAGATTTTGTGTCAAGTTTGCGTCACTTTTTTGGCACAAACCCAACGCAAAATCTCCTAATGCGCTTAAATGTACTTTTGATAGACCTGCTCAAAACGTGTGAGGTCTGAAGATCTGATGTCACTTGTGATATCACTTCCTGTGAAGTCATGGACTGTATGATGCCACACGTCATGTCACTTGCATACTGCCCAACTGGGTTGGTACCCCACTTCTATTTTTTAAGACTTATGCCCTACAGCAAGTAAACAAAACATTTAAAAGGTCCGGTGGAACCACAATTCAGAAATCGAGCACTTGATCCATTAAATCATCTAGCAAGCGTGTAATGCACAGGAGACACCAGGGTCAGACTGACATGCTTGGACGTCTTGCATACTCGAACTTGTCTCAGTCTCATGCATGAAAGGCGAGGACTCTGCTGCTGAGCTAGCTCAAACTATTCATCGTGCTCTCTTCTGAATAACCGATAAGAGGTAACCATTTCTTTTCCGCCAGGGGTCGCTATTGTAACGGTAATTAAACCATGCAGTCCCTTCTGTTTTTGCCGAGCGAACGTTTTCTTAACACGGCGCTGCTTATGTCTGCTCCTTCTAAAACAACACTGTATTTGAGAGCAGTACTTGCAGTGACCAGCATATTTTAATTTTAAAAGAAGCCTGTGAAGCCTGTCTCGATTCTGGTTTGCAGATTTGTGACGGGGTGGCGGGCTCTGGGGATGACAATGCTGATATGCCCTCGGACTGGTGGTCCGCATTGCCGCTGACCCCCCTTTCTGTCGTCCCTGTACAGACTGATGCCCCAGGACTAGGGGACTGGTGTGCAATGGAGGACACCGGTGTGTGGGACTACCCTACGGATATAGAGCACGGTCCCTTTAACCCAGGACTACAGGTCGGCGAGGCCACGCCCATCAACAGCGCGGAAGAGCCAAAAGCCGGAAGAGCGACGGAGAAGACGGACGGCGTTTCCCTGGAGGCGGATGGTGTACTGGCGTGGAGACGGAGAGCGGTGCAGTCGGAGATCGGAGGAGAAGATTACGGAGAGAGCCCAGCGGTCGTCAAGCCAGGAGGCCACCGGTTTGGCGCTTCGCCCTGCCACGGTCCCACGGGAGGAGCGTGGCTGGACAAGGTACGGGGTGCAGTTGCGGGCTGGGTGGGACGGAGTGAGCCGTCGAGACCTCGAGACCCAGTGTAAATACTGTATAGCCGAGTTCCCTTCCCCTCACGAGCACCACGGACGGCTGTTTGTAATTGTGCACTTGGTTTCCCTCACTCCCCGGGCCCCTGTAAGTCCAGTGCGGACGCCCCAGTGACTGTTTCCTTTCTTTTCTTTGCTTTTGGGGATTCCTCCGGACGGAGTCACGAGCCAGTCAGCAGACCGACATCCACTCACCTTCCGACCGGAGCGAGCGGCTCGACTGGTCTACAGCCCTGCTTCATTCTGGCTAGTCCCGGTTTTACAAGAGGAGTCAGAACGGAGACCTCTGAATTCGCAAGACTGAGAGTGACTACTAAGAGGAGAAAAGCCTATTTAAAAATAAAGCCTTCGCTTCGTGCACTATTTCCTGACTCTGCCTCATTTGAAACTGATCCTAGTGTTCCTGAATCACCATCCCCTGTGGTCCCCGACCCTGCCCCCTCACAAGATTATAAGTAACATACCATGTGAACAAGCAGCACTTAGATAATATCACTCCTTTCTTGTCTACCAGTTCAGAATTGCAAGCTAGATTTGAGTAATTCCAAACCAAATGCCGAACAGTTAGATGCATAAAAAGCCTTACTTCGCGCGTGTACAATACCAGAAGGAAGCAGGTATTGGACGGCTGGATGGCGGCACGTAGTGACGTGTGCGCCCACAACCAATGAAACAGCATTGTTTGTTTTGCCGACACTTTTTTTGTAAATATCGCGGCAATAATTGTAGATATCGCGGCCATCGCGCTCGTGAGCTGATTTCGCGATATTTTCGTGAATCGCGAAATCGCGAAAAGCTGGAGGGTCTGATTATAGATTTGGATGCAGTCCCAGGGTTCTATGTGCATGCTCGACTACAAATGTAGATGTAAACTGTTCAGTCCCACACAAGTCCGCTAGCAGCCACTCAACGAACCAGTCTATTCTCACAGTTTTGGTGGATTCTGGCACCCCCACTATGCGCACATTATTTATTCGGCTTCGCGCTTTTAAATCTTTATTCTTTGTGGCAATCGTTTTCATAACTCTCTCGAGCCATTCCAGTTTTTTGGCTGTTTGGGCTGCGCCATCCTCAAGGTCTGAGACTCTGCCCTCTGCCGTTTCCAGTCGAGTATCATGCCTATCTATGCACTCGCCCAGTCCGGCGAGTCTTTTATCCAAGGTTTTGAATCGTCTATCCAAAGCTTTAAAACCAGATCTCAACTCTAGCATCAGTGCACTGGTGTCTGGCTGTCCGCTTATCTCTGATGTTCCAATGAACATCAGTGAAACCGCCATAGTGCTGGTTTATGCAATTTCTAGCGTTTTAAGTGCGTCAAATGGCAATTTCTGTTGCTTGGGGTCGCTGCGGGTCATCCAACTGAGGCACCTGCCACCCCTGCAGCTCGATCTCCTAATTTGCTGTGAGCGTGCAATTCACGCTCCAATTAGTCAAAGGTTGTGGCAAGAATTCTACTCTCCATATACTTCTGTAGCCAGGTCTTCCCGCATAGGCGTGTAGCTAGGCGCTCAAATCTCTATCCCTATATCTGCTGAGGGATACGTGGGATCTCTTCACACAGGTCTGCAGGCATGGACTTGAAGACGGGGGGGTTCCGCAGCAATTGACTTTGTGATAGAGGGCCTCTGCCTCAATCTCAGCTCCGGTGTTTCAAAAACTATTCTCAGCTGTGTGCTTGTATCTATTTCCCCCTCTTCCCAATACTGCATTCCCTCCGTGCGTCTTACATGTGTGTAGTGTAGCAGGCAGCAGTTGGTAATTCAGCAGTTCGGTGGGTCTTATTCGCCAAAAACAGGCTGTGGAGGGGTGCATCTGCAGAGGGGACCGTGCTCCCTATTCTTTTTGCCATGGATGTGTGACGCTCCTCTCCATCTGCCTCCCGGCCTGCAGCGTAAGCAGAATTCTTACCGCAGTCGAGTATTTCATAATTCCAGTCCAGGGGGAGGCAAGCTTAGCAGCGGGTCTCAGTCATCATCGCGAGGGTCATTCTGAAAGCTTCAGGATGCAGTGGCTGGTAGGTCACAACTCCCTCAGTGCGTAGCTAGTCTGGGCTCAAGCGCCATGTCTGCGGGTGCAGCAGTGTGCACCCAGCGTTCAGCAGCATCTGACTCCTACCGCGTTGTAAATCGAGTGTCGCTGATCATGGTGTCTGTTCTTTGTTCTGGATCGCGGCTTTTTTCAGGATAGCATGCGGTTTCAGGGCCACATTTTCCCGATGGTGTGCAGGGTTTCCACTGAGCTTCAGCTCCAAGCAGCCATTACGGTCGCTGGTCAGACCATGCCCTCCCATGTTTCATATGTTTGGAATGGTAATGACAAATCCTCCTTACCGGTGAAGTTGGATTTAACATTAATGTTTTAGAAATGCCACTTTCAGAATGTGGACATTCCTCTGTGATTATAACTCTCTGTGATTTGAAGCCTGTCTCCAACACACGTCTGTGCTGGATGAAAGCTATATTTTGTGCATTCCCTCTAGACAGTCACAAACACAGGAAGGTGAGGCTAATCTGGGTTCTGAGCACTCATCTGCATTCTGATGGGTCTTCCTGGAGAGGAAGAAATGGGAGGGGCTCACACTTACATTTTAATTGGTAGTGTCCTGTCCACACAAAAATCCCTGGGTCACCTCTGACAAATAACCTGGCAGACAGGGCTGGGTTGAAAAGGATCCTTGTGCACTTCAGAGAGTGGCCTTCAAGTCACAGCTACAGCAAAGGCTCTTTTGGGTATAAATACTAGAGCTCTGGCCCTATCAAATCAGTACACTTCTGGACATGTAAAGAACCCTGCTGGAGTAAAGACTCCTGCGCTGAAAGGATTGCCACTTTGCAGTGACTCATTGTTCTGTGGAAGCGCTTCGCTGATCTATTTCCTGCTAAGGACTTGGACTGGACTCTCACGCTTGAACCCAAAGTGCCTTCTAGGGCTTGCTGGCCTGCCTCATGTTTTCTAAAGTCTCAGAGGGACACAAAAGAAATTCTGCTGGTGCTGCTGGACTCTGCCATCGGTGAGTTCTACCCTTCTCTGAGGTGCCTCCTTTAGTCCTGGGCCTCAGAAGGGCGTTCTGCGGCTAATTTCTGCAAAAACAGAAGCACTGCCTCGAATACATGAGAATTTCCACTGCATCGCCCTTCAATGCCGATGTAGGTTCTGCTCAATGACGAAGAATCCACAGCCCATGAGCCTCGAGGACGAAGCATTGCATTCAGTTCAACGGAGCTCAATAATGACATGGAACCCTCTATGTACAGCTCGATCGTGATACAATAGAGTCTTGGCCTCCATAATAACTCCATCCAAGATATTTCTTTAGCAAACATGTCTGGCTCCTGTAGTCGGCCTGCTGTCAATTGCAGTCAGTCCGAACTTTGACTTTGCATCAGTCCCTCGTGACCTTTCGCCCCCTGGTAACTTCTAAGCACTCTTTTTGATTTTTTCTTTACAATTTCACATCTTGACTTCTACTTGTTGAATTTCTGTTGTTTTTGTTTTGTATTAATTAGATAAATATTCTCATGTTTTCTAAACCCATGTAGTGTCTTTTTGTGGTGTTTTATTGAGTTACTGTAATTAAGTGTTACACAAATACTTTACACATTGCCTCTTAAAATACGTCGGACTACTCTGTGCTAAGCTACCAGAGGGTAAGCCAAGGTTAATTCTGGGTGTGTTTCTGACTTACCCTGACTAGGGTAGTGGTCCCTACTTGGACAATGTGCAAACCTCTACCAAATAGAGGCTTCATTTCCAACATTAGGGCTGTGATTGACAACTTCATTAAGGCTCACGATTCCACACTGCCATACATGTTGCTAACTGCTGAGCTCCTCAACTCAGAGAGGGTCTGCTGTTACTGTCTGGGTTTTGTCAACGGCCTGTCATTTGGAACATTGGGTAAGACTGTCTACTAATTGAGACCAATAATCCGTGATGGGCCAAATTACCAAATATTCAAATAATCTCGTAGCCGCAGTGAGAAGAAACACTTTTGTGCTTTTTGTGCTTTTTGATTCCCGCTTGTGAGAGAATTGCCGCTTTGAGGAGAAACCCTTGTGTGAAATTGCAACTCAGCCGCCTGTGACTTGGGAGCCCGTGTGCTCAGTCACTCTCATCAGGAGGCCACCTGCAGAGACCGGGAGCGGGACTGCGAGGACCAGGAGCGCTTGCGCTACACCACTTCGCGCACCTGGTGCCTCTTCCCGCCCCCTCCGACGTGTGAGCACAAGAAGACTCGCGGCCCCCGCTACGCTGGTGCCGCTCGTAGCCGCAGTGAGAAGAAACACTTTTGTGCTTTTTGATTCCCGCTTGTGAGAGAATTGCCGCTTTGAGGAGAAACCCTTGTGTGAAATTGCAACTCAGCCGCCTGTGACTTGGGAGCCCGTGTGCTCAGTCACTCTCATCAGGAGGCCACCTGCAGAGACCGGGAGCGGGACTGCGAGGACCAGGAGCGCTTGCGCTACACCACTTCGCGCACCTGGTGCCTCTTCCCGCCCACCTCCTCCTCCTTCTTAGCCCAGCCTCCGGACGCGTACGCGGGACGCGCGCGAAGACCGGGCAAAGAGCGGGCCCTCTATGGCCCTCAGTGGCTGAGGTAGGCTGGGCTGGGCCACGTTATTTTCCTTTTTCTCGTGAGTTTCGTAGAGTGTTATTGCGGAACGCTATATAAGAGATATTTGTGAACACCTTTGAACAATCACATTTATTTGCATACCTAAGGAATCTGAGAATCATTTTGTGACTACAGTATATACTATCTGCGTTATAGTTTCTGCGTGGTTGTCGTTTACTTAAGGATGACTGCTAAGAAATTACGTTCCGGAAGAGTCCTAGGGGGAAGGTCATGTACAAAAACTAGATCTAACCCCCTGAGGAATAAATTTGACAACGGGGTGGTAATGAAGGGTCAGATGCAGCTACTGAAACTATGGGTACAACCCGTTGAAATCCCGGAGATATGCGGTTCTCAGATGGAGCCTCTGGTGGGGGCACCGTCTGTTGTGGAAAAAGCTTCATCGTTACCCAAACCAACACCCTCTGTGGCTAATCTTCCTGAATATACTCCAGGGGGTGAAATGACCGATATTAAGATAAAAGATACGATTGTACCTCCATCTAATAATTCTCCCGGTACAAAATGTCCCGATACTACAAAAAAAGGAGAATCCCTTTTGTCTAGTATTGATCTTGAATTATGTGGACGGTATATGAAGGATGGAAATCTGAATCACGCAAATCACAGTAAGACGCCATCAGGAGCAAAGCCGTCAGGATTATTGCTATATTGTAGTACTCCCTCTTTAACATCTGATGATATTCCTTCTCTACATAATGATTCTAGGAGTTTATTACTTAACCTATCCGGCATTTGCCCCATTTCCGCTTCTGGATTGCCAAAAGAGGATATACCTATTTCTGACTGCTTAATAGTTTTAGAACACTTGCTGTCCTCCATACTTTCATTACTGAGTAAATTTGTTGGAAATTCTGACTGTACCTTGGATTCAGTTACCCAGATTCTGAAAGTGTTGTTGGCAAAAAGTGCAGAAAATGGCGCTACTGTTGCCCCGGAGATTGTTTCCCCTTGTGTCATCAATAATTCACCGGAAAAAAATGCTCCTACAGAAATACCTGAAATAATTAACACAAATGAGTCCTTAGAGAGATTTATTCTGCCTGTTTCTAATGATATGAAGGTATTAGAACCAATCCTAAAAGAGGACAGTTTGGTGGAGATTGACCCTATGGTGGGAAAAGAGTTATTCCCAATTTTCACCACTGAACGAAAGGAGCTAGAAGTGAATTCCGATGAAAATGGAAAAGTCATTCAAAGTAGAAAGAATAAAGGGAAAAACAGGAAACCTGTTCGCAAGTACAAGAAGAAAAAACAGAGGCAAATAATTTTCCAAAGTCATATGAACAATGATGATTATAAGGATCCAGAGATTGGAGATAAATCTTTATTGGACATTTTTTCTAATACGGTGACCGACCGTACTAATGTTTCTGTAGTTAAATGTTCTCGTCATAACAGCACTAACACTACGCAAGTCCCTACTCGAGAGAACACTTCACCATTGTCCAGTGTTCCAATCGAAGAAGTGATGAGAATTATGCCTGCTGTACCAGGGGCACTTAATCCATCTGCGCCTATTTTTCAATTACCGGCTGAGGTTGCCACAATCTCTTCTTCTTCACAACAAGAATTGTCTAATTCATATGTGGATACCTTGACTTTGGACTTCTTGCCACTATTTGACTCTGATTTATACCTAAACAGGTCTTGGTTACTTAACTGTTTTAAGGAGATTGATTGTTTAAAACTCATTCAGTCAAATGACATCGATTTGGTTTCCTTAGTAAGGGATGAAAATGGTTTATGTGTACGGGCGAAATTTTACTCTAAAATAATAGTTAATGTTGTGTTTCAACAGGCTGAATCATTTCAATGTAGAGGGATAGATGTGCTACCCTTTTTACATAACGAAAAGGATATCCCCCATAGAGGAGGGGCCACAAATCTGGGTGTTAGGCAGGAGAATAGGCCTAAATCTATTGAAGACTTACAAATCAAGGTTTTGAAAGGTAAACGTATGGTTTCCCAGATTATACCTCCTCTGATTACGGCTGCCCCTATAACAGAAGATAATCATCTGTGGAATTGGCTCCCAGGAGTTTTATCTAGTAATAACTCAGATAATCCAAGACTGTTTCAACATCTTTAGCAGTCAGTTAAAAGTTATATCCTGGAAGGCAGCAGGGTTGTCTAATAGTCCGCAGAAATTAGATTTTTTATTTTCTTTAAATGCGGATGTGATATGCATCCAAGAAACCTGGTGTAAGAATGGTCTATATGGTGGAAAGGATTATTTTGTGCTAGCGGCAGCAGCCGCGCCAGCAAAAAAAGGTCATGCAAAAGGGGGAATTGCCTGCTTCTTGTCTAATGCATTGCAATGGCAATTCTCTCATTATGTTGACAAAAGCAACCTTTTTCAAGCCATAACTATTAATAACCTAACCAATGTAGGTAGCCAGCGTTCTCTAGTAATCATCAATGCATACATTCCGCCGGAAGATGGTTTTAATATCGTTTTGAAACAAATGTTTTCATATGTCAAAAAGTTATTAGAATGTGACCAGCCCCCTTATATTCTAATCGTGGGCGATTTAAATAGTAAAGTGTCCCACTCAAGCATAAATTTGTTTAGAAATAAGTCTAAAGAAGAGGCTTACAATATACCACAATCTATTTTCCCAAGTAAAATAAAAACTAGTAAAAGAGGGAAGATATTGTTGCAAGAACTTAGCCACTCAGAGGGGTTGATTGTAAATGGTAGGATGGCATCTGATAATCCAGCCAAATTCACACATAGGTCCCCTAAGGGAGAATCTATCCTCGATTACGTAGTTATGGACTATGTTTCTTTTTTCCTTATTCAGGACTTAATGGTCTCTCAGACAATCATGAGCGATCATAACGTGATCAGTATAACGCTTTTATTACAACCTCAGGTCACGGATACATGGTCTTTAAATACTGATGGAGTCTCTTTGCATTGTAAGTCGGGTAGATGTTTGTGGAACCCGACGACTATGAAGGGTTTGCAAAATATTCTTGCAGAAACCATACTCGAATTAAAAGAGTGGCAGGGTATGGAAATTTTCCATTTTGAAAAGTTTATGGAAAAACTCACTGCGATCGCAAAGAAGCCTAGATACTCCAGGAAAACAACTTTTGTCGCTAGCTTATTGTGGCCTTTAAATAAAGAAATAAATAGGCTAGTGAGGCAACAGTTTCTTTCACGATCCATGGAAACTAAAAATAAGCTATCCCTGTTAAAAAGAAGGAGGACCAGAGTGAGAGCAAAATTAAAGAAAGAAAAAGAAGACTCCCTCTGGATCAGTTTAAGGGAGGCTTCCTTTAACGGTAAATCGAGAGAATTCTGGTCCATAATTGGCAAGGGATGTGGTGTAAGAACTTGCCCTATCCCTGTTTCAATTCCTGAAGATGTTTGGCGTTCATTTATACTGAACCTGTATGCATCAAATGACATAGAGGGTAAGGATAGTGATCTTTTATGGGACTGTAGGTCTGCTATGGAATCTCCATCTGAGGATTCCATTGCTCTGGCGATCAAGAGTATGCGCTCCTCCGGAGCAATGGGACCAGATGAGTTGCCTATTTCAGTATTGAAACAGGATGTTACTACCTGGAGCAGGATTCTCTTCCCTCTGTTTAAAGCATGTTTCCTATTAAGATCAGTCCCTATTTCTTGGAAGGGAAGCATATTAATACCCTTATTTAAGAAGGGCGAGCGGGACAAACCTATGAACTATCGTTTGATCGCTCTACTGGATGCGGTTGGAAAAGTTTTTGCTAAATGCCTTCTACTACTAATTGAAGATTGGGTGGAGGCAAATAATATTTTACCTTTAGAACAGACTGGGTTTCGTAAAAAACATGGTACACTTGATAATTTGACTGCCCTCCAAGTGATTACGGACAAATACGTACGAATCCGGGGAGGTGGGGTATACGCAGCATTTATAGACTTCTCCACGGCGTTTGACAAGGTGGACCGCCCAACGCTATGGAGAAAGCTTGCTGTAATGGGTATGCCGCCCCATCTACTGGAACTTGTAAGATCCCTTCATTCGAATACCTGGTGTAAGGTGCTGCAAGGTGGAGAAAGGGATCTTTCTCAGTCCATTCCATCTTTAAATGGGTTAAAACAGGGATGCCTATTGGCCCCCATGTTGTTTTCTCTGTATACTGCGGACCTTCCTGCTTCTATTGCTGCAGGTGTTGGTTTAGCCCCGGTGGTTGGAGGATCATCCATCTCTGTTCTTATGTATGCGGATGATATCCTCATTTTAGATCTAACTCCCAAGGGCTTATCTAATCGCCTACAAGCTTTACACTTATTTGCAGAGGAACATTTCATGAAGATTAACGTTTCCAAAAGCAAAATCATGTGTATCACTGGAAGGAAAAAATGTAGATCTGCAGATTTTCTATGGGCTATTGGTGGTCAGAGACTAGAGGTGGTCAAAAATTACCCCTTTTTAGGTAAAATAATCTCGGCAAACCTAAGTGAAAGACCTCATATTGAACATAACTCTCGTAAGGCACTGTCACATGGTATGGGGTTATGTTCGCTATATTCTGCTACAGGGAAAAGACACTTTGCTCGTTTTCTGGAAGTGTATAATGCAAAAATCCCTGCCACTCTGCTTTATGGATTAGAATTGGTGGAATTAAAAAATTGGGGTTTTTTGCAGTTAATGGAGGGAAAGGTTTTGAGAAGAATTTCTTCTTTTAATACAGCTTGCTCCGTGTCCACATGTAGGCTGGAATTTGGCCTCCGGAGCTGTTGGGTACAGGGGTTGATTGCCCTAGTAAGATGGGTGGCCTGTTTGGCCAGAGGTGATGTGGGTACCTTACAGGCATATATAAAAAAGGAACTACTGGGTAATTTAAATGAGTTATCATTATTAGTAAAAAAAATTCAGAATAGCTGTAAAATTGCTAGAGTTGGAGGAAAATACTTTGTTTTTACTTTCTCCTTCTCAATTAAAATCTAAGCTGAAATATGCATCGTGGGAACTCTGCTTTAAATTGGATATGATTGCACAAAATGGAAAGAAGGGTGGTGAACTTCTTCTAAATTCGTACGCAATAAAGCAGGCACAGCAGTATGTCTCTTGGAATATCCCACATCGAGTACGAAGGCTATGGTTCCTCCTGCGACATGATTTACTTCCTTTAAATTCTCTTTTAGCAAAGTGGTATGGAACATCCCCCATATGCAACTTTTGTAATAAGGCAGTTCAAGACCGAAATCATGTTTTGTTTATTTGCCCTATATTACGCCCATTTCGTTCTAAATGGTTGAGATCTATTTGCCTACAATTGGGAATTCTTAATGTAAATACTTTTTTTCATGCCCTCTATTGTACACCCAATGAAAAGTTTTGCTTCAAAATTTTTTACTTTTTTAGGAGTTTTTTAGATATTTATTAATGAAATTTGTAGTGATAATTTCTGGATTCCCCGGTTTGTGTTCATGTGGTGTTCTCTTACATGATTCCTTTTCCTCTCTTTTTGTTCATCACTGTATATTAATATCGAAGATGTTGGTGTTTTATTATATGATTGTTATATGTGGCCCTCGTTTGAGAGCCGAAAACATATTAATAAAAACTTGAAACTTGAAACTTGAAATAATCTCCAGTTCCTCAAATATTTCACCTGTAGATTGTCAGATTTTCCCTGCCAGTAAAATATTAGCTGGCTATTTAGAACACCATACACTGCTAAAGCTAAATATAGTCCTGTCTTTTGTAAAATGAAGTGGGTAACTTCTTACAGCCTTGTGCGTAAATTTTCAAGTTCTTAAATTTGGTACACTGAATTTACTTGCATGCTTGCAGTACCTCCATCACATCCTTTGAACAGTATGAAATTAATGTGTATGACTTTATTCGGCTCTCAACAGATTGTTGAAGGAATAATGCAACATTAAATATTTTATTCAAAACGCATGCAAATGCAATGGTCTACTGATAGGTAAGCCCTCTATACCAAAGACACGAATGTTTTACCTCACCCTAAGTGTTAATAACCAGGATAACTGGCTGGCATAGGCAGGCAAGATCTAACAGAGTCTATGTAACAGCATCTGAGTAGTGTAAACCATATTCTGTCAAATCACAATTTCAAGATGGTGTTTTCAGTTCTCAAAACAAGCAAAGATAGATTACAAAGGTTTGTGTGGAGCAGATTTAGGAGAAAATTGAATTATCTGTTGAGAAAGTGGCACACGTTTTACAGAAAATTGTGGGAGTCCCAGAATCTCCTTCACTAACACTACTAATAAAAGAACTAGTGGTAGTAAGTGTTCTGCATACTCTAGCACTGGGGTCTTACTTCCCTCAATTTTAATCTCAAAGCAAAAATCTAGTCAGGCTGGTCTACCAGAATGAATGCAGCATGAACTTTTTTTAAGATACCTAGATTCTAGCATATCCACTCATTCCTATGATTTCTTTGTTTGACCTCTAAATGGTCTGGTATAGAAAAGATGGTGAAAGAAGCCAAAACGCAGTTAGGAAATGTCATTAGGAAAAATGTGTTACAAATTAAATTAATGATGTCTCAATCTAGCATGGTTCAAAGGTATTAATTGCCTAAAAGCTTTCTGGGCATGCAAGAGTATGGAGTTGAGCTAACCATCACTACTTACATTATCTTTCAAAGGAGGATTCTCTAATTCAATACTTTTAACATATAAATAAACGTTGATGATACTTTCCTTGTACACAATTGTGTCCATATTAGGCTACAAGACACATTTTTTTTACCGAAACAGCTGGAACAAAAGGTGTAAACATGCTCTCAGTGGCTAGGGGACACTCAACTGAGTAGATGGACTAGAAATAAGTAAAGGTCCTCAAATGAATATTGCACAAGTTAGCAATGCTATTTTTATACTGAGAGCTTGGTGTTAACTGAAATGAATAGGAGCATGGATTTTAAAGAGGTTGAGGTTTGGCTCTATTTTAATATTGGTATTTATATAATACTCAGGTCTGATGTATATGTAAAATGTCTACATTTTGCTATTTATATTTAGATATATGGATTTTTTTAGGATGTGTGTTTAATTTATTGTATATTATATGAAATAATTATTTGAAATAAATTTAAACTACTTTTTTTAATTACAATTTGGCACATGAATTAGTTTAGGTCTAGTCATACTTCACTGGTTATCGACATTTCACTTCCCTTGTTAAAAAAAAGTACTACGAGTGCTGATGCGATATAAACAGCTTCTCCATCCATGTCCCACGTGTCGCACCATTTTCCTAAGCGGCATGCATCTCTGGAGTAAGCATAATGTAACTCATCCACTTTGCAAATAGACCTACTTCATTAATATTCATGAGGTAGGTCGCAATTTGTAACTCATTGGGAATCGCTAAAATCACAATCACAGGGATGGTGTCTGATGTGGTCACCAGACCACCATGTCTGCGATTGCTTTTAAATAAAGCAATGTTTTTTTTAAAAAAAATTGTAAATGCTGCACGTTTTCTTCAAAGGAAAATGGGAGGCGGTTAGAAAAAAACTGTTCTATCTTTAACCTTCTGTTCAGCTTTGCTTTGCCACTGTCTAAGTCTTCTCATCTAGAATGTTAGCCTGTTGCCATGGTATTGGTTCTATGATTCAAACTGTTGTTGGAGCTGTTGGTGCTGTATGTTAACCACCCTGCGCTCTCGTCTGCTGTGTAGCTGATTTGGATTAAACTTCATTACAGGAATTACCTGCATCTACTGAGTCGCTCACTACATTTTTGTGGCAACGATCTTATGCTACACAGCACACGATGGACCCTGCGTGTTTCTGACTGTTGCATCGGTGTGCACGAGAACTTCAAATTTTGAGGTAAGACTGTTCTTTTTCTTTCACCGCTATTCACTCACACCGCGCCTCTGTTCTACCAACAACCCTGCTTTTCTACTGCCTTCCTAAAGTCATTTGCAGCCGCCTCAAAATATCTTACCTTATGGAGGTTCATTTTCGACTTTGTTCCTCGTACGAAGATTAAAAGAAGTTTCTTATTGTGTGCTTCTAATTACAGAAGGTTACGCACGTTTGAAACTTTCTTTTTTCTATCCTCCAAAGTCTTCAAATGACACATGTGCAGTGAGTATAGCAGTCAATTTCATTGTGTACACCATTGATTCTTGCGCAGTAACGGTAGCAGGCCTCACGTTGCCTGACTTACCTGACCGCTCTTTCAGGGAAGGTACACGGTCCCACAAGACATCATGTACCAGTCATCACGCTAGCGACCTCTCATTGGTCGTTGACCAACGTTATTCCCAGACTCAGCTGATCACGACGATTTTCTTTATTCACAGTATTTTCTTTGTATTTCTGGGAAATTTTCTGCTGTTGCCTAGCAACACCAAGATACGTCATTCTTCAGTTTCAGCTGATCACGAAGATCAGCACATCTTTATTCAGAATATTTTTAAACACCACATTTTGCCACAGCCAGTTACGACGATCGGCACATCTGTTTTTTATTTGCTAAGCATATGTCTCTTGTTCTCCAAAGTAGGTCATACACTAGTATTTCACACACCTTGTTCAGTTTATGTTCACATGCATAGTACTTTTAACAGTTATCCACCTAACTTTATTTACATTGCTTATGTGAATGTCTCTTACTTTCGAGCTTTTTCTTTATTCTCGCACAATCCATTCATTTTTTTTAATTTACTTAAATCTGGTTCTGGTACATTTGCTATTGTTACTTCGTTTACCATCACAAGCATTATAATTACTGCAAATTTCATTTTATTCTTCCTGTGTCATTATGCAGTCTGTTGCTTCCCATCCTTTTCTAGAATCTCCTGGGGAACCACCTGTTCAATGGGAGGTTTGGTTTGATGCCTTTCAAACCTACCTAGGCGCCAATGGTGCTTCTAGATTTACCAAAGAAAACAAAAAATATCTCATTCATGCTCTAGGTTTTGAAGGACGTTCTATATTCAAGCATCTCCCGGAAATCAATCATCTTCCTGATGACATGGTTGATGTAGATCAGGATACCATAACCAAAAGTTGAGGTTCGATAAACAACCCAGTTTGATGGTTCTTCGTCACAAATTTTTCAAAAGACAACCAAATGAAAGCGAAGATGTAGATTCCTACATTTCTGTGCTACGTAATTTTGCTTCTTTTTGCAAATTTGAAATATTCACTGACCTGTTGATCCACGATCAATACATTTGCCATTGCAAAGACAAACAAATTCGACAAAAGCTTCTCTCCCTCGCCAATCCTTCACTAGATGAGACTATAAAAATTGCCAAAAGTATCGAAACATCCTTGATATCATTAAAGGAACTGGACGAGAATGCGGCGGATTCTGTCAACGTTGTCATCAGCAATACTAAAGGGAAACAACGTTTTTCAGAGCCTTCCACTTCAAAGAACAACACATGGAAATACCTGAGTCATGGTAGTAGTGCATCTGAATCTCACGTTAATAGGCAAATGTGCTACAGATGCGGAAATCCTCCTCATCAAAAGGGTGCAAAGCGTCCTGGGTCTAAAATAATGTATAATTATTGTAAAAAAATAGGGCACTTTGCGAAGGTCTGTTTGAAAAGAAAAAACACAAAACAAATCTATTGGTTGTGTACTAGAATCAGATCAAGAATCTGATACAGAAATCATTTCAGTAGTTACTGATTGCCAGGAGACTGTATCTAATGTAAATGATTCATGTGAGTGTGTGGATCCTATTGTTGACATTATCATAGGAGGAAAATCACTTAACCTATTAGTTGACTCAGGTGCCAGGATTACGATAACTCAAAAAATATTTTTTGAGACATGGGAGATAGACCTCTGCAACTGCCTGATCGCTCCCCTGTCTCATATGAAGGACGCAAGATTGATCTCCTGGGTTTCTTTGAAGACAAACTTGTTTTCAAAGATAGGAGTAGTGGTATAATCTATGTCGCTGTAAAAGGGCTTAACTTCTTGGGGTGGTACCACCAAGGTTTATTCGGATTGAACCTTAAACCCTGTACAGCTGAACAAGCTCTTGTAGTCTCAGAAGATCAACAAATGTGCATGTGGAAGGAACAGTTTCCTTCTGTCTTTGGAGAAATTTTAGGAACCATACAGGGTTTCCGACACAAAATCATAGTAAAGGATGGGGGCCCTTCCTGTTCAACATAAAATGAGGGGTGTACCTTTCAGTGTGAGAGAGGACCTTGAGAGAGAACTCAAGTCCCTGTGTAATCAGGGGATCATCGAGCCTACGGAATCTTCATTCTGACTTTCGCCTTTGGTGATTGCGCGTAAAAGATTTGGGAAATTGCGTGTTTGCCTGTATTTGAGGTCTTTCAATAAGGAGAGCTGGGTCAACTCTCACCCTCTGACAACAATTTGTGATCTTTTTTCCAGAGTTAGGGGATCGAGATATTTTTCAAAGCTGGATCTGGCCAGCGCATATCACCAGATTGAGATGGATCCTACATCTCGTCCCCTCACAGCATTTGAGTCACCCTAGGCACATTTCAGTACAATCGGATGCCGTTCGGACTCGCTTCTGCGGCTTCCGTTTTTCAAAGAGTTGTGCAAAACATGTTGGGTGGAATTAGTGGGGTTCTTGTCTTCCAAGACAATGTTTTGACATCCCAACACACAATGTATTATTTAAAAGAGTGCTTGATATTTTTAAGACTCATGTGGTTGTTGTAATTTCTGAAAAATGCAAGTTTCTCAGTGATGAGATTGAATATTTCCATTTCCAAGCTTTATTTCGATCATTGCAGACCATAAAAGCAAAAGATAAAATACCATCACCATTAAATTTTTTGAACATCACAAAATATAGCCATTAGCAGTTGATTGTACAAATTTGATGACAAATTAAAAGAATATTGAAGTTTAAAAAGCATTTAGACCAGTATATTCATGATTTAATAGGATCAAAGCAGTGGAAAACAGAAGGGGTATATTTTAGCATGCACTGGAGGAATTTAAAAACTTGCAACGCCTGAGCCACATGGAGTTAAGGAAGCGGGACACGGCACAAACAATTGGAGGGTGTGTTCCAGTTCACATAACTCCAAAGGCCTCCCGTATCTGTCTGAACCCCATGTTGCTGCATATTGGTAGGAGCCAATACCTTCTAGGTACATTGTAACCTGGACAGAAGAAGAAAACGTGTGTAAGGGTCTCTTCCAGAATCTCACAAGCAGGACAGCTGGCTGGGGAGGCTTTAGTCCATTTGTTTGTAAATGCATAGACTGGCAGGCAACCCCACCTAAACTGGGCATAGAGTTTCCTTGCCATGTGTGGATAGACGTCATCAAAAGGAGCCTCAAATAAATACTAGTCTTTGAAGTTAAAAAAAATCAGAAGTTAAACAGACAGATTTTATACCCCCTTGGAGTTCAACCAGTCTAAAAAGTCTGTAAGATTTAACTAGCTCAAGGCATGAAATAGTCAGGGATGCTTCCTCAGGGTGGGACTATAGGTTTGGCCGACCTAGTCTAAAGGACAGGTCTTTTATATGCGCGAACCAGGATAATTTTCCCACCCCTGAGAGACCCAAGATCTCCTTGACTTCCGACTGGTAAGCTGCTAGTTCAGGAGTCGCCCATAATAAGCGCCAAAAGGTCAAAGGTCTCACCTCAATTTCCTCATTTATGGGTCTGAGGCCAAGGTCCATGCGTAGGGGGATGAGAGGAGTACTTGGAGGTAGGCTCAAAAGTTGTCTCACAAACTTATTCTCGGATCTGACCAATGCACCTACAGGGCTGTGTCCCAAAAGTTTTGCCCAATACATAATTGCGCTCCTGATTTGAACTTTATAAATCTCTGTCAATGAGCCCAGTTGTCTAAATGTTACATTCCTATATAGTTCTGTTAGGCCCCCAGTCATCTGTGCTAGCCTCAGGCCTGCCTTTTCTTGATGCGGGCCCCACCCACAGGTGTCCGTCAGCGTAACACCCAGGTAGTCAAAGACTACCACCCTCTCCAACTGGGTACCATTTAAGGTGGGGTTAGGGCGAGAAGTTTTACTAGGATTAAATACCATATACTTGGTTTTTAAAGTGTTTATCTCTAGCCCCCTGTCTTTACAGAATATAGAAAAGGAGTCAAGAATCCTTTGGATACCTGTAGGCGATTTGGAAAGTAACAAGGTGTCGTCTGCAAAAATCATTGCTGGCACCTTGTCACGGTCAAGCTTTGGGGCATCAATGTTGACGACTTTGTTTAGTTGTCCCACCAGAGCATTGATATAGAGATAGAAGAGTGTGGGGGCCAATACACACCCCTGCCTTACACCCCTATTGACTGGGAAGCGTGAAGTCAATTCCCTGTGTTTCCTGTATCTAACCTGAGAAACATTTTCAGTGTGCAATCGCTTGATCAGGGTGAGCAGATAGTGTGGAATGCCCAGTTCCTCCAAAACGACCCAAAGTTTATGACGAGGTACCAAATCGAATGCTGATTTAAGATCAACAAAGATCAAATAGAGGCTCCCACCCTCTATTGTCACCGTCTTCCAATATAATAATTGGAGCCTGAAGATTTGGTCAATAGTAGAGATGTTGTTACTAAAGCCTGCCTGATATGGACTCAGAGTCTCGCGCTCGCCCATCCAGGACTGAAGGCGGTCTAGAATAATCCTGGCAAACAGCTTTTGAGTTACATCAATAAGGCTTATTGGCCTATAATTTATGGGCAGAAGGGGGGATCCCTTTTTGTATACTGGAAAAATTTCGGCCCCTAGACTGGTGTCCAGGATTTTCATGCCAATTAATATCACATTAAATATTACACATAGATATGGGCCCCAGATGTTAGAATCTTCCCGAAATAGGTCCCCAGGAATCTTGTCTAGTTCAGGGGCCTCTCCAAGGGGTAGCTTCCCAATAGCGCTCAACACCTCGGTCTCAGTGAACCAAACCTCATCTTCAAGGGGGTTCTCCATGCCAATTAGCAGGAATCCCTCTGAGGGATCCTGAGTGGAGTACAATTATTGGAAATTAAGTTTCCAAGATTCCGCAGCTATGCTTGGCTCAATAGTCGAACTCCCTGAGGAACTCGCACTTCTAACCAAGGACCTAAACTCCCTCATGTCTCTGTTGGTAAGGGTCTGTTTGATCGCATCCCATCTTTAAGACTCCCACTCAACTTTAGCAGACTTTAAACTATTTCTATATAAGACCCTCCTAGTTTTTATCAAAGATCTGTCATTGGTTTTTTGGTACCAATGAGGGCACTCTTTGCAGTGCGGCAAGAGTTGTTAAACCAGGTGTCTTTCGGGGACCTCTTAACCTTGATGTGCACCAGGGGATTAAAAATATTAGTTAGGCTAGTGGTCAAGTCCGAATGGACGGCCATAATTTAGGTGATGGTATCAGGAGTGCTGAGAGTCTGCACAGCCATTTCCATTACCAACAAAGGGGGAATGATTAAAGAATAGATGGCAGAAACCTTGTCCGGTGACTTCCTCAGAATATCCCACCTAATTCTCCTTCTGTTGTTATCTAAGGATAGGCTGGAATCAGAAAAAGGGCCAATAATGGGAGGACCTTGAAGTTCTGGGAGCTGAAGGTCAAGTATCAAAGCATTGTGATCGCTGTCGAGTCTTGGCAAAACGGCGAAATCAATCACCCAATGCCATATGCTTGCCTCTAATAGAATGTAGTCAAGTAGAAATGATTGGCCAGGTCTATTAAAGGCGTGATTTCCTGGTTAATCTGACTTGGTGCGCCCATTGAAGGCCCTCAGTGCATGAGTTAATGTTACTGCATTTATCTGTAAAACCAAAGCTGTCCATGCTTTGACCGGAGAAATAAGTGGAGCAGTAATTAACCAGAGAGAATCCTCAGCAGTGAGCAGAGAGTCCATATGAAAAGCTAGTGGCTAAAATTGGCAATTAAAATCACCTCCTATCGCCATCCTAGTATTCGGGGGAACTAGATCAATAGGCGTAGAGAGCATGCCTCTGGTCTTGGATTCCTATGTAATGGTGACCAGGACGGGAATAGATATTAATAAAAGCAATTTTAATCAAAGCGCTAAAAGTAAGGAGGGTACACTGGATATCATCCGACGAAGTGGCCAGCAGTTCCACAGTGCAGTCCAGGTGAGTTGCAACCCACTTGCCTACCCCTCCCGATGGTCTACCTCTACCTCCCATAGTAGCTAGCACATCAAATGTTGCAAACACCCTCATGGCGGAGTCAACAAATTGTATCCAGTCAGGGTTAGGAAGTTTGTTTTTATTAACAGCAATGTTCCACGACAACACCCTCAACTGGAGGGCCAGACTCGCGATGGCATCTTACGCAGTGGGACTTGCAGTGTTTGGGGCTAACATGGACTCCTGCTCAATCAGGGTGTTTGATGTTTCCACTTGTGGTATAAAACTATTCGAAGCTCTGGATGTAGTTATAGGTTCAGAGGAGTAGGGAACTTGATTTTTTAATAATCATGAGGAAACACCAACGGGGGGCCTTGTGGTCCCAGCTGGGCTTCGTGCTGGGGTGCCTTTGATATATCATGTGTCACACCAGCAATATTTATGGTCTGTAACCCAATAGTATTTAGATTGGGCTCTCTATTGGGCCCCCCCTGGTCCCAGTCTAGGAGAATTATCAGATGAGTCAATCCACATCTTCAAGGGCCCCAAACCTATTAGCTACTGCAACATTATACTGGGTTCGATAAGATTGGCCAGATGTAAAAAGGGGTTGGAGCCAGTGAGTTGGAGCTCTAGTGCCTGGGGTCCATGGTGGTGGGTATTTACAGGCATAAAAAAAGTCTAATGTGTGTAATTGTATCCCTGTGGGTGATGAATGACAGCTGGCAAACTGACATGCCAAATATTGGACTGTCCGTGGGTTACTAAAGTTGATGACTATACAGTTACCATTAATTGGCTTAGAGTTCTTACCAACCCAACTCACTCTTCAAACCAGTAACATCTCACCCGCCCTAACCTAGGGAAATTGGCCATGGCTGGTGAGCCAAAAGGGGCACTTATTTCTTAATTCCAACTGTGTTTCTTCTGCCTAGATTTTATTTCGGGTACACCAGTCAAAACTATAACATAAGGGAGTGAGGCTGGGGTAGATTGATTGTTGGCAAGGCCGGAGAGTCCAAGCCAGGGCCCTCGCTATGTGCTAGAATGGGGCAGTCCTGTCTTTCGTCTGAACAGTGTGTACTGGTACGTCTCTGCATAAGCCTCCCTGGTTCGGGGCGGGAAGGGAGTGTGATTGTTAACGTTAATGTTGCAAACCCCGGTCTTATCAGCATTCATAGAAGGTGGGCAGGTGGACTAGAAAGGGGTACACATCTTGGTAATGGGGATTGCTCTGTACTAGCGGTCTGTGGACTGTAATCTTTCTTCTCTGCTGGATCCAACAATGTATTAACCAGAGGATTATTTAGTGGCCGCTGGTTCGATTCCCAAGATGGAGCGCCAGTTCTTCTTTAATAATGGCTCTCATCTGTGCCTCTAGTTCTACTACCAAACTCCTCACCCACAAGGGGGAGTCAGGATTTTTATAGGAATTGGAGGGGATTTGGCTACTCGTCCCGGTCTAACTTGATCGCCCTCACTGGTGCTAATTTCTAGACAGTTTTTTTGATTGGACCTTTCCCTTTGTCCGTTTTCTGTCTCGCAGCTTTGGGTAAAGTAGTGTTTATTCTACCTTTACGAGTTTTTGGATTTACTGGGGAAGGTTGTGGGGGTGATATCAATGACCCACTATATCCAGATAAGGAGTTTAATCGACTAGGAGTCGATTATAAACTAGTTTGTACAAAAGATGGTGGTTGAGTGGGTTTGGGGAAAAGATCTGGGGTCAAAGAAAGCCGCCTTTCAGTTAGCTCAATTTCGGTTGAGACTACCCCAATAGTTCTCTGGAGCATCCTGTCAATAGAGGTTTGGGGCAGTGGGGCCGGTATTAGTACCGGGGGATTTTTTTGGGGTACACAGCCACGCTTCCAATATCTGAAAGATAAAAATTGGATAGGTACAATCCTAGGCAAAATCTAACCCCAGTAGAAAATGAGGTGTGGCCAATTTAGAATTTAAGCGTCAAAAGGGGATGTAAGCATAGGCCAATAAATACAGATTGGTGAGGCAAAGCCTCAACCCAAAAGAGCAAAGGTGCAAAGTACTTGATATAGTTAGCAGCAAGGAGGGCATGTAAACACAGACCAAAGCGTACAAGCTACTGAGGCTAAAAATACACTAGGCCAAAGGGGAAAAGTGCAACGTGCTTAATATGTTTAGCAGCAAAGAGGGCATAGACCAAAGTGTGCTGGCTACTGAGGCTGAAAATACACTGCCCAATGGGGAAAAGTGCAAGGTGCTTAATATGTTTAGCGGCAAAGAGGGCATGTAAACATAGACCAAAGTGTGCTGGCTACTGAGGCTAAAAATACACTAGGCCAAAGGGGAAAAGTGCAACGTGATTAGCATATTTAGCAGCAAAAAGTGCATGTGAACATAGACCAAAATGTACAGGTTACTGAAGCTAAAAATACATTGACCCAGGAGGCAACAGTATGAATTGCTTAGGGTAGTTTTGACAGCAAAAAAAGTGCGTGTAAGCCAATTACAGTCATTAAAATAGGTAATACAATGTCCCTGTTTAGATGTAAAACAAGTCCCAGGGTGCTTCCTCAGGCCACGCTGTATTATAAGAAAGTTGATAAATGTATGTCCAGTCAATTGTGGTGAGTGCTAGAGAGAAAAAAGGGAACAATAAAGGAAGACTCACAGTACCTGTCAGCCGTCACTAATAGAGCACAGGAATGTGGACCCTTGAAGATGTAAGAGGGGTGGCCCTACCCTGCCTCTTCCTGGCTAGGATGGGCAAAGATGGGCCCGCCCAGGCCCGGCCCGGGCACGCCCATGCGCGTCCCCGCTGCAGGAGGTCTGCTCGCTATTTGATTTGCCTCCTGGTGCCGCAATGAAGCGATCTGCAAGGGTCAACCAGCGCCCGCTGGGAGTTGTAGTCTTTGGGAGCCGTTCCCGTCACTGCGTGGCCCGGTGGAAAGTGAGCCGATGAGCCGTTCCCCTCACGGCTGGAATGAAGGCCAAAGTGGTGAAGGAAGAAGCAGTTCCCCTCACAGCTGTAACTGCAGTTTGGTGAGCATGTCCCGCGCTACGGGAGGTCTGCTCGCTATTTGATTCGCCTCCTGGCGCCGTGATGACGCGATCTGCAAACGTCAGCCAGCGCCCGCTGGGAGTTGTAGTCTTGGGAGCCGTTCCTCTCACGGTGTGGCCCGGTGGAAAGTGAGCCGATGAGCCGTTCCCCTCACGGCTGGAATAAAGGCAGAATTGGTGAAGGAAGAAGCTGTTCCCCTCATGGCTGTAACTGCAGGCTGGTGAGCACGTAGGAGGATTAGTGGTCAAATCTATGTTGCTGTAAAAGGGCTTAACATCTTGGGGTGGTAACACCAAGGTTTATTCGTAATGATCCTTAAACCCGGTACTGCTGAACAAGTTCTTGTACTCTCTGAAGATCAACAATTGTGCAGGTGGAAGGAACAGTTTCCCTCTGTCTTTGGAGAAAGTTTAGGAACCATACGGGGTTTCCGACACAAAATAATAGTCAAGGATGGGCCCTTCCTGTTAAACATAAAATGAGGGGTGTACCTTTCAGTGTGAGAGACGACCTTGAGAGAGAACTCAAGTCCCTGTGAGATCAGGGGATCATCGAGCCTTCGGAGTCTTCACTCTGGCTTTCGCCTTTGGTGGTTGCACATAAAAAATGTGGGAAGTTGCGTGTTTGCGTGGACTTGAGGTCTCAATAAGGAGATCTGGGTCGACTCTCACCCTCTGCCAAACAATTGTGATCTTTTTTCCAGGGTTAGGGGGTCCAGATACTTTTTGAAGCTGGATCTGGCCAGCGCATATCACTCGATTGACCTGGATCCTACATCTCGTCCCCTCCTCAGAGCATTGTGTCACCCCTAGGCACATTTCAGTACGAATGGATGCCGTTCTGACTCGCTTCTGCGGCTTCCATTTTTCAAAGAGTTATACAAAACATGTTGGGTGGAATTAGTGGGGTTCTTGTCTTCAAAGACAATGTTTTGATTCACTCTAAAGACATCCTAACACACAATGTATTACTTGGAAGAGTGCTTGATATTTTTAAGAATCATGGGGTGGTTGTAAAATCTGAAAAGTGCAAGTTTCTCAGTGATGAGATTGAATATTTGGGTCAATTGATCTCTAGTGAAGGATCAGACCTAAACCAGGCCTGTTAGATGCCATCACCCAAGCCTCTGCACAATCAGATAAGTCTGGAGTCAAGTCTTTGCTTGGATTACTGGACTACTCTTCCAAGTTTGTTCCGAAATATGCTTCTCTGGTACGTCCGATTAGTTGTCTTCTTTGCAAGGGTGCAACGTTTGCATGGACTAACGATTGTGAGTCTGCTTTGTGTTGTGTAAATACTTACCTCATCAGCAGTGGGCCACTGAAACCTTTTGATCCCAATCTCTCCTCATGGATAACAGTTGACGCTAGTCAAGTGTGCCTGGGAGCTGTTTTAACTCAAGACACATTTAAGGGAGAAATTAGTCACTTTTGCTTCTAGAGTCCTGAGAGATGCTGAGTTGCAGTATTCTGTAACTGAGAAAGAACTGTTGTCTTGTTTATGGGTGATTAAAAAATTCCGCCCTTATATCAGATGTTTTACATTGAAAACCGACCATAAACCCCATGTTAGCATTCTTGGTTCTTGTACTGGAAAGTCATGCTCTCCTTGAATTCTCCGAATGGTATCTCGACTCATGCAGTACCAGTTCGATGTTGTGCACATTTCGGGTGGAAGAAATCTCAGAGCAGATTATTTGTCCTGCTTTCCCTTAGATGTTATCAAGGGTGAGGGCGTCTTTACTTAAGTTGGAGAAGAAGACTCTGATGATTGTCTTGTAGCGTCTCTTGACCATCCTGTACATGGTCTTGATACTGTTGATGGCTGGGTAAGGGCTCTCAGTGAATATGAAGTTTTACAAGGCGTGTTTGGGTTCGTCAGGTCAGGTTGGCCCAGAGAGCGTGTTCTTCCTCAGTCTCTAAAACCTTTTTGGAAGGTGGAATCTGAGATTTCTCTAAAGGGGGTGTGTTATTACATGGTGATAAGCTTATTGCCCCACAGAGCCTCAGAAGAAACATTACTACTAAGGCCCACGAGGGTCATTTAGGAACCACTCTCACCAAGTGATGGGTTCATGAGTTTTTCTGGTGGCCCTCGATGGACAATGATGTGAATGAACTTGTTGATGCGTGCTCCATTTGTCGTTCAGCTGATAAGGGTTTGAAAGTGTCCATTCCTCCCCATTTCCTATTGAATGTCCTTCTGAACCATGGTCTAAGGTGGGGTTAGACATCATGGGGCCTCTATAAATTTTACCTGGAGGTTGTTGTTTTATCTTAGTACCTATTTATTATGCATCAAAATGGCCTGAAGTGAAACTTGTTAAGGACATTTCTACTGCCATTGTTGTCTCTTTTTTGAAGGAAGTTTTTATGAGAGAGGGGTTTCCTGATACTGTGGTGACGGATAATGGTACTCAATTCTCCAGTACAGATTTTGAATCTTTCCTACCATTATGCCACATTAGACATGTCAAAAGTACTCTCTATCACCCACAATCTAACGGGCTCATTGAGTGTATGAACTGGATCGTGGGGGGATTGTATTAGGTGGGCTCGATCCTGTAATTGGGATATTTCCAATTCACTTGGTAGTATGCTCTGGTTTTACAAGACCACCCCCCACTCCACCACTAAAGTCTCTCCTGTTGAGCTTTTGAGAGGAAGAAGAGCCAATACAAACTGTAAGCCAGCCTGGATGAACAAATGGTTGAATTCTGTTCCTGATGTCGACAGTCTTATGAAGTTGGTTTGAGAGAATGTTTCCAATTCTCAAGTTAAACTAAAGTCTTGGTTTGACAACAAGAAGGCGGTGAAAACTCTCCCAGTGGTCATAGGGGATCTTGTTTGCATGAAATCTCCTTTCCATGTAAAGAAGGGTGAGAGAAAGTTTAGTCTCCCCATTTCTGTCACCAGGGTAGGAAGGAATGCTGTACACATCCTCATCAACTTCTTCTCATGTTGTTGAATTTGCAAGACCAATTGGTGTCTCCCTTAAAAGGAGCACAAGATGAAGATCTGTACTGAATAGATACCGAGTTTGAAATGTTAACAATATTAAGAATTGAACCTAATAGATACTGTGTTTGAAATGTTGAATATACCATCTTGTAAAAAAAATCCTCTCTCTTGTTTTGATTTTCTCTTTCTTTTCATTTTCTCTTTCCTTTAGTTCATTTCTTTTATTTTACTGAGAAGGGGGTATATGTTGTATCTTTAACCTTCTGTGCAACTTTGCTTTGCCTCTGTCTAAGTCTTCTCATCTAGAATGTTTGCCTGTAGCCTAGTTGCCATGTTATTGGTTCTATGATTCAAACTGTGTGGGAGCTGTTGGAGCTGGATGTTAACCACCCTGCGCTCTCGTCTGCTGAGTAGCTAATTTGGATTAAACTTCATTACAAGAATTACCTACGTCTACTGAGTCGCTCACTACAAAAATGAACTTACCTTTTCTCTTTTTAAGAGGAGGCAGTGGTCCATGGGACCACTGCCTCCTCTTAAAATGTTTTAACATACATTCCCAACAGGAAAGGGGTCCTTAGAAGCACTGCATCAGTGATGGGACATACATATTTGTTTGTAACGTTCGGAGTATTTCTACTGGGTGCCTAAAACCTGATGACCACATAGATTATTTGGTCCTCAGAGAAATCATGACACATTGGAATAATTAACGAGTGCCCATTCAGAACTTTTTGAAAACCTGTGTTTCTTAACCAATCAATTCAATAAATTGTAAAATGCACAACTTGGCTGCATCTGGTACACATATTAAGGGGATGGGAATTATCCAAAACCCCTTGTGTAATAAGGGACCCACAACCCACATTTCAACCGGTTACAGAATTCAGCAGCTACCACATAATGTGATCCTTTTCCTGCAAATGTTTTAGGGAACAAAATTATGTTTTAATTCTAAGCTTATAAAGGTAAACAAAGAAATAAAATACACCAGTCAACTGGATAACTTGATTCACGATGTGGACTTCAATATTGTACTTTTTATACATCATTCATAGTCTTTCCCCCTAATTGTTTTTCAAATCGATTTGGTCTTTGTAGAGTTATACTATAAATAGCATGTCCATGGCGTATTTGTAAATTGCCATTGCAAATATAGTACACATAAACAACATTTGCTCCGGCACACGGACGTTATTTGTACCCAGTTTAGAACAGAAGCGCAAATAGATGGGTAATAAAGTGCACAAACTGGACAATTATTTTATAACCGGTACAAGACTTGAAACCGGTGCAAATATATTTGCTCGTGTTTTTAGCAGTTGTCCCACTATTTAAATAACAATCTAAGGGTGAGACGTACGACCCAATTTTGCATGCACAAACGGGTTTGCGACCCTTTTGTGCATGCCAAATACAAAAGGGCCATCTACTAACCCTATTTGGCGAATCACAATTTATTTGCAACTCGCTAAATAGGATTAGCGACTCGCTATTAGGAATGGGCGTTCCGAGGGCGTGCGTTACAGCGAGTCTGAGCCCTATGTATGACTGTGCAAAACAGTCGCAGTTTACGAACCCTTCTCAGAAGGGTGATAAAGCACTCACAAAAGGGAAGGGGTCCCCAGGAGACGCCTACCCCTTTGTGAATGCAGGGTAAAATATGTTTTTAGGGGCAGGCAGTGGTCCCAGGGACCACTACCTGCCCCTAAAAAATGAAACGAAAATGTTTCATTTTTCTTTTTTTAAATGCATCCTGTTTTCCTTTAAAGAAAACAGGCTGCATTTAAAAACTAAAAAACTGCTTTAATTAAAAGCAGCCCCAGACATGGAGGTCTGCTGAGCCCAGCAGGCCACCATACCTGGGAGAGCCAGCCATTCCCAATGGGGTCGCAAACAGTGTAATTTGTCGCAATTTGCAAGTCGCAAATCACAATGGTCGTACATCTGGTACTAGGTTTCAATACTAACAAGTTCTGAACTTAGATCTCTTTGTAGTAATTTCTGTAGGAAGGAAAGAAACCTCTTCCATTGGATACAGTATTAACCTTGGCAGATATTTAAAGTGTCATTACAAAAAGGCAGGAAGAGAAAAGTACACAGACATGGGCATTTACACACCGTTCTCCTTGTTTAAATGTTTGTTAAACCTCAGACGGCTCGGCATTAAATATTAATGATGATAGTTTTCAATAGCCTTGAACTAATTGTGCGATACTTGATGTTAAAAATGTACTGCATACATTATCAATAATTCAGCCTCAAACTAAGAATCCAACTGAGTTCATCAAGTCCTTCTTAAAATCGTTTGATCATTATAGCGACATGCAAGATAAAATTCCAATTAAGACGAAACGAAGTTTGAGATAATCGTGTTCCCCGTTTTGGTACTCCAAATTCATAATTTAATTCCGAGCTTGCTTTGAAAAGCGAGGGATTAGAGCAGAGACCGTAAAGCCACTGCACCTCAAAGAATATTTCTTCAAATTATGCAGACGCTCCATTCTATGTTACAAATCCGCAGGTTTCATTTTAAGAACTCTCTTATATAGTTCACCAAGGATTTGTAACATACCCTAGATTGATCTAGCAGCAAGCAAAAATTCACTTATTGCAGTTGCAGCATTTGTGACCATGGAGATTTTAAAAGGAGTTTTGAATGGTTTAGCGCTCCACTGAAAACAATCCAGTGGCTCAGGGTTAATGATAGGTGGTGTATACCTTCTCCTCCATTTCAACGCTTGTCTGTGTGGTTCTCCCTGTAATTTAAAACAGTCTTCCGTAGTGGATGTAATGTTATAAAAACCCTTCTAGCCCTTCTGCCTCCAACTATACAAGTCGTTGAAGGCCCTCACCCCTGTTATAGGCCCTTGCCAGTAGCTTGGTCCTATATCTTGGGTTCAAGGAAGTCTTTGACAATTGGTAAAGCCCTTAACTACTATAATATGAAATGGGCATTCCAAGTACTCGAGCCGCTTTTCCACTTGCTCTACTACGTTTTTTGCTTGCTCTCGCTCTTGTCTGCCTGCCCCTTGGTCGCCCTGGTCTCTGCCATTTTCTGTTGTATTGCATTGCCTTACCGCTATCTGCCTTATTGTAAATCCGTATAGTTGTGCAATACTGTTCCCTGTCTCTTTGACTGCTCGTTGCTATTGCTCTGTTTTAGTGTAGATATGTACTGTTGTGCATTACTGTGCTGTTTGCCTGCTCATAACTACTTTTGCTCTGTTTCAGTGTCTGTTTTGCTTCTTTCCCTGGCGTTAACAGTTTAGTATCAGTCTCGTTGTCATTATACTACTTTTTCCCCTTTTTGTTCTTCTGTACTTGCCAATCCTTTTTGCTACTTCCTGTCCACTTCCCACTGTCCTCATCCCACGCCTTTCCCTAGACTTACTTAATGGAGGCAGCACTACGAGGTCGTGCGCAGTGAGCATGCCACAGGTGCGCCACCTGCATGTCAAATGCAAGCCTATCTGTGCCCGCCCGTGCCTTGGCTGCACTACTCGCAGATACACCCTTCTGACTTCAGAGACCTGGACCCCGCAACAACAACTGCTGCCGCACCTTCCCATGCCCTATTATAGGACCTTTCTACTGTCGGCACAGTCTCTTCTCATCCAACACCAGAGCACCCGCACGTACAACGACCACCTCCACGCAGACCACGACTGCTTCAGACCAACTCCACTACCTCCCGCTCTATGCATGATCACTCTGCAAGCAAACCACCGAGATCTCGGATTATATCACCTCCCTGTCCCCACGTCATCTTTCTCAACGAAACCTGGCTGAACCCCGCATCCACACCTGACATCACCTCTGAAACACTCAATGGATACAAGATAACGCATCTGGACCACACTTAACAAACACGAAGGTAGAATTGCCATCCACAAGCAAACTATTCACTGCACCACCCAGCAGAAGACACCACTCCGTCATGGAACACCTCACCTTCCAACTCCAAAACGACAGCAAAACCACGATCAGAGGCACTCTTGTCTCCATACCTCCGAGATCTCGCCCATCTTTGGTGATGCCATCCCCAAATTTAGTAAGTAAAAAAATCATTATTTCACTGCAATTCTGCGTCATAAAAGCACATGTAATATAAACCAATAAACATATGTTCATAAACTAAAACAACTCATATTACATTGAATTTGACAAAACATAAAACAGACAGCTAGCATCAGTAAATTGTAAAGAGCATACAAAAAGAATTGCTTAGATGGATACTAACAAGCTCCTAAAACGTTACACCTTTCCGTATTTTAAAAGCCTGCCATATAAATAAAAGATACACAATTGATGGATGAAATGCAGAAAAAATCAAAACATTCACCCCCAGTCAAGAGATCTGGGTTGACCCCTTCCCTGTGCCGCGAATCCCGCCGCAGCGCGGGAGGGGGGCTAGGGGGTGAGCACGGCGCTTCGGTGCTCATGACGACTCCACACCGTCATGAGTCACGGGCGGCGCCTGCTCATGACGGCATTGTTCTGTCATGACCATGCCCGCTCATTAATTCGCCCGCACAGGTGGGGAATTAGTGCCACGTGGGAGGAGCGGCGGCGGCATTACAGCTCCACGCCGTCATGAGCACACGCCACCCGTGGCTCATGACGGCATGTAAACAAGCATCCTAGGACCAGTTTCGGGGTTTCAACCCTCTTCAGCCAGGATAGCTTGAATCCAGTGGCACAGTGAGCCCGGGGCCCACATCTGAGCATACCCGGCGCACTTAGGGCGAGGAAGCAAAAGACACACAATTGATAGACGGAATGCAGAACAAATCTAAACATTCACCCCTAGTCAAGAGATCGAGGTTAAATCCATCATATTTTGCTCACCATGCCACCCCAGTTTAGACCTGTCCATATGCAAATCAGCCTAGACCCTGTGCCTCATGGAACAGTCCAGCCCGAACTGCCAAGCCAGGTCCTCCCTGGACCGGAAACAAGCATCCTATGACCGGTTTCGGGGTTTCAACCCTCTTCAGCCAGGATAGCTCAATTCCAGTGTCACAGTGAGCCCAGTACCCACGTCTGGGCATACCTGGCGCACTTAGGGCGAGAAAGCAAAAGACACAATTGATGGACGGAATGCAGACAAATCAAAGCATTAGCCCACAGTCAAGAGATCTTGTTTCCAATCCAGGGAGGACCTGGCCTGGCAGTTCTGTCTGGACTGTACCCATGGGGCACATGGTCCAGACTGATTTGCATATGGCTGGGTCCAAACTGGGGTGGTGTAGTGGGCAAAAGAACAATGGATTTAACCCAGATCTTTTTGACTGTGGGAGAATGTTTGCATTGTCAGCATTCCACCCATCATTTATTTGCTGTAACACTTTTTGCCCTAAGTGGGATGGGTATGCCCAGACGTGGGTCCCTTGCTCACTGTGCCACTGGATTCAAGCTAGTCTTGCTGAAGAAGGGTGACATACCCTGAAACCGGTCCCCGGATGCTTGTTTCCGGTCCAGGGAGGACCTGGCCTGGCAGTTCAGTCTGGACTGTTCCCATGGGGAATATGGTCAAGACAGATTTGCATATGGCTGGGTCCAAACTGGGGTGGTGTGGTGGACAAAAGAACGACGAATTTAACCAAGATCTTTTTGACTGGGGGAGAATGTTTGTATTGTCAACATTCCACTCATCATTTGTTTGCTGTAACACCAATTGTTAAGTGGCATGATACATGAGGGCCTCAGATATTATCACTCAATTAACTGATAGACTCTCTGCTTTACGATAATTCAAAATTACATGCTATATCTAATGAAAGAGGAACTCAATTGACAGTTTTCATGAAAATATTTATTGTGCCCAAAAAAAAGAATGAGATAATGTAATTCATTAATTATCCTGTCCCAAACAAGAACTTTTTAAGAAATACTCCATTGCAGACTCCTTGATTTCTTCCTATTGACAGATTGTAGAGTGATGGCTGACATCTTTCAAAGGTGGAACAAAATCTATGGAATAGTGTAGACTTTTACACTGTTGCAGATTTAAAAAATATTATGGCGTGGATAACCCGGGCTGAGTTGGGTATTTTGAATAAAAACATAGGTCAAAAGCTTTGGTTTTTAAAAGTCAAGAATGTTTTACATTTGTATCCTGCATGTTTGAAGGAGAAAGTTTGTAGTATTTAAAAATTATGTTTGGATTAAAACTATGCGGTGCTGACAATTTGTATGGGGGTATTGGCGGAAGAGAATGTTCCGCTCCTGATCAACCATTTTTTAAGAGTACAAAAGAAGACCAGATTTAAGGTTACACCTAAGGTATGGGTAGAATCAAGTTCATGCAGTTGTACATTATTTACAGCAGCCAATTTCAGGATAATGGATTTTTCTTCATGTTGGCTTTGGCATTATACCCCTAACTTAATTAATACATTTTGGGCCATATGTAGGTGGCCCAAATACCGGTCGGAAATGGTGAAATTCGGTAAATTTCACCGTTACCGACCGGTAAATAGGCATGCGCGATGTAGGGAAGGATTCGGTAATTAGGAATCGGTAAATACTGATTCCTTATTACCGATTTCTAAATTACCGAATCTGAAGTACCGATTTCTAATTTACCGAATCGGTAAATGAGAAACGGTAAAAACGATAAAAGAGATGTAGGTAAAATCGGTAATATCGAATTTCATGAAATTCGGTATTTAGGAGTCGGTAAATAACACTGACTGAAAGCAGATGATAATCAGCTGCAGTGTATATAAGCAGTCCCAAAATGCAACAGTGTGATGACTATGGCGGCTTTCTATGTGATCGCAAGGCGGCTAGGCTACAGGCACCAGGAGTGAGGATCTGAAGACGGGAGGAGCCGTTTACAGGCAGCACATCACACTCTTCCAAATGACTGAGGCTGAGATCCATGAAAGGTACAGGCTACAACCCCACACCGTCCTGTGCTTGATAAGGGGCCTGCACCCACTCCTGGAGAACCCAACACCAAGGGCACACGCCATACCACCACATGTGGAGGTGCTCTGTAGCCTACCCCTACTTGCATCTGGCAGTTACCAGGGGGTGACAGCTGCGGTAGGTGGGGTTTCACAGAGTTCCCTGTCCCGTTTTTTAAGAAGTTCCTGGATGCCATGATGCAGAGAATGCCTACATTAGCTTCCCAAACACACAGGCAGAACTGCTGAAAACCAAGACAGACTTTTACCAAATGGCACAGTTCCCGTATGTCATAGGGTGTATTGATGGCACACACATTCCAATCTGCCCACCTGCAGCCACTGAGTATATCTACAGGAACAGAAAGTCCACACACTCAATAAATGTGCAGGTAATCTGCGATGCTGCCAACATAATCACCGACATTGTGGCCAAAATTCCGGGGAGCACCCACGACTCATACATCTTCCAGAACAGTGGGATCTACACACGCCTGGCTGCGGGAGAATTTGGAGAAGGATACCTGCTAGGAAAATCACTGTGACACACCCTGATAGATACTGTAGATGAATGAGTTTTGGTGTATGTAATTAATGGCACTCTCTTTCTCACCTAGGCGATAGCGCATATGCCGCACAGTCATTTATCCTTATTCCCTCCCTAAACCCATCAACCCCGAGTGAGAGACGATACAATGTGGCACACAAATCAACACGCAACATTGTGGAACGCACGTTTGGACTATTGAAAAGCAGGTTCTGCTGCCTGAACAAAAGCGGGGGCGCCCATCAGTACACACCCATCATCTGCTGCAAAATCAATTCAACTTGTGCTATGCTTCACAACCTTGCCACTAAGAAAGGAACAGAAGTTGAATTAACTGACTCTGAGGACGATGATGATGATGAATTTGCACAGCCAGAGCCCACCGCAGCAGGAGTGGCGCCAGTACCAGATGGAAGACAAAGACGGGCAGAGATCACTACACAAAGGGCTCAACCAACAGGGGGGGGGAAGCTTTTTCCTCTCTGGCTCCTAAGCTTTGGAACTCCCTTCCGCCTGATCTGATGGCACAACCATCTCTGGCTTTATTTCGCAAGGATTTAAAATCCTGGCTGTTCCGTGAGGTTTACCTCTAAGCTATGGACCCGGTAACTCTGAGACTTGCTGTTTTAATTTTTGGCTTTGCCTTGCGCCTTGATGCCCTTGGGCTAAGTTGCGCATTATAAATCTCGTTTCATTCATTCATTCATTCAACCAGCCAGTTCAAATTGTGACAACCCCAAGAGGATGTAATGGGTTACTTCACCCAATTAAGTGCACTAAGTGTAGGCTGCATCAGCGTCTGCGGCCACGCACAACACTGCTGGATGCCATCAGCTGTCTTCACTGGCTGTGGATCCAGTGCCAGCCCCATGCTGTCTGCTGCTCCTCCGGATGTCAGTTGCAGGGGGGTAATGCTGCTGCGACTGGTCGTCTCCTCGCTGTCACTCACATCCACAGCACCAGTATTAGCAGACTGAGTTGTCAGCAGAACTTCAAGTGCAGTTGTTACCTTGACCAGCCCCCTAGAGACATCACAGCTGCGGTGTGCCAGCCCCTCCTGCATGGCCACGGAGCGCCTGCAGACCAGAGAAGTGGTAATTGCTAGGCGGTTCACTGCCTTTGTATGATGTTCCATCCTCTGCTTCTCCCTGCGCCATGCTACCCTGTCCTCATCCAGTTTGCTGCACAGCAGAATCACTGACTGGGACATGTCCAGCATGCCCTCAGCCATCTCCTTCATGCCCTCAGCCAGCGTGGAGGTCATAGTGCTGATGCCTTTCTCAATGTTCCCCATGTTGTTGTTGAGGTGCTTCATTTGCCGCTGTAGAGACTGAATTGCTTTGCCTTGCAGGTGCTGCACCTTCACTATGTTTGCCTCCAGCCCTGCGAAGACACCATGATCCTCACCATGTGAAGGTGGACTGCTTTCCCGGGCCCTGCGGCGCCTGGCACCTGTGTGTGCTCTCTCAGAGTTGGACTGCAAACCAGCATTACTGCCATCCACTGGCACTGTTGATGTCCCCCCCCCCCTTGTGTCTTCTGAGGAGGACTCCATTTCCTGGAGCTTTATCAAACTTGCGATATATCTCGCCTGTGGACAGAAATTATACATTAGCTCAGTAGTCCGGCAGCCCTGTATAGCTATAATAAATTTACATTTCTGGCACACTATCCCAATGTCTTCTGCGTGATTATCACTGATGTGTGTCACATTCCTTGTTGTTCAGTGTGATTACTATCATGATAGGTGTTTCACTGACTACATCTCCCATAATGCATTGCTGGTCTTTACAAAAACCTTTACTGGAGTGGGATTCACACAGCCTAATTGGGGATTTGGGATAGGGAAGGGGGGTGCACAATGCTGTGCATGCTTCTTACCTGGTTTGGAAGCAGCTCTGGCTGAGCTGTCTGCATCCCCGATTCCACAGACACTTTCTAGCTCTATGGTGGACTCCACAAGCTGCTCCAGTGCAGACAGGGCAGGTGCCCTGTTCCTTCCTCCTCCTGTCTGGCTGGCTTGTATTTTGTTCTCCGCCATCTTCTTTGTGGTGATGCTCCTGATGTCATACCACCTTTTCTTAAGCACTTCAATGTCCCGGGGGTCACTCCTATGGCATTCACCTGTGCCTGAATTCCCAGCCAGATCTTCCTTTTTTCTGATTCAGCCACGTGCAAGGACTGCTTCCCAAACAACTTGGTATGTTGTTTTACCACCTCCTCAACCAGGACCTGCAGCTCCCTTGCGCTGAATTTCAGCTTCCTCTTTCTTTCACCTCCTTCTCTTTCTGTGCCCTGGCTAGCCATTGTGCAAGTTTTGCAGGGAAAATTCACCCAGTGGCTCAGTTGTTCTCCTCTGCACTCCCATCCTCTCCAGAAGGTTCTGATTGAGTGCACCTGCATGGATGTTGCCACTTCCTGGTTGGGAGGGGTGGCGGATGCACAGGATTGGCTGATTCCTCAATTGCTGGTGTTTCGAATTTCCGATTCGGTAATTTACGAATCGGTAATATTTACCGATTCAGATATACCGATCAGTATTGAGGATTCGGTAAACATTTTCTGATTTTTACCGAATCGGTAAATATTACCGAGTTTTTACGTACATCGGAAATACCTATATCCAATAACTATAAATAGATGCTTTAGATTCTATCTGGAGGGAAATGGGGGTTTGGTTTCATATCATTGTCACACATGACTAGACCAGTAAACTGCCTATCTAGGTGTTGGACTTGGCCTTCTCTGCAGGGTCACCCACAAACGTTTTGCCTTTACCCCTCCTGTTTTCTGAACCCGTTTTGTAGGTTTTTAGGACTTGCCCTTTTTAGCTCTGTGAACCAGTGCTAAATTGCATGTGCTCTACCCTTTAACTGTGGTAGAATGCTACTAGTGGACCTGCAGCATGTATTGTGGCACGTGTGTAGCCATTTAAATTGTATCTCAGTCCTGCCATTACAGCCTGTGCACAGTCTTCAACTGCCTATGTGACTTGTCAAAATTAAATTTCTACAAGGTCTTAACCTTCCTTTTTAATAAATATAAGCCACTCCTAGGTAGACACTAAACAGATCATAGATCATAGTGCATTGTATTTAAAAAGTTGGATATGTACTTTTAAGTTGTGCATGGCCTGGTATTGAAAAAACTCATTTTTCACTACTGCAAAGTTTACCGCTTCCATAGGAATACATTGGGTTAACTTATTACATTAAGTAAGTGATAATGTTTGATTGGGAGTAGGCAGGAGTGTCCTGTTTAAAATGTAAGTTAAAACCCTCTTTAATGGTAGTTAGATTTCAAGTCACAATTATGAAAATGACACTTCTAGAAAGTTGGCATTTTCTTATTTAACCATTTGGTGCCTGCTGCCTGTATCCTGGGTTCCTGACTAGATGTAGTTGGCCGTTGTCCTTTGTTTATTCCTTCTAGACAGTGTCAAAGAGGATGAATGGGTGTTGGCAGGATTGGCCGTCCTGACATGATGGGTGGGGGGGGGCATGGCTATTACGTAGCATACTTGTACTTCAAAAGGGCTTCCTGCTGCATTCTCAAAGAACTTCATAAAAGACTTTTGTCAATCCAGACATCCTAGGACCAAGGCAGGGAGGAAGGAAATCCCAGAACCATCTATGGGGGGGAACTCCAGAACTCAGTGACTCTAAGGGTTAGCTGGCTGACAGCCTGTTCTGAGGTACAGGGACACAACAAACTCCAGAGACCTCCCTGCAACTGCCCAGCTGGCCTACAGCACTGGACCTGCCTGAGCCCTGCTGACCTCTGCTGGAGTGAGTTCCTGACCCCCAAGAAGTACCTTTCCAGGTCTTGGACCCTTGACTGGCATCAGAGAGAACTTTTCCTGGCCTAATTGAAGATTCCATCAAATCCAGTGTTGAATCCGATGTAGGAAGACACAAAGCCCAGCAAAGCCTCGCGGCACAGCTGAAAGCTTTATCGGAACTGATGCAGAGCGACGCAAAGCCCCAACAATTCTCGCCACACATCCTCATCAGAACAGACATCACAAAGCCTTAAAAGCTGCACTGGGCAGACCGCGCACCAAGGACATAAGGTATAATCCTCAGCAGGCCAAACTTGGTCATGTGCTCTGCCTATGCTCTATCGTGATGAGCCTGAAATTGCGACTTTGTCCTGTCCAGTGTGACCATATACTCTTAGTTGGTCATTTGCACCTTTTTGTGCGACTTTCATCTAAAGTTTTAAAAATAGAATATCTATAGTTCTACTGATTGGACTTTTGTAGTGTTGGTCTTGAATTATTTAATAAATCACAATCTATTTTTCTGAATTGGATTGGTATTTTTATTGTGTTGTATTTTCACATTCTTACTGTAGTGTGCTGCATAAATACTTTACATTTTGCCTCTAAATTGAGCCTAAATGCTGTGTGCCAAGCTACCAGAGGGTTAAGCATAGGATAATTTATTACGCTTTGTTGTTTACGTTGACCAGGACTACATTTTGCTGCTTGAGAAGGATAAATACCCTCCTCAACCAATATTGTCATTTTTCAATCTAGGTTTTGTAAGAATTAGCACCTTTTCTCTGGGGAAATTTACAAACTTATTCCATGTAATCACTGCAGATTATCTAAGAAAATCCTGTTTATCAGTAGCAGAGTGCTACTTTGTATTTATTGCAATGTTTGTAGCATACTTGTTGATACTTCAATTTTGGAACTCCACAGAGATACCCATTTTTCTTCATTTATAGCAAAATCTGAGTTGAGTTACATTTTGTGAGTTTAGAATTAATCAGACAGCAAGATATGAAAGAATTTGATATATGATCTCCCTGATCTGAATTAAGGTTTATATTAGAGAAGTGATGAAATACAATGTGCAATAATATAACGTGCAATAAGGGTGACTTGTCTTTTGTAACTCTGGAAGCTAGTTGATTTCTTCTTCAACCTCCAGTGGTGGTCATAAATGAATTTGGTTAATTTAAATAGGCATTTATATGTACTTATGCTATGTGATGTGCGTTTTCTTTTTTTTGTAATTTAAGATCGCTATTTGTCTTTCTAAGTGTATTTTTTTATACAACTAAAATAAAATAAATACAAAATAAAGAAATTTAATAGGATGTATATAGACTCATGAAGCATATTTTAGGCTGCAGAATAGGTTTCCTCAAATCAAAGCAGAGGACAAATAAGAAATGCTTTGTAGCTTCATATTTACATTCCAAGATTGTATGTGAAAAACTCATGTACAGAAATATGGTCTAACTTAAATATCTTGCCCTCAATACTGTATACAAAAATATCATCTTGTCTGGATGCTGTATGATTGACTCTATAGGGGCAATATTTTTGTAGATTGTATTTAGGGCATAATATATAAGGAGGCGACATTCTGACAATTATATTTTGCTATAGGCAATAGGTTTTCTGAAAAGGGAACTTTTGATTATTTGAGTTGGAATCTGCTCCAACATATTCTTCAAGACCTCACTAACTGGAAGACAGACAGACAAGTTGACTAATTAAGGTACAGTGCAGACATGCTCACTGTTTAATTAACCTTTGCCTCTGCATTCATGTGGCTCCATCTGCGGGACTGCTGTCCTGTCAAAGTTTAGACTAGACCTGTGAATCCAACTGATGGTACCCTTGCACATCTGTGTGATTAGTACATCGTGCCTTGCATTGCTTGCTTCCTGTGTAATTCATTAATGCCCTGCCTTTTTTTTTGTTGATATTTGTACATCTTACCAATTTGGCTTAGGGGCTGATTTAGAGTTTGGAGGGTGGGATACTCCATTAGAAACGTGAAATATATCATACCAGACATATTAAAAGAGCAACTGGATATAATGTACTTGTAATACAGAGGCCTGAATATCTGTTACATTTGTGATGGAGTAATCCATCAGCTCAACTCTAAATCAGTTACTTAGTGTCCTGCATTATATTTGATGTACTAATTTGAATAAACTGCTCAATGCCCACACAATAGTATTGACCCAACACCATGATGGACTCCAAACACACTGACTCATTGATTGTGCCCAGGAGAGCCATGCTTTCACTCTTACCCACCACAAATTCCCCAAGAAAGCTCCTCATCTCATCAGATACTACATTTCTCTGAAAACTGATCAGTCACCAAAGCAATGTCATGCTGATAGGCCACGTCACTGGCAACAACACTAGCTTTTTGACACTACTTTGATACTCTATTCTCTCTGCATTTCTCTGACTTTTCATTCATTCATAGACCGTAAAGACACAGTGACACCAACTGCCTCCCTCATTCAGTGATAGTGCAAGCCCTTTTTCAAAAAACACACGCTATTCTATTCCTGGAAGTCTATGAACTTACACTTGAATGTACCGCCATCACAGTACATGATCTATTCACATTGCTTTTAGCATTGGTCTACCAGGCAACCAACACACCTCCAATGCCTACCTTTTCCAAGGATCTCAACTACATCTTAATTTTAGCATCTCTGTCTATCCAGTTGATCATCTTTGATTATTTTAAATTTGACTTCCAAAATCTCCATCAGCCCACTCTTTTTATTCAAGTCCTCCACAACCACTCTTATTACACTCAATTATAATAAACCTCTTCTTAAATGCATTCATTCAAACACACATGTTATCATCACCCTAACTTCCTTCCCAGTTACAAATTCTCCATAGCACTTAGCTTCATCCCAGGACATATATGACTACACTATGAACATGTGACTGTCTTTCACTCCTGTTGGATTGACCGTTTCAATAAGACACCCCAGCCTTGGGAGCATTCTTTTTCAATGTTGCAGCTTGTCTTGCCCCACTATGATCAGCTTTTAGCCTTACAGCACAACCTTAATATGTACCCTAGAAAATCAATGGCAAACTCATGCCCATTAGAAAGAAAAACTCCTGAGCCCCTGTTCAATTGGTTTTCTAGTTATCCATCCTCTTTAAAGTGGGTATACTTTGGCAATCTAGATGTTGCCCCCTTCGGTGCTGAGAAGCAATATTCACCCTAGTTCAGTTTTCTGATCTTCATTCAACCCCATGACTGCATTTCTTCCATCCTTAAATGTCTGAACCCTATAACGCTTTCAAACAGTAGACCACCATCACAATGCTTCCAATCATTCCTTCATTTGGCACAGCTGCCACTGCATTACACAATTTGCATAATGTCTTTCCAATTTGTAAATTCTGTTTCCTGGTGCACATCAGTCTCTCCACCCAGTGCCATAAAAGTGGACTTTCCACCCGCTTTATTATTAGGACCTTTCTATTTACATCATATCCCTCTGTGATGTTTTTTCTAATTTTATTACTCCAGTCAACTATACATTTTCTTGCCTAATATAAAACTTCCATACAAAAATCTCAGATTGTTATACAGCCACAGGACACTCAACATCTTTTGTTCCTAAATGGTCTCACTAAAGTTTCATGTGTACGGCCAGAATGCGTTGAATGTCAATGTCGGAACCTTTAATTGTGGTAAGTGGCTTGCAGACACCAAGCCGGCAGTGGTTTGCGAGAGTTTTTGCATTAGTAGAATATTAATGCATGCCATTGCAATTTGGTAGAAATCGCTTAAAGACACACCTTCCGAACTACGATTTGGTACGCTTTCCTAAAACCCTTTTGTAATTCAGTAAATGCTTATTGAATTGCAAAATGGTCATAGCACATTAAAAAAAAGTCTTTTAGTGGTCAAAAAGCTTGTGCTTTAGTGAATCGCAGGCTTTGCGACCCCTAAATTACTTTGTAGAACTGTAACAACCTGTTTTCACCTGCTTCAAACTCTGAAAGGCTTTTGTCAGAACTGCTAAGTTGGGCCGGTTCAGTTCAATGCAATATTGAGTTAAATCAAAGTTAATTCCATTTTAGGTTGTTTGATTTGCCAAGCACAGTTTGTGTTAGGCTTGTGTGAAATAACTTTAATTTGGATACTACAGAGAACATATCACACTGAGTGTTTTCATACAGCTATCTTTTCTTAAGGGGTTTTGGATTGAGTTCTGTTGGTAAAAGGTTAGTGATTCTTGAGGATGGCAGTATTTTTTCTTGGTGCAGGAGTGGCCGCGGGGCTTTGAGTTAGGAAGAGTTCCAGCCTAATATTCTAAACCCGGACTGAGAACACAGGTGTCTTGTGAGGTGATGTATTTAGCTCCAACCAACTGCCCAGACAATTATTTCGGTATTTGTAGGAGTTCCTTCTTCAAACTAAGAAAGTCACATGCCTATCAAAAATTCTGTTCGTGACTACCAATTTTCTGAGGGCGCTGCTTATATATGGTAAATCAGAGACAAGTTAAAATTTCAGTTTATTCTTTAGCTTTTAACACTGGTTAGCAGCACAGTCAAATTCATGCTGGGCAAAAAACAAAACAAAGAATACCATAATAGGTTTGCATAGTTATGTGTTTTAGATGCATGGTTTAGGCCAGTTTAGGTAAAAGGTGCTAAGGTATTCTTCTAGTATGGGCACTTAATTTGCTCTTGGCATAAGGTTTCTTCTGATCACAGTGCACAATGAAACAAGTGGTAGCCTGCATTAACTGTAATTCTAAGGGGTACTTACGAAACACAAAAGGTGCTAAACAATGCTAGGCATAGGGAGGGGTGCAGTCGCCGTCTTTGGAGTGCACTTCGTGGGGAGGCATCAAATCTTGAGCTGCCACACATGTATTTGGGTTCTCATTTCCTCTTGAATCAAATGCAGCCAATATGAGCCTCAGTATAATCAGCGGAGCCCAAGTAATTTAAGTCGGAGCATACTACCTAAAACTTTTGTGTGTTTCTATTAGCTTACATTTTTTCCTACATCTGACTTTAACAAATATATATTGCTCAACAGTTTCACTGTGGTCGGTATGACGTGTCTTGTATCGGTCATTTTACATTATGTCGCGGTCTTAGTCACAGACATCACTTACTTTCTATTATGTAGTATTTCTTTCTATCTATAGAGAGCTCATAAATATTTGCCCTGATCCTGGTCATAGAGGTGAATTACATTTCCGTATATCGTGATAATTTTCAATGTGATTATAATCATGATTGAGCGGTTGCACACACCTCAAATCTGGTTGGTGCAAACGTTGAGTTTAAACCCTAACTCTGTTAAGATCATTAAGAACATATATCAGTTTCTGTCCATTTGTATAATGTTCCAGCATTTTAGTATGTTTGAAATGAGCCTAAGTTTATGGTCGTGTATATATTCACTTTTTACAGTTATTATGATGGTTGCGCTCGTATTTGGTTCCGTTTCTCTTGCTGCAGTCATTTTATGTGAGTGCTCTACAGGATTCTGGCCAAGTATGTGGTCTTTCTTTTATGCTGCAGAATCTGCAAAGTCCCTGGTTCAATTAAACCATTTTCACCGTATTAAACATTTGGATGTATCGTGTTTCTTTAAAGGCAAAAGTAGTTTTCATGTTTCCTTCACTCTTTTCTGTTGAGATTACTGCAAAAAACTACCAGAGTGAAACTGTCACACATAAATTAAGTGAAGGGTTTGTGTTAGTGGATCATACTCTGGATTTATGTAAAAAAAAAAAGACTCTGATTTCCTTTATTCGTTCGAAGGATGAATTTTGGCAGAGGTACACAATGCTATAAACCACTTTTTTTGCGCCATTTCAAAACATTTCAAATACATATGATTCATAAAAAAATACTTTCCAAGGCTTGGCCTAGTAACCTCCAGATCGCTGCATGTTTTCAGCGGTGACTGTTCAGCTCACTGAATCACGCTCAACACTATGTTAAAAGAATAAAATAGTGAACTTTCGTGCATAGTTTTATCATAACAAGTTGGTATAATCATGGCCATACCCCAAATGGCATAGGTTATTCTTTACGAGAAGTAACCACAATTATAATTCAGACTTCACCGGAGAAAGCGGGTGCTTAAAAAAACTATAAAATCACAATATTAAGTGCAATGGCTAACGGAACATATATTGTTTTATTGTCTTGTACATGGAATAATGTACTGAGTAAACTTGCTAATTAAAACATTGCAGTGTAAATGCTGTCTAGGCTCAAATAAATATTGTCTATCCATGCTTTACAAGTTTTAATTGCCAAATACTTAAAACAAACTAAGAGAAACCTGACAAGGCAATTCGAACTACATGGGGGTAAGGAGAATCGCAATAAACTAGATGCAGCCAGAAAGACACATAACAGGCTTATATAGCAGTATAAAAGACAACAGCAGGAATTAGAATGGCTCTACATCTTAAACCCCCTTAAGCACTGTAATCAAGTGAATTCTGGCAGTACATCAACAACTTAAATGTTCATACCCAAACAAAAAAATTGAAGTAACTGCAGACAGATGGATCAAGCTTGTGAAAACCTTACTCTGTAAGAATCCTTCAGGTGATCACAGTCCTGCTCGAAAACAAGACTCGAGATAGACCAGCTTTCGACTTAATAGTTCTTACACTTGAGCGTTCGCAAAAGAACAGACTCAACCTTAGCCCCACTTTAGGGCACAGCAGCATGGTCACTAAAATATTGAAGAAGATTAGACAAGACGGGACCACTACCCCTAACGGACTGCCGGGAACTCTATTCAAGGAGAACTATGCCTTCTGGCCATCATTGTTTCACAATGGTCACAGTCCAGAACTCTTAACGAGGATTAATCCTTCAACCAATACACAAAAAGGGTGATATTAGATACCCAAGATTGCGCTGTTGGATATTGAAGCTAAGGCATTTGCCAGTGCAATACTATTGAATCTGGAGAGTTGGGTTAGAGAAGAGGGTATTCTATCAATCTGGATTCAAGGATGGAGCTTCCACCATTGACAAAATTGTGGCATTAGCATTCTTTGCAGAATAGGATAACCAGCACTAAAATATCCCCTGCATTTTTGCATGTTTTGTCAACTGCTCCGCTGCTTTCAGAAGAGTGGATCAGTGCTTACTTTGGAATAAATTGAATAAATGGGGAATATATAAAAGCCTGCTCCAAGCAGTGATCATGCTTCACTACCAAACCTAGGTGAGAATTAAGCTCAAGCACAAAATGGCCAATACAAAAGTCTCCAGGGATCAAGGTTTAAAACAAGGCTGTATCCTTGCGCCTATGCTTTTTAACTTTAAAACTGTTGATCGTGCCCAAACTTTAAAAGTTGCGAATCTGTTAGTCCTCAATATCTGCCAGACATGCCTGTCTCTAATGCAGTATGTGGTTGTCGTGATCCTAATGGATCACACAGAAGTAGAGATGCAGAAGCCCTGGATGCTCTGAATGCATGCAACATCAAGAACAATCTGATTGTGAATTGTTCTATGACAAAGGTGGTCATATTCGGGTGAAATAGTGATAAGAACAAGCATCAATAGAGATTAGGTAGGCTGACAATTCAATGTGCCCTTAAATACAAATGTCTGGGCACATGATTTGCAGTGAACGGAAAGCCAAAACTGCACGTACCCCATATGGAGAAGAAGGGAAGGCAGTCACACATGCTCTGGATAGAAAGAGAGTTGTTATGGTTCCGGGTCAATCGGTCAACATGCCGGACCACCGAGCAGAGCCTAACTGAATCAGCGGAGCTCCTTCTCCATTTTGTCCTGTCCACCCAGAGCCAGAGTCGCAGAGGACCGTAATAGCTTTGGGGGCTTAGACCGGTTTGCATTGGCCTCTGCGGGCACCCTCACAGGGCTCTGCTTCCGGGTGCCACAGGAGGCAGAGTTGCAACAGAGTTGCAACAGGGAAGGGCCCTGAGAGCTGTGGCGTAGCAGCGCTGCAGAGTGAGAGCTGGGTGCCGCAGAAGCGGCCCAGCCAGGTCTGGGTGCGGCTTGCGGTGGCCCAGTAGCTCCCGCTCGGCAACCCTTCTCTCCTCCTTCATTGCCCCCACCCTCAGGCATTAATATGATGCTTAAAGAAGCAGGTAGACAGCAAGGGTCTAGACCCGGTGGAGAATGAGCCCGTAGGGCCTGCACAAAAAAGGATAACAAGAAGTGAAGCCCTCTCACAATTTCTGGAGCAAATCGAATTTAACGCTCCTCATCAAAGGTTTATCACTCACTTCTTTCAGGCCTCAGGAAGCTCAACAAATACACCGGACAATTCCCCGGAAGGAGAGAAAGGCGAGAGAGAGACCACATCCAAACCAATAGGATCCCTAAGGGACAACAAGGGTCAGCATGGATACCACCCTAGTGTGGGTGCCAGTGAGACCGTCATCACACAAAAAATGGGGAGCCCCAAGAACATTCCAAAGTCTGCAGCTAAGGCCAAAAGCCCTCAAAGATCAATTCCCCAGGAATAATGATTTAACCACCTCTTGCCTACAAAAATTAGAGCTGACTATTGAAAGAATCTTGTACTCAACTCCCAAAAAGTTCAGAAAGAATTCAGACGTGAGGAAGCCTCACACAGAAAGTTGGAGCCCGATGGTCCAAGAAGCAAAGCAAGACACTACACAAGAAGCACCCCAAGAATCTCTAAATCTGTTAGCATTAAGAGAAGCATGGGTCACATTTGCCAGGGCATTGAATTGGTTGTCCACAAAACTGGAAGTTCAAATTGATTTACTGCAATCAATTGCACAGCACCTGGCACACCAAGACGACAAGTTGGCAAAACTAGAGGCCACCTTCGAAATTCATCAATGGGACACAGCTTGTACAAGCTCCTGCACCGACATATTAGAAAAGTGGTCAGAGCTACCAGAAGTATGAAACGATATGCTGGCACTAGCCAAGGGACAGGGTGAGACATTCACACCAAAACAAATAACCCACAAGACATGAACTGGGAAGAATGTGGAACCAGACAATACTGGAAACTACCTTCCTGCAAATAGCTGAGTAATCAAGGAACACTCAGGCAAGACCCAGTAACATGAACATCTCAGAAGCCCAAGGGAAGAGGCACCCATAGGCATCATCGATCAGCACAATAATTGACGTCCCAGATGAAGAAGCAGCTCCCATTGAAAAGGCAGAAGGAGCAGCGCTAGGAGCGGAAGCCCCTCTTCCAAGGAGGGACAAGAAAAAGCTGCGAAAACAACTGTAGAAATTGCAAATTAAAGAGAAGATCATTAAGCAATGTTGAATTCAGGCAACCCAGCGAATATAAACAATCCAAAACCATGTTTCCCCATTTTCAACTTCAAACAGCCAAATAAGGCCCAGGTGACAAGGGAAGAAAACGCTGAGGTAAATGAGGATCGAAGTTGATGGAGCACATAATAGGAGGGTCCACAAATAGCATGGCAAATAACAGATAAGACTCTGGAAGAGGTAGTCTTGAACCCCCCCATTACAGGAGGCTGCCAGTACACAAGTCAGGGCTGCCTTCTCCACCGGGCTCCGAAGTCTTACACAGTGCAGTGAAGCACATTAAAATCAACCAGGGTGAGCGGCATGGAGAGGAAAGAAGGAGTGACCTGCCAAACTGTTTAACAGGAAAACACTGTGTAGGAGCCTCCTACAACAACCCACTACATCAGAACTACCAGAGGCTCTCTCTGCGGGAGGATAGATCAACACTGCTCCCGTCCAAGCATGAAAACCACCCAGCAATCCACAAGGTGTTGCTCACCCCCAGGTACACAGCCAAATGCTCCTAGGACATTTTGAATAGATCCAACAACTTATGTCTATTTGGACATAGACACCTTGCCATAGATAAGCTCCGAAACCATAGAGTGGGTAAAGTTCAGAAGGTTAGACAGCGACACCCAAGGTGACTCCAACATAGTCGGCTTCACCCAACAGCAAGTACAACAGGCGGTCCTCATCGAAGCACCACATCTCGCAAACTGGTGCATAGAAGTCACTGCACTCAGTATGCCAAAACACCCACACGTTCTCATTCCCAAAAACGATAGGCGGGTGCCTACATCAATCCTCAAAGACTCAATGAACAATAGCTGAGAAGGGAGTTATATTAATCCAACAAATTGTCAAATGCTACTCGCCTGGAAACATTTATCAGCATTCTGGAAGATGTTCTCATTAAATTTGAACGCCATAACGTGATTAATGCTGGAGACTTTAACACAAGAGGTCTGGACCACGTCCCAGTTGCACCCAGAACTGGGAAAAAGTTGGGGCCGCTGATCTCTCTTCTTAAAAACTTTCAGTTACTATCCACCGACCTTTAGGAACATATCCACCATAGATTACATTTTAATCAATGAAGTGCAGGCACATAAACTGTGTGATTTTGCAGTGGATGACAGCAAGGAAAACAATCACAGGTCACTCTGGTGGAGTATGTAGTTGCATGGGAGGAGGTACCTCAGACACAGCAGACAATGAACATTACAAGTTATTGGGAAACGCGGACTGCGGACTTACAGAAGAACCTGGGAAATGCCCACTATATAAGAAGGAGCTCCAATTCAAAACAACCTTCTCAGGAGCCAAGGACACTGAAGGTCCTGAAACAATGAAAACACACTCTCAAGAAGGCAATTAAGGCAACAAAGAAAGGCGTCCACTCGTCACAGGTGACCCTCATATACAGGAAGAATCATATACGGAAGAAAGTATGGGAGTTCAAAAGACAGTGCATGGAAAAGAACTGCCTTAAAGTATTCTCCTTAATTAAAGAAAAAGACAACTCCAAGTTATGGAGATACATTAATAGCATGAGCTCCCGAAGTCCGCCTAAAGAGAACAGCATTGCTGGCAACGTGTGGGAACAGTATGTGAAGGGCCTGTACACGAGCGAATGACACAATGTGGGCCCTTCCACCACAGAGTGGTCTCTGGCTGCAGTCGAAGTCACCAAACCCCAACTCAAGAGCTTGCAGGAAGAAGCCACAGTGTCCAGTCAATTTGATCCCTACACAGAGGAGGAGAGCGCCAGGTACATCAGGGCAATATGAACCGATGGGGCCCCAGGGCCAAACAGCATTCCTGCCCAAGTATTCAAGCCCACCCAAGCATTTTTCACACCTATTCTCAATCCACTATACAATCACTCATACGCCACAGCAATATGACCGCAATCCTGGAAAGGTTCAATTCTGTTCCCAATCACAATAGAGGAGATCATTCAAACCTTGCCAACTATAGGCTAAAAGCCCTGCTTGACATCAAAGCTATGTTCTATGCCCGTCCACTACTAAGGGACCTAGAGGACTGGGTGGACAAAAATGGTATCCTTCCGCCATATCAGACAGGCTTCAGGGAAAATAGCTCTACAACGGATAATGTCTTCTCATTGTCTTATATCTTCAGGCAAGTGGTAAAGAGAAACAATCTGCCGATGTTTTGCTGTTTTATTGACTTCACCAGGGCCTTCGATAGAGTCAATCGAGGAAGACTATGGCCAAAACTTGAATCCTGTGGATCCCAGCGACCCTTTCAAAAGCGATAAAAGCCCTCTATGAGGGGATAAGGTTCTGAGTCAAACTAAGTCGCACAACCACAGCCTCAAGAGTTGAAACTAACACTGGGCTGAAGCAGGGCTGCGTTCTGGCTCCACTACTATTCAACTTGTATATGGCAGACCTGGGACTAACTCTGAAAGATGCCAGCATAGTACCTATAATATTGGGCAAGATGACCCTCACAACCCTTAAGTATGCGGACGACACAGTGATTATGGATCACACCAGTGTGGGGCTCGAAAGCAGCGTATAATGTGGAAAACAGCCTGCAAGTAAAAAGAACAAGAATAAGATAATAATCTTTAGCAAATATCCTCACAAAAAGCAAAGCATCCTGGGCATTGGGTGACCATTGAATTAGGCCAGCTGCATCCTACAATTACCTGGGTGTGTGGCTAACAGAGAGCGCTACAGCAGCCAAACATATAAAGGAGTTAATCCCGAAAATCAACAGAATAATTCTCTCATTCAGACGCCTAAGTCATCCCCTAGCAAGCCCATCCGCAGAGCCCATGATGACAGTACTCAGGGTAAAACTAATTCCAGCAATCAGTTATGGCCACCCAGCTTTCCCAGGCACATTAGAGAAATCCATCATTGAGGCCTAGACAAAAGCTTATAAGATTTTGATGCAGGCTCCTAGACAAGCAAGGAACACCAGGCTAAGGCTGAAATTAAGACTAAACAGACTGGATCTGGCACTACAGGGAGACCTAATATAATACAATATCAGAGTGCTTAAAGCCCCCGATACTACCCTCAAACATTCCCTGAAAATGATTTTCAGGGTAGCGGGATCCCCATGGCACTCCAAGCTGGACCTAGCAATAGGATCATTGAAAATTGAGGCAAAAAGCATGCCCCTACATGAAATCCCACAAACTGCCAGGGCTAATGCAGTGAAGCACCAGTCCATCTTGTTCTAACTGGATCCCGCCTCACTCTGGTACAGCTCTCACACACTGGCACTGGACAGTTCCTACATCTCCTGGGAAAGCCCAACCCCACCTGCAAGACCCACTCTCAGTCCAAGCTATAAGGAAAATCCTGTTTCTGCACCTCTTTGCCCTTAAGAACCTGGACTTCAGCCCAACATCGGGCTCGAAAAGACAACACTGTCTCCTGCCTGCTATGCAACTACCATAGAGAATCCTGGTTACATCTCTTATGCAGCTGCCCCACTCTGGGCAGCGATCGTTATCGTTTGCTACGCCCAATCCTAAGGGACAAGGGCTTTAGAACCTGCAGGGATGCTTTGGATTGGTGCTTTTCAGAAACTACTACCTGCCTATTTGCCAGAGCAGGCAAGTTGATTTATCAAATTAGAATCGCACTTGACATCCAACAACAGGTAGCAGAATCCAGGGTCGTCATCATTTAGTAACTGAACCAGCTGGCACTCTTGCTCAGATGGAGGTCACTCAATCCAGGGGCTTCCTCACAAGCACAATCGGATCACAAAGGTAGACAGACGCGGGGCCCAGCAGGAAGCACACCAAGAACTCCCATTAAAGTCAACTGCCAAAACTCACCTAACAACCCCGATGGATCCCATAAAACGATTGAACTTTTAACAGGACTAGGCAAGAAATTGGAGTGAACTACCATAATAAAGGAGCTGATCTCACATTTTAATTAATTTTTAATCAGTTTGTAGTCTTAGAAGGACAAAAAGTAGTAATCAGGGCACATGCAGGTGTATTTTTACCATGAGTGCTGGGAAGCTCCATGGGGAGGGGGATGAGTAGAGGGGTGTAGCTCAAGTGTTTTATACTGTAAAGATTTTAAGAAATCATACGGCTGATAATATTTACTTACACATGCCCTGTGCAAAATCAACAACATACTGCACAGTCCCTCCACCAACGCAATAAGGCAGGTAACAAGATCTAAACTTTCACCAACAGTAAGTTGTGGCTAATGCTTTAGTAGCAAGCATGGAGAAGGTACAATGCTGTACCCACAAGCACACTTTTCAACTACCTTCAAACACCCAAAGCTCTTTAGTGCGTTTAGAGTTTGATCTGGAAAAATAGAACTTGGAAAATATGTCTTCCTTCATTAAGTGCTAATACAGAATACTTACCTCGGCTTCAAACACGATTAAAGAGGTACTAAGGGGCCTATTCAAAGCTGGAAATAACCCCTAGTCAGACTACCTGACTGAAGCATGCACAAAACTAAACTTGGCTTGGGAAAATTGGGAGCACACACCAGTTCAGCCTATGACACTTAAAGACAATCCTGGACAAATAAATAAAGTTTCTTCGAGGCAGAAGGATATTACAGTAATAGAGGGCAATTGTAACATCAAGCATATATAGCAAAATCATACAGGAAAACTCCCTGCCAGCCCTATCTGAATAGTGCCCCAGGGAAGACCGTTCTCGTGCAGATCCTTCACGCACAACTCATGGTACTAAGTTCCAACTTAAGAACTTACTGGTAGATGGAAGTCCCTTGCTGGTGTTAGCTTGTGCAGATTATGTCACACAAAAGAGGAAACCTTGGAGCATTCATGTATTTTTCTGGGTCTTTTAAACGATTGACAATTTTTATTAAAACCCTTATTTCTAACTAATGGTGTGTGCACCTGTAAGGAAGCAAGCAACTTACTCTGCTTCACAGAGACGCCGGCAAAGCTGGCAAGATGTGGGAAATACATGGCCCTATCCCAAAGACTTCTCAAAGGTTAAGTCCCACATAATGACGGCGTTTCACTCATATATAAGGCTGGAGTAATTTCAGGGAGGAAAAGCGGTTCCTTGCCCGGCGTCTGCACAAACACGCTGCTCCTCTCCTACTATAACACAATGAACTTTCCTTGATGAGGGTCCTACTTTGTAAATGGATTTCTTATACTCATTCTCAAGGTAATAAATCACTGTTTTGCCAGGGTACTGTGCATGTCCATTTGCAACCTACGGAATGCCCACAAGTAGATGATATGACTCATAAAAACTGTAGAGGGAGAAATGCTCTTGTACATACATGTTTGCCTTGCGTATCAATTAAAAAAACTGGTAATATTTTCAGCACTATTTGAATTTACGGTTAGACTATTCAAATAAAACCAGCATGTGTACAAACATAATTTTAACAGATTTGAATGGAATCGATTGTTTTGTAACCATTTTGATTATGTGAATCAAATACATTGCCTACTTAAAGAACTGCAACTGATATTACCACACAGCTGGCCAACTATTGTACATTAATTAGCAGGCCAATTACATGACCTACTGGAACCCTGGGAGTGAAGTTATTAAGTCTTTCTTTCCTGAGTAGGTGTGAGTAACTCATGGAAAATTTAGGAGTACCTAAACCTTTTGCTATTCAGCTCTTTAACGAGCTTTACCAGGATTTGGATTAAGAATTTAACTTATAGAAAATCTAATTATGCTGATTTCAGTGACAAAGTAGCTACAGGATGAATTGTAAATTACCGATTTCCACTATTTTGTCAAAACAATATGCACAAAGAAGATGCCAAAAGCATATTTGTGAAACATAAAAAGATTGCCAAACCAAATCATTATTGTTGACAATAATGACAATGACCTGAAAAAAAGGTAAATGTTCTACAACAATAATCAATTCATGAGAATGCGAGCCAAAATGTGAATGAATTACATCAGAAAAATGATTTATAACTCTGCACTTTAAAAAAAAAAATCACAAAGTGGCAGTGTTGCGCATCAACATTTTCTTCTAATTTTGACCTGAGACGCTAATCACAATTGATGGAATTATCTCATAGCCAAACCCGCTAAGAAATAGCTCATTTCATATTTCAGTGCTTTGGTCTAATAGAGTTTGAACACACAGACCATAATCCAAATTCCGCCAGCTATTAGCAATGAAGGAGATAAGAGGGCCTATGGCTTACTACTTTGGGTATATTTTACAACACACATAAAACGGATATAAAAAAGCTTCAATCTGTGATTCATATGCTAATGAGCATTAACCACTAGTTTTGCATTTCACAGGCAACTTCACTTGAGCGCCAATGTTAGAAGAATTGTCAGTTATTGCTTTAATTAGTTTATGGTAGACAGGAGTATGCCTGCAGTCTCATCGCATCCTAGCTAAATAAGAGAGAAAATATTTCCAGTACTCTTGCAGGACAATAGAATTTGCAAATCCCGCCAAACACTAGGAACCTTCGATAAAGATTCCAGCCTACTGGTTAAAATGAAATGACTGCTAATTCGGACATCTGGACTTTTGTACAAAGACGTTTTTGAGGATCAAACACTGCAGTTGCTCCAAAATCCATGTCACCTTTTTATGCTGTTTGATTATCATAAAACAGCCTACGAGAAACAACCATCTGCCTTGTTATCATTGGGTACCCTGGGAGAGTGTACAGGTCATTACTGATGTTAGTAAGGACACTGCATGTGAAAAATGAACCCTCATAATACCCAACAGAAAGTGCATCGAGATAGTAGCATTCATTGCTGGTTTGTGTTCTAGTCCTTTGCATAACAAAAACAGATGTTAATCAATATGTACCATTGCAGACATAACTATGTCCATTGTTTTTAAAGGGTGCAAGGTTCTAATGGCCTTAGTGAGAATATTTTTTTTATTCCACAGAAAGGGAAATTGTTATTTCTGTTGGAGGCAATATTTCAGTTTGCCAACTTTTCTGTTCTACAAACCATTCCAGGTTCCAACTGATAATACAATGTTTTCGGCGGGCATATTACATTTTGGACCTGCACCTGCTGCACTCTGAAACTGGACTGTATTAGATCCGTTAATCATGAGGTCACAGTTTTACTTCCACCAGAGTAGAGTGCAGAATGGTCTATGCATTATCGAGATCAGAAGCCTGGGGCAATAAAGGTTTTATTGGCAGAACTATCTTATTAACAAGAGATCATTTTTAGTGTGTGGATGTAAATTACCAAGATATTGACATGAAGCGGCTTAGAGATGATCAGGAATACATATTGTAACCGAGTTGGCTATTATAAGGAACAGAGGGCTTCATGTACAAGGCAATTTTACCATTGCAAAGGTCAAGTTGGAGCCTTTGCAACTGCAAAATGGCATGTTTAAATGTACAAAACCCAAAGTGCAATTCTGTAACTCGTTACTGAATCGCTATTTGGACTTGCAAGTAAACACCTAACCAGCATTTGAATGGGGCTTGTAAAGGAAGCCCCTTCCAAAAAACGATCCCTTAAGTTATGCATTATAACATATGTATTCGTAAAGCACACATTCACCCAAGGGTATCTTGGCGATGAATAACAGATTGTTGTAATATAACACGCAGAATCAAAGCTTATCTTGGTTTAACTTTAATTCCAGGAGAAACCCAGAACGACCCTACCAGACGCAGCTGGTTAAACTGTCACTACCACACTGGACAGTGAGCTCAGAGATAGAACCCCAATACATCATAGATGACATAACCCAGCCTCACATATTACATTCTAGTTCAATATAACACAGATGTTTTTGTTACCCAACTCAATGGTACTCATTTTATCAACCTCAGAAGGATGAAAGGCTGAGTGGACCTGCTGGGATTTGGACCTGTGACCATGAGGTCAAACACAGGGCCCTACAGTGGACCCAATAGTCCACTAAGCCACCAGACCCAGCGTACACACATTCATTTAGTGCGCAAATTGCGACTATGTCTAGAAATACATTTTAGTACATGTCAAATAAGATATCACAAATTGTAAATTGTTATTATTTGCAATCTACGATTTCTTATTTAGACTATATGAAATCTGGACGTCCACAGTTTTGAGTGAATCTGGTATTTTGGTACAGCACTTGGGGAGAGTCTAGGTATCAAGAGCAGAGTTCTGAGTGAATCTGCATTGCACATCTACAGTTCCAGGTGGACACATTTTTGAGAATTTGCATGAAAATCTTTATTTGAAAGAGCCCATATTATCCCAAACCATAAAAAGTGATCATAAAGTGATTTTCACCTCCGTATGCCTTTCAGATGGCTTTGCGGTGATTGAATATGCTGTTATCAGAGCATTCAAGGGTAATTTAGCTAGTCAGAATTCATATCTGGTAAAAGGCCCATTGTATAGGAATTTTAATAAAAATTGGGGGAGGCGATGACAGGGAGGGATTACCTTCTCTTGTTGGTAGGAACATGCACTTTCCGTGCTCTGTAACACATCTGATTTTAATGTGTTAGCATCACTGACCAGTAGCCCTACTTCGAAAATTGTACCAACACCACTGTCCGTCACAGCAAATGAATGATGACAGAGAGCATAGCTAGTCCTGTCACATTTGCTGAGATCAGACTGTATCCAGAGAGCTTATAAATATGCAGTTTCATAACTGTGGCTGGTGCATTTTAGAAGAAGTTCACAACTAGGTCCATACTACAAATAATGCTGAAAGATCCTGAAAGGTGATGGCACAACTAGCAGCCTCACCATGCAGTCTTGTCATAATGATGTCAAATCAGACATGCTATCAAGGATGCCACAGAACATAACACGAGTGATGGGATATGTGAGGTAATTAGCAGTGCATGGTGAGGGCGAGGTATAGTTACCTCAGGTCACAAGTTACAGGTACTTGAGATAACTATAACTGTTGAATTTCAGTAGGCTTTGAGTTTATAAAGTTACTTTTTTTTAGCATAAAGTAATATTTTATTACCATACTTGAAGCCAATCGTCATGCATCCAACTCCTTGCAGGCAGCCAGCCGCAGGGTATGCACGCACTTTCCCTGGCAGCGAATCACTGTGTCCAGAGAGTGGGACATTGTACCCTTTTGCGCCCCAGTGCATGGGGTCCCCGGGCGGATATTACCATGGGGGGGCATCCCCTTCACTTTTAAAATCAATTTTGCCCCAGGAAATGGCCTTTCCAGGGCTTCCGAAGGCTTTGGGGGGGGGGGGGGGGGGGACTGTGCACCCCCTATCCTTTTAAAAAAAACAAAATGTCAGCCTCGGGGATGAAGTCCCTGAGTCCTATAGTGGCTTAGGGAGTGAAGCCGTATATCCCACCTCTTCAAAAATATATCAGCTTTGGGGAATGGGAGTTCTAAGGGCTTCAGTGAGACTTGGGGAGGAGGGCTGTGCGCCACCTGCTCTAATTATTCATTTGGCCCTGGGGATGGGGTCACAAGTACAGCAGTAGGCACTGGGAGGGGGGCTGCACAACCCCTCCACTTTCTATTAAATGCCTGCCCAGGAGAAAGGAGTCCCGGGGAGAGAGGGGCCTTCCATCATATATATTTTAATTGACCCCCCTCTGGTCCAACCTGGCGGTCATTTTTTTTTCTTTTCTTTTTTTTCTTAAATGGCGCCCACTTTTTTCTTTTTTTCCCCATACTATCCTGCAGGAGTACCACTGGATTGCGGCAAAAAAAACTTTTTGTTTTTCAATTTCGGCCTCGGCGGTCCCTCTGAGACCCCTTTACAAGGGCTAGAAGGACAGCATATCCCTACTCTGCCCCCTTAGATCACTTTTAAAAAACTATTTTCTTGACAGAGGGCAAAGTCTGTGGAGTCCTGTAATGGTTGTCACAACTTTTTTGTTCATTTTGCGGCCAGCCAATGAGAGCACTCACTCTGGCATTCAGAAGTCTCTATTTTTTTAAGCTGTGCTTTCGAGACTCTTGCAAGAGTCCCTCAAACCCAACTGTCCAGGTAGACTAACATTTCTGTACTTCAAAAACTAGTGAATGGTTTTATACAAATCATAAAAAGCTTCCTTTCTCGATAAAAACAATCTAGATTTCAGTCAACTTCGGTGTAATTCTGTTAAGCCATTTTTGCCGCAGCTCATTTAAAAAAATCTCTCGAAATTGCATGGGGATTTTCCATTTTGGGACCCCCCTTTTTACTTGGCCCCCATTTGACAGATCACCCCAAAACGTTCCATAATGAAACGAGGCAAAAAAAGAGCACTTTCTTGGAAAGTTTTTTGTAGATTTGTCAAACAGCACCAAAGTTATTCGTAAGTCAGAGTTCCATAAGAAAACTGTTTTTTTTAACTTTGGCTGCATTTGATGAATCTTCATGAAGCTTAAAAAAAACTACAATCTCCTCAGTTCCTTCTTTGAAACTTTCAGGGTGAACTTTCAAGCAGAGGCCGAGAAAAAGGTAGGTGCCCAAATACTTTTTCTTCTCCCCATACAATTTGCATAGAACACAATTAGACAACCATACAGATAAAAAAGGGCTGAACAGAATTACACCAAATTTGGCAGAAAGCTAGATCTTTACTTCAAAAGCTTTTTTTGTGATTTGGTGTTACGTTAAGTGTATGTGTGAAGCACACTATCACCCAGGAGGATATCCTGGTACTGAGCGTGCATGTGTGCATAGCTCTGCCTGCAGTAGGTCAATTAATTGAAAAGCCAGGTCTTCAGCTTCTTGTAGAAGTCAAAAAGAGAGCAGGAGACTGAGATGTGGAGTGGGAGGCCATTCCATTCTTGAGGAGTGATGTAAGAGAATGCCCGTCCTCCTGCTCTGGTTCTGTGGTTGCCTGGGATGTCTGCGAGTATGGGTCCTGTGTAGAGGAGGTGTCTGGGTGGTTGGTGAGAGGAGATGCAACTGCTAAGGTAGGTGGGACCTGAATAATGTGCTGCCTTGAATGTGTGTGTGAGGAGTTTGAATTGAGTGTGTTTGTGTATCAGGACCCATTAGAGTTCCCAGAGGTGTGGTCTGATGTGAGTTCTGTGATTGAAGTTGAGGACGAGTCGTACTGCAGACTTCTCAGTGGTTTGTAGTCTTTTAGTATGTTGCTAGGTGATCCCGGCATAATTGTGTTCCCATAGTCCGACTTGCTGGTGACCAGGGCGTGAGTGACAGTTTTTTGGGTGTTGCTTGGGAGCCATTTGAAGATCTTCCTCAGCTGCTTCAGGGTGTGGCATTAGGATGCTGTGACAGCATTGACTTGTGCGGTCATGTCCAGTTGGCTGTTGATTATGCCAAGGTTCCTGGCATGAGTTCTGAGCATGGGTCAGAGTTCAGCCGGCCACTAGTTGGAGTCCCATGGTGAGCTGTTCTTGAAGGAGATCAGAGTGGTATGCTTTTCTTCCAAGAACACACCTCCAGTAGGTTGATAAGAGAAGCCTCCATTTAGCACCCCATCCATGAAGAGCAGTGCAGCAACTGCCTAAGTGACACTCAACAATAACCACATTCCAAACATAGAACATTCCATGAGGAGTCCTACACCTAACAAATTATATACTTTAAAAAACACCACAATACTTCTGTCTTGTCTGTGTTTAGCATGAGACAGTTAGCTTTCATGCAGTTAGTGACTTCAGTCATCCAGGCAGTGAATTTGTCTCTTATGTTTGAGGTCTTTTCCAAGAGGGAGAGTGTATGAGTTGCATGTCATCAGCATGGGAGAGTATGAGTTGCGCGCTGTCAGATAGGAGGATGTGTTGATGTTGTGTGCACCAGTGACGTTGGCCGGAGGCATCATATATGAGTTGAAGAGGGTAGTGGGAATATATTCAGCTGTTTTTTTAAAATAAGTCTTATATAAATAGAGTAATCTGGACGATTGATCCTGCAAGATTCCTGCAGGACCACAAATTAAAAAAATAAAGTGCCATTGGTTGAGAGGGATTTTTTTCCCCCATCGACGAACATGCTCAAGCTGGAGCAAAATGGTCCCATGGAAGCTCATGTTGCGATTTGGTGGCAAGAACATGAACGAAAATGTTATGGCCACCAATACACAACTTGTGTACTCAGACGCTGTCTTCTGCACATTAAAAAATAAAAAGGTGTAAAGGGTCAAGGTAGGGGGTACCCGGCCTCGTGGACCTTGAGGGAGGGTCCAGGACCACTCTTCAGGTCAAATGTAATTTTTTTTGGGTGCCACGATTCCATGAGAGTCCTGCGTAGACAGCATGCCTTCTGGACTCCCTCAAGAGTAACATGGGGGCAAGCGTGACCCATGGCTCGCACTGGATCAGGAAAACAGTTTTTAAAAAGGCAAAAATGAGGGCTAAGGTTTCATGTGCGGTTGCCCTCTAATGGGGGATGATCGCCTGCAGGTGGGTTGGCTACCTGTGAAGGTTTGGGCCTGGCCCCAGGCCAGGCCTTGTGGATAGGACACCATTACTGTGTGGCAGGTGGTTAGCCAACCACAGGGGGTTTGGCTTAGGGCCCCAGGCCAGCAGCCAATCCCCTGCTGCACACGACCTTCTGCCATGGACAGCCAGTGGGTGGCTGCAGACATATTGCAATAAGATATTATTTTAGGATTACAAAACACAGAAATTCACTGAAAAAACAAAAGTTAAAGCGGAGTCATACGTAAGTAAGGTAGCAAGATTTTAACTTATTTTAAAAAAACTAATTCCATAAATAAAACTAAGGTTAAGGTAGAGTTATACTTAGGTCTTCAAGTAATAAAAAAACTACTGTTTAAACCAAAAAATACTGAAATTCACAAGTGATACGCAAGTGACAAACAGAACTTACATCCCTATAATGTACTGCTTATGACGGAACATATTAATCACTAATAACATCTGTAATCTACAGCAGTACAAGTTATATTTATGTCAGTTGTGGGTTACAAAAAGATACTTTAAATTTTGCAATGTTATGAAATTAGGTTGAATCTACCACACAGCGAAGCTGTCCTGTTGTGAAAAGCATATTGTTTACTCATCAGGAACATAAAGGGGTATACAGCTCACCAATTTCTTACCATTGGTTGACTTAACTGTCACTTTTATTTGTCTGCTTTTTATTTGTTGGCTTGCTTTGTATTCCATCTATGTCCCTTCCCTAGAGCACTGCCAATTTTCATGTGTCCTTTCACTGGCCACTTTTAGAGAAATACTTCATTTAGTCTAAGCAGTCCTTGAGACTGGATGTGTTTTCCAGCTGTATCCCTATTCCGCTTCTCTTAGCCATCTGCACTCCATTTTGCGCTGTCTAGTCCATGTGCTTCTCTCCCCTATGCAGTACACTATATAGGGATTCCCTGTTCAAACTAAGAAAGCCCCACGTCTACCAAAAACTCTGTTAGTGACACTACCAATTTTCTGACAACGCTGCTTATGTTTGGTACATTAGAGAGAAGTTCAATTTTCAGTTCATTCTTCAGCTAACAGTGCCGTTCTGCAGCTAAGTCGAATTCATGCTTGGTAAAGACGAAGAATGCCACAATAGGTCTACTTAGTTATGTGTTTTGGACAGAGACGGCTGGTAAGTTTAGGAGGGAAGGGGTGGATGGGACACACAAACATACATACTCACAGCCATGCATTCATACACGCGCACACACACACATCCATTCACAACACTCATTACCAAACATTCATGCATACACGCAGTGTAATACGGCAACCCCCCCTGCCTCTCCGAGAAGGCGTCATCCTGGTCGATGCCTGTCCTTGACTACGGAATCAGAAGCGTCCCTACCAACCCGGACTCCACCCCTCTGTCCTTCGTTACAGGGACCAATCGGAATCGGAACAGCACCGGAAGCAGTAGCCCGTGACCCCGGAAGACCCTCCCTGATCCTGAAGCCGGAGACCGGAAAAGATGGAACTGGTGAGAGAGAACGGTTCAACTCGGCGAACTCGTGGCAGGAGGAGGCTCGGACGAACACGGACCGAGAGATGACGAACCCGGAAGAAGAAGAGGACGTTTGGACCGAGGACTGGTGGAGTCCGCAGGAGGTGGCTGGGGAGCGGCCGCAACACTGGCCGCAACTCTCGGAAGAGTTGCGGCGGGGCATGTGAATACCAGATCTCCATTAACATCTTCTGTAGTTAGTTAAAGTACTGTGTATACAATTGTGTAGATTACCCTCACTTTGGGATGGCGTATAACACTGTATATAATTCTTGTAAAGCACGGCCGGGACCACACAGACACTATTGTATGAAACCCTTCACCACCCTCTCACCCATACACCCTACTGACTTTCCGCCTCTTGGCCTCCCGATCCCTACCCAATTCCCCTACCTTCCTCACGGTCTCTCTAATCCTCCCCCACACCCCCTGGTGTTGGTAAAAGTACTCTGCAAGTCCCGGACAGCTGGACGAACATCCCCTTGTGTTTCTTTCGTTCCCGGTAACCTCCGAGGACACCATCCCAAGCGGCCCCCACCGGAGACCTGACATCTCGGCTGTACCTCTGGAGAAGACCCGGACACCCTTCCCCTCGTGCTCATCTTTGTGTTTCCACGCTGCCATTGACGAACTACTGTATAACATAATAAAACAAGCGAAGTCATCGCTCACTACATACGGCCTCCACGCCTGTTATTCCGGTCCGCAACACCCCCACGATCACACGCAGGCACCAAACATTAATAAAAAAAAAAAATGCACACTTACCTGCAGCTCTTCCTCGGAGGTCCCAGGAGGCTTCGGACTGCTGCCTTCCAACATTGGCTTACCTAAGTCCAGCCAATGAGGGAAGGCAGCAGTCCCAACGTCATCACAGAGTGGGATAGAGTCAGTGAGGCTGCTCACCCCACCCCACTCTGTGATGAAGTGTCACTGATTGACACTTATCCCTGGGCGCTTCAGGGCTTTAAACTGAAGAGAGCGGGTGTGAGGCAATCAGTGACGCTACCCCTCATCACTGAGGGGAGGGCCTCGGGGAACTTGGCTGAGCGCTGAAGAGGTCACACCCACAGGAGCTGTGACTCCCTCAGCACAGCAAAGTACATGTCTGGCTCCTGTCTGCCTGACCTGAAAATGAACAGTGATTGTCAGGCTGACCTTTTCTCGTCCTAACAGACACTGTTAGTGAGTGGCAAAAGGGGGGAGCAAAAGGGGGGAGCGAAAGGTGGAGGGGCATGGCCCCTGAACCCCAATGGACCGACTGTGCCTGGTTTTGGATGCATGGCTTAGCCCAGTTTAGGAAAAAGTGGTTAGGCATTTTTTAGTATGGGCCCTTAATTTGCTCTTGGCATAGGGTTTTACCCAGAGTGATCACCGTGGACAATGAAAAAAGTGGTAACTTGCATTAACTGTAAATGTAAGGGGTTCTTATGAAAGGCTAAAGGTGCTAAACAACCTTCTGCATAGGTATGGATGCAGTCGTCATCTTTGAAGAGCAATTCGGGGGGCGGTATCAAATCTTGAGCTGCCACACATGTATTTTCTTTCAGGGGTTCTCATTTCCTCATGTGCCAAAAGAAGCCAATATCAGCCTCAGTATAATCAGGGGAGACCAAATCATTTAAGTCAGAGCGTGTCACCTAAAAAACTTGTGTATTCCTACTAGCTCTTATTTTTCTTTACATCTGCCTTTTTTTTTTACCTATCTTATTTGGCATATTTCTTTTCAATTGCTCAAGAGTTTCACTGTCGTCGAAATAACGTGTGTTGTATCATATCATATTCCATTATGTGGGGGTCTTAGTCACAGACATCACTTACTTTCTATCATGTGGTATTTCTTTCTATCTATAGAGAGCTCATAAATATTTGCCCTGATCCTGGTCTTAGAGGTGAATTACATTTCCGTATATCGTGTTCATTTTCATTGTGAGTATAACAATTAAAGATGGTTAGTGCAAACTGCGAGTTAATATCATTAAGAACATATATTAGTTTCTGTCCATATGTATAATGTTCCATTACAGCATTTTAGTATGTTTGAAATGTGCCTAGGTTTATGGTAGTGTACATATTCACTTTTTACAGCTAATATGAAGATTGTGCTCGGATTTGGTTCCGTTTCTCTTACTGCAGTCATTTTATGTGAGTGCTCTATAGGATTCTGGCCAAGTATGTGGGCTTTTTTTATGCTACAGGATCTTCTAAGTCCCTGGTTCAATTAAACTATTTTCACTCTATTAAACATTTGAATTAATCTTGCTTCCTTAAAGTCAAAAGCATGTTTCATGTTTCCTTTTCTCTTTTTTATAAAGATTACTGAAATAATACCAGAGCGAAATTTTCACACATAAACGTACCACCAAGTGAAGCATTTGTGTTAGTGCATCATACTCTGGATTTATGTTGAAAAATACTCTTATTTAATTTGTTGTTTCAAAGGTTTAATTTGGGACAGGGGTACAAAATGCGATAAATCACGTTTCTTGTACACTTTGAAAACGAATCAAATATATGATAATAAATAATAATTTTCAAAACTTAAATTTGTAATATCCAGATCGCTGCATGTCTCCGCAGTGACTGTTCAGCTCACTGAATCACTCTATGTTAAAATAACCAAACAGTAATCTTTTATGCATAGTTTTTATCATCGCAAGACGTTATAATAGTGGCAATACCACAGATGGAAAAGCTATTCTTTATGATAAGCAACTACTATTATAATTCAGTTTTCACTGGAGAAAACAGGTGTTCCTGCAATACTATCGCCTTATTCAAGTTTCCAGTTTCATCCCTGTAGCTACATCTCCAACAGTGGGCAGTTAGCTTTTCCCTAGTAAGAGGGATACAGTTATCCAGGTTTTCCCGAGATTTGTGTATCCTTCTTTGTATTAAGATCTTCAGGCTAGCCACGTACTATACTTGAATAGGGAATCCCTGCTTTCAATTGCTGTACCTACAGACAGACACTCAGGGAGTTCTACTCCCCTCATGGTGTATTACACTTCCGTGGCCTTAATCTATGAGTGCAAACTTCACTCCTTGAGTTTAGAGTTTTTTGCGCTTCCCTATAGCTTGCCAGTGCTATGTACTCCAAAACGCAGTTTTTTATCACCTTTTTCTTCGGCCCGTATACTAACAGGACCTGTTACCGCTATTTGTTTACCCCCATCTCCCTGACAACCTACATCAGACCCAGCAATCTTATTGCAGCCGTCCTATCACGGGACACGGCTCGGGGCCCTACGTGACTACGCGTCCAACCAGGAGACGCGTTCAGACGCTCAACGCGACCGCGCACCCAATAGCAGCGCGGCTTTTAAAACATCCCTCCGCCTGCCTTTTGGTGTTTACATTGAGTACGCGCGAGCGCTGTTTGGCTTTCTAACGAGTGGGCGTATAGCCCCGACTGCAGTGATACTTATCCAGAGGCGCTAGTGTTTGCCTCATGTGGAGATTTAACCAATTAGAGCAGGGTTTATAACACGGTCCAATGCCAACCATCGGTACCTCCCCAGACGGCCAGGACGCTGGCCAGGAGTACCAACGGTTAGGTGAGAGGAGCCCTTGCACTTTGCTACATCTCTTCGTTTTTGTTTTCTTTTGCTGAGGTCTTATACAGACGGAGCCTCCATTCAGTAAAGAATACCACCTTTGATGGATAAACAAGACCGTGGTTTCTCGGTTGTAATTTGAGGGAGAAGTCTGTCTCTGTCTTGTGCATTTTATGTTTTGACATGTGTTTGACATGTTTTTTAGAGCGGTGCTTCATTTTTCCCTGAGCCTCTGCCAGGTGGGGTGAGGCCAGCCTGCCTTACAGATTTAGGTAAGAGCATTATGACATGTGGCATGAGAAATTTTTCGCCACTTGTATTTCCATTGAGTTTTGCCTAGTAAGTGCCTTTGTCAAAAAACCACATTTAGTTTGAACCATAACTAATGGTCTTACTGTTTGGCCCATTTGTTATTGATAGCTATACCTCCCCACTTTTTTCTCTCTCTACAGTGACGTGCACAGACTGTAAGGGCACCCAAAGCATTCAGGTGACTGTGTACACTTGTTTATGTTTTCATGGGTGTTAGTTCTATGTTTTGTCTCACATTCTTATGTTGGTGCAGTAGTTTTATTGTAAATTGGTCCTGATGAAAGCAAGGACGTAATAGTCCCTTCATTGCTGAAACTAGTCGACCACATGACCACACTTACCATAGGCTGTCTTCATAAATAGTCAGCTTAAGGTTACATTGTTTTTAACATTGGTATGGCAAGCACACTTGGAATAAACTTTTGTTAAGTGCTTTTTCTAAACCAATTTTAAACACACTTTTTCTTGGTTTCTTTTTTTCCCACACATTTTTGGCACTGCACACCCCAGTCCCACTTTTTTGGCCACTTACTAACATCTAGTGGTACTCCACACTGTCGTCTCTAACACTGTTGGAAGGCACCCCCTACCACCGGGTTGACCTCCCAGTAGAGCATTAACAACCTCTGACGGGTGGTACGGATAAAATCCCAAATGATGAAGGGCGGATCCGAATGGTGACTGATGGGTATTTTTCTTCATCCTTGGAGAGCTCTCTGTGACACTATCTGTGTGAAATTGTGGTTCCTTGGTTAGTCTTTCTTTACTTATGGGTATTTTCATTTCAAGACCCTCTGGTACCTTTGTTGTTTATTAGTTCCTATATAGTAAATATAAAGTCACGGTAATAAGTGTAAAGGCTAACAAAACATTTATTTTCTTATTTATATATGGCAAAATGTGCTGAGTAAAATTGCTAATTAAAACATTGCAGTGTAAATATTGTCTGTTCATCTTTTATACATTTTAATTGCAAGATACCTAAATCACTTCAACTTCAAATCTTCACTTTAAAAAAAAAAAAAGTACTTCACAAATTGGCAGTTTTGCGCATCAAAATTTTTTTTGGTTAATTTTAACCTGCGACGCTAATCACAATTGATGGAATAATCTCATAGCTAAACCCGCCAAGAAATAGCTCATTTCATCTTTGAGTGCTTTGGTCTAATAGAGTTTGAACACACAGACCATAATCCAAATCCCGCCAGCTATTAGCAATGAAGGAGATAAGAGGGCCGATGGCTTACTACTTTGGGTATATTTTACAACAAACATAAAACGGATATAAAAAAGCTTCAATCTGTAATTCATATGCTAATGAGCATTAACCACTAGTTTTGCATTTCACAGGCAACTTCACATGAGCATCAAAGTTAGTAGAATTGTCAGTTATTGCTTTACTCAGTTTATGGTTGACAGGAGCCTACCTCCAGTCTCATCTCATCCTTGCTAAAGAAGTGAGGGAATATTTCCAGTACTCTTGCAGAACAATAGAATTTACAAAGACCACCAAACATTAGGGGCCATATGTATCATCATACCGTTTAGCGATTCCTAAATTGCGATTATTAAGGAATCGCTATTTAGAAATCGCAAAACGGTATGTATGTAGGAAATCGCTTATTTTTAGCGATTCCTACACATTCCTAAATTGCGATTAGCAAATTGCTAATCGCAATTTTCCCATTCATTTCTATGGGCCAGGAGGCCCATAGGAATAAATGGGATATTTGCGATTAGCAATTTGCTAATCGCAAATTGCGATTATTTTCAAGGGTGTCAGGGGGGTCACAAGAACACCCTGCTGCACCCCTGAAAATGACATGTGTGGGCATATGGCGCACATACATGCCCTAAGGGCATGTATGAGCGTCATATGGCACCTTTGGAATTTAAATAAATTGCTTTTTTAACAGAATTCGCAACTTACCACCAACTAGAAGTTGGTGGTAATCCGCGAATCCTTATTGGCATTTTTGCATAAATATTTCTTTGATACACTGCATTTAAGGAATCGCAAATTTTGCGATTCCTTAAGTGCAATCGCAAAATAAGGAATAGCAAAATGTGTGATTCCTTATTTTGCTGCGAAAATGTTTCATACATACCATTTAGCTAATTAGCATTCGCAAAGGCCGAAATTCTGCGAATTTCGGCCTTTGCGAATGCTAATTAGCTTGATACATATGGCCCTAGGTATCTTTGATAAAGATGTCTGCCTACTGGTTAAAACAAAATAACAACTGTTCATTCTGACAGCTAGACTTTTGTACAAAGACGGTTTTGAGGGTCAAGCCCTGCAAGTGCTCCAAAATCTATTTCACCTTTTTATGCTGTTTGATTATCATAAACCAGCCAACGAGAAACAACCACCTGCCTTGTTGTCAGTGGTGACCCTGGGATAGTGTACAGGTCACTACTGATGTTACCATTGACACTGCACATGAAAATTAGATTATGTTGTTGGAAACTGGGTCTCTAGATGGTAGAGGTTTGCACCCTGTTCAAGCAGGAACCACCGTCCTAGTCAGGGAGAGCTAGATACACACTTTAAATTAATCTGTGCTCACCCTCTGGTAGCTTAGCACAGAGCAGGCAGGCCAAACTTAAGAGGCAGTGTGTAAAGTACTTGTGCAACAGTCCCACAGAGTAACAATAAATACACTACAAAAAATACTCCAAACAGGTTTAGGAAACTAGACAAAATGTATCTGATAAAACAAGACCAAAACAACAAAAATCTAATAAGTAAGAGTTGAGTAATGAATTTTTAAAGACTAAACCTAAATAGTGCTTACAAGTCACAAGCGGTCAAAAGGTTACCTGAAGTCGTGAGGGAATGGAAGAAATCAAAAACTCAGGCCGACCACAAAAGAGGGCAGACAAGCTACAGGACCCAGACAGGTCCTGCAGAAGAAGTACCTCGGCTGGAGCAAGTGTCCATATAAAAAGCCAACTGCATCATCGTCAAGTCGAGCAAAGGGGGTCCTGCGTCATTGTTGAGCAGAAATCAGCAGAATAACCCACTTCTGAGGCCCAGAAGTTGAGGGGCCACTTCAAGCTAGGATAGTACGCATAGATGGCGGAATTCAGCAGCACCAGCTGCATTGCACGAAGTCTTGCAGGAAGTCTTTTGTGTCCCGAAGACTTCAGAAAACAGGAGGCAAGCCAGCAAGCCCTTGAAGCCACTCTGGATTTAAGTAATGCGATCCATTCCTTGTCCTCCGCAGGGCAGAGATCAGCAGGTAGCCGGGCAGCTCAGCAAAGCTGAGAACCAATTCCTCAGGACAGTCAGTCAAGGCAAAGTGGAAAAACCTTACAGTTCAGCAGTCTTTACTCCAGCAGAGTTCTTCCCAGGTACAGTAGTTTACTGATTTGGTTGCGGTCAGAGCCCCAGTACTTATACCCAAAAGTGCCTTTGATGTAGGAGGTGACTTCAAAGATGAACTCTGAAGTGCACAACATTCGCTTTCAACCTAGTCCTGTCTGCCAGGCTAACTGTGGGTGGCAAATCGGTACTTTGTGTGTGGACAGGAAACTGCCTATTGAGATGTAAATGTCAACCCCTCCACGCCCAAGTACACCCATCAGAATGCAGATCAATGCAGATGAGTGCTCAGAATGCAGATGAGCCTCACAATCCTGTATTTGTGGCTGTCGAGAGGGAATGCACAAAGTGCAACTGTCACCCAGCCCAGACATGTATCGGAGACAGGCTGCAGGCGCATACAGCTAAGCTTAGAGCTGAGAAAAGGCCATTTTCTAAAAGTGGCATTTCTAAAATAGTCAAATCCAACTATACCACTACAGAGGATTCCTGATTCCTCTTCCAAAGATATGAAACATGATTTAGCTACTAATTTCTTATCAGGAATTACAGCTTAAAGGTGTTTTAAGGAATTCCCAATGATAGCCTATGAGAGGAGTAGGCCTCACAGTAGTAAAACATGAATCTTGCTGTTTGTCACTACCAGGACATGTAAAACTTAAAAGTACATGTCCTACCTTTTAGTTAAACTTGACTTTGCCCATAGGGCTACCTACCTAGAGCCTACCAAGGCTTGGTGAGTGGTTTTAAATGCCATGTCAAAGTGGCAGTAAACTCAACACACAGGCCTTGTAATGGCGGGCCTGAGACAGGTTTGAAAGGCTACTTGTGTGGGTGGCACAGTCAGTGCTGCTGAGCCAATAGTAGCATTTAGATTACATGCTCTGGGTATATGGTACACCATTTTACAAGGGACTTCTAAGTAAACTAAATATGCCAATCAGATATATACCAGTGTCACAATGTTTTAGGGGTGAAGCACATGCACTTTAGCACTGCGCAGCAGTGGTAAGAGCTCAGAGTCCTAAGGTCAACAAAAAGATAAAGCAAAAACTGGAGGTACGATGGCAAAAAGTTAGGGGAAGAACACCCTAAGGATGACAGAACTTCCATGTGTCTCCCCAAGCTGAATGTGAAAGATCTACTCAACCTCTAGGGAGTTCAGATCACTAAGGCAGAAAACCCTGGACAAGCTGTCAGCATTGGTGTGGTCTACTCATGCTCTGTGTTCCTCATTGAAGTTCATACCTTGGACCGCCTCAATAATTTTGGATTTGCACCCCACATTTGCATGGGCCACCTGAGAGGCCTGGGGTCAGTCTGAATCAGGAAGTGAGTGCTAAGCAGGTATGGCCTCCACATCTTTAGTGCCAGACCACAGCAAAATCTTCTCTTTCTATGGTACTCCACTACCCTTGGGAGTAACCTCCTGGAAATGAAGGCTACAGGTTGGTCCAGGTCCTCTTAATTTAGCTGTGATAATACTGCCCCTATGCCAGGCTCTGATGCATTTTTCTGAAGGATAAACAGGGACAAGTCAGGGGCCCTGAGCACATGAGCTGTGCACATGGCATGCTTCAAGGAGGCAAATGCAGTTTGGCATTCCTTCGTCCAAATCACATTTCTGGGCTGCTTCTTAGAAGGCAGCTCAGTCAAGGGAGCAGAAATGCTGTCATCCCCCTTGACATATCTCCTGTAGTAACCGGTGAGACCTAAAACGCCTCTCACCTCAGTTTGGGTCTCAGGGGCTCCCAAGCCAGAATTGTGTCAATCTTGGGTTGAAGGGCTTCCACCTGACCACTTCCTACCAGGAGTCCCAAGTACACCTCAGACCCCTGAAATAACTGCCACTTACAGGCCTTAATAGTCACGCCTGCCTGCTGCAGAGCCTGAAGCACTTCCAAGAGGTGAAAATGGTGGCCCTTCCAACTGCTACTGAAGACAGCTATGTCATTCAGGTAGGCAGCTGAGAAGGCCTCCATATCAGTGAGTGCCTAGTTCACCAACCTCTTGAAGGTGGCAGGTGCATTCTTGAGTCCAAAGGATATCACTTTAAACTGATAGTGGCCCTCTGGAGTGGAGAAGGCTGACCTCTCCATGGCACCTTCCATTAGGGTTACCTGCTGGGTACCCTGATGTAAGATCAAAGATAGGTACTGGGCAGCCCCTTGTGGAAAAGTAAATTTTGCCATGTTCTGTGTCCCTACGTGTCATCCATCATATGTTATGCGTGCATGATCAATATGCGTATGTTATTCCCCATGTCCGATTCAAGACGCAATTATAGTTGTGTCCACCTCTGGTATGTCATTTCCCAGTCCTCGTGAATAATACGAATATCAGGCCTATGTAAAGCTACGTTGCCACGTTTCTCAGTGTGCACGTTATTCCATTATAAAGTCCCCGTTTCTAGGCCTCAAAAGGGCCTGGACACCAGATTCAGCTCCTGTCTCCTGAAGCCTCGCTGAGGAGCGATACAGCCCCCACCTGTATCCTCGACCTTTCACTTACTTCCTGCCTCGCAGTGCCCGGTGCAGCTTGGCTCAGTCTCTGAGTCTGCCAAGAATATGTTATGAGTCCAGTTATCAGTTCAGTCCTCCTTCTCTGCATTCCTAAGCTACTGAACTGCATCAATAGTTTCCGTCATTGTCTAGCCTATTCGGCTCCATGTTAAGAGAAATACTGTATTTAATGGTCATTTAATATTCTTCATCATGCACTACATGTAGAATAAATGCATGCTCCAGTCTTAGAGTCAGTTAGTTTTTCCCTCCTAACTTCTAGTTTATATCAATATGTTCCCTAAACATTAGATACCAGATAGGGTTTAGGTACATGTCGCTCCGACCCTCCAGACTTCAGTCTCTGCTCCTAGCACAGAGTTCATAGCCCCCAGCTTCTCCTAGTAACACGTCATTGCTAGTTTGCGCGCACCACCAGGTTAGAGGTCCCGGCTCCTTAGGTAGCCCCCTCCATGGTTTCCGCCCCATTCATGACATATTCTGTTACGTTTGCATCACATGTCTGAGTTACACCTCCTTCTCACCCTTATCTTTCGCGACTGCTACGCGTCACGCCTTCTGTTCCACCCACTGTTACGCCTACTGCAATGTAATGCTATGTGTTTGCGTTATGTATATATGCTCATGTATTGTTATTAAGAGCCAGCGCGCTCATCCCAAACCCAGCCCCAGCAGCTGCTGGGCCCTGTCACCCTGTCATCCTATTCCTATGCAGGTTGTCCTGTTCCTGTCCTTGTGCTGTATTAAACCTGCAAAACTCCTACTACCTCGAATCTTGACTCTTATTTATTGAGCTATCTGTTATGATATATGTCTAGTCAAAAATAGGGTATTATTTATTTATTTACCACATAATGGCGCCCGAACAGGGACTTGCCCTTTCCCCACGCGTCGGTGAAGCCACGCCGACCCCCTGACCCTCTGCAGTCGTGACGGAACTCTTCTGCGCAGTGGCAGATATTTCTGCTCAAGTATCCCTCAGGCCCACGGAGGAGACGGAGGAGGCGGTCCAGCATCCAGACGAGATGGTGGAGGAACGCGGCGAGTCCCGACCAGAGCCCAAGCCAAGAGTCCAAGGTCCGAGGTATCCGGAGGTCCACCCGTAACTGAAGTCCGAAGTCCGAAGTTCGTCGTCGTAGCAGTCCAGTCCAGTCCGAGGCTTTCCGTTCTTGCTGCCCGGTGAGTACCGTTACTGGGGTGGTATCTAGACAGGGTCAATTTAATTGACTCTGGTCTGTGGGTTGGTGGTACACAGTCCCACAAACGAAGTGTTCACTTCGGTGGATACGGGTCCTGACGTGTCTCTTTAAGAGACCGGTAAGTTTCGTACTGTTTCAGCAGTGCATCTAGTTTCTGTTCTAGTCAGTTCTGTTCTCGAGAAATTTCAAGTATTTTCAGGTGGTTTTCTGTTCGAACTGTTATTCATAATGTTCTTCATGTATTTTAATGTTGTGGTATGAGTGCGACGTGATTTCGTGTTTTCATTGTGTATTGTATTATGTCCAGATTATAGTCCAGTCATGCCGCTCTTCTCAAAATTACGTCAGTTAAAAACTAGAAAGGGTCTGCTGGAAGCAGCAGTTCCCGTCCCGCCCAGGGACAGTCCAGGTCACTTTATGTATCAGAAGCATGGCATAAGCGCCATATTGTATCTAGATTTATGGGTAGAGTATACCAAACAGTTAGAAGAAAAGTATAGATGGCCCGTATCGGGTACATGGGATGCCGAATGCATCATGCGAGTAGAAGAAGCATTATGGAAAAAGAAAGCCAGACAGTCACAGAAAGATGCCATCGAGTTATGGCGCAAAGAAGCTCATAAAAGAACCGAAAAAGAAATCAGAAAATCAGAATTAAGTAGAGAATCCCAAGAACGAGCCCAAGAAAAAGAATTAATCGAGATAGGTGAACGAGTTAGAACTGAGCAATCAGACAGACAGAGGCATGCCCTTATTAAGGGTATGTATCCTCTTCTTGCTGAGGGCTTGCCAAAGGCGACCCCAGAGGCATCCAGTAACTTTCCGCCACCACTAGTTCCGACCAAACTACGTCACAAACCGACCGCAGCTGATATTTTCATCTCGTCCTATTTGGACGACACAGTCCCCGAATATGCAAATCCTGTTCGCGCTCCGCCCGTCCCTGTAAATCAGGTAATTCCTGCTCCTCCAGACACCGGGGTGCCCTTAACAGCTCCCCCGGGTCAGCCCGCCATACAAGTCCAGCCCACGTTACAATTACCGACCCTGCCAGGACAAAAAGCATCAGTTGGTGATTCTAGTTTAGGGGCCGCAGGAGGAGGTCTTCCTCAAACCCCGCCGCCATACAAGCGTTTATCAGCACTCGAATTACATGCTCAAGCATCACAGCGTACTCCTAAAAGTAATAAGTCTGTTGCAGAGATCAGGCAAACCCTTGGCGAATGTGTCTATGACCCAGTTCCAGGCGAGTTTAATATGGTTTTATATTCCGTACGCGTAAGGAGAGTGACCGAGTATCTAGTCACCCTGCCGAATATGAAAGAAGACCTAGACAGGATATATCGTTTCATCCGTACAGGGGATGACCCACAAAGTATTAGTGATGCCATGTCTCAAAGGAAAGCCGAGATTCAGCGCATGATATTGAAGTTCTTAATTAACTGTCTAATAAGAGAACAAGATTACCCGTCTAAAGACCCGGAAGAAATGAAAACTCTAACAAAGTGGAGTGATAATATAGCCGAAGGAAAGCACAATACTATTGGTGCCATGGAAAGTATGTATAAGAAAATCCGTAGAGAGATAATAAAGATACACGAACAGCGTAAAGCAGCACAAGTAAGCGAGAAAGAAAGTACCTCTGATCCTGAAGAGGAAGATGAGGAGAATACTGCCAGAATAGCGTATGTAGGAAAATCTAGATTTCCAGATCGCCATTTACGTCTAGAACCCAAGTCTACTTTCCATCATTCAGCACCAGAACAAGGTTCCCTAGAACAAGTATTCCAAGCTACCGATCATATTCTGAAATCACGAATCGGTTACAGTGAGTTAAGTACCATGCATGAACAAGAACTAGTCCGATCAGCAGTCAGATGGATTACTGATTCTACCACTTTTCCAGACGAAATAGTGGCACAAATGTTTCTGAAATTGCCCCCAGCCGAGCAACGACTGGTGGGTATGTATATGATTCAGCACCTCATTATTCTGTATGAGGGTCAGCACTCTGATCCAGGTCCATTACATGATATCCTGAACGAGTTACTCCAGTATAGATGGAGAGGTCTAGGTACCGATTTAATTAGTGTCATTCTAGAACAGCGCCACAAATATAGAACGTTTCTGAACCCGCATTTTGTTCATGTCTCACCCCCAGAAAGTAAACAATTTTACATGGAAAGACAGAACCCGTTACGAGAAGTGCATCCAGTTAAGACAGAGGACGGTGAAATGCAACGAGTGTTTGTTTACACCCCGATTACAAAGATGGAACTCCTCGAAATGAAGAAATTAATTCCCTGTCATGACAAAGATCCAGCAGGGTTCCATAGAGAATTAAAAGACATGCTCCGTATGGGAGAATACACATACCCAGATATCATTAAAATGTTAAAGGTTCTGTTGCCCGCAGGGGTGTATGAAAAGCTTAAAGAAAAAGAATGGGAGGTGGGAGAGAAAAAGATAGATTGGGCAGTTCTAGAAGCTGAAGACAAGTCACGTGTACCAGGTACTGGTCTTGGAGATAAATGTAAAGAATTACCAGAATTATTGATTCAAGTTTTACCCAGATTATTAACAACGAGAAAAGAAGACTGGGATGCAATCTCAGCCTGTAAACAGAAACAAGAAGAAGATATTAGTGATTTTTATTCTAGGTTTGAAAAGTGCTTTAGTATCAACAGTGGCCTCAAGACCAGTAGTGAGTCATACCCTCACCTGTTTGTTACTAAATTAGTCGAGAATTCAAGCCCACAAGTTAGAAACCGAGTTCTGAAAGTCGAAAGTACCTGGCAAGCAAATACTCCGTCCCAGATGCTCCAGATGCTTCAGTATCACCAGAATAGAATCAGGGAAGAGCAAGAACACGAGAGAAAACGTATGAAAGACACGAAAATGAAAGTGCTAGTTGCACAATCTGTTCCTCAAGACAGTCAGAAGAGGGGTCCGAATCAAGCCAGTCATCCTGCAGCACCCGTTAAAGGGAACTGCAATTATTGTAAACAGCCAGGTCATTTTATAAATGAGTGTGCAGTTCTGAAACATAACATAGCTACTGGTAAGACTAAAGAAAGACCACGTCCGCCCAGACAAGAACAAGTTACGCAGATTCCTCAGTCACAGAATGCACCACAGACAGTTACAGCACCGCAGCCTATTGCTGCAACACAGCATGTTACATCGCAGATGTACCAGTATGCACAGTCTGAGTATCCAGAGTACCAGCCATATTCATGAAACAGCCTAGAGAGGGAGGTAGGCTTGCCTCTCATCGAGATACCTGTAGATCAAGAAGGTCCCTATGTTCACAGTCAAGTATTAGGGAAAGACAGAAAGTTTTTGATTGATACAGGGGCAAGTAGGACCACAATTAGTCACGCCGAAGTTCCAGGGGCTCCGCTCTCAGGCTCAAGAAATGTTTCCCTTGGATTTTCAGGAAAGCCTATCGTTAATGAGATTTCAAAGCCAGTCACTCTAGAAGTAGGTCCATTGTCCCGCACTACTGATCTGTTACTTACTAAGTCATGTCCAGAAAATCTATTGGGCATTAAGACATTGAAAGAGTTAGGTGCAGTTATTTGTTGTTCCCCCGAGGGAATACGACTGTTCCTACGTGACTTTAAGGGTCACTATGTATTACGAGATTTTGATCCCAGACTGTCTAAAGTTCCGCAGCATTTATGGGCGCAAGGTCCAACTGATGTAGGTTACATGCAAATCACACCCCATCGTGTGACTCTCAAACCAGGTGTAGTGTTACCACGAATCAGACAGTACAGATTGCCACCCGAGGCTGTAGCAGCCTTATCCAAAATTATTGACGAGCTCATGGCTCAAGGAGTAGTTGTAGAAACTGACTCCAATATATGTAACTCTCCGATCATTCCAGTCATGAAACGTACTGATCCAAATGCACCCCCAGTATATCGATTAGTGATTGATTTACGAGAACTTAACAAATGTATTATTCCTCAGTACCCAGTTGTCCCAGATATCTCTTCCCTATTGACAGCTATTGATTCCGAAGCCACATTCTTTACTGTAATTGATCTTAAGAATGCATTTTTTAGTGTTCCCATTCATCCAGACAGCCAGTTTCTTTTCGGATTCTGTTTAAATGGAAGGAGCTATATGTTTACACGAGCTCCTCAAGGTTTCACAGAAAGCCCTAGTATTTACAGTCAAGCACTTAAGAGACAACTAGATAATATTCACATGCCAACTGACACTGCCCTGCTCCAGTATGTCGATGATCTACTGATCACAGCCCGTTCTGAACGTGACTGCGAGCGAGCGTCACTGACGGTTCTGTATTTCCTAGCCGAGATGGGGCACAAGGTGTCACCTTCGAAGCTTCAATTCTGTGTCCAGCAAGTGGTCTACTTAGGACACTTACTGTCCAAGAGGGGTAGGCAGTTGACACCAGACCGTATCCAGTTGATAGCGAGTCTTCCCCAGCCCAGAACCCAGAAGGAGGTACGTGCCTTTATTGGCCTTACTTCTTATTGCAGACAATGGATTCCTCAGTATGCATTTCTAGCCAAGCCACTGATACAGTTAACGACACAGGAGGCAGCCGTACCGACTGTCCTCCCTTGGACATCTGAACATACACTGTGTTTCAACGAGTTAAAGAAAGCTTTATGTCAAGCTCCAGTTCTAGCAACACCGAACTACAGTAAGCCTTTTACACTTTTCGTTACTGAACGTGAAGGTACAGCATTATCTGTTCTCACACAAGACCAAGCAGGACAATACAAGCCCTGTGCTTATTTTTCTAGCACATTAGATCCAGTCGCCCAGGCTCTGCCTGCGTGCCTCAAGTCAGTTGCAGCCACAGCACTAGCTATCAGACAAAGTGATTCCATAGTTTTAGGACACTCCCTGACAGTACAAGTCCCACACTCCGTGGAAGTTCTTTTAAATCGAACTCAAACACAGCACTTGACAATTGCACGTTTAACAGGTTATGAATTGACATTGTTTCAGCCACACATAGAAATCAGACGCTGCAACATCCTGAACCCTGCTACACTGTTACCATCAGTTAATTCAAATTCTGCCACACACGACTGTGTGGAAGTAGTTAACATTACAACAAAGCCAAGACAAGACCTGACAGACATTCCGTTACCAGATCCTGACCTAACGCTTTATGTGGATGGTTCATGTATGAGAACTAGTACAGGAGAACTAGTAGCCGCGTATGCAGTGACTACTGACACCGAAGTTATTAAGACACACCGCATTGATACCCTGTCCGCTCAAGCAGCAGAGCTAGTTGCTCTGACACAAGCCTGTATACACGCCAAGAACCTGAAAGTTAATGTTTACACAGATTCACGCTACGCATTCGGAGTTGTACACGACTTTGGAGTGCTCTGGCAGGAGAGAGGTTTCATGACTTCTCATGGAACCAAGATTCAGCATGGTCTCCTTATTCAAGCTCTGTTAGATGCCATACACTTACCGACATCTATCGCTATTATGAAGTGCAAAGCACATACGAAAGTTACTGACACTATTTCTCAGGGTAATGATCTAGCAGATCGCACAGCCAAGCTTACAGCACAGACTCTAGACATTCAAGTTAATCCAACACAGACACAAACCCCAGATCCGACTACATGTATGACAGTTAAGGACCCCACCCAGGATGTCATAGATATCCAGTTACATGCTACTCCCGATGAAATCAAGAAATGGTCTGAACAAGGAGGGGTCCAGACAGATCAAGGATGGTTAACAAAGGGTAGAGCCACATGGTTTCTCCCCGACTCTATGGTTCAAGTTGTCATTAATACCGCACATAGTCCAGCACATTTAGGAGAAAAAGCAATGTTAGACAGTATCCAGAACATTTGGTTCAACAAGCATTTACGAGCTGCAGCTAAGCAGAAAGTCCGTACCTGTATGATATGTTGTCAGTTTAATCCAGGTAAAAGTGTCCCGGTGGAACAAGGGGGATTCCAGCCTCCTGACCACCCTTTTGAGGTCCTCCAGATGGATTATATTCAGATGGAGCGATGTCGAGGTTTCAAGTATGTTCTTGTAGTTGTATGCGCTTTGTCCAGATGGACAGAAGCATATCCAGTCCCAGATTACACAGCCGCGACCACTGCCAAACAGTTGGTTCGTGAGTTTTTCCCTCGATATGGACTCCCTAGAGTCGTATATTCTGATAACGGTCAGCCATTCTCATCTGAGTTGATGAAGCACGTTTCCCTATTGTTAGGGTACCAGTGGAAGTTTCATTGTGTACGCCATCCTGAAGCAGCTGGTCTTGTCGAGAGACATAATCAGACTCTGAAAATCCGAATTGCCAAAATATGTAAAGATAAGGGTGTGGACTGGCTAGTAGCTCTGCCAGTTGCTTTGTTTTATATGCGCATGGTCGCACATTCCAGATCAGGTCTGTCCCCGTATGAGGTCGTCTTCGGCCGCCCCCCTAACATGTGGGGTACTCCTAGACCCCGAAGTATTACTGATGTTTCATGTAATATGCTGACAGATTACCTAGCTTCCTTGATGTCTGCCCTCAACTCATGTCGTTCACAGGTTGCCGCCGCATTTCCAGACAATACCGAGGTGGCCCCGCATGAAATCGTTCCAGGTTCGATGGTGCTCGTACGTAACTTCGACAGATCAAGTCCGCTGGAGCCACGTTGGAAGGAGCCCCGTCAGGTCCTCCTCACCACCCGTACAGCCGTGAAATTGGAAGGACGCCGCGGCTGGGTGCATCTTTCGCACGTCAAGAAATTCTACGGATTAAAGCCGGTCTCCAAGAACATTTCCCAGGATATCAAGACTTGTCAAAACATTGTTCCTAAGGACTGTCCCGCAAATGACATTGACACAACCCCTCCCCTGTTAGAGAAAACTCCGCAGCAGGAGTACAAGCAAAAGCTAAGGTCTAGTAAAATAAGTCAGCCAGTTTGATTGTATAAGTCCTCCCCTAGGTGAAATGGTTAGACTGTTTCTGACATGTATAAAATAGACCCCCATAGTGAGAGAGTTAGTCAAAACTCAATTCGATGTATCATTTTTCTAAGTTTCATATTATTTCTCAGCCTTTTGATTTCCTGCACCGGTTACGCATTTTACCTGTGTTTTCCAGTTCCTCATGTAAATAAGTATTCTAATGTTACAGTAGAACACACGTTTAGTGATCTGCCTCCTCATGAATATTCATACCGCCTCGCGATGCGTAACAATACATTTATCCGCATGTTACATTATTCACACCAGACCAGCAATGCCACTAATTGTTGGGTGTGTGGTCGACTCCCCCCTTTCCAGACATCGAAGGGAGTTCTGCCACTCTTTCCTTATCCTTTTTCACATAATGGTTCGTGTGGAGCATGGTCCACGTTAACGTCATCCTTAACAGATATGTCTTTTCTTAACAGCACATGTTTCCCAGACAAGAAAGGTCTTCCCCACAGAACCGGGTTAGATCTAGAAAATGAAGTATATAATTTAGGTAACTATTCTTCGAATTTCATGGTCCTGAATGTTCAGTCTGATACTACTCCAGACTCACCTGCTATTTCAGTATTACCAGTCAAAGGCGAATTATGTGTCCGTAATTATGGTTCTGTACACGTAGGACATAGTGATTGTACTACTATTGTCAAGTATAGTGACAGTGGAAAATCTATTTTTAAAGCTTCACGTCATTCTTATTTTGTTTGTGGTCAAACTGCATATGTTCGTCTGCCCCTCGATTGGGAGGGAACCTGTTACATTGCCTTCCTACTGCCACCTGTTTTTCTAGCCCCACCTGACTACCATAGGAATTCCTACCTAGTACACACTAGACACAAGAGAAACCTCCCGATTGTCGATTATACTGAGACTGCTGCAGAGCAATTCATTGATATTGATAAAGGTGTTTTCCCTTATTTAGGCACAGTTGTAAACAGTAAGCTAATTCGTAGGTTAACAAGAACCCTTGAAGCTGTAGTAGATGAGACTGCCTCCGCTCTAGGTAACTTAACCGAAGAACAATCCTTTATGAGAATTGTTGTGCTCCAGAATCGTCTCGTCCTTGACGTCATACTGGCCGATAGGGGCGGGGCCTGTAGACTCATCGGATCTAGTTGCTGCATTTTCATTCCAAATAACGCGCCGTCTGTTTATTCAGCTATAACCAGACTCCATAAAATTGCCCATCTGTTACACCAAGATCCAGGCACCTGGACATGGTCCGGTTGGTTCTGGAACATAATTTCCGCATGGGGATGGAAAGTCCTGTCCTTTCTAGGTATTGCAGTAGCGATCATATTCAGCTGCTGCCTCTGTATACAATGTGGCCCTGCGATTTGCGGCATTTGTGCTACCTCTTGTATTCCTAGTCCCAAGCCCCGTTCTAAATCTCGTTCCAAGACAATTCGAGATGAACAAATGGTACTGTATGAAATGATAGATGGTATCATGAATATTGATGTTTCCTGATGGAAACGTAGTGACAAGGAGGGAATGTGGAAAAGTAAATTTTGCCATGTTCTGTGTCCCTACGTGTCATCCATCATATGTTATGCGTGCATGATCAATATGCGTATGTTATTCCCCATGTCCGATTCAAGACGCAATTATAGTTGTGTCCACCTCTGGTATGTCATTTCCCAGTCCTCGTGAATAATACGAATATCAGGCCTATGTAAAGCTACGTTGCCACGTTTCTCAGTGTGCACGTTATTCCATTATAAAGTCCCCGTTTCTAGGCCTCAAAAGGGCCTGGACACCAGATTCAGCTCCTGTCTCCTGAAGCCTCGCTGAGGAGCGATACAGCCCCCACCTGTATCCTCGACCTTTCACTTACTTCCTGCCTCGCAGTGCCCGGTGCAGCTTGGCTCAGTCTCTGAGTCTGCCAAGAATATGTTATGAGTCCAGTTATCAGTTCAGTCCTCCTTCTCTGCATTCCTAAGCTACTGAACTGCATCAATAGTTTCCGTCATTGTCTAGCCTATTCGGCTCCATGTTAAGAGAAATACTGTATTTAATGGTCATTTAATATTCTTCATCATGCACTACATGTAGAATAAATGCATGCTCCAGTCTTAGAGTCAGTTAGTTTTTCCCTCCTAACTTCTAGTTTATATCAATATGTTCCCTAAACATTAGATACCAGATAGGGTTTAGGTACATGTCGCTCCGACCCTCCAGACTTCAGTCTCTGCTCCTAGCACAGAGTTCATAGCCCCCAGCTTCTCCTAGTAACACGTCATTGCTAGTTTGTGCGCACCACCAGGTTAGAGGTCCCGGCTCCTTAGGTAGCCCCCTCCATGGTTTCCGCCCCATTCATGACATATTCTGTTACGTTTGCATCACATGTCTGAGTTACACCTCCTTCTCACCCTTATCTTTCGCGACTGCTACGCGTCACGCCTTCTGTTCCACCCACTGTTACGCCTACTGCAATGTAATGCTATGTGTTTGCGTTATGTATATATGCTCATGTATTGTTATTAAGAGCCAGCGCGCTCATCCCAAACCCAGCCCCAGCAGCTGCTGGGCCCTGTCACCCTGTCATCCTATTCCTATGCAGGTTGTCCTGTTCCTGTCCTTGTGCTGTATTAAACCTGCAAAACTCCTACTACCTCGAATCTTGACTCTTATTTATTGAGCTATCTGTTATGATATATGTCTAGTCAAAAATAGGGTATTATTTATTTATTTACCACACCCTAACCTGTCAATCAGCTCATCCACCCTAGTGATGGGATGAGCATCAGTCTTTGTCACAGAATTGAGCCCTCAACATTCTGCACAGAACCTCAGTTCAGGTGTGGTTTCCGATGTGGCAGGTTTTGGTACCAGAACCACTGTAGAGTTCTATCACCCCAAATCTAGTATGTTAGAGACTTCACTCATGATGCTGGCCCTCACCTTATCCAATAACATGTAAGATTTATTCTTTTTTTTTAATCAAAGATATATTTATTGGAATATAAAAAAAAAGGTTTTGGGACAATACCGCACATCATCCCACGCAGGGGGAGGCAATCAGTAATGCAAAATCAAGCGTAGCAATCAAGGACAGAGCAGAAGCCCAACTGAGCAACGACCCCAGGCTAACAAGGCAGCACTCTAGGGGTTTCAGCTTCTAAAGTGAACGGGGGAAGCAAAACTCCTGTCCAATGGAAAAAGCAAATGCAGTGCATCAACCGCGCCCACACTCTAATCAGCAAATTAACAAATCTGCATCTCCTATGGGAGGCGGGACGCCTGTCGCTAGCAGGAACGCAAGTCAGCGCATCCTCCTGCCAATCGATTCCGTACAGTTTTTGTCAAGAAGGGAAAAAAGAAACGCAAAAATAGCGAACAAACTAACACAATCCCCTCCCCCCAACCCCCAACCCCCCACCCCCGTGGTGGCGGCCACAATTGAACAATAGAATCTGGTTTGAGCATTCTCATGTCCTCAAAGCTGGAAAAGGTGGAGGGACCGCACACTAGAAGGACAAACTAAAGACGGAAGCCCTCTCGAGAGGAAGGACACTAGGGGTCCCCATCGGAACGTAAAATTCTTAAAATCATCCCTAAAAATATCGGCCATGCGTTCTAGGCTCAGCAGCTTCCACAAGCGGGAATGCCAAAGGGAGATGGCCGGGGCTTCCCTCTTCTTCCACGCTGCTGCCAGGGTGACCTTGGCTGCCCCAATGCTGAGCCACATGATTTTTTTATCTGCTTTAGTCTGGTGTTCCATGTCTTGGTCACACAAGCCCAGAAGAACGGCAGCCAAGGAGGTGGGAATGGGATACCCCAACATTTCCTTGATGTGCGCCAAGATCTCTTCCCAGAAGGGCCGAATAACAGGGCAGTTCCACCAGATATGCTGGAAGTCCCCTAGGAATCCGCACCCCCTCCAGCAGCTATCAGAGGACCCAGGAAAGATTTGACGTAGTCTAGAGGGGTGCAGGTACCAGTCCATCATGGTCTTCATGTGTGCCTCTCTAAGCTCTACGGAGTGTTACATTTTGAGATATCTGACCATAAGTGTGACCATTCTTCATCATAGATATCTCGTTGCAAAATTCCCTCCCACATGGACATGTATCTTGGCCGGGGAGTAATAGCTGTGGAAAGTAGGAGCCCAAATAAAAAGGAAATCACACCCTTCATCGAGGAGGTTCTGGTAAGAAAGGTCTCGAGTTTCGTGAGGGGGCGCGTAGCGGCGTCCCGTACCTGTGGGGCGAGTGCCCACTGTAGGAGTTGTGCATGATGGTATCTCTCTGTGTCTCCTACCCCATAATCCCGCTTTCAATTGTCAAAGGACAGTGGGTCATAATTATGGAAAAGAGGTGTCAATGCAAGGCATCCCCCCTCCTTCCATGTTGCAAAGGGGCCCTCCTGAAGCGCCGGAGGGAAAGCGGGATTAAAGTGAATAGGTGTAAATGGTGAGGGAAAGGTCGTCCATCTGTCATCCCCAGAGACTGAGTCCCAGACCCTCAAGGCAGTGCGAGTGGGATTGCTAAGGTATACGTTCTTAGGCCTGTCACTTTTGGGCCTCCAGATCAGGTCCCAGATGGTCCTCCCCGCGACGCTACGATCCATATGAAGCCAATGTTTTTCCGATTCCAATTGTGTCCATTCCACCAGTACCCGAAGTTGCGCTGCCTTATAATATAGATGGATATCTGGGAGCCCCACTCCGCCGACCTTCCGAGGGCGGCGCAGAATAGAAAAGGAAAAGCGCACCCGGCCTCCCTGCCAGATAAAGCGTAAAATCATAGTCTTCATTCTCCTAAAAAAACCCTGTCCAACTCAATAGGAAGGGCTTGGAACAAGTATAGTAATTTAGGGAGAAGGGACATTTTAACCGCATGAATCCGGCCCATCCAGGATAGAAATAGGGGCTTCAACCAAGCGAGCTCAGTCTGGATCCAAGTCAGTATGGGGGGAACGTTAGCTGCATATAGTTTCCCAAGCGTTGGCGTCAACTGGACCCCCAGATATTGAATGGAGTTTGTCGCCCATGGGAGAGGTGTGTGGGCTTGAAGTTTAAGTATCTCTGAGTGGGGAAGAGTGAGGTTAAGAATATACGACTTATCTAGATTAACTTTAAAGCCTGCAATGGCCTCAAAGCGTTCCAATTCTACCTGTACTGCTGGAAGTGAGCATCCCGGTTTGGAGAGGGAAAGGAGGACATCGTCCGCAAAGAGGGTGATTTTGTGTGACTCTCCAGTGAAAGGCAGACCCCTGACGTCGGGGTTAGCTCTGAACGCCAGTGCTAGAGGCTCCATGCTCATGGCGAAAAGCAAGGGAGAAAGGGGGTACCCCTGCCTGGTACCCCTTGAATGTTGAAAAAAGGAGGAGTGGCACCCATTCACCGTAACTCTAGACCGGGGAGACAGATAGTTGGCCTGAAGCATGGTCAGGAATCTAGAAGAAAAGCCGAACGCGGTCAGCGTCTGGAACAAGAAGGCCCAGTCCACCCTGTCAAATGCCTTTTCGGCATCAAGCCCCACTAGGACAGCTGGGATTTTAAACTTAGTGGCCTTCTCAATCAGATGGATTATGCGTCGTGTGTTATCGTGTGTCTGTCGCCCCTTAATAAACCCCGACTGGTCCGGGTGAATGAGAGCAGGCATTAAATCATTAAGTCTGCTTGCCAGTATGGAAGAGTACAGCTTCGCGTCGATATTGAGCAGAGCAATGGGCCTATAGGAGGCGCATCTACTAGGGTCCTTCTCTGGCTTGGGTATGATCGATATGTCCTCCGCCATGGTTCCGGAAGTCTCTCCTTCTTCCGCCATCTGATTGAATAGGCGGACCAGGAATGGGCTGAGCTCAGAGGCGAACGACTTATAAAAGATAGCCGTATATCCGTCTGTCCCGGGCGCCTTGTGAGGTTTCAGTGCCTTGATGGCAGATAGCACTTCCTCCAGAGTGATGGGAGCCGAGAGGGTCTTGTTCCACTCAGAAGATACTTGAGGCAGAAGTAGGCCACTTAAGTAGTCTCGCTGCTGGGCTGGATCCAAGGAGTCCCCTGAATATAAATCGCTATAGAAGACACCGAAGAGCTCGGCTTTGACCTCATCGCCATGTATAACTTCCTCTATTTCCGCCCAGGCCTCTTGCCTCGACTCTTGGCTTGTATTAGCCAGTGACAAGGTGGCCCCTTTAAAAACAATTAAGTCCAAACGTCCTCATGACGCCCAACGTTGGTTTACTGACCAGCTAAAAAGGGACAAACTGACTCTCCGCCAAGCTGAACGCCGTTGGCGTCGTATCTATTCACCTGAAGAAAAATATGAATACATGGCGCTGTTAAAACTCTACAAAAATTCAATTCTTCAGGCAAAAAAGGGATACTTCTCCCAAAAAATCCTTAATTCTGCATCCAAGGTAAAAGATCACACATCCTGATAGGGTGACCCTCCAAGCTGTCCCCTCACAATCACTCTGTGACTCCCTTAATTCATACTTCATCGATAAAATCATCACTATAAAAAACAATATCCCTCAGCCCTTCCTCCTTTTCTGTCCCGACCTCTCCCTCTCAGAACTCATCCTCATTGGCTGTCTTCCCCCCTATCACTAGAAGTGATTTTGTGGCTCTATTAAATAAAGTGAGCTTGGGTTCGCCAAATGACTGTTGCCCTCCGCAGATTCTTAAAGCAGCTTTTCTTGCCTGCCCTGACCCTCCACTTACACTTCTGAATGAGTCTTTAGCTACAGGTATTGTCCCCGAATTGTCCCCGAATCCTTTAAACATGCAGCTGGTGTTCCCATTCTAAAAAAGCCTAATGCTGATCCCTTGGTCCTCACTAATTTTCGCCCTATCTCCCTGCTCCCCTACTTAGGTAAGATCTTAGAGACTCATGTTACCAACTGTCTCAGTTCTTTTATTGAGAATTCTGGGTTCCTAGACCCCCAGAAGGCGGGCTTCAGGCCAGCCCACTCCACGGAATCGGTTATCTTGGCGGTGATGGACGAACTCCGTAGGGGCGCCGATAATAACATCTCCCAGGCACTTGTGCTATTGGATCTTTCTGCGGCCTTTGACACGGTCGATCACGACCTGCTGATCGACTGTGTCAACAACGCTGGTGTCCGGGGTCGGGTCCTTGACTGGATTCGGTCATTCCTACATGGGCGTACTCAGGCGGTCCACTTGTCCACCTTTGTAGCACCTCGAGCCAGCCTGACTTGTGGATTCTCCCAGGGTTCTGCTTTATCGCCTCTTCTGTTTAATCTTTACATGCAGTCCCTGATTGCCTCTCTTCATAATCGCCCAGTTACCATCTTTAACTACGCGGACGACCTCCAGCTGGTCTTCAATCTTGAATCCACCTCTACCTCCCGCGCTAATTTTCAATCAACCATGCTTTCCATCTGCGAATGGATGTACCACAGCCAGCTGAAGTTAAATCCAGATAAAACGGAACTGGTATTAACCAGGGGAGGCGCTAACCCCTGGAATGCCAGTTTCTGGCCATCCACCCTGGGCACCTCCCCCCTCCCAGCTGATTCTGTGAAGAGCCTTGGCGTCATCATTTGCAAAGACCTCTCCATGAAGCCACAGATTAGCGCTGTCACCTCGGCCTGCTTCTTCCATCTCCGCAGGATCCGTAAAATCTGTCGGTTTCTGTCTACGGAGGCCCTCACGCTGGTCATTATGGCCCTGATTACATCTCGTATTGACTACGCCAACGCTCTTTACGCTGGCATTCCTGCCTACCAGTTACATTGTTAACAACTTGTGCAAAACAAGGCAGCCAGGCTAATCTTCCACCAACCTAAACATCTTCACATCTCCCCGCTATTAAAGAGTCTCCACTGGTTGCCAGTTGCCAAGCAATGTACCTTCAAACTCGGTTGTACCATCTTTAAGGCGCTACATGACCAAGGTCCTGCTTTTATCGCCTCCAGAATTTGTCGGTACACGCCTTCCCGCGATCTGCGGTCCTCCCACCTTAACCTCCTCACCATCCCCGCAGTTAAACGCAAAAAGCATGGTGGCCTCCGATTCGCGTTCTTGGCCCCTTCATTGTGGAACTCCCTCCCTATGGAACTCAGATTCTCTCCCAGTTATGTCTTATTTAGACGTTCACTCAAAACGTACCTCTTTCGGCAGGCCTTTCTGTAATTTTGCTCCTTCTCCCCCCAGTTGTCTCTAGCGCCATGAAACCGCCTGGTGTCCGTGCGCTGAATAAATACTTTTAACATAACATAACACAACACAACACTTCACCTGACGGGTTCTGAATCCCCCCAATGTACTCCCGCTCCCTTTTATCTCGCAGCTGCCTCGCTAGATGTTTGCCGACTTTATTGCCCTGCGAGTACGATAGATGCCTCAATTTCAATAGAGTATATTCTGCCCTATTGTTGTAGAGAGCACTCAACTTACCCCTGACGGCCGTCAAGTTTCGATGTGTCCGTCTGGTCAGATTTGCTTTGTGGGCCTGCTCTAAAGTGGACAGTTCGTCTTCCAGTAATTCCCTCTCCCACCTTCTTTGTTTGTTAAGAGCAGAGTTGAGGGACACACATTGACCTCTGCAAAAAGCCTTAAAGGCATCCCATGTGGTATAAATTGATGTGTCTTCCGGCTTGTTAAGGGGAAAAAAATCAGCGATGGCCTTTCTGAGGGCGTCACACGAAGTCTTGTCTCGAGTCAAGGACGCCGGAAAGTACCACCTGGTGGGGGCCTGGCCTCTCACACCCCAATGAAGACAAATCGAGAGGAGGCTGTGGTCCGAAACTGACAACGGGAAGATCTTGGCTTCTCGTAGGTCACCCTGCAGGGACTGGCTAACAAAAATATAGTCCAGACGGGAGTAGGACCGATGGACGTGGGAGAAAAAAGTGTAATCCCGGGTATGGGGGTACAAAGTCCTTCAAACATCTAACAGTCCCAAGTCACGTATCTTTTGTTGCGTGTCCGGTGCGAATGTGCCCATATCCGATCGCTGTGGATGGGTGCTGTCCAGGTCCTTCTGCCAAACTAAGTTAATGTCCCCCAGGAGGATTAGCGGCCCTTCTGCAAAGTCTGTGATCTCCCCCAGGAGCGTGTGGAGGAACCCGCTTTGGCCAGAGTTGGGAGCATAGACCACTAAGAAGGTACATAGCCTCCCCCGTAGGCGGCCATTCACCATGACTCAGCGTCCCTCCCTATCATTCTGGACCCCTAAAGGCTGAAATTGCAGGGCGGAGCGGAACATAAGGGCCACCCCTCTATGCTTCGTGGGAGCTGACGATCGGTAAATGAGTGGAAATTGTTTATGTTTGAGTCTTGTGTCTTCCGTCTTAGCTAAGTGGGTCTCTTGAAGGGCTACAATGTCCAGCTAGTGATCCAGAACATATTTCCAAAGCTTTTGACGCTTCTGGGGGGAATTAAGCCCCTTTACGTTCCACGTACCAATGGAGATCAACATCTGGGCGGAAATTCAAGACGCCATGCCCCAGTGGTCCCCGGCCTCCCATCCTCCCCGGCGGCCGGTGCTGAGTTACTTATGGAGGCATCCCTTCGACTGAGGTATCTAGGCGGGTCCCCGAGATGTCTAGTAGGCGACGCTGTCTCCCATAGCAAAAGAGCCTCCTCCCTGCCCCCCTCAATCCTTCCCCGTATCAACTTCAAGACGACAGATCTCATAAGCCAGAAAGTCCCGCAGTGAAAACAAATAGGTGCCGCCACCACTTCCCCCCATCCCCCTAACCCCCAAACAGTAAGTAACGAAACAGGCAGTAAAAACCAGAACATGATCGTAGTGCAGGGCGAGAACGCCCCCACATCGACCAGAGGGAACAACGGGTCCTGGGACCCGGTTCGCGCCCCGTTGCTACAGGATCATAAAAAAAGGAATTCTCGTAGCTGTGGAAACACCCGCATGTACCCCCAAAGCCAGGTCGCAGCACAAAGCACAAGAACATCAGGGGCTCAAGCAGACAAATCGGTCAAAAGAAAGAGCCCTTCCCTTTCCCCCCCAAGATAGACAGAGAGAGGGCAAAAGGCTCCAATACTTAGCGCTCAGAGCAATTGATCACCCCATAGTTATAACAGAGAGTCAAGCCCCATCTCAAAAGAACCTTAAAGTGGCAGCCCGGGGGCTGGCGCTGCTGGGGAGGGCCAAGCGGCAACTCAGTTCCATCAAAGTTCCGGAACCCTTGGAACCTCCTACCTTGGAAGCATCGGTGTGGATCAGAACAGGATCCCTCCGTGGGCCTAGACGCCTCGCAGCATAAGGAACCTAAAGTAGACGACTTCATCTGTTTCCCCTTCTCGAGCTCGGCATCCAGGTAGGGGCAGATGTAGCCCCCCGCGAGGAGTCTCCGGATTTATCAGGCGAGGGGCCCCCGTCCTCTAATGAAAGGCCCAGAAGGGTCTGGCCTTCTTTTAAGTCAGTGATGTGCCTCTGCTTATTATGGTACTCGAAACTGAGTCCAAATGGATAAGTCTAGCGGTACCAGATGCCTTCTGTTTGAAGCTTAGTAGTGATGGGTCTCAACGTCTGCCTGCGCGCCAACGTCGAAGGGGCCATATCTTGGTATATTGCACAAGAGAAGTCTTGAAAGGAGATGGAGTCCTTTGCCCTGGCCGCTTGCTGCACCGCTTCCTTGACCTTGTAGGAGTGGAACTTTTTGCAATCACATCACGAGGCCGCCGTCGATCGCCGGTCTGCGGGGGCCCCACTCTATGCACCCTATCCAGCTTGATCTTAAGCTTCTGGGGGCTCAGGATTTCTGTGAATAGCCCCTCCACGAATGCTTCTATGTCGGGCCCCTCTGCTCCTTCCTCCAGGTCCTTAATACGTATGTTCTCTCTTCGGCCCCGATTTTCCAAATCTTCGGCCTTTAATTGCATCTGCTGCAGCTACTCCTTAAGAGCATGGATATCGTCGGGACACTCCCCAGCCAGTCGCTTGTGTTCTAGTTGTTGCGTCTCCAAATCTAGGACTCTCGTGCCCACCGAGTCCACATCTTGCTCTAGAGAGGCCAAGCACTCAGACAGGTCCGCCCACAGCTGGTCTATGGATGATTTAATATCGTGGCCTAATTCGGTACACAGCTCCGTCTTAAAGCCTTTAAGCATAGATGATAAATCTGCTTTCGAGAGGGCCATGGTCGCCTTGTCAGTGTCCCCTCGGAGAGCCGGACATTTGTCGGTCGCGGTGAAGAAGTCTGACACTTTGCTGGTCCCCTTAGACGTGTTCTTCTTCGGCGGCATATGTAGAGGGCCTCCCCAGGCTCCTCCGCGTCGCCCTGCGCGGCAGTGTCGCAGTCTCAGAGGGAAGTAGGCTCAAGAAACCTCCCGGTGCTTGGCAATTTCACTGTAACCTGGCACGGGCCCTCTTTAAATGATTCTAGGGCTGATCGTCTCGCTGGGCTGGGGGTGCCATGCGGCTGCAACGGGTGGATGTTTCACCCTCGTGGCCCCTTGTCTCAGTGTAAGGAAGGGAGGGTGTCCCTAGGCTGACATCCACGGCTCCGGGGCCCCCATGACAGCTCTTCCCCGCCGGGCTCAGCAGTAGCAATTGGCCTCAGGGGGCCAGGACCCTCAGTCTGCCCAGTAGCGCTGTAGATGTCCACTCTCCGGGCCTCAGCAAATGGATGACAAGCCTACACGGCACCTCGCGGTAGCATCGCCACCGCCATCTTAGAGTCAGGTACAGAGGTACTCCTCGCCTCCGAGCGTCCACTCAGGGGTCCAGCCGTCCTCAGTCATCCCTGGCCAAACTGCTCCTGACCTCCTCGCTGCGAAGGAACCCTCCGCCAATACTGTTGCCGGTGCAGCTGTGTTGCAGCGTCAGCGCCGCGTCTTTCAGCACCTCCGCGCCGCCGCCATTTTGATCTCGGGTCCCCGGCCGGGAGGCAAAGTCCGCGAGCAATGGCCTTCCAAGACCCCAGCGAGCCGCCACAGTGCCTTTGCAGATGCCTCACATCTTCCGATCCCCGTGGATGCGAGTGGAAGGGGATTCCGACAGGAGAAACCGCTGGTAATTCCTGAACGACAACGCGCGAACCGGGAGCCGATGCAGATTACGTCTGCTCGGCCATCTTACCCAGCCACGCCCACCGTAAGATTTATTCTTAACAGGAAAGTTGTCCCCTGTGTCCACATCATGGGTACGTAGGTGAGTAGCCCCAGGATTAAGGGAGAAAAGAGAAGAGTACTGCCCCAATACTTGGCAGCAGCCACTCTGCGGTTCAGGAGTTGAAGGAAGGGGAAAGAATCACTCCTTCCACACACCCATACTTCTCCTTTATCTGTCACCAACACCATGGTAAGCTCAGACCTCTCAAAGTATGGTTTGAAGCGATTGGTGTGAAATCCCCTGTGGGGTTGCCTGAGTTTGGTGCGACGCAAAGTACCCTGGCTGGCTACAGGACCCACACAGGCCCCGGTGAACAAAGTACCTTACTTGCTCAGAAACAGCAAGATGCGTCGATGTTGAGGCCCACAGGTACAGGGTGCAGCAATCTTTTCCACGCAATGAAAGTAAAGAGTCAGTTCCAAAGATGAGTGCCGCAGTCAAGAGGAGTCGAGGGATGCACCAGATTCTGCCATGCAGTTGAGGGGATGCATCAATATCACCAAGATGTAGTGGCAGCAATAAGTTGTTCGATGTGTCAATCTCAGGAAGCAAAACGCTGGTTTAGATGAATTGATTTTGTTCCAACAACTGGGTCGATGTGCCGGTTCTGCGACATGCAGACAGGAGATCCATCAAATTCCATGTTGCAAGTATCTGGGTCACTTCCAGTGAGTCAGGTACAGGAGCAGGGGTAGAGACTTTGATATCCCGGGGTCTCAAGCAACAGAAGGCAGGCCAACAAGCCCTTGGAGATCACCCAGTGTGAAGACAGAATCCAATTCTCCTTCGGCAGAGTCAGAGAGCAGCAGGGCATCAAACAGAAAAGCAGGCCTTCCAGATAAGCAGTCTAGTTAAATCCTTTAAGCAGCACAGCAGTTCTTCTGACAGAGTGTCAGTTGCAAGTCGAGTATTGTGTGGTTTTAGGGGATCATAGACCCAGTACTTATGCCCAAAAAAACCTTCGATGTGGGGCTGTCTTCAAAGAAGAACATTTTCATTTGGCAGATTTGTTGGTGATTTCTTTGGATGCAGCATGACTAATATTTAGCTCCCAGGCCTCGTGTAAGGCATGGTGGAGCACAGTTGGCCGGCTATTTGATTTGATTGTGTGCTGGCTTTCCATTTTGGACCAACACAAAGTGGCCAAGGAGTCAGGTAGGGCGGCTCTCAACTTCCAGCACACTTTGAGTAGGACAACCATTTTCAGTGGGAGCTGGTCCTGGAGCCCAAATTCCCAAAACAACAGTTGATGGACAGAATGCAGAACAATGTCATACATTCACCCCAGGACAGAGATCTGGGCCTAAATCCATCGTTTTTTTTGCTCACCATGCCATTCCAGTTTGAACCTAGCCATATGCAAATCAGTCTTGACCCTGTGCCCCATGGGAACAGTCCAGCCCGAACTGCCAAGCCAAGTCCTCCCTGGACTGGAAACAAATATCCAAGGACCGGTTTCGGGCTTTTAGCCCTCATCAGCCAGGATAGCTTGATTCCAGTGGCATGTTATGTTATGTTTTTTTTTTTTTTAAACTGTTTTATTAATTTTGTGCACACAGCATACAGTCACATATCTCATACCAACCCTCTTACGATCCACATCCGGCTGCCCCTCCCGCACATACCCCATCAACAGCTCCTAATCATAACGTCCCCCCTCCCCCTCTACCCCCACCCCCCGCTTGTCAGTGTGCCTCTACGCCCTTGTTATGGCTTATCATATCCAACCACTCTGCAGTAAGCATCAATCCCCTTCGTCCATTACTCACACCAGAGCCCAGGCACGGGTTAACACTGCTCAAGCCCTCCATTCCATCCCCCAGGTCCGATGTCCCATGCAACTCGCCTCCTCCCCGCTTCCGGGTTCCTAGTCCAAGTCCCCTCCCCCGGCCCCTGCAATCTCCTCCGCGCCTTGCCCCGTGTCCCCCTCCAGAGCTGCTGGTTCATCAGCCTCCCCACCTTCATCCGCCTACAGAAGTGATTGCAGATCTGTTACTAGCGCGCTCCATGCCCTAGCTTTTTCCAGCGCTCTATCGTTTGCTGCTCGCATAGCTAATTGTAAGCGAAAAGAACCTTCACACGAGGCCCATTGCAAAAAGCACCTCCGCCACCTCAGGAAGTTAGGTCCCCCTCTAGATTTCCAGTGTAATGTAAGTTCCCTTTTAGCCATTATGAACCCCTAGTCACAAAACTTACTAGTGATCTTATTGGCAGGAGTATGGGGAAACCAGAGTAGCAGACATGCGCCCGCGTCCGCATCTATACGCCGACCCGTGACCGCGTTCAGGCATGCGAAAACCTCACTCCAGTACGTGCCTAGCCCCGTGCACGAACTTGAGAACTCAGGAACCGCGTCCACTCGAGCAATTGAATGGGACGCCCTCAAGGTGGTGGTGAGAGGCGCGTGCCTCTCTTCCTCGTCGGGGGTTCGCCGGACGTTGCTGGCCGATGTCACACGGGAGGAGAATGCCCTGCGGCAGGCAGAGAGGGACAGCCACGAAGCGGGTAGCAGTAGAAACGAAGTGCTGGAAGCCCGGGAACGGGTGGCCGCCCAGGTGGAGAGGCTCCGCTGCCATGATTACCGGGAGTACATGGTCCGTGCGCATGCGGAACGGGATCGGGTCGGTTCGCTGCTAGCGTGGTTGGCGGCCCCTGATACTAGGGGCACGCCGATTTTATTGTTGGCCACATCGGCTGGGGAAGTGGTCCACTCGCAGCTGGAGATTAACACTCAGTTCCGGGATTATTACGCGGAACTTTATCGGAGTCGGATGGCGGAGTGTCCAGCGGCACTGGATGCCTTTCTTGAGGAGGCTCAGCTCCCACGGCTGGATCCGGAACAGGGAACCTCGCTTGGGGTGGCTATCACCCAGGGGGAGATTAGGGCGGCGATTAAGCATATGGCCAGGAAGAAAACCCCGGGGGGGACGGCCTCCCCGTTGAGTTTTACGCGGCGTATGTGGACCTGCTGGCACCTCGCCTCCACCAGGTATATGGGGAGGCCTGGGAGCAGGGTAAACTACCGGCGTCGGCGCGCGAGGCGATTGTAGTCCCGCTGCTGAAAAAAGGCGGTAATCCCACAGCTAGAACGGTGTACCGCCCGCTATCGATGCTCACGGTGGACTACAAGGTGCTGAGCAGAATCTTAGCGACGAGGTTGACTGCCCATATGTGCTCGCTGGTTCATCCGGACCAGTCGGGCTTTATCCCCACTAGGAACACCTCTACGTGCATACGACGCCTGATCAGAGTCATGGAGGTCGAAGGGGAGGGCCCCGCGGGGGCGGCCGTGTTATCGGTAGACATTGAAAAGGCCTTCGACAGTGTGGAATGGCCTTATCTGTACCGCATCCTCCTTCGGTTCGGGCTGGGAGATGGCTTTGTCCGTTGGACGAGGTTGCTTTATGAGTCGGCTACTGTTAGGGTTCGTACGGGACGCTCGATATCAGCGGCGTGCCTGGTTGGACGGGGCACCAGACAGGGTTGCTCCTTGTCTCCGCTCCTTTTCGCTTTGGCAATGGAACCGCTGGCGGCGCGGGCCCGAGGGGGACAGTCCTTTGATGGGGTATTGTCCCGAGGTGACGTGCATTATATCTCCTTGTATGCCGACGACCTCTTGCTGTTCCTGGCGGATGTAGATGCGTCCGTGTTGGGAGCACGTGCCTTGCTTCAGGAATTTGGGGACCTGTCGGGCCTTCGGGTTAACTGGACTAAGACCTGTCTATTCCCCTTAACTTCCTGCGGCGTTCAACCAACGGTGCTGGATGGTCTGCGCTGGGAACCGGATTGTCTGCAGTACCTCGGAGTTCACATATATCACACCCATTCGCTCCTATACGAAGGGAATGTGGGAAGAGCCATGAGGGGCATTAGAGGTAGCATGAAGTTTTGGCGTGTCCTTCCGTTATCTGTGGCAGGGCGGATAGCCTTGCTGAAAATGGTGGTCCTACCGCGATTACTCTATTTTTTCCGCACGCTACCGGTGTGGATCCCATCCTCCTTCTTCCGCACACTGAGATCCGTGGTGATTGGCTTTATCTGGGGTAATGGAAGGCGTCGCGTAGCCCTGAATACTTTACTTCGGTCCCGGGAGGAGGGCGGCCTGGCCGTGCCAGACTTTGAATGGTATTACCTGGCTGCACAGCTTCAGTGGCTCACGCAGGCGGTGGTGCGGGAATTTAGGGGACCGGACGGCCCGCAGGGTCGGCTAGTACAGCGCCATGTTCTGTCCTTCATTGTGCTCCAATAGGAGATTCGGCTGGAGTTGCTGACTCTCGAGGAGCGAACTCTCCGCAAGTGTTGGCTGCGTAGCCATAGACGGGTGGGGTGTCGTGCACCGTACGCACCGGAGATTCCCCTGGGTATGTGTACTGCCATCCCGCATGGCGGGGACTGGTCGGCGCTTGCCAGCTGGGAGGAACTCGGGGTTCACATGATAGGAGACTTATACCGGGACGGAGCTTTGATGCCGTTCGGCGATCTCCAGGAGGCCTTCGGGCTGCCGAGAGGTACTTTCCTGTTACATGCAGCCTTGGTTGCCGGGTTTCAGAGGCGATGGAGGATGGGGCTGGTGGAACCACCCACGTCACCGGGCTGTCAATATGTAGTGATGGCGGCTGGCACCTATAAGGCCATCACGTGCCTGTACAGGAGGCTGGCATTAGCTGATCCTACTCCTCTTGACGGGCTACGGGAGCGCTGGGAGGCTGACCTTGGTCGGCAGATACCGGAGACGACCTGGCCCCAGCTTGTACGCAGAGCCTGGAAGGGCACCCGTAATGTCCGGTTCCAACTGGTCCAGTATTACACACTTCATAGGGCGTACTGGACGCCTGCCAGGATTCATCGGATATTTGGAGGCGCGCAAACACTATGCCCTCGATGTGCTGCTGAGGACGCTGACTTTGAACATATGAACATGTTATGTTATGTTACTGCCATTTGTATAGCGCAACAGCTGCCCCAGCAAAGGGGCGTCCCGGCGCTGTCAGCAGAACCACAAGCACAGAAACTACACAGTGGGAAAAATATGTGTTTTTACGGCCTTCCTAGAAGCCAGATAGTTAGTATGGCTTCGGATGTGACCCGGCAGTGAATTCCAAAGAAGAGATGCCCTGCTGCGGAAGGAACAACCTCCTGCCTGCACTCTTTGAAACCTTGGGACCCTCACCTAGTGCTGGCCCAGTGAGCGAAGCTGGCGGGTGGTGACGTAGGGGATGACTAGGTTAGCCAGGATCCCTGGGGTGTTGAATTTCAGGGCTTTAAAGGTGATGCAAAGCGCCTTAAATTCAATTTTCCTAGCCACCGGTAGGCAGTGTAGCCAATGGATAGTGGCTGACACCAAGCAAGACCTGCGCAGGCCATCAGCAATCTGGCTGCTGAGTTCTGTATCCGTTGGAGCCGAGCAATCTCGACCTTATTAGCCACCAGATACAGAGAGCTGGCATTATCCAGTCTGGACATTATGGCTGCCTGAACAATAGTCTGGCGCATAGGGGGATCGAAGAACCCCAAAAGGGGTCTAAGTCCCCGTAGGAGCCCAAAGCAGGTCCCGGCAACCTTTTTTGTTTGACTTGATAGCTGAGCGATGAGTCCAACCATACCCCCAAGTTTTTAACGGCTAACTTGAGGGGAGGCGCTACCCAGGCTTTTTGGCCACCACTGTTCACTCCGTAGACCACGGTCCTTTCCCACCAACAACACTTCTATTTACTGGCATTCAGCTGGAGGCACTTGGCGGTCATCCATTCAGCGACCACCGCCAAATCGCCCTGAAATTTTACGGCGTCCCTCTTGGTGTTACTAGAGAGTGCCACCACCAGCTGCGTGTCATCGGCATAGGAGACCATGGTCAGTCCCCTGTTTCTAGCAACCGCAGCCAACGGTTGGACATGGAGATTGAATAAGAGGGGACTGAGGGAGGAACCTTGTGGCACGCCTTGTTTAATGGAGTGGGTGCCTGAGACAAATGGGGAAACACTTACCATAAAAGACCTCTCGCTGAGGAATGAAGTGAACCACTTCAAGGCTGAGCCGACAACCCCTCCTCTGCCAGACGTTGAAGCAAAATGGCGTGGGACACTGTGTCAAACGCAGCGCTGAGATCCAGCAGGATCAGCACAGACGTTTGCCCAGCATCCAAAGCAGACCAGAGGTGTTCTGTCACAGCCAGGAGAGCCGACTGTGCTGTGACCAGGTCAAAACCCATTCTGGGAGGGGTCCAGCAGGTTATTCATGGCCAAAGAGTCAGACAGAAGTGACTTAATGTGCGCCTCCGTGATCTTAGCTACCCACAGGTGTAGGGAAATGGGGCTATAGTTTTCAGGCTTGCTCGGGTCCAACGAGGGCTTTTTAAGTAAAGGTAGCACCTTAGCATGTTTCCAATCCTTGGGCACGGTGGCGGTGGAAAACGACATGTTGATTATTTGCTTCAAGGAAGGCAAGATCGTGGGCAGCACCCTTCTAAATTTCTCTGGTTTCAGAGGATCCGCAGGTGAGCCAGATTTAATTTTCCCACAGAGAACTTGCAGTTGGTCTGTGGAGATAGGTGCCAGTGACTCGGAGGTATTATCAAGTCGATCACACCCTGCCCCTGGAGGGATGGTAGCAGTGGGAGGGAAGGACCTATAGATGCCATCTACGGTCTTAATAAAGAAAGAGACAAGGTCCTCACATTGCTCGTTGGACTGTACATTGATCTGCTGCTGTTTAAGGCTAGAAAGTATCGAAAATATGCTCTTTGCCGGGTTATCACTGTTGCGTATTAGGTCTGCATAAAACGACGCGTGTACCGATTGGATGGCCTTGTGGTAGCCTTTTACTGCAGTTCGTTAGATATCTTTCGCATTGGTATTTAAATCCCTTCTCCAAATACGTTCCAGCCTTTTACTCTCTCTGCGCAGGTCAGCCAACTCGCTATTATACCAAGGATTGGATCGAGTCCTACGGTTCAGAGACAGTTTCTCAGGAATGAGACCATTTAGGGGCTGGCTTATCCAATCTATTAGGTCCCTATAAGCCTCATCAGTATCCTTATAGAGACTCGGACATGTAGTAGACAATCGGGCCTGGAAGCGTCCCAGTCAAGCTTATGCCAAGGGCGTTTGAGTGAGGACGTCTGGTCCAGGCTCCGTGAGGGTGTTATCTCCTGAAGGGACATAGGAAGCAAAAAATTATCAGACCATCCAATAGGCATAGGGGTCAGGGCAGTGAGTGAGGGTATGTTGGTAAAGACTGGATCCAACAGATGACCAGCTACATGGGTGAGGCCAGATACCAGTTGTATTAGTTGGCAAGCTGCCATATCTGCAATAAAACTAGACACCTCAGGGTCATCACTTTTCTTTAAGTGGATATTCAAGTCCCCCGTGATTGTAAAGTTGGCAGTATTAACAGAAAGCGTACTGACGGCCTCCACAAGTGCATTCCTAAACCGTCAGATGGTCTATAGATCAGAAATCCTGACATTGTGTAGTTAGGACTAAATGTGATCTTAAAAAGGGCACATTCACATCCAGATATGGATTGCCTAGTAAATGTACAGGGGTAGACCGGTTTATAGATCACTGCAATACCCCCTCCCCTGGTCGCCCTATTGAAGGTGAGAATGCTATAACCGCATGGGAGCGCTAGACCAGGCTCAGTCATGTCGTCCAAGAGCCATGTCTCGGTAAGAAAGAGGACATCAGGCGAGGAGCCCTCGAATAAATCGTAGATGTCAGCATAGTGTTTGGCTAACGATCCACTATTGAGGTTGAAAATCTTTATTGCCTTCTTGGACAGTAGATGGTCACCACTTGTGGTCAGCGTGGAAATAGTACTGAATCCACAGCTCGGGCAACACAGAAGCCCCTCCATCATAACCTTACAGCACTGTCCACAATTACTCACCCCCCTCCCATAGGGTAACAACTCTTTCTTAGTGTAGGTCAGCCCAGCTTTATTAAAACTGGCAGCATGTCCGGTGTCTAGCGACGTACTGGCGTAGACGAGCACAGATGGGCTTGCCTTTGGCGTGCACCGGAAGTGATAGCCCCTTCCTCTAGCACGTGACCGTCCCTCCACACAAACCGAAGAATCGGCGGAGGACCGGGGACTCCGTGCAGAAAGGCAGCAAGTGAATAAAAGCACAATTGCAGCGTTTTTAATAAAGATCAGGTAAAGAGCACAATGCGTCAAATTATATTTAAAAAATAATGCCCAAAGAAGCACAGACTAGATGCGGAGCCCTTCCCCAGGTGCTCCTAAAATTCTCAAAGTGACAGTGTCAGCCTCTCTTGTGCACGTCCGCTGCGCTTAGCGCGATGCATCTGGATTTAAAGGTGCCGGGTAATCAGCTGGTAGCAGCTGATAGGAGTGTGCACCGGAAGTGACAGCCCCTTCCTCTAGCACGTGACCGTCCCTCCACACAAACCGAAGAATTAGCGGTGGACCGGGGACTCCGTGCAGAAAGGCAGCAAGTGAATAAAAGCACAATTGCAGCGATTTTAATAAAGATCAGGTAAAGAGCACAATGCGCCTATTATATTTAAAAAATAATGCCCAAAGTAGCACAGACTAGTATGCTCAGGAGCCCTTCCCCAGGTGCTCCTAAAATTCTCAAAGTGACAGTGTCAACCTCTCTCGGGCGCATGGAGAGCATGGGACTCACGTCTGAGCATACCCATTCCAGGTGCACTTGAGCTTGCTAGATGGGAGATGGAAGAGGTACTTGAGAAAGTGAAACAATGCATCTCAGATTTGAACGTTTTTGGGAGGCAAGAAATGAGCTTGGGGTTGAATCATGTTTTGTTGGGATGGGAGGAAGAAATGTGCTGCTGCAAAGTCTCAAAGAGAAGGTTTTGGTTGTATGTCACAAAGAGTATTTCAAAATAGTAAGGACAAAAAGAAGAGTTATGTCCATTTATTGGTGGCCATGGGTGGATTTAGAGGTTGCGAGACGAGTGAGGCGTTGTGAGTAGTGCGTTAACTCGGACAAGAGTTTACATACCATGAGACCACCTTTGATGCCTGAAGAGTGCCCAAAGATGGTGTGGTTACTGCAAAAACAACAATGATGGACAGAATGTGGATCAATGTCACACATTCACCCCAGTCCAAAGATCTGGGCCCAAATCCATCGTTTTTCCACTCCACACCACCCTGGGTTAGACAATGGCGATATGCAAATCAGCGCTGACCCTGTTGCCCCATGGGAACAGTCCAGTCCGAACTACAAAAGCCATGTCCTTCCCAGAACGAAACAAGCATCCGAGGACCGGCCCGGTTTCGAGGTAACACCTCTCATCAGCCCGGCTAGCTTGCTTCCAGTGGTGTGGAGTGCCTGGGACTCACGTCTGAGCATCCCCAGTACACTTAGAGCGGTTACTGCAAAAACAACAATGATGGACAGAATGTGGATCAATGTCACACATTCACCCCAGTCCAAAGATCTGGGCCCAAATCCATCGTTTTTCCACTCCACACCACCCTGGGTTAGACAATGGCGATATGCAAATCAGCGCTGACCCTGTTGCCCCATGGGAACAGTCCAGTCCGAACTACAAAAGCCATGTCCTTCCCAGAACGGAAACAAGCATCCGAGGACCGGCCCGGTTTCGAGGTAACACCTCTCATCAGCCCGGCTAGCTTGCTTCCAGTGGTGTGGAGTGCCTGGGACTCACGTCTGAGCATCCCCAGTACACTTAGAGCGGTTACTGCAAAAACAACAATGATGGACAGAATGTGGATCAATGTCACACATTCACCCCAGTCCAAAGATCTGGGCCCAAATCCATCGTTTTTCCACTCCACACCACCCTGGGTTAGACAATGGCGATATGCAAATCAGCGCTGACCCTGTTGCCCCATGGGAACAGTCCAGTCCGAACTACAAAAGCCATGTCCTTCCCAGAACGGAAACAAGCATCCGAGGACCGGCCCGGTTTCGAGGTAACACCTCTCATCAGCCCGGCTAGCTTGCTTCCAGTGGTGTGGAGTGCCTGGGACTCACGTCTGAGCATCCCCAGTACACTTAGAGCGGTTACTGCAAAAACAACAATGATGGACAGAATGTGGATCAATGTCACACATTCACCCCAGTCCAAAGATCTGGGCCCAAATCCATCGTTTTTCCACTCCACACCACCCTGGGTTAGACAATGGCGATATGCAAATCAGCGCTGACCCTGTTGCCCCATGGGAACAGTCCAGTCCGAACTACAAAAGCCATGTCCTTCCCAGAACGGAAACAAGCATCCGAGGACCGGCCCGGTTTCGAGGTAACACCTCTCATCAGCCCGGCTAGCTTGCTTCCAGTGGTGTGGAGTGCCTGGGACTCACGTCTGAGCATCCCCAGTACACTTAGAGCGGTTACTGCAAAACCAACAATGATGGACAGAATGTGGATCAATGTCACACATTCACCCCAGTCCAAAGATCTGGGCCCAAATCCATCGTTTTTCCACTCCACACCACCCTGGGTTAGACAATGGCGATATGCAAATCAGCGCTGACCCTGTTGCCCCATGGGAACAGTCCAGTCCGAACTACAAAAGCCATGTCCTTCCCAGAACGGAAACAAGCATCCGAGGACCGGCCCGGTTTCGAGGTAACACCTCTCATCAGCCCGGCTAGCTTGCTTCCAGTGGTGTGGAGTGCCTGGGACTCACGTCTGAGCATCCCCAGTACACTTAGAGCGGTTACTGCAAAAACAACAATGATGGACAGAATGTGGATCAATGTCACACATTCACCCCAGTCCAAAGATCTGGGCCCAAATCCATCGTTTTTCCACTCCACACCACCCTGGGTTAGACAATGGCGATATGCAAATCAGCGCTGACCCTGTTGCCCCATGGGAACAGTCCAGTCCGAACTACAAAAGCCATGTCCTTCCCAGAACGGAAACAAGCATCCGAGGACCGGCCCGGTTTCGAGGTAACACCTCTCATCAGCCCGGCTAGCTTGCTTCCAGTGGTGTGGAGTGCCTGGGACTCACGTCTGAGCATCCCCAGTACACTTAGAGCGGTTACTGCAAAAACAACAATGATGGACAGAATGTGGATCAATGTCACACATTCACCCCAGTCCAAAGATCTGGGCCCAAATCCATCGTTTTTCCACTCCACACCACCCTGGGTTAGACAATGGCGATATGCAAATCAGCGCTGACCCTGTTGCCCCATGGGAACAGTCCAGTCCGAACTACAAAAGCCATGTCCTTCCCAGAACGGAAACAAGCATCCGAGGACCGGCCCGGTTTCGAGGTAACACCTCTCATCAGCCCGGCTAGCTTGCTTCCAGTGGTGTGGAGTGCCTGGGACTCACGTCTGAGCATCCCCAGTACACTTAGAGCGGTTACTGCAAAAACAACAATGATGGACAGAATGTGGATCAATGTCACACATTCACCCCAGTCCAAAGATCTGGGCCCAAATCCATCGTTTTTCCACTCCACACCACCCTGGGTTAGACAATGGCGATATGCAAATCAGCGCTGACCCTGTTGCCCCATGGGAACAGTCCAGTCCGAACTACAAAAGCCATGTCCTTCCCAGAACGGAAACAAGCATCCGAGGACCGGCCCGGTTTCGAGGTAACACCTCTCATCAGCCCGGCTAGCTTGCTTCCAGTGGTGTGGAGTGCCTGGGACTCACGTCTGAGCATCCCCAGTACACTTAGAGCGGTTACTGCAAAAACAACTTGGCTGAAGAGAGGTGTTACCTCGAAACCGGTCCGGTCGATGCTTGATTCCGGTCTGGGAAAGATATGGCTGTTGTAGTTCGGACTGGACTGTTCCCATGGGGCAACAGGGTCAGAGCTGATTTGCATAAAGCCATTATCTGACCCAGGGTGGTGTGGAGTGCAAAAAAACGATGGATTTGGGCCCAGATCTTTTGACTGGGGGAGTGTGTGACATTGATCCACATTCAGTCCATCACTTGTTGTTTTTTGCAATTGCCGCCCTAAGTGCGCTGGGGATGCCCAGACGTGGGTCCCAGGCACTCCACACCACTTGGAGTCAAGCTAGCCGGGCTGAAGAGAGGTGTTACCTCGAAACCGGTCCGGTCGATGCTTGATTCCGGTCTGGGAAAGATATGGCTGTTGTAGTTCGGACTGGACTGTTCCCATGGGGCAACAGGGTCAGAGCTGATTTGCATAAAGCCATTATCTGACCCAGGGTGGTGTGGAGTGCAAAAAAACGATGGATTTGGGCCCAGATCTTTTGACTGGGGGAGTGTGTGACATTGATCCACATTCAGTCCATCACTTGTTGTTTTTTGCAATTGCCGCCCTAAGTGCGCTGGGGATGCCCAGACGTGGGTCCCAGGCACTCCACACCACTTGGAGTCAAGCTAGCCGGGCTGAAGAGAGGTGTTACCTCGAAACCGGTCCGGTCGATGCTTGATTCCGGTCTGGGAAAGATATGGCTGTTGTAGTTCGGACTGGACTGTTCCCATGGGGCAACAGGGTCAGAGCTGATTTGCATAAAGCCATTATCTGACCCAGGGTGGTGTGGAGTGCAAAAAAACGATGGATTTGGGCCCAGATCTTTTGACTGGGGGAGTGTGTGACATTGATCCACATTCAGTCCATCACTTGTTGTTTTTTGCAATTGCCGCCCTAAGTGCGCTGGGGATGCCCAGACGTGGGTCCCAGGCACTCCACACCACTTGGAGTCAAGCTAGCCGGGCTGAAGAGAGGTGTTACCTCGAAACCGGTCCGGTCGATGCTTGATTCCGGTCTGGGAAAGATATGGCTGTTGTAGTTCGGACTGGACTGTTCCCATGGGGCAACAGGGTCAGAGCTGATTTGCATAAAGCCATTATCTGACCCAGGGTGGTGTGGAGTGCAAAAAAACGATGGATTTGGGCCCAGATCTTTTGACTGGGGGAGTGTGTGACATTGATCCACATTCAGTCCATCACTTGTTGTTTTTTGCAATTGCCGCCCTAAGTGCGCTGGGGATGCCCAGACGTGGGTCCCAGGCACTCCACACCACTTGGAGTCAAGCTAGCCGGGCTGAAGAGAGGTGTTACCTCGAAACCGGTCCGGTCGATGCTTGATTCCGGTCTGGGAAAGATATGGCTGTTGTAGTTCGGACTGGACTGTTCCCATGGGGCAACAGGGTCAGAGCTGATTTGCATAAAGCCATTATCTGACCCAGGGTGGTGTGGAGTGCAAAAAAACGATGGATTTGGGCCCAGATCTTTTGACTGGGGGAGTGTGTGACATTGATCCACATTCAGTCCATCACTTGTTGTTTTTTGCAATTGCCGCCCTAAGTGCGCTGGGGATGCCCAGACGTGGGTCCCAGGCACTCCACACCACTTGGAGTCAAGCTAGCCGGGCTGAAGAGAGGTGTTACCTCGAAACCGGTCCGGTCGATGCTTGATTCCGGTCTGGGAAAGATATGGCTGTTGTAGTTCGGACTGGACTGTTCCCATGGGGCAACAGGGTCAGAGCTGATTTGCATAAAGCCATTATCTGACCCAGGGTGGTGTGGAGTGCAAAAAAACGATGGATTTGGGCCCAGATCTTTTGACTGGGGGAGTGTGTGACATTGATCCACATTCAGTCCATCACTTGTTGTTTTTTGCAATTGCCGCCCTAAGTGCGCTGGGGATGCCCAGACGTGGGTCCCAGGCACTCCACACCACTTGGAGTCAAGCTAGCCGGGCTGAAGAGAGGTGTTACCTCGAAACCGGTCCGGTCGATGCTTGATTCCGGTCTGGGAAAGATATGGCTGTTGTAGTTCGGACTGGACTGTTCCCATGGGGCAACAGGGTCAGAGCTGATTTGCATAAAGCCATTATCTGACCCAGGGTGGTGTGGAGTGCAAAAAAACGATGGATTTGGGCCCAGATCTTTTGACTGGGGGAGTGTGTGACATTGATCCACATTCAGTCCATCACTTGTTGTTTTTTGCAATTGCCGCCCTAAGTGCGCTGGGGATGCCCAGACGTGGGTCCCAGGCACTCCACACCACTTGGAGTCAAGCTAGCCGGGCTGAAGAGAGGTGTTACCTCGAAACCGGTCCGGTCGATGCTTGATTCCGGTCTGGGAAAGATATGGCTGTTGTAGTTCGGACTGGACTGTTCCCATGGGGCAACAGGGTCAGAGCTGATTTGCATAAAGCCATTATCTGACCCAGGGTGGTGTGGAGTGCAAAAAAACGATGGATTTGGGCCCAGATCTTTTGACTGGGGGAGTGTGTGACATTGATCCACATTCAGTCCATCACTTGTTGTTTTTTGCAATTGCCGCCCTAAGTGCGCTGGGGATGCCCAGACGTGGGTCCCAGGCACTCCACACCACTTGGAGTCAAGCTAGCCGGGCTGAAGAGAGGTGTTACCTCGAAACCGGTCCGGTCGATGCTTGATTCCGGTCTGGGAAAGATATGGCTGTTGTAGTTCGGACTGGACTGTTCCCATGGGGCAACAGGGTCAGAGCTGATTTGCATAAAGCCATTATCTGACCCAGGGTGGTGTGGAGTGCAAAAAAACGATGGATTTGGGCCCAGATCTTTTGACTGGGGGAGTGTGTGACATTGATCCACATTCAGTCCATCACTTGTTGTTTTTTGCAATTGCCGCCCTAAGTGCGCTGGGGATGCCCAGACGTGGGTCCCAGGCACTCCACACCACTTGGAGTCAAGCTAGCCGGGCTGAAGAGAGGTGTTACCTCGAAACCGGTCCGGTCGATGCTTGATTCCGGTCTGGGAAAGATATGGCTGTTGTAGTTCGGACTGGACTGTTCCCATGGGGCAACAGGGTCAGAGCTGATTTGCATAAAGCCATTATCTGACCCAGGGTGGTGTGGAGTGCAAAAAAACGATGGATTTGGGCCCAGATCTTTTGACTGGGGGAGTGTGTGACATTGATCCACATTCAGTCCATCACTTGTTGTTTTTTGCAAAGATGGTGTGGGACATTTTGCCAGCGGATTGTGTGGCTCCAATACAGAATATTTTGCGTAAAAGTAGATACATTGTTGTCTTAATTGACTACTTTAGCAAATAGGGTTAGTAGGATATGGTGTAGAAGGCAGATGCACACACAGTGGTGACATTTTTGGAAGCAGAATATTTAAGAGAAAAGCTGCCGGTGAAACCTTTGAGTGATAATGGTTTGCATTTGACAGCTTCAAATGTAGAACAGTTTTTGAAAAGAAATGGGGTGAAGCATGTTAATACTTCCGTATATCACCCATCAGGAAGTGCAGCAGAGGAGCAATTTAATTGGATAATCATAGGTACCATCCAAATAGCTTGTGAAAATAAGAAGAGATGGGAGGTGGGGTTGAAGAAAATATTGTAGGCCAACAGATTGACACATTCACTCACAGGGTACTGTACTTTTGTTCTATGCGGAGTGGGGAGCCATTCATCAAGATACTTTGGGGTGAATGGATAATGCAAGACTAGTTGAGTGGTCACCAGAACATGTTAAAAGGAACATTTTTAAAGCACAATGAGGGTATAAAAAGTATAATGATGAACAGAAAGCAACTAAAGAAGAGACATTACAGGAAGGAAATTGGGTAAAGGTTAAACAGGTGGGAACAGTGCCAAAAGGGCAAAGTGGTTATACTGAACCCTTGAGAGTAACAGGGTGTTTTAAAAACTCTGCAAGATTGAGTGACAATCATGTGTGGCATATGAGTCACTTAGCCAAGTGTAAAGCGGCTGAAAAAGGAAAAGGAGGAGATGTTGGGACGAAATCACATAGAATGATTGGCTGTGGGAAGATGAGGTGGAAATTGAGCAAGGGGATGTGCAAAGTAAATTTGAGGCTTTTGAGGATGTGTTAGAAACTCAAGGGAGTGATGAGGTCAATACGATGAGATTGGGCAGGTTGGGAAGGATCATCCAACTCATACCAGGCTCAAGCATTTTGTGTTAATCTAATTGTAGTTATGTGATGGACTATCTGCTGTAACCTGCTTATTGCAGTCCACTGGACTCATCCGCGTTGGGGTTTGGAATTGTTTATATGTATTGTGGGGAAACATTTCATAAAGTTATTTTATGTAGATCGATTTCTATTGTCATATTGTTTTTTGTATTCATCAGCATATACAGAGGGGGGGTGAGTGGCATTGATGCACTCTAATGTGAAACATGCAGGGCATCATTAGGGGGTTTGTGTGAATGGGGAATCTTGAGGGTTCTGCAGGGTGGCAGTTGAAGGGGAGGCTTGGACGAGGAAAGTCCTGTTTCCATACTGTCCCGCCATAATGTAGAGTTGAGAATAAAGGAAGTTATAAAAATAGATGTCTGTGAATTCTTTCACTACAGGATGTGACATTTTTAAGAGCAGATGTAAATTGGCAATGCTAAAACACTGTCTCAGTCCTATCAGAAGCAATGGTTTGAAACATTGTCCTCCTCTTTCAGTAGACAGAGATGATCATAAAGAAAATGGGCTTCAAATAAGACAAAAAGAGAAATGAGGCTGATTATGTAACTACATTTTGAGATTTTGCTTTGGGCCAGATCCAGAAAAACGGGTTAGAGGAGTGCTCACCAGGAGATTGAATGAATGAGTCCTGATCTTATGAATCAATGCTCAATCAAAGATAGACTATCAATGTTGCCACATCCCCACAGTTCTGTTCGATACATAACTGATCCCAAAGCCTTGGTATAATAGATTTTGAGTGCTGGGGCAACTTTATATATTACACTGTCCTTCTGTGAGTTTTTGTGATATACGAGGTTTGTTGGATGAGTGATAAATACGCTTTCCCAAACTGTGAAGCCGAACTTAAATTTGGGGTGAGCCTTAAACCTAAATAGTCAGAAGTAGAGACCAAATCAATAGGGCTCTCCCCAACATTCATACATCTCTTTTGAGGATCCAGAACACCATTAGAAAAGACCATATACTTTGTCTTTGTGTCATTTAACTCCAGCCCACGCTCACCACAAAAGGAATTACATTGGTTCAGTAACTGTTGAAGCCCTTGGGGAGACTTTGACAACAAAGTATCGTTGGTAAAGAGAAGGGCCGGTGCCCTTCTCCTTGCCAACTTTGGGTGCATCACACCCATCTCTATCAGATCTCTATCAAGATATCCTACAAACCAGCTAATAAATATTAAGAACAGGGTGGGGGCTAAAACACACCCCTGTCAAACTCTACGCTTGACCCTAAAGGGCTTTGTTAATTGCCCCTACTCTCCCCACTTGAACTGGGTCTTAATATCTATGTGTAGTCTGCTCAGAATATCCAGTAAATGTGCGGTGATTCCCTTCTCAGCAAACACCTTCCAGAGTCTGTTTTACACTCCTGTAACCGGTGTGTACTTTATCATAACTTGCACATCGTTATTGCCTTGTTATTTGTTTCCAATATGGCTATGTTGTTCCTGAAATCCATACAAGTTTAATTTCATATTTAGTACCTGGTTATCTTCCACATAACATCATGTAATTTATTCAAGTAACGTCACTAGGAAAAAGACTGTCAAATATTATAAGAAAGATGACTGTAGGATCCTACCTTGATATTCAGAGATCAGCAGTCTACCTTTAGCTTGAGGTGTTTAGATAAACATTCCAATATGACATAGTGGAATGAATTCTGAAAGGGGATGTATATGGTAGTGGCTGGGTTGGTCCTCCTGCCACTAGTAATGTATTTGGCGCTGGTTACATCTCGTCAAGTTGCTAAGATTTGATATGTTATTGATGTTTAGGTCATCCTGCTATGTGCACACATTTGTACTCAAATACAATACTATAAAGTCTTAATTCAAGTATTTGGGATTGCTCTCTTATTTTGCAGAAGGGACACTCTTACTATTTGTGTAATTACATATCAGATAAAGTCCCTCCTACTGTATGTTATACAGAGGTTGCAAAAGGACCAGGAGTTCCATAAGCAAATAGAAGAACCAGGCTCAGGGACAAGTTCGTTTATAAGGTAGCTGGACACTCGGCTAGCTTGCAGTATCAATTTCCATAGTAAAATGATCCATTAGGGTATACCTACTGCTGCAATGGCAGTGCCCACATTGACCCAGGTACAAATCACCATAGCGAGGGCAGCACTCACCAGCAGACCTGGCTTCTGCAGTCGGATGCCCACTGTCCCTGCAGCTCGTCCAGTGCAGTTGGGTAGTGGTGGAAGCTGGAACATTAACCAGGTCATAGCCTGAGTGCCGATTCTGTGCATTTGCAAAACTGACCTGTTGCTGTGGTAGACTTCACTTACTAAAATGCTGCCATGTGATATGCTGCTCATCCTGCTTTGCTGTCCCAAAATGCTGCATGTTTAGTGTTACCCAGGGGCATAACGCAGGCCCCTATAGGGTGGAAGGGGCCCGACTCTTCGGAGGGCTGTCACTGTGCCCAAAACCAATGAATATCTGGGAAACTCGGAGGCCCCTCATTACATTGTGCAAGGGAACCTCGTCATTTTACGTTACGTCAGTGGTCCTACACACGTACCACAGAGGAAACAGGATTTCATAGGTAAGTCACATTGCCTTCTGTTGCTTCCAGTCCTTCTGCTTCACTGAGTGGGAAAAGTAGGACAATCCACCACTATGTCTCCGCCAATCACATATTTAAAAACGGTCTTAATCCTATAGACTGATCCAGTGAGTATTTCCCTTTATTCTGCAGATTGTACATGTATGTCCTAAGCGGTATGTGGTTTACAATTATAGTAAATATAGTTAATTGTAGCAAAAAACAGACACATACTAAAAGTTGTATTCAGTCAAGAAAACGCTTCCTGGCAAAACAAATATAAAAACAAATAAAAGACCTTTCTTTAAAAGCTAATTTTGTTATCTAGTTATTGGAAATATTTGTGCATTCGCAGGTAATGGTAAACACTTGTACTGCATTCTGATGAAGCATGGACAGATATGCTATCTGAACTGACCCACCGTGAAGCAGTGCAATCATTATTTTCCAAATGTGTTTTTGCCTTTTAGGCGAATGGTAATTTAGATTCCATTTTGAATGAAAAAATACACAGGGTGGCATGGGGACAGTAATGAGCTGTATTCAGTGAAATATAATGAGCCCAGGGAGTAGAGAACCATTTTTAATATTTGGACAAGCACAGATGGTTTGTAAATTTGAAAGTCCATTTTTATGAATGAGGATGGCACCTGGGAGAAAGAGTCTGGCCTCAGCTGCGCTATACAGGCTACTGAGTTTTAGCTAAAAAGGTGGATAGCTAATCAATTTCCGGGAAGTCGTTTACATTTATAATTTTGGCTGTATGAATGCTATTTAAATATATGGAGACTTTCCTTAAATAGGCTTCTTGCAACTGTTCTGCGTTTAACTACAGTCAATATTAAAGGTATAACATTAAGAATCATATGAATATATAATATGGTGTTATTTTTAACGAAAAATTAAGGCTGCATACTATATTTATCTTGGTAAAGGTATACATCTTGCACCATTTTATTTAATCCGAAGAAATTATATATTATGTAGGTAATGTGGTGATGTAAAAGGAATTATCGGCCAGTCAAACTTTCCCCTCCTTGAAAAAGATATATATCATTAGTGCAGCAGTTGGAGTGTCACAGAGTTCAGGATGTTTACAGGTCCACATTGCAACCCAATTGTGGCTGCCTTTTACTAGAGACTGGGAGCGTGGGACAATTTTCCTTGCTTGCATTCTGGCCCATGGCTCATTTGATACGCAACTTGGTAGGAATGCTTTTGCTAATGAGGACGTAATGCCTCTATATTGGGGGAAAGGGGGTGGCAGTCCCCTAAATGTTACCAGTGAAATGGTTTGATGTCAGACATATAGAAATACGGATCTGAAAAAGCTGTACTCCTTTTATTGAGACAATACATCGCACAGGGCGGGATTATGAAGCCCTCTGTTTTACTGCCATTAAACCTGCCCCCACCCAGGATTTAGCAATGCTTGATGCATCATTGATTCTGTGGGGGCGGAGTTAGTGTAGTTTACAGGTGTAACACCAAGATTTTCCTTGAGAAAAAACGCATTACCAGACGAATTGGTATTATAGGCCCTACTATCAAGTACTCTCTAGTATCTCCCTTATTTCTACAAAAGAAAATCTCACTATGAAAAACACAAATCTACGATATTTACATTGATATCATAATTGAAATGGTAATGGTATCTGCCAATACAGGCCAAATCAAAATTAAAAGGGACTATGTAATGCTGTCATTGTTCCCGCACTTGAGTCTTTACCTGCTGATTTTGGTTGTCTACTTGGCCATGCTTGACTATTTCACTGTCCCTTTTAAACTTCCAGCCTCTAAAAGGTCTGATCATAGCACATAAGTGAACACTGCATTACACAGCACATTTTTGTTACCTTCATCAGTCAAAATTGTCTTCTTGCTGTGTAGGTAAGATCAACATATTGCTAATAATTGAGGGGGTGGGGCACCTACTTCGTTGAACTGATCAGGTTTTATGTTTGAATCCACGTAGGACCAGCTCAGTATTAGAGGATGCAGAGTACCAATGAACATGGCAGCAACCACAACCCTGGCACACCCACATTCATTAGACTAAAACTACAACTCACCCAAAATGCTGTAGCAAGGCTTCTTCCTTGCCTTCATCCAAGAGCATGCATGACACTAGCAGTGCAATCGCCCCACTGCGTACCTATAAGTTAGAAGTACAATGTTCTAGGCACTCTACATTGTCACCAGAGCTTCCTAATGAAAAAGACCGCTATAACTACAAGTTAAATTCAAGCAATACAAGGCAAACATAGCACTTGCCTTCATCCAGGAGCATGCATGACTCTAGCCCGGCAATCACTCTACTGCCTAGCTATAGCTAGAAGAGCAATGTTCAAGGTACTCTGCATTGTCACCAGAGCTTCCTAATGAAAAAGAACGCTATAACTACAAGTTAAATTCAAGCAATACAAGGCAAACATAGCACTTGCCTTCATCCAGGAGCATGCATGACTCTAGCCCGACAATCACTCTACTGCCTAGCTATAGCTAGAAGAGCAATGTTCAAGGTACTCTGCATTGTCACCAGAGCTTCCTAATGAAAAAGACCGCTATAACTACAAGTTAAATTCAAGCAATACAAGGCAAACATAGCACTGCCCTGCGGGCTTGCTACATTTATCATACCACATTACCATACGAAATCCGTAGGAGGCACTGCTTTCTCAGTACAAGGCGCTAAACTCAGAAACTAACTTCCAGCCAGCAATAGAAGCATAGAGGAGCATAACGGGCCTGAAGACAGTTAAAAACATGGCTATTTTCTAAGTAACTGCACCACCCGCATCCCGGCAAAAGAGCCCAGAAACCAGTTGCACCCTCAAGAGCAAGCCTCAGGGTACAACCCATAAATCGTAAACAACTCAACCAGCAAGCTGCTTTTAATTTGTAGTTAAGCTACAAAAGGCTGACCTATGGTTTGCTGTGGCATTATATAGTTATGTACTTCCATATAAAACAGTTATGGCACAGAATAATACTAAAACAATATGCAGAGGTCAGCAACAAAGTGTAACTTATATCTCTTAAATTCATATATCTGCTATTAGGGTTGTCCATCACCAGCAACATACATCCAACAAACAGCCATCACCAAATGAACAGGCATGGAAAAACTGAAGAGATCTGTCGTACATTGCTGGGCAATTTGCAGGACTTTAATATAGTCCACCACTACAGGTCCGAAATATTTATATAGTCTGACTTCTTCTTTACTGCTCATTAAGACACTCCGATATGATATGATAGTAAATATGCTCATCCCAACGGACCTCTTCTCTACTCTCTCCCTACAGCTATTAAAGCTCAGGAACACAACTATATACAAAAATCTCAGAATGTATAACCCAGTGCAGTAAGCAATTAAGCAGACTATATCATAGGAAATACCAAAAAAGGGACCTGCAGAGCTGTTTAAATCCACAAGCATACACAACCATGAAGCTAGGTGTCTGTCTCTCAGCCTTCATCATTCAACACTGTCACAGGCTGCATCCCATAACACAATAACCACACCTCGGGGCTGATCACACACAACATGGAAACATTTCCCACATAGGATCAAAATAAAGACAACATCCTTCTAACCACACACCCTACACTGTGCATGCATCCTATCCATGTAGCCAAGGGCCGCAGTGTCCCACATAGTGCTAGCACCAGCTATACAAATGCTGCAATACAATACACAACTAAAAATTATACAAAAACAGATTGTTTAATTTGTGGAGTGGACTACGCACATTTTAATAACAATCATTAAAGTGCTGGTAATAACAATCATTAAAGCACTTGTAAGAAAAACAGTCACAAATGTACATCTCAAACTTGAGGATTTTTCATGAATAAGAGAACACATCAGGACATGAAACTTTAAATATCTAACCTACTCGGGAATGGAACTGTTTGAAATGAAAGATTTAAATGACAGATGTAGTTTAACTCTAGATGTAAAAATATCAATGTTGTCCAAGGTCTTGGCCAAGTCCTTCTTTTTTCAAGATACTATTGGGCCTTTGTAGGTCGAGCCCACCAGACAACACAAGATTTTGTTGCAAAAGACCTACTGTGGGCTTAGCAAGAACCTACAGGCGATTACACATTGCTTACTATTGGCTGGCTTTACTACCACCCTCATTTGTTTGCTTCTTAATTGAAGGCATCTTGTGTTTGTCCCTCCCCTGCATCATAGCCTCGTCACCATCCTCTTGGTTCTTGATTAGCTGACATGTGTCATTTAACTGCTCACTTTTAAGGAACTATTTTATAAATGTTGGTTCAGCAGTCTCATCAGACTGCTTGTGTTTTTAAGCTCTCTCCCTCTTCCATTTCTCTACCCCGCACACTCAGCCATATACATGCCACTCTGCTCTGTGGCTGCTCATTTTCTCTCCTGTGCACTTCTTTCCCACCCCACACTCTGTGTTGCTATTTCCCTCATGTGCTTTCCTACTGCATTTCTGTATTACTCATTTGCTTTTACCCCTGCTCCCCATCTTGCTCTGTCCCTTGCCTACTTCCTGTTGGTACACCCCACCAGTGCCTGCTACTCACTCTGCCATTGTCACTCCAAACCACCGCTCTTTTAAGAAATGTATTTTTTAAGAGCCAGCAATAACATTGCTCCTGGCCCTTCACAAAGGAGCTTTCATGCACTTACAATTTATTTTTTTAATTACCTAATCCAAGTGGCACCTGTCATATCAGATCAGTCAATAAAAATAAAAGAAAATTGCTGCTGCATCATTCAGTAGGCGCTCATGTGTGGTGACAACAACTACTAAGTTACTTTCCATTTTCTGCCAATGTTGTTCAGCATTGCTAAATTAGCATTGGCAAAGCCGGTAGATCCTAAAAACTAGACCTACTGGCTATGTCCATGCTCGTTTCCATGAGAAGGTTCAAATTTATGTCTGACACCAATACCCAATAATCTAAGAAGTGAAAAACCAATATTGTAATGAGTAAAGGGATTACCATACTGTGCTGCCCACATTTTTATGTTCCTCGAATATAGAGTTCTGATGATGCTGTTGGTTCTCGTAAGAGAGCTTTGCAAGTTGAGAGCCTACTGCTAAGACCGATCACCTATTTTCTATGTCAAAATGCATGATTTCCTCTACCCAAGTCTGCTGATGAGCAGCAAGGAAACGACGGACACACTTCTGATGTACAATAATCTAATATGTATAAAGCAATAAACTAATAGAAACTTGTATACAAGTTTGAAAAATTAGAGCATTATAATTGATGTGCTCTTTTCTTTTCCTTTCATGCCATTCTGAAATCTTGATTTGAGAGTTCATCAGAAAAAAGTACAAATCAAGAAATTTATAAGTTCTATTTCTTTTTTTTATTATTAAATAACTTTTTATTGGTGGGTTCGAGAAAGGTACTACGATTAGCAATAGCATATTTCCATACATATCATGAACTAATGGATATTTACGAAATAAAGTATCAGTGAAAAAGACTTAATGACCAGGCCAAAGAAGGGGATTAATCAGCAAGCAAAGTAGTATTTACCTGAAAAAAAACATATTTTTATATACAAATAGATCTAAAGGAAACAGAATAAGAGAGAATGTGTTCTCTACACATTCAGGAGAGGGTACAAAGTATGCCAAGCAGATACTATGCCATTTAGTATGATCCCAAATAGAATTCTGGTATTTGTTCCTTAATACCACTTTTTCTATGGAGATCAGACTAGTCATTGCTTCAAACCTGTGTTCTATTTTTGGATTTCTTTGTGGATTCTCAAATTCTCTAAGCGATTTGATTTCCAGCTAGGATGGCAAATTGTAACCACCATGAGATGTTTTTGTTGATACCTAGTGGCAGAGAGTTTAAAAGAATTGACTTACTTGTTAAATTTGATTCAATTAATTTGAAGGATCTCTTGCTGCGCATCAAACTGGAATTCAATAGTCCTGTTGCACTTTATAATCATGTGCATGTAGCCATTAATGTCAATGTTTTATTCGTAGCATAATTCTGATATCTGAATTTATGTTGCTAAATCCACTCCAATTTCGAGTTAAGTCTTTACTGCATATATATTGTTTTGAGGTCTGGCCAAAATATGTTTTTTATAGGAAAGCTGCTCATTTTTTATAAGCACTTCGCTTCAAAATACCCTCTATCTAATCAGAGATATACCTGTTCTTGCCATTTGAATTAGTGGAGGAGAGAGCTGTGTGAATTGTTCACATCCCAGTTGAAGATATCTATAAACAGAGTAGAAATCAAATCCAAGCTCAAAATTCCACAAGGCGACAGAAGCCTACAAACTATATTAGTGCTGACCACAGGCATTAATATTGCTCTAACTCATGGCCATGAATTCAAAACTCACTTTTTATGCCATTCCAAGAAAGCAGGTAACCCAAATTCTGCATTTGGTAAATTCTGATGTCGTCTTTCTTGAACCACAATTTCCAAATTAGATGCTTACTATTTTCAGGAATGTGTGGGTTCCTCCAGAAAGAGGCTCTGTTCATTGGAACAATGTGCATAGATGTACTCCTTGCATTATATAAAATGGTTTTGCTGCCTCATTTATTGTTTCTAGATGGGACGGGATTTGTTGCCTTACTTGTTGGAGAAACTCATTATTAGAGGACATAGTGATAACTTCCAGAAGCAGAATGTCTCCCCTATTGAATACACACAGCAACTTATTAGGTGAACAATTATAGATTCATGATATTCCTTAAACCTTGAGAAACTAAAACCTAATTTTTTAACTTGAGATAGTATCTGCACGATAAGCCTTTTTAAAAACCAATGGAAAAATTGTATAATGTTTTCAATTTATAATCTAAGAAGTGAGATGTTTGTATGTGTGCAAAAACATCTGTTTTTAAAAAAAAATATCTTGATTATGTTTATTTTAGGCCCTTAGACAAAGAATGAGTGCACCAACACGTTATGGCACTTGCCTTTTACTAGGTCCATCAAGGGGTTTCCCCAAGGCATTCTGGTCTCCTCGGTCTTATCACTGTTACACAGTTCTATACTCTTCGAGTAAAGAGCTCTGTGTTACATAAGCACTTTGCAATCCATCTGAATTTTTCATTTTTGTCATCTAAATGCTACTCAGACATTTTTGAACAACTTGTCTATGCTCATTCATCAGGAAGAGCATAATGCATAGCTTTTAAGGTTTAAGGGTGTGGTCATGCTGCTCCTATCACCATTTTGGTGCAAAACAAGCAGGTGGGCGTAGTTTGCAGAGTTTTGCTACACGGTCTCTGCGAAGGTACACAATTCTCGGAGTGTAGTGAAAACTGCTGTTCGTGCTGGTCTTCCTGCCGCTCATGTAGAAACTCTACCCGAGCGGCAGCTCGACTCGCGAACTTATCATTCGCAACTGCGAGCGGAGAAAAAACTCCGCTGCACTACACGAAGCGGAGTTGTCTGCACTATGTGAGCTCCGTAGAGTGCAGAAAACTCCGCACACTCTGAGAACGGAGCGGAGTTCACCGCCCAGGTCTAAAAACAAGCCAGGAAGTGACGTGATGACCATGAGCTCCAATAACTCTTTATTTTAAACATGTCATAGCAAAACACTCCTTCAGCACTGTAAAAGTTGAACTTTACCCCGTTCAAATCACTAGGAAGACAAACTTTGGGTATTGGCATAAATTGAGAGTTGTCCAAACTCAGAGAACAATGACCTTCTGTCCTTTTGCCAAGTTCTACTATGACTCTTTACTTCGGTTTCTAATGTACAGTCTTACCTTAGTGTTCTTAGTTTAAACAGGCGAGGATTTCCAGAAACTGCTACAGGTATTGAATTTAATTTAAATGCAAGAGACTGTGTGCATTGAAAAACTCTTGAATGTACTTACTTATGCTAAGTGGAATGTTGATCAAATATCAGTCCCAACATAGGGGCCGATTATGATGGCGGACGGACCCGAGTCCGTCCGCCACCATAGAGTAGGAGGGACCGTCCGCAGGGGCAGCGGCGGTCCCTCTGTGCAAATTAGGATGTGACCGCCACCCTGGCGGTCACATCCTGTATTTTTAACATTGCGGCGGGTGCTGCTTGAAGCAGCACCCGCCGCAATGTTAAAAATGTAAGTTGTGCATTTGCATGCAAAAAGCGGCAGGCACCGCGCTGTGCCTGCCGCTTTGTGCACGCAAATGCAGGGGGGTACCATAGGTACTCCCCATGTGCACCCCCCACACCCCCTTCACCCCTGGGGGCCCGCAACGGGCCCACAAACAAAAAAAGTATGCCTTTGCACGGCGGAAATGCCGCTGTGTAAAGGCATGTTACTCCAGACATCCTAATATGGCTGGCGGTGTCTGATAGACACCGCCAGCCATGTTAGTGCTTTTCCGCCGCGGACGGGAGGCGACCGCGGCGGAAAAGCTGCGGACTGAAAAACGATCCCCCAGCCATCCTAATATGGCGGGGGGTCTTTTTCAGTCCGCTGTGGTTTTCCCGCATCCTCCGGGATGGCGGTGGCTTCCGCCGGCCCGGAGGATGCGGGAAAACCACCATCATAATCAGCCCCATAGTGTTGCAGGGATTCTGCTCATACACAGAGCTGTGCACAGAGACCCAGGACCTCAGTGAATTGTGGTGTACCAAAAAAATCACCTCAGCACCTAGAAGCCCTAACCGACTAGCATCAGTGTCTCATTAGCTCTCCATTCTAATAGCAAAGCTACCAATGATTAGACAACCCAGAACATGCAAATTAGGATACTCTACAGAATGGTGGGAATCAAGAACACTCTTTCATTTTTATTCTCATACCAGTCCACAATTATAGTAATTAGAGACACAGAAAAGTTTAAAATGTGTATTTTAACACGTGCTCTAATATGCCGTATTTTTGTTAACATAAGCAGGCATACGATTAAAAATAATACAATCAGCATTGTTACAATTCCATAAAGCACAAAGGGAGAAATCATATTATAATGATAGTGGAAACAGGTCCTATGGCGCCTTGTGAGCCACCCTCCCCTGCTAGGAAATGAGGGGCATATGTATGAAAATCCCTGTTTGCGATTCTCAAATTACGATTTTCTGAGAATCGCTATTTGGGAATTGCAAAACGGGATGTATGTAAAAAAGTTGCAATTTTTTTGCCATTTCTTAGTATTTCTTAATTGCGATTAGCAAATTGCGAAATCGCAATTAAGGAATACTTTCCCATTAATATCTATGGGCCAGGAGGACCATAGGAATGTATGGGAAGTCATTCTCAATTTGCGAGTCGCAACTTGAGAATAGCAAACTGAGAATAATTTCAAGGGCCCAAGGGTGTCATAAGGACACCCTGATGCACCCCTGAAATGAACATGTGTGTGCATATGGCACACATACATGCCCTAAGGGCATGTATGTGCGCCACATGGCACCTTCACAAATGCTAAAAAGTGCATTTGTGAAAGAAATTGCAAATTACCACCAACTTGAAGTTGGTGGTAATTTGCGATTTCTGAAGGAGAAATCTCAAAACTTAAGTGCTTGTTGCATAGCATTTAAGGAATCGCATTTTGCGATTCCTTAAATGCTTACGCAAAATTAAGGAATCACACATTTTGGATTCCCTAATTTTGCGATGCAATTTTTCCTAATACATCCCGTTTTCCGAATTTTTAGTCGCAAACGCTGCTTTTGTGCGATTCGCAGCATTTGCGACTAAAAATTCAGTTCATACATATGCCCCTAGGTTTTATAATAATATTTGAAGGTCTCTTAGGCTTGAATGGCGAACCCCATACCTCCAAGATCAGCAGAAGTGAATCACATCAGGATAAGCAAAGCTCTCTCTCTCTCTGAAAAAGGATTTTGTCCAAGTGCCAAAAACATGCATGCAGTGCAATATTGAAGGCGTAGAATTTCAGTTAGCTGCAGCTGTGTTGGTGTTATGTCTAGAGCGGGGGCCGATCAACCTGAATAACAGGATACATTGTTATGGATATCTTGAAGGCTTCTGCACACAGGGTACGGACAGAGGTTGCAAATTAAGTATAGGGATGTTAAAAACAAGCCGTTCTCATGCGCGGAAAAATCAAGCAGCCTAACTTATAACAACAGTTACATGTAGTGTTGTTTGCAAAAAGCTGCAAAATTGGCAAAATGGCATTTAACTTCTAATAAGCTTATGCTAACATAGAAATGTTTGCAAGTGAGGCCCAGGCCATACTACAATAGAGTCTTTAAAAATACATGTACCAAGGCTGAACACAGAACATGTCACTACTGCTAATTTGAACAATGGAATGTTATATGCTCTATTGACAACAATATAGTGTCTCCCAACCAATGATGGCTGGTAGAGACCATCTACTCTAACATGCTAATGCTTGTCTTTCGGTTACTCCCTTTTTAATTTACAACATTACCCCCAGTGGGTGAAATGATCGAATATAATTATAGCCCTTCTGCCTCAGGAGGCAAAAGGACCTGTTAAAAGCGGTCATCTTATTTATAGGCTCAAGCAGCAAATCAGGCTCTACGACATTTAACAACAATTGAAGACCTTGGCAGAGGGCCATATGCTATATTCGCACATTAGCAAGTTGAAAACATCACTGAAGACAGTGACGTGGCTCTGGACCAATAATGAATAGCACAGACATTCTGCTCCAATATATTGGAACATTCAAACCTTACAGGAGGGAATATTCGAATAGCATTATAGCCTTTCTAGCTCTGTTTGTGATGTTTGTAATGTTATTAAAAGCCCTCTCCCTTGCTATAGGTTGAAGAGCGCCTTTAACAACTGTTAAGGCTCTCAGCAGCTGGCTAATAAGCGATACTATTGGTCCTCTCCTGAAATATGGAATTGAAACAAAATAGATTTCTAAGAAGAAGACAAACAAGCATTAGTGAATGGCACCAAGGTCAGTAATGTTCTTAGCACATTAATGTGCCAGCTCTGTTTCCCTGCAACAATTCCTTAAAAAACAGTTTTCTGTTGTCAGAGCTGCTGCCAAGACACAGTACCAGTGGTTAGAGACTGTGCTCTAAGTAGTTTGATTGGCTGTTCCAATTTCAAAATTACTGAGAATGTGCTAATAAGAAATCACACATCAGCCCTTTTCCAATAAAAGTATGTCTTTTGCTACCAATTATTTTATTCTAGTTCACACTTTACTATCAGACAACCTTTTAGTTATTACTTAGAAAGTAATAAAGAAGAAAATCACTGTCTAGTTATCATGGTCCCTTTGCTTATGAAATGCCCAGAAGGCTCTGTTACATTTAGTTAGCTAGAATAGCCTAGAGTTCACCTATGATAAACCTTGCCACTAATGCAAATCTATTTGAGCCTAAAGCTAGGCATCCAGCATCTAGCTTTATAAGAGCAACAATTTAAAGTTATGTTACGCTGTGTCACTTTCAGATTTTATATGAGGTCTGTAAGTGCTCTACGGGGTCTCTCTGCAGCGCATTATACAAAGTGCCCCAGGGGCAAAATGGGCATCTCAGCCTGATTTGCTTTCTACACCCCTGGAGCACTTCCATATGTCAGGGACTGTCCGGGACGATGTGGGGAACACAGTCAGGGACTTGGGCAAGGACTGGGAACTGGGTAGAAAACTTCCATAGGAAGAGGAGTACAGCGCTGTCCAGGATCATACAGGGAGTCAGAGGAGAAAAGGGATCCAAAGGGGAAGCCTGTACAAGTGAACAAGATGGGTAAGACTCAGAAAGGAAGGGCACTCACAAGGTAATTTAGTAATCAGAATAACTACACCCAGGACAAATGTGCAAGACATATATATGAAACAACATTAACAATAAAGGGGGGTGTGGGGTAAAGCACTCAGGGGCTCCACACAGTAAGACTGAAGCTCAGTAAGTTTCTTACCCACAGTTGCTGTTACAGATACTGACTGCAAATACCCACATGTAGGATATGCATGCAAAGGCAGTGTCTGTGGAGCTTATACCTATGGTGATGTTATAAATGTAACTCAAAGATAATACTCACAGTGAACAAGAAACACAACCTAGGTAGTCAGCTGTGCCCACGGATCCTGGCGATCAAATAGGAACACGCAAGGCAGTAACAGCAAGGGGGTAGAATTAAACACAAGCACAATAGACAAGGAACTAGCAAGGAGGAGTGCTTAAAAGGAAAGGAAGGAAATTACAGGGCACACTTGGCAGAAAGCAGGTAACAAACATACAAGGCAACAGAAGCAAAACAGCAGAATAGAAAGACAGCAAACTAGGAACTGGAATCAAGGAATTGGGAAGAAAGGCAGGGACTGGAGAGGGATATACAGAAGGGGAGGCTACAGGCGAATACTAGAATAGTGCAGGTTAAAGTATCAAGAAAACAAAGTAGCATAGAAGGCAGTGCTGGTGCAGGAACAAGAAGTGAGCTAAGACTCAAGAGTCAAGGCAGCACTGCAGACAGCGCAGGTTCAGGAACAAGGAATTACCAAAGCTTCAGGAGTCAAGGTAGCACTGCTGGCAGTGCTAGTTCAGGAACAGGGAAAATACTAAAGCTCAGGAGTCAAGGTAGCACTGCTGGCAGTGCTAGTTCAGGAACAGGGAAAATACTAAAGCTCAGGAGTCAAGGTAGCACTACAGGAGTTCAAGAAACAGGACATAGCTACAGCTCAGGAGTCAGGAGAGCACTGCAAGCAGTGCAAATCAGGAACAAGAAATAGCTGAAGCCCATGAACAAAGAATAACTATAGCTCAGGAACTCAGGCAACAAGAGCACTGCAGGCAGTGCTAATTCAGGCACAAGGAATAGCTATAGTTCAGGAACTCAGGAAACAAGGTAGCACTGCAAACAGTGCTAATTCAGGATAAGGGAAACTGCTGCAGTTCAGGAACAAGGAATACTAAGGCTCAGGGTAGCACTGCAGGAAGTGCTAATTCAGGAACAAGGAAAACAGCAGCAGGTCAGGAACAAGGCATAACTAAAGCTCAGGAAACAAGAACAGCAAAAGCTCAGGGAGCACTGGAAACAAGGATCGGTCTCACCGGTAAACAGCTACAATGACCAACCTTTGCCTGAAGGGAGCTGGGGCTTAAAAGAGCTCACAGTAATCACATGCAGCTGGTGTGAGCAGGCTAGCAGAAGCCAGCCACAGGTGAGCTGAATTCCTCCACCCATCCTTGGCCTGCAGGGGTGGAGACAAAGCAGTGAGCAGGGAATTCTGGGTAGTGGAGTTTCAGGCATGAGTAGGCTGGCTTTAAGTCTAAGCAGGCTGGCTTTCACAAAACCCGGCATGGATTGGGAATGGATGTCAATTCCCAAATAGTGTCCAAATGGCTGGAAGTCGGGATACGCATACAGGGGAGTGTCTGGAGGCATATTAGAATACTGGAAAGCCCCACAATTCAGCCCCCTGGTGGTGGGCACGAGAGCACAGGGAGCGAATCGTGACACATATTACAGAAGGTGTGCAGATTCTTGTGCAGCCCCTTCTGTAATGCAAATCACATCGGCTGGGGATTTTGGCTGCTGCGTGGTGGTTTGGTCATTAAAACATGTAGGTCTTTAGTTCTTTCTTGAATTGCTGGAGCGATAGTGTGGTCCAGAGGTGCAGGGGGAGGTTGTTCTATGTGTTGGCTGCCAGGTGCAAGATGGAGGTTTCTCCACTGTTGGTTTGGCAGATCCATGGAGTAACTGCGAGGGAGAGGATCAAAGGTGTCTAGTCGGTTGGTGGAAGGTCAGGAGTTTGTTGATGTATGCTGGTCCTTTGATGTGCAAGGCCTTGTAAGCGTGGGTCAGCATTTTGAACCGGCATCTCTTCTGAATCCGGAGCCAGTGTAGTGTCTTGAGATGGAGTGTTATATGGCTCCTTCTGGGGAGGTCAACTATGAGTCTTGTTGCTGAGTTTTGTATTGTCTGGAGTCTCTTCAGACGGTGTTTAGTGATTCCTACCTAGAATTTGCATCCGTAGTCCGGTCTGCTGGTGATAAGGGTCTACATACCAGTCTTTCTGGTGTTGACCGGGAGCCACTTGAAGGTATTGCGGATAAAGAATAAAGAACATTCTCAATGTTTTTTTAATTGTACTTCTACGTTAAATAAAGTCATTTAACTTATCTAAGTGTTATGTGTTTTTATTATTGTTTTTAAATGATTTTTAAATATACTTGTTAATAATGATAATCTTAAATATTTTGTTATAGCTATACAATTATTTGATTTATTTTTAAATATTGTTCTATAAATGTAGAATAATAATGATTTTAAAATATACATTTCAAACACAAATTATTACTGAGGAGTTAATACAGGAGTATTAATACAGTTTTCCACCCAGTACCCCTAAATCTCTTGCATCTCATCCTTAAAACGTATTGATCTTAATTTAGTAATTTTTATTATTTTATAGGAAAAATAATACTTTTAAATAAAACTTTATTAAAAGATTTTACCCCAGTATTTTAATTAGTACCAGAGTATTAATACACCTTCTCACTAAATATCCCTATTACCCTTGCATCCTGCTCCTAAACCTTATTCTTGGTTTAAAAAATGTATATTTTTGTATTTCTTGCTGAACTTTTCAAATGCTCACATTTTCTAACTCAATACCCAAGCATTAATTCGATTATCCACTAAAAACTCTGTATCCCTTCCATCTCATCATTAAAATGTATATCTAACACATATTATATTGAATGTCTATATATATATATATATATATATATATATATATATATATATATATATATATATTTATATATATATTTAATATTGAAAACAGATTCTCGCCACACGCCAGCGCGCTTCAACCCGGCTTTGGTAGAAGAATTCTGGTGCCAGGTATTCAGTGCTTTATTTGTGCAGTAAAATGCCCAGCTTGTCCGCTATATATATATATCAAAGCTCCGGTTCAAAAAGAAACACTCCGCACTCACGGGGCCCAGGCTGAAGATGCTTTATTCACAAGGACGCGAGTTTTTCCTTCATCTGCTTGAGTTTGAAAAGCGGCACAACCTATCATGATGGTTTTTAACAGGTGAGTCCCATTGGATATGGCACACAAACACAGAGAGAGGACTCGGACCCAGCATTCTTCTGCCCTGATGTATTCTGGGAATCGAAAAAAAATATTTTTCTTTATTACAGCACAATTGCCATCCTCTATTGGTGTCCTGTCGATCATACCATCCATACCATCTTTGTGCCGTGGAGTGCACGTCCTCCCAGGGCCCCTCGCCTTGCCAGAGGGTCTCGCAGCACTCAGCGCGGGAGCAGGTCAAATGGCCAAAGCTTCCACAGGCATGATTCCTGTCGACGAGAGTCGGCGTTGGTGCCCTGATTCCCTGATGGCGGTGCAATTGCCAAATAAATTTCAGCTCTAAAGGGGGGCGGAGCTAGCCTGCAACGGAGATGGCCGCCTGAGCCATCGGCTCCTCCGCCGCATCATACATCCTGATAAATATCCTGACTTGCCAGTGCCAAATTGCCTGCAAAACGTCGTGCCGGAACATCGGGGGCACACGAGAACCGATCGGCGTCTTGAATTGACGGCGGGAAGCGCTCCTGAGGGCCTGGACATGCTCCGGACCGAGACCGACTGTTACGCGGTTCCCCAGGCTTGATGAAGACGACAGCCTTCGCTGGTGAAGCCCTCGACTATCATCGCCTGAGGGTGCTTGTAAGCTGAAATATCAGACCCGGAGCCGCGAGGAGATCGAGCGGCGCCCTTGGTGAGGAGTCCCGGGGAAGGGGGCCGGACTGTGTGTGTCCCGCAGGCCTGATGCAACAGATCGAGAGCACCGCCTAATTTAGCCCCCGGCTCCCTCTGGGCCCCTGGGCCTGCAACACACGGGGGCGCTGGCCGGGAAAATCCCCCGGGAAACCGCGGCGAAAATGCTACGCCTGCTTGTATGGGCCCTGACTGCTCACTTAAGACTAAGTGGGGGGCAAAATGGATGCATCGGCCTAGCGCTGCAGGGCAGAGACGTGATGCCGGGTGTGGCCTGGACACTGGACGGCGTTAGCCGGTGAAGGGGGTGCTCAGACTTGCTTAAATGTTAATTTTATTAACAGAGGGAGCACTGCCGCCCTGATGCAGTTGCGAGCCCCAATCTAAGCCAGGGTACGAATATCAGCATTCAGGACATTCAGATTGAGCTGTCTGAGGAGAAGCTATGATGGCGGCGTGATGGCGGCCTAGCCTCCCAGTTCCCCCCGACCCCGGTCTTTCGCTAACAGATCCTGTCCCCCTTCCTGTTTTTCTGCCACACCTCAGTGTCTATGAATGGGTCTGCGGCCCATTGGAGCAATCCCAAAATTTTCCCGTCATTGCGGTGAGGAGTAACGTCGAGGTCAGATCTTGAAGCCTTCTCTTATCTGATTGCCGGGGTCTAGAGTGGTGGCCCTGCCGGGTCCCTGTCGAACGACAGCGGATAGGTGAGGGTGGCTGGGTTCGGTCCGTTGACCTTTCATCATCTTTTGGACTGTTTTGCTGCTAATTTGCTGCCCGATTCGAGACATGGTGGGGCGTACTGAGTGTGGCCCGACGCTGCGGACTGTGCTGGCAGCGCTCGAGGCGCTTCTAGTGACAATGGAAGCCCGGGTCCGTACACTGCTGTCGGTGGCAGACGGCAATTGGAACCGGACCCTGATTAATCACACGGGACTCGATGGACGCCTTTATTTTCGGTAGACACCCCAGTGGCGCATCTAGACCCTGTGCATGGGGATGTGTTTACCCCCCCATAAGTGGTGCTGATTGATCATGCTGCACTCTGTGTCTCGACTGTGGGGCTCGACTCCTCGGTTTCGCTATCAGCGGACCATTTAGCCGCTATACCCATTCTGGTAACTTTGTGTCGAGACTGTCGACTGGATTGGACTGAGTCGCACCCCCTTCCCGGCTGGTCCACCAAGATGGCGGAGGAGGGCATGTCGGACCGGACAGTCGGGGAGGAGTATCGTCGGCTTCGGCCATGTACTTTGGGGCTTACCATCTATCCTTTATCTAGTAGACTCTTTTTCGGCAACTTCTATATCCATTTTGACACTTTGGGGAGTGAGTCCGACTTATCAGGAGGGGACAGCACGCTCGATCGCAGGGGGCAAGGCTGAGGCTATTGCCTTGGGTTTACTGTGGAGGCTTAATTGGTGACGGGATTTGCTTCATTGGTTGTTGGAGACTGGGCGGGGCATACAGTTTTCTCTAGTGTGTTCTCTTTTTGTACTTGGCGCGATGGCTGCTGCTTATGGTGATTTTGTTGGGGCGGGGGGGGGGGGGGGGGAGTCTTGGATTGAGTGCGTTACTATCCCCCTCCATTCCTACTTTTCGGATTGGGGTTTAATCACCTCTTACCTTTCTTCTTCTCTCTATATTTCGGGTTTAAGACATTTAGGGCGACAGGCACGCTCCTAGGCGGTTAGGCCGTAGTCACCTGCAGGGGTGCTGGGTGGAGGGTTGGGGGTGGTTTTTTTTTGTTTTGCCTTTCTTTGTTTCTATGCCCTTTTTCTCTGTCTTTCTTTTTCTTCTTTCTTTTGTTTCCTATTTTTCGGGTCAGTATGGTGGGTACATTTCTGTGTTTGTTATTGATCCTTCTTTAATTGTGCCAATATTTTATGGTACTATTTGTATCAATGGGCGGGCGCTTAACCTGTGCGAGATGTGACTGAATGCCTTTTATCCTAATCATGCGTCCTAGCGTCACTGTCTTCACTGCGACCGCTCTAATTGCGATTATTTTTCTATCTGGCCTGCCCTTCCTATGACGTTGTATTATTGTATGGCACTTGATCCGTTATTTCTCATATTATAAAATGGAGCCTTTTTAATATTGTATTTTAGTTTGTACGCTCGATGGCACGCTTTCAATCGAATCTATGATGCTTCTGCTTCACGGGCTGCTGCATAGTGCAATGCTCAACTTACTGTGGTGGAACCTAATTAGCGGCCGGCCCTGGTGGTTGTAGGCCCCTATTTGTACTTGCTGGAAGTGATAATAAAGGCTTTTAAAAAAATAAAAATAAATAATAAAATTTCAGCTCTAAAGTCCACCTCGGCAATGCAAGCACTCTTCCAGACAAGCGCGGTTAATATGGAGGTGGGTCCATATAAATATCAAAGCTCCGGTTCCAAAAAGGAGCACTCCGCACTCACGGGGCCCAGGCTGAAGATGCTTTATTCACAGGGACGCGTTTCAGCGTTTTGCCTTCATCTGCTTTTGTTTGAAAAGCAATCAGCTCAACCTTACACAGTGTAAAGTAAAACCTCGAATTCGAGGTTTTACTTTACACTGTGTAAGGTTGAGCTGATTGCATTTGATACCCAGCACCTCAAGGACAGAAGGTGATCACCTCGCAATCCCACAACCCAGACTACTACATTACCATTGATTTACTTTGACTACTACGGAGTGCAGCGGTTCCTCCTATTTTTTGTTTGAAAAGCGGCACAACCTATCATGATGGTTTTTAACAGGTGAGTTCCATTGGATATGGCACACAAACACCGAGAGAGGACTCGGACCCAGCATTCTTCTGCCCTGATGTATTCTGGGAATCGAAGTCCGCTAAAGAAAAATATTTTCTTAATTACAGCACAATTGCCATCCTCTTTTGGTGTCCTGTCGATTATACCGGCCATACCATCTTTGTGCCGTGGAGAGCACCTCCTCCCAGGGCCCCTCGCCTTGCCACAGGGTCTCGCAGCACTCAGCGCGGGAGCAGATCTAATGGCCAAAGCTTCCACAGGCATGATTCCTGTCGACGAGAGTCGGCGTTGGTGCCCTGATTCCCTGATGGTGGTGCAATTGCCAATTAAATTTCAGCTCCAAAGTCCACCTCGGCAATGCAAGCACTCTTACAGATGGGCGCGGTTAATATGGAGGTGGGTCCATATAAATATCAAAGCTCCGGTTCCAAAAAGAAACACTTCGCACTCACGGGCCCAGGTTGAAGATGCTTTATTCACAAGGACGCGTTTCGGCATTTTGCCTTCATCTGCTTGTGTTTGAAAAGCGGCACAACCTATTATGATGGTTTTTAACAGGTGAGTCCCATTGAATGTGGCACACAAACACCGAGAGAGGACTCGGACCCAGCATTCTTCTGCCCTGATGTATTCTGGGAATCGAAGTCCGCTAAAGAAAAATATTTTTTTTTATTACAGCACAATTATCATCAGTGATGTCATCAGTGATGTCAATGACCATGTTATGAATTATGTAATATCATCATCAGCAGTGGTTTGTGGGCGCGTGAGTTATAGTTAGTACAACTAACTATAAAGGGGGAATTTCAATGGTTTTGTATGAGTGAAATGTCCAACTAAATATAACACCCCTGAAACCTGTGATTTTTTCAGTGAATTTCTGAGGTTTTTTAAATGCTAATTCCTAACTATAACATGTCTGAAACCTATGGATTTTTCAGTGAATTTCAAAGGTTTTATAAATGATAATTCCTAACTATAACACCCCTGAAACCTATGGTTTTTTTTCAGTGAATTTTAAAGGTTTTGTAAATGACAATTTTTAAATATATTTATTCTAATATTTTATTTTATACTGATTTACAATTTTTTTTAAAATGTATTTTTAGATATTTTATTTTTAAAATTACATTACATTGTGTGGCCCCTCTTCCTATTACTTTTTTTAGGCCTTGGACACCATCCCCTAGAGCCTTTTCCGCAAATCTAACTTTATTAATTTTTTTGTTATAGGAAGGGGATTCCTATGGAAGAAAATACAAGTTACTTGTAAGTATACTTAGAACTACTTTTCAGGGCCAGTGCTGGGCTAAAAGATGCAGCACTGGTTTCTCTCCTGATAACAGATGAGTAAATGGGAATTTGTTGTTCGGATGATTTTAGGTGAATATTTTAAAGTTCCAAAACTCTACACTTAAAAGAATTTGCAAGTGAAACCAGTCACTGTTAGCCTATGAAAGGAAATTCACTTAGCAGGTAAATAGTGTTATCGTTAACTTTTCTTACTCAATGGTGCATCCTGCATCCAGCATTGCTGCATCTCCTCTAAACAGTTGAAAGAATGCAAATTACCACAGATGCGCGGAAGCTCACGTCTTCTTTTTTTTTATATCGCTAGAATGTGCGGATCATACGTGCACCACGCGATTTTACCCCCGCCCAAAAAAAATAGGGGCCCTGGAGGTCCTTGTAGGACCCCCTGAGCAGACCTAGAGGATCAGGGTGTGTCCACCCTCCCCCTTTTCACGTTTGAAACACACATTTCACACGCTTCTTCAGCCTCCCTTGTACCGAGGCATAAAGCAGCTGCCAACAGTTCTAGTTTAGAATGTTGACAACCAGTTGACAGCCAATTAGCCTACAGCGCGTGATCGGAAGGGTGCACTTATGGTACGATGACAATAAGCGGAGTATCTGTATTCAATTTCTTTATGGAATGGGGCACCGTGGCCCCCCCTCCCGTGACCAATTCCGGGCACCGGGATCCCCAGCCCCCGGGGCATGGCTAATTTTATATTATTATTTTATGGAGGAGGGTGGCGTAGCCCCCCTCCTGAAGCCACTTCAAGGCCCCGGGGACCCTATTCCCGGGGGACGGCCTTTTTCTTTTATTTATATTGGCCGTCACCGTTGGGGAACGTAGGAGGGTCTTCAATTCCCCCACTGTCCCGCCAGCTCCCAGCCTCCTGCGGGAGCCGGTGTTCTATCGACATCCAAACTCAGCGTCGGATTGGTAACGCAGGCACTCGGGCAATGCCCGAGGGGCCGATGTCCAATTCCAGCTGTGGGCTGCTTTTTTGAGCAGACTTGGGACGATTTGGTGGATTCTGGGTTATTCGGATGCCGCCAGCGGCCCAGTGGGTGCCTGAGTGGCCTTTCTGGAGGCAGATCAGCCTCAATTACTTCTCTTTTATCAATGAGCAGAGGTGTCATTCCCTTTCTCTCGCTGGGGCCGGCCCATTTCCATATGCTTATTGAGCGGGGGCAGGGAGCATAACCAATAGCTGCTTCACTTGTATACAGGTGTGTTTCACCAGTGCAAGGTAATCCGTGCATTTTTCTTAAACCCCCTTTTTTTAAAAATAAAACTTCGCCAAAGCAGTGTTGTGCAAAGGCATATGCAAATGTGGGCCACTTTTTTTTATCGAGCCCGGGCCGATTTTTAATCCCCATCCAACCCTGTCCCAACTCGATCTGTGTATGTACCCCCTAGGAGTTGCCTTCACTTTGCACATGCATGTTTGTGGTAGCGCATGCGTGTTAATTTTACGCATGCGCACAATACGTCCCACCGTCTGGCTATGTACCCTAACGTATTTAATTTTATTTGCGCATGCCCAAGTACAACATGCCCAATCACAGCTCTCACACCCAGTGACATCATGCTCAAACAATCATCCTTCTGCAAAGCATTTATAACCTGCCAACCTTCTTGAACTTTTCCTATTCCGCAGTCACAGCAATTGATAGTGTTAGTGTGCACGTCTTCGTAGGTGAGCATTTTTTTTAAGACTAATTAAATTAATTAATCTGAACGATCTTTAAATACAGCGTAAATGCACATTTTTGTTCGATTTAACAATGTTGTTTTTAAGCACGCTTTCCTGCTTTTTTATATCGTTAAATTTGACTTTGTAACTTTTGTTTCTGGGCAAAACACTTAATCCTGCCACGTTTCTTTCATTTGGCAAGCGCCACGTGGCCGTTCCCGCACCAGTGTGCTACGTGCTGTTCAACTTAATGCAATGTTGTTTTTCTCTTGTAAGTAGTGCGTCATGTGCCTCATGCAGTGTAAAAGTAATATTTTCGGCAATAGTGTATTTTAGCACGATTTCCAGCTCTTATACCTCCAATATCTTGCCTTGGTAGGCGATATTTCTGGGCAAATTACTTAATCCTGCCGCCTTTAATTTTTTTAAGTAGTGCGCCACGTGCTGCTTCCTCCCCATGCACTGCACATGTAATCGATTGGTCAATGTTGTATTTTAGCATGCCCTCCATGTTTTTTAATTACGTTAAACTTGATTTGCTATCCTTTGTTCTGTGCAATCACTTAATCCTGCCATGTTTCTTTAATTTGGCAAGCGCCACGTGGCCGTTCCCGCAGCAGTGTGCTACATGCTGTTCAACTTAATGCATTGTAGTTTTTCTCGTGTAAGTAGTGCGTCAGGTGCCCCACGCATTGCAAAAGTAATGTTTTCAGCAATGGTGTATTTTAGCACCCTTTCCAGGTCTTATACCTCAAATATCTTGCATTAGTAGGCGATGTTTCTGGGCAAATCACTTAGTCCTGCCGTCTTTAATTTTTTCAAGCACTTCCCCACATGCTACTTCCTCCCTATGCACTGCACATGTAATCGATTGCTCAATGTTGTATTTTAGCACGCTCTCCATGTTTTTTTAATCACATTAAACTTGATTTGCTATCCTTTGTTCTGTGCCAATCTCTTAATCCTGCCACGTTTCTTTAATTTGCCAAGCGCCACGTGGCCCTTCCCGCAGCAGTGTGCTACGTGCTGTTCAACTTAATGTGATGTAGTTTTTCTCGTGTAAGTAGTGCGTCACGTGCCCCATGCATTCCAAAAGTAATGTTTTCGGCAATGCTGTATTTTAGCACGGTTTCCAGCTCTTGTACCTCGCCTTGGTAGGCGATGTTTCTGGACAAATCACTTAGTCCTGCCGCCTTTAATTTTTTTAAGTAGTGCGCCACGTGTTACTTCCTCCCCATGCACTGCACATGTAATCGATTGGCCAATGTTGTATTTTAGCACGCTCTTCAAGTTTTTTGATAACCTTAAACTTGGTTTGTCCCCTGTTCTATCTCATTATATAGATATCTCAACCATGGGACGTACTGGTCGTCACAAGTTGTTTATTCCTGCCCATGCACTATACCAAAGGATGGTCAACCATTCGACATACCAGATCCACTGACTGCTCTCCATATGCTATCAGCCGAAAATTGCAATGGACCTAATGGAGTTATCAGGTTTGACTTTAGCATTTCATGATTGAAAAGCATTCAGAGATAAGCATTTGTTTATTTCATGTGTTTGCAGACAGATAACGGTGCTGTTCTCATGTTTTGGTAGAATTAGTGGGCATTCTGGTATCAAGAAAATGGATAAAAATATGTCCTCTCGATTTTATTGGCCAAATATGTCATTTGAAATTGAACAATGTGTGTTATAATTTTTATTGCTTCTATAAATATTTTTAATAAAATGTAAATCTCCATTGTGATACTCTTATAGAGGTTTGTTTCTGAAACCCATGTTTCTCATTTAAATGCTTGGTACATGTGTTCAGCCTGCACTGGAGATAACAAGTGAAAATGTTGTTTTGAATTTTTTTATGTGAAGACGTGTCTTTCAATTTTTTTTATGTTTACTTCTCAATTTCTAGAACATGGAAGACCAAAAAGGGTTCTATCAGATCAAGGCCAGGAGTTGTAGATTAAGTGAGTGACCAATCTCGGCCTAACATTTGTATAATGCAATGCTATTTCCTATTTTGCTTGCCAAATATAACCTCTGATGATTGCTTTTCAACCCCAATCCTATTGAGAACAAATGTTTTTATGTACATTTAAATGAATCTTGGACATATGAACAACATATAAATTTTTAACTATATTTTCAGTTTGCAGAATGTTACATAAATCAGCAGCAAATTGCCGAGGTTGAAGAAAAGTATATCCTCCTGTTCCAGCTGATTACACCGATGTCTCAAATATGGCATGAACTAGTTGTCTGAAGCCATACAGATGCACACATTTTTAACGGATAACGTTAAGGTAAATACTCTCAATATGAGTAGTCGACGAAGTTAAAAAGTAACAGATATAAGTACTTGAGGGGGTTTTGGTGTTAGATAATGTCCAATTCACACTTGCACAGATGAGTCTGCTACAGGGTGGATCTCTGTATAACTAATGGATTAGGTATTAGGATGGCATCCAAAGCTCCCAGCATTCTTACCTTTTTCTCTTAAAGGGTTCCAAATTGGGGACGAATATTAGGCTGTGCAGTAGAGGTTGACGGTGTTGCTCCACTGGTACTTGGGCCTTCTCATGAAACAGAAGGAGCCGTCCTCAATATTCTTAACTCTTCCCTTCCAAAGTTGACCGGATTCTTAGTCTGCAAGTCCTTCCGCATACTTGCAGTTCCACACCAGTAATCTTTATTGGGCTCTCCTCTTGAAAGCAGTCTTGCATTTCCGGCAAGTAACCAACCAAAGCGAAGTTCAAGTTGTGAACTCTGTTGGCCACAGTGTTTACACAAGGTAAGCAAAGCGGCCTAGATATACAATACCTCCAATTAAATGAATTTGAAATAAAAGAGCTTATTTACAAACCCCTTGCACCACTTCGGCGTCACTTTCAACATGAGAAAAGTAACACAAAAGTGGCACACGAGTTTTGTAAATAAGCCCTAAAAAATATTGTCCTGCATAATGTCTCATCTGTGAATCATTTTAAAGACCTGTTCATCTGTAATATAAATATGACGCAGTAGGCACTTTTATACAGACACCCTTTGAATGCAAGCCTATAAGATAAGTGAAATCTATCAGGTACACTGCACACATTAAAAAAATAGATAATATTGTCATGTTACTTTGACTTGTAATGTGTGACCTCATGTAGTCACATCGATCTAATTTTAAACACTCATTTTCTTTTTTGTTTTGCAGATTACCTCCAGTACTTCTATTGGACTCCATATTATATGTTGTTTGTTATATTGTTTTGTTAAAGTTATGGTTCTAGTTATTTATTGTATTGTTATCATTTAGTTATATTTCCAGTTATTTATTGTTTTAATAAAAGGTACTTAAAAAAATACAAAATGTCTTTTTTTTTGTAGCTACAACTTACGGTTCAAATTCAAAAGAATAAAAAGTACAACACCATTAGCAACATAGTGTGGTGAACTTCTAACCTCTGTGCTCACGTAGGTGTACCATGAACTGTTACTATAGTAACAGGCAGAAAACCGTTTGGGGTAGAGTTAAAAGTTACTGGCTGTACAGAAGCTGTTATATTTACCCTGGATCCTCTACATGACAGAAAGGAAATCAAAGTAAAATAAAACACTGTGTCCCAGATTTACAACCCCCTTGCACCACTTTCGCATCCAACCCCCTACAAAATTACAAGTATGTGGGCCTCAACGACCCCCCCTCAAGCTCCAGGAGTCACCAATCCCGGGAATTTGTGTATTACGGGAGGCAGACTGCATGGCCATCCGCATGGTGTCCTCAAGCGCCCTGGAAACTACTACGACCGGCTCCTGCAGTGTCCCTGGGTGCCTATCCCCGGTATACTGCTGTTTGCTTTGACAGAGCGGGACTCTCAAGACTCCCGCCCTCCCATTGCAAACATAGTTTGCATTTTGAAAGACAGAGCAGTGAAATCTATTGTCACTTTCAAAATCCAAAGCAGATTGCATTTCCATATACAAATTAGCATCTACCCATGCAAAAAAGCAATACTGGCTCCCGAAGAACGCAAAAGTTCATTAACAACATGTTGCTAAAATAAAACAGCAAGTGTGCTCGACTTCTCAATATACTACCTTATCCTACGTAATGTTATTTTCAATCACGTTCTGATAACCAATAAGAATCATGCTTTTAAAAAACAGAAACATGCACCCTAGTTTTCTGTGTAGAATGTTGTCAAACAACCAATCATTTTGTTTCTGTTTTAATTTCACTTTTCCCCCAAACTCCCTTTGTCTATTCTAACATATGCCAAAGGCAGAAATGGAACTATCCAATCTATTTTGTCCACAGATTGAGAAAGCTAGGAAAAAATGTGAATACATCTGTTTCTACTTTTCTCCGAGACTATAGAATGGAGTCCATATACCACAACAATCTGCATTTCAATATGCATGGCATCTATAGGTGGGATGAAATGAAATGAAATGAAATGAAAGAAGGATTTGTAGAGCGCATGGCTGACCGTGAGCGTCCCAGCGCTAGTGGATGAGCATACGAAAAGAAGATTAAGGGATTATGAAAAAAGCCAAGTTTTCAGAAGCCTACGGAAAGCCAGGAGGTTGGGTTCAGCGCGCAAGGTCAGGGGCAAGGAGTTCCATAGTTTGGGGGTATTGTAGGAAAAGAGGCGGCCCCCGGTGCGAGCCTTTTTAATCCTGGGGACGTGGGCAAGGTGCAAGTATGAAGATCGGAGGTTCCTAGCGGCTTTGTGCGGTCTGATGAGATTTTTTAGAATGTGGGGGCCCTTGCCATGTAGAATTTCATGGGTGGTACAGAGGGTTTTAAAGTGTACTCTCTCCTAAATGGGCAGCCAGTGGAGCGATCTTAGGGTGGATTTTACCGAGCTCCTACTGTTAGTGGATGTTAGGAGCCTGGCTGCGTAGTTTTGAACCACTAGCAGTTTGGCAATGACTTTCTTAGGGGCTCCCAGGTACGAAGCATTGCCATAATCTAATCTGGATAGTAGGAGGCTCTGAATTAGGAGCTTCCTGGAGTCCTGGGGGAGGAGGGGGAGGATCTTGCGGGTGGTTCGGAGGATGCAATAGCTGGCCCCTGCCGTTTTCCTGGCTTGCCTATTGAACGTGAGATCCTGGTCATGCCACATCCCCAGGCTCTTAATGTCCTGTTTAGGGGCCGGGGGAGGTCCCATACAGGGTGGCCACAGAGACTTAGGTATAAAGTGGAATTGGTTGCCCAGTACCAAGATCTCAGTCTTTTCGCCGTTGAGTTTGAGGTGAGAGCAGTCCATCCAGTGGGATATGTCTTGAAGGCAAGTGTAAAGGTTGTCAGGGGGGGCGGTCCAGCTGGCTGAGAGAGACGACAAGCTGGGTGTCATCAGCATAGGTCACGAGTTTAACACCATGGGGAGTGACTATATCTTCCAAAGGGGACAAGTAAATGTTAAAAAGAAACGATTTCAGCCAAGAAAGTGTGGAACCGGAAATTCCAAGTCCCCTGAGACGGTGAATCAGCGTGAGATGCTTCACCGTGTCAAGATGCTGTACATTTTACAGATGAAGAGAACAGAGTCTTTCTCATGAACTTTAGACTCTGCATCGGTACTTACTTGTCAGTACCAAAATCTCTCAATAAACACAGGGGCTCTTTTTAGAGCCACCCAACATCTATACACATAAGCTTGATTAATATCTCAAAAATACATGCTTTTTTTTCGGTGGCAAAATGCGCGAATCCTATGCGCATCCCGGGACTTTAAAAAAAAAGGAAAAATACTATCTTACTTTTTTGGCCCTGATTTCGAATGCTTACAGCTGCTTGACAGCCAATTAGAATTCAACGCGTCATCAGGATGGTGCGATTATCCTACAAGGCCAATCCTCGCACAATCCACGGCTCCTCCACGCCCATAGATATATAAATGACTTTAACCGTAATTTTCAAAGAAACTACTGAACAGATTGACACCAGATATGCGAAAGGCACAAGTTGGAACTGAGGACTACCTCTCTGCCAAATTTGGTGTAATTCCGTTCAGCCGTTCGGGCTGTAGCGTGGCTAAAGGTCCTATGGGAAATTGCATGGGGAAAACACGTTTTGGGACCCCCTTTTTTCTCAGCCCCCGCTTAACCAATCACCCCCAAACTTCCAGGGAAGGAGCGGAACTGAGCTGGCCAAATGTTTGGAAAATTTCAAGATGAACCATCAATCTACGCAAAAGTTATTGTCAATAGAATGTTGCGGTTTTCCTATGGATAATAGGTCCTAACTATAACTACCTACTGGCAACTGCCAGTAGGTAATATATATATATATGTATATGTATATTTACCAATATGCATGGTAAAGTCAGGCATGTTAAAGACAAATGCGTAGTAAGGACTGAGTGGTAAAGGCTGTTTCCTGTCCCATGTCCCTCAAAGGCACAGCCCTGCAGACCAGCGCAGCCACGCTCTACAACTGCCTGCAGGGCGATATCTGTAACATAATAAAAGCATGCCCTGTGCCGCCTACATTGTGAAAGACAGAGTGGCTGCTTTAAAAAGCCAGTCCGCGTTTAATTAGTATTCTGCGTCCCGACATGTTTGACACTGCTTGAAGGGCAGCACATGATCCGTAATATGATGCACTGAGCAAGTCTGCATTCAGCACTCCCTAATAAATGTGCACAGCTAAGGTCTGCACCATTGTGAATCCTTTACAAAATACAGTTGCTGTATAGTCTCCAGTTTGTTCCACTGGTAAGCAGCCTGCACATCTGGGGCTCTTTAGCCACACTTGGGTTCATTATAATCCTTTATTCAAAATAGCCCGCTTCCAGTTAATGTGATGTACTTACAGTAATGCATTTTGAAAAGGGGTCACTCTGAAATCTGTTCGCGTGTTACATATACACACACACACATCTTGCAACAAAAGCCTTCTGATTAGAAGATAATAAACTTTGTGCACCAAAAAGCACCTCATAAACCCATGGGGTTATTTATCAAAAAACGTCTCTCTATGATCAGTGCAAGTAATACAAACATGATTATTTTAGTTACTGTTATATAATGTTGCATGTTCTGATCTCAGTTCTCTGTTTCCGAGATTGACGGAAAGTTACAGTTATTATTGGCGTGTCATTCCACTCATGTCAGTTTCTTCCTTTCACTGTGCAAAGCAGCCATATGGAAAAGGGATATTACTTTCTTGCATATACACTCTAAATCATTCCACCACATGCTACATGACTGTAAAACACTGGGTTGTTAGTTGAGGGGGTTAAGTACCCACCTCAAGAAATAATCTCATTCCAGGTCAGGGTGAACCACTAAAGTTGCTAAATAAATTTGAGTTCAGCCCCTTAGTAGCTATGACACAGACCAGACAGGCTTAACTTAGAGGCAACGTGTACAGTATTAATGCAGTACTAAAACAGTAAACAGTAATAAAGTTGAAATGCAAAACAGTACAAAACCCAGGCCTTTTTCAGCAATGCACCCAGGATATCGAACAACATCCCAGTATCCTTCAAGACTGCACCTATGCTGCAGCAATTTAGGAAAGTGTTTAAGACAATATTTGAAAGAGCATTTCAGCAAAATGAACTAACAGTACACTTCTGTGTCCAGAACCCAGCTACATCTCCTATCAGTCGTTGACTGAAGGTTTGCCTTTGACCCTGTACAGTGCTCTGCTGCTTTTTGACTAGGTTTGAACTATACAAATACCACATCTACATAAAATTAAGAACAACCTGAATCTAGAGAACCTGGATGCGTTTCTCTCCCCTTACATGGAATGCTAAAGGCCCATGGCAAAAGTAATAAAAAATGGGTAGGAAAGAGAAAACCTTGTCTCAATGGACTGGGGGAAGAATACAGAAAAAAGACCAATAACACCTGCATTCTCTGAATGTAGATTTCAAAGTGTTTTGATGGTGTCTAAGAATTCTGGGCCGAACCCCATCTGATTGGATGTTTGAACGATAACATCACTCCCACGGCTGCACAGAGAGAAAGCTCCGATGTATGAATTTACTTAAGTATGATTTCCAACCTTGGCACCATGATTTTCCAAAAGCCCATCAAAACAGTACAGTGTTATACCAGCGAGAGGACCTAAAGCTGACACAGTCAGCTTGAGGTGTATGTCTATTCAGTGTCCAAAAACCTTAGTTGTACTTCACATAGAACATTCCTCCTCAGTCTGCGCCTAAATTGATGGTAATCATTAACACCTCTTAAACTTCTAGCTAGAAGGTGAAATTGAAGAATTATTAATTGAAGACAGCATAAAATGACTTTAATAAAGTTTCTACAAATGTTGAATTGTTGCTTTCGAAATCCCGATTAGACCTGAATAGAGTGCTTCAATTTAACTTACCCCTCCGAGAAAAGGTTAATTAGTAAGCTGTGCTTTAGATGACGCCCTACACGTTGATTAAGCACGGGAAAACTTTAAAATATGCCCATAAAGTTTGTGAAATTTGGGAACTTTGTGTTCCATGACATTTTGTGAATGTTACTGCCATGAGGTTTTGCATAATATTTTAGTACAGGATACTGATTTGAGCAGAAAGGTTTTGCGGGAGACATTTTCTCTTACACATAGTTCACTTCTTGGTATCTCACGTGACTTTTGAATGTGTAGTATGGTCTTGTATTACATTTCCATGTAAAATACAGTGAAGTGCATTTTGTGGAAATTTGCACAATATCAATTAATTTAAATGACGCTTCGCGAAACAAAATTTCACCCATTCCTAATGTTGTTTCCATATCAAAGCCATCTTTAAGGGCATAGGAGAATGATGAAGTCCTTTGGGGACGTTGATTTATTTACAGAGTTATCTCTTTACTATGATAATGACTGTTCTCGAAGGAGCTAGAAAATTTCAGGCACTTTTGAATGTCTTGCAACATATGTGTTTCTTGAATTTGTCTTGAAGGCTCACATTACAGATTTGCCCTGTAGAGCTTGACACGTATACACTTGATGTAGAATGATTGATTGATTCTTTTTTGAGTGCTCGATTATTTAATTAATATTTACAATACAAAAACTCAATTACGCTAGTATCTTACATGCAAATGCTTGACCTCTTGCAAATGAAGAACATATTGTGAATATTTGTCTTTTCATTTTCCACACCTCACTTGCTAAAGGAACCTTATTTCATAATTATGACTTAGGCTCCCTCAAAAACATGTATATTTATTGAATTTGGAGAAATGTCCACATTCAGAAATAACAACCCGACTGGAAAAATATGATTACAGAAGTTTCTTATGGATGAATCATTAGTAATGTTACCCCCTCACCTTTTCATCACTGCTTTTATTTTGTCATAATGCATAACCATGAATTCATTTAACATTTTAAGCGAAAGTGATAACATTATATAATATGAATTCCTTACAATAAATACAAATCTTAGCCAATTACTCAAATATTATCATCTGGCAAGGTAGGAACAATAGGTCTTGCTCCTATTACTGACAATTTCAGAATCAAATAAACCAACTCGATTACACAAAATCTATAGATTAGAAGAGAAAGGTGAACTGTACAGTACCTATTCCGGACATGTTCAATGGTGTCATGTGTCAGCTTGCTGCAAATGTTCTGGCTGTGAGGGTTGCCTAGGAGACAAGGGAGTCATTGCCATCAATATGTAACCGCCATCTGGAATTAAAGCACTTTGGCGTTGCCTCATTTCAACATAAAAAGCAACTGGATCATTTTGTAGACCTTGGTCAGAGGCATAAGATGAGCATTCATTTTGTCGGTAAGGGTGTCATTTCCTATTAAACTTTATAATGAAAAAAGACAGTGTGAACTAAACATAATTAAAAGTTTGAACGTTGCTGTAATCCTGTCGAAAACCTAAAGGAAATACTTTTTTTGTGTTTTTTAAAGCAGAGGCCTCCATTGTTTCTGATCTACAGTATCATTCGTATTCTATTTCTCAACCAAAGCCATTCACATAGCACTTGCAATGCATTGCTATCAAGGACGGTGTATAGAGGTTGCATTCTCTAGAGCACATCTGAAGTAGACCCCGAATAATAAATACGCATTAAAAAAAGCATTATTTCCTCATCAATTCATACTGTCAGTCTTTTACATTATGAGGATCGGCCAAAGTGGGTATTATCAGAATTGATCGCACACCAATGTAGTCAATAATAAAGGACAACTGGGCTCCTTTAGGGAGTGGTGAAGTGGGAACATCATCATACACTGACTGAATTGACAGCACAGAGTTTGAGCCAGTTGAGACGTAAGTGCAATTATTTGAACAAGTGGCCTGTCTAGCAGCTTTGTCACAGTCACCCTGCCATATGTAGAGCTGGAGGACCATCATTTGCTTTCCCTACACAGGACCTATATGCAGGCCTAGCTGCCTTAGGGAGTTAAATCAAATAAGGGCAGGAACAATACTTCCTACGTGTCCATGCCACGATTGATTACAAAAGAATCTCCCCTTGGCCCTTTGCATTGATAAATAATCGAAAATACAGAGTGAGGCCCAAACAAGGTGGGACCCACTTGTTACTTCCCTCAGGACACAGTGAAGTTGATGGCGCAGTTGCTACTCTGTAGGATTAGCGATTCACATAAGGGAGGTTGAGATCTCTGCATAAGGAAGGCAGCCACTGACGTGAAATACTTCCGACTGAATTGCCCTGAAGAGCTGGCAGGCCACCCACCAATGGTGCATTGCAGGGCCAAATGTTCACACACCACAGAGGATGCGCAACTTGCAGACAGAGGACAAAGCCATAGGAACTAGCTTCAAAGCAAGAGTTCAAGCACTAGAAGCCCAAAAGTCATAAAATGCAGGTGTGTCAGCAGGCCCCCAAAAGATGGAAACCTCCACAAGATCTCACCCACACAATGAAACAAGAGAGCCAAGTAAGTCAAACAAAGCTACCTTACATGGAACCTAAAGCCACTGGTGCAGAGAAAGATAGGGGAAAAACACCCCAAGAATGCCTTCATGGAAATTAAAATCATATACAAAGGCCAGGAAACAGCACGTCAAGGAGAGAAATATGCCAAGATAGTGACTGACAGGCACGCCATGCAACAAGTAATATCTACCCACACCAGAGCACAGACAAGGCAATCAAGTGCAGCACCTCTAGGAAAATTATTTGAAGCCACATAGATATCCTGACAGTGGCGTAGGAAGGGGGGTGCGGGCTGCCCCGGGTGTCATCACTGAAGGGGTGACAAAATGGCAAAAATATTTGTTTTTAAAACAACAACAAAATTGGGGGGCTAACAACACTTTTTCAAAAACAATAATATTATTTAAAACGAGTTTAATAACTTTGTCTGATAATTAATTAACCTCAACAAGTCAACATAATATGCGATGAAACTTTTTAGTTCAGTCAACAAATGCAACGAAACGCGGTTGAACTCGACGCTGTGTAGTGGAGAGCGTATGGATAAGGAAGAGGAAGGGGGTGTTTCTTTTCACTGAAGTCTGTCTCTGCAGTTTGTACTTGAGCGAGACGTAAACAACCGGTGACTCATCATCACTCAACCCGCAACCAATCCTATCCGCTGCCGTGCCGGTCAGTCACCCAACGTCAATCTGTTCAGTTAGTTGTGCATTATTACTGATGTTTAAGTGCTGTGCTGAATGTATTTTTGGTAATTTTTTTAGTTCATTGATTCATTGTGATATTCCTTTTCTCTATGATATTGAGTTTGGTAAGTAACGTAAGCGTTATGATGCATGCTATTTGTTTGTATTTGTACGTTAAGCCGGGGGTGACAAGAAATTTCTGCACCGGGTACCACCTGACCTTGCCACGCCACTGCAACCTGAAGCAAGGAACCAAACAGTCTGGCTAGGAAAAAAGAGCAGTTTCAGCCATTGCCCTGCCTCATAGCAATAACCTATGGCACAGTATATAACCAGACCCCGCACCAAAGAAGGGCAAGAGGAGAGTGACCCTAACCCCTACAATAAAACATCCAACAATAGCCATAGCATGCACACGGAAGAATGTGCTCCTGTCCCAAAAGGAGCAAAGGGAAAGTCTGCCACTAGAACAAACACTGAAATGGAGTTAACAGACCTTACATGAGTAGACTAGCTAGAGGGAACACCCTCAGTCGCAAACTACAAGAACCAATAGACAGCAAGAACCACAGAAATCCAGTGAAGAATCCAACATTGGTCCAACAGACTAAGATAGCAGAGGAAGTCACCTCCTGCTGTAACGGCTAAGCCAAGACTACAGATTATAACAAGCAAGAAAACCCCAAAATATGGCAATTCCTCAGCCCCATCCTACTGCAGGAACAGTGGTGTGGTGTTAAGGTTGGGCAAAAGATCCAGACATGTTGCAATCATAAAACAGAAATGCACACCTAATCTCAAAGACCACAACAAATTTATAGCTGCACAATAGTTTACTCAGAAAAGGTGCTCTGGAATTGCTATTGGAAAAAAACAGAACTTAGTCAGGATGAATAGTCAGGTTTTATAGTCAGGTTTTTACACAATTGTAACATTTTAAATTATTTTCTGCAGAATTAAGAAATATAGGGTCATCCACTCAGTTTAAAAAATCTAATTGCATGGTGATGGTAGCTTTCTGATAATATTAGTGTATAAATATGTTGATAAAAATGTTCTTTGCCCTGCCTGTATGAAAACTGGGTTAAAACGACTTCAGCCACATATCCCACCTCCAATGGCTCAACATACATTCTTGGCTGGATTTAACAACCCTGCTCTACAGAGGATAATACCTTGGCCAATAGGACCAGGGCCAGACTGCCCGTAAGAGGCATGCCCGGTGCCCACTATAGCCATTCCGGCCCTGGGCCTGTTTTGGACCCTTGGGGGCCATTTTTGTTACCCGGTGCCGGTTTTGCAGGATAGCTGCAATATTGGCCCCCTGTAACAGAAGCAGCAGCGGTGGGACTGGAGTGGTGCTTCCAACTAGCACAACCTCCTCAGCTGGTTTTGGTTCCCAGTCCCTGAATGGTACCAGCAAATGAGGGATGATGTCCACAACGTCCCACCAAACAGATAATAGCCATCTGGGAGGGGGCTGCCATGGCTGAAATAACAAAGAACAGCCTAAAACCTAACTCTTTTCACTTGGAAATGGCAACTGGCTTAAAAAGATATGCCCCTATTCATTTACTGGACACTCTTAGACTTTCTGGCTCCAGTTCCAGGACAGGTACAAATATTCATTGGGCCTTCACTGAGGGAGGAGACGCTATGTAAGCAGTGAAATAGTTTAGGGAGAGCAAAATCCCCTTATCATAGAAGAAAAGGTTATCCATTTTGGATTGAGAATTTTTTTTATAGTAATAAAAAGCAAAAGTGCTGCAGGATGAGGTTGGCATAGGGCAAACAAGTAGATGGAATTGGGTAGGAACAAAATCTCCGATCACAAGCTAGATAAGACTGGGACCTGGCTGGCTGCCAATATACTGCTGTAAAGTGATCCTTAAGGCACTCATTACTAGCAACCTGGATTCTAGGAATTCCCCTTTGTGGTCATGGTCGAATATTTGTTCTTACGCTTGAAATCAATCCACAATATGGCTCACAGCTTGGTCTGTAATCCTCAGTGCAGATCACCATTACCCACAAACTTACCATTGTTAAATTGTTGTCATGTCTATGGAACCCTTTATGCAACAGGGCCCTGATATGTGTGCAGTTGAGTATCCTTAGAAAGACCGTCTAGTCCTATCAGATCAGCCAATCAGGTCCTCATTTACATGTGATGCATTCATCGGGTCAGAATGGACGGTCACTCTCTTACTTACCTCGCTGTCTTTCACTGGATCACCTTTTAAACAAATATGCATCTAACATCGCCCCTCCTGTTCCTTCAGTACGCTTCTTAAACCCTGGCTCTTCACTTTTGCGCAGTGCATTTTTGTATTCCCCTCATGTAATTTTGCCCTCTGAACTTGACTGAATGTGCCAGGATATCCATTTAGGGATGAACTGGTGCTACACAAATCAAATTAACATAACATACCTGATAAAGACAGTCAATAAGTGCCCATAGCCAAGGTAATTTCAGCAATCAATGCCGAAAAGGCATGTAACCACCTTTCCTACAATAGGTGATTTATAAAGTTGGAATTAGCCCATTTAAGCAAAAATACATTGGGGCTACTGTTAAAAATTCTACAGCATAAATCTTAATCAATTGCAATAAATCAGATAAATTAATGTTTTCATAAGAAACAAGAAGCATCCCCGTCTCCTCTCCTATTTGCACTCTCAACAGAACCATTGGTTCAGCTGGCTGGATAGGTTTCTGAGGTAAAGGAGATGTTATTTGAGGGACCTCACGCATAAATAAAATTAATCTCTGCAGATGATAGCTTATTATCTTTGGTGGACCCTATGGACTGTACAATAGCTGCCCTGGTATTGTTACAACAATTTTGGGACAGTCTAGGTATTTCAAATTATTATTGACAAACCTGAGATATTGTAAATTAAAGTAGATAGAACATAAACTGAAAATATATTCCCACTCAAATGGGCTATAAAGGCCATTACATTTTGGGGTGGAGCTTCAGCAGCATTCCAGTAACTATAGAAAATTAACTATATACCTCTCTTCAAAGAGATGACTGGTTACTTGACTAGATAGTGCCCAATTTTATTAATCTTGGATGGGGAAGATGAGTGGACCTTCTTTCACGACATATGCCAGGTTCAATCTGCATGTGATAACTTTATCTGGCAAAAGAGTAACTCTAGAACAGCTAAAAGTATGCTGCAGGGAATGGAGCAGATTGGGCCTCCCAAACATTCAGACCTAATACATAGCGGAACAACTGTGCATACCCTTTGAATGCTCACTTAGGTACAAACAATGGCCACCTGTGGAAACGTATCCTATGGGTAGGCTCCCTGGGATACACTGTGGCTCTCTAAACATTCCAGACCAATGTATATGCATAAGAGGCAATGAAGCCCTTAGGTGAGATGTGGGACTCCATTAATTGATGCCCTGACTTTCCCATCCATGATCATCCCTGTGTTGAACAATACAGAGTTTTCTCCTGCTCTGAATACAGTAAAGTGTGCAGCATAGCAGATGGGCAACGACACTATTTCAGGGACAGATAATCAAATTGTTTAATCGATGCAAAATTGATATAAATATTTTAGAAAATTAAAGCCTCTCATACTTTAATTTGAAACTTGGGGTTATACATCTGATAAGGCGGTGGAACCATGGAACATGGTTAAAAAATTGCTCCCAATTACCAAAGGCAATATTTCACTATTTATAGGACCCTGAAGACATTTCCTTAAAAGTGTAAATTGCCTTGCATCTATAAATGGGGGAAAGTGTTAGGAATGGATATACTCCAAGATGAATAGTGTAGATTGTGACGGGATTTACAGACGTTGGTTAGAAATATCCAAGGGACGGATCGTGGTACAAAATTCTGTATGATTGGTACCTTACGCCACAGAAATTGAAACAATTTTTCCCCAATACAGATGGCAAATGCTGGAAAGGGTGTGGGTAAGAGGGTTCTGCCTTGCAAGTTTGGTGAGCCTGTCTGAGGCTCAAGGTATTCTAGACATTGATACTGAGCCATATAAAGAGGATCATGATGCGTATTCACCCTAGAAACTGGGGAAACCTAGGGAGAAGGGACTGGACTGTAGTAACACACATGCTCCTAGTGGCCAAACAGAAACAATTATGGCACATTGGAAACAGGTCAAAGTCCCGGATATCTCGTCTTGATCACATAGACTATGGACACTATTGGCAATGGAGATGTTGATTTGAGGGATGAAAGGTTGAAATATGAGGACATTTGGGAGCTAGTGATGGATTATTTTCATAATGGCATACCCACTTTTAAGTGCCGAAAAACATAGAGGGACCTGGGACAACTGGTCCCCAGAAGTGGCCTTATGGCAATCTACCAGACGCTTCCCCATAAACTTGAAGTGTACATCACTGTAGGGACTGCCATTCGTAATCTTTTAGCTGGTGTTAATTGTTTTCAATACTTTTGACATTATACGATGGCACAGGAGAGGGGGATGGGAATACATGACTCAGAATTGATTTCCAACAACTCATTATAAAAACATAGGTAAGCTAATAAAATGTTTCAAACATAAACTGACTGTCAGATTCCCTTTGGTCTACAAGAACTCTGTTCCATCACAGTCTGCCTAAAATTACACCTCAATCTCCTTCAATGGTGCTTTAGATTTTTTAGATTTTTTTTCCTTAAAACTATAACATTCGTATCAACGGTTCGCTTTATCTTATTGTAATCATTTTGGAGCATTTTTGCTCATTACACTTTTCTCTATTTTCCTAAATTAGTTTGTGAGTTTTATTTTGTTGTTTTGTTGACTTTAGATTGCAGCTATTGCTTGAAAATGGGGAACAGCCTGCGACAGCAGTTAAGCAAATTCCACTCACTTGAAATACAGGAATCTGAGGAAGCAAAGAGTAAGCCCTCAATCCCATGTTGATTGATCACCTCCAGGCAATCTACCTGAAGAGTGTGATGGTGGGTGTAGAGAGAGAGGGAGAAGAGAGTAGGATCTGATGTCTTCTTTCTCAGTGCTCTTCTGGACTAGGGTGTGGTCACGGTGAACATCCATTACAATGCAGCTGTTTCATCGCAAGTCATTGCATTGCATGCGTTACAACGCATGCGCTGTAACAATACAAACTATTACTACGCCTACCATTACATCGCATGCGCTTTTACAACGCATGCGATGTAATGGCTATATATGTAGTTCTGAGGAAACTGAAGCTCTTCTGTTTCCTCATAACAACTTGCACTGCCCCTCAGACGATGCTGGAACCAGGACTCAGGAGAGATGAACCACAAGGAGAGGGAGGTAAGGGGGATTGGGGGAAGGGGGAGGGTCGTGCTGTGGTAGTGTTTCATTGTAGAGACAGGACTGTGGGTCAGGGGAGGGACGTTCTGGGGGTAGTGGTTTAGGGTAGTGTTGGTGTAGTGTAGGGTAGGGTTTTAGGGTTTTGGGTAGTGTCGAGGGGTCGTGCAGGGTAGTGTTTCAGTGTAGGGACTGGACTGGGGGTTGGGGTAGGGTCATGCTGGGGATGGTGTTTTAGGGTAGTGTTGTGGTGTTTGTGTAGTGTAGTGTAGTGTTTTACAGTTTAGGGTTGTGCAAGGTAGTGTTTGAGTGTAGGGATCGGACTGGGGGTACGGGGAAGGTCATGCTGGGGGTAGTGTTTTAGGGTTAAGAGTAGTGTTGTGGTGTTTGCGTGAGTAGGGTAGTGTTTTAGGGTAGTGTTGGGGAGTCGTGCAAGGTAGTGTTTGAGTGTAGGGACCAGTCTGGGGGCAGGGGAGGGACGTGCTGGGGGTAGTGGTTTAGGGTAGTGTTGTGGTGTGTGTGTGTGTGTGTAGTGTAGGTTAGTGGTTTAGGGTTTAGGGTAGGGTTGGGGGGTCTTGTGGGGTAGTGTTCGAGTGTAGGGACCTGACTGGGGGCAGGGGAGGGACATGCTGGGGGTAGTGTTTTAGGGTAGTGTTGTGGTGTTTGGGTAGTGTAGGGTAGTGTTTTAGGGTTTAGGGTAGTGTTGAGGGGATCGTGTACGGTAGCGGTAGCGTTTCAATGTAGGGACCGACTTGGGGGTCAGGGAAGGGATATGCTGGGGTAGTGTTTTAGGGTTTAGGGTAGTGTCGGGGTCGTGCAGGATAGTGTAAATGTAGGGAGAGGACTGGGGGTCGGGGAAGGGTCATGTAGGGGTACTAAATTAGGGTTTAGGGTAGGGCAGGGTAGAGTCACTTATTTTTATTTTATTTTTTTATTTAGAAGGTTTTATATAGCGCTGGCTAGACCCAGGGGTATAAGAAAGCTTTACATGAGCATCAGATCATAGTTACAGGTTACATTGTTACAAAGGTTACACAGTTATTAGAGCATGGCAACATAGTTACTTGTAAAGTCGAGATAAACAATAAGAAGCAGGCATGGGGAAAGATTCAGGGGAGGGGGGGAAGGAGCTGAGTAAGTAGACAGGTAATGAAGGCGGGAAAGAGGAGGGGAGGGTGAAGGACACCGCATGGAAAGAGGAGGGGAAGGGTGACGGGGACACAAACCCGTAGACGAGTCAAAGCAACGTCCAAAGTCCAGTAAGCTGTGATCCCCTTCCCTATCTCTGTTGCGGGAGGCTCCCTTGGTGCAGTGGACTCTCTCAGCGGGCTCGCTGAGACTCCAGAGTATAAATATTGGATCTTTCCTCAACAAGGGAAGTGCTTAGTCAAAAGGCACAAAGGACAGGGGGCTAGGCAGACTAGCAAGCAAGGTGAGAGATTCAGGGGAGAGGGGATAGGAGCTAGGGAGGTAGACAAAGAGAAAGAATACTAAATGGGAACAAATTTAAATAATGAGTTAATATATAGTGCTGGCTAGACCCGAAGGAATCAGAACGCTTTACATGAGAAACAATAATGTTGCAATTTACATCAGTTAAAAGTTACATAAGTATCAAGAAAAGCATTTAAAGAAAATAGGGGACAAAGTGAATGGTGCAAGGAAGGGAAAGGGGATAGGGTAAAGGGTAGGAGGAAGATAGGACGTAGAGACGAGGGGAAAATCTGCCCAAGGTCCGGCTGGGTAGGTGACAGAAACATCTGGGTGCACAAACACAAGCACACATAGAATCACATGCTCTAATGCAAAAACACCCAAATACTTGTCCACACCATCACACGCACAGACATGCACAAGCACACACAAATGTGAAAATAGTCTTTCATACACGCACAGGCGCATACACACACGTGCGTCCACACAGACTCCCTCATACACGCACAGATGCACACACAAAAGCACTCCCATGACAAATTTCTCCAGGACTGCCGCAGAATTCATGGCAAACAATGGCAAGTTTGGACAGACTAATGAAAGGAGGCTAGTTGTACATGCACTTATTGCGACTGCTGCATCTTCTGCTCCATTATGCAAATCACGGCCCCTCCCCCCTCAGGCACACTCGTACCTCACAGTGGGCGCAAGCCGGGAAAAGTCCGTAGATGGGAGTTTTGTTCGCCCCGGAGTGCAGCCAGCAATACTACTCGCCAGGGAGGGGGCATGGGGTGATAAGAGCCCCATCAGTAGCTTGGGGCCTGGTCTAGCACATGGCAGAGAGGTGCATGGTGCGCAGGATGTCTGCCATATACAGGGTGTACGCTGCCACAAAGGACCCACCAGATGCCACAGAGTCTCAGCAGCTCGCAGGGTAATCAGGCATAGTCAGCGGTACCGATGTCCTGAGGGCGCCGCCATCTTAGGACCAAGAAGTCAGCCTACGTGTTAGCGCCGTCCGGTGTATTCCTCAAAAGAGATTATTACCTTTTAAGCGTTTACCACGAGTATACCCTTATCACTCATGCCTTTGCATTGTAATGGCATGCGTGGTAAAGGTATAGTCGTGGTAAAGGTTTACGATATAATGGTATGTCGTTGGGAAAGACATTGTGTAGTACCTGTGATGTAATGGCACGTGTGATATTGGTACACGATGTAATGAGTCATATTCATGGTCACACCTCTTATGTTTAACAAAGTCCTGGGCACACGTAAAGTAGTATTACAATAAAAAGGTATGATTCAGTTCAAGTGGATTTCAAAAGAAATGCCAATGTTCATCTCAGATGAATTAGTTATTTGTCTTTATTCTTTCATAAAGTAACCAAGAGAAACAAGCCAACACATGTTACGTCGCCAATGGAAATAACCTTGCGACTTCCTCAGGGCTGAAATTGAAGGTAAGACATCTTATTAGTCACTCCACCAGTGATAATTCCGACCCGGCTGGCCAAAGTACACATCACTTAATCAGTAGACAGGATAAAGGTACACAATTCAGAGGATACACCACAGTAATGGTGATCCGGCATGTCAACGTGTCATGAGTGTTCAGATGACCGAGGGTAGTCCGTGTTCTCAGTGTGGATGTTCAGCGAGTGTGCTGTGGTCCCTCACAGTGACGGTCTTGTAAAAAACTGTTCCGGGTATGGGACCTTGTGTGTTTCCTTTGTTTAGGAGGATCAGGTTCTCAGGCCTTTCCTTTAAATTAAGCACAACATCATGTCAACAAGTGTATCCCAAGAAACTTCCCACCCAGTTGCCTCCGAATTCTCTCATTTTAGACTCCTAAATACCTGACTATGGTGCTTGCAGACCAAGAATTCAAAGTGCCCTTCCTTGGTATGTTATCACCGCTCTACAGTTCCTATTCAACAATGTTCACTTCTACAGAGCAATATTAGAACACATTACATGAGTAACTCCTTCCGTAACCCAACCTCTTGTTCACAATGCGGTTACATGCACATTAGTCCTTCTTTGGCACCTCATGTGTATTTCTTATGCACTTAGAATGAATTCCTTCTCCATGACTAGTGCCTCAATGTTTCCATGCTTAGATAGGTACAGATGAACCATTGTTAAGGCAGAATCCACTTGACCTCTCTCCTTAGATTAGTCCACTAACCTTTGTTTCCATGTTTCTTGTCTTTTTAGAAGCTGCATGATAATACGCCTTACTGTGCTGCTGTATTTTTTTAACTGCACCTTTCTTTTATTGCAGGAGATATTGCGGGTGCTGAAGAGCTGCTGGGAGTACCTGCTGGAAGAAGATGCATCACTATAGCAGAAGCAAGATCCAAGAATCGTCTAAGGTAAGTATTTCCCTCTCTGGAAAATGCTCAAAGCTGAGTGGTATTTGTGAGAATGTGTGTAGTATAAATAGCACCGCACCCAAGACGGCAGACTTTTCCAAGATCTTGCAAGATTTCAGGAGAGCATGACATGCTTCCTCTCGAATGGAGGTCTTTAATGAGAGCTGGCTGGTTTTGGGAAAAGAAACCGGACCAGGCGATAGAAAAACGTCTTCAGGGCCCAATAGGGTCAGGAAAGAAACTATGGTGACAGAGTGGGGAAGTGTGAGATGTTAAATGCACACCACACACAACAATCTGGGCACAACAGCAGCTACCAGAGTTAGAGCTAAGTTTTACAGAGAGCTGTGTTGAGACCTAGCCAGGGAGTTTATTAAGTTGGCAAGGGTATCCCTTTCTACATAAATATCACACTTTTGAAAGTCATGATTTACTGAAGACAAAGGGAATGTTGCCAGAGAATTAGGACCCAATGTAACCTATAGACTTTAAGAAATTACTTGATTTCACTAAAAACCTGATAAAATGTTGGAAGCATAATACATTTTGAGTTTTTTTTAAATAATTAAGGATTCCACATTTGAAGAAAAGGGCACTGTTGCCTGCTTTGTAGTAGCTGTAGAGATTCACAATGCAATTGATGGAGAAAGGACACGTGGAAAAGAGGCTTGCTTGGCAATCTTTTCATGTAACCACTAACCTTGTGCTAAACTTGTTTTGTGGAAATAATATGCATTACACAACATTTATTAGTAAGAACGAAGCTTGCCTATGTGTCCTATTACCAGTAACTCGAGGGTGATTCTAAAATGGCTGCTAATATCTTTAGTGCGCATGCGTCTACTGCATCTACGTAGTATGATGTATCTTTCACTTGGATGGAACTTTCTGCACTTGCGCAGTAGTTAACTAAATGGCCGGTTGAAACTCACATGCTTGCCACCTGCTTGGTAAAAAACTAAACCCAGCTATTCTACTAATGCTAATGTGGGGAGAATAATAAAAAGTATATAGGAATAGAGTAGATATAGGTGGTATACAGTGAAATCATTAGTTTTTTATTTTAACATTTGTCTTTTTGACTCTTTCACTAGTGCTTATCATGGGGCTAGAAACATGAACCAAAGTCTATTCCCTCTCGTTCTACCGCATATGCGTAGTGCAACGAAGCTAGAAGACGCTATGTTAACTTGAACACCGTCCAAGGTTCCCCAGTGGATACATTCATGGGAACAGGAACGACAATCCACTGAAATGGATGAGAACTACAGGTTTTTTTCTAATATGTGACAATTACATTGTGAATACGGGTGGGAATAAAAACTAATGTATAAACCTTAAGGGTTGGGATTGTAAACAAAGATCTAAAAGAAAATATTGGAAAATAAGCATGGTGTGATGATCACCTCCCCTTGCCTGTCCAATCAGAGTTAGTATTTCCATAAGTTTGAAACATTAATGGGTGGTAACAGCTTACAGAAAGGTATAATTGAGGTAGTTCTTAGTTAGTTAGAAAGGCTGGGGATGGAGATGCTTAAGTCCAGACTGGGATGCTGTCGGAGTGACGAGTGATGCTGGAGAAGAATCGAACTATTGAGCCAATTATCTTAAGCAAATTAATTTAGAAGATCGCAGTAGAATTTAGAAGAGGAAGAGAGTGTCAGAGAGTGGTGCTACGCAAGCATCGGTGATAGAGAGGTTGTCTGTCCTGTCCTGATTCCTGTCCTTAAGTCTTTCTTCGTCAGACTTTTCCTGGGGGACCCTCACCACTTCCTAGTCCAGGGAGTTGGTTTTCACACCATTCTTGGTAACTATAAATATATCTGTGTATGCACTTATGTGCTTTTCTCTCTATCCTCTCCTTTTCATGCAGTGTCATTGCAAAGTATAAATGTATGCATTTTGATTGATTATTTGAATCTTCCTTCCTGAGGGAGACGGAGTGTGTTCTGTACTGCGTAAGTGGTTCAAATGAAATTAATCTGAGATAAAAAATGTAAAATACATCCCGACTCTGTGATCATTTCCAATGTGTAAGTATATTGAAGTCTTATGTCATTTCACCATCAACTAGTTCAACTAATGGTCCATTTACCAGAGGAAAGAACTTTTTGATCAGTCAAAGATTAGTTAAGGACTAGAGATAACCAATCTAGTGAATTACAAAAAACATGACCCCAGCGGTTATTTCCAGTGTGTTGTGCATGAATGTATGGGTCCTGGTGAGGATGTGGTGTTAGATTATATGTTGCTGGTTACCTGCTGGATCAGTTTTCTGGTAGGAGAGCTATGATTATTATTGACTAGTTTGGTGATAAATATTGATGATTGATTTTCTGTTTGTGTTAAGTTTTGTTTTATGTTGTCCAGAATTCCCGGGAAAAATTGAATAGCGGGTGGCGATAGAAACCACACTGCAGTGAGGTTACTCGTCAGTTGAAATAAGACTGAGAAGCTAGGTAGGACTGGCAGTGTTGAACTAGGGACTATTTTGTATAAAAGTGAGAGTAATTGATAGCAAAGAGTTCACTGGTGAAATTTTGTGTTATATCACCTAGTAAGGGTAACACTGAAGGAGTAGAAGGTTCTTCTGAACTTGATTGAATGGTAAACAGAACGTTTTATTTGCAGTGTATGAAGGGTAAACGGAAGGTCTTACTCAAAAGAAGAGTAGGCGGAAGGTTTTACTTGCAGTGAAAGGAAGTTAACTATCCTTTGATTTAGTGGAGCAGACAGAGTAGCAAATGTTTATATTTTGTCATTAATGGATTTTATTTGAGAAAAGTAAAGGAAAAGAAGTTTCCGCATTACTTTGTGAAGGGAGGGTCAGTTGCCAGAGTTACCCTGACGTCACAGTGAGCCGCGCTGGGATTGGTAGAAACAGCGGGTGTGTGAAAAACGCAGAATGTAAAGGAGGGGTCAGTAGTAAGGAGCAGAACTGATTTCAATCGAAAGGCCGTGCTAGCATTGGTCAGATTACAAGCGTGACCTGAAGCCTGATTGGAAGCCTGAATAAAAACTAAATTTGGACTGGAATGTGAAAATCTGAATGCTCGATTCTCATTTGCCTTTTTGTGTAAATCGCCCTGACAGGAAAGCTCGAGGTTTCGCAGATTATTGCTTTATTCATCGAGTAGCCAGGAAAATGTATGGTGATAGGAGGAAAAAGTAATTTATACAGAAAATTAAGAACTTCTTCAAGAAAGATAAACCCGTTTTAACTAGAGAGGGAATTCCTATTCTGCCACCTAGAATGCCTGCTTCTTTTACGATGATGGAGAGAGGTTATCATACCTATGTATGGATGGAAAATTGGATTGAATATACAAAAGATTATGGTGTTTTAGCTTTTCCAGAGAATGGTACCTTTAATGGAAGATGGGTTTAAAATTTGAGGATTCGGATGTATGAATTAGAACCAAGACGTAGATTAACCCAGTATTAGGCATTAGAAGAATGGGGGCCCGAGTCGTTTGAGAGAGAAAAGGGTTGAAGAGGAATATTTTAGGATTTTATACCAGAGGTATGAATGGGACACGTGAAGAACAAATGAAACAGTGGAGAAGAACAATGGTATCAGAAGGGTTGTATCCTGTATTAATGGCTGATGAATAAACAGGGAGTAAGTGTAAAGAAAAATCAAAACATTTGAATATGACTGGGTATGGAGAGTCAGATGATGAGTTATTAGAGGACTTTTTGAATAAAAACCCTCCACTGTATCAAGAAGGACCAAATAAAATGATCCCAAGGGCTCCAGTATTAGGACCTCCATTGATTCCACAGGTTATACATGAGTAAACAGTTAATAAAGTACTTTATGATAAAGAAAAAGAAGCCTTGAACAAAAATAGAGAAGAATTAATACAGAAAATAACTCAATTAAATGTAAGTCCTGAAGCATTGACAATACCTGTAACTATAGGTCCTATTGTTCCTTTATATGGAGATAAAGTAAATTGTCCCAAAACACCAGCTACAGTAATGCCTATAAATAATACCAGAAAAGAAATCATAATAACTGATGACCAAGCCAGTGAATGTTATTCAGTAAGTTCATTAATAGATCTGGATAAGAGACAATGTGAATAAAACCCCAAAGAGAGTTATACCTAGCAGTTCAAAGGAAGGAAGGACTGTAGCATCCTCGGGGTTAGGAGTGCCACATCAGTAACACCAGAAGACTTTGAAAGATGGACAAAAAGGATTGAAATACAGAGTTCACCTTCTAAAATATTAGATATTTACAAAGTGAAAGTAGAATTGATTGCTGGAAATGTGGGAATAGATAGATTAAATACTTATGATGAAGAAGAATTGTTGTTTGTATGCAGGAGTATAACTAGAAATGCGAGATTGTTTCACGAAAAATTGACAGAACTATCCTCTGAGATGGGAAAAGATATAGGGAGATTGAAGGTGTTACAGAAGCCTTACACAGTGGAGTTTATTGACAAGGATTTAGAAAAAATAAATGTGTCCGGAAGAAAGTTGCAAGTGAAAGAGCTACTGAGTATTTTGCATAAAAAGGGAGACCTTGATAAATGGAGAGCAAGATGGCAAAAGAAAAAGGAAGAAGCACAGGCTAAGGAAGCGTCTAATGCATATTTAATGAAAGAAACAGGGAAGGTAGAAAGAGTGTGTCCTATGAGAGAGGTACCTGGTGGTGGATACGTGCATGTTCCATGGAGTTAACAAGATATTTTGTCATTTACAAACGAGTTCCCAACGTTGAGAGAGAAGGCAGTTGAATGGTATAGGCAAGTTGAAAGATTTGTGAAAGTTTTGAAGGTTTTGTTGAATGATTTAGGTGGTTTGTTTGATATAGTGGTGCCTAGAGATTTATGGACAGAATGTAAAATCATAGTTGATTAGCTTAGTGAAGAATATCCAAGAGATTCAAAAACAGGAGCCCCCTCAGATGACGTGATGAAGAAATATCATCAAGTAATTTCATTTTTTAAAGGAAATGTACCTCCAAAAGAAACGGATTGGATAAAAATAGATCAAACTACCCAAGAGCCAAGTGAGTCTGTTCATGCCTATTATGAAAGGTTATTGCAGGTATTCAAGCAGTATACTGGTTTTGAAAGCATTGGAGATCAGGATATGGGACACTTTATGTATTGATTTGTTACTGGATTAAGACCTGAGATTAGTCAGATAATTCAACAGCATAAGATTTGTTGCCAGAGTAAGACCATAGATGAGATATTAAAGTATGCTAAATATTGTGGAGAAGATAGGCATAAGAAATCAAAAGAAAAGATGATGTGGGCACAAGGGAAATTAGATGATCAAACAGATGGACAGACAAAAGAGCAGAACCATAGTGATAATGTGGCAAGTAGTGGTAAACAAAAGGGACGAATGAGCAGAGAGGATGCGAAGAAAAAGTTTCCTTGTCATGGATGCGGAAAGCTTGGACATTGGAGAAACGAGTGTAAAAATATTCAGAATAATAATGGCCCAAATCAAAACTTAAATCCACAGACGCAGAATGAGGGATTTGTGAATCAACTGCAGCAGGTAGTTAATCAGAAGGATCGGTTGCCACCTGCCCCTATGCCAAATTTTGTGAATCAGGCACAGTACAGTGCGGACGCCGGTTTTCCAGGAAGCGGCAAGAAAAACTTCTGTGGTTTAACAATATTTTTTGCAGAATAAAAATTAAGAGGATATGTTGATGCAATGACGTGCCTGAGGTGGGAGGATGAGAAATGCGTAATTGGCGCATCCTTACCGGTATATCAGTCAGGTCCATTTGTAGATGGGAAAGTGGAAGGTAATGACATCACTTTTCTATTGGATACTGGTGCTACCCGTTCCAATGTGAGAACAGCAGAAATCCCAAACCTACCCCTCTCGGGAGACTCTATCCAAGTGGTTGGAGTTACCAACCAGCAGATAAGAACCCAATTACAAAGCCTATGGAGATACAAATTGAAACCTTCAAAGATATTCATAAATTTGTGGTCTGTCATTCAAGTCCAGTGAATTTGTTAGGAAGAGACCGTTTGTGTAAAATTAATTGCATGATTTATTGCACACCGGATGGTGTTGCTTCTCAAACCCGTGATGAAGATATGTTTTATAAAATAATGTTAGCTAAGCAAGGTACCGAAGTAAACGAAATGTATTCATTAATGGCAGAGAATGATTTACCAGAAGAACTAAATATGACGGTAAATACAGAAGTATGGGATTTCACAGGAAAATAAATAGGTCTAATGACAAATGTAGACCCAGTAAAAGTGACTGTGAAAGAAGGTGCAGTTTATCCGTACAACCGACAATACAAAATGAGTCCTGACGTTAAAGCAGGAGTAGCTTTGATTATCGATCGAATGATTAAGCAATGCATTCTAAAAGAAATACTGAGCAGTCCTTGTCACTTTGCACTTAATAGTTACGAACCGTCTAGGCCAGCTGCGGTTTTACCAATGAGTGATGTTGATGTGTCACATGTAAAAAATGTCTCATTACTGTTATCACTTGACAAAGATAATGAATCATCTTATGAACATGTTCTAGAAACCATGAATATAGTACAAGATTACACATGTGATAGTGGACTCCACATTAGGACCAAGTTTACACCTCAAGGGGCACACCTAAACAGTCTAGATGTTTTTTATAAATTGGTAACTGAAGAACTGCACCACATAGAAGATAGACATGCCCATCAGACTAAGAAATACACCACTGACAATTTAACACCACTAGAGAGGGCAGCCATTCAAAGCCTCCGTAACAATGGTGAAATAATAATAAGGGAAGCAGACAAAGTTGGCAATGTGGTAGTGATGAACAGGTCAGACTATGAGGAAGAAGTCGCACGGCAGCTAAACAGCACTACACATTACACCAAACTTAGCCACAACCCTTACAAACTGGCCAGTATGAGAATCAACACGCATTTGAGCCACTGGAAGGAAGTTGGACTACTATCTGACACTGAATACAAGTTTTTATCCATCAGTAGCCCCAGATACCCTTGTATCTATCTGCTCCCTAAAATACATAAGAACCTACCATTCCCACCTCGCCGGCCCATCATTTCGGGCGTTGGCTCAATAGCGGAAGCCCTGGCCAAGTTTGTAGACACCTTTCTGCAACCATTAGTCAGCAACCTCCCCTCGTACAATAGGGACAGCACCGACTTGCTTAACAAACTTACAGATTTGGATTGGGACAAGAACATGTTGTTTGCCACACTGGATGTGGAGTCCCTATATACTTGTATAAAGAGAGATCTTGCGGAACAGGCAGTGGATTACTATTTGTCCACAAGGAATGCCAGCTTACATGACCGTAATCTCATGCTACTTGAAATGGTCAACCTCATACTAGACAACAACTTCTTCATGTTCAACACGACATGGTACAAGCAGGAGCAGGGGACCGCCATGGGTTCTAAATTTGCACCTTCATACGCTAACTTGTTTATGGGGTGGGTGGATCGAACCCATGCGTGGTCCAGAGCAGCGGCTGAATGGACAAGACATGTCCAATTCTGGGGCCCCTCCATTGATGATATTATCATCTGGACCGGCGCTGGGAATGAATTACATGACTACTTTACCTATCTAAATGACAACGCGCTCAATGTTTCCTTTACCCTACAAATGTCACAGGCCAAAATACAATTCCTAGATCTGGAGCTGTACATTCAGGGGAAGACTATCTATAGCACATTGCATAGGAAAGAAACATCAGTAAACAGTATCCTTCACTTTGGTAGCTCTCACCCACCCTCGACCAAGAAAGCTATCCCATATGGTGAGCTTCTGAGGATTCACAGGAACTGCAGTGAGGAGGCTAACTTTTCCCTACAATCCAAGGTGGCCACGTATAGGTTGAGTAGAAGGGGCTATGATACTGAAACGTTAAAGAAAGCCAATAACAGGGTTTTGACTATCAAAAGGGAAGACACGTTGAACTACAGACATGGGAGAAAAGACAGAGAAACACAGAGACTATCCTTTATTACCACCTACTGTTCCCTCAACCATGAGGTGTACAAAGCCCTGGGAAAACACTGGGGTTTACTTAAGGGAGTACCTGGAGTGGGTCAACTCATTACTGACAGACCATCAATGACAGTTAAAAGAAGCAAGACAATGAGGGAGGTCCTTTGCCCAAGCTACACTTTACCCAGGGCCCCCCCAACAACGAAAAAATTGGCTAGTCAGACCAAATGGGTTCTACACCTGGAGTGGTTGCAACATCTGCCAATTGGGCTGTAACAGAATAGTTAAATTCAAATACAACACCAGTACTGAACATAGCATCTGACATTTTATCAACTGTCTGACGAGCTTCGTGGTATATGTCATTATTTGTGGATGTGGGAAAATATATGTGGGGAGCACTACCAGACAACTTACGATCCGCATCCAGTAGCATCGCGGAGCAGCCCTAAATGGGGATGTTTCATATGCCATGGTGTCACATGAATGTGAAAAGGGCGGGGAAAGGGCACACTTCCGCTTTCACGGTATTGACAGTGTTGGACCAAATCCCAGAGGGGGTGACATGGCTCTGGCTTTGAGGCAACTAGAGGCCAGATGGATTTGTACACAACGTTCCTCTAGCTCGGGTTTGAATACTGACAATGAGATGCATTTCTTCCTCTAGAACCTCTGACTTTCAATTGCCTCTTGCACATGTATGGTTATAAGTTCAAACTCCATCATATAAAATGTTAAATAAGATTCTCGTTCATATTTGTGTCATTACTAACATTGACATCACATATCCTGTTCATTGCGGTGGCGAATAACTTTTTGTTCATCAAACATGTGACTTACGTGATTGGGTTAAATATTTGTGGCACTGTAACCATATTGCCATATCGTGCACAATTCAGCGAAAAATATATTTTATGTACATTGTATATATGACCAGGTTGTTGTGGTTAAATATCTGTGGCACTGTAACTATATTGCCATGTATCCCCCCAAGCTCATCGTAACCATTAGTATCACCATTATGGCTTATCAAAATATTGTTAAAATACCTTACGATGTCGTGATAAGGGAATTACAACATGTAATGCTGACCATATGATAAGCTGTCTCCCCACTACTGCATGATCACTTCTCACCATCTTTCACGGTACTATAGAAATACAACCTTGTAAATAGGACTGTCTAACTACTCATGAATCATGTAATCGATGTACTCTTCCTCTAAGTATGTATAGAAGACACGAGTCGTGGTCCAAATTGGGCTGTTATCACCCAATATTGTTCAAAGAATGACTTGCAAATATTTGCAAGTTAGCGTACTAGTCCAATTTATCCAGGAAGTTAGGAGTTTGAAGACCTCCAGATAAATAGGATTTTTCAATTTCTGAATTATTAAATCAACGTACTTTTTCGTCAAATATATATTTTAGACATTAGTCGTGGTCCGTATTGGGCTGTTATTGTCTGATATTGTTTACATAGTAATATGCGCATTATCGCAAGTTAGTGCACTAGTTAACTGTTCCAGGAAGTGAGGATTTCGAAGACCTCCGATCACATATTGGCTAACCGGAAGCCGACTGATGTACTTCCGGTTCGTCGGGACCGCGTTGATATATCTGAACTATGGAGCCCACACAAACATCTTTGTGCTCCGCATTATCAGGCAAAAGGATCACGACCGGACACAGCTCGATTTTCCAGACTCAGCAACAACCGACAGGTATGGAGCGCTTGCGGACGTTTGATATCTCCGTTTCTTAAGTGGCTAAATTTGACCGAATGGCTTTTTCAGTCCTACGTCACCGTCGGACACCGTGGCACCACAATTTCCATTTCCATAGAGTGGTTTGTTCCTCCACTTTCTGTTTTGCTCTGAGGAATAGATATGTGTGACCAAGCCTTCATGGTACGACATAGAGGTTCTGCCGTTTTTGGCTCCAGAAGCGCCTCTTTCAGTAGGAGGGCCGTCCTTATATACTGCACTTTTAATGCAATTGCCTAAATATATCGACAGAGTTGGTCACTATAAGAGACATTTTCGAATGAGAAGGTGTTATGTTTGTATCGCGTAACATATACGTTTAATGCTCTCATACACCTATACCATGCGCTTTCACAAAAGTAGTTAGTGTTGGGTCACTCAACGAAATGCACCATGTTAAATAATTTTTAAATAAATGCTTACACCGCGTAGCATATACGTTTGATGTTGTCCGCCACATATACCTTGCGCTTTCATCCAAACACGTTTGTGTTGGTACATTCACGATATGCTTTGTGTTTAATCTTTTAAATAATTAAAAAATTAATTAATATTTTTACTGGTCCTATTTCTTGAGTTTTAGATATACACACCAGTCACATCTGGCAAGCTGGCGTGAACTGAATCATTTAGCAGCTTTAGCGTCATCTTCTTCTTTTTCGTTTTCCGCCTGTTGTTGCAAAATCTGCTGAACATGCAGTAATTGAGACATACCTGTCTCTATTGTCTGTAGTTATAACTACACATTACTCTGTACGATTAGTATATTCTATACTTTAGAACTTACATATCCGGATACTGCCTGATGCCTGATTTACTTTATTCTAGGTCTCTTCTTCCAAACATTCAACATACTCTCCAACACGGGAATATGCGCAAGTTTACTAAGGTATGCTTACATATATCTTGAATCATAAATGTTGTTCCTTTCTCCATAATAGTATGGTTCCTGACAGGTAATTATATATATTCTTTCAGATTGCTTACTTACTATGACTTTAATGTCCAACCCGTGACGATTCACGTGTGTTATTCAAATACCTCTGGTAAGAAAGTAGATGCATATTTGCCTGCATGTGGCATGGGCAAACGCCTTGGACTTTAATGCCTGGGTGCGAACTAATACAACATGGGTAGTGCCTTAGAACACCTCCCACAGATCTATCACCTTCACATCCCCTTCTTCTTTAGGGATCACTTTCACAACACTTCTATACATCTCATAAGGGTTGCTCGGCATTAGCTGAGACACCGTTAGGTCTCTTTCACGCTCCAAAATAGCTGCACCAACTACAAGGTTAGGGTCACCTGCACAACTCTTCTTTCCACTCTTAAATCTATACACGTTCACCATCTTTTTCTCTCTTTTCTCTCTCTCTCTCTTTCTCTCTTTTCTTGTCCTTCTTGAACTATCGGAGCAACATGTATGTTGTATTCCGTTATGTACTTTTAACTAAAATACTGATACATACACATTATTGTATGCTTTCACAGCCCTGAAGAAGCCCATCATTTGGGCGAAATGTGTTGGCTGGTTCTGTTCTGTGCATACCAAATAAAAGAAGAATATCTACAAAATACTTTTCTCGTCAATTTGATTGTACAGCTGTAATTTGAACTAAATCATTGTTGCCTCTCATTCACAAAAATATTGCTATGTTTTCTATGATCTAGCAGCAGGTCATTGGAGGTGGGCAATAGACTTTATATATTTAGTGACTAGTCTAGGTGGTGCTGTCCGCGAGAACCCAGCTGCTGGCTTTTCACAAAAAATACAGTCCTTGTAACCCCATCTATAATAGGGCTCAAAAAGCCTAGTGCATGATTTAAGGAAAATCAATAAAAGTGTAGTACCATGTTGTCCAGTGGTGCCAAATTCAGCAGTGATGTTATATCAGATACCTTGGAATGCTGGCTTGTTCACTGTGATTGATTTGTGTCAAGCATTTTTCTCGATTCCTTTGCACCCAGCTAGCCAGTATCTTTTTTCTTTTAAATTTGAGTAATGTATTTTGGCATGGAATGGAGTTCCTCAAGGGTATACTGAAAGTCCTTCTATTTTTAATCAGATTTTGAAAAGTGTCTAGAAAAGTTAGTTATGCTCTGAAATTCAGTCTTAGTGCAATATATTGATGACCTGCTTGTGGCATCAAAGTGCAGAGATGATTGTGTCCCAGATTCAATTGCACTATTAAATCATTTGGGTGCCGGAGGACATCAGGTATCTCCAGAAAAATTACAATTTTGCAAAACAGGAGTGAAATACTTGGGTCATCAACTAGAAAGAGGTGTGAGGAAAGTGACCACAGAAAGAATCAGAATAATAAGACAAATGCAACTACCTCAAACTCAGAGAGACATCAGAATGTTTCTAGGAGTAGTAGGATACTGTAGAGAGTGGAATGATGCATTCTCCTTACTGGCAAAGACTTTAATTCAGATGACACGAAGAAGAGTGAAAGATCCAATAGTTTGGGATGATGAAAGTGTAGAAGCCTCTGTGAAATTACAAAGCTGTTTATGTGAGGCCCCAGCCCTAGGAATGCCTTATTATACAAAAGAGTTTGCACTGTTCTGTTGTGAGAGAAAAGGTTGTGCACTCTCTAAGTCTTAACACAGAGACATGGATTAAGCTGACGTCCAGTAGCCTATTGTTCAGCTACTTTGGATCCTGTGGCTTCAGCAGTACCTGGCTGCTTAAAGGCAGTTGCTGCTGCTTGTATGAGCATAGAGCAGAGTGAGTCAATCGTGATGGGACATCCAGTGAAAGTGTATGTTCCACATTCAGTAGAAGTTTTATTATTAAGAACTCGAACACAGAATCTTACCTCTAGTCGGATGACTAAGTACGAAAGAATAATTCCAGGAGCAGAAAATTTGACAATGATCAGATGTAAAATGATGAATCCAGCCACCCTATTACCAGACCCCAAATGTGAGAAAGTTAAAGATGAGGTAGAACGTGACTGTTTAGATGTTACCGAGATGTGCACCAAGCCACACCCTGACATACAAGAAGAACCATTGAAAGAACCAGAACACAAGTTATTCATTGATGGTTCCTGCCTAAGACTTGAGGAAGGTGGACTGAGTGCAGCCTATGCTGTATGCAAATTGACTGGGGTTGTTGAAGCATCTTGTTTACCAGGAGTAAAATCTGCACAAGTAGCCGAATTGATAGCTTTAATCAAAGCATGCAAAATTGGGAAAAATTGGAGAGTGACCATATTTACTGATAGCCAATATGGTTACGGGGTTGTGCACGATTTTGGCCAATTTTGGTCACAAAGGGATACATGACGTCTTCAGGATCCCCCATTAGAAATGGAACATTTCTGAAGGAACTATTGGAACTAATACAATTGCCAAAAGAACTAGCAGTAGTCAAGTGTGCTGCTCACCAGTCAGGAAATGACAAAGTGACAGCTGGTACTCAGTACGCTGACCAGGTTGCTCAGTATTGCGCTAGAAACAAAATGTCAATAAACAGAAAACTGGAAACAAGTGGAATTAACTGCCAACTTATGTCATTTTCAGTTTTTGATACATGGGAGAAGGTGAGACAGTTGCAGGAGGAAGTGGAAGAAAGTGAAAAGAAAAATTGGATAAAGCAGGGTTGTGAATGAAGGGAAGCAGATGGTGTGTGGGTGTACCATGATGGCAGACCATCTATGCCAGATTGTTTGCTCTCACAAATGGCAAGAATGTACCATGGAGACACACATGTATGCAGGGACGCAATGGTACGACTATTCAGACAAGATTGGTACAATCCAAGATTTAGGGCAGTCGCAGAAAGTCTTTGCCAGAGATGTTGAACCTGCCAGCAAATAAACCCAGCAAAAAAGACAGTGGTCAGTTGGGTAAAATTGTGAAAGCAGAGGGACCATTTGTGAGGCTACAGCTAGATTTCATAGCACTACCACCATGCAAGTGATTGAGGTGCGTCCTTGTGATTGTTTGTTTGTTTTCACGGTGGGTGGAGGCATACCCCACAAGAAGAAATGACAGCAGAACTGTTGCCAGGTTATTGTTGAGGGAACTGATTCCGAGATTTGGTTTTCCAGTAACTTTGGAATCAGATAGGGGAACTCACTTTAACAATGAAATAATTTGAATAATCTGGAAGCATTCAAGATTGAACAAAAACTGAAATGCAATTGATTGGCACAATACAGTCAAGATTGGCAAAGGTGTGTGCATCAACTTGAATGAGTTGGCCAGATGCATTGCCTCTTGTTCTGATGGGACTCAGAAGTATTCCTGACAGGAACACAGGATTGAGTCCCCATGAAATTGTCATGGGAAGAGCAATGAGACAGGCATTTATACTAGGACTTGCTGAATATAACTGATGATCTGGTAATGGATTATTGCAAAGGATTGGCTGACTTACTGCGTTCTATCTCTCGCCAGGTTGGAGAAGAGGCAGTGACCAGGCAGCCGGATCAAGCTCATGATTTGAGTCCTGGAGATTGGGTGGTGGTAAAGAAACATACAAGAGAGTCGTGCCTAGCACCAAGGTGGGATGAGCCATGACAAGTCATATTTGTCACTACCACAGAGAAGTGTGCAGGCTTGCCAAACTGGGTACATGCCAGTCATACAAAAAGGGAGCCAGCCCCTGATGAGGAAAGACCACAACTGACACAAACGGTTGAAGCTGTTTAAGGTTGTACAGTCGAAGATCCTGGAGGAAGGGACTCTAGAGAGTTTGACAACAAACAACCGAGCAGAAGTCAGGAGCACTGGGTACCAATAGTTGAGATACCTGAAGTCTTCATCAAAACACGGAGTAGAGCAAAATTAGAAGAACAGGAGAATAGTGAGGATCAGACAGATATAGAAGAACATGCTCAGGAAGAATTGAACAAAGAAACTGAAGATTCTGAGCAGGACCAGATAGGGACAGAAGAACATACTCTGGCAAATAGATCAATTGAAAGACCTGAGCAGGGACAGATAGGTATAGAAGAACACGTTCAGGGGGCCGAAGACAAAAGAGGATCAGTTAGAAATAGAAGAACAAGTTCGGGAAGAAGAAGAAAAAGAACTATGTAAAAGAGTACCCGAACAGGAACAGATAGAAACAGAAGAACAAGTTCAGCCAGAAAAAGACACACAGACAAGTCCTGAACGAGGGAAAGTAGAGAGGAACTCAGAAGATGAAGAAAATCAGGTTGTGCCACAACGTAACGAAAATAAAAGGGCTCTTGAAAGAGACCAAGAAGGTGAAAGTGCAGTGCAAGTTAAAACGGTCAGAAAAGATGACAATTGGCCAAGTAGGGTCAAAAGGTTAAAATATCGTTTAAAAACGATAAATGAGGATCCAGAACAAGTAAACAACGTTACTAGTCAAACTCAGGCTCAATAGTCAATTGCAAAAAACATTTGTAGAAGTTCAAGATTGAAAATTTTAAACAATAACTGGCCCATGCATCAAGCAAAATACTCCTCGCTAAATTTGCGAATCCTTAAAAAAGGCCGTTAGCGAGCACAAAACAACATATTCCAATGCATCAACACCAATAGCGAAAAAACTACTTAATTGCAAAAAAAGCCCCTGGTAATTTACCGAATCACAAATTAGCAATTCGTTAATAGCGAAATCATCAATTGCGCAAGCCAATATCGATTAGCAAATAAAGAATCGCAAAGGAATACATCAAAATTTGCAAATACTGAATTTCAACAAAATCGCTATTTAGCATGAGCAGAATACGGGGAATCTCAGCCAAGAGGTAAAGTTGATGGAACACAAAAAAAAATTCATAGGTGTAAACTATCTGAAGCCCTTCAAAAATTGCACTGAATACCGCGTAGGTTTTTCAAAATGGCAGCCCTCTACGTGCTTGCAAGGAGGATGAGAATAAATGCAGCAGCACAGCGCAGGAGGAGGATCCAGGAGAAGGTATTCAGAGTGCGCATTACATTGCTGGGCCAAAATGACGAGGAAGTATATGACAAGTACCAATGCCATTCCTGCGCACGTCCAGGTCCTATGCAGCCTGCACCTACTGGTGTCCGGAAGTTTCCAGGGGGTCGTAGCGGTAGCCGGAGGCATCTCACGAAGCACACTTTCAAGCTTCTTCCGTAAATTCATTGATGCCATGCTGACAATAATACATACCAACATCACCTTCCCCGCAACCCCACAGCAGTTGAACCAGACCAAACTGGAGTTCTACCAGGTGGCCCAATTCCCCCATGTCATAGGATGCATTGACTGCATGCATGTCCCCATCTGTCCCCCCTCAGCCAACGAGTCCATCTTCCATAATATGAAGTCCTATCACTCGATCAATGTGCAGGTCGTGTGCAATGCCAAGCACATAATTACGGACATAGTCGCACAATTTCCAGGGAGCACACACAACTCATATATATTCCGGCATAGTGGCATCCATAGGTGTCTGCTCAAAGGTGAATTTAGAGAGGGACACCTACTTGGTACATACATATACCTATTTGTTACATCCTTATCCCATAGATAATGGCATTTCTGCGGCTAACTCTTTGCTTCCCACTCTGTAGGTGACAGCGCATGCGCCTTGCGGGAATATATCCTGACCCCTACCTCAAACCAGCAACACCACAGGAACAGTGCTACAACGCGGCACATATTGGCACGAGAAATGTGGTCGAGAGAACATTCGGGATCCAGAAAAGTTTCTTCCGGATCCTACATAAGACTGGTGGTGCATCGCAATACAACCCGAGACCTGCTGCAGGATTGTAACAGTATGTGCCATACTACATAACATTGCAACCAGAAGAGGGATACCCATTGAGATGGACGGAAATGATAACGATTGGGATGACCAACCACCCGCACAACACCGACAGTCACACGTGCCAAACACAGCTGAAGGTCAGAGGTGGCGGACATACATCACACAACATCACTTCTGAGCCTGGTAAAAATGAGCCATCACAATATATCTTTGAATGCAAATATTTTATTCACATAAGCACAGGTCAAAGTAAATATTCATGTTTAGGAAACTTGACTGTGATTGCATTGGTTGATTAAATGAAATATAATCGTTAACAGCATGGGAATGCAATCACAATATTAAAGTGGAATATAGTTACCCCACAATGGACAAAGAGGCAGGAATGCATGTCTAGCGCCTCTTTCCACGTACCCCCAGCCTCCTGTTGCATGGCTCCTCGACATCACCCTGATGTGTGCCTGTGGCTGTTGAGCTGCGCGAACTGCACTTTCTGCTATTGGTCTCCGGCATGGACATGCTACTCATGCTCGATGCCTCTTCACTACCCTCCTCCCCTTCCAAGTTGCTGGCACTCACTGTCCCAGACTGTAGATGTTCCACAGCAGTGGTCACATGGCCTAAGGCCTTAGCGACATCCCCGCAGAAATGTCCTAGGTCAATCTGCAGTGACACTGAGCGGTGTGACAAGACCGCACTGCTGTTGCGGAGCTTGGTGATGGCCCTAGTATACGAAGCAAGCCCTGCCGATGCCTCCTGCGCTTAGTGGGTTGTCCTGCTATAACGGCATGGGTGAGCTGCTGTAGGCTCTTGTTTATTTCCTGATTCCCCTCTGCAACAACTGTTGTTAGGTGACACACACAGTCTGACATCGTGGTCAGGTTTTTGGCCAGATTGGAGATCTCCAGGTTGATTGTGCCCATATGTCTCCCTAGCAGGCGCTGAACACGTAGCATCTACGACTCAACCCCAGCATAGACATTAAGAGCCTTTCCCGATTCTGTCGCAATGCTGCTCCTGGACCTGCGCCGTTGTCTGACTCGGCCACGTGCTGGTGTTGGAGTGGCTGAAGGAACACCTGTCTGGCTGGGGACTGTTGTCGGTGGTGGGATCGGCTCAGTTTCCATTTCCTGCAATGTGGGTACATGTGCCCTGCGTTTTGGTGGTGGTGGTAGTGGTGGTGTGGATTGAGGGTCCAGCGGAGTCTCTCCATCCGTCTCTGCCGGTGTCTCCGAAATCATGAGGCGCTCACTGTCATCTGAGTCCACCTGAGAAGCATCTGTGTGTGAAACAGTGCATTGTTATTTTAATTTGTTCCTCTATCTGTTTATCATTTAGCCTATTTTTCACATAATAAATCACAGATTTAAAGACACTGTCGGACATGTACTGCTGGTGTCTTTTCTTGCGCATTGGTGATTATCCATGCACACTTGGCTAAAATGACTACAACTCCCATGGTGCTATTCGTATATGTGAGGGTATATGTGTAATATACTTCTTCCTGCACACTGTGATTTGCCTGGGGTGATTGCATGGGTATACAATACGCAGCGTATTAGCGCAGGCATGCTTCTTACCTTGTTGTGTGGTTGCTGCGCAGAAGGTGTCCATTTGGGTGACTCCTACCACTGCCTCAGGCTCAAGCGTCCCCTCAACGAGGTTCTCCAGGGCTGTGTTGGCGGGTACTTTGGATGGTCCCCCTCCTGTGCCATCTGCTTCCTTCACCCTTTCTGCTATGCGCTCCTTGGCACGTTTCCTGAGGTCATACCACCTCTTCTTCAGCTCGTCAATGCTGCGGTGTGTGACTCCCACAGCTTTTACCGTCTCCTTAATGCGCAGCCATATTTTGTGCTTCTCAGCTTCTGGCACCTGCAGGGACAACTTGCCAAACAGTTTGGCATGGTTGCTGCTCATCCCCTCTATCAGGTGTTCCAGTTCCCTCTCTGAGAACTTTCTGTTCCTCTTCCTGGGCGTTGCAGTTGTATTTGCAGCATTGTTGTCCATCCTGGCTAGGTGTAGTGTAGCTGGATTGTGAGGGTGAAGTCTCTCGGCTCAGCTTCAGTCCTCTGCCTCCTCCTCTGAGCTCCTCAGGGCACTGAGTGAAGCATGGTCTGGATGACTTCCTGGTTGTGATGTCATCAGTCTGCTTCTGAAGCAACCCGTTTTTAGCGAATTCGCTAATAACAATTTCGCTATTACCGATTTCGCCAATTCAATTTCGGTATTAGCCAATTTATTTTTTGTGAATCGCAATTGTGTATTTGGTCTTTTTTAGTGATTCATAGCGAATCGCTAAAAATTACCGAATCTGTACATGCATCCCGATAAGTGATTCCTTGTTTGCGATTCCTTATTTTTCACTTTACTGAATTTCGATGCATGTGCCCTTAGTTCAAAGGAACCGAGTGGACCAATGTGATCCTTGAAGAATTTTTACATCTAGATATAAATGAAGAATCTGAATAAAAAGCAGACATAGAACAGATTGATGAAGGGGAAGTGAGACCTCCTTGAAATACTTAAAGATTTCTGATTGCAAATTAAAGAAAGAAGAGAAATCTTCTTGAATCAAAATGGCTGAGACCGAGTTACAGAAAGACCAAAACAATATTGTATAAAAAAGATGCTGTAGGTTTTGTGTATGTAGTTTGTTATTAATAATATTAGTTTGACTATTTTTAACTATAGCAGTTCCTTATCTTAATATAACAGATAAAAAGAATGACACTAACATTAATGAAAAGATAGCTAACATGAAAGGAGATAGATAGAATTAGAAGCATCAGATGAGACAGAATTACACCACACAGTAACTGACAATGATACCTCTTTAAACATATTCACAAAGTTATTACTTCAGAATGTAGACACAATGGAGATTTGTGATTCTTATGTTTGTATGAAATTACCTAATTCAGTAGCTGAAGGAGTGATATATCACCATTTACCTTTAACATATGGTATTTCTTGTAGTGTACTGTCAAGTTTATTCAATAAAACAGGGAAATTACAATATTATTATTCTAATATAGATGTAGTGTTTACATAAATTCCTGTTCGAAAGAATAAGAATCCAGTGAAAACTAGTTTAGATGCACATTGTTCAGGCAAATTTTTCCTAATAATTAAGTCTTTAGATATAGAAAAGGCAGACAAGGATAATCTAACGTGTTCATTACGTGAAGAAGAGAAAGTGTTTTTTAATCTAGTTGAAGAAAGAAAACAGGACTTTCAAAGAAAAGCTGCTGAACAGAAACATCACATTCCATCATGGACAGAGAAATAGGGAACTTATACAGCTGGCCAAGAACATGCTGTGATGGCCCTAGATTTTGTGAAGACAGGAAAAATATGCCTCCATAGATTAAAGACAGTTTATAATAACACATTTATTGGTTCCAGTGAATGTGAACATAACTTTCTAATTTTGGGAGGTTGGGACTAAAAGAGGGGACAGATCCAGTATTTCCTGGAGTTTACAAAGTGTGTGGGAATAAAACTTGTTATAAGCTGCCTGCCAGGTGGTATGGGAATTGCTATTTTTGAATAGTTTTTCCAAGGATCTCGCATGTAAAAAGAATCACTGGAAGCAATGAAAATACTAATGGACTAACACGTAGAAAGAGAGCTAGTTTTTCAGAAATAATAGGTGACATATTCAGTGCATTGATACCTTCAGTGGGAGTCGTAATAAATTCACATAGAATCTGTCAATTGTCAACAGTAGTTGATCGTCTATCGACTGATACTGCTGGAGGCTTCTTGATGATTAATACAGAAATGGTTGCAAATAGGTCTATGGTTTTGCAAAATCAACTTGATATATTATTAGCCAAAGAGGGCGGAGTCTGTAAAATGTTAAAGGCGCAACATTGTCGCACATATATCCCAGATAAAAGCACAGAAATTAATGGATATATTAAGAATTTTACAAAAAAGCAAGAATAATTTAAACCACTGGAAGTTGATAATGTATGGGATAGACTAACAAAAAGTATTTATTCAGTAGGGAATTGGTTTTCCATTATAGGGAAACATTTCCTAGGACAAGTAGTATTTCCTATAATAGGTATAGCAATAATAGTATTATCAATAATAATATGGTGTATGTGTTGTACTAATAAACTGAGAACAATAAGATATGAAATAAATGAAAAGAGAAACCCAAGGAATTATGAAGAGATTCAGTTGGAAGAAATGAAAGGCAATTTATATGAGCAAATGAAGGGATTAAAGAACAATGATGAAAATAAGAATAGAAAAAGGAAAGAAATTGAACATTTTTAAAGTTGCCATCTGATGAGGGATGGGGAATTTTGTGATGGCTTTAAAATGCTATCAGAGAGGGGATTGATGGAGCAAGGACTCATGATAAAGAGACTCGCTTGGAAGTAATCTTCTCATGTAACCACTAACCCCGTACTAAACTTGTTTTGTGGAAATAACATGCATTACACAACATTTATTAGTGAGAACGAAGCTTGCCTATGTGACTTATTAACCAGTAACTTGAGGGTGATTCTAAAATGGCCACTAACGCAAAATCTTTAGTGTGCATGCGTCTACTGCATCTACGTAGTATGACTTATCTTTTGCATGGAGGGAACTTTCTGCACTTGGGCAGTAGTTAACAAAATAGCTGCTTGAAACTCACATGCTTGCCAACTGCTTGCTAAAAAACGAACCCAGCTATTGTACTAATGCTAATGCGGGGAGAATAATAATAAGTAAATGGGATTAGAGTAGAGATAGGTGGTATACAGTGAAACCATTTGTTTTTGATTTTAACATTTGTCTTTTTGACTCTTTGAATAGTGCTGATCATGGGCCTAGAAATCAAACCACAGTCTATTCCCTCTCGTTCTACCACGAATGCGTAGTGCAACCATGCTAGAATACGCAATGTCAACTTGAACACCGTCCAAAGTTCCCCGGTGGATACATTCATGGCAACCGGAACGACAGTTCACTGAAATGGATAGGAACTACCGTTTTTTTTCTAATATGTGACAATTACATTGTGAATACGGATGGGAATAAAGACTGATGTATAAAACGTAAGGGTGGGATTTTAAAAAAAGAGCTAAAAGAAAATAACGGAAAATAAGCATGGTGTGATGATCACCTCCCCTTGTCTGTCCAATCAGAGTTAGTATTTCCATAAGTTTGAAACATTATTGGGTGGTACCAGCTTACAGAAATGTATAATTGAGGTAGTTCTTAGTTAGTTAGAAAGACTGGAGATGGAGTTGCGAAATTCCAGACCGGGATGATGTCAGAGTGACGAGTGATGCTGGAGAAGAATCGAACTATTGAGCCAATTATCTTAAGCAAATTAATTCAGAAGATAGCAGTAGAATCTCGAGGAGGAAGAGAGTGTCAGAGAGGGGTGCTACACAAGTGTCGGTGATAGAGAGGTTGTCTGTCCTGTCCTGATTACTGTCCTGAATTCTTTGGTCGTCAGACTTTTCCTGGGGGACCCTCACCAATTCCTAGGCCTGGGAGTTGGTTTTCACACCATTCTTGGTAACTATAAACATATATGTGTATGAACTTATGTGCTTTTCTCTCTATCCTCTCCTTTTCATGCAGTGTCATTGCAAAGTATAAATGTATGCATTTTGATTGAGTATTTGAATCTTCCTTCATGAGGGAGACAGAGTTTGTTCTTTACTGTGTAGGTCAGTGGTTCCCAAACTTTTTCGACCTGTGGCTCCCTCGACCTAATTGGCAGTTGGCCGTGGCTCCCCATCATGTCACTTTTTTTTTTACCGGTGAGGGGGATGTAAGCCCGTTTTTAGGTCTCACTTGCATACAGTGCGCTATGGTGATGATCGCTTGTGTCTAAAAAAGAAATTCTAAAATGGAGCGTTTAGCCCACCCATTACTTAAAATTTGTTGGCATCCTTATCACTCTTTTTTGCTGCCTTCTAATTCAGCAAAATATTTGAGGTGTCACTTCGTTTTGTTTGCGAGCGTATGACCAAAGTACAAATTAATTAATGTTAATTAGTGTCCATCGGCTGCTCGTGCTGTGATTAATGTACCGTTTCTTCTTTTTTTGGCATTTTATTTTATAGCGAACTCGACTTGAAGGTATCAGCGCTTTACAGGAGCACCAGTTACATTCCACAAATTCATATTTTTTCTTTTTTTTAGCGCTTCAAATGAGCACTAATTACATTGAACAACTTCACATTTTTTATTTTTGGAAAGAAAAGGTGATTGAGTGATTGGCCCAGATTGTGCTGATGCTGAGACTCAAACCAGGTACCGCAGTTCTGAGGATGGCAGCTCTGCCTTAGCGCCACATCCTACTTCCCCCTCACATTCAGTATCCTGCCCCCTCATTGCTTTTAGCAATCGAGCACAGAAGCTATGCTGCTGCACAGCATGGCTCAAAAATAATTGACAAAGCCAATAGAGCTCGCATAGGTGAGACCTAAAGCCTTTGCCAATGCTTGTTGCTCACAGCAAAGTGGAACATTTCAGGTTCATCCCATCAGATTCTGATACGTAAAAAAGCGGATTATACATTCAAGACTGGATATTTGTATTGTTAAACTATGGGAGGTTTGAGTTGTTCTGTGCCCATAGTTCCAACTCACTTCAACCTTCATCCACATCTGAGACTCCCTGCCCCTTTAGCTCGCACGTTCTTTTTCATCCCTACTTTCTCCCTTTGCTATGGCGTTTCCATATTTCTCTTTCTTCTCCCTTTTGTGTTTTTCTCTCTGTCTCGTGCCCCGAATAAAAGTTTGTTGAGGAAAAACAGGCGCCAGTCCCCAAAAACATGTGTGCCCGTGGGCCCCACCTTCAAGCATAGCCAAAATTAACCCCTGCAATTGCCGCAAATTCAATAATCTGTCCCAAAATAGACAAGGCGGCTGTGATTCTGTCATTCACTTCGAAGTACAGTACCACCCTTTAACAGAAACTACAGAGAGAACACAATTTCTCTGTCCACATTTATTGTTACATATGAAAACAAACACAGAAACTAGGCATTCGGATCTTTTGTGCTGCCCATCACGATGCCAATAGCTGTGCAGACCAACGAGGAGAGGAGAAGAATTAATAAAAAAGGGACTTTTTTTTTTCAATGAAGCTTTAAACAGTTGCAGGTGTGCTTGTACCAAAATACTAATGTCATATTTATATTTTAACTATGAGGGATGCATTATACATGGCCTCTTGTAGCATCAGTAAAACCCATCAGCCATCCAATTTCAAGTGTACCTTTTCCGGTGAAAGAAAATAGGAAAAATACCAGTTCCAAGTTCATTGTTTCAGAAAACGCTAAATATGGATAAACGCAGATAAAATGAGGAAAAATATAATTCAGACGAAAACAAATACAGACTAGAGTGGAGCTCTAATTAGAGAGCAGTACTACAGTTGTTGGTGGAATCCGTTGGAAGGCGCCAAAAGACGCATCATTTTTTAATTGATTCATTCTCACATGATTAGCTGCTTCCTCGGCACAAGCTGTTCCCCAAATCGTGAGCAACTCCTAACGGCGCACCAGGGATCCGCGGCGCACAGTTTGGGAACCACTGGCGTAGGTGGTTCACATGATATTAATCTTAGATAAAAAATGTAAATATATCCCGACTCTGTGATCATTTCCAATGTGTAAGTATATTGAAATCTTATGTCATTTCACCATCAACTAGTTCAACTAATGGTCCATTGAACCAGAGGAAAAAAAAATTTGATCAGTGAAAACTTAGTTAGGGACTAGTGATAACTAATCTAGTGAATGACAACATTTTTTACCTCTGCAGGTATTGCAAATGTGTGTTGTGAATGAATTTATGAGCCCAGGTGAGCATGTGCTGTTAGATTATATGTTGCTGGTAACCTGCTGGATCACAATTATAACAGCTTTGCAAAGCAATACATCACCCTCGATCTAATAGGGAGTCTAACCAATATAAACATAAACACAATAAAATCAAACACCCATGTATAAATGCACATTCCCCATGCATTTTGCACAGGTTTGGAATTACCCAATTACTTACCAGTATTCCTCCTTACTTTCATTGCAGATCTTCTTTTGATGCATATAGGTCTAACCATGGAACATCCCTATGGAGGAGTGGAGGCTAAATCGAAAACTGAAACCCTCTAAGGGTAAAGTTTAAATTTGCCTTAAAAGGGGAACACTTGACTGAGAAAATCTGTCCTTGAGTTCTCTGCTACTGCTAATAAAGACACAGTCAGGGATAAGAGGTGATGTTCTGCATGTAACATCAGCAAATGATTTATCTAGGGTAACTCCAATATCTGGTTCTGTCAATGTATGTGTGCCTTAACCACATGAATGTCTAACCTTATTAATACTATATGACTTCGGAGCAGATAGGGAAAGGTTTTCAGGGCTCTTACTAGTGCCCCTAGATCCCTCCAATTAGAAAATTGTTATGACTCCCTATGACTCTATATATCCATATATCCTGTACAAAGTTGTGCTCCAAAGTGGACCCCCTCCCTATTGCACTGGCTTCTTTGGTTATCACCTGGCATAGAGAAGGATACAGAGAGACCTCTTCCAGTCAATGAATAGCCGAGAGCCACCAAGACATTTTCTTGCAGAGTGGAGCTGACAAAGTAGTTAAGTACAGATTGTTGGAAAACAATGAGTTAGAATATGTTATATTGTTGGTTTGAGATGGCACCAGGCCTATGGACCCATGGCTGAAATTGCCAAACTGAAACCCTGTATCCTTATGAATGTCCTTGCTGAATATTCTTTGCTGTATAAGAAAACCTTCAGCTGTTTCTGCACAGTGAAAATCCTGTCCATGGGAAGTAAGACCGTTACCCGGTCTGTTTGAAAATGGGCACCTATGAAGATCAGATCATGAGCAGGTACCATCTGAGATTTACCATTTCACACGCAGTCCTAATTACTGAAAAAACAGCCATACTTTCTCCATGTCCTCCAAAGCCTTTAAAAAAGCATACAAATTAGCCAGTTGTTTAGATATGGAAATTCATCAATATCTTGCACTTGTGCAAATGGCACCAAAGGAGCAAGCATCTTTCGGAACACTCAAGAAGCTGACAGCAGGCCAAAAGGAAGTGTCTTGATCAGAAAATACTTATCTTCCAGGGCAAAAAGAAGTTATCTTTGAGATGAAACATAGATCAGAATATGAAAATAAGCATCCTGGAGATCCAAAGCAGTAAAATAAATCCTCTGTATTTATTATAGGAAATACTTCCTAGTTCTTGTAAGGACACCTTGTTCACTCCTCTGAGAGCTAATGTCAGGCACACAGATTTGAAAATAGTTCTTGACCCCTCTCCTGAGCAGGATCCTGAATTCCCCTTTCTGTAATAGTGCTGCCACACCTTCTAGAAGGACTTTAGTCTTCTTGCTGGATATTGGAAAACAAGTCATTTTGAAGAGAGAAAACCGAGCATGTTCTTGTAACTCCAATTGATATACTTCCGGCCCTACTTGCCTAAGGGCCTGAAAAGTGCTGTCTCCACTTGCAAAAATCAGAAGACAATTTCACGTTGGTCTCAACTTCCCAGCATAGTCTAGTCATTAGAGGAGTAACGAAACTTGAGCTACCCCGCAAAGTACAAGGAGGCCCACCCACCTCGGACCCAGTCAGGAGCTCTCTGTCCAGAGACACACTGCCCATGCACAATACCGTAGAGGACCCCTGGAGCTCAGGGTCCCGCCCTGCACCATTGGGGCTGCTGGGGGCTAATGTTACTCCACTGCTTGTCATGTCTTGGGAGCTTGCTGAGAGGTTTCATGATCTGGTATGGATTTTTCTTGGATTGCAATCCACCAGCCTTGAGCCCTTCCACAAAAGTGCCACCTTCAAAAAGTCTGAGATTGGTGTTTTGCTGATGAGGTATTTTCAGGAAGAGAAAAGATCTTGGGCTTGAAGACTGTATATGAAAAGGTGGCAACCGCCTTCACTCTTCAGCCAACTTCTTTACTACATAATCAAACAGTGGCCCAAACAGCATACAGCCTAAAATGGAAGATGTGACGCCAAAGTATTTTAAGATGCTTCTAACTTCCAAGGACGCATCCAAATTTCTCTTCTCCCTGCAGTAATTTCTCCTGCAGTTGTTGCCTTAGTGCATAACCCATAAAATGTTGTGTTGGAAAGCAATCATACTAATAATTCCATGGTGCAGAGTAGATCTGTCCAATTCTCTACACTTTGCACCACCTCATACAACATGAGAGTCCTTCAAAAATGTCAAAAGTTGAATAAGCTGCATATGTTGACGATTTTATCATACAGTTACATGCTGCACATCCTTGCTGCAGGTTAATAAATATTCAGTGTCCAAGGAAGGTGACCCGCTCGCCAGTAAGCTATTCACCTCTAAATTCTGTCAAAACCGTACAAGGAATATAGTTTATTCAGAAATCTTGGGATTACAGTCTTATCATGCTTCTTCCACTTTCTGTCTCACATATTTCCTCACAGCCAAATATCAGAGGAAGAATACATTATCTGATCAACATCCCTCAGGAGGCTGAAATATCCAGATTTCTCTTAAATGTTGAATCACTTCATAAATATGAGCTCACCGGGCTAATTCTTCAATTTGAGGTTGAGGGCCACCGTCCTCCAAGTAATTCTGAGGCTCTTGCATGTGTGAATGCTTAGTATATATTATGCTATACTCAAAGCTCTGTCCACAATTTTGTATGGTCCTTCTGACGACAAGTCCATAGTAAAGGGACCAGTCTCTTTCTCCATGTACAGTTTCATCCTTCCATGTTATGTCGCACAAGAAGTGCCTTGCTGAGCAAAGGGTTTAAATACCCCAGGCACTATCTCGGAAGACTAGTTCATTATAAATGATTGCCGGGGGTTAACATTTCAACCCTTCACGACTGTAAGACTCCTCAGGTACCCCTGCCAACTTAGGGCGAATTAAGCAAACAGAAGGAGATGATGGACAGAGCGCTGAAACTTTTCAGACACTCCCCCCCCAGTCACAGATCTGGGTTTAATCCATCATTATTCTTTAGCTCACTTCGTCACCTCAGTTCAGACCCAGTTATATGCAAATAAGTCTAGACCCTTCATCATCCAGGCTTTCATCTCCCAGTGTTTGCTTTATTCACCCTAAGTTGGCTGGGAATGCCCGGACATGGGGCCCTTGCTCACTTTTCCACTGGATTCAAGCTAGCCTGGCTGAAGAAGGGTGTTACCAAGAAACTGGTCCCATGATGCTTGTTTCCGGTTCAGGGAAGACCTGGCTTGGCAGTTCGGGCTGGACTGTTCCCATGAGGCACAGGGTCAAGACTGATTTGCATATAGCTGGGTCTAAACTGAGGTAGCATAGTGAGCTAAAGAATGATGATGGATTCAACCCAGATATTTGACTGGGGTGAGTGTCTGAAAAGTTTCAGCGCTAGCTCCATCATCTTGTGTTTGATTCTATCTCTATAAGACAAGAAATAAACAGAAATCGCTGCTTGTGCAGAGATATTTTGTGGAAAATGGAGAGTAAACAGGAGAAGAGAAGCAAAACAAGCTAGAACACTAATTTTACAGGGAGTCAGTAAATTGATTTCTCGGTCTCTCAGTTTTGATTCGCCCTAATTTTTTCAGGATTGGGACGAAGAGAAGAAGGTGGGGGAGCCTCTCGGTGTCTTCTTTGCCAAGGATCGAATAACAGCTCTCCCACTCTCATTCCTGTAAATCACACACTTGTGCCAGCATACTTCATTCATGCCAATAAGAATTATTTAGTTTTCTAAGATTGTTACACTTTTCCTGACAGCCCTTCTGCACAACTTTTAATTAAACCCCACTGCTTTTCTCAAAGAATATTCCCAGCAATTGTTATGCGAAAGTGTCAGGCTTCAGAGTCAGATTGACAAGGGCTGACACGAAGGAAGGCGGACTGTACTCATGAATAATGCATGGCTTGTCGCAGCAACATTGCCAGCAGGTCAACACAGCCCAGTGCTTCACAAACTGTCCAAAACATCATGAAAGGCAGTGTGCGATATAAATGTAGAGAGTTTAATCACAAGCAATGCGAGGTCTGCGAGCCACTAACAGAGGGCAAGGCCTAGTTGCTTCTGCACGTGACTGATGTCCTAGAAAAACGTTTTAGTGTGTAGATTTTGCTATAGTAGGCACTAGCAAGACGGCACACAAATATAGAAGTTTTATTCATGCCTTTTTCACATAAGAGATATGGAAGAGTATCATTAATGTCAAAGTAGAACTGCGCGTTGAGAACACTACACAATCTTTAAAATTCTCTGGTGTTCCACTTACACACTACTGGAAGTTGGGGACACCAGTATTAGTAATTTCGACGATTTGAACGGCAGCGTAATACAGAACACTTAGAAACAAGATACACAAATACACAAATGATTAAATATTTTAATCACATACTAAAAACGATTCAAAAATTACAATTTGAATGAGAAAGTAGAAGCTTTTTTTGCGATTTTATTTCTACATAATAATGCGATATGCCCGACTAGGGGATACATCTTTACCCTTTTTTCTCCTAATGCACGATTTATGACAGCACATAACACTACTTCATTTACTTGTGCTACATCCACAAATCAAGCATGAATACTGACTTAATTTTTAGTCACCAATTTTAAATTCCATCAGATTTGCATAGCATCTTAAATTTCACTCTCACTCTCTCTCTCTCTCTCTAAATATATATATATATATAAACACACACACACGCACACGCACACGCACACACACACACACACACACACAAACTGGGATGGCGTAGTGAGCAAAAGAACAATGGATTTCACTCAGATCTCTTGACTGGGGGTGAATGTTTGATTTAGTCAACATTCTGTCCATCATTTGTTCCCGCAGCACTTTTTGCCCTCAGCGGGATGGGTATGCCTAGACGTTGGTCTGGATTCAAGCTAGCCTGGCTGATGAGGGGTGGTACCCTGAAACCAGTCCCAGGATGCTTGTTTCTGGTCCAGGGAGGACCTGGCTTGGCAGTTCGGGCTGGCCTGCTCCTATAAGGAGCAGAGTCAAGACTGATTTGCATATGGCTGAGTAGTGTAGTTCCTACAACCCTGATAGGCGCTGCGCAATGGAATAATATACACTATAGTTGTTGCATAGGACTGAGGTCAATATGTCTCTATCGAGTACATTAAACTTAATTACTTGTGTGTGCCAGCTAACTCAGAAGTCACTAGAAACTTCTTGAATAAACAAGAAGGGATTACTTTCTGACAACCGCATAAACATGACAACTTTGTGTGAAGTGAAATGAAATGTAAAAGTTAAGGTTCATCTAATCGTCTACCCCAAATGTACTAAGTCAAATTTACTCCAACTCCCAATATACAATCTAAGCTACATTAACCACATTTTCACATACAATACAATGCAGTAACCAATTTACAATATTGTTCGTTGCATACTTATTAGTTCCAAATGGTTGAAATACAACATTTAAAGATAAACAGGAAAGACTACAATGCAATAAAGAAATATATTACACAATGCAATCTAAGGTGTAACTTAAACATTTTCATATTATTCTGCCACCATAAACTCTAATCAACATGACACGTTTTGATACACAAAATAACAATTGATAAAAAATACTATTTAGCACGTTTTAAAATCTGATAATTATAATGTCAATGAAATTATTTTCAGTTAACAAAAAGCCTGCAGAACGACATATGCAGGAAACAGTGTTAGCATACAAGACCATGTACCAAACATCTTATAACAAATAATAACACCTCTTCATCATAATAGGACTTTGTCAAATACTTAAAAAATCATTCAGAATGATTTAAGAAAATGTAACCTACCTTCCTAGCCAAAAATCTGGTGCGAAATTGCCATTTTTTTGCTGTAACCCCAGCTATTTAGTAATTCTACCAAACCATTAAATACTCATAAACAAACTATTTATGTAATTTACTACATATATTATATATTTGATTGCATTTACTGCACAAGATGCAGTGGTGTGAAAACCAGCAGTGATGTGATCTTTGCGAGTTCTGCTTATTTACTCCCACTGCATTCTATATATTCATGTATCTGAGTGTACATTTTTTATTTATAAACGTGATGGATTTAGCTCTAATAGCACATGCACGCCACGAGCCATTTGCTTTCTTACAGCTTAACAGCACATTGATTTTTCAATTATTTCATATTCACTTGATATATAATGTGTGATTGAATTTAGTGAAGGTGCAAGATAGACAGACAGACAGACAGACAGACAGACAGACAGACAGACAGACAGACAGACAGACAGACAGACAGATAGATAGACAGACAGATAGATAGACAGACAGACAGACAGACAGACAGACAGACAGACAGACAGACAGACAGACAGACAGACAGACAGACAGACAGACAGACAGACAGACAGACAGACATAATAGATAGCCAGCAATAGCTTTGGTGGTTTGTGATAAATTTGCACAAAACCTCTCCGGTTAGAAAACATTTCTCTCTGGTGCAGAAACAATTGCTGGATGTATTTACACCAAATTTGGCATGCAAATAGAACTTTACTTAAGTAGGTGTATTTCTAGATTTGGTGTAATGAATCAGTAGTTTTTGAGAACTTCGTTTTTACTGAAACGTTTTAGGGTGGCTTAAGGGTTATTATTTTAGGGATAGCAGGAATGTTAGTTGGTGAAAGGTACATGAATTTGTATTTTAAGTCTGAAGGAACTAAATAAAAAAAGAAAACGAATTCAATTGAATCATGTAGCTTTTTTACCCATTGTCTTTCTCGGGGTCTTAATTGCATTGACTAGACATTTACAAGAAAAACATTATCATATAGCTCCCATTAGAGGGCATGAGGCAGTTTCCTTGCGTCCCTAAAAAAACAAACAAAAGTTTACATTAGGCAGCATGGTGAGCACACCCTGTCACAAAGGTCCAAATGGGAGAACCCTACAGTTTCTCCTAAAAATCTATGAATACGTTTTTATGTAGATGTGGGAAGCGCCATTTTGAATATTTAGTTTTGAGAAAAGTCTGCAGACTTCCAACACATTTAGGCGTTATTATAAATAAAAAATGAAACCGTGTGCTCCATAAAAATGTCCAGTACAGTGTGGACCTGCAGGCTTGGCATGCCTAGCACAGAGGGCAGGACTTCTCTTAAAATCAGCAGGGAAGTTTACTTTCTGAGCTTTTCATTGTCTGTTGGGTCAGGTATCCTTCACCCACTTGAAAAACTGCCTTTTCCTTGTCAGCACGAGGCCTAGCCAGCATTTTGTGGAGAGCAGGGGCCTAAAAAAGTGTTTGGTGCCCTCAGCTCCACTGCAAACAACTATGGTTGAAAGAGATGAAGGAAACTTTGCAGGACCATCCTCTGCTGCACCAGAAGATGACGAAAAAGAAGCCAATGATTTGGGGAAAGTAGAGAAGCGGAGAAACACTCAAACATGTGGGAGTTATTCACACATTCACCGTAGAGTAGCAGCCTATTGCATGCAGGGTAACCTGTACATTATATGAACAAAAGCTTAGCAGGGGGACTAGAGGTCACTATTCCTTTAGAAAATCTACCATGAGTTGACACCTCAAATCAAAGCATTACAAGTCATTTGGGAGGCAGCTGCAGAAAAGAACAAGCATTTGCAATGCAATAGGTCTCGCATTTTGGAGAGTTGGAGCTATTGACATTGTAAATGAGAATGATTTTTACTTATATATTATGGTTTGGAGTTCAGTGGATGTATGTCAGTAGAAAAATGAGATACAGATAGGCCACCAAATGACATTAGAGGTATGGAAAAAAAAGGAAGGAAACTGTAGTCAACCGGTGTTGATGAGGGAAAACCGGAAGTGAAGTTTAAGGAGCTTCAACCAATGAGGAGCCAGCAAATAAGAGCAACACAGGAGTTGACCAATGGCAAGAATTAGGTGGGCTTACAAGCCATATAGTGATAACAGCAGGTATTCCAGGAAGCGCATGCGCAGTGCTTACACCCGACCTAAAAAGGACACCAGGAATCGGGCACACTGCTGAATGAGCCCCAAGAGGTGCACTTGAAGCAGAAGAAAATCCACAACTGAGCATCTTTACACTTCAATTCATCGAGTGCAAACTGAATATCTGGTAAGAGGAAAACTCCCAGGATTGAAAATGAGAATACAGAGGAACCTTATAAAAAACTATCTTTTAAAAAAGAAATAAAACAGTGTAGAGGAGGTATTTTTTACACCAAGTAAAGAGTAAAAGACGACACAGCCTACCCCCACTGCACATGACCAAAGGCTTTTTGCAGCTGGGGTTAGACAGTCTATGTGGGTTTGATGTCAGCCCATGTATCCAACTGCTGGAAGAAGCATATCAGTAAAAACCCTGAAATTCACAGGAAGGCAAGGTTAAAGGAAAGTAATCCGTAGCTTATGGTGTAAAAAATGAAGATGTTTCTAAAAAAAACATAGAAATCCACTTAGGCGGGACCCGTCTTTGCAGAGGAAGCTTACTTGGGTGCTGTCGGCTGCCGCCGAAAACGCCAACTCCCTTGCCATCCAGCCTCCCCGAATCCCTGGAGGGATTGACCGCCCTGCCGCCAGTCAACAGCTTGCAGCACCCGCTTCGCGGGTGCCGCTGTGCGGCGTGAGCGTGGGGTCGAGGCTGCAGGAGGGCTCACCAATTGCAGGAAGGAGGAGGGAGCACCGCGAGGCTAACGAGGGCGCGCGCCGCAGGGACTCTGAAGACCAGGAGTCCCTGCGCTGCACAGGTGTGCACGGCCGCGCCCCCAGCAAGACACGCCCCCCGGCTGACCAGGAATTAAAAGCGGGAAGTGTCCCAACTTGTAGCGGGACCCGTCTTTGCAGAGGAAGCTTACTTGGGTGCTGTCGGCTGCCGCCGAAAACGCCAACTCCCTTGCCATCCAGCCTCCCCGTATCCCTGGAGGGATTGACCGCCCTGCCGCCACTCAACAGCTTGCAGCACCCGCTTCGCGGGTGCCGCTGCGCGGCGTGAGGCGTGGGGTCGAGGCTGCAGGAGGGCTTGCCAATTGCAGGAAGGAGGAGGGAGCACCGCGAGGCTAACGAGGGCGCGCGCCGCAGGGACTCTGAAGACCAGGAGTCCCTGCGCTGCACAGGTGTGCACGGCCGCGCCCCCAGCAAGACACGCCCCCCGACTGCAACGCCCCTTTATAAATAACGGTTGTCCGCTCAGCGGGACGCGAGCGGGACGCGAGCGAAGCCCGAGCAAAGGGCGGGCAGTCTGTGGCAGTCAGGGGCTGACAGAGGCTGGGCTGGGCCACCCCTCTTACATCCATCGTTCTTGGGTCAAGGGCTCGGTTAATAATTATGGGCCTTGAGGCCACCATGTCAACTCGCTCTGGTAAAGCTCTGAGGGGTGGGGGAGAAAGTGCGACAGGGAACACAATAATTGGCACAATGGACAAATTTATCACAAGGGTAGCTGCGGTAATTGAAAAGGAGATTGTGATGACGGAACGTCGCCTCTCACAAGACTCCTTTCCTTCCAAACGCTCCTCTTTGGGAGCAGTTGCACATGCCCTGTCCCCAATCTCCAACTACCCTATCTCCCCCTTGACGGAGATTCTGTCCGCAGAGCCACGGATTGTAGCTTTAGAGGCAGGCATTGATAGGATAGAGAGTCTAATTTCTAATCCATCCCATCCCAGTCCCAGCCCAACTGCCGCGGGTCCTAGACCTACACCACCAACGGCTACCCCTCCTGGTTACAATTCCCTACCTCCCAACGAGGCTCCCACTCCAAGTCTTAAACCGTCGCCCCCGGCACAAGTTTGTCGGGCTCACAGGAAAAGGAAAAGGGTTATCAGCACTAGGAAAGGAAGCTATTCGTTGTTCCACAAGCGCCCAAGGACACAGCCCCATAAAGGTCCTACGCTCTTAGAAGCTGGAGGGCTAGTACCTTCAGGGAATACTACCGCTCGGGGGCCAGTAACAGAAATGCCATCGCCCCTGCACCCAGTTAAGGCATTACCTAAATCCTTAAATGAGGGGTCCTCCCTAGAGCACTTCGAGAAATTGGTTAATGCTCTGCTGGTACCGCTCATTGATCAAGTCAAGAGTCTGGGGGATAGGCTTGACAGATTTGAACAGACCTCCCGGGATAATTCTCCTTGAAATCCCTCATCAAATTGCAGTCAAGGCTTAGGGAGGACACTGCAATTGGGATCGAGGGGAAAGTAAATAAAGTAAATTTAGCAGGCCCAACACAGGGACACTTACCGGCATCACCCGCGCTTGCACAAGCCAGTGGGATGGCTCCAACACCAGCACCACTGGCAGTTGCAAAACCGGCCAAGCCGTCCACTACTACCCATGTTGTCCAGGTTCATGTTAGTACCCCCCCGGCAGCGAGAACAGCTAAACCTAATCCTGCTCAAAAGAAGCGGCAAGATGGAGGGGCTGGTCACAATTCTAAACCACCTTCCGCTCCACCCACTGTTGCCAGGGGAGTAGCCTCGGCCCCAAAGGCAAAAATAACTACAAGTTCACCTAAAAATCCAAATCCAGTGGCTATCCCTCAAAAGGTGGTACGCAAGTGTCCCCCAGTTAATCTCCCCCCCGAGTGCCATCCATATGTTGTTGTCCTTACTAGGGTTCCTGCCCTGAGGGACAATCAGCAGGAAACCCACCAGGCTCTAAAGAATAAGGTCATCCATTGGCTGAAAGCCAACAGACCCCTTCCCGTGGGTGTGGATGGCCTGATTCTTGGTGTGCGCAGGGTGGGTTGGATTGGCCAGAGGAAGAAAGTGTTTGAGGGGGATTGTGTGGTGGTCAATTTCCAAGACACAAGAGCTGCCCACTCAATATGTAGCCTTGGACAGGCCACGACCGGTTCCGGAGTTGAAGCAGTAGATTTAACATTCTTCTACCCGCGGCCGGTCTTGAATCCTACAAATAGTTTCCCTGTGATACCAACCCCAAATTATGTTTACGGTCAATGGCACCCAGCAACAACTGTTGTGCAACCGCATGCAGCTTTGCCATTGCCAAGCTGGGGTGCCAGGGGTTATTGACTTCTTGACTCCCCAGAGGAGGCTCGGACGATTTGGCTTTCAGACGCCCACCCATTGATAACTGTTAAACCCAAAGATCCCTTGACTACCTTAGATGAGCAGGCTGCACTAGTATATACAGGGGAATTTAGGGTGGGGAGGACTCCATTTGAGCCTGTCACCATTTGCCCTACTGCGGGAGAGACAGATCCATCTGGCCTTGTCGAGCCCTGCAGCATTTCGGCTGTGGCGGTCCCACCCATTAGGGTTCTCAGCTGGAATGTTGCTGGTCTGGACAGGAAGCTGGCCCTGCCTGACTGGAACGCACTGGTGGAGCAATACTCCATTTGTCTGTTCCAGGAAACCTGGAGTAAAGAGCCCCTACATAAGGCAGGATATTCTACTCACCATCTACCAGCTGTCCATTCTGAGACAGGCAGGGGCCGCCCTTCGGGTGGCCTCATTGTCTGGGTAGCCTCCGCACTTAATTGTAGGGTGGAGGAGCATGATACTCATTGCCCGGATCTTCTTAACATCACCCCGAAAAACGCCAAGGGGCATGTTATCGTTAATATCTTCAACATCTATGCCCGAGGTATGAAGGGGGGTAGAGAATCCCCCACCATAGCCTGTTTGGAGGCCATGCTCCGATCCTCCCCATACAAGCACCGCACCCTGGTTGCGGGTGACTTAAATTGCACCTTCGAGCCTCTTGGCCCTGACGTCTCACAGGACCAAGAGGAAGATGATAATAGGTGGGGGATCCCAGCTCTTGAACTTAGACCAATTAAAAAATGGACAAAAGTGGTGCTCCAGGTCAATTCCTTAACAATGGAATTTGACCTGAGGGCTCTTAATGGCAGGACTAGTTCCGACAAAGAGGGAGCCCATACTTACAATAGGCCCGAGCATACGTCAAGAATCGATTATTTTTTCCTTGACGTCCACTTATGGAGCTTGGTAAAGGATATGGTGATCATACCCTCTGTCGAGAGTGACCACAATCTCCTCTCGCTTACCCTGACCAATAGGTGGTTAAACGGTTTAGGGAGCAGAACCGCTTGTCCCCCCGCCCCGGATAGGTCAGTGGTCTCTAACTGTGGTCGACGGCTAAAGTGGACTAAGTTATCGATTTCAGTGGAGAAGATATCTTCCATAACGCACCTCTTGGCTACAGCCCTGGAAAACCTTGTCTCTCCTGAGGGTGGGTTGGTGGATGTGCCTGCCAGGTTCTGTAACCTAACCCAGGCTCTTAGTGATCTTTTTATTGTCCGAGGAAGCGCTAATAGGAAGAAACCATGTTCCTGGACCAGACAAGGGTGGTTTAATTGCAAGTGTAGGGAAGCGAAGAAACTGCTTGTTGAAGCAGTCAAATCTAAATCTCAAATTAGGACCAGGGAGGCCAGAAGGTCATATTCTCACTGCCAAAAAAACGCCAAGAAGGAGTGGGAGGACAATTTTTGGCAGGACCTCTTGGCTGCTAGTCGAGGGAGAGATGCGAAAGGGTTCTGGGACCTGGTGGGCAGTAGGAACCGTCCTGATGACACCCTGAGGACCTGCACAATTACTGCCCAGTCGTGGTTTAATCATTTTATGGCTCTTTATTCCGCCGTAGAAGGCACGCTAAATGACCCCTTTGTTCTTCCCCCCTATACCTTGGACAGAGACATGGACCTTTTCTCCGCACGGGAGGTCACGAACTCTCACACCTCTAAAAGCAGCTGGCCCGGATGGGTTACCTGGGGACCTTCTTCGAGCTTATCCAGGTGAATGGGGGGTGCTGATCTCTGCACTCCTGAATGCTATTATCGAGGGAGGATCAGTGCCAGAGTCCTGGAAAGGGGCAGAGGTAGTCCCAATTTATAAAAAGGGTAGTCGGGACCTACCAGGGAACTACAGGCCAATAAGCCTCATAGACTCTACCCAGAAGGTGGCGGGGAAAGCTATCTTGGGGAGGATCCTCCAATGGGTGGATGATAACCACATACTGTCTGAGATGCAAGCTGGGTTTCACTCAGGCACAGGAACCATCGAACAGGTTTTTAGACTCTTGTTACTATACTGGAAGGTGGTGGAACTGGGCAAGGGCAGTCTTTACCTGGCCTTCATAGACTTGAAGACTGCCTTTGACCTGGTTCCTAGGGAGGAACTTTGGAGGGTGCTGTATGGTCTCGGAATGCCCCCCTATATTCTAAATCTCCTCATCAAACTGCATAATGCCAACTATGCCCAGGTCAGATGGGGTTTGAACGGGGAAAAGACCGATAAGATCTCGGTTGCTAGGGGTGTCCGGCAGGGCTGCGTTCTAGCCCCCACCCTATTCTCCCTCTATGTGAATGGGGTGGTGGAGCACCTGCTTGAAGAACCAGCAGACGCCCCCACATTGGGTGGCGTAAAGATCCCAACCCTGTTGTTTGCCGACGACACCCTCCTCATTTCGAAAACCCCCCAAGGCCTACAAAAGCTCCTAAACCGCTTCCAGGATTTCTGCGTAAACAGAGGACTTGTCATCAATGCGGACAAAACGAAGTATCTAATCATGCACCCCCCCCCCCGCAAACTTGGCCGCCCACCCATCCTGAACTCAATCCCCCTTGAAAGAGTGTCAGAATTTGACTATTTGGGAATCCGTTTGAGCGATGCGATGAGCTGGACCCCCCACATTAACAAAATGACTGTAGGTCACAAAAGGGTGGGGGGAGCTCTGTTAAAGGAGTACAACAACTCATCAAAACATTGTGTAGCTCCGATAATAGATATCTACAAAGCTCGTGCAGTATCCGCATCACTCTATGGAGCTGAGTTATGGGGCCTAGGCAACATGGAGTCTCTGTCTAAGGCAGAAAACAAATTTCTCAAGGACCTTTTGGCTATCCCGATAAGCACCCCGACAGTTCCGGTGTTCCTGGACGCAGTCTGTAAGTCAATTAAGGACCAGGCCCGCCTTCGACCACTCCTGCTCTGGGCTCGCTTGTGGAGGGTCCCTGAACTAAAATCTTACGCAGATGGGCTGACAGAGGTGATGCACTCAGATGGCTGGCAAAAGATTAAATGGCTTAGGGACATTAAACACCTGCTCGGGGACCTGGGATTGGGCTCTTGTTGGCCTACACACTCATCACCCCCAAAAGAGGCCCTGAAAAAACTTTATTGGGAATGGGTTTCAGCCAAGCTTTTTAGCAACCAGCGACACTGCAACTCTACCGCAGCCTTTTTGAAAATTAAAGACGTTGTTGCCCTTGAGCCATACTTAGACATTATTACCATCCCCATGGATCGGGCTCTCTACATTAAATTTAGACTAGGGACTCTACCCCTAGCCGATCTCCTCTCCAGATGGAACACACCAAAGCAGGCATCACGCCACTGCGCCTTATGTACTGATAGACCCGAAACTGTGGCACACTTTCTCTTCGAATGTCCGGATTACGTGCGTCCTAGAACCCACTGGCTCAAACCACTTTGTAGAGAATTGGGCACTCAACAGTGTTTGGTGGCTCTACGGATCCTATTAACAGACACCACCCCTCCTATTGTTTGTGCAGTATCTAAATTTTCAAAATGGGCCTGGTTGATCCGCTTAAAAAGACTGTCTATTTCAATTTAATCCCTTTTTAACTAAATTATTGTGATCAATTGCTATTTTTACATGTTGTTCTTAATGTTCAGTCTTTTCCCCTATCGATGTGCTGTTTTAACTTTGTTATGTAAATGCTTTTATGATATATGCATATCGAAATAAAGCTATCAACCAACCAACCAAGAAATCCACTTAAAAGCAAAGCTAAAGTACAATTATGATTATGAAATAAAACTGAAAAAAACCACAATAATCTGCAAATTATGTTAGCTCCGCAATCCATTCTGCGCACAACAGCTTTGCCAACCGTAACTGCAACGCTTGGCCAAATAAATAATACCAACTAAAAGCACATAATTAAATCAGAATACAGACTCATACCAATAAACATCACTTTTATAGCCACCTCTTTCATAGTTTTAATGGAGTTGTGATGTGTAATATGATATGTAAAATCATATATGACTTCTATAATTGCATCCATGATATCATCAGTGAGATCATGAGCACTGCATTTTGTGTGCAAGTTATTGAAGGGTTAATTGTTGTTTCTTCTAGTAATCTATATGCATATACCCACAGTAAAAATACTGTTAAGTTCACAAATTAAAACTCACAAATTTAGCAGCTATGGCGTGCTCCACAAAGTATAACTCAAGCATTAGGCATACAACCCATAACTTGCGCATCAAATGCAATGTTCATGGGTTTTTGATGATGTATTACATCCATATTTAAACCTGCACTGGCAGCTAAAATCCCTTTAGACTTCGTTCAGGCATGTGCAGAACGAATTAGCCGAAGGGCCGGGCCTAGCCTAGGACTTTCTCTCAGCTCCTGAGAATAGCCAACCCTTGCTGCATATGCGCTTTGGCTTTTTGCAGGTTGAGTTGCCCGTAGGGTATGGCATTTGGCAGTCATGTGACCAACTCCCTTCAGGCAGCTAACAACTGCTGTACATATTCTTTGGTTGTGCGCAGTGGGGGTTTGACACAGGGCCAGTCCTCCCATAACCTACTGGAGGCAGCCAACTTAAGCTACACATGGGATTTAGTCAAGCGCAGTAGGCATTGGCTGCACTTACTGCTATTTGGAAAAGACCTGCACCCGAGCCACGAGGTGAAAATCCCTCATCTGTGTAGAGTGGGGAATGACCCACCAGGCCCTGCAGCCAACTTTACATACATACCAAGCTAGATTAATTGTCATTTTTCATCATTATCATATTTTTCTTTAAATCATTTTTAAGAGTTTTTGTCTTTTTTATTTTAGTTATTTTTGGGGGTGGGGAGGGGGAAGGAGGGTTTGCAGATCCGGGTTCAAGGCTAACAAGGCCCACGTAAGGTTTTGAGCTCAAGGACTTTGATCCAGGAGTTTGCAGAGCCCGTGAAAAATCTATCTTTTATAAAATTCGATTTCTAGGCGTGCAGGTCTCTTTGGGGCTCACACAAGAATTATGGATGTTGGTTTCTTTCAGGACAATAGAACCGTGGCTCAAGTGTTGTGATGATGGCCACAACTAGCCAATCAGAGCCAGAAAATAGGCAGATCCAGTGTTGGAACGGGAATGGGCCCTTTGTGTTAAGCAGGAATGTACCCCTCTCCTTTGAGAGCCAACTGCATGTGAAACAGGCATCCTTATTAATGTTACCCTGCTGACAAGGTAATCTAGCAGATTTGCAAAGGTCCAAATCGTGCATGCTAATTTCAAGGTCTAGATGTTGTTCTGTGACTGGGAGTGGTGACACAAATGTGCCCTCTTTATTGACAGGTGTCTACTGATGTTTAGGGCTAGGTGTGCTCAACTGCGAGGCAACGTGGATGTTGGAAGGTGAAGGTGACCTGAGACACCATCCATTCTGCTGGCCATGGTGTGTGTTCTGGGGATGCGCTCTTCAAGTGGAAGCAGTGAGAAATACCTTCTGACCCAGGTATTGAATGAGTCACAAACAGACTGTATATATTAATAATGTATGTAATGTGTTTATCTATTACACTGTTATATTGTTAAGTTCATGGGTGTTTACATAGCATATGTTTTGTATCATATGTATAGTTTATGTATATTGCACATGATTTGCAGAAACCATAACAATTATAAACAGTATTAAATATATTGCTGTAGTAGGTATATAAACGGGGTCTCTCTGGAGTGTTCTTACTGTAATTACAGGTAACGGAATGTGCCACTTCTTATGTGCCTCCTGAAAGATTGTGTAAGCTACATTGCATAGGACCAGAATTTAAAAGTGTTTCTTTCAATAGGTTTACATCCAGATATTGCATACAAAATTTCCCCACCTGCTATATTCCCTAAAATTCTGCACGTAAATATGACATAATATCAAACTTTTACCGACTTCTATCCTATTTTTTTTTTTAAGTGCAACACAGTTTTTCTTCTGCCTGCCTCTTCTGTATACAAGTTCCTATAATGCTCATTGTTAGACCTGGCATCATTGGCGTGAGTCTCCCTTCCATTTTTGACAGATTGCTTCCTCTGTTTTGATATGTTTTTGCTGGATTTATGCATTGGGCACTGTGCCACTGCTAATCAGTGCCACAGTGCAAGTGCTCTCTATGTTAAATTGATCTACTGATTGGATTCCATGACTGGGTTATTTGATTTACCTCTCAGCCCTTAGTACAGTGCACCATGTGTGCCCAGGGCTTGTAAGTCAAATGCTGCTGGTGGGCTTGCAGCACTGGTTGTGCCACCCACAGAAGCCGCTTGAAAAATGTGTCTCAGGCCTGCCATTGCAAGGCCTGTGTGCAGTCTAGTACTGCCATGTCGACTTGACCAAGTGCACCCCCTTGCCAGTCCCTAAACCTTCCCTTTGCTTCATATTAGCCACCCCTATGGTAGGCCCAAGGGCAGGGTGCATTGTAAGTATAAGGTAGGACATGCTCTGATGTGGGTAGCATGTTCTAATAGTGAATTGCAGCCATTTTCATTTTTTCACTATTGAAGGCTACCTGTTCTCATAGGCCAGAATGACCAGCTAGATTATTACATGCTTATAATCCTAACTGACTCAGGGAACATAGTAGAAATTCGAATTTAGTATGCCTGAACGCAGAATAATAAAAGACATATTTTAGTAAAGTTTATTTTAATATTCTGTGTTTGCAAATACCCTTTTTAGAAAGCAGGTATTTACTTGCCTAACCATTTGAGCCTGCCTCGGCTGGGTTGTGTATTCCTTGTCTAGGTTTGTGAGTGACAGGGCTGGGGAATTCCAGGAGACAGGCTGGGACAGCCCAGTGATGAATAGAGAGATTTACATCCAAATGGGAGGAAGGAGTGCACCTGGGACCTGAATAGGGCTGGCCTTCCCTCTACAATGCTGGCTCCACCCCCTGTGGCTTGTCTGATGCCTCTGCCCTGCACTGTGAAAGGAGAGGAGGAATCATGTCAACATAGTGCTCCAGAGCTGTATCTTCCCTCCCCTGTGCTGGCTCCACCTCCTGTGGGGCGGCTGATGTCTCTGCCCTGCACAGTGAAAGGAAGAGGACGGTCATGTAAACAAAGTGCTCAGGAATTGGTTTGGACTAGGCAGAGGCCTCTCTGCCTACAGAGAACAAAGGATTTTGGGGTATTAATATTGGGACCCTGATCCCAAGAAATTAGATCACTTCTGGAACAAGAAACCTTTCTGCCAAGGAGAAGAACCAAGGAAGCTGCAAGAGTTTGGACTGCCCCTCTGCCAGCGTGCTATTTGCTGGGTTGGCCTGCAGTGGTTGCTTCATTACCAAGGGAAAGGAGAAGGAACTTTGTAAGGACTTTCATCTACAGAATATTCTCCAAGGGTTTGAACTGTGCTTGCCTCCTGCTGAAGTCTCAGGGACAAAAGACTTCACCTCCAGCTCCCTCCTGAATTTCCTTGCTGGGAATTCTGACTCCAGTCACTTGCGTGCCGCTGGAAGCGCGACGCATCGAGAAGAAGCGTGTCGCCACCGCAGCTGAAATCATCACAACGCCGGAGAAGCAAGCCTTCGCCGCATCTCCCTGGAAGCGTGTGTTCATCAAAGCTGTCTGCTTTCACATCACCGGGGAAGCGTGACACCATCGTGAGAGTCGCCATCGCATCACCGGAGAAGCGTGTCGCAGGGCCTGTCGTGGCTCCAAAGTACAGAGTCGTCGCAAGGCTTCCAGGGCGTCATCGTCATCGCATCGCCGCATCAAGGGCGCCATCTTCTCGCATCGCAACCGGATCATCGCATAGCATCAAGGCGCCATCTTGCGCACCGCAACGGGCTCACAGGCCGAGAATCTACGCATCACCTCCGCACCGGTAAGGCTCACGACGAGTCCCCTACTTTGCGCCAGCATTGAGGAATTACGCAACCGTTCCCCCGAGTCACGAAACCGACGCATCTCCCCTATTGCGAGCCTTTTGTTCACTTTGCGTTACACATCCAGGTACTTTGTTGAGAACTTTGTCGCATTTACCAACAACTTGAACTAAGAGACTTTAATCATCTTTTAAGTAATCTTAAGTGTAGTATTGTGGATTTTTGTCGTTTGTGGTCTTGTGTTAAGTCTATATAAAGAATACTTATTTTTTATAAAACCTGTGGTGTGTCCATCTGTAGTGTTATCACTGTATTACTGTGTATATTCACAAATGCTTAACACACTGCCTCTGAGATAAGCCTGTCTGCTCGTGCTAAGCTACCAAGGGGGTGAGCAGGGGTTATTAAGGAGTGTAATCCTCTTATCCTGACTTAGAAGTAAGGGTCCCTATTTGGACAAAGGTGATCACCATTGCCAACTAGAGACCCCCAGATCTAACACTCATGCCTATCCATCTTAAGTGCTTTTTGGAAACATTAACTATCCTAATGTTTCCGGCAAGCAATTGCTTCTCACATAGCCCCATCTAATGATCACATCAGTGTCAATATGTACCTCAAAGAAACTGCCATGAATGGATTGTATGAGAATGTCTAATAACTATTAGACTGACCACTAACTTCGGAGTACTGTTCTACTCTCTGTAAAGTGCTTTAATGCCTCGTCAGGGATAGTAAGCACTCTATAAACGCCATTTAAACAAGTCCTGGGTTTTTAGACTTGAAGAGGTGGTGACAGCATAGCAATATTTTTGTGAATTGACAGCATTGAGCAGACCTTTTATCTGTTGCAGGACAAGTGTGGCCTACTAGCCCCACTCAGGTAAGGTTTTGCTTATAAGCAACACCAAGGCCCTATTGCTGATGTCCTATTTGCATGTCAAGAGATTGTATGTATGGTGTGAATGGTAGCAATACTCTGTGTTGTGGTAGAGAGTCTGGCTGCTGGGGCCAGTGGAATTTATTTAGAATGCCTCCTGTTTTGACATGGCACACCAAGAAGAATGGAATACCTCTTCCCTTGAGAGTAGATGTTTATTCCCATAAATCCTAAAGCAGAAGGGAGGGAGTACAGAGAAAGGCCTACAATTTGAACAACTCTGAGGCCCTTCTAGTAAGGGATTGTCGATTAGTCCTCCCTAAGCACTGCCATTTGGTGGATGGCAGAGTAAAGGAGGAGAGGAAGTTAGCCGATGTATTTGGTTATTAATGGTGAAGGAGATTTTACAGTGGGCATCTGTAAACTTTATTGTGTCCATGTTCAGGGTACTCCTGTGCGGAGTGGGAATCACCACTACCTGTGAGGGTCATCACTTTGTAGAAAGGATGAGTCTGCCCTGCAGTCAGAAAATAATATTTTAAAGTGAATAACTGGGACGGCCAAGATGGAAGTTGCTCTTCTCTGAGCTGAGCTCCTGCTCAGCTCCTGGACCGAACTCCATCCTCAGGGATCTATGTTCTCCCGAGCTGCTGCAGAGCTGCTGGAAGGATGGTCAGCAGAGGGTTTGTGCTAGCTCCATGAGGCAACCCAGCTCGAATGAGGCAAGGACGGGGTGCCCGGCACTGGAGACAAAATGGCAGCCTCCATTTGAGACCAAGCCACAGCCCTCATCCATTGTAGGGCGCCACTGCTAGGCGCGGAGGCCCTTGGGGGGGGGCCATATGTGTCGGAGGGTACTTCCGCTTTGCATCAAACCCCCAGGAGGGGAAGCCTCTTTGCTGCCCTGGTGTGACTGGCTTCTAAAGCCACATCTGCTGGAGCTGGCTCCCCCTTTGGAGGATTCTACAGCCTCAGCTGCTTTTGCCAGCTGCACTAAGACTATGGTAGGGAAGGCGGGAGAGGAGACAAACCACTCTTGGCTACACAGGCACCCCTTGCTGAGATAGTCAAACCACCCCAACAGCCCAGGGTGGGTTACGACAAGCCCCCGGTGGGAAACGGCCTGAACAACAAATTTTTTACAACGAGTAGCCATAACAACGACTCCTAAACAATGACCTGGACCTGAACCACCCCCACCACCTTAAACACTCCTGGACCTGAACCATGACCTTCTTGACTACTACTTCTTTTACAAAGACTGATTGAACTACACTTTTCAAAGGTAAGTTTAATTGATATTTTGTTATTTTTTGATTCGTTTTGATTAGTTTTGTTTAAAATATTTAAATGTTGTTTAGCATGCTACTACTGACAATAGGAGTATTACTACTAATAACACCTTCGCTGCTTCTGTCGGCCAACAGCTGTCGCAAGCACTACCTCCGGAGTGTTGCGCACATCCATTGCCCGACGCAGCCCGGCCCACTCCGCTAAACCGCTGCAACGCGGCAGAATTGCTGCCGCGGTTAGGTGGATAATAATTGTAATAATTAGTAATAAAATAATGAGAACAGTAAAAATAATGCAAATAATAATGACTATTTTAGAGGGAAAACTGACTGTTCTGGTATGAAAGGCGTGCAATAAAGTTACATTTGATTTAAGCAGATCATGTACCTTTAAGAAAGAAAAAAATCTGATCACGGGTTCGCAATCTGGGCGTTACATACGTACGGACTCGCGTTCACGATCAGACTGCCGGATTGTTCACGGAGACAAGATTGAGCGTGTCAAGTAAGTCCCAAATAGGTAAACTAAATGTCTCTCTGCATGTTTGTGAGCCGAAAATGCGAGTACTGAACCCGCCCTTATCTGTTGCTATAGAACCGCCAGGTGACTCGAGCACCACCTACAATCTGACAGCCCGACGAGGGTAGATTTCGCCTAAGACCGGGTAAGTTCATTAATTCCTAGACTCCCCGTACCGCATAAGAGTTTCACAACTTGTAAAGGGATATTTTTCAAATGGGACATATGTTTCCTTTTTTCTAGGCACTATGAGCCCCACCATCACGTGAATAAGGTCAGTTCATAACACAGTCTTTTGCGTTTTGCACGCCACTGCGGTCTGAGCCTCTATTAACTGTAATACCTCTGTTTCATTTAGCGTTTTAAACAGCAGCTGAATGAGGTGAGTTCCAACCAAATGCCTCCTCATTAGTATTGATGAGTAGGTTTAGGCAACTATGGCATGCATAGTTAATGCTTCCATGTCTTTGTCGTTTTTCGTCTAGAACATTGTGAGCACCTCTGATAACCCCCCAAGGGATGGCATTTCTGTAGACAAAAGGTAGGCGGTTTTGAGCCGGCAGGTGGCTATCTATTGGTATATTAAGAGGAAGTGTTGTGCAACAGGTGACTTATTTGGCATTCTTTGTTGCTTTTTGTAGAAGTCTTTGGTCCTGAGGAGAATCCCGCAATTAGGGGGTTCGAAACGCGTCGACCTTGATTGGCCCTGAGACAATAATAAGACTAGAAGGACTGTGTCAGGATAAAAAGAAATGTATTTCTCTTAATATAATTTCATGTAACATAGTCATATTAGAATATGTAATAAGGTTCACAATACTGTTTTTTGATACATTTTGTTTTGTCAAAGGGCCATATTATATGTTTGTTATATATATATATATATATATATGTGTCTGAATGTGTGATGAATGGACTAGTCAATGGTGGGTGTTGGATGTGTTGTAAATATGTATAGTGATTATATATTTTTTTTGTGTAATTGATGTTTTATTGTATATTGTAGTATATGCACCTAAAAAGTTCTTTTTTCAGAAACAAAAATTAAAGTGACTTGTGAAATAAACAAATAAATAAACTAGTGACGTTAGAAAAAACGGACCGATTTCTTTTATTCATATAGGGGTGATTCAAAAAAATAGTAAATCAGTTCCAGTATTGGCACTTGTGTTGTTTATTGCTTATATTTGACTTAGCCTTGCTGGGTGAAGAGTCAAGACCCTGTGTTGTTCATAGGATTATAGTGCGGGCGCTGGCTCGCGAGGTCTAGAAGAGGGCAGAGCTATACCTCCCACATTTTTGGGTTTAGTGTCACAATAAATGTTGTCTCGTGTTGGTGTGCATATTGTTTAAGTTTTGTCATTTGGTGTTCTTTTATTTCTTTAATTTTTGTAATATGTCAGAGAGAGACACTTTCGCGTACAGCGAAGAACACATCCAGAAACTGATTAGCACGCCACCGGTTTTCGCTTCTGCCACCTTAAGTTTAACATCAAAGACTCAAAATGAATCCGATAGATTGATCAGGTTACGGAAAAAGCAGATTAGAACAGACCTACACGGTCACTTTTTGCTCCAACACTTGCGGGCAGGTACAATCCCTTCCGGCTTGCAGATCAGGAATACTCCTATGGTGTTTGTGGACGACCCAGAATACAAGAAAATCTTTAGTGGGATAGAGACCAAATGCAGTAGGGACCTTATGGTCCTCACTGTAGAAACAGCGCATAGAATTTCCTTAAAACAATTGCAAGAAATATCAGTTCTGGAAACACAAATTCAAAATAATCAACTGATTACGGATGCGAAAGGACTCCTTGAAAAAATAGAAAAAGAAATATTGGAGTTTAAGGACTACTCAGTAACTCAAAAGGAGAACAAATTTGAGTTAGACAAAAGGAACTTTTCACTAGAAACGGCCTATCCATATCTTCAACAAGACTTTTACACACGGCAAAATCAGAGACAGTTCTTTCGGGACAATCAAGGTCGTTCTAAAAATAAATTTCTAACTTTTTCGGACACCTCTTCATCTTCAGGTGGAGAAACGGATACAAGTGATACAAGGAGCAATACAAACTATAGGGGCAATCAGAATACCCAACAACAGAACCCGCAGCCTTTTTTAGACAGAGGCCGACAGCGAGGGAGAGGTCGATCACGTCCCAATTATCAGCCATGGGAGATGAGAACCAGACGCCAATATTACAGGAGCTAAATACATCACCAGTTATTAACTTATCTGACCGGGTCCTCACCAGCTCGGAAATAGCTATCCTTGAAAAGGGACTTTCATTCGTCCCTGTACGACCAACTGACTTCGTCAAAATGAAATTAGAAGCCACGGAGTTTTGTCGTAAAATAAGACTTAAAACATTTCTTCATGAAACACCACAGATACAAGGGAATGAAGTGACGGGGCTTAAGAAAAAATCATCTTTCTGTCCACCAATTTGTAAAACACCTAAAGAGGTGATAACTTTTGAGAGGACTATTCTGTCAGGTATTACAGTGCTTGAAAAGAAGAAACAGTACATCAATTACAACCTATCAAGAAATGAGAAGGATGCCATCATGACACTCAAAAATGATACATCGCTTGCAATTAAACAAGCAGATAAAGGGGGAGCGGTGGTGCTCTGGGACATCAATAAGTACAAAAAAGAAGTAAGACGTCAACTTGGAGACCCCACCTGCTACAGAAAGATCAATAATAATCCCACAAATGAACTACAAAATGAACTGTTTTCTATTCTTCAGGAGGCTTATGATACAGGGATTCTAGGACCAAAGGAAATTACCTTTCTCAAAAATCATAACCCCAGGATACCTGTTTTCTACGTTCTTCCTAAGATGCATAAGAACGCGAATGATCCACCAGGTCGCCCAATAATATCGGGGTGTGACTCACTGACAGAACCGGTGGCTAAATATATAGACTTCTTCTTGAAACCCTTGGTCGAAAATGTTCAGGTTCACTTGAAGGATACAACAGCTTTCCTCAATGAAATAACATCTATACAATTTGACGAAACCAGTCAGTTAATGGTCACAATGGACGTTGTTTCGTTGTACACTCAAATTCCGCAGGACCAAGCTCTCAAGACTTTGACGTTCTACCTCGAGCAAAGAGAACAACCGACTAGAGTACCCACAAGCTTTTTGGTTAAACTGGCCAAGTTTGCCTTGCAGAAAAATTATTTTCAGTTCGATACGGAATTCTTTTTTCAAACAAAGGGGGTGGCCATGGGCTGTCCCTTTGCACCAGAATTAGCAGTATTATTCATGGGCCTTTATGAAACCAAATTTGTTTATAACAATAATCCGTACATTGAATTCATTACTAAGTACATCAGATACATTGATGATGTATTCTCGATTTGGTCTGGGACCCAAGAGACACTAAATGATTTTGTAATATGGCTAAATCAAAGAACTGAGGATATTAAATTCAGTCACACCGCTTCTAATAAAAGTATCACTTTCCTTGATGTGGAAGTGTATGCAATGGAAGGTACACTGGGAACAACACTGTTTCGGAAACCAACCGATAGGAACAAAGCCCTCCACTACACAAGTCAGCACCCTAGAAGCCTTAAGCAAAATTTGCCGTTTGGTCAGTTTTTAAGAATTCGGCGCAATTGCTCCAACAAAGATGAGTATTTCAAGCATGCCAATGGATTGCTGGACCGACTGCGCGAAAGAGGATATCCAAAAAAGCTTTTAAAACATTCCCTTAGGCGAGCCTGGTGGGTCCCTCGTGAGTCATTGCTACAAAAGAAGGAACGACCTGAGATGAAGAGGTTGGTATGTGTGACCACATTTGGCACCAGCTCACACGAGCTGCGAAAAATGGTCATGCAAAATTGGCATTTGGTTAAAGATCTACATAGTGATTTCCAAGAACCGCCGCTCTTCGCTTTTCGTAAGGAGAAAAGTTTGGCCAATCATGTGGTACGTGCGGCTTTACCTCGTGATACTAAACCGACACTAAGAGGAATGTTGGGGCTACCCCCAATCAAAGGCCATCATAAGTGCGGAAATTGCACGTGTTGTGCACAAACACAGGAAGGCGAAGTGTTCAGCTTTGGGGGAATCCATTGCAAACATGATAAGTTCACGAATTGCCAGACAAAAAATGTGGTTTATGGTATCTGGTGCCCGTGTCCAAAACTGTATATTGGCAAGACTATGCAGGAGGCACGCCAGCGAATCACGTAGCATAAATCACGGATAAGAAGAAAAGTCCCCAATGCACCATTGGTACATCATTGGATATCGGAAAAACATAAGGCAAATGACCTACGCTGGACTATCATCTCAAAAATAGATCGCGACCCTCGAGGTGGCGATATGGATTTGAAGCTGGGACAACGTGAGGCGCTGTTAATAATGAAATATAATACAGCCCTCACTGGCTTGAATGAGATTTCTGAAATTTTCAGACCTACTCCTTAAACTACCAGATCTGTGATAGCCTCAAAGATGACCTGCACAACGAGGGGACACATGGTACATCCCGCTTTGATGGCAACTTGCGTTCTTAGCACTCAGGAAATATTTAGGTGAGTTCATGGACATTCATCGTTATCCAATCTACACAAACACATTCCAACCAGTGCATTGTTTCTCCCCCTATGACTGTGGTGATGTGTCGGCAAGGATTAATCTGATTACTAGGACCCCTTTTCCATGCTGCGGTGATCTTCACCCTAAGGACATCTGTCCCAATAATACAATGACTGTTAGTTAAGGCCCTTTTACTTCAACTATCCCAACTGTTGTAGTCCAAGGGATACCGTATAGCACTTTGCTATTTGTGAACTGCGAGCACAAATGGGCGTGCAATAAAGTTACATTTGATTTAAGCAGATCATGTACCTTTAAGAAAGAAAAAAATCTGATCACGGGGTTTGCAATCTGGGCGTTACATACGTACGGACTCGCGTTCACGATCAGACTGCCGGATTGTTCACGGAGACAAGATTGAGCGTGACAAGTAAGTCCCAAATAGGTAAACTAAACGTCTCTCTGCATGTTTGTGAGCCGAAAATGCGAGTACTGAACCCGCCCTTATCTGTTGCTATAGAACCGCCAGGTGACTCGAGCACCACCTACAATCTTACAGCCCGACGAGGGTAGATTTCGCCTAAGACCGGGTAAGTTCACTAATTCCTAGACTCCCCGTACCGCATAAGAGTTTCACAACTTGTAAAGGGATATTTTTCAAATGGGATACATGTTTCCTTTTTTCTAGGCAATATGAGCCCCACCATCACGTGAATAAGGTCAGTTCTTGACACAGTCTTTTGCGTTTTGCACGCCACTGCGGTCTGAGCCTCTATTAACTGTAATACTTCTGTTTCATTTAGCGTTTTAAACAGCAGCTGAATGAGGTGAGTTCCAACCAAATGCCTCCTCATTAGTATTGATGAGTAGGTTTAGGCAACTATGGCATGCATAGTTAATGCTTCCATGTCTTTGTCGTTTTTCGTCTAGAACATTGTGAGCACCTCTGATAACCCCCCAAGGGATGGCATTTCTGTAGACAAAAGGTAGGCGGTTTTGAGCCGGCAGGTGGCTATCTATTGGTATATTAAGAGGAAGTGCTGTGCAACAGGTGACTTATTTGGCATTCTTTGTTGTTTTTTGTAGAAGTCTTTGGTCCTGAGGAGAACCCCGCAATTAGGGGGTTCGAAACGCGTCGACCTTAATTGGCCCTGAGACAATAATAAGACTAGAAGGACTGTGTCAGGATAAAAAGAAATGTATTTCTCTTTATATAATTTCATGTAACATAGTCATATTAGAATATGTAATAAGGTTCACAATACTGTTTTTTTGGTACATTTTTTTTGTCAAAGGGCCATATTTTATGTTTGTTATATATATATATGTGTGTGAATGTGTGATGAATGGACTAGTCAATGGTGGGTGTTGGATGTGTTGTAAATATGTACAGTGATTATATATATATTTTTTTGTGTAATTGATGTTTTATTGTATATTGTAGTATATGCACCTAAAAAGTTCTTTTTTCAGACACAAAAATTAAAGTGACTTGTGAAATAAACAAATAAATAAACTAGTGACATTAGAAAAAACGGACCGATATGTTTTATTTATATAGGGGTGATTCAAAAAAATAGTAAATCAGTTCCAGTATTGGCACTTGTGTTGTTTATTGCTGGTATGAAAGGCCGGCATGGCATGGGGAAGTGTGTCGTCTGTCATAAGACCAGTTACGCCTTAGAGAGGCGGCCCGTAGTGTAATCTACACACACACAGAGGAAGAATGGCAGCATTTCCCCAAAATAACCGGCAGAGTTAGGCACTCAAAGCTGATTTAAAAAAGTAACGGGCAGACCTACAACATAAAAAAAGCACACCGCTGATAGCTTACATGGCTGCAAATGCCCAGTAGATCTTTGTATAATAAACAGTGTCTACGGGGCTCACCCTTGTAGAAACGAATTCAGGAGGTAAATCCTTTGGCACATTGCAGATCGTAAAGTAGAATTCAAATCACCTCAGAGCTGTGGCTTCCATGGCAGATTGATGCAAAGGTTGCTGGGAATACACATCTGCCATGGGCCACATTTGCATAATTCTTGAGCATCACCAGAGATGCAAATCTGGCACATGCCATTCTTCTGGTTCCTGTGATTGCCTTTTATCTGCTTTTATGATAATTTGAAGTTACATATCAGAATATCATAAAATGTGTTACATGGTTACAAGTACCCACTAGCTCTTTGTATGAGAAGCAGTGTCTCCGGGGCTCACCCTTGTAGAAAGAAATTCAGCAGATAAATCCATTGGCACATTGCAGATTGTACAGTGGAATTCAAATGGAATCAAATGTAACACAGATCATTGCCAAAGAGGCCCACAAATGGTACATTAAAAATGAGTGAATCAAGATAACATAAATATTGCAAGTCTGTTAAAGCGCAGCCAGAAAGTAAGTTGCTTATGGTATGTTCTGTTTTGAAGGGAGTGATAGATTCGGTTTATATGTAAATTGAATATTTCTCATGGTTCAGGAAGTCTTGGTTCAATACTTTGTGGTTTGGCTTTGATCGTTGTTTAGCCTTCGTGGTTTAGGCACTCGTGATTTAGGAGGTAGTTGTATAATCATCCAACTGCCCCCGGTGCCTCCAGCCCCTACAAAAATTGTAAAATTTACAGTGCCAATAAGAGGACAGGAAGTAATCTGTGCAAAGGCACTCAGGGTGATGGTTCGCAGAGTGGTGGGGACACCACAATGATCCCACAGGCGATTCAGGAGTCACGGGCAGCTCTAAAATCTAAGATTGGAGAGATCTTTGAAGATGTAGCCTCCTGGGCTAGGATCTATGGAATACCACAGCTATAGTGTCTGAGATGGAGGGGTGTATTTCAGAGCTAGAGGACATGGTCCAGGACTTTAAAGAGGAGGTGACCCATCTGACCAGGGCTTCGAATACGCACAACGACTCGGCTGAGGATGCTGAAAATAACTAACCTTTGCTTTGGAGAGTTCCCAGAGGGGGTGGAAGGGCAGACATTGGAATTACTCCTGGAAATCATGGATTGAAAATGGCATCTTATAAGCCTGTTTATTATACCCCCCCAAATGATTGCCAAAATCTTGCTAGAAATGGGGGTCTCTAGTTGGCAGGGGTTTGCACCATGTCCATGTAGGGGCTCTTCCTTCAAGTCAGGGTATGGGAGTAACACACCCAAGATAACCCCTGCTCACTCCCTTGGTAGCTTAGCACGAGCAGTCAGGCCTATCTCAGAGGCAATGTGTGAAGCATTTGTACATAATACATACAGTAACACAGAGAAAACACTACAAATAGACACCACACCAATTTAGAAAAATAAAGAATCTTTATCTAAACAAAACAAGACCAAAAGGACAAAAATCCAACATACATAACTGAAAAATTTCACTTTTAAAAAGGTTTGAGCAATTCAGTCCATAGAACTCTATGAATGAGGTGATTTTAGCACAAATTACCTTTGATGCATCCAAATCCACAAGGAAAAACAACCGCAGAGGAGAGAAGTATCTGAAAACACAGCGATTCGTCAGTTTGTGTGTCCTTGGGGAAGTGTTGCATCGGTTCCGGATTGTAAGGAGAAGTGACGCGTCAAAATTTTAAGATGGTTTTGGTCTGCGTGTTATGCAGTGGGAAATGTGGCGCACAGGTGCAATGCGTGGAAATCCTGTCACGCTGCAGGTTGATGCGGTGGCGGCAAACAGGTACTGCATCGATTCTTTCAGCCGCGGACCAGTGGTGCGTCGATTCTTATAGCCGCACAGCAGGGTCTGCATTGGAGTCGGTGAGGTGGTCTTGGATGTTGCACACACAGTGTGCTGATTTCGGGCTGAGGCGGTTCTTCAAGGCACAAACAGTTGCTGCGTCAATTTCTTTGGCCACACGGCAGCAGTGCGTGGAAACCTCTCCTGCACCACAGTGCAGTGTCATAAAAACAGGCACTGGAAGGGCGATGCACTGATGTTGCAGTCTTTTGCAGCAGGAATAATCTCCAAGGGCCCAGAACTGGAATTGGCACCACTTGGCAGGTCAGAACTTCCAGCAGTGGAGTTCAGGTATGCTGCAGGTGAAGTCTTTGATGGCCCGGAGACTTCCAACAGGAGGCAAGCACACACAAGCCCTTGGAGAACCTTGGAAAAGCTGTATTCAAGAAAACAAAAGTCTAGTTCTTTCACTGGCCACAGACAGAAGCAGCAACTGCAGGCCGGCCAAGCAAAGCAACACACAGCAAAAGGACAGTACTCCTCCTGGCAGCTCTTAAGCCCTTTTCTTGGCAGAGTCCTCAGTCCAGAAGTGTTCTGACAGTGTGGGATTACAGGTCCAATACTTCTACCCCTTTTGACCTTTGAAGTAGGCATACTTTAAAGGAAAGTGTTTGTTGTCCACAAGATCCTGCCTTGCACTGAATTGGCTCCAGACACACTACAGGGGGGCGAAGACAGCATTGTGAGAGGCCAGACACAGTCTTATTTCCCACCACTCTAGCTCAGCGATGGGTCATCAGGATATGCAGGGCACACCTCAGCTCCCTTTGTGTGACTGTCTAGAGTGAATGCACAAACAACCCAGCTGTCAAGTCTAAACTAGACATTGATTCCACAGGCAGGCAGGGACACAGAATGGTAAAGGAAGAAAATGACCACTTTCCAGAAGTGGCATTTTTAAACACACAATTCAAAATCTAACTTCACTAAAATATGTACTTTTAAAATCTTAGCTCAGAGAGCCCAAACTTCATAAATCCTGATTTTCCCAAATGAAAGTTACTCTTTTAAATTGTTACAAGGCAGCTTCAATGATAACCTATAGTAGTGCTATTCCTGGCAATAGTGAAAAATGAATTTGACACTATTTCACTGTCAGGACATGCAAACCACAACAGTACATGTTCTACCTTTCACATACACTGCACCCTGCCTATAGGGGTACCTCAGGTCTACCTTAGGGGTGCCTTACATGTAGGAAAAGGGAAGGGTTGGGCCTGGCAAGTGGGTGCCCTTGTCAGTTCGACATTGCAGTTTAAAACTGCACTTACAGACACTGCACTGGCAGGTCAAAGACACGTTTATGGGCTTACTCATGTGGGTGGGACAACCAGTGCTGCAGGCCCACTAGTAGCATTTGATTTTCAGGCCCTGGGCACACACAGTGCACTTAACTAGGGATTTGTCCACAAATAAAATATGCCAATCATGGAAAACCAATCATAATCACAATTTACACAGGTTGTACTGGCATATGAGCACTGATCAGCAGTGGTAAAGTGCAGAGACTACACAAACCAAAAAAGATGGGAGTCCAGCACACCATCAAAAATACAGGAGGTAGAGGCAAAAAGACAGGGGAAACCACATCAAGGATGCCAGATCTAACACATGTCCCCTCCAGCTGAAAGCAGGGAGAACTACCCAACCTCCTGGGAGTTCTCATCACTAAGGCAAAAGAATATGGACAGACCATCAGACTTTGCGTTTTCTGAGACAGGGCAGTGTTCCACCATAAAGCCATCCCCCTGTAGGGAAATGGACCACCTCAACAGTTTTGGGTTCTCACCCCTCGCATGCATTAACCATCTGAGGGGCCTGCAATCTGTCTGATCCCAGGAGTGAGTCCCAAACAAGTAGGGCTTTAGCTTCTTCATTTCCCAGACCACAGCAAAAGCTTCTCTATTCATTGCGCTCCACCTCTGATCCTGGAGAAGTAACCTAATGCCAATGAAGGCTACAGATTGGTCTAGGCCCTCTTTGTTTAATTTTGCTAGAACTGCCCCCACACCATGCTCTCCAGCATCTGTCTACACAACAAATTTCTTGGAGAAGTCGGGTGCAGTGAACATGGCTGCTTAAGCACAGGCGCAGTGAACATGGCCGCCTTCGGGGAACGACCTTTGCAACGCGGTCATTACACCACGGTATGTTTACATCGCCGTCATTACAAAGCAAGTCGTTGAATGCAAGTCGTTACAACGACTTGCACTGGATGGCGCTATACACTAAGGAATAGTATGATTTACTATTCCAACACCTTCCCTACTGTCACGTAGGCTGGTGTTGGAATAGTAAATCGTACTATTCCTAAGTCCAGCCCTCTTCAGCGCAAGTCGTTGTAATAACTGCGATGTAATGTACCGCGGTCTAACAATCGCGTTGTAACGTCACATATTCCTGCCTTCAGGTCATCAAAAGCTGTCTAACGGGCCACAGTCCAGATCTCTTTCCTGGGCTGCTTTCTGGAAGTCAGCTCAGTCAAGGGAGCAACAATGATACCATACCCCTTGATAAATCTCCAGTAGTAGCCGGTGAGACCAAAAAGTCTCTCACCTCAGTCTGGGTCCTGGGGGCTGCCAAGCCAGAATGGTGTCAATCTTGGGTTTGTAGGGGCGCCACCTGACCGCTGCCTACTTGGTTTCCAAAGTAAACCACAGACCCCTGACCTATCTGGCACTTACTGGCCTTGATAGTGAGGCTTGCCTTCTGCAGGGCCTTCAATACTTCCCAGAGGTGGTGCAAGTTATCCTCCTAACAGCAAATGAACACTGCACAGTCATCCAGGTAGGCGGCGGTGAAATCCTCCAGCACAGCCAAAATCTGGTTGACCAAGACTCTGAAAGTTGACAGCTGCGTTTTTTAACCCGAAGGGCATATGATAGAACTGAAGTGCTATTGAGTACGCTGATCTGTCTTTGGCCCCATCGGTCAAGATAGTATGCCAGTACCCAGAATTAAGTCAAGCATAATGAGGACGTTTGCAGCTCCTAAACGATCTACGAGTTCATCAGCTCTGGGGATGGGGTGTGCATCAGTCTTACAGACAGCGTTAAGCCCACAGTAGTCCAGAGAGAACCGTCATTCAGGTGTGGCACTGGATGCAGCAGCCTTTGGGATCAAGCCCACTGGGCTGGTCCAAGGACTAGTGGAGGACTCTATCACCACTAAAGCTAGCATCTTGGAAACATCTTCCTTGATGCTGGCTATGACCTTGTCATTGATCACCATCTCCACCTGATCTGCTACAAAATCCACTGCATCAAGCCAGCCACTGAATATTAGAATTTGTTCTCCCTACTACAATTGATAGTTTACATCCAGACCCAAGTTATGTGAAACTTGCACTCAGCGCATAAAACTTTTTGTGCACAGTAGGCTTCCTTTTTACGCACCTTAAGCTGGCTCACCCTTTGTAGACAAGCTCTAAAATGCTCCATCTGGAATGCATCCGGCCAGCCTCGAGCAAGAGAACTTTTAATTTCCATCTTGATTGTTCTACATTCAGGCCCATGACTTGCTAAAATTGCACATGGTTTGAAATTCCTTCAGGTAAGGCTAGTCCCATGTTATGCATTGTGCGTTTGTTTTACTCGTTTTTATCAAGACCTACTTTCCTCTCTGCTCACTTTTTTAGCATTGGGTCCAGTTACTGTGCCTTGTGTTGAGAGAAGCGTGGCTCAGTGGTTAGAGGCGGCAGACCCAGAAGCTGAGATCGGCCATGGACCAGGGTTCGATTCCCCGCCTCGGCGGGTCTCGGGCTCAAAAAAATTCCACGGACTCGACAATTCTAGCTCCGGTGCCTACTCGACTCACGGGGTCACACTCTGCGACTCTGGGCAATAGCTTGCTTAATCTCCACTACGGCCCCTCGCGGCGGGATGCCTGGCTTTCACCTTGTGGATACCCTGCCGGGGTATCTCACAGGGGAATACCAGGACGGGTTCCCTAAGCAAGCGCCTTGATGCCTTCGGGTGATACGTGCGCTATATAAGTCGCAATACATTTGAAGCCCCACTGTTTAAATTTACCTATAAAGGGAAGCAAGACCAATTTGATCTCTCTTCGGTGGCCCTAGAAACATTTTTATCTCTTGGTTTTATTGAAGTTTATATTTCTCAATGCTTGGTATTGTTTTTAAAGGTTTTTATTAACCATACAATAAAATTGTCATTGACAGTCAACATGTAAGTTTTGTGCTCAGAGGTGGACTATTCTCAGTATCCACATCGTCATTACACCAATGGTGGAGTTCTGGGCTCAAGGAAAACAGAGAGGCAAACTGTCCCAGCAACAGTCACTCTGCTGCTCCAGGGTAAGTGTGGGGGAGTGGTTCACACCCTCCACTGACCCATCCTGCTCCCTGGCAGACAGGAGGTCAGGAAGAGGCTCAATTTCCCCCTCCATTCCATCATCTGTAGCAAGGTGCATAGTGACTTTAGACCTTTCAAAGTGTGGCATGAGGCGGTTCACATGTACGACCCTCAAAGGGTTCCTGGGAGTCTGCTAGTTCACTATGTAGGTTACATCACTCTTGCGCTCCGCCACCTCAAGACGCTCAGTCCACTTGTCCTGTAGAGCACACGGCTCCATTGGGGCCATAACCCACACTTTCTAGCCAGGTTGAAACTCAATCATAGTGGCATTTGGGTCACACTAGCATTTCGTATCCTCCTGGCTGGCTTCTAGGTTCACCTGAGTGAGTTTCCTGAAGTAGGCAGTCTGGTTTATAAAGGCTAGCCTCTAGCTAAATACATCCTGGCGGGGGGGATTACTGAGATCATCTATCCAGCCTTCTTTCACCAGACTAAGAGGTCACCTCACAGGGTGCACGTACAGCAGCTCAAAGGCGCCAAGGACATGTCACTTTTGTGGTACCTCCATGTTAGCATAGGGAAGGCATGGCAAAAGAACGTCCCACTTACGGCTCACTGAGACGGTCAGACCCGTAATCATGCCCTTCAGGATACGGCTTTTCAACCAATTAATATGTGGATATGAAGTTGGCACCCCAGTCGGACACCACCTCCTTAGGGAATCCTATCTGGGAAGAGATCCCCCATCAATGCCCGGCCCACAATGTGTGCCATCATTGTTCTCTCAGGGATAGCCTTCGGGTACCAGGTGGCATGATCCACCAAGACCAGGATAAATATGTTGCCCGTGGCTGTCTTGGGGTCCAGAGGCCCCACGATGTTGATGTCCACCTGCTTAAAAGGGGAATTCATGACAGGGAAAGGCTGTACCGGAGCCTTACATCTCCCTCCACTCTTGCCACTTGCCTGGCAAGTTTGGGAAGACCTGCAATGTGTATCAGAATGCCTTTGCATTTGGGGACAAAATAAGTGGATGACAAGCCTTTCAAAGGTCTTGGCCTGTCCCAAATGTCCTGCCAAAGACACATCATGAGCCATACCCTGTAGGAAGGCTCTGAAGCGATGGGGTATCACTACCACACAGACTGAACCAGGCACAGCAACCTTAGGCTCATAATACAGGAGACCATTCTCCCAGTAGATCCAGTGTATTCCAGACTCCTTGCCAGTTGCCTGGTCTGCAGCTTGCTGCCACAGACCCACAAGAGTAGGGCTTTCCTTCTGCTCCCTGAAGATTTCCTCCCTGGTGGGACTGCCTTCTTGCTGCTAATTAGTCAGCTCAGGCAAGTTCCCAGTTTGGCCACTTGTTCATCTGTAGGTTCTGGGTGTTCCCCTCAGGGTCAACCTCCTCCTGGACCAGGAGAACATCTGGGGCAGGTTTCCGGTTCCCCCTTCCTCTCCTCTTTCTGGAAGGGACCTGGGCCACTCTTTCAGGCTCCAGGTCCTTCTAATGACCCTTACTGGCTGCCATGGACTGGGTGGTCACCCATGCCTACCGAGGCAACCCACCATCTCCAATTGTGACCGGCATTCCACTTCACCCCAAGGGGAGTCATCCATGTCATTAACTAGCAGACAATCAACAGGAATGGATGGGCTCACAGCTATCCTCAAGAAATCCAAGACATTAATCATTCAAAGGGAACCTGTACCACCTTGTACTGAAGCTCAGAGTTGTCCACTGCAACTACTTGGTGGCACGCATTGAGGACTAACTGCTCTTCAGACACCAACTGACCCCTGACAGATGTCACACTGGCCCCGGTGTCACTCAGAGCCTCCAGCCTCTATCCATTGATAGTCACCCACTGCCTGTACTTCTTAGTGTTTTCAGGCATTAGGGTCCTCTGGACCATCTCACTGTCCCCTAGTGAGAGAAGGGTCATCTCAGCTGGCTCCTACCCTTCTCTTGGAATCAACTCCTCTCCAAGCGCTACACTGGCCGACCCCTGCGACTGCTTACCAGTGGGCGCTGGTATCCACTTGGGACACCCCTAATGTGACTTGCCAGCCACATGCATAACATTTGCGGGGACCCCTCTCTGCAGGCTTCCCTGTAGAGATGCAAGGCTTCTTTTCACCTGGGGGATAGGAATCCTTACCTGTGATCTAGATTGGGGTCCTTTATAGAACTCCCTAAAGTACCCGTGCCCCCCACTCTTCTGCTGGGTACCCTGCCCACCCTTGGTGGAGTCTCCCACATACCCCTTGAGACCTGGTACTCATCCAGCGGTCAACCTCCTGAGCAAAGTGTCTGGGGTCAGAAAGCCTGCTGTCCATGAGATGCTGGCACAGCTCTGGAAAACAAAGACTATACCAGTGCTCCCATGCAATCAAATTGTACAACCCCTGATAGTTTGTTACCTGGCTGCCCTTTACCCAACCATCCAGTGCTCTGCAGAAATGATCCACACACTCGGGCTAAGTTTGGGAATCAATCTTCTTGTACCCCTTAAACTTGTCCTTGTACTGCTCTGGGTGAGACCATACCGAGTTATTAGGGCATCCTTCATGAGAGAGTGAGACCCTGGGGTGGCCCTAGGGCTGTCAAAGCGCCCCTCCCCTCTACCTCAAAGTGCTTCCACGGGCCCACCCACAAGAGTGTGTCAGGGACCTGGTTTAGGTGAAGAGCTGACTCCTACCCCAGAAACCAGCCATGTGTGTCATCTTCCCTCTTATACTTTTTTCCAAATCCTTGGGAATGTGCACCCTCTCTTCAGATTGCAAAGGAAGTATGCTGTCACCATTTGGACTGGACTCTGCCTGCTTGGCCTTAACGTCCACCTCCTTCATACGTAATTCTTTGGTCAAAAGCAACTTCCTTTCTTCCAGAGCAAGGGTTTGATCCTTCTTCTCCTGTTGCCTTTGCTCCATTTCTAGATGTTTGATTTCTATCCCCAATGTGAGCTTCTCAAGCTACTGCTTATGCTCTCTGGCCTGTCCTCCAGCTCCTCTGGGGACAGACTCCTGTGTGACACACTGCTGCCACCCCTGAAAGATGCTCCCACCACAGGTAGATCCTGAGTTCCAAAATCCTCTTGCTAGCTCTGTACATCCAGATTCACCTCTTCATTCTCAGCTTCTATTGATGCCCAAAGGCCCTCTGAGCCTTCTGAAGCTCCTCCTACCTATATAAGCTTTTTACAGGTCAATTAAGATGCTTCATATTTGCTACAGTTGAGGCACTGAGTTTGACCTCAACCTCCTAATCTCAAACACAATCTCTGCAACTTCAACTGGCTCACCAAGCTGAGACATGACTAGTAGATAACTTCAGGGGTTGCCACAAAAATAGGAAAAATCAGAAACCAGTAAGTGGTTGCTTAATGGTCTGCACTATACAGCAGTGTACACCAATAACTGTTTATCAAGTACAAACACATGTCAGATCCTCACCGCTGACCACCAGTCTTAGTATTTCTGGGGTAGTGAAGACGAGCAAGAAGTGGTAAATGCTTTAAAATTCATACGGACTATGAAACAGAAATTCAAACAACAAGAAATTAACTTTCCAGGAATAGCTGCTGCAATGATCTGTTGTGGGCAAAAATGGCAGGCAAACAAAACAAATAATACAGAAAGACTGTTGGCCCTGTCCAGCCTGGTATATTATTTGGGAGTGCTGCCCTTAATAATCTCGAGGGAGGTCGCAAGGAACTAGATGCAGTATTGTTGGATCTGGTATAGAACCTGTGGGGAGAAAGGACTCATGACAATGGTGACCTACATGAGGGAGGAGAAAGAGCTAATGATGATGGGTGACCTACACAAGGGAGGAGAAAGAGCTCATGAGGATGGGTCAATGGTGAAGCAAGTGGAGTTACACCAGGGCCCAGAACTAGTGAGTGTAAGTGCACTAGTGAGAATGAGAACAAGTGAGTATGATAACATTTGTGTGTAAGTAACTGAGTATGAGTATGAGTGAGAATGAGCAAGTGAGGGAATGCATGTTAGAGCGAGTGATGAGAAAGAGCCAATGTGAGAGGGGGTGAGTATGAGTAAGGCAAATGTTGAAAAAAGGTGGGGTGGGCTTCCGGAAACTATTACTCCTCACCACTTTCAAATATCACCAGCTGCCACTGTACAGAAGTGCAGCTACTGGGTCTGGGAACCCCAAATGGGTGTGCAGTTTGTTACTATACATGTGGTAATGTGTGTGCTGTGCCATTGGTTTTGAGCGAAAAGTAGTCCCATGATAATGTTGTTCAGTTAAACACGTGCTGTGTGGCTAGGCATGTTACCTGTGTGCAAGCGATACTAAAATTTGAAGAACAAAACAAAATGGATGAACTATTGGAAAAAGGTGTGCAACCCTTATATACATATATTTTGTTACGTAATGTGCGTGCGGCCAGCTATTCCCCTTTCCAAAGGGCACTGCAGTGGGGGAGGGAGGTGAGGAGCACCACCAATAAGCCAACTTCTTGGTTGCACACAACTATCCCATTCAAGGTTGCTTTTTGTTGGTACGCAGCTGTAGGAAATTGGATTTTTGATTGAGGGGTTGAAGTCTCTTCTCAAGTAACAACCACAATCCCGGTCAGGTTGAAGCACAAAAGTCATTATATTAATCTGTGGCTAAACCTCTGGTAGTTTGGCACAAAAGCAGTCAGGCTTAATTTACAGGCACTGTGTAAAGGATTTAAGCAGACCAGAAACAGTAATAAAGTTAAAACAGATCACAAGAAATATCTCACAGCAATTTTCAAAATAGAGTAAAATGTAATATATAAAATGACACTGAAATGTGAGGTGTAAGCCCAGAGCTATGGTATGGAATCCATGTTGGAAAAAGCCAAAGGAGAGGACACTGGCTGATCCTGATGAGTCTATGAGGGTATGCAATGGCAGCTCCCTGCCCATTACATTTCCCTACTACCCATTATCGGTATTGTATGTTTATTCCTGTTGTATGGAGGGAGGAATCACACACCATTGCCTTCTGTTGATTAAATGGCAGATGGGGGACTAACAAGGTGGAGGATGGTGGGGGGGTGGTTGCGTTGTAGTTTCCTTTTGCTTTCTCCTTATTAGATCCTTAAGTAATGTATAACACCACAAATTCATGCACTGTACAAGGCTCATCACTGAATCCATAATAGCTGTGATTTATCATCTGTATGTGTAACTGTTGCTATTCAGCTGGCCATACCACCATGTACGATAATGTCCATGGCAAAAAGATGGGTTTATGCTTACAGAAATGCAATAAAACATGATTAAGAAAATTGTCAGGAAACTGCTCGATGGAGTTGAGGTGAAGATGTCAATGGTTTGACTTTACCACTTTACTACAACGACCAGGAGCCCCGTAACCCACCTCACGTGTGCCTGAACCCGCCCATAACGGCTCGCGGCCCCCGCTTCGCGGAACGAGCGCCGGGCGAAGCCCGGGCCAACGGCGGACCCGTTTGAGCCCGTTTGAGACAGAGAGAGGCTAGGCTGGGCCCCCCCTCAAAGGCTTCCAATGTGATCGGTTGATCTGCCATTTTCAGTAAGTTGTCAAAAAGTTTCATATTTCAGCTTTATTTCTTTTCTCTCTTGAACTAAACTGAAATAAAATGGCAGCACGTGAGGGAAGAGGGAGGAAAGCAGCTGGAGTCGGGTATGTCATGGGAACTCTCGATAAATTTATAACGAGGGCCACATCTGTGCTTGCCCACGAGATTGCTATTACGGAGCGACGTCTTTCTATGGACCCTGTGTTCACAAAACGTTCATCTCTGGGGGTATAATGAATGTGTGCTTGCCAGAAAGACATTGCCAGTCTGCTCCCTCTATTGGCTTACAGATTGAGAATGTAAATCTACAGCAAATCCCAGCATTGCCTAACACTGGTGGAGATTCCCTGCACTCTACACCACTGCAACGCAGCGCATTGCCAAATTTATCTAAGAGCAGGGGTATGTGCGTAGCAGAAGTTCATAAAGAACCCTTACAACCTATGGAATATACACAGGGGGCTGTTTCTAAGAGGAAACAAGGAGGTACACGAGGAGGGACACAGCTGAAAGGAAAGAAGCCCAAGACCTCTAAACTAAGTAAACAGAGAGAGTCGCCAAATACCGACCCTCCAATTATTAAAGTTTCTCAGGACACTGTGTCTGTAGTAAACGGTACGCTTATGGATGACATTTTAACTGGACTACCACAGACTGAGGAAGCGTACTGGTTAAAAATAGGTGCTCTTATAACATCTTCTCTGGAGCCCCTAATCGAAAGACTCACTAATTGAGAATAGGCTGGAGAAATCGGAAGGACTGATAATGCCTATTCTGGGAGGTATTGAAAACAAAATGGCGAGATGTGGCCACGCAAATGAGTTGGTGAGGGAGGGAGGATTGGACCCTGTAGCCTGCCCCTGTACTATTGTGCCATCAACTACAGGCCAGGATGTGCAACATACTAGCTCTAATAAGCAAAGGGGTGGAATAATGAGTGGTGGAAATATAGTTCCCTTGGGGGCACTGGGGGCAAGCCATAGTAATGACAGGGAATTAGAAGGTTTGCCCCCGAAGGTTGGCTCAGCTCCCAAGGGGAACCCCACTGGGAATGAGGCAAAGAATTTGCATCACCATCTTCACCTACCACCGGAATGTACACCCTATGTTGTTCTTTTGACTGGTGTTCCAGAATTAGAACGCGGTAAAGTTGAATCTTACGATCAACTAAAAAATAAGGCAATACACTGGTTAAACAACAATAGACCACTGCCTCGAGATGTCCAGTGTAAGATTCTTTTTGTGAGGAGAGTGAGTTGGGTAGGATGTAGGTCAAAAAATATAGCAGGAGATTGTACAGTTATTAATTTTAGAGATCCTAAGGTGGTGGAGAATGTTTGCTGGGGCTCTCAGACACATTTACGATCCTTTATCCAGGCTTGGAACCTAAGCTATTTTTATATCCCACAAGACCATTTGTTTAATTCTGGACACCATGAGTGCCAGAGGGACAGGATTGTACAGTCAGTTAGGATGACAGGTGGGGTTGACGGGGTAAGGAGTGAGTTTCTGTCAGAAGTACCCCTTAGTAATAAATTCAATTCACTGGATCTGATGGACTGACTGATACCCACTGATAGCCAGCAGGATATAACCCGTGAAGAATATCCCAATCTAGAGGAAATAGGGTGTGGGGACCCAACCCAATACTTAACTCTAAATAATGAAGTGGGAGAAAACAACAATTTAACACCTTGCTTAACTAAAAAAGCGGGGGAGTTGGAGAGTAACTCTGCCCCAAATATAATAGATCATGGTAGTGGTAGCGCTGATTGCTGTAGATTAGATTTAATGTTAACCTCAAGTGGAACCTGTAGTTCTGGAGCGGGTAATAGATCAGGACTGGAGGGAAATGGTAGGCCGAGTAAACCCCTGACCCCCAGGGGTCCCAAAATCTTATCCTGGAATATTGCAGGCCTCTCTTCCAAGCTAGATCAGTCGGACTGGGGGGATTATATTGATTCCCACGAGATATGCCTATTCCAGGAAACTTGGGTGGTAGACCCCCAGTATAGGGTAGAGTATGTGGCATATTGTGAGGGGGCAGTGAAAGGACCAAAGGGTAGACCATCTGGGGGCTATGCATATGGGTAGCCTCCCACTTAGGATGTAAGATCAAACGAGTAGATACTCACTCCACGGATATAACATGTGTCCTTCTGTCCCACAATAAACTACCTAAATTGGCCATTATTAATATTTATTCTCGGCCTGTACAGTATGGTGGGACATCTCCGACACTAGATTGTTTGTTGAACCTCCTTACTTCATTGATAGGGAATATGTATTTTTTTAATTTGTGGAGACTTTAACTGTACTTTGAACCTTTAAATGGTATTTCGCAACCGATTACTAGTATGGAGGATGCTATTTGGTCAATTATGGCACCTAATATGTATCCAAATAGGAGCTGGACTCCATTAGTTCTCCAGTTAACCTCACTAACTTTGACCTTCTCACTAAGGGCTTGTAATGGACGGTTCCCCAGTGATAATTCTGGGTGCCCTACTTTTAAGAGGTTTGGGCAAGCCACGGTAATTGACTATATTTTGACTAGTGTGGAGATCTGGCAAAAAGTGGCAGATTTTTGCGTTGAAGAACGGAGTGAAAGGGACCATAACCCTTTAGTCATGGTATTAGACTTCCAGATGGGGGGTTTAGGCCGAGATCCTGAAGAGCCACACCAAAATAATATGGTTGTGACTAACGGAGGGAGACGAATTCGATGGTCTAAAATAAACCAATCGAGGGAAACAATGTAAAAAATTGTATATGAGTATTATACCCCTGTTAGAGAGAGCAACCCTTGTGGCAGAAAACTTAACTGAGCCAGGTCCCAATAATCAGATAGGAAAAATCCACCAAGAAATGGTTCAAGCACTGGCAGACTTTTTCTTTAATAGTGGCTTTTATCAAAAGTAGGCAATCAAAAAAATCAAAAAGTAATCTACCAAAAAGTATGTGGTATCGTTATGGTCTGCACTCACTAAGTAGTGTTCACCAGTACCTGTATATGAGTCACAAATGCAAATCCAGAAATTCTTCCGCTGCTACCAATGTTAGATTTGGGGGTCTCTGGTTGGCACAGGTAGGTACTTGTGACAAACAGGGACCCTCTCCTCTAGTCAGGGAAAGGGGATTACACATCTAAAATAACCCCTGCTCACCCTCTAGGTTGCGTGGCGCAAGCAGTCAAGGCTTATTTCAGAGGCGTTGTAAGTTAAGCAGTTGTGACCACATACAGTAATCCAGTGACAACACTACAAATGGACACCACACAGGTTTTATATAAAAAATAAGTATGCTTTATATAGAGTAACCACAAGACCATAAACGACAAAAATACACACTATGATTACTTTAGGATGGTAGATTTAAGCTTAGTTTAGTTCAGTTCTTCGATGCGACACTCTGCGTCAATGTACCTTAAGTTGCGTTGAGCTTCCACGACAAGCAATGTCGCTGCGATGGGAAATGCGACAAAGTTCAGATGCAAAGAAATAAAGACGTGAAGATCTTCCAGATGCAGCACGCTTCTCGGAGATGCGAGAAACTCTCAATTCGATGCATGGACTGCAGCGGCGACATGCTTACGATGCGACGGCAACAGCTCCAGCGGCGACGCTCTTCTCCACGATGCGTGAAGCTTCCGCTCGATGCGACAACTACAGCGGCGGCAGCAGCAGCAAGGCGACACGCTTCCTCTTCATTGCGGCATGCTTCTCTCTGATGCAGTGCAGTGCGACAGTTCCAGCAGCGACAACCTCCTTTCTCCGGAGTTGCGACGGCAGGCACAGCGACACGCTTCTTCTCGTTGAATCGCGCTTCCAGCTCCTTGCGACACGCAGTTCCTCAGAAGGCCCAAAACAGCAGCAGGCACTTCCACATGAACTCTGGGGAGCTGGGGGTGAAGTCTGTTGTCCCTGAGACTTCAACAGGAGGCAAGCTCTTTTCCAAGCCTTGGAGATCCTTCACAAGTTGAAAGCAAAGTTACAAAGTTCCTTTCTCCTTCCTTTGGCAGTAAGGCAACCACTGCAGGCCAATTCCCCAAGCAGCACTTTAGCTTGGGAATAGTCTCTCATCAGTTTCTTCAGGTTCCTCTCCTCAGTAAAGGTTTCTTCTTGTAGTCCAAAAGTGATCTAATTTCATGGGAGCAGGGTCCCAATATTTATACCCCAAAATCCTTTGTTCTCTGAGGGGAGAGGGGCCTGTGCCTAGTCCAAACCAGTTCCTGAGCACTTTATTTTCCAGACTTCTCCTCTCCTTTCACAGTGCAAGGCAGAAACATCAGGCGCCCCACAGGAGGTGGAGCCAGCATTGTGGAAGGCAAGTACAGCCCTGGAGTACTCTGTTGACAGTCTTCCTTCTCTTCTTTCAGTGTGCAGGTCAGAGACATCAGCCGCTCCCCAGGAGGTGGAGCCAGCATTGTGGAAGGCAGGCATAGCCCTATTCAGAGTTCAGGTGCACGCCTCCCTCCCATCAATATGCAGATCTCTCTATTCACCACTGGGTGACTGAGCCTGTCTCGTGGAATTCCCCTGCCCTGTCACTCACAGAAACCAGACATAGGAATACACAACCTAGCAGAGTCAGGTTTGAATGGTTAGACAAGCAAAGACCTACTTTCTAAAAGTAGTATTTGTAAACACAGAATATTAAAGTAATCTTCACTAAAAGATGTATTTTATTATTCTGAGTTCAGGCATACTAAACTTGAATTTCTACCATGTTCTCTGAGCCTGTTAGGATTATAAAGTGTAACAATTCGAAATGGCTGTAATTCACTATTAGGACATGCCACACACATCAGGGCTTGTCCTACCTTATACTTACAATGCACCCTGCCTACCATAGGGGTGACTGATATGAAGAAAAGGGAAGGTTTAGGGATTGGGAAGTGGGTGCACTTGCCCAGTGAGCATGACAGTACCAGACTGCACGCAAGCTCTGTAATGGCAGACCTTAAACACATTTTACAAGGCTGCTTCTGAGGGTGGCACAACCAGTGCTGCAGGCCCACCAGCAGCATTTGGATTACACGCCCTGGCACACTCAATGCACTAGACTAGGGTGTGGCAAGTAAACCAAATAGCCAAACATGGAACCACTGATTAATACATCAATTTACAATAGGGAGCACTTGCACTGTGGCACTGAATAGTAGTGGCACAGTGCCCAAAGCATCTAACACCAGCAAAAACACATGAGGCAACAGCAAAAATGGAAGGGAGACCCACGCCAATGGTGCCAGGTCTAACAGTGGATCCATTAAATTAAAATCTGGTGGCGACGAAAAATCTTGGTACTCGAATTGTAGGGAAGCAAAACAAGTTCTGTTAACCTCACTTAAAGGGACAGAAAGGGTTTGTATCCAGGAAGCTAGGGCAGTCTTCAAGAAAACAATTGTAAGGGCCAAATCTGAGTGGGAAACAGATAGATGGCAGGCGATCAGGAAGGTTTTAGATCTAAAAGATAGTAGAAGTTTTTGGAATTTGGTTAACTCCGGGAAAGCGGAGGGTAGAACCACCCTTGATCCGAACATTGATGAGGGCGCCTGGCATTCATATTTTACGGAATTATATTCAAGTTCTTCTATTGATCCAAGTTACAGTAAGGCTTTTGAGTGTGAACCCTTAGAGGAGATAATTCCATTGACCATGGGTGAGGTTGTCTCTGCTCTAGCTAAGCTAAAACCTAATAAGGCCCCTGGACTGGACAGAATCCCTGGTGACCTGTTTAAAAATGAGCAGACAGTCTGGGCCCCACACCTATTATTATTATTTAATGCAATCTTGCACGGCCTTCCAGCGCTGCCCACGTGGGCTCAAGCTGAGATCGTACTGATCTATAAAAAAGGGTCCCCGATTGAACCATCGAATTATAGGCCAATTAGCCTTATCGATGTTTCTCAAAAAATATTTGGTAGGGTGTTGTTAGGAAGATTGCAGGAGTGGATGGAAGACCATGAGGTATTAACTCCACTGCAAGCTGCCTTTAGAGCTAAGTTCCCAACTATAGACCAGTTGTTTAGGCTGCAGTTAATATACTGGAAACATGTGGTATTGGAAGGAGGGAGTCTGTATCTCACCTTCGTGGATTTGAAATCCGCGTTTGATATGGTTGATCGTGACCAGTTATGGAGTATCCTGTTGGCCCTGGGAGCTCCACCTTACCTTTGTTTTCAACTCAAACGCCTCCATGAGGGTACATACGCTAGAGTAAGATATGGTAAGAATGGCCAACTAACAGCCCCTTTTTCAGTTGATAAGGGGGTGAGGCAGGGCTGTGTGCTCGCTCCCACCCTCTTTTCACTTTTCTTAAATAGTCTAATCGAAGACCTACTTGCGGCGAAGGATCTTGATTCCCCTAAGATATCATCTCGCAAATTTCCTGCACTGATGTTTGCGGATGACACCCTGCTCCTCTCGAAGTCACCAATGGGGATGCAGCGACTCTTAAGGGAATTTAGCCAGTTTTGTAAAAAGAGGAATCTTTTAGTTAATATAAACAAAACAAAATACATGGCCTTTAATGCTAAATCTACTAATTGCCCACACCAAATGATGGATGGTATGTCCCTTGAGCGGGTGCATATCTTTGACTACTTGGGTCTATCTATAAATGACAAGATGGGATGGGGTCCTCAAATCAATAAGGCTAACTTTAAGTTAACCCAGGCAATAGGGGGATTACTGAAGGTCCAGAAAAGCTGTATTTCTAAGGTTATAAGTCCACCACTAGAAATATATCGAGTGCAAGCGCTGGCGGCATCCCTATATGGGGCTGAACTCTGGGGGCATAGCCCAACAAACATATTGACCCTCACTGAAAATAGATTTATCAGACACATTTTGGCATTGCCGACAAATACACCCTTGGTACCTCTCAGGCTGGATTTGGGTATCCTCCCAGTGGTGGACTTAATCTCGAGCCGACCATTGCTTTATTGGCACGGTTATGGAGTACCCCTGAGTTGAGGGACTATAGGGAGGAACTAAAGGCAGTAATAACATCACTGGGGGCCGTGGGTAGTATGCCATGGTTGTCTTTTGTGAGAGATTCCTTCCACGCAATGGGATGGGAGGATATATGGGCTACCCCAGAAGAGTCTTGTTTAGCTATTTAAAAAAAAAACCTTATCTAGGGTAATAAAAGATTTTAAATTGACTTGCCTAACCCAGGCAACTAGAGTAATGAGTCTAACGCATGGGTTTCTGGACTTCAAATCATACTACCAATTTGAGCAGGTGCTAGATTCAATACAGACTGCATTAGCAAGGAAATAGCTTCTCTAATTTAGATACGGGACCCTTCCACTTTTTGTAACAACTAATAAGTGGTCGGGTAAAACCCATCACCTTTGTCCTGGATGCCAAGTGGAGGAGGAATCAGAAATTTAAGTATTGTTCTTCTGCCCGGCATACAAACATGCTAGGTTTAAATGGGTTATACAATTGTGTAGAAACTTGGGAATCAGGGACTACAGTGCTTTTTATAGGATCTTAAAAACAGACACTGATCCAGTATATGTTGCTGTAATCTCCAAGTTTCTCCTAGCTATGAGGCTTAAACGAAGGAACTTGCTGATAAGAGAAAGCTAGTCAATTGTGATTGTCCAATTTGCTAAAAAAAAGTTATAATTAGCCTGCCTTACTGATAATGGATCTTTTAACAGAATTTCAGGATTGTTCAATAACTTTCTTAAAGTTGTTATTTTAATTTATATTTGTAACTACTTTTAATTTTAAAGAAATTTTTACTTGTCAAAATTCATGTTTTTGCATTCCTATAATATTTGGATACCAAGGTCTCCACAAGATTTAATTGTATATTTTGTTGAGATATGTATTATTATATTGTATATGTTTATGTGCTTTTATGGCTGTAAGAGCCGCAATAAAGATACTAATGAGTGACTTTACCACTTTTTTGGAGGTCAAAAATATCCAGCGGGATGAAGCTGCAGACTGTGGCCAATAAAGGCCCCACGGGATTTGGCCCTGTAGATAAGAAAGTAGTGCGAGATAGATCGAAGTCAGGCTGACAGGTGATGCACCTCAGGTAGATCAGCCACTTTTTGGTGAAACTTTTTCCAAGTTTGAGGTTTTGGCAGAATGAGCACATTTAACACCACTTCCAGGGTCTAGGACTGGTTGGGCATGAGGGTGGGCAGGACTCACTTCAGGCAGAGGACAGGAGCAGGGTTTAAGGTCTCTGGAGCTTGTGATCTACCTGTAGCTCACATAGGACGTCTTCCAGCTAGCCCTTGGAATTATGCTGGTAGTCCTAGGTTCAAGCATGCAGCGGGGCAATCCTCTGAGGGTACTAGGCAAGTTTTAAGCAAAAGGGTCTTTCTCTGAGGTACAAAGCATGGCTCAAGCAGCAGGGGGGCATCCACGGGCATAAGAGTGCACTGAAGAAATGGTCTTCGGGTCCATATGTATACGAGGCGACAGCATTTGAAGTTGAGGAAACTTCTAGACAACTGGATGGATGGCTCATCCTGCCAACACTTGGTCCCCCTTTGCCTCTGCGTCATGGAGAAACACAGAAGGGCCAACTATTCACAGTCATGTGACCAGGACACACACGCTGGCACCAAATGGTTAGAACAAGAAAACAGCAACTTTCCAAAGGTGTCATTTTCAGAATTTTGACTTAAAACCCGATTATCATTTTTTTTTTTTGAGAGTTTTATATAGCGCGAACTTGAACCGAACCGAACCGAATCAGTTATCAGAGCGCTTTACATAGCACCAGTTACGTTACATGAGGACACACTTTCATTTTTTAGGCACTGGGAGATTAAGTGATTTGCCCAGAATCACAGGGGGTTTTTGGCGTCGTTGAGGATTTTAAATTACAATTCTTTTGAGACCAAACATGAAATTGGTCCTACTTCCAAATCAAATGCTTAAACGTAATTAATGTAATAAGGTAACCCAATGTTATCCTACGGAAGAGGTAGGCCTCACAGTAGTCCTACCTTTTAAATACAATGCACTGTGCCCTATGAACACAGGCTGCAAATGGCAGGCTGGGGACAGGTTTTAAAAGGCTACTTTAGTGTTTGGCAAGATATGGGCCCATCAGTACCATTTAATTTACAGGCCACAATCACTTGTAGTACCATCTTTTAAAAAGCTACCTCAGTGTATGGCACAATGAGTGCTGCCGGTCCACTAGTAGCATTTCATTTGAAGGCACTGGGTTCATATATTACCATACACTAGGGATTTATAAGTACATTAAAAGCACCAATTGGGTGTAAGCCAATTTTGCAATATTTAAAGAAGAGAGCTCAAGTAGTTGAGCTCTGGTTAGCAGTGATACATTGACCAATGCCCTATTGCCAACAAATATGAAACGCAGACAATAGGAGGGGAAAAAGCAAGAGATTTGGGGGAAGACCATACCAAGGATGTAATGGCTTATGCTGGCCATCTATAATATGGTGCCTCAGCAAGGGTAAAGGTGACTTGTCATTTGCATAGGGCCAAGCCACCTGAAAATGAAAGAATTCCAAGTGCAAATCACAGCGGAGCCAAATAAGCTGCATTACAATCAGTATCACAGAAGAGTCTGCACAAGCATCTATGCCCTTTTGCAGGAGCGGCCCGTGCAAGCAAGAGCAGTAGGGCAGGGTGAGGAGGGAGTCGATAGACGACGACGAGGGAAAATTACATAAAAATTAAAAAATACTTACATTGCTCTCGCTGCATTGCTGACTTGGCAATGCGGTGAGAGCATGGTAAGTGGTTTTCTTTTTTTAAGTTATTTTTCCCTCATCATCTGTCGACTACCTTCCCACCCTGACCCACTGCTCTTACCGGCATGAGCCACTCCTGGCTTTGTGTAGTAGGAAAATGGTTTGAAGCCACTAGGAGCAAGCATAAACCTCCAATGCACTCCTGGTACACATTCGTAATAGGGACCAAGGACAACGCAGTGTTTTTCAGAATCAGAAAGGGAGGTATGGACAGCCAACACCGCAACTCATTGCAGCGCCAACAACTGCAAGACTCAAATATTCATATTTAAATCAAATAAAATGCAAAAAAAAAATGCAAAAACAATTCCCATACTTTAGTCATCCTAGTTTGAGTATACCAGCAGACAGAACTCAAGGGCACTTAGCAGGAGCACACTCCCTGCTTAACGCAATTTTATTCAAAATAGGGGAATATTTCAGAGCTCATGTCTCACACTAGATATTAATACCTCGTCTCATGGTATTCTGCCTAGGGTGGAATGTCCATATTATTAATATATTGTATCTGAAAGTAACTATTTGATTTTGACAGTGAAATACATTTCATTAAACTCGGCTGGCCATATCAACAACTTGCCATTGTAGCAAGTCAGCAGTCTTGCTGTGTGATCTGCCGTGAGCCGGATATGACGCACTAAAAACGCTTGGGCCAGGGATGGCCCAAGCCGATAAATAAAATGGGACTGGCTGCTCGGGGACACTCGCCCAACTGAACCTCTCAGTGTTGTGTGTCATAATTATTTCACTCCCCGTAGGCTGCAGCACATGAGGCAAACCAGCGCTACACTGGTGACGAGTGCAGAGCCCACACTTCTGCACCTGCTACCACCACTGACGTTACCCAACAGGCTATTGCAAACCAGCCCCCACTGTGCAGAACACTGTCCACACCACCCTGAACTCTCCCTTACCCCCGGCCGCCACCATGGTCCTGCAGGGGAGTACCAGCATGACAGACAGCCCACAATCTGATCAGAAGACCTACGGTAAGAGCGCTGTCCCAACGCTGCACTGACGTCAACTAATTAATTGTACGGGCCGGTGCAAGACACACACAGCACAGTCACATGCTGGGCACAGGCGGCCAGGCCCGCATTCGTAATTGAGGCAAGGAAGCCTCAGGGGCTGAACAATTGACCCCGCTGCTGGCAGGACGGAGGGCAACCCTGCGCCTGAACCCACTTCAAGCATCAAGGAGGCACACACACAAAAACAGACAGAGGAAGAAAAAAGAAATGGAAAATAAAGGATAACTAGTAAGAAAACAAGGCAATTTAGAAAGCAAGTACAGAACAACACAAAACCACTCTCAGAGGAGAAACATAGCGCAACACAGCTCAGAGAACGCCACAAGGCCACAGGCACAACTAGGAGTGAAAAGATGACACATCACCCTAGAAACAGACCAAACAAGGTGCGTAGAGACACAAAATGGGGAATGATCCAAATGCAAACCAGCCCCAAACACACGTAGTCATGCAACATGCCTCCACAGGAGTACTACCACCATTCTGCAAGGCCGCCAATCCCACCACCGGGTCCCTACGATGGAAGATGTGGTTAGGGAGGCTGGAAAACTACTTTGTGGCAATGAGGGAGACATACAGACCAGTAAACGATCATTGCTCCTCCACTATGCAGGGGAAGAAGTATATCTTCTATTCAAACACCTCCCCAACAAAGGTGCATCTACCGACTAGGACGCCACCATGACGGTGCTGAATGCACACTTCGACCCACAGCTGAAAACAGACTGAGAGATTCAAGCAGCGGCAAGCCAGACAGTATGCAGGGGAATTTATAGGTGAGTTCTATGCACGATTGCGAGAGCTGGCAAGTATTTACGCAACGGACGACAGGACCACAGAAGAGATTCATGCCCAATTTATTCAGGGCTGGCGCAGCAAGACGCTACGAGGCTTGATCCTGATGGAACCAAACATACCCCTCAACGACATACTAGTTCTAGCCCAAACACATGGCTTGTCAGCTGCAAAGGCAGAAGGGATGGACTTAGCCCTAACACGGGCAATAGACAAAGACACAGCTGTCAAGACAGAGCACGCCAATGCCGTAAGGACACGAGCCAGAGGGAGCGGGACGCAAGACGGTCCACCAAGCACCCTGAAGGGTCAATGTGGATACTGTGGACGTGAGGAACATCCTGTTCAAGCGTACCCCACCCAGGGACAGACATGCTCCCACTGCAGTATCCCAAACCATTGTGCCTCAGTAGGCCAGAAAAGGAATCAACAGAAGGACACCAGAGGTGGAAAACTAATGAGGAGGATGGTGCGCCAAATATCAAGCGCCTCCTTGACACCTACGAGCGGCACCAAGAAGACCGAGCAAGCCACTTACCGATTAGAAGACACATCCACAGTAGATGAAGAAGTTGAGACGTACCTCATTTCATTCACACAAGAGCTACAGAAACGAAGAAGGTCACAACCCACATACACCGTGAGGATCGCGGGTTCGGAAGTGAAGGCAGTCATCGACACTGGGGCCTCCATGACCGTCGTAGGATACAGCAATACAACTGGCTGCGACCCAACTAGAACTCGCATCATCCAAGATGATGATAATTTGCTTACGGAAGCCAGTTGCCCCGGCCTCTACGAGGGAAGATGACTGTGCCAATCAGGTCAGATGACAACGAGATCACCACAACCACCCACGTCATTGACCAAGAAGCAGACACCTTACTCAGCAGCCATGCCGTTGAGGATCTGGGCCTGGTGACGTTCATGAGAAGTGTGCAAGTAAACCAGATGAGGAGCTGCTCAGCCAGTTTGAAAGTCTTTTCAAGGGCCTAGGGAGCATCAGGAAAGCCCCGGTGAAGCTGCACATCAACCCGGCGGTGACCCCAACAGTACTCTGCCACCTGAGAGTCCCGTTTCTCCTCAGGCCCCTAGTGGAGCAAGAGCTGCAGAAGCGGCAAGACCAGGGGGTGATCAAAAAGGTGTCCGGGCCAACCCCCTGGGTATCTTCCATGGTTAGAGTGGAGAAGCCACGGCAACTCAGGAAGATCAGATTGTGCATTGACATGGGGCTCCCCAATAAAGCCATCCGGCGGGAGCACCACATCACACAGACGATGGACAACATAGTGGCTGACGTCAACGGGTCCCGGTGATTTTCGAAATTAGACTTAAACGTGGGATACCACCAGCTGGTATTGGCCAAGGAAAGCAGGTACATCACTATGTGCAGCACCCATCTGGGACTGTGGTGCTACAAACGCCTTAATTCTGAGATATCCTCCGCAGCAAAGGTATTTCAGGACACTGTGCATGAGATTCTGATGGGACTGCTAGGTGTGCTGAACGTTAGTGATAACATTCTCATACACTCCACCACCGCGGACGAACACTACAGACACCTTAGAGCCATGCTGAAGCACCTCCAGGAGCATGGAGGCATCCTACACCAGGAGAAGTGCCTCTTTATCCAGAAGGAAATAGAGTTCTTCAGATATATTTTCAACTAAGAAGGGATCCAGGTAGACCCACGGAAGTCCCAAGCTATCAAAGATGCGCCATCATTTAAGACGGTATCAGAAGGGCGGAGTTTCCTCAGGATGGCCACATACTGTGGTTGTTTCATCTCGGACCTTGCCACCATTGCAGAATGCCTCAGGAGCCTCACTCGCTCAGACACCAAGTGGAAATGGGAACAGAAAGAAGAGTCGGATTTCCAGAAAGTTAAGAGTGCCCTTCTTGACCACTTCTGCCTAGTATACTTTGACCCCGCAAAACACACTGAGCTCATCGTGGATGCAAGCCCAGTGGGACTAGGGGCAGTGCTCGCCCAGGAGCAAGAACCTGGGAGGTGGGTAACCATAGAGTATGCCAGCAAGTCACTCTCCCCCACAGAGACATGTTACGCACAAATTGAGTGGGAAGCCTTGACTACCCAATGGGCGTGTCGGCATTTCCACCTGTACATATGTGGCCAGCCATTCAAGTTGTCACGGACCATCAGCCACTAATGCCCTTTTTCAAAGGATCAGCACCTCATCCACCTCCGAGGATTCAGCGCGGGGCCATTGGGCTACAACAATAAGAAATGGAGGTAGTGTATCGACGAGCTGCAAAGAATCCAGCTAACTTTCTCTCTCGGCACCCAGCCCTAAGAGGGCATCAGGAGGAGGTACAGGAAGCCAAGGAACTAGAGGCACACATCAACATGATCACCACGATTGCGTGCCCCGATTGCGTGACCCTGGCGAACATCACGGCTGCATCTGAAAGTGACCCAGTCATAGCTAAGGTGTGCAATGCTGTTCAAGGCGGCAACTGGCAGCATTTCCTACAGACCACTAATGAGTGGTCAAGACAAGAAAGGGAGCATCTCACCAAAATGTGGAGGGTTCGCAATGAACTCAGTCTGACCCAGGATGGAACCCTACTGAGAGGGTCACACATCGTGATCCCAGCAGCCCTACACAACCATGGGACACAACTGGCCCACTGGAGACACCAAGGAACCGAAAATATGAAAGCCAAAATGAGGGAGAAAATCTGGTTCCCCGGGCTAGATGCCCGGGTAGAAGAAACGATGAGAAGGTGCCCAGCATGTCAGCAGAGGACAGCTGGCGCCCATCCAGACAGAGGACCATGGGAAAGTTCAGTGGGAAAAAGTGAGCATCGACTTTGGGAGCTTCCCTGATGGCCGGGTTACTCTAGTCATTATGGGCAGCTACTCCAAATACCCAGTAGTGGAAGTCGTCGGCGCCAACATGTTTTCCCGAGTCTCCTCGGTGCTGGAGAAGACGTTTGCAATGTTCGGATGTCCGGAGGAGCTCAAAAGTTACAACGGGCACCCGATCCAAGGGGATGAATTCCGAGAGTTCATGCAAACCCATGGAGTCCAACACCGTTGGATCACCCCACAATGACGAATAAAATGTCAAAATAAAAAGTTTTTAAAAAAAATAGACAAGAAAAAAATGTCAAAAAAAAGATTGCCTTTTCGGTGCAACCTTGTATCATAGAAACACTTTCTAACCACAACAACTGATTCATACAGGAGCAAAAAGGAAAAATTGATAAGACAGTTTATTTAGTTGAGTTTGTTAAAAAAGCTTATCATTTCTTGTCATCAGACACAATTAAAAATATATTCACACATGAGGGGCGATAGGTGGCGCACGAGCGGAATGGCCGCAGTGTACTGAGGCTCCCGCCGACCGGTTGCCTAATCCTTAATTTATCCTGGTAATATTCCCATCAAACTGTGCAGGATCCACTGGTCCCGGCTGCTGTGGTGCCGGGGGTCATAGCGAGCTGCCACTGCGGTGTGCAGGACGGAACTTGGTCCAGCTGTAGGCCCCCTGAGATCTGGCGCGGTGCTGGACTGTGAATATAGGGGAGCCCTGTCCCGGCAGAGCGGAGTACGCAAGCACCGAGGTGGCACCTGAAAGCGCAGGCCGCACGAGAACCGAGAGAAGACGGGGCGGGACTCCTGGGCCGACGGCTGCTGGCGTAAGATTCCGGAACGGCCGACAGCCACTGATGACCTACATTTGAGCTCCGCTAGCCTATCTGAGGCGGACAAGTAAGGAGGAGGCGATTTCTGTCAGGGGGAGGCCTTGCAGACAAGATGGCGACGCGGGCCGTAAACGACCACTAACAGCGGCATTGGCGATATTGGTACTAGCTTAACGGAAGAGCCCACAGCTTGCACAAGAAGATAGCTGCCTGACAGCAGGAAACTAGCGATATTGAACTGTACACACTGCGGGACTCCTCTTCGGTAGTGCGGCGTACGCAGGCACCGGAGCTGCACTTCGGTGCTCGAGACGTGTGAGCGCCGGGAAGAAACGGATTGGGAGGCCTGAGTTGGCGGCTGCTGACGTGAAACACCTGAATCGCCGCTGACCACCGACGACCCATACACACGATCCGCTCACTCACCTGAGGCGGCCAAGTAAGGAGGTAACGATATTGCGGTTGGGGGAGGCCTCGCACACAAAATGGCGGTGCGGACCGCGACAGTACAGTAGCGGCGACATAGGGGATGTCTGCACCTGCTTAGCGGGAGAGCACCCCGGTATTATATAAACTCAGCTGCCTGACAGTAAAACAGTTGCAGGCTGCTCGATCCCTCACGGTGGAGGATAGTGGAATACAAAAAGGGAGAGCGGTGAAGGCTGAACAAGCAGTTTAGAAGTGACAGACGGGATTAGTGCTGCAGCGTTGGTCTGAGTGGCGGCCTACGGCGGCATCGCTCTTGGACCTCCACATACAGACTTCTGATATTAGAGGCGATCCCCGATAGACTCGACAACCTTGAATACAGAGGCACCTGTAAACGCAAGCTCACACGGGCTATCATCTCTGATAGTGGGATTATAAAATGGCGGCATGCGACGTGGAAGCCTGATTGAACACTGCAAATTGGCGAATATTGCATGCTGAAAAGTTGTTACCTGGGCCCATATCTATGCCAATGGAGTGGGCCATCAGAACGCTGTTGTGTTAACGATACGAGGTGGTGGATTGCAAATACTAATTAAGGACTAAATCACTACTATTCTCAAGGATTTCAATGCAACACGCCCTAGGACAGCACTAGATGCCTATATGCCGGAATAAAACCCCCTAGCCAACACAGATCCTACTCTTCCTACGTCCTGGTTGCCTTAACCAGATCCTGTACACATTGATCTCGCTGATACGCTGGGAAGAGGGACTTCTAAAATATCAGGCCTGTGGTGAGGGACGACTAACGTGGGCATAATGGACAGACAGGACGCTGGACAGCATCGCCTGACGTTTGAAGCCAAGAAGCCCGCCAAGAAAATGCCAGTTGATGAGGAGGAGCGAAATACAGAAATGGTGGGTCCTGCATCGTCCTGCACGGACACTGACCTGCACACCATCCTCACGAAAATGAGGCAGGGCTTTTGTCTATTGCTGACAAGGTGGACATGCTCAAGACACGTATGGACTTTATTGCACACAAATTGGATAAACACGAAGACCGACTGAAAGAAGCGGAAAAACGGATATCCGATTCAGAGGACATCACAGATCAGTTGAAGCAAGCAGTCACCCAAATGGATAAGCTAATGCGCATAATAGACGCTAAAAATGAGGACATCGAAGCGCGCAGCCGGCGCAATAATGTTCGTATACTAGGTATTTCGGAAAGCACCAACACAGGCCACCTAGAACAATATGTAGAAAAACTACTGAAGGCTGTGACTGAAGAAGGGGACCTGTCAGCGCAATTTATTGTCGAAAGGGCGCATCGCTCGCTGGGCCCGAGACCGCCACCGGGGACAGCCCGAGACCCATCATAGCACGATTGCTCAATTATCGCGACGAGATGTTGCTCTTCGAGTGGCGTGGGAAAAAAGGCAGCACACCTATGATGGAGTGTCATTCACTATATTCCCGGATTTCACTGCCCGGGTGCAAGAGGAGCGACCCAAATTCAATGCTGTAAAACAGAAGCTGCGCCAGGAACAGGTGGATTATGCGTTGCTTTTTCCAGCACGGCTACGCGTAACATATCAAACCTTCCACACTACGCCGCAGTCGGTGGATAAATTTCTAAAGACACTGAGAAAATGTAACACTGACCGGTCAACTACAGATGAGGCAGAGGAGGCGCTGCTCTCGGAACTGGAAAGAGGGAGACTGGCATGAAATACAAGACCCTCAGCATGTGGATCTAGGAATAGTTGTCTTCTGCACCGAGTGAAAGTCTGAAGAACATTCCTAGATCGTAAAGTATAATTGGTGTGTTGCACTTTTCCTTTTTTTTTTGTTCATAATGCTTACAACTCAAACCGGTATAGTCCGGTCTCTATGTAGGGAATATGACCAACGTAATTGTTCACACACCGGTCACCTCTGCTCAAATTGGGAGTTGCTAAAGACCTGGGGACTTGCTCTTTAGTAGCAGGGTCACCGTGCGCCATCCAGATGGATAACCCAATGGGTATAACCCACTTGTATCTTATTTTGTTCTGGTTGGGGAAGGGGAGGGCAGGGGAGGGCAGGGGATAAATGTTGGCATGTTTGGGGTGCTGCAGTGGGAGGGGGGCGGGACAGTTGTGTTAAATGTTCCTTTCTTACAGGGGGGGCGGGGACGATGCATTGTCCATCTCACGAGGGGTTGGCGTACTATCGAGGTACTCAATTAGAGATATGTCGGACTCACCACAAACAGTTACCAAGTCTAGATACATGGCAGCGATAGGAGATAACTCACGACTGAGAATAATATCCTGGAACATACGAGGACTCAATGATGCTCGAAAGGGGCGTAATGTTCTTTCATATCTAGAGCGCAACCAAGTGCAAATCGCCATGCTTCAGGAGACACACTTAGCTCCACAACCTCACACACAATTTGCTATCAAATGGGCTTCTACTAGGATATTCTCCTCATATTCCAATTATGCAAGGGAAGCTGCCATACTGATCAAACGAGCGGTACCTTTTATAACAATGGGTGAGACGATTGACCCTGCGGGTCACTATGTCATAGTGTGGGGCCGACTGGGGAAAGACACATTCACTCAAGTAAATTGCTACGCTGCCAATGTAGATACACCTTCATTTTTTACGACATTATGGGGCAAAATAGTTGATATAGGATCCTCACATGTTATATGGGGAGGAGATTTCAATGTGACACTTGTACCCACACAGGATAGGGCATATGGATTACAAGGCCCGAGCTAGGGAGGCATTACATGGTATAATGGAAGAAGGGGCATTGACAGATGGCTGGAGACACCTCAATCCTTACTGCATGGAGGGCACTCACTTCACTTCATATACCGGAACGTGGGCTCGTCTAGACTATTTTTTATTAATCAGGGGTTTAATGCCAGGGAAACGCAAGCTGTGCACTTGCCCAGAAGATACTCTGACCATAGCCCGGTTAAGATCCACCTGCAGGTACCGGGCTGGGGCGACCCACGACCGCACTGGCGGCTACAGCCTACAGCCTTGCTAGATGAAGTGTTTCGGACAGAATTAGGGGAGGAAATAGCTGTCTTTTTTCCACGAAATAGGGGCACGGTAGATAATGTCGAGACCATATGGGAGGCTTTCAAAGTAACGATCAGAGGGTACTGCATTTCGAAAAGCTTTGGGGTTCTACGGGATATACGCAGAACGATACGTACCTTGGAAAGAGAGCTTAAAGAACTAGAGACCCGAATGGTGCGCGGGGAGGCACCTCAGGCACATGCTGACTTTAGGGCTAAATTATCCGACTATGAGGCAGAGGCTGCTAGGGAGGCCAAATTATGTGGTTAATATTGGGTGGCCCGGAAGTATTGTGAAGGTGAAAGGCCCGGCAAGGCATTGGCAGTCCTCACTCGCAACCCACACTCCAACAATTTGTGTTGGAAATTAACACCTCGGAGCGAGAGACATGTCGGGAAACTACCGAAATTCTCAATGCTTTTGTTACGCATTACGCTGCACTTTATGCCACTAAAAGCCACTTCCAAACTTTTCATCAGAATATAAAAACAGATTAAAAAACCTTTCATTTTACATAATCTGTTGTTTAATAGTGAACACTATGCAGTTTCATACTTGGGTACTTAAAGAGAGTTACCTTTCATTATAGCCATTTCATGGTTCTATTTGCCCCTTTAGATTAGATGAAAATATCACTGACGGATGCAAGAGTGACCTTTAAAGTTTTATTGAACAAAGACCGCAGCAAATTAAAAGGTTTGTGCTATAGATGGGACATTCTTCATAGTACACATTGTATATATATTTGGAGAACTCAGTATTTATATTACGTCTCTTTTCCAACATTTAGATTTATCTGGAAAAATTGAGATTCCGAGCTGTCTCCGAATGAGGTAATTATTGGCTTACCCATGGTGTACAGTACGCCAGCTAATAATATAAAGCCGTGCTGGCGATATTTAAATGGTTTCCAACAATAGGATAATATAGATTGTTCACATATGCCAAGTATGAAACTGCATAGTGTTCACTATTAAACAACAGATTATGTAAAATGATAGGTTCTTTAATCTGTTTTTATATTCTGATGAAAAGTTTGGAATTTATGTATGTAAGGATGATGTGTAAAGTGTATAATGTGGAGCATTTAGGATCTGTTTTTTGAAATATTGTCGATGGCTGTATTTAATGTAAAATGTTGTAGCTATGCTTATCTAAGACACTTTTTCTTGCATTGCAGATGTTTTAAATTTAATGTGGGATTCAATCATTATATCCTGAAGAAGGTGTTGGCTCCTAAAAATTGTGCCCACCGAAACGCGTCGATGCCCTTGTTGAGTTGAAGTACTTTAAGTTCTGGTGACAACAACTCTGGTTGAAAAACTAGTTGGATATCAGAGTGTGATTATAAGTGTTGCTACTGTACTTACCCCATGCTAATAGGATCCATCTATTCCTTTGGCTCCGTTTCCCACTTGTATATTGTTATGAGTTTTTATTGTGTATAATGTGTGAATATATTTTTAATTGTAACTGATGACAAGAAATGATAAGCTTTTTTAACAAACAACTAAATAAACTGTCTTGTTTTAATAAATTTTTCCTTTTTGCTCCTGTATGAATGAGTTGTTGTGGTTAGAAAGTGTTTCTATGATATAAGGTTGCACCCAAAAGGGAATCTTTTTTTGACATTTGTCTTCAGGCACCCTACCCTTTTGGGCGTTGGGGTCCCTCTCTTTTGTTAGAGATCACCCCACAATGGCCATAGCCAATGGAGAGATCGAAAGGTTCATGTGGACCCTTACCAAGATTCTGTGCATCATGGTGGCCAAAAGCACAGATCCTGAATGCCAACTCCAGCTGTTCCTCAGGGAGCACCGAAGCACGCCACACAGCACCATCCTCCAGGCGCCCTTGGCACTAATGCCCAACGACCCATGGCGAGATGCTATCCCTGTGTGCCCAGGGTGGGTCCCACCATGCTACAATGAGGAGGAGGCTTTAACTCGGCGAGAAAAATAGAACCTGGCTGCCAGTCACCGGAGAAGAGCTAGACCCCATGATCTACAGCCATGGGTTCCGGTGATAATCAAAGACTGAAGGCCAGGAGCTAGGTTCTGGACTCCCTACGAACCAGGCAACTGGAAGTTTAAGGAAGTCTAAGGGACAATGGTCATCGCAGAAAAGTAAGGTGAGACGGTGACCGGAAACCTCTCCTGGTTCAAACGTGTGGAGACAAGACCCCTAACCACAAGTGAGAGGAAGCAGCCAACAGAAGGAGAGGACGGGCAGGAGAACAATGGGAGAGCTCATGTGGACACTCCGTTGGGTGGACACCCTACAACACTGGAGGATAACGACCATGGACGCACCATGTCGCCTACGAGACCAGGCACCCTGCCAAGCCCCCGAAATCAATACCCGAGGTACTGCCTACGGAGGAGCCCTCCCGGAAGTTCCCGTCTCAAAGACTTTGTGTGCCAGGTAATGGACGCCCAAAAAGCGCCTGAAGAAAAGGAGAAAAGAAAAAGAGACTGAGTTGAGATGGGATGTAGCAAGTCAGCGGTCTTGCTGTTTGAACCGGCGTGAGCCGGATATGTCGCAACCACGCCAGGCGTGGCCCAATCGGATAAATAATAAGGGAGCTGCCCCTCGGGGACCCTTGCCCAACTGCACCTCTCAGTGTTGTGTGTCATAATTGTTTCACTCCCCATAAGCTGCAGTACATGAGGCAAACCAGCAGTACAACCATGATCCCGGTAAATAGATTCAGGCAAATTTCAAAACGTACATAGATCTGACAGAGGACAAAGCATGTTAGGGCATTGCAGATCCATAGATTCAAATTTATGTTAACGTATGCAATAAACTTGGGACATGTGTCATCTGGAAATTGGTTGCAGCATAATTTAAAGCCACATTTGCCTTAATAAACACCTTGAAGCCTCCACAGCTATACTATTATTCTAAGCGAACAACCCTTGCTAACGGTTTAACGAGATGACGTCATAACGCGAACCCTGTGGTATTTTTAAAACAAAAACACATTTTTGTCTTACCTCGTTAGAAGAGACTATCCATAAAGTAATAATGCAGCACTTACCATAAACGTTTCCGGTTAAATCATTCATAAAGTTTTCTACTTGGCTTTTGGGGAAAAGCGTTGTTCCAACATGATCAAGGTAAGTTATATCTAAAGGAGAGGACAAAGGACAACATTTAGATTAACTGTCAGCCTCCGTTAGAGATTCAAGTGCAATCATTGGGTACACCTTTCATTAAGCTGATTGTTCATTCTTGGCTTTGCAATAAAATGTTCACATTTGCCATTGTATGGTTGAAATAGTATATTGACGTTGGACGCATGCCTTTCTTTAAAAAAAGCGAATAGCATCTGTTTCTCGCTCAGTGCAGCATTCATACTTCTTTGTGTGACAGTCTGTTATGATAATTCAGAAGTGCACATGGACAAAGGCTTAAGCAGCAAGCATTCAGTCTTTTTGTGAAACCTTGGTCCAGATTAAAATATTTGTACTGTAGAATAAAATGTTCCACATCGTCTACACTTTATTTTCTTTTTGCCTATTGGGAAACTGATCAAGCATATTTTACTCCAGTTCATGTTACAGCAAACATTTTATCACCAGGGCGAAATTTAAAAATGGATTGAGAAACTATTAAAACAACTATTATCAAAGCCACCTGCTCTGCCTTTAAACTGCTAATCAGCAACACGAGTTGTTACTAGAAGCCTCAGTTGAGTTCTCAGAATAAGGGTGCAATCCTAAAAGCAGTGGAGTAAAACAAACGTATCCCCCTCCAAGTGGTTAATTTGTAAAAAAAAAAAACAATTAAAAAAGTAACAGTGCCCTGGTCAGGAGGCCACTGCAACTTTCAGCACCCATTGCCACTGCCAGTGCTACCATTGACACTACCAACACCACTACTGACCATCACACTCCTTCCTACAAGTGTGCCAATTCACACTATTTCAGGTGCCCATCATTACAATGATGGCTTAGACAGCAGGTATAAGTCGTTTTAAAAGTATATTTCATTAACAAACAACTGCTGATGTGTTCATCTCCAAATCAGATAAACAGTGCCACAATGTGGCACTCAGGGGCAGTGACGGCCAGGCGGAGCTGCGTGGAGGGGAAGAGCGGTTCCCAGGCCAAGTCCAATTTCTACATTCTATTGTGCATACCTCTTTATGCCAAGTCAGTCAACACTCAGCATCCAGAAGTCTCTAGCTTCATTTCGAACCATTACCTAGCTTTATTCCAAAGCTTACACCATCATTCCTCGAAAACCTACAGACTTCAAAGGCAAAATACAAAGTCTCATCTTCATGATCTGGACTTCATCAAATGCTCCTCCCTCATTCCAAATGACTGGTTGGTTCACTTTTCTTTTACATTACATCATATTTTGCCTGTACCTCAAACTTGTCCAACAAGACCCTTGTCACTAAACGTTTGTTTTACAAAGTAAGAAAAATGTCATCTCCCATACTCCTGGACCTCACTACTGAACTGAAGCTGGCTGTCATAAATGATGCTAAAAAAAACAATAATTATACCATTCATATAGTACTCAAGTCAATTGCCCCTCGCCAACTAAAAATATTCTTGCAAAACACCCAATTACTTGTTGCTTTTGTGAATCCTTACAAAGTAAAAGACGTCTGGGGCAGATGTACTACGATGCCAGGTGGGGGACAAAGAGGGTTCGCCACTTTCTGGAAGTAGCTGAACTCATGTGTTCTAGACAGCTAAGAGTAGAGGCATGGTATGTGGACAAGGTTCACTACATATCTTGTGGAAAAGTAGATTTTGCCATGTTCTGTGTCCCTACGTGTCCTCCATCTTATGTTATGTGTGCATGATTAATATGCATATGTATTCCCCATGTCCGATTAAAGACGCAATTATAGTTGTGTCCACCTCTAGTATGCCAGTTCCCAGTCCTCGTGAATACTACGAATATCAGGCCTATGTAAAGTCACGTTGCCACGTTTCTCAGTGTGCACGTTATTTCATTGTAAAGTCCCCGTTTCTAGGCCTCAAAAGGGCCCGGACACCAGATTCAGCTTCTGTCTCCTGAGCCCTCGCTGAGGAGCGATATAGCCCCCACCTGTGTTCCTGACCCTTCACTTACTTCCTGCCTCACAGTGCCCGGTTCAGCCTGGCTCTGCCTCTGAGTCTGCCAAGAGTATGTTATGGTTCTAGTTATCAGTCCAGTCCTCCTTCTCTGCATTCCTAAACTACTGAATCGCATCAATAGTTTCCGTCATTGTCTAGCCTTTACGTCTCCATGTAAGAGAAATACTGTATTTATGGTCATTTAATATTCTTCATCACGCACTACATGTAGAATAATGCATGCTCCAGTCTTAGAGTCTGTTAGCCTTTACCCCGATAACTTTTGGATTCTATCAACATGTTCTCTAAACATCAGATACTAGATACTGTTTAGGTACATGTCGCCCTGACTCTCCAGACTTCAGTCTCTGCTCCTAGCGTAGAGTTCATAGCCCCCAGCTTCTCCTAGTAATACGTCATTGCCAGTTTACGCGCACCATTAGGTTAGAGGTCCCGGCTCCTTAGGTAGCCCCCTCCATGTTTCCGCCCCATTTATGACATATTCTGCTACGTTTACATCACATGTCTATGTATACGCCTCTGTTACACCTACTTTCACCCTTATCTTTCGCGACTGCTATTGACCACACCCACTGCTCCGCCTATTGTAATTCACTGTAATGCAACTGTTTTAGTATATATATGTTGTGTATTGTTATTAAAAGTTAGCGCGCTCATCCCAGATCCAGCCCCGGCAGCTGCCGGGCCCTGTCCTCCTATTCCTGTGCAGGTTGTCCTGTTCCTGTCCTTTATGCTGTATTAAACCTGCAAAACTCCTACTACCTCGAATCTTGACTCTTATTTATTGAGCTATCTGTTATTGCTATGTCCAGTAAAACCTAGATCCGGTATTATTTATTTATATACCACATAATGGCGCCCGAATAGGGACTTGCCCTTTCCCCACGCGCCGGTGAAGCCACGGGTGCCCCCTGACCCTCTGCAGCCGTGACGGAACCATACCGTGCACGTGCAGATATTTCTGCTTCAAGTATCCCTCAGGCCCACGGAGGAGACGGAGGTGGCGGTCCAGCATCCAGACGAGGCGGTGGAGGAACGCGGCGAGTCCCGACCAGAGCCCAAGCCGAGAGTCCAAGGTCCGAGGTATCCGGAGGCCCACCCGTAACAGAAGTCCGAAGTTCGTCCGTCCGGCGTCGAAGCAGTCCAGTCCAGTCCGAGGCCTTCCGTTCTTGCTGCCCGGTGAGTACCGTTGCTGGGGTAGTATCTAGACAGGGTCAATCTAATTGACTCTGGTCCGTGGGGTTTGGTGGTACACGGATCCCAAAAACGAAGTGTCCACTTCGGTGGATGCGGGTCCTGACGTGTCTCTTTATGAGACCGGTGAGTTTCGTACTGTTTCAGCAGTGCATCTAGTTTCTGTTCTAGTCAGTTCTGTTCTCGAGAAAATTCATGTATTCTGTTTTCAGTATTCCAGGTAGTATTCTGTTCGAACTGTTATTATAAATGTTCTTCATGTATTTTAATGTCGTGGTATGAATGTGGAGTAATTATCGTGTTCATTGTGTATTGTAATTACGTATTGTGTCTAAGTTACAGTTCAGTCATGCCGTTATTTTCTAAACTACGTCAGCTAAAAACCAGAAAAGGTCTGCTAGAAGCAGCAGTTCCTGTCCCGCCTAGGGACAGTCCAGGTCATTTTATGTATCAGAAGCATGGCATAAGCGCCATATTGTATCTAGATTTATGGGTAGAGTATACCAAACAGTTAGAGGAAAAGTATAGATGGCCCGTATCAGGTACGTGGGATGCCGAGTGCATCATGCGAGTAGAAGAGGCATTATGGAAAAAGAAAGCCAGACAGTCACAGAAAGATGCCATCGAGTTATGGCGCAAGGAATCTCATAAAAGAACCGAAAAAGAAATCAGAAAGTCAGAATTAAGTAGAGAATCCTTAGAACGAGCCCAAGAAAGGGAATTAATCGAGATAGGTGAACGAGTTAAAACCGAACAATCAGACAGACAGAGGAATGCCCTTATTAAGGGTATGTACCCTCTTCTTGCCGAGGGCTTGCCAAAAGCGACCCCGGAGGCATCCAGTAATTTTCCGCCACCACTAGTTCCGACCAAGCTACGTCATAAACCGACCGCAGCTGATATTTTCATCTCGTCCTACTTGGACGACACCGTCCCGGAATATGCAAATCCTGTTCTGCCAGTCCCTGTGAATCAGGCAATTCCTGCTCCTCCAGACACCGGAGTACCTGTTACGGTACCCCCGGTCCAGCCTACGTTTCAATTTCCCGCCGCGCCAGTACGAAGAGTATCAGTCGACGATTCCAGTTTAGGGGCCGCAGGAGGAGGTCCTCCTGGTACCCTGCCGCCACACCAACGTAGAACGTTGGCCGAGTTACATGAATGTGCGTTACAGCGTACGCCCAGATATCAGTCCGTTGCAGATATCCGACGAGCTCTCACTGAATGCCGCTATGATCCAGTTACAGGTGATGATAGTACGGTTATATATTCCGTACGTGTCAGACGGGTGACCGGGTATTTGGACACCCTACCGGATATGAAAGGAGATCTAGACAGAATATATCGTTTCATCCGTACAGGAGATGATCCAGAAAGTATTAGCGAAGCCATGTCTCAACGGAAAGCTGAGATCCAGCTCATGATATTAAAGTTTCTGATTAATTGTTTAATAAGAACAAGATTACCCGACTAAAGATCCGGCCGAAATGAGAATCCTGACAAGGTGGAGTGATAATATAGCCGAGGGTAAGCACAAGACTATCAGTAGTATAGAGAGTATGTACAAGAAAATTCGTAAAGAAATACTAAAGTTACACGACCAACGTAAAGCAGCACAAGTAAGCGAGAAGGAAAATGACTCTACGGAAGAGGTAGAGGACGAGAATCCCGCCAGAATAGCGTATGTAGGAAAATCTAGGTTTCCAGACCGTCATTCTCGCCTAGAACACAAGTCAGTTTTTCATCATCCAGCACTAGAACTAGAACAAGGTTCTCTAGAACAAGTATTTCAAGCTACCGATCATATTCTGAAATCACGAATCGGTTATAACGAGTTAAGTACTATGCATGAACAAGAACTAGCCCGATCAGCAGTCCGATGGGCTACTGATTCTACCACTTTTCCAGACGAAATAGGGGCACAAATGTTTCTGAAATTGCCCCCAGCCGAGCAACGACTGGTGGGTATGTATATGATCCAGCACCTCATTACTCTGTATGAGGGTCAACATTCTGATCCAGGTCCGTTACACGATGTCCTGAACGAGTTACTCCAGTATAAATGGAAAGGTTTAGGTACCGATTTAATTAGTGTCATTCTAGAACAGCGTCACAAATATAGTATGTTTTTGAACCCGCATTTTGTTCATGTCTCACCCCCAGAGAGTAAACCCTTTTACATAGACAGACAGAATCCGTTACGAGAAGTACACCCAGTTAGGACAACAACTGGTGAAATGCAACGAGTGTTTGTTTACACCCCAATTACAAAGATGGAACTCTTAGAGATGAAAAAATTAATTCCCTGTCATGATAAAGATCCAGCAGGGTTCCACCGAGAATTAAAAGACATGCTCCGTATGGGAGAATACACGTATCCAGACATAATTAAAATGCTAAAAGTCCTATTGCCCGCAGGGGTATATGAGAAACTCAAGGAAAAAGAATGGGAGGTGGGAGAGAAAAAGATCGATTGGGCAGTTCTAGAAGCTGAAGATAAGGCACGAGTACCAGGTACCGGTCTTGGAGATAAATGTAAAGAATTACCTGAACTGTTAATACAAGTTTTGCCCAGATTATTAGTAACTAAAAAGGAAGACTGGGATGCAATCTCAGCCTGTAAACAGAAACAAGACGAAGACACTAGTGATTTTTATTCTAGATTTGAGAAATGTTTTACTATAAACAGTGGCCTCAAGACAAGTAGCGAGTCATACCCTCATCTTTTTGTTACTAAATTAGTCGAGAATTCAAGTCCACAAGTTAAGAATCGAGTTTTGAAAGTCGAAAGTACCTGGCAAGCAAGTACTCCGTCCCAGATGTTGCAGATGCTTCAGTACCACCAGAATAGAATCAGAGAAGAGCAAGAACATGAGAGAAAACGTATGAAAGACACGAAAATGAAAGTACTAGTTGCACAATCTGTTCCACAAGACAGTCAGAAGAGGGGTCCGAATCAAGCCAGTCATCCTGCAGCTCCCGTTAAAGGGAACTGCAATTATTGTAAACAGCCAGGTCATTTTATAAACGAGTGTGCAGTTCTGAAACACAACATAGCTACTGGTAAGACTAAAGAAAGACCACGTCCGCCTAGACAAGAACAAGTTTCACAGACTTCTCAGCCACAGAATGCACAACAGACAGTTCCAGCACCGCAGCCTATTGCTGCAACACAGCATGTTACACAGCAGATGTACCAGTATGCTCAGACAGAGTATCCAGAGTATCAACCGTATTCATGAAACAGCCTAGAGAGGGAGGTAGGCTTGCCTCTCATCGAGATTCCTGTAGATCAAGAAGGTCCCTATGTTCATAGTCAAGTACTAGGGAAAGACAGAAAGTTTCTGATTGATACAGGGGCAAGTAGGACCACCATCAGTCACGCCGAAGTTCCAGGGGCTCCGCTCTCAGGCTCTAGAAATGTTTCCCTTGGATTTTCAGGAAAGCCTATTGTAAACGAGATATCAAAGCCAGTCACTCTAGAAGTAGGTCCATTGTCCCGCACTACTGATCTATTACTTACGAAGTCATGTCCAGAAAATTTATTAGGCATTAAGACACTGAAAGAGTTAGGTGCAGTCATTTGCTGTTCCCCAGAGGGAATACGATTGTTCCTACGTGACTTCAAGGGTCACTATGTATTACGAGATTTTGATCCGAGATTGTCTAATGTCCCGCAGCATCTATGGGCGCAAGGTCCAACTGATGTTGGTTATATGCAAATCACACCCCATCGTGTGACTCTCAAGCCAGGTGTAGTGTTACCACGAATCAGACAGTACAGATTGCCACCTGAGGCTGTAGCAGCCTTATCCAAAATTATTGACGAGCTCACAGCTCAAGGAGTAGTTGTAGAAACTGACTCCAATGTATGTAATTCTCCGATCATTCCCGTCATGAAACGTACTGATCCAAATGCACCTCCAGTATATCGATTAGTGATTGACCTTCGAGAACTCAATAAATGTATTATTCCCCAGTACCCAGTTGTCCCAGATATCTCTTCCCTATTGACAGCCATTGATTCCGAAGCCTCATTTTTTACAGTCATAGACCTCAAGAACGCGTTTTTCAGTGTCCCCATTCATCCAGACAGCCAGTTTCTTTTCGGATTTTGTTTAAATGGAAGGAGCTATATGTTCACACGCGCTCCTCAAGGTTTCACAGAAAGTCCTAGTATTTACAGTCAAGCACTTAAGAGACAACTAGACAATATTCACATGCCAACTGACACTGCCCTGCTCCAGTATGTCGATGATCTACTGATCACAGCCCTTTCTGAACGTGCTTGCGAGCGAGCATCACTCACAGTTCTGTATTTCCTTGCCGAGATGGGGCACAAGGTGTCCCCTTCGAAGCTTCAATTCTGTGTACAGCAAGTGATCTACTTAGGCCACTTACTGTCCAAGTGGGGTAGGCAGTTGACACCAGACCGTATCCAGTTAATAGCGAGTCTTCCTCAGCCCAAGACTCAGAAGGAGGTACGTGCTTTTATCGGCCTTACTTCTTATTGTAGACAATGGATTCCTCAGTATGCATTTCTAGCCAAACCACTGATACAGTTAACGACACAGGAGGCAGCCGTATCGACTGTCCTCCCTTGGACATCTGAACATACACTTAGTTTTAATGAGTTAAAGAAAGCTTTATGCCAAGCTCCAGTTCTAGCTACACCGAACTACAGTAAGCCTTTTACACTTTTCGTCACAGAACGCGAAGGTACAGCATTATCTGTTCTCACACAAGATCAAGCAGGACAATACAAGCCTTGTGCTTATTTTTCGAGCACATTAGATCCTGTAGCCCAGGCTTTGCCTGCGTGCCTCAAGTCAGTTGCAGCCACAGCACTAGCTATCAGACAAAGTGATTCCATAGTGTTAGGACATTCCTTGACAGTACAAGTTCCACACTCCGTGGAAGTTCTTTTAAACCGAACCCAGACTCAGCACTTGACAATTGCACGTTTAACAGGTTATGAATTAACACTGTTCCAGCCACATATAGAAATCAGACGCTGCAACGTTTTAAATCCTGCTACACTGTTACCATCAGTTATTTCAAATCCTGCCACACACGACTGTGTGGAAGTAGTTAATATCATGACTAAGCCAAGACAAGATCTGACAGATATTCCATTACCAGATCCCGACCTGACACTTTATGTGGATGGTTCATGTATGAGAACAAGTACAGGGGAACTAGTAGCCGCGTATGCAGTGACTACTGACACTGAAGTTATAGAGACACACCGTATTGACACCCTGTCTGCTCAAGCAGCGGAGCTAGTAGCTCTGACTCAAGCCTGCATACACGCTAAGAACCTGAAAGTTAATGTTTACACAGATTCACGTTACGCATTTGGAGTCGTACACGACTTCGGAGTGCTCTGGCAGGAGAGAGGTTTCATGACTTCTCATGGAACCAAGATTCAGCATGGTCTCCTTATTCAGGCTCTGTTAGATGCCATACACTTACCGACATCCATTGCTATCATGAAATGCAAAGCACATACGAAAGTTACTGACACTATTTCCCAAGGTAATGATCTAGCAGATCGCACAGCCAAGCTTACAGCACAGACTCCAGACATTTCAGTTAACCCGACACAGACACATACTCCAGATCAGACTACATGTATGACAGTTAAGGACCCTACTCAAGATGTCATAGATATCCAGTTACATGCTACTCCTGATGAAATCAAGAAATGGTCCGAACAAGGAGGGGTCCAGACAGATCAGGGATGGGTAACGAAGGGTAGAGCCACATGGTTTCTCCCCGACTCTATGGTTCAAGTCATTATCAATACCGCACATAGTCCAGCACATTTAGGAGAAAAAGCCATGTTAGACAGTATCCAGAACATTTGGTTCAACAAGCATTTACGAGCTGCAGCCAAGCAGAAAGTCCGTACCTGTATGATATGTTGCCAGTTTAATCCAGGTAAAAGTGTCCCGGTGGAACAAGGTGGTTTCCAACCCCCTGACCACCCTTTTGAAGTCCTCCAGATGGATTACATTCAGATGGAGCGATGTCGAGGTTTCAAGTATGTCCTTGTAGTTGTATGCGCTTTGTCCCGGTGGACGGAGGCATATCCAGTCCCAGATTACACAGCCGCGACCACTGCCAAGCAGTTGGTTCGTGAGTTCTTCCCCCGTTATGGACTCCCTAGAGTCGTATATTCTGATAACGGCCAGCCATTCTCATCTGAGTTGATGAAACACGTTTCCCTGTTGTTAGGGTACCAGTGGAAGTTCCATTGTGTACGCCATCCAGAAGCAGCCGGTCTCGTAGAGAGACATAATCAGACTCTGAAGATCCGAATTGCAAAAGTATGTCAAGAGAAAGGTGTACACTGGATAGTAGCCCTGCCAGTTGCCTTGTTCTATATGCGCATGGTCGCACATTCCAGATCAGGTCTGTCCCCGTACGAGGTCGTATTCAACCGCCCCCCTAACATGTGGGGTACACCTAGACCCCGAAGTATTACCGATGTTTCAAGTAATATGCTGACAGATTACCTAGCTTCCTTGATGTCTGCCCTACACTCTTGTCGTTCACAGGTTGCCGCCGCATTTCCAGACAATACCGAGGTGGCACCGCATGAAATCGTCCCTGGATGCATGGTTCTGGTCAGGAACTTTGATCGTTCAAGTCCGCTGGAGCCTCGCTGGAAAGAACCCAGACAGGTCCTCCTAACCACCCGTACAGCCGTGAAGTTGGAGGGGAGAAAAGGCTGGGTGCATCTATCGCATATAAAGAAGTTTTATGGACTGAAACCTGTTTCAAAGAACATTTCCGAGGAGTCTAAAAATTGCCAAAGTACTATTCTTAAGGACTGTCCCGCAAAAGACAATGTTACTGAACCCTCCCTGTTAGAGAACACTCCGCAACAGGAGTATAAGCAAAAACTAAGGTCTAGTAAAATAAGTCAGCCAGTCTGATTGTCTAAGTCCTCCCCTAGGTGATAACGGTTAGACCGGTTTCTGACATGTATAAAATAGACCCCCATAGTGAGAGAGTTAGTCAAAACTCAATCCGATGTATCGTTTTTCTAAGTTTCATATTGGTTTTCAGCCTTATGTTTACCTGCACCAGTTATGCATTTTATTTGTATTTTCCAGTTCCTCATGTAAATAAGTCATCTAATGTTACAGTAGAGCACACGTTTAGTGATCTGCCTCCTCATGAACTCTCTTATCGTCTCGCTATGCGTAATAATTCCTTTATCCGCATGTTACATTATTCACACCAGACCAGCAATGCCACTAATTGTTGGGTGTGTGGTCGACTCCCCCCTTTCCAGACACCGAAGGGAGTTCTGCCACTCTTTCCTTATCCATTTTCACATAATGGTTCGTGTGGAGCATGGTCCACGTTAACGTCATCCTCAACAGATATGTCTTTTCTTAACAGTACATGTTTTCCAGACAAGCAAGGTCTTCCCCACAGAACAGGGTTAGATCTAGAAAATGAAGTTTATAATCTAGGTAATTATTCTTCGAATTTCATGGTCCTGAATGTTCAGTCTGATTCTACTCCAGACTTACCTGCTATTTCAGTACTACCAGTCAAAGGCGAATTATGTGTCAGAAATTATGGTTCCGTACATGTAGGACATAGTGATTGTACTACTATTGTCAAGTATAGTGACAGTGGGAAATCTATTTTCAAAGCTTCACGTCACTCTTATTTTGTTTGTGGTCAGACCGCATATGTTCGTCTGCCCCTCGATTGGGAGGGTACCTGTTACATTGCCTTCCTACTGCCACCTGTTTTCCTAGCCCCATCTGATTATCATAGAAACACACATCTAGTACACTTTAGACATAAAAGGGAGATCGAGTCCCCGATTGTCGATTATACTGAAACTGCTCTAGAACAGTATACAGATTTCAATAGAGGTTTCTTCTTCTTTATAGGACCTATCCAGAATAGTAAGTTAATCCGTAGGTTAACCAGAACCCTTGAAGCAGTAGTGAATGAGACTGCCTCTGCCCTAGGTAACTTAACCGAAGAGCAATCTGCTATGAGATTTGTCGTGCTCCAGAATCGTCTCGTCCTTGACGTCATACTGGCCGATAGGGGCGGGGCCTGTAGAGTCATCGGATCTAGTTGCTGCATTTTCATTCCTAATAACGCGCCGTCTGTTTATTCAGCTATAACCGGACTCCATAAAATTGCCCATATGTTACACCAAGATCCAGGCACCTGGACATGGTCCGGTTGGTTCTGGAATATAATTTCCGCCTGGGGATGGAAAGTATTGTCCTTTCTAGGTATTGCAGTAGCGATCATATTCAGTTGCTGCCTCTGTATACAATGTGGCCCTGCGATTTGTGGCATTTGTGCTACCTCTTGTATTCCTAGTCCCAAGTCCCGTTCTACATCCCGTTCCAAGACAATGCGAGACGAGCAAATGATACTGTATGAGATGATAGATGGTATCATGAATATTGATGTTTCCTGATGGAAACGTAGTGACAAGGAGGGAATGTGGAAAAGTAAATTTTGCCATGTTCTGTGTCCCTACGTGTCCTCCATCTTATGTTATGTGTGCATGATTAATATGCATATGTATTCCCCATGTCCGATTAAAGACGCAATTATAGTTGTGTCCGCCTCTAGTATGCCAGTTCCCAGTCCTCGTGAATACTACGAATATCAGGCCTATGTAAAGTCACGTTGCCACGTTTCTCAGTGTGCACGTTATTTCATTGTAAAGTCCCCGTTTCTAGGCCTCAAAAGGGCCCGGACACCAGATTCAGCTTCTGTCTCCTGAGCCCTCGCTGAGGAGCGATATAGCCCCCACCTGTGTTCCTGACCCTTCACTTACTTCCTGCCTCACAGTGCCCGGTTCAGCCTGGCTCTGCCTCTGAGTCTGCCAAGAGTATGTTATGGTTCTAGTTATCAGTCCAGTCCTCCTTCTCTGCATTCCTAAACCACTGAATCGCATCAATAGTTTCCGTCATTGTCTAGCCTTTACGTCTCCATGTAAGAGAAATACTGTATTTATGGTCATTTAATATTCTTCATCACGCACTACATGTAGAATAATGCATGCTCCAGTCTTAGAGTCTGTTAGCCTTTACCCCGATAACTTTTGGATTCTATCAACATGTTCTCTAAACATCAGATACTAGATACTGTTTAGGTACATGTCGCCCTGACTCTCCAGACTTCAGTCTCTGCTCCTAGCGTAGAGTTCATAGCCCCCAGCTTCTCCTAGTAATACGTCATTGCCAGTTTACGCGCACCATTAGGTTAGAGGTCCCGGCTCCTTAGGTAGCCCCCTCCATGTTTCCGCCCCATTTATGACATATTCTGCTACGTTTACATCACATGTCTATGTATACGCCTCTGTTACACCTACTTTCACCCTTATCTTTCGCGACTGCTATTGACCACACCCACTGCTCCGCCTATTGTAATTCACTGTAATGCAACTGTTTTAGTATATATATGTTGTGTATTGTTATTAAAAGTTAGCGCGCTCATCCCAGATCCAGCCCCGGCAGCTGCCGGGCCCTGTCCTCCTATTCCTGTGCAGGTTGTCCTGTTCCTGTCCTTTATGCTGTATTAAACCTGCAAAACTCCTACTACCTCGAATCTTGACTCTTATTTATTGAGCTATCTGTTATTGCTATGTCCAGTAAAACCTAGATCCGGTATTATTTATTTATATACCACAATCTGTAGAGAACACGTTCATAATGATCATCATTTTTATTAAATTTATAGGCTGGAGTCTTGTTCGCTCACTGTTTAATTTATAGAATTTTTTTTTTTATCTTGGAACAGGTAGAGCGGTGTAGGTGCCAAGAGCACAGCTGATAATGTCAGCTGTCAGTCCATAGTCTATAAGGTTTGGATTGCTTCACTGGCAGGATGCAGAGAGTCATGTGGTAAGCTTATGTTTGTCAGGCACAGTGCCTTGGCATATTTGGATTCATGGTTCAGAAAGTGCTTCTTGTCCGCTAGCATACCATTGCACTCAGAAATACTGTCGTTAATGTGTGCAACCACATCCACGCATCTTTTATCCGCACCCAAGCTCCTCTCCATTTGCCTGTAGTCATTTGTCCTATAAGCATTCTATTCACACTTATCTTCCTATGCAATGATCTATTTATCCTTCCATGTACATACATTCATGCACCACTTCACACACATGACCAACACCTATGCATTAAGTGTCCCATGCGAAAGTGTCCATCATCAATCCTCATCATATACCACATCCTTCTCCTTACAACCAGGCATTAATCCATCAACCTAAAACTAAACATTCATCCACCCACCCACATTTCTATTCATCCATTTTTCAATCTATGCAACTGCGCCCATTCATCTAAACAACCAAAAAACCCTTTATGCATTCCAAATCACCCAAACGTTTATTGGCCTTTACAAACAAAGGCACAGCCATCAAACCACACATTGATTTATGCACCCACCAGTTTGCATGATGTGCTTGTATGGATCTTATTTGTGGTCGCATATTTTCATTTCACATAACATACAGTAATTACAACTAAGAACCCAAACCAATTCAATTTTCCAATGCTTTGTATATGGATCTAGTAACCGAAGAAAAGACACAGTACTGAGTGCGTTATTGGACGAGAACATTATTCTTTCTCAGACTGGGCACAATGCAGTCCCTGCTGTCCTAAGGAACGATGGTGTTATGAATCATTTGCCCAAGGCAGGCTGTTCTCCAAGGCCCATAGAAGTAAAGCTGCAGAATTTCTAGTCAGAAAAGTCAAAGGTTTTACAATTATCACTTGGAGAAAAGAAAACTGTTCCACGGCTGGGCAGTGCCTAATTGCAGCAAGCCCTGTCGAGTCACTCAGCAGTCAGTCTGCTGCCACGGGGCAAGTTTCATTTCCAACTGTAAGTGAATCTACTGAGTTAGTCAATTTCACTGATCCTGCCCTTGACAGATTAACAAATGTTAATTTGCACTCAACGGATGGTACCAGAGGCATCCTGTTTAATCAATTCAAGGATGTCCGAAAGTGCCCTGCAATTAGTACAGACGATCCCAGCATTGCGCGCGTTCTTCCGGACAGCAATAATTTGCAAAATGAGATTAAATGAAATATATAAAATGCATACACAAGTGTTCAATTAACTGAAGTGCCTCGTTGGAAATGTTAATACTATAAAAGTGTATATATCATAAATAGGCTACTTCTTGTGTTAACATACATTTCGAATAACTAAAGCCTGCCCTCACCCAGCCAAGAGGGCATGCTTCAAAGCCAAGATCACTTAAAGTAACCCCCTATCTTCACAACCTATCTTAATACAAAGGCTGGCGGTACATATTAATATGGTATCAATGCAGAACAAGTCTTGATATGTAGAACTGAAAAATGGGATGGAGCACCCCTTGCGCATACATAACAAAGGAGGTGCATTACCCTTATAAGGTCAGGGAACTCCATATGGCAGAGGGTATTTTAGGCCTTATATTACATGGTCACAAACACTTTACCGTCTATAACCAAGCACGCCGTGTCACAGCAAGCCAGAGCTAGAAGGGCAGCAGTAACTGATTTTGCTTGGAAAAATTGAGTTTTTCACACTCCATCAATTTTGTTTTCATTAAATTAAGTATCAGTCAAAAATGTGAAATGTGTATTTTTCTTCACCTCTCCCCCAATTCGAATCATCTGACTGGTTCATGTCTTGATATCCTGCATGTCTTATCGTCTTTGCACTAAGCCCTTATATCTAGGGTCGGTGCTAGGCATGGGCAGTGTGGGCAGCTGCCCAGGGTCCCGCGTCTGCTCGGCAGCAGTGGTGCCTCGCACCTTTAAAGACTTCAGAGTCTCGAGGCCCTGTGTGCCCCCCTAAGAGTTTAAATGTTTTTTTTTTATCAATTGCCCCTTCTGGTCCCTCTCTCTGGGCCTAATCGCTGCATCTGCATGATGATGGCAGAGATAAGACAGGTACTTAAAGTGCCCTTATGTGTGCGGCGCCCTGCCCCTGTATGAATGAAAAGCAGGATATCCTGCAGGGCGCACAACAAAGAATAGACTTGCGTCCCGTCACTTGAAAACTGCTCACCTAGGATGAGGGAAAACTGGGAAAGGAAGCATAGAGGTGAGGAAAAAGGGTAAGAAACGGAATAAAGTGAGATGGGGTGGGGGAGCAGATAGACACAGCATATACGAGTGGCTGGAGCAGGGCTTTAAGTGTCTTAGACCCAGCAGTAAATCAGAGCGGGCATTGAAACGCACCCCCTATCTGGTCCTATTTACATGTTCTTACTTGACCTGCAAGAAAAATTGGTCTAGTTCTGCACGATGAAGGTATCACATGTTTGCAGGGTCTGACTGGCTTACAGGGCAATCAGGCTGTGTCTGACGATCTAACCTGTCAGGTCGGTATGTAGTTTCTTTTTGGCTGTTTATTGGCCTGCTTTATGGTCATATGAGCTTACTGTTGATTTTTGTGATACTAAAACAAACATTGCTTGCATAAAACTCAAATCTATGCAGTCGTCCATACCTTACAAAATCGTATACAGCATGACTTTACAAGTTAAAAACTGCTCTAATTTGCAAATATGAAACATTTTTCTAGCTGCCTAATTCACTAATGGGGGCCACTTTTATTTTGGTGGTGGGGCCTATTTCCTGTCCCTGTCTGACAATGCATGTTAGGGTAATACATGGCAACAAATTAGTTACTGTTTGTAGTTCACATGCTTCACTTGATCTTGCATTCCTTAAGAATTCTAGGTATTTCCAGGATGTGTGTTTCTGTATTTTGTTTCACAGCATATTACTCTTGTATGGTGCCTCCAGGTGTTTATAACAGGCTACAATTGAGAGCTTTGGAGTTGAGGCTGAGGGCAGTACAACTTTCTCACTTTTCCTGCCTGGGGGTCAAAAAAGTGTTCAGAATACATGATCATGCAATACATGTCCTCTCTGCAGAGAACACAGAGCAACAGTACTCTATTCCAGTTGCAGTTGTAATTCTGTGCAAATCTGTGTGAAGGAGATTGGTCAAAACAGTGCCATGGTGAAAGTTGAAGAACTTATTGTTGTTACTCATTTATTCTAAACAGCTAACAACCATTGACAAAATCAAAACTCCTGCCAGTTTTTAGGTGAATGTCAGCTGTGTTATATTTCTGGATTGAATCACGGAAAGCCCAGAGAGGAAACAAAGAACCAGTCAGATTGAACACTATGGGAATCACAGAAATTTAGATTACGTGTTTAAACTACACCCTTAATTACAAAGACCACACCCCTTTTAGAGACCCACTCAGTTTTTTCAGCCCTAGGATGGCAGAAAGGGAGGCAGGGAAGAGGAGAGAAGGATGTAATGGGCAAAATCAATGTGAAAAGGCTGGTGGAGAGATGAAGAGATGAGGTGAAGGGCATTGCATTCAAAAGACAAAGATGCAAGAGGGGTAGAATCAATGCAAAATGGTAGGAGTCAGGGAAACTGGTGAACTTTAAAATACAGAGGTTCCTAATGAAACTTTCATTAATTTGTTGTGTGCCAGGCACGCTCATCCTTCCTAGGGGTTTTGGGGTTTCACCCGCCTCAAGAATACTTTGAAAAATGGCAGATGATAGTAGGTCTAGAGGTCACATATGTGACCCATTCATACCAGTGTGCACCACCTTCTTGTGCCTCATTGTCATGTAAGAGCTGCACTCCTGTCTTTTCCCTTTTGTAATCCATACTTTCCGATATGCTACATTTTACCCTTTCAATCAACACACTTTCCTGTCTGCAACATTCGTCCCCATGTAAATGTAAATGTATAGGCATTTATATAGCGCACTACTTACCCGTAGGGTCCCAAGGCGCTTCGACCGCTGCGAAACCCTTCCTGGCTTCCCTGAGAGATGGTCCCTTAATGGGTATCTCCAGGGTGAGACCAGGCATCCCCGGCGGTCTGGTGGGGCCGTTAGTGAAGATGAGGCAAGCTAATGCCCAGAGTTGCCGAGTGTGATTGCTGATCAGAGTGGGCACCGAGGCGAGAGAATTATCGAGTCTGCTGACCCTGGTCCAGAAACCTGCCGCGCCGGGAATCGAACCCTGGTCCCGGGCCGTCCTCTGCTCTCCATTAATCACCTCTCTTTATTGTGTACTGTTCTCTAGTGCGTAACATTCTACTCTCTAAGCTCCTTTTTTGGAACACTATTACAATCCCATGTGTACTGTGCCTGTGTTGTCTCCTCTCTTTTATGGACAGAACAGGAGCATGTGCCATTTGCATGTGGGTATTATTGTAAACATTACTGCTAAATCAGGTGAAAAGTATTTTTGCAACTATTTCTGCCTTAATTGCAATGGTCAGCAGGTCACTAGTTTGAATAGGCTATTAATAAAACTTATTTTTAAAGTGGCAAATGTGTGAAATTAAGCTATTTATAAAAAAGTTATTATTCAGTTACTTTTCTTTACAATTAAGCATTTCCACACCTTGGGATGTGTTCCCACTCAAGTGTAGACATTGTCAGTCTAAAATAGTTCATTCAAGTTAATATATGTCTGCTTTATACCAAGGGCTCTCACTGTTTTGCAGAAAATATACATTATTTTTAAATTCAGAAACAGGAAATACTGCAACACAGGAGGTGCACTTCATAAAAAAGGTTCTCTCTTTGTACAACACTCCTTACCCTAATTCCAGAATCCTATACCTGTGCCATCCTTCTCCTTTCTAGATGAGCAAGAGTGGAACTCTCTCCCTCTTGAACTAAGGTGTAACTTAATTTTTTTGCAAAAACACTTAAAACTGTCCTTTCTCCACATTAGTAAAGTCTATACCTCTCCCATGGAGCTCTCTTAGTGCCAGGATTCCTGATTAGCCTATAATTTTCATTTATCCCATTCAATAGAACAATAACTAATTTTAAATCCTTTAGTGTATTTCTACCTAATAGAGATGTAAAATATATGTACACATTTTATAAGTATTATTAATTATATTTTTAACCATTTTATTCCTACCCAAACTAAGTAACTAGCTTCTTGCAAAGCGGCATCAACAATGCCATATAATCAGTAATCTCTGAATAAACTGCAAATTTTACAAAAAGCTGCAGCTTGTCTTTTAATAAGAATTCTGAAGTTCAAATCTGTCTCAAGTATTGTTGGAGCTACACTAGCTTCCCATTAGAAGGGAGTAGCTTCAAGGCACTATGTACTGAGCACAACATATGTCCTGAGTACCTTAAGAGAAAATTCATATGGTACACACCGAGAGCTCTTTGATCAACCCCCTCGAGAACAGTGCAAACACCTAAAATAAACAAAGCATCCTAGGGTGGCAGAAGCTTTATTTCCTTACTTGCAAATTTTCAGACAAAAACCCTTTGCCTTTTTAAACCCAGTCACATTTTATTTGTTATAGAAAACAACTTAAAACCTGGCTTTTTTCAACTATGTTGCCCAATTAGCTTTATTTACTGTTACAGCTGCAGAAGCCAGCGCCAAGACGCCACTGGACATTGGCACGCTCTATAAACAAAATCAATATCAATATATTTAATGGCCCATTGAAATTACTTCCTATGATGTCACTTCCAGTGAAGTTAAATCTTAATCAAATTATAGGGGTCCTGCATGTTCCTATTCTGCCCAGGGCCCCATGAATCCTAGGACCGGCCCTGCTTATATCTATTCTTTTGTCTGCCCCTATTTTTCTCTGTCTGATCTTTATGCACAGGTATTTATTTTTACATTAACTCACAGTTGTATAAAACCCTGAGTAGGTGAAAGTACTAATATCTATGCACTAAAAAAATATTTACAGAAACCCAGTCAAGTACCCCAACTTAAAGCCCTCTCCAATACAATCTAAATACACAATAATATAAATATTTAGAATATATATGGGGGAAAAGTCTGCGTGGAGCAAGCAAATCAAGCGTCATCATAGGTATAATCGGCTGAATCACTCAGGATAGGTGTTGTTGGGCAACAGCTGATGTTTAGGTGTCGTTGTTGGCACACTGGCTGGGACAGTCAGTCAGTGAACCAACTTTATTTCAGCTCAAACGAACAATAAAAGAATACAAGATAAAAATGTAAAACAAGATAAATGCAGATCACAATGCAAAATGTATGATATAATACATCTGCTGATCATAAAGTGCCATATAGTAAAGACGAGAACAAGGAAACAAAAACCTCCAAATTGTCCGTAAAAGAGGACACATAAGGGATCCACCAAGTTGCTCAGGATGTCGTGACGGCTAACAATCAGATATTTATTTCAGAGGTATTTAGGTCTGCATAAATCTATAATAATAAAAACATGCCGTCGAGACAGTCAAATAATTTAACATTTTTAATCTTAAGGCTGCTGCAAAGGGCCACTTATTCATAGGTAAAATGCTTTAAAGGTTTGAAATGTATATATATATATATATATATATATATATATATATATATATATATATATATATATATATATATATATATATATGATAGATAGATAGATAGATAGATATAGATAGATATTTTTTAATTAAAATCAACATTTAAACAAAAATATCTTTAGAGCAGTACAGAAAACCTTGAGAGCGCCAATCTCTGCTCTGAATGCCTTGCACTGCTTTTCTGTTGGGGATGCACAATGTATTCTCAGAAGACGAGGAGCGTCCCTTTAAACAGTACAGGTGTATTAGCCATTGGAGTCAGGCTGAACACCCACGCTCCCCGCCCTTGAACTCTGAAACAGGGAACAAGTTCAAAAGAAAATGGCGGGGAATAATTAGCATAGAAAGCCTATTACTTTGTGATCTGATTGATTTGATTTAGAAACTTCTTAAGCATGATTGCTCTAAAGCATATTGGCACTAGTATAATTATACCTCAACCCTCAAAAACCGAACACTAAGCGAAACCACACTATAAGGTAAGAGAAAATAACCAAGTATTTAAATGCTTCCGAAAGCAGAGAAAATTAGTCTGACTTTTACGATGCTGAGGCAGATTGTTCCAGAGATTGCAATGGACAATACTACGACCAACCCATGCCAATTTCTTAATTCAATAAACAATCACTGATCCTAAGGTGGCTGACCGTAGCAGTCTCTTAGGAGAGTACCATCTGAACATCCTTTTGAGTCACTTTGGACCTAAACCATGTAATGCGTTGTGTGCCAGACACAAGGTCTTAAAGGCAAACCTCTTCCTTACCGGGAGCCAATGAAGCTCCACCAGAGTATATGCTACAGGCTTGAACTTTGGAATTTTTTTCAGTAGGTGACAAGCTGAGTTTAGCAAAATCTGTGGCTTCATTAGTGATCTCTGTTTGATGATAATATACAGGTCATTACAGTAGTAAATCCTTGCTAAAACTAAGGAGACCACCACTGATTTTTAAAACAATTTGCTTATCTGAGGCTCAATGACAGTTTGGCATAAAAAATGACACCTAAATTCCTTGCTTAAGTAACTCGCATAGGAAGAGAACTGGGGGTCTGAGGCTGCCATGAATGATTCCAAAAGTCAACATCCTGACCCAAAAAGAACCTCAGTTTTTTGAGAGTTCAGTTTTGAACCGTTTTTGCTCACCCAACTATCAATAGTTAGCCTACATCTGTTGAATTGATCAGCAACCTCCTTCACATTTCTAGAAATCGACACAACGATCTGGGTATCATCAGCATAAGCTACAGTGGTGAAGACGAAAGAATGGATACGCTTGGCTAATGGAGCCACATAGATATTAAAGCGAAGGGCTGAGAGAAGACCCTATGGGACCACACAAGGCAGGGAATTTCATTTTTTTAATTAAACCCCTCCAAGGGCCACCCTTTGCTCATGCCCTTCCACGGCTGATCCGGTAATCCCAGTATCTGCCAGCGGCTTTAGCAAGACCAATGGCTCACGGTATCGAAGGCCGCAGAGAGATCCAAAAGGATCACAGCTGCCTCCCCCCAACCATAATAGATTTGATCTCTTCCGAGACTGCTACAAGTGCAGTCTCAGTACTGTGATTTAACCTAAAACAAATCAGTGCTTAGTTTATTATTTTGTTTTTCTCTAGATAATCTGCCTAAGTTTTATTGAGATGTTTTTCTATAACCTTTGCTGGAAAAGGTAAGCGCAAGATGGGTCCATAATTATGCTCTATCGGAGGGTCACGAGTGGACTTTTTAAAAAGAAGGAGGACTGAAGTTTTTTTGCATTCCTCAGGAAAATGTCCTTCCTAAATGATGGTATTACAAAACATTGTAATGGACCAGAGCTATTTTATGAACTAAATCATGTATAACCCTAGGCGGGCAAGGATCTGAAGGAGCTCCTGACTTTGTATGTCTAATTAAATCGACCAACTGATCCACTGTTAAAAAGGAAAATTTAGAAAGCTCAGCATCATTGCAGAGCGATGGACTCCTCATCCCGCTCCTGTAAGGATCTAGTAAGATCAAAGCTGCTGTATACAGCTTCCACTTTATCTTTGAAAAATGGCTGTTTTGTAGGCTGGCACTTGGAGGATGAAGATTTACAAGCCTTTTTTCCTCAGTAATGAGTTTCTCGTGCTCCTGAATTAGACTTTTGTAATATGCTTTTTAGTTTTCATTATAATTGGATCTCCATATCTTTTCTCGCTGATCACATTTTTGTTTCATTTCTCTTAATTTGGGGGAAATCGTTATAGCCTCTTCTGAAATCATAGCTAAGGTAAAAACTTCGCAATGTATGTAACATACACTTGTAATTATATAATTTATAATATATGTTTTCATATGTAAACAACATGGTCGTAAATCTCGGACATCTCCTCATGTGATGTTTGTTAGTATGTGTCAAAACTGTGTGTACTCAAGAAAAACAATACACTAGATAATTATCCAAACATGATTGTGAAAAGCTCATTTAAGTGATTTTATCTAATGTAATCAGAAGAACATTTTCCATATATTAAGTGGCAGCTGACTCATAGCTGCCAAGGTTTCAGATTGCTATGTGTGACATTTTCATAATGTCAGTGTAATTATGAGTGACATTGCAACCACTATGAGTGACACTTTCTCGCAAGCAAAATCAAGCAATGAAGACGAAGGAAACATAAATATCAGAAATTATACCTATTTGAGTAACGAGAAACTCTAAGATCTTTAAACGGCCACAAATTACCTGGGATGGAAGGACACTACACTAACCTAGTGCCCTTATAACCTGATTGTATATACTGTTCAATCAGGTAAATAACAAGATGGTCTCCACAACTCAATGCTGGACTTCCCTCAAGCCTAAAACTAGCCTCCGTAGAGCCTCTGCCATCATGTTTCCGGCACCTTATCCTGTGTTTGGAACAGACTCATTCCTTCCATCATTCAGATGTCTCCCCTCCACCACGCCCCTCCCTTTACCTTATGAGACTCCCCTTATATTCGGTTCCCTTCCACCTCTTGGCAGACCTGGTAAGTATTTCAACAAGAACTCATTGCTACAAACATTTCCGAACAGGCTCTCATTAAACCAAATTCACAGCTGGGCTCAGGCATAGTAACAATGTTCAGCTCCCAGAGAAAAATTATGCTTATTCCCTTAGTCTTCATATTTGAGTCTCTTAATGCTCTCCAAAATAACAGTTTGCATTTCCTTTCCTCTAACATTTCATTTTCACATCCTGATAAAAATATATCCATCCTGGCTGTCTGCAGAGCACTGCCAGTGTCTGGGCAAAAAGAAGAGAAGCTCTGCCAGGCTGTGGGGGCATTGAGGGGAGAGGTAATGCCAGTATCGGAGCAGAATAAAAAGATGATGAGTGGAGAATGCTTGAATTAACCTCAACTACTGGCAATAACTGAGGCCTTGTTCCAATCCATCCTTGCTTGCCCACGCTACAAAGAGTCCAGCTAATTACAAATCAGCCTTGGTGCGTTCCCAATGGAAACAGCCAGGCCTAGAACCCTACAGTTGGGAGCACACCTGAAAGTGACCTGGCCTGGCAGTGAGAGGAGCGGCTCTGTCATGGTCTCTTGGATAAACTATTCTGCCAGGGTGTGATCCCCAGAGAAAGAAGAGCTGTGGTGGATTCTGGGGCTCGCAGAAGAGAGGAAATGCTCTGCCAGGCTCTGGGGCCATAGAGGGAGATGTTATGTCTGTACCGCCGATTTTAAATAATCTCAGCCACAGGTAAATTACTCGGGCCGTATTCCAATCCATTTTATGCCCATTGTACACAGAGTTCAGCCATGTGCTGGAATGGGAGGTCCCAACAACATGAACAATTGCACATGGTCTAATCCACCTGTGTCACCTGAGAAGTGTGTTAGAGTAACTAACACGACCGCCCCCCACTGACTGCAGGCAGCCTCCTGATCCCGCGCTGCCTTTCAGGAATTTGTGTTATTAACACACACACACACTTGTCTCAGGGGCTGGTGGTAATTTACTTCAACTTCATTTGCTGCTTGACTCACTTGTGCCAAACCAGAAATGACTGACAGGGATGGCTGAGTCCGTAGATAATCACGTTCTGCAGTGTACCAGGAGGAATAGTGTGTGTGCAGCCCTTGAGTGTCATGCTTCACTGCTGGCTGTTTTCTAGAGTAGCTACCAGGCCCCAGTGAAGTCACGGTAACTGCAGTGGCCGGTGCGTGCTTGAGATGATTTGTGTCAGCTGAAAGCAGACCTGGCTCTCCCAAGTCAGTGTGCCGCCACTCGCAAGGGATTGGAGAACAAAACAAAGAGCCCACACATGACTGGAAGCAGGAGGGCAGATGAGGCCTAACAGAGTCCCTATCCTCCACACATGGGGATTCTTGGTGTTGGGGGCTGTTAGGTTGGGCTGTGGCTACAGGACTGGCGCAATGCAATTAGCGAGCCCACTACTGGCTGCAATCATGTGCGTGCGGACATTTGTTAAGTTGCTGCCGCCGCCTGCATGCAAGCTTTGCCATAATTATAAATAATGTTGCTATAACAGTACCTGGAATGCTGCAAGTTCACAAGGAGGCCGGTGGGGTCGGGTCTATCGCGTCTGGATCACACAATGCGAGTCAGTCTATTTTGGGAGCTCCAGCTGCCATACGCCCATTGCACAAGTTCATCATGCCCCCTCTTGCGGCCCCGCAATGGCATGAGAGAGACTCGAGTCTGGCCTGCACTCCCTCAGATTCCCCCGCCTCTTCTGCCTAGTTCCTCAGCACGTGACTGCACTCTACGCTGGCACATCCGGACTATTGAACCCGGCCCCCATGGTGCCACGCCGGTGATTGACAGCTGCAGAATCGACTGCTGAGAGGGCAGTCCGCCCCCCGTGTGTGTGAGTGAAGCCGTGCGCCGCCTCGCTGGCACCGCATTCATTGTTTCCAGTGCCTGGAGTGCAGAGACACATTGTAGCGCTGCTTTCAGCCACTCCACAGAGCTGAGAGCAGTCTCTCGGAGCAGCAGAGTGCCGGGCACAGGCGCCGCTGGTGGCGCGCCTGGCAGGTGACAAAATGCGTGACAAAGCATTCCAGTGCGGTGCGGATCACCGCACTGGAATGCGTGAGCGTCACATCTATTGCGTGACGCTTGGCAGGGCTGCTGACTCGAGAAATGACTCAAAATGGCAACATTTTAAAACTAATGGAGAGCAAGCTTGTTTGATGTATTTAAAAAGCCAGTTTTCAACATGTAAAACAAATATTCTGCAGTGAAGGTGATAGTGCTTGACTGCTAATGGTATATATAGAAAGTGAGTCAAATGACTTGAGGTGCAGCTGTGTGTGTCTGACCCCTGCCTGCCCTATTTAGATACGCCGATCACTCTTTCATACCTTGTTTTACCAACATTAGAACCCTGACAATACATCTAGCCTCAGGCAAGGCCCACCACAAAATAACTTGGTCCAACCCTTGGGCTCTGATTTTTTAGTGGGGCCCAGGCCCCAAATGCAACTTAGATCATGGCGCCTATTCGCTCTTTCTGTGAAGGAAGCTGCTGAATTAAAAGCCTCTCCCGCGAGCTAAGCTCCCCTTTCCTGTAATAAAAGCAGACAGTAGCTGTTTCAGCGGCTAGAACATTGTGAGTAAGGTGAACACTATCAGCCATAAATAATTGTCAGGTCAGACAAGATTGCAGTTCTTCAGTGAACACGAAGTCCCGAGGAAGAACTATGTCTAAAATGAGGTCAGAATAGCCGCGATCCGAAAATATCTAGTAAACTAATATTTGTAAAACTGCAACCAACGTTTATTGTCGAGAAATGTAACGAGAGGCGCCCTTGCTTTTCGATACCAGTTAACCAACACATTTAATGACGAGAACACTACGGAACCACATCTTAGGGGAAACTCTTGCTGCTGTCAAGCGTTTTTTCATTAAGTGGATTAAGCGTCTACTGGGCCAAAACCGCAAATTGCCATTAGCTTTATTCTGGACTAGGGATTTTGTAAATAGGACACAAGTCTACAACTCTGCCCCTGAAGACCCATTGTAATTACTTCGAGTGGAAGTACTTGATTTAGTTTCCATAAAACGTGTACACCTTTTATGTAAAGTGATGTTTGTACCAGTCTAATACTGCTGAAAAGATTAACATTAGTATCATGGCCGTCTTTAGGGCAGTGCAGCCGGTGCGGCTGCACTGGGCGCTAACCTGTGGAGGAGCGCGGACTCCATGGGGGGGGCGCTAAGTTTAGTAATAACTTATGATTGGAGAGATGGTGGGCACTTTTGCACGGTGATAGTGAGAGAATCTGAGAAGGAGGTCATGGGTTGTAGGGGCACCAAAAATGATTGTCGCACCGGGCTCAACCTGCGCTAAAGTGTCTGATTAGTATCTAATTTCTTTGATATTGTTGAATGTTGGTAAAACATTACGGGGGAATGAAGATGTTCAGAGATGGATTTTGCTTGACACTGATTACAATTTGCGTGCAGTTGTTTGCGTACAGTGTGATTGCCGCACTCTTGGCTTACTTTATTGATTTAACACAGAAATAGTCATAGATGCATATGTGAAGTTTTACAGTATTAATAAAAAGAAAAAGAGTCGCACTTCAGTCTTGAAATGCATGTTCTAAGTGTTTTTTTTGCCAACATTTGTCAGTCCTACTTGGGATTTTAAAAAATGTGTACGTCTCAAAAGGCGCTAAAATCCACATAAAATCCTACTAAAATTGTGCGTAAACGGTGGTGTGGGTAAATCAATTACTGTACTCAATAATTTTGATTCAATTGTTTGTGAAGACACAGGAACATTTAAAGGGTGTATATTTAAATTTAAATTATTTTCCTGAAGAAACTAAAACAAAAAACAAAAGTTAATATGAGGATGGCATGAGCATAGACAATTTTAAATTATCATGCAGATAGAAATAGACTTTGATACATCAATAGTGAGCCCAGAACAGAGGGACTCAAAAAAAGTATTAATGTGTGTTTTTCAATTACCATGACAAAATTGACTAATTTTGCTCTTATAAATATATTACGCGACTTGCACTATAAATGGCGTTAAACAGTGATCAGAAATGGAGACACAATGTATACAATTAGAATTTTTTTTAAGCTTAAAAATAGAATAGAGCAGTGGTTCTTAATCTGGGATTTGGGACCACTGGGAGTCCTCAATGCCTAATCAAGGGGCCCGAGACTGCTTAGAACATTAAATAATACTAACAGATTAAAAAAGTGTCCCGTAAAAAAAAAAGTATAACTGACATTTTTGAAATGTAATGTGATGGAATCTGAAACTGGAGCCTAAAAGTGTTAGTATCCTCAGACTGGTCCACTTACACTGTTCTCACGAATCAATCAAAAAGACATGGGCAAAGGGTATCTTAGTGGAATTTACAAGCACTCTAACCTTCCTAATACAATTCTTTATAAATTTATTTGCAATTAAATGAAAAATGTTATCATTTGTGCATTTGTTTGATGACTATTTGTTTTTCTATATTTTGTGTACTGTTTTGCAGTTCAAATCATTGAAATTCTTAGGCCGGATTCCCCAGCATCCAGTAATGACAAAGTGGGGGTGCCCAGATTTCAATAACGAGTCAGTGGGGCTCCCCAGGTTTTAGTAATGTTTAAGTAGAGATCCTAAGAAGTTAAAACGGTAAGAACTACTGGAATAGTGCATATTTAATTCAAACGCGAATGTCATAGCACATGCAAAAATCAGAATAGCTTTATAATATATATTGTATTTCCTCCCAAATGCCCTGAGCTTTACAGAGGTCACACGATGCAGCTCCTACCATCCGGTCTACAAGCGAGGCTGCTTGCAGTTTTTTGCATCCATTTCATTTTAAGGATTCCCCTTTTCATTTTAAGGATTACCCGACGCGTTTCGAGGCCAACGCCTCTTCTTCATGGGCTGTTCCACAGTGAAAATGACTGACTCACCAGTGTTGTCTCTTATTGGTTGCTTTATTGAGAACACCACCCACTTTGGGCGTTACACACAAGAGTAGCACAATAGCATGCTGGTTCACGTAGTCTCTGAGGTGAGTCGAAAAATTCATTGTCTCTGTGAAGTTCGTTAAAAAGCTTGTTTTAGTCCTTGAGTAGGTTTGGTTGCCAAACTGCAGGCTTCGTTTTGCCATGGGGCTGCATGCTTATACGGAGAGAAAAAGTTCCTTTCCAAGCCTTCCCTTTCAGTTGTGGGGAATGGTGCTCCTCTGCCATGGCCAAGGCTGCTGTGTATTTAACATTTCCTCCCAAATGCCCTGAGCTTTACAGAGGTCACACGAAGCCTGCAGTTTGGCAACCAAACCTACTCAAGGACTAAAACAAGCTTTTTAACAAACTTCACAGAGACAATGAATTTTTCGACTCACCTCAGAGACTACGTGAACCAGCATGCTATTGTGCAACTCTTGTGTGTAGCGCCCAAAGTGGGTGGTGTTCTCAATAAAGCAACCAATAAGAGACAACACTGGTGAGTCAGTCATTTTCACTGTGGAACAGCCCATGAAGAAGAGGCGTTGGCCTCGAAACGCGTCGGGTAATCCTTAAAATGAAATGGGGAATCCTTAAAATGAAATGGATGCAAAAAACTGCAAGCAGCCTCGCTTGTAGACCGCATGGTAGGAGCTGCATCGTGTGACCTCTGTAAAGCTCAGGGCATTTGGGAGGAAATATATATTGTATATATTTTTTAATTTGCCCATTATAGATACAAGAGTACAAACTCCATCACGACTTGTTTGATAAGACATCCAATAGAGGACCACAGTACTACCAAGACCCAAATTCATTCATTAGCATTGATTAAAACATTGGAATGTTGGGCGTTCCATTGAAAACAATAGAGTAGCTCCGGGCTTATAATGGCTGGTATAAGCCCGGAGCTCGAACATTTTGTGAACAAAGAAACATTGTCATCCCTTTGTCATCCCTTATGAAGTCTCATCTTGGACGAAACTCGTTGGCTGGACAGAAGAATCAGTTTTAATCTATAATTGTTGGAGTGAACAATAAAAAGAAACAAATCTTAACACTCGTGATCAAGATTGACAGGGCCGGACTGGGAACGAAAACCGGCCCTGGCAAAGTGCTTGGCCGCCCCCCCAGGGGGGGGGGGCGTTGGGGGTGCGACCGAGATCTTTGCCGGGGCCGGTTTTCGGCCGATTTTGCTGCAAAAACGGCCTTTTAACAAAAACAGCCCCCACCATTGAGGCGCACCGGGGGATTGCCCAGTGCCCGCAACGGCCAGTCCGGCCCTGAAGATTGACCAAAGAAAATTCTTTTGCACTGTGATCGATCAATTGTTGAAAAATAAAGTTTGAATATTTTGAACATCAGAATAATAAATGATAAAGTCACTCCTATCAAACCATACATATGTACAATACTAATGAATACACCAAAGATGCAAACGAATCATCAATGCCAAAGTGCAGAGAACCACAAACAATTGTGCCAAAAAAGACACATCAATACTGGAATCAAAAAACAACCATCTAACCTTAAACCCAAGCAACATCATCAGACAGATGATAAAGTGCGAGTGAAAACAAGTGCATAGCTCAGGACCAAATGATGAAAATGTGTGTTTAAACATCTTGGACATTTTGGCCAAGCAGACCTCTAAAAAAAGTGCGTAGAAACTGTGCCAATTCTGTTTCTTAAACGGAAAGATGGTGAGTTAGTACAGCTGGAGTACAACAAATACAGGAAGAGACAGCCAATGTAATTCAGAGGCCCAATTGTACGTGGATGCCACATATCTAGCCACTGATGTTTTCCTAGTACAGGAGGCACTACGTTGTAGATCTGCAGTGTTTTGCAGCAACTTTGAAGTGGCAGATTTGAAAAACGTGCAAAGGAGTGTACAAATGTATATTGCACATGGCCCAAAAAAATCCTGAGTTGGTGCAGCAATGGGGCAAATTCAATGAAACCCATTTGACCCATTAATCATGAAGGCAGCTTTCAATTGATGTAGAAATGTTAGGAGCAACCCAACCAAGAGGGCAATTCCAGGATTATGGTGGGTAAGCACAAAGGCTGGAACAGGTGTGCCCTCTGAATATTGAATCACAATATTGATGGGACACAATATCGAACACAGAATAACATAACACCGTTAGAGGTTAAGCCATCAGATGTTGAACATCTTATGTATCAATATGAGGAAATTTGATAGGAGTAAAACAAGAACTCAGAAGCGAACGCATGGAAGGATTTGTCTCTTTGCTTCTACTTAGATCCATCAAAAGCATGATGCGCCTTCCTGCTCGCTGATATCTACATTAACATTGCTGTTGGAAACTCGGTTGCTGGTTGAAGAGGGTGAAACCTTGCTCAAGCAGTAACCCTAATTTCTGTCAGTGAAGTCTCAGGCGACCCCATATTAACCTGTGCTTAACACTCTGGTAGCTTGGTACAAATGCAGTCAGGCTTAACTTAGAGACAAAGTGTAATTTATTTATGCAGTACACAAACAGTAATAAAGTGAACACACAAGAAAAGAAAAATCCCACACCAATTTATAACAATAGAGTAGAATTATATAAATTATCTGAGACCAAAACAACAACAATCCAATCAGTAGAAACAGAGATATGCAATTTTAAAGTTTTAATTAAAAGTAATACCTAAAAGTGCAAACTGTGGTTATCTGGTCGTCCCACACTTAGACAGAACCACAAGTTCAGGTTGACCGAGATGGGTGGGTGGGATAGAGGGACCAAGTTAGGCCAGCCAAACAAGGTACCTTAAATCCTGGTGTGCACCGAGTATGCGTTGCGCAGCAGAGGCTTCGAGAAAACTGCAGGCTGTGATGCAAGGTCCTATGTGGGGGATAAGTTGCACTGTGGCAATTCCAAAGTGGCAGTGAGGACATGTGTTGCGCTGCATCGCTTCTACTTACACGACCACAGCTGGGAAGGCAGGGCACTTTCAGGCCCAATTCCAAGGATCCACGACTGGGGTGGCAACACTTGGAAAGCAGGCCTGTTTAATGGTCTACTGTGCCGGTTTTTAATGTTAATTTCCCTGATAATAAAATAAACATTGCCTACAGCAAGCTCAAATCCATGTGATAATAATCATAATAATAATAATGCCACACATGTAAAGCACAAACTTATCACACCTAGGGGTATCCTGGCATGGGGGGCCATCAGGGAGATTAAGTGAGATATTGCCCGGAGTCACATAATACTGAGCTGGGCTGCCATCAGGGATCGAACGGTAAACCCTGTATTCCAGAGTCAGCCGCTCTGCCCACTGCACCACACCTCTCCCACCTATAGCCTTTGGTCTTCTATACCTTGCAAAACACTCATCTTTACAAGTTCAGAACTGCCCTGATTTGCAACACTGGGCCACCTTTTTGGTTTTCTGATTTGCAAATAGGGGTCACTGATGTTGGTGCCCAGGCCTATTTTCTGTCCCTGTTTATTTCTGACTCAGTAGCTCTCTTCTCGTGACCGTCTATTCATGCTCTGTTTGCCCTGAACACAGCAGACACAGATAAATAAAGATGTTTATTGATGTGATCCAGCCTATAACCCCTCACCAAGACACTCTGTTTCATTATTTCTTCACTTCTCTCCACATTTAATTCTAGAATCTGTGACATTGTAACCTGCCAGACCACAATAATGCAACATACCACATCCCACTTTCTACAACAAAACAAAAATTATATACATTCTAATATCTACTAATGCTGATTTCAATCTTTAAAACAACAAGTTAAGGTACATATTATACATAACATCATATTGTAAATGTCGACCTAAATAACAATGAATGTAAATGAACAAAATCCTATTTAATCACATACATATTCCTCTAACCTTTTGGGTCTAAACTACAACCATGTACTCATTCTCCCTCCTTCAATCAGAGACTCATGTTGACCCAAACCAGTAAGCTACGCCTGTTGTTCCACTTAATAACATTTTTGAAAATCTATTTTTTTTTCCATTTGTCAATATTAATACATTTCTTTTTTACATTTCTGACCTCCCTGGGTTCTGCCGATCTGGAAACAAACTTTTTTCAGGCAGGCTCATGAGGCAATCTGACAACATCTAAACTTTGGATTTCTGATTCAATTAATCTTTGTACTTCTGGGCATACCTAACCTGAGGGCCGTTCACCCTGTCCTCAATCACATTCCGTTTAGTCCTAACACAATTCGTCCTTTCCATCCATGCAGGTGTGATAGTAGTGCAAGGTACCCTTCCTTTCAGGATGAAAAATTGTGTCTTCCCCGTCTCCAAATGTGGTGTAGTTCAGTAACTCCACTACATGTTCTATACCTTACGTTTGCAATAGAGGTCCACATCACATAGTGAACTCCCCATATGCACTCAATACACGATTAAACTGTTCAACAAGGCTATTTTTTCTGGGATGATAAACTGTAGCTCCAATGTACTTAATTCTCTCCTTTTTCGGGAAAGACTGGAACTAATGGCCCACAAACCATGGGCAATTGTCTAATAACAGCTTCTAGACATCCTTCTCTCCTGAAAACCTACTCCCAAAGACCAATCATTTTTATTTAAAAGTATTGTTATTGCCATTTTATAAACATATTTTACATTACAGAATGAATAATTTTCATTTATCATCACGTCATTTCAACACTTGAGGTATAGCTTATGAGGACATTGTCCGACAGTACTTGTAGAAGCAGTATACTACCAATGGATGTATGCAGGGAAACCCTTTAGTGAATAGTAACACCTTCACACTTAATTAGGTATTAACTGTAGCTATGACAGGACATGCACCCTCCATGACGTTTCTCCATAGGAAGTACTGTGTCTCCCCCACTCTGGGGTCATTGCGAGCAGATAGGAAGTGTTGTGCTGCCATAGAATAGTCCTATATGACAAAATTGTAACTTACTGTAAACCAACTGTACATAAACAGGAGAACTCAACTAACACAGGTGGGGGCATCAAAAGGAGATCAAGAGGCTTTGGGGTGGTAGTCATTAAAGTCTAAATCCAAGTGAACCTGACTAATAAGTGCGCCTTGTTAGATCATGTGTGTAATGTCCTGCGGGACACATTCTAGTGTTCTGCAGAAAGCTGAAACCCCAGCCACTCCCTCGAGGGCTGGACACACTGCACCCCACACCCATCCATAGCTCTTGACCTACCAGCGTGTGAGAGCGCTTCTTTTAAGGTAGCCTTTAGTCATCAGTTTACACTCAGCGGTATGCTTATCTACCGCCCGCCAGGGAACGACACTGTCTTCAAGGCCGCTCTTGCTGACGTGGTCAGCTCTTTAGCTCCGAGATGTGCTAATTTTAACATCGTAGGCGATCTCAATATCCATTTTGATCAGGGGTCATTAGCACCTATTAATACCTTGCTAGCGGACCTTGAAGCCATGCAAATGGTCCAACTAGTTACCTCCCCTACCCACACAGGAGGTCATATCCTTGACCCCTTCTTTACCACACTGGAGCGGGCTAGGGTCTCTGACCCGATGGTGGTAGGCTGGACCGATCATCTGCTGGTTAAAGTGTCATGTCCTATAGATGACCCACAATTTAAACCTGTGGACAGACTGATCCTTAAAAGAAATTGGCATAAGCTCAAACTGGAGGAGTTTTATAAGATCTTGGAGGCGCAGCCCCTGGGCAATCTGCTGAATGTGGAACAAGGATATGAGCAGTTTCGTAACTGGGTCCTAGCCGCCCTTGACTCTCTTATACCGATGCGCTGGTCGAAATGCCATGCTAAAGTTCCCAGCCCATGGTATAATGATACTCTTGCCGAGCTTAAGAGAACGTGCCGGCAAGCTGAGAGGGCGTGGAGGAAATCCTTTGATCCCACCTTGAAATCTTTGTATTTTGCCCAGCTTAAGATCTATCACAGGGCAATCTGTCAAACCCGGGCTGCACACTATGCCTCCGAGTTTCAGAATAGCTCCAACCCATCTAAATTAATTTTTAAGGTTCTCAAAGACCTTATGGGGAAACGGGCCACCTCGGTGGAAATCTGCACGGACTCTCACTGTGAAAGTCTGGCATCCTTTTTCATGGAGAAAGTGCAGGCGATCTACCGAGGATTCACGTCATCTGTGCCCGATGTTGAGCAAACCGGTGTGATAGCTACGGTTCATGAAACTCTGTCCTCCCTGCCAGTAATGTCTGATGAGGTCTTCGATACTCTGAGCCTCAAAATTAAATCCGGCTCTCCATTAGATCCACTGAAGCCAGAGTTATTTAGACTTCTCCCTCCCCTATGTCGTGAGCCTATACTGGATCTGATCAATCTATCGCTCACATCGGGTGTGGTCCCTTCTTCCTGGAAGCAGGCAGTGGTCAGCCCAATTTTAAAGAAGCCTAACCTTGACCCCCTACTACCAGAAAACTATCGTCCCATCTCCCTCCTGCCCTGGACCGCTAAGGTCACTGAGGCACACGTGAACTCCATCTTGTCTGCCCACCTTTCTCGAAACAACATTCTAGACCAGAGCCAGAATGGTTTTCGTGCACAACACAGCACCGAAACTGCACTGCTTTTTATGACCGAGCACTTGCGAACGGTGCTGGATGCTGGGCAGACAGCGGCGCTCCTTCTGCTAGATTTGAGCGCCGCGTTTGACACGGTGTCTCACGACATTTTGATCCGGCGCTTGGAGGGTGTGGGAATTGAGGGGACTGCTCTCCAATGGTTTCGCTCTTTCCTCTCGGACCGGTTTTTTAAAGTGGCTATTCCACCGTGTCAGTCCTCTTTCCATCCACTGGGGCTGGGGGTTCCGCAGGGCTCTGCGTTGAGCCCCACTCTGTTCAACCTATATGTGAAACCGCTGGCTGCAGTCGTCAGACAATGTGGCCTAACCATGACATCGTATGCCGACGACACGCAGCTGGCGGTGACACTCAGTGGTGATCCCGAGGTGAACGCTCCCAGATTCCGTGCAGGACTCATTGCCGTGGCAAATTGGATGCGAACTAACTGTTTGCAGTTAAATGCCAAAAAAACCGAGGTCCTGATCTTAGGAAAGCAGGCGGAGCTCTGGGGAGACCAGTGGTGGCCTCCAGAATTGGGGGTGACTCCCATCCCAGCTGCCGAAGTTAAGAACCTGGGGGTCTGGCTGGATCCTACACTCTCCTTCACCAGCCATACGAAGAAGGTTGCAGCTACCTGTTATGGTATCCTGCGAGGGCTGAGACCGGTCCTCAAATTCTTCGACCCCCCTACTCGGTAACTGGTGGTCCAAGCCTCCATTCTTTCTCGGCTGGACTATGGGAGTGCGCTGATGCTCGGAGTGAATCAGGCGGAGGCCACTAGATTGCAAAGGGTGCAGAATGCCGCGGCGCGAGCCATCGTTGGCCTTCCTAGACAGTGTTCTGTTTCTGCAGTTTTGACTTCTCTCCACTGGCTGCCGGTCAGACAGAGAATTAAATTTAAGGCTCTCTGCCTGACATTCAAAATCTTGAGGTTTTCCTCTCCTCCAGCCCTCGCTAAGCTTGTTTCCTCCTATGTTCGGAACTTCTCCATCTGGCGGTCAATACACGGTTTAGACTGAGTAGGATGGGAGGTCGCTCCTTTCGAGTATTAGCGGCAGGATTATGGAATTCTCTCCCTGTCCATATTCGAGCCTTGAATAGCCTTACTTCCTTTAGGCGCGCCATAAAAACTTTTCTGTTCCCAATCGCTGACTGATTCCTTCCTCTTCTTCTCAGCATCGATTTGTTGTGTTGTGGTACCTGATCAGGCGCCGGGACGCCCCTTGGCTGGGGCAGCTGCGCGCCTTATAAAAACTACTAACATAACATAACACAACATAACATCCATCACGGGTGCCACGAGTGACGGAGCCCCTTCAATAAAAGGGCCCGGGTGCACGTGCTCAAGGCCAGTTACTACACTGTCTCGCCTGGTGTCTGTGTCTGCCATCCACGTAATGTGGGCCTGAGGCCCAACACGACAATGGCGACGAGGCGGGTCTAACCTTCACCCTCTACAGTGCCTGCAAACTGGGCGTTGCAGCTGTATGTGGGAGTCCCAGAAAACGACAACAGCGCCACCTGGCGGCTCCCCAGAAGTAACGTGCTGAAGAAAAGATGTACTGCCTGGCCAGAGCAGACAGCCAGCTGTAACCCGCGACCGTCAGCCCAAGCAGCGCTAGAGACCGGATGTGAGGCCCTGACACCCCACTACCCTGCCAGAAGCAGTAGGATCAGCAAAAGGAGTTTGTGAATGGATCCTAGCAAGAGGATCCACACGGGCGCATCCAAAGAGCGATGCAACACTCTAACTACCCACCGTACCGATGGCTGCAAACCTGCGACAAGCATAGCTGCATGGCACCCTACAGACCAGCAGTGCACTAACCGGCAACGGCAGCCAACAGATCCAAGAGGGCACACCACCACCACGTGGAAGATGGCCTGCTCACGCCCAATGGCTGAGACAGACTGCACCAGGCACAGCAAGATGCGACCTCAGAGAAGAATGCTCATAGAGTGGCCCTCTGCACCCTGCAAGTGAGGACAGCCAGGACACCTGTGAAGACAACAAAGCCCCCAGGCAGCTGCCACACTTAAGGGCCCCTAAAGTGCCCCAAGCTGCACCCGCGCAAACCAGAATCCTACAGGCAAGAGCACTGCCTGCCACCTCAGCAAAATACAGGGAGAGACTGACAAACCCTGCAAAGAGCTGCAAGAAACTCAGAGCTACACACGGACAGCCACCACTAGCAAGAATTATTATTTATTCTTGTTTATTTATTCAGAAGTTTTATATAGTGCTGGCCAGACCCAAGAGTGGTACTGAAAAAGATCACAAAGTACAATAGTAGTAAAGAACATGGATGGAGAGTTTCAGCGGGATTGTGTAAACAAGGGGCATTGGAAATTTGGGCTGCCTTCGCGAGTGTCATAGTTATTAGGCGGAACTCCTCTTCCAGGGAGTAAAGTTTTATTTCTTCTGCGGCTCCTGTCCCTTGGCTAGGGAACGATCTAGGAGCAGGTTTTTGAGCTGACCTTTGAATTTTGAAAAGAATGTGATAGTTCTGATGTGTGGGGGAATAGAGTTCCAGATTTTGGGGGCGTTACCCGCGAAGGAACGGGCTGCGGTTTTTTGTTTGCGAGCTTTCATTGGGATGAGTAGAAGTGTGTTTGAGCTTCTGAGGGTCCTGGTCTTGCCGGCTTTTTTGAGCTTGGCAGCCAGGTATTCAGGTTTGCCTGTGTGCAGGGCTTTGTGCGTGAGGCAGACTGTTCTGAAACTAGCACGCATTTCAACTGGGAGCCATTTTAGTTCTCTCAGTGCGGGTGAGATGTGGTCAAATTTCTTAACTCTTGAGACCATTCTGGCAGCTGCATTGAGAGTTGTTTTTAGTGGAGTAAGGTGTGCTTTTGATGTATCTGTGAGGGTAGCTATTCCGTAGTCTAATCTCGACAGCACCAATGCCTGGGTGGCTTGTTTGAGGTCCTTGGATGGGATGAAAGGTTTTATTTTATTCAGTAGCTTCAGGTTAAGGAAGGTGCTCTTGGCGGAGTTCTTAATGTGTTTGGTCATGTCCAGGTTCGGGTCTAGAGTGATACCTAGTGATTTTACAGAGCACGAACCACACGTGGCTGCCCAACGCCACCACCAGTGAAGAGGTCGCATCACCTGCACCTACTGGTGAACAGGCACAATCGCAAACCACACCACAGGCACCCCAAGTGCCAGAAGAAAGCGTCCAAGAATGAGACAGAGCACACAAAGCCAGAAGCATGCAGAAAGCCGCGCCAGTGAACCTGACGGCACAGACAAGCACCCAGGAGACCGAGACATCTCCACAAAGAAGCACTACTGAACGCAGGTAGGAGAGCACCCACATCTCCACCGCCCCAGTGAAGACCCGCAGTAGGCCGAAGACAACACACTGTGTCCTCCATCACACTGCCTCAAGACGGAGTCAGCCGCGACCCAAGATTGGCAAGAGTGGAGTCGCACACTCCTCGTGGCAGGTCGCCACAGCTACATGCGCTCCAACAACCAGCAAAACGCGACCGGACGTCACGTCGCCCCAGCAAGCAAGGAGCGTGCCGGAGCGCAGGCAGAACGCGGCGCCACGACAGCGCTGCATCGAGGTCCAAACGCAAAGCCCTTGAAGAAAGAAGAGAGCGACAGCCCTGTCACCCTGAAAATCGGATGAACACAGGTGGGCTGAACAGAGCAACAAGAGGAGAAGACCGAGGACTCACAGCAAGCCAAGAGCACACCCTGACACCCCAGACAGCCACCAAGGCAGACCGACATCCCAGGGTACAGCCTCACAGATGAATTGAACACAAGCCGCAGCAAGCGCAGACCGCATCTCATCCCAACGTTTCCCCAGGCGACCGTCCATCCCCGAGAGTCGGCAGTCAAAGTCAATCAGCATCCGTGCTCCTGTCCGCAGATGTCACGGGTGAAGACCAGCACTGAGTGCCCGTCCTCACACCGCCTCAGGATGGAGTCGGCAGTGGCCCCAAAACAGACAAGAGAGGATCCGTACACTCTCTGTGTCAGAGCTGCCACCGAAGATCAACCTCAACAAAGTGGAGAGACCTGGCTGCTTAGTCCCTCCTGACATCCAAACTCTCCCAGAATGTCACCACCACCTGTCAATCTGACTCACCACATGGCTGGCAACTGCCATCACGCCAGCCATCAGCACATGCGTCAGGCATCACCCCCGAGTACCGACGGAGTACAGTCCGACACCGTTGCCACACCAGCCGACTAAAAAAAATCAGAAGCCACCTGTGAACCTGGCCTACACCGGAACCGCGGCAGCGAGTGCAAGTCTTGGCCAAGACTCACCCACCCGTGAAGGTTGTGCTTACGAATAAGTAACGGCTCCTCGGCGGTCCTGCAGCTGCCCCTAGATGGCACACAAGCGGCCCCCAGCGCAGTCCTCCTACAGTCCTACAGCAACCCCGACGACGGGCCTCCCCAGGCGGGAGAAAGAGAAGAGACATTGCCCCACCAACAGGTTACCGGTCACAGCCTAGCAGTTCAACAGGGACCAGCAACACCTCTGTGAATTTTCACTGAGGACTCCATCCATGCTCACGACGCAACCCACTGTAAAGAACTGTTAGAAACTTACCACAGACCATCACCGATGTCAGCAAGGTGGGAGCCATGCACGATCGTATGACATGTCATCATCAGTAAACTGACAGTATGCAGCGGACGTCTCCAAGCCAGCGGTTGTGTCCTGAACCCCTCAGGTTAAACTATGGGTCCGCACCGAGAAGGTCCTGCTGCAAGTCAAGTCACCAACTCCTGTCGGACGTCGTCCTGCCACCTGACTCAGAAGATTGATGGACCCTTCGGTATTCAGATAACTATTTGTTTTGTCCCCACAGGTTGGACTAACGTTTTGTTTGTTCTTCAATAAAGTTGTGGAGGAATGTAATGTCCTGCAGGACGCATTCTAGTGTTCCGCAGGAAGCTGTAACCCCAGACACTCCCTTGAGGGTTGGACACACTGCACCCCACACCCATCCATCACGGGTGCCACGAGTGACGTGACTCCGTCAATAAAAGGGCCCGGGTGCACTTGCTCGAGGCCAGTTACTACACTGTCTCGCCTGGTGTCTGTGTCTGCCATCCACGTAATGTGGGCCTGAGGCCCAACACAACAATGTTGTTCTGTGGCCTGTCCTCTAGGGGTGGAGAGGAAAGAGGGGGAGGGGTGCAGGGGGAGTTACAGTCCCTCTCTATCTCCACCGAGACCAGGCCCAGTCTTTCCCCAATAATCACAGTACTTCAGTTTGTGGATGTTTCACTATCTTCATCCATACTATTTGAATGGCCCAGGTGTTCCGAAAAAATAGAGCATTTTTCCAGAGTTCTGTAATTGGATGCTCGTGGAAGTCCTTTAATTCTTCTCTATATGATGCTCTACCTTCTGCCCCAGCCCATTTCTGCACATCTTAGGTCCAGGTAGCAATCTGTGGTCCTAGAGGCATCTTCCATGTTACCGCTATTCATCTTTTGGCCAACACCAGGTCAGGTCCATAAACCTGTTTCCTACTTTGTGTTTGGGTGGGGTAAGACGCAATCCAAGCACACATACCTCTGCCAATTAGTCGAGGGCCTGCCCCAGGGCGGCATTAATCTTAGACAGCACTGCTTGTCAAAAGACGTGTAGTTTTCCACAGTTCCAAGACATATACAGGAAGTCTGCATCCAACCAACCACATCTCGAGCAGCCTCTCGGCTCCCCTCCAAAGGCGGCAAAAAGGCAGTGAGGAGTCATGTATGACATAATTATGAAGATAAATTGGATATATTTTAATTGAGTATTACAACAGATTTTCTTGGAGGACTCCAACACTCTATTCCACTTTGAATCAGTGAATTCCCTATCAAGGAACCTCTCCTATTTGCCCCTCAGTCGCAACAGTGGGGTCAAGGAAGCCTTGAGTAGTGATGCATAAAACCATTTAATTTGGTGGCCCGCAGTTCCCAGTGTGACCAGACAGTGCGGCACCGCATGGGTTTCTGGTTCTTCCTTGGCCATGCCCCACAACCGTTCAAACGTCTGCAACAGCACCTCGTATGTAAGGAACTGACCCGGTGGGAGTCCGCACTCATCAACAAGTTCTGCAAAAGGGAGTATAGTTTTGTCCTGGTAACAGTCCCCCACCATTTCGATCCTGACTTTCATCCAGGTGGTCAATTGCTCAGCTGCAAGTATCAACTGCGGGCTCCCCGTATGGCAGCCCCACCAGCGGGAGTATCTCGGGACGTCAGATAGTCTAGTCATACACCAGTTTTAGCACTGCAAAGCTGTGGTCTGCAGTGTTGTGTTGTACAATTAGTTGCACAATTCAGGAGCCTTGCCAGCAGGAGGCGTGATGCTGGTTTGGCTCCATGAGGAAGGTCTCTTCCTGCTTCACTCCATCCAACAATTGAGCCACCCACTGCAGCTGTGCTGCCAACTGATAAAACTCATAATCCGGCACTCCCAGACCCCCTTCTTTCATGGGCAGTAGGATTCGTAGTGACACTCTCCATCTTTCGTCTCCCCGGATAAAGTCTTGCACCAAGGCATCTAATGGGTAAAACCAGGACGCGGGTGTTAGCACTGGTAAATTAGCAAAGAAATATAAGAGGCGGTGCAGCATGACCATCTTGGTCAGGGAGATCCAGGCCATTATAGTGAGCCGCAGGGAGCCCAAAAAGGCTACAATGGACCGGACAGATCAGATTGCCCTATCTAGGTTACCCTCCTTCAAATCGTCCAGTGAATAGAAAACTAATACCCAAGATTTGAATGTGTCAGGAGCCCTGTTGAGGTCGACAGGGAGCTCTAGAGGTCTAGGCAAAGGTCCATCCAAAGGAAACAAGTAAGTTTTATGCTTGTTGACCCGCAAACCCGACAGTATCCCGAAAGCATCGTGGAGACTGAAAGCGGTCTCTGCTCCTCTCTCAACGTCGCCCAGGTAAATCAATAGATTGTGTACAACAAGATAATATGAGTTCTGCCACTTAACATCAGTCCCAGTCCATCTCCTCCCCGACAGAAGAGTGCAGCAAAGGGCTCTATGCCAGCACGAACAAAAGAGGGGATAAGGGGCATCCATGGCGGGTGCCAAGTGTAATCACATACTGTGAGGAGATATTCATGCCCGTCTTAACCCGTGCCATGGGGCAGATATATAATAGTTGCACCCACTTCACCCATCCCTCTCCCAACCCCAGTCTTTTCATGACCTCAAGTAGGTAGGCCCAGCTCACAGTATCGAATGCCTTTTCCAGGTCAACTGATAGGAAAGCCGTTCGTGGGAGGGACCTTGCCTCTGAGTGATAAGAGTACGGAGTATAATCTCCGCAAATTGTACGAGGTATTACGGGAGGGGATAAACCAGTTTTGATCAGGGTGGATTAAATGTTGCATATGCAGGAGCAGGCGAGTCACTAGAATTTTGCTCAATATCTTAAAGTCAGTATTGAGCAATAGACAGGGGTCTAAAGTCTTTCACTGCAGCGTCCGAACTGGATGTCTTGGGAATCAGGATCACTACTGCATTTTGTGTAGAGTCTGGCAATTGTCCCAATTCCAGAGCCTCAGCATACAAAGACACCAGGTGTGGGGCCAGCTCAGCTACATATTTCTCATAGAACTCTGCCAGTAGGCCGTCAGGGCCTGGTGTTTTACCTTTAGCCATCAACACAATGGCCCCTCGGATCTCCTGCATAGTTAAAGGGCCACCCAGCTCGTCCGCAGCATTTCAGATAGAGTGTGGAGGTGCAACGGGGCCAGGAACGCGCTAAGGTCAGCTTCGGGGTGCCTCCAGGGGGGGGGTTTACAGCATTTCATAATAGCTCTAGAATAGCCCGTTAATCTCAACCGGATCAAATTCAGTTGTCCCTATGTCTGTTTGAATAGGGGGGATTAGGGCACCCTGGGTCTCCTGCTTAATTAACCCAGCCAGTAAGCGGTTGGCCTGCCCTTTTTCTCCCTGCACTCTATCCATGTATGCCCTGTAGTCGGGGGATCAAAGTCTTTCTAGGGCCTCACTGTATTGTTTGCGTGTAGCAAGTAGGCGTGAATGTGTTTGTACCCCAGCTTCCCTGCATGTTATCCAATGTGTGCAGTTCTCCCTCAATGGTCAGAAGCTCTCAGTGGATTTCCCTCTGTATACCAATTGTTTGTCCCATACAGTGCTCCCTCACCAACACCTTGAATGCCTCCCATTTCACGAGTGCCGAAGATGCTGTTTGTGCATTATCCACAGCCTATCCACTTCACCATGGATAAGATGTGTCTCTTGTAAAAGGGCTAACTATAAACCTCGTCTTTTCAGATAATTGTAAATGTTATGTCGTATAGACATTGACCCCATCCCCCTAATGTTAGAGGTAAGGAATTTCAATTCTGGTCCCCCGCCCCTCCTGTGACCCCCCACCCTGCCCCAGACCCCGGAGAAGTGAAACAGCATGCCCCCACCTGTCTTACAAACAGAACAAATCAAATACATAAAATCCCAACAGTCAATAACTCCCCAGACCGAGTGCATGCTGGCAACAGCCATCTGCCCAAACCTTAAATGCATCTTTTGAGTTTAGTAAAGGCCCAAGCCAGCCAGAGCAAGAGCCTTCGGGGGATTGCGGCCGCACAATTTGCAGTATTATGTAGTGTGGCGTGTTGCGGTGTGGTGCATCATGCACCAGCCCCAGTATTCCTCCAACCCAGTTATTCTCCTTTTTTTTTTCTTTTCCAATGATTCAAGGCAATGATGGCCTCCCCAGAGTCCCCAGGGCTACAGCCGCCCCAGGTATAGGGCCCAGTAAGATTATTTTATCTGAAATTTTCGGGGTCACACTGGCACCCAGTCCCCGTGAGAGATTGAGATTCCGCCTCCGATGGGGAACCCACATCACCAACAATCTGGCAACTGCCTGCAGTGCCCCTGTTTGCTCACCCTCAGTCTATGAGGGACTCAGTTTCTTTGAGAGGCTGCGCACATATCTCCGTTTGGATCGTTTTCTGGGTTTGTGGTTTTCAGGTGCAGGGAGTCGCCCCTGTGTTGTCTGGGGGGGTTTCGGTTCTATAGACTTCAATCCAGTCCCAGACTGCCTTAGGATCGTCGCAGAAGTGGGTCTTGCCATCCAGGACTATACAGAGACTGGCAGGGAACATGAGGTAGCACTGGAAGCCTTCTTCCCTTAAGTCTCTCTTACCCTCCAGGGACGAGGCCCTTCTCCATTGGACATAGAGAGTATAATCCAGAAACATCAAGACTTTACTATTATTCACTGTAAAAGGGCCTTCCGTTTGGGCTTTCTGTAACAAAATATCCCTGTCCCTGTAGTGCAGGAGCCTAGCAACCATCGGTCGCAGAGGGTGGCCCAGCGACGGTGGGCGGGCCGGCACCCAATGCGCTGTCTTAAGAGTATAGAACTGTATCAGGGCCCCCGGAGTTACCACCGTACTGAGTCACATATCTCCATTCTCGACCCCTTCCGGCACCCCAAAGATCCCTATATTGTTCTGTCTATTACGGCCTTCTCCATCCTCCGCCCTGCACTCCAACATCCCAACCCTGTCTGTAAGTTCTGCCACTTGCCGAGTCAAGGACTGCTGTGCTGGGGTCAGCCCTTCGAGGCTCGATTTCACCACTTTCACCCTTTCATTCAGCTTTTGGTGCCCTGCGCAAAGAAGCCCCAGGCCCACCTGCACTGTACTGCTGTCCTTGTGCAACGTCGCCTTGGTATCGGAGATGGCCTCCAAGATCTTGGACAGTTGCTTTTGGATGGGGTCTGCTTTCGATTGTGTCTCCAGGCTGCCCTGAGCTTGCTCTTGCAGGTATTGGTCATGTTCTGGGGCAGCCCCTGTTCGTTTCCCCCTAGCTTTGCCCATCTCCGTGGGTGAGGAGGGACCCAACCTATGGAAATCCGTGGGGGCTCTGGGGTAGCATTGCCCAAGAGTGATCAGTTAAGCCCGGGTGCGGACTTCACCAGCACCTGATTTCAATATGGGCCTACAAGGGGGCAGGTACCCGCCGAGGAGGGGGTCAGGCACCTACAGTGCTCCCAGATCCAAGAGGCCACTGCACCAGTGTGGTTATACCACCAGAGGACGATCGACTATCAGCAGAGCAGAATCATTGTCTGCCCCAACATGCAATAAGTGGTCCCCCATCCAGCCAATTTACCCCTCTCCTGCACATTATCCTCACCTCTCCTCATGCTGCCTCTTCTGTCTCAGGAGTGGGGGCTCCTTAGGGCACGAATATGTAGGCCACAATCACCAGTCAGGCCACCCTGGGGTTCACCCCTTTGGTGCAGATACCCGGCTTGTCATAGGATCAGCCAACACTCCAGGCGCGTCTCGCTCCCATGCAGGGGCGATGGTACAGAGTTACGGCCACCTTTCACTGTCCCTCAGTACTATAACCGGGCCCTGACCTAGGCCTTGAATGCCTGTGTGAAGGATTTTCCTCACGCCCTGTTAAGCCGGAGTTCTTCACAAGCCGGGGCCCGGCATGGACCCTTCGCTTAGGCCCGGCTATCTCCCTGGGTCTCACGCAGGAAGCCCCTTCGCCATGGTCGGCAGTCCTCCGCTGGCCCCAGCAGGCACCCGTGCCCATCAGGGCCTGCCGCAGGGATGTCCTCAAGGGTCCAGGGGCCCTGCCTCCACGGTGTCTCACCTCAGAGCCCCCCCACTTAAGATGACTCCCCAGGGTACCCCGCAGAGGCTCAGCCACCACGTCAGACCTCCAAGGCAAGGGCCCAGTGTTGATTAGGCTGCCCCGGAGCACAAAGGCTGCTCTGCTGTGCTTTCTAGTCCCAGGGTTGCAGGATCCACCAGGGAGAGGGGGGACAACCTTATCTCCCTGTCCCGCAAGAGGTTCGTCGGGCCCCGATCTAGGGCCCGAAAGCACGCTGTCCAAACTCACCGGCCCGTGGTTGCCTCAGGTCTCCTCCTCTAGCAGGGCCCAGTCAGCTTTCCACGGCTCCTGCACAGGCACACCGCACCGTATGCTTCCACCAGGTCTCACGGTGACAATGTGCATGACCGCCGCCAATGGTCTCTCAGGGATCGCCCGATCCTCAGGAGCCACAGCACCGGTTGCTTGGGCTTACCTAAGTTTATTTAACTAAAAAGTTTTAATTCAAAGCTTAATAAAACATACATAATAAATGCAAAAATTATAGTAGGTAATCATATTTAACCATCATAAACACAAAAATCAATTAAAGAAATGTATTGATTCAAGTATGCCTAAATACTAATACCATGTTAAATGTCGACATAACATTTGAGACAATAGGCCTTATTTTGCATTTTAACTTTTTTTTTATGCACTAGATGTTTTTCTCTTCCCTGTTGCAGAACCTGTAGTTTTCCTGAAAACGTCTGCTAGCAAGTGAATAGGAATTTGTTATGCATTAGACAACTAATAGTGAGGTTCTCACTAGGAGGAGAGAGATGGCAGGAAACACGACTTGTGCGAAGAACTGCCTGAACTACAAAATGTGATCAATATAAGATTTGAAAAACATGATTCTTTGCTCTGTTGTGAAGATGTGAGAAACCAGGGTGTATACCTGCTCCTAGAGTTTGCTGGAGACTGATTGGTTGGTGAGAACGGTGAATGTGTCATTTGATATGCGAAGGAGTCTTACTTCGGATTTTTTGTTTTTTATTTGTACAAGTAAAGGTACTGATTATTTATAATTGACATCTTATTTTTTTCTCTTTTGTAGGTTATATTAGGTTATTGGTCCGCCAGCACTTTCGATAACAAGCATTTGCAATGCATTAGGTCTCGCATTTGCAAGAGTTTGAGCTATTGGCACAGTAAATGACAATGCCTTTTATTTATGTGTTTTGAAAACCTGAAAGTAGTGAGTAAACACGCACTTAAACATAAATAAAAGGTATTGTCTTTTACAGTGCCAATAGCTTATCCTGTCGCAAAAGCGAGACCTATTGCATTGCAAAAGCTTGTTGGGCTTAGTTGTAGGTGCCTCTGTCCTCCGCTGTCCCCCCACCTCTCTCTTATCATCAACTTTAACATGGAATCATGCGTTCCCAATGCAGGCTCCCCAGCATGATTGTTACTAGATCCCACTACTGAAGGTAGCTCAATATGATGCTCTTGCTGCTAAATACAATTTCAGACTACATCCATGAGTAGAAGTTGAAAACGATTTTGCATATGCCAGGTTGCACCTGCAGGTGGCAACTCAGAATTCATGTGAAACAGCTCAATGAAGTAATGAAAGTGCAGAAATACTGAGGGACATATTCATGACCAGGTTTGCATCAAGTTTGTGCCACACAACTTGGGACATGTGGGATGCAAACCTTAAGTGAGATTTATAAAGCCATGCAAGACCACTTTGCAGGGTCCTGTGGCTTCATAAAGCAGCGCAGTGCAAATCAACAAACCGTGACAGGTGTTACCGGGACCCAGGAATACCAGGTCGCTTCTGGTTTGAATGCTCCTTTTTCTACTGACATTGGAGTTGGAAATAAGGAGGCTGGAAGAAGGCCATCACCACAGAGCAATCCAGAGGGATCGTTATCTGCTACCTCATGCGATGCAGAAGGGGTGGATGGAGCCAGACTGGGACTCTGCTTATATTATTGTGAATTTGCACCCAAAGAAACCTGGCCTGGTGATTTCAAACCCAGTCATCCCACGTATAAAAAGACGGGAGACTTTTTGGGGGGGTTGTTTTATACCGCGTGAACTCTACCCGACTCTGTCCAGATCAGTATACCCTTCAAAGATACTGCTACAGGCAACTTGTACTTAGTGCCTAACTATGCTATTTCATCTACTTTAGATACCTGCAGTAAATCGGAGGTTATGAAACCCAACTACAGAGAGACAGCTAAGAAAATTGTTGCACTTGCAGCACTACGCTTTATGCAACTACAAATCACAGAACCCAACCGTAGTTGGTCCTACTCTCAATGAAATGTGTACTATTGTAGGAAGAGATGTCCGCACCCACCTGATTGTCATTGTCCAGCTTTCAGGAAGTCACAAACATTCCCAGTAGTGTGTCTGGAAGGGGGCGCCAGGTGCAGGTTTCCAGGAGTACTTCTGAGAAGGTCATGTGACATTTTTTTGTCGAAACTATTCTCAGTGTGCAGTGTTCCTCAGAGTTATCCATTCATGAGAACTCCGTAGAGAGAAAATAGCATACACTGTGCAAATGCACATTTTATATCTGTCTACAGGAAAACTAGTTTTTCTGATAAGAAACTCACTCCCTGATCCTCCAATGAAATATGGGGTGATCATTTACCCCTTTGTACCACTAAGGCGATTTATTCCAACCCAGTGATGAGTACATTTCCGACCCTTCCTAGGGTGGAAAGAGGAGGGAGAGAGGTTTGGAAATATTCACAAAGGTGTGTATTTGTGGGTTTTCCCCAGCTTGCAATGTAGGCAACGCACTTGTACATCTTCTTTACCACAATTTAAGTGGGATTTACAAGTGTTAACATCCCCACACCCAAAAACTCATTTACCACTGCCAGGAATCTTTTTGTGAATTCCAGCAGGTGTAAAATAATGTTAACTTTGGTCATAAAAGTACTATAGGGTCAATTTTACCTTTGCAGTTTGACCCCAGTGAGTTTGCCCAGTTTGTTATTGCAGCTGCTATATAGATTTGTATATTCACAGTTCACGGAGTACAACCCAAATGAGATAGCTCAGCGGGTTACCACACCTGCTACAGATAAATAATTATGGCCACAATTCTTAGAGCCCAGCTCCCGTAATGTAGTACGGCTGTGAACTATGCCTCCTTCTGGGAACTGGTTTCAATTGCATGGAACCAAGCCCAACCCCATAGAGACCTCACACTTAGTTTCATGGCCCATTTAAAACCTTCTGTGCAACCACATATTACAGAGACCCAGTCACAGTGAAAGAGAGTAGCTGATTATTTTATATACTGTAAAATAAACTGTGTATATTGTCTGAACCTAGGGGCATATGTACAATGAACTGGTGGAGCGCAGGTTAGCTCCAAAATTGCTAATGCTGCGCTCCGCAAGTTAAAAAACGCATGGATGCACGATATTAACAATGATACATGGCAGTAGCGGCTCCTGGAGGGAGTGCTGCCGGGCGGTGAAGCAGGGTGGGGGAGGGGCAGGGTGTTTAGTAGTAAACTCCGGATTATGAATTTTGTTGTGTGCGCTGCATCACATTTGGCGATGCAGCGTGCACAACGAAATGTGTTTTATTTATTTGCATACTTACCTCAGTTAGGCCATAATCTGGAGGTTACTACCCCCCACCCTGCGTCAACGCCCGACAGCCCTCCCTCCAGGAGCCGCTACTGATACAGGGCACCGCTGTATTTCCCAAGCGCTGGAGCTAAATTAAGCTGCCTAGTGCCAACACAGGTTCCAAAGTGCAAGGGTGTCCGCATTTGGGGGAATGATTGTTCATGATCAGGAAGATGCCCCTTCCTGCACATAAACAATCCAAAATTATTATTTGTAACTCCTGTGTGTGCTGCATTGTGCTGCAAACATGTAAGTTGCAAATCGTCATTTGTTTTAATGATTGTTTATATGCAGGAAGGTGTCCCTTTCTGCACATAAAAAATCATTAAAAAAACACCTTCCTGCACATAAACAATCTTTCATGGTTATTTGATGTTTCTATGTGTGATGCACAATGCAGTACACATAAAAACCGAAAATACAAGGAGAAAATAATAATTTCTCCTCATTTTGTCATGCTAAGACCAAGTTGTGTTTTTTTGTCTTACTTTTGGTGCTGCCCCATAATTATGCCACCCTTGTAAATAGGAGAAGCATCAAAATCAATTAGTGTAGCATGAAAGGGGTCTTTTTTACAAGGTGGCATTAACACCCCTTGTAATTAAGGCGACGGACTTAACGCCAGAAGAACGGCTTAAAACGTGACATTCTGATGGTGTTAAGTCCTTGCGCAAATGCCCCCTAGTGAGAGAGAACAGCCGTATACTATGCTGACTAGCTTTCTTCCCAAATTGTGTGATCTTGGTTTGGTTCATCACTATTTCACGACTTCCACTTTTGATCAAATTGTATACTATACCACCAAGAGCCTATATCTGCCTAAATTTGAAGCACAAAGCTGTAAAAAGTGCAACCATAACTATTTCAAAATAATCAAGTTCAAATTGACTGATGCCTCAACAAGACCACACTCATACCCGCCTACTAAAGCTTTCTTGATGAAGCAAATATGGATAGGTGCACTCTCTCCTCCCTTCCCAAACAAACACTGGGTTAAAAAGCTATACACAGATCTCATCTTCGTGCTCAACACAATGAAGGTATCAAAAAAAGTAGGCCTGTCAGTGCCACTGCTTGCTTAATATATTTGGGTCCAACGGTGTCATATAATCTTAGGAGAAAACAGTTTCACCAAACGCACGAAGAGAGCGTGTTTTCATCATTCTGGAAAGGTGAAGTTAGCTGAAATAAACTCCCCAGGGTCCTCGGAGAAATCCTTTCTCCTGATATTCATTGTACACTGTTCTAGAGGCTTGCTGATCATAACCGAGTCATTTATTAAATGTCCATGGCCAATCTATCTTCAAATCTATTCTTTCTATGTTAAAGCCCCCAGCGCGCTCCCATTTGGCAGCCTGCCCTCGCTTGCGACCACTGCTGCCACAGGGGGCGCTGCCGGTAGTCAACAAACAGCTGGACGTTCGAATCAGGCACCTGCCATGCCAAGTTAATTATTTGTGCCACTGCATTAGAGCTGCTGTTAATAAATCTCTAAATGCAGTGTCAAAATTGAGGGGAGGGGTTTTCGCTCAATGTCTCATTTGTCCATTGCCACAAGGCACCAACTTAAGCCCCTTTCTCCTCCGGGAGAGATTTTATCGCTGCACCCGCCTTGAAAGCGCAACCATCAGCCCAGCTGAGGAACAACATCCAGAGTTGGAGCAGATAGAGGGGGTCTTTCAAATAAATAGTGACCCTAATTTTGGAAGAAGGCGCTGTGGGAGAGAACTTGCCCCGTTTGCTGCATCCTGTACTCTGCTGCTCGCCGCTCCCGCTGCGCGGGAGCCGCTTCGCTGTGGGAGGACATCTGTGACCCACCAACGTTGTTGAACCCGTTTGGCTGACGTGACGCCGAGGGGAAAGGATCATCTGTGGAGGCTGCAGGGGTAGCGCGGCAGGGACTCACTATCCCAGGAGTCCCTGCTTGACCACGAGACATCCGGTCAGCGCACCCCTGCGTGCCCCGCCCCCACCGGCAAACCGGTCAAAAAGAGAGCAGCAGCGCTTTCCTGTGTGACCCTAATTTTGGAAGAAGGCGCTGTGGGAGAGAACTTGCCCCGTTTGCTGCATCCTGTACTCTGCTGCTCGCCGCTCCCGCTGCGCGGGAGCCGCTTCGCTGTGGGAGGACATCTGTGACCCACCAACGTTGTTGAACCCGTTTGGCTGACGTGACGCCGAGGGGAAAGGATCATCTGTGGAGGCTGCAGGGGTAGCGCGGCAGGGACTCACTATCCCAGGAGTCCCTGCTTGACCACGAGACATCCGGTCAGCGCACCCCTGCTTGCCCCGCCCCCACCGGCAAACCGGTCAAAAAGAGAGCAGCAGCGCTTTCCTGTGTGACCCTAATTTTGGAAGAAGGCGCTGTGGGAGAGAACTTGCCCCGTTTGCTGCATCCTGTACTCTGCTGCTCGCCGCTCCCGCTGCGCGGGAGCCGCTTCGCTGTGGGAGGACATCTGTGACCCACCAACGTTGTTGAACCCGTTTGGCTGACGTGACGCCGAGGGGAAAGGATCATCTGTGGAGGCTGCAGGGGTAGCGCGGCAGGGACTCACTATCCCAGGAGTCCCTGCTTGACCACGAGACATCCGGTCAGCGCACCCCTGCGTGCCCCGCCCCCAACGCCCATCCTATAACAACAGAGGAGAGACCGTCTTGCGGGATGCAAGCGGGACGCCGGGCGAAGCCCGGGCAAAGGGAGGGCCATCTGTGGCCGTCCGGGGCCAGCAGGGGCCGGGACGGGCCACCCCCCTAACAATCAAGGTAAAATCATTGACCTGTTGATGTGGGTGCCATAATAACAGTATCCCTGTAAAAATACATGTCTTCATATTCCCCAATGTCTACTCGTTCAGGAAGAAGTACTAGACGAGGGGGGAACTCAACAATATGCACGATGGATAACTTTATCACTCGCGCGGTGTCTGTTGTAGAAAAGGAAATTATCATGGCAGAACGCAGACTATCACGTGAATTCGTGGCACATAAACGTTCCTCTTTAGGATCACTAGCACATGCTAAATCCCCAGTGAATATAACTCCAGCTGAATTTTTAATCCCTGTACAAACTGGTCATTTGCAACCCCGAGAAAGGCTTATAGAATAAGAACACTCAAGAGAATTCGTAGGAACCATATGAATGGAGGCTCCTACTGTAAATCTATAGAGCCAGAAACTACGAACATGAGGCCAGAATCAAGCAATTTACAAGTGGGGGGTGGCGATAATGTTACACTTGGCCAAATGCAGGACTTGGAACCAGCAAATTGTCCAAAAAACCTACCTGTCGTGAATCCGTTGCTTGACCAGATCCAAATGATCATGTCAACCTTGCTCTCACCAGTTATTGAAAAACTAAATGGGCTAACAGAGCGACTAGACAAATTCGAACAAACTTCATTAGACAATTTTTTTGCCGTGAAATCCCTGGTAAAATTACATTCTAAAATTGGAGGAGATACCACAAGGATGGAAGCTAGCCCCACAGCACTAAATTCAATACACCAACCCCGACGATCTAAGAAAGATAACGCGACAGATCAGAATGTATCGAATAATGTTTTAAGAGGAAGTCAATCTGAGCTTGTCGAGGTACACCGAATTAATGGAGAAACCCAGCTGACTGTTCCCCCGAAACCCGCACCACGCAAAGTAAATTTGGTGAACACAAGTACTACCACTCACGCCCTGATAACATCTAAACCGGACAATGGGATTGAACCTCCTACTTGTTCTATCAATTGTGGTTCGGACAATAATGCTCAAGTAGCTAACCATAATAGAGATAAATCAGTAGTGAAAAAGACCCCAAATGCACACCTCCCACCTGGATGTCAACCATATGTAGTTGTGCTAACTGGGGTCCCTCCCTTGAAACCTAACAAAAGGGAGTCTTATGACGAGCTGAAGAACAAGACCTTATATTGGCTTAGAGAAAACAGACCCTTGCCACATGCTGTTAATTGCCAGGTTATCCAAGTCCGAAGAATTAGCTGGTTAGGCACTAGGCCGAAAGACATAGCAGGGGATTGTATTTTGGTTAATTTCAAGGACCCCTCTGTTGCTCACCTTGTTTATGGCCAGAATCAAAGAGGAGGCCATTTAGGAATTGGTACCTGTGATCTTAGTTATTTTTACCCTATACAGCGGCCTCAAGATACAAGAGATCTATCCCGGTCAGGCCTGTCGAATAACAGGTACTCATTCTTTGATCCTCCAACCCCAGTAGGAAGAATGTTTCCAGGAAACATGGATGGGGACAAAAACTGGTCATGGTGGGGTAACTGACAAGGAGGAAAAAGTGGCTTACAAGGGCCTTTACCCTCCTTGTCCAATAGTCATACAGGGAGCCATTGTGTAAAATTAACTGTAAATACTTGTGTTATGCTTCCTATACCTGATATCCCCGGAACTATACAGGCTAGAGCCCTATCTATTAGTCCCCTCGAAGACCATCAAGGAGGGGATATAGTGAATAATAGTCATGTACATGTCATAGATAGGTCATTAGTGGTATCCAATGAGTTTCAGGATTTTACATCTCCCCATGAGCCTTATGATGACTCCAGTGAAGGGGTAATACTAGACGCACTTAGTGCGGGTAAACTTGCCCCAGTATCTTAGCACCATGCAATTTAAATCGTGATATAAAAATCTTGTCATGGAACATTGCAGGGTTGTCTAGAAATCTGTGCGATAGGAACTGGAGTTCCTTTATGGAAGAGCATGATATTATTCTTCTACAAGAAACATGGGCAATTAACATGGTGCACAGACTTGGATATAAAGCATTTTACTGTGGGGCGATTGCATCTGTAAGAGGTAGACCCTCAGGGGGCTTGTTGATTTGGATAAAAGTATGTTTGAATGTTGTTGTATCACCTTGTAATATTGATTCAAAAGATTTGCTCGGGGTGAAGATCTCCACGAAGGATATTGGGGACATTTATTTGATAAATATCTATAATAGACCAAATCCACAGAAAAAGGAATCACTGGTTGTGGAACAGCTAAGTTTGTACCTGAGCACCTTAGGGCAGAACTCTAAAATAATTATAGGCGGGGATTTTAACTGCCAATTTGAGCCCGTGCTGGGGCTAGAAAATTTATTAGAAAATGAGGATAGGGCCCATGATATACCTTGCCTAGACAGTGTAAAAGCAGTCAAAAGCTCAGTGGCAGTTATGCAGATTTATGAGCTGACGGTATCTCATAATTTAAGGGCTTGCAATGGTAGATTGGACCCAGATAAACCATCTAATTATACTTATAGTAAAGGGAATTCCAAATCACTTATTGATTTTGTATTGATTACTACCAATTTGTGGCACTTATTGTTGACCTTTTCGGTTGCGAACAGACCAGAAAGTGATCATTTTCCTCTACAGGTAGGGCTACTCTCTAAACCATTCCGATCATTAGACAGTGGATCTGAATCAAACGATGAGGTGGGAGAGGTAGAGATCTCAAATAATAGGAAAGCTATAAAATGGCCACATATCGTGGCAAAAGAGGATATACTTATAGGTATTTATAATATCTTCTCTAACACCGTTTCCTCATACAAAGACCTTTCTATGGGATCCCACGAAGCTCTCACAATGCATTATCATTTAGTAGAGGAATTAATCCCCCTTTTGAGTAAAACTTGTAGCAACAGCAAAGGCAATATAAAACGGCAATTAGAATTGGAGACTCCGTGGTACAACAAACAGTGTCGCCTAGCCAAAGGTAATCTAATCAAAGCCGTAAAATCTAAAGATCAGAAGAGGGTGAGAGTGTGCATAATTGAATATAAAAATCTCCTCTCTAAAGCAAAAAAAGAGTGGGATGACTCAATCTGGGAAGACCTTTTAAATGCTGCTAGGAAGCACGACCAATGCACCTTTTGGAGCCTGATAACAAAAAATAATAAATCGGGGAGCTCCAATAGAGATTTCTTTCTAGATGAAAAAATCTGGTATGACCACTTTTTCAAATTATATGATGCAATTGAGGTGCTCCCAGATGACAACTGCATTGGTCCTCTTCCCTCTTACCCCAACCCGGAAAAATTTACCACTGAAGAGACACTGTGTGCAATAAAGGCAGTTAAGGCGGGTAAGGCGCCAGGCCCTGACAAATTACCAGGCGATCTGTTTACCCATGACATCGAAATATGGTGTCCCTACATTAACTTTCTTTGCAATTCCATTCTGCTTGGTACTCCTATCCCGGAATCATGGAAGGGGGCGGAAATTGTCACCATTTATAAAAAAGGAGATCGTTACAATCCCGGTAATTACAGACCGATAAGTTTAATAGATATTTTACAAAAAATCTTTGCCAGACATATTTTAAATCGTCTTTTAGATTGGATAGAGGAAACTAAGATCCTCTCAAAATATCAAGCGGGCTTTAGAATTAGGACAAGTACTGTAGATCAGGTACACAGGTTTATGTGTATTTGTTGGAAATACGTCCAAATAAAAAAGTGTAGTATATATGTAGCATTCATGGATCTACGTTCAGCGTTTGATCTCGTCCCCCGTTTTTTGTTATGGAATACCTTAAGAAATATGGGTGTCCCGGAAGAGCTGCTGTCTAACATCATAAAACTTCACACTGATAATTTTGCAAAAATAAGATGGGGAAGAAATGGTGAACTTACCCAAGCAATTCCAGTTAGACGGGGGGTAAGGCAAGGGTGCGTGCTGGCCCCGACCCTTTTTTCTTTATTCGTAAATGATATCCCCCCCTACCTGGCACAATGTAATCATGATTCCCCCAAATTATGCAATGAAGCGATTACAGCGCTGCTTTTCGCAGATGACACCATTTTAATCTCTCAAACACCAAAAGGTTTACAAAATTTAATAAATCAATTCGATAGTTATTGCAAAAAGAAGGGGCTAGAAATCAACTCAACCAAAACCAAATATATGGCTATTAATCCCCCAAAATCTTTTAGGAAAAACTTGGCACTAAACAATACTAAACTAGAGTACGTAGAATACTTTGATTATCTGGGTATCAGGTTTGATAGTAAATTGTCCTGGCTAAACCAGCTTGAAAAAAGTAGACTGATACTAAAACATAACTCCCTCCCGATTTTAAAAATTCACGGAGGGTGCACTTCAAAAGCAATAACACCTGCGATTGAAGTGTTTAAAGCTAAAGCACAATCTGCGGCCCTATATGGTGCCGAGATTTGGGGGCCTTACTCAAATCAAACATTCCAGTTTGAGGAAAATGTGTTTTGTAGGCGCTTGTTAAGGCTACCAAAAAGAACACCTTTAGTCCCAGTTTTTTTAGACATCAACCTAAAACGTACAGACTATTTGTGTTGGTTGAGGCCACTGATTTATTGGGTAAGATTATGGTCTACCCCGGAACTTGCAGACTACCGAATGGGACTGATGGAAGTCATGGAGCTAGACACATACAACTCCATTAAGTGGCTGAGACATATATCGGTATGGCTTACTAAAATAGGTCTTTCACACTTTTGGAAAAACCCATCAACTATGCAATCAAACTGTAAAGATCAGGTAAAATTTGCTTTCTGGTACTATATGAACACTAATATATATGAATGTGCCACTGGTTCACTAACAATCAAGTTTTTGCAATTTAAGGATATCCCCATATTTGAGCAATTTATGGACGAGGTGGAACCACCTCTGGCTAAAACCATGTATCTCCAATATAGGTACGGGGTCCTACAAATAAATGCTAATACTTGTAGGTGGGGAAATTCTAATCCAAATAGGCATGATTCACTCTGTAAATTGTGTGACTTGAAACAAAAGGAAGATGAGGCACATATCCTTTTTTTTTGCCCATTGTATAGACTTCAACGTACAAAATGGATCAAACCCCTTTGTAAAAACTTGGGCATACGTTCATATAAAGAGGCAGAAAGACTACTTAGATCTTCGACTGTTCGCCTGATAATTTTTGGAGTCAGTCGATTCCTTCACAGTATCTGCTTGATAAGAAAAAAGTATGGTCTTAAAACATAGATATAAAGTTTTTTAATACTGGCTTTTTAATTATTTATATACTGTATATAGTTGTTTTTTATAGTAGGTCTGTAAATCTCCTTAAGGTAAAAATGTAATACAAAGGTGAAAAAGCAATGCACTGTAACATGAATTGCAAATAACTTAGTATTAATTGTAAATGATTCGTCTTGGTCTGGGAATTGCATATTTGCTTATTTTGTATTTTTACACAAAATGTAATTTTGTTTTGTTTTTAAGAATTATGTTTATATATATGTGTTGGCTTTATGGCATAATGTCGAATAAAAGCTTTACAACAACAAATAAATAGTAGTCTTTTTAGCCCCCAAAAAGACGAGCTGTGAAAAATAAATTTGTAAAATACACAAACATACAAGGCCTTTTGGAAAAACACATTTCGTCGGAGTTTGATGGGATCCGATAAGTTCCCGCCTCACAATTGTAGCGTGTGTTTCCTTCCACCTTCGGCCGTCACTTATTGGTGGTAAGAGGTGGGTGGTTTCGGCTGGTAACGGAGCCCCAGGGACGCTATGGGGCGACTGCCGCTATCAGGTTTACTCTGCACGCACGTTAACCTGAAACCTGTTACTTATTCTCGCTTATTAAAACAAGCACACGGCAGCAGGGGAGGGGGCCTGAGCGATTCCCTTGCGGGAGCGTGCGACCATATGGCGCCTCCATATGGTGCCACCCGCTCCCGCAAGGAAATCGCCAGACGTGCACGCGTTGCCATTGCAGCCAGTGCAACACGTGCACGTTTTTGCCCCCAAAGCTGTGCCGATGGCATTAGGTCTCTCTCCTATGGCGAGACCTAAAAAGGAGAAAGTTCAGGTAAGTTGACCGTTAAGGTGGTTGTATGGTTTTACTCTTTAGAAAGTGAGATGAGTAGGTGTTATCCCTCTCTCGGACTCCTGACTTGTAGTTTCAGGTTAATGAGGAAATAAAAACGGTGCCAGTATCAACAAAAGATTATCCTTTCTAGCCAGGAGGAACTTTTACAAAACGTTCCCCAAAGTGAATAATTTATAACTGAAGTTTCATGGTAGACTCTTAGCTCCAAAGGTCTTCCCCGCAATCTGGTGGTCTTTTAGGAATTTACCAGAGTTACTCTGTCTCATTACAAATTAAACTGGAGCCGTCTCTTGAAGTTTGAGGACCTCCTCAAATTGTACCCCCATTTTCTTGCACGCTTTTCCGTAAAACCCAGTTAGAGAAAGCTCTTTTGCCTTTAAAGAATCTAACCGTAGTTGTGCGTGTGTTAAGGCAGGTTTCCCAGTTATCCGAGGCCATATCCACTACAACCGCCACACCCGCTACTCTCTCTATCTTCCCTGGTCTAAATCTCAGCCGGTTTTAACATCTGACTGAGCCATGTTCCTCTGGGAGTCTGGCTGGGAGATGCACCCTGCTGTCAGCTCTCAGGCGGTTGATAGCGATCTCTGTCGTCCTGCTGCTTGACAGACTCTACTACTTCTGCATGGATCCGCCTTTTTGCTTGTCTCAGCTCTGCAGAGATCTTTCTCTACTGTGTTTTCTGGTGGTGTTCCAATTCGAATGAAACTCCTCCCCTTTCCAGACCTCGAGCATGTCATTTGCTTGGCTCTATTCTGTCCCAGAGTACTGGGCCTGACCTTGTTCTCCTTCTTTGTCTATTGCTGGGTCGCACACCTCAAAGGAACAAATTAGGCTTTTGTTTGTTTTTGCCGCCTCGGACCCAGGAAAACAGTCCAGTCAGAATTCCTCCTCGCGCTCTTCCTGACAGTAAGATTTATTGCAAGTGATATTTTGCAGAATTATTTTATGGTGTTGCTTAAATTAGTCAGGAAGAACCCATTTGAGCCCTTCCCTTTCTCATCCCAAGGTGCAGAGAGCTTGTTTTAGAGCGTAGGAAGAGTTCTTAGGTTCTTAGAATGTATGCTGACTTTTGAGCTGATAATATTTTCAAGCTTTCACAAATTATCCTTCGTTTGAGTGCTAAGGCCTCATGCCTCTGCATTCTTATTCTCTCATTAGAGGCCTTTATTTGAGTTTCTGAAACTGACAATCACATTGCTTGCTAAAATTAAATATCTTTCATGTCCAAATTTCATTAATTTAGCCTGGAAATTTTCTTTTATGTAACACACTTGCTGCATTTTCTCTATATTATTTGTATTGCTTGCTCATGTGCTAGTTTATCTTGTCTTGAAATATCAACTAATGGATTGTTTGAATTTTTAACAATGCTAACCAAATTTAATACTTACTAAATAAATAACTGCACTTAAATAATAAAAAAAACACTAAACTCACACCAAATCTCTCCATCGTTTCCTGTGAAGCTCCAAATGGAATTCACCATTTATGGTGTTTGATGTAAATGATTGCTCCTTATTATCTCTCCTTATTGACTATGAAACATCCATACGACCAATGTCGGAGGTTATTTCATGATTATACTTGAAGATTAAGATACAAGAATGCCCACTCTGACAACTGCTTGTTCCAACTTTTACAATACACTTTCTAAATTGGCATCATGTTTCCCAGGATTTGCTCCCCATTCCACGATATCACACGGGAAGAATAACACATTCTTCAATCCCCTTGGGACCCATTCCAGCAAGTGATTGAATTCTTCAGGGGCTGACGCCAAAGCAAAAGGCATTCTTACAAACTGTAAAGCATGGTGAGCAAAAGAACGATGGATTTAACCCAGACCTCTTGGCAGGGGGTTAATGTTTTGATTTGCTCTACATTCCGTCCATCATTTGTGTGTATTTTGCTTTCTCACCTCTCACACAAAAACGCATGCCAATAATACACATGTCAATGATCCACCCAAATACTTTGATTTAAATCCTTCAAAATCCACACACATGAGCAATTTTCTATTTGCCTTAGTGGCCAGAACCAAAGGACTAAGCCACTCAGATAACTCCATTGGTTCAATCACCTTGCAGTCACACAGCCTGTATAATTCTTCCTTCAGTTGACTTCACAAGTCAAGGGACATTTCTCTTTGTGTACTTCAGGCAACACTCCCTTATTTAGCACAATACAGCCTTTAAACATTTAGGAGCAACCTAATTTGGCATATAATAGTTTTGGGACCTTCACCTTACATTCATCACCCTAATCTGAGAGCAACATTTGATTTTGATGATTTGAATTAAGTATAATACTGAAAGCACACTATTCCCTCCAGACCAATGAAGGCTTACCCTTTTACACAACATATAATTCCCCACGTACGTGATTGGCTGTGACTCTGTCTTACTGTATTCTCACAATGTATTCTCACAGCTCCTCTGTTTATAGTAATCAGTCTGGCACATACTGTTTTTTTCCCATGATTTCTTACACACAACGGGTGACTGGCACCTAATTTCCAATTTTCTATTTCCGTATCAAAAATACCAGAGTCTTTTGGTAGTGTTTACTTTTAATAATCAAGGTCTACTGATTACTTGGCTCACTCTGAATGTGAAAATAATTACATACTTAGCCTAGACGTTGGTCATATTTTCTTTTGACTAAGGAGGGCATAGGTGCATCAAAAGACAGTGTAAGGCACATCTACACAACACAACTCTTCCATTTCTCTGTAGCGCAAAGTTTGATACATGCAGTGTCTGCCATCTCTTTAGAAAATAACTCAGATTTTTATTTTACAGGTTTGACACCAGTAAGCTGGACTCTGACTTCCATGCACAAGAGTTGATAAAATGAGTACCATTTTGTTGGGTAATAATAACCTTCATCTATAGAACAAACAGATAACTCAACATATGGTGTGCACCATATCAAAAGATGTTGTTTGCTGTGATAAATATTTTTGTCGATGATGTTATTTTTGTTCAGACATTTAGGTAAGAAGTTTGGAAGGTATCAAAATGTGAGCTAATCTTCTCACCACATTGCACAGGGCAAATGATTCAGTAGGATTTGGGTTTTTAATATCGAGATTGTTTTTTTTGTTTACTAGTACATTAATGTAGGAGGTTTTTGGGGTTATTTGATTAAACTCCATTATAAAGCAGGGAGCTCAGATGGGCGTGGCTTGCTAGACAAGATGGTGGACGCTCTCTAACGAGGCTCCGTCACGTGGCCCGCAAACTCATGACTTATCCTGCGCATAGCAGTGCAATCGAGTTGCAAAAACCAGCCCACTGGGATGGGTGTGCATGCACAACTGTGCACAGTGAGTTTGAGCTCATGGTCCCTTCACTTTGGCCATCAATGCAGTCAACGCCATGGGGCCGGATGGGGCTTGCATGGTGCTGCAAGACGCGTGATGGCCGAGGCCACAACCCAGCTGACTGACAACAGTGTGGTGGCCCCTCGAAGAGTGCGGCGACTGGAGAGCGTGGTGAGGTGAGCGGGGATCAACTCTGAATGCCACATGAACAGACAGCTATTGACCAGGTCAGGAGCGGCTAGGGGTGTCCGGAGAGGAGCGGAGAGGCCTGTGAGACTTGGGAAAAGTGGGGGTGTCCCAGCCTCGCGATGAACACAGACGAGAGACGACCGCCGGCTGGGGTCCTGTGGCAGCTGCCGTGCACAGCAGTGTGGTGCGGTCCTCTTTGGGCCTGAAGGCGTGCTGTGGCCCGTCACTACCTACAGCGACAGATGGCAAAATGCACGATACAGTCCCCGCCTAGCACCACTTGAAAGCTGGGGCGTAGCAGAGGGCCCCATATACACCTGGGAAACTTCCTGTTCATCGCTGCGTTGCTACGCCGTGAGTAGCAGCGGTGTGATCTGTATGAATTGGGGCGAGCACTTCAGGGACCTGCTAAACTCTTACAGTACAGGCGCTGGTGGACTGAGGAAACAAACACGTCCAAGTTAGTAAACATGACCCGGGCTGTGCCATGCGCTGCATGAGGGTGTGTGCTTTGGGTGTGGGGTGCGGGCCCCTTCAGCATTGCACACAGGGGTTTGCAGTTCCCCTTCCTGCACGCACCGGTACAGGATTTCCAGGTGCTCACTGCCCACAGGAGCCCCCTGCCTGGCCTAAACACCAGGAGGATGAAGGATGTGGTGGAAGGAAGCCCTGAGGCCTAATTACAGGCCTATTCAGCGCAGCAGCCTAGAGAGGCCAGGCAGATACGGATATGTGGCTGTAAAGCAACGTGGGAAGATAGCTGGTACACCCACGCTGGTGTACGCGACAGGCACCTAGGACAGCCAAGCGCCCATGCTGAGACTAATGGAGCACCTAGCGGAAGAGACGGAGCACAGCCCCAGCGCCTGGCCCTTACACAACCCGGGAGCAGACAAAGAGTGCGACGTTGTCCTCTGGGCGTGAGGCACACCTGAGAGCAAACAAAGGATCCAGTTCAGTCCAGATGATAAGAGCACTAACTGGGGTGCAATTCAGATGCCACAAATAGTTCACACAATCTGGGCCGACACAGTGGGTGCAAGGATCTGGCATGCGGTCTGGGCTGGTTTTGGAGCACGGAGAATTGTGCCACGCCTGACAGGTCACTCGGGAGGAACTTACCGGAAGCGCGGGAAAGTGAAGGGACCATAGAGAAATACTCCATCCCCACGCACAGTGGATGTTGCACTTCGGCGGAATGGGCAAGCAGCACATGGGTACGGGAGCAGCCCCCACACGATCGGCGTCAGGCCCAACTCAGTCAGACCAAGAATCTGAGGCGTCAGGCACCTCCAGAACCTCTAAAGTGGAATAAAAAATAGACTCTGTACTCCAGACAGTGCAGCAAATCAGTGAGGCATTGACAGAGACCCGCACGTCTCTTGGAGGCAACATCGACAAGGTCACATCGGATTTCACGCTCTTGCACACTGATCACAAAAAATTGATAGGGAGAGTAAACGACCTCGAGAAAGAAGTAAAAGAGGTCACCGCGGTGGCCATGGAAATGACCACAGAATTGCGTAATCTCACAGCCGGATTCCACTCCTTGGAACGCAGACTGGATGACGCAGAAGGCCGATCACAGCAAAATAAGGTACGCGTGGTGGTGCTGCCAGAAGGCACAGAAGGTGGAGATGCAGTAGTGTACACCGAAACTTGGTTGCAATCATTGATGCCTGTGGGTGCGCTCTCTCATTTCTTTGCAGTGGAAAGGCCACTAAAAATCATCATTAATGTGTTCACACGAAGCTTCACGAGTGAAATTCAAGCCCAGGCGTATTACGAAGAAATTACCCTTTCAAGCAACTCCAAATCAGAAAGACAACAAAAACCAGCGGGTAGACATGACCCAGAAAGCAAGTGATGTTCAAAAATGGATATCCACTAAAACTTTTGAGGAAGTTAATCTTGGCACATTAATGTTGTATTTTATGCTTAGTACACCAGGGCCCGGAAGACGCGGCGAGACGGGGCGGGCTGGGGCTCTCTGACCAGACTGACGCCCACACCTGCAAACCTTCGGGTTTCAGGAAGCCTCAAGGGGTGGTGAGGGGGGGTGGGAAGGGGGGGCGGGTGGGAAGAGAGTACACAACCAAATAAAACACAGGTAATCATAAGCAAATTGGAAACCAAAATAGAAAAAGGAAAAAAATAATAATAATAATAATAAAAATGACATATCCTTGTAATGAAAATACAAACAGAAATGAAGGTACCAAGACGAAGGTCAGTGCAAGATTAAACGAGATAACTAAAAAAAAATGGCTAAGTTAAAGATTTTAACTATTAACATATGCGGCCTTGACGACATAAAAAAAAAGACAAAGGGTGGCAATCGGACTCAAATCAATAGGTCCCAATATCATTTGCATGCAGGAGACACATGTGGAAGGATCACAGCAATAATTACTGAACAACATGGGTTATAGATTGATCATCTCAACATCACAAGCAACGAAGACAAGGGGGGGGAGCTATCTTTGCAACCGGCGGGGGGTTACAGTTTACTAGGTATAGAGCTGACAAACTAGGGCGATGGGCAATAACAGAATGTTTATTCGGGCAAGGGAAAACGCTCACTATCTGCTCTATATATGGGACACTAACAGATGACCCAGAACTATGGTTATTTATTTTAAACGAATTAGCCCATTGGTCACCCCCCTTCATTATATGTGGTGATTTTAACCTGAATCTACCCCCGGACTGGCAATCAAGGCCAGACTTTATATACAAAGGAAGGAAGCCAAGGGTATTTACTGTACTTCAAGAAATATGCACCACACATGGTTTAGGGGATTGCTGGCAAGCCAAACACCCTACAGACCCGGGCCATACATTTTTCTCCCACCCACATAATAAACTGACAAGGCTAGATTATATATTGATATCAAATACAATTTTATCAAATTGCTCAATAGAGAAACTTCCCCGAGTATTATCGGATCATAATCCACTAATCTTCAGCATGGATATCAAAGGCTCTGGCCCTAGTCAGAACCGATGGACTTTTGAGCAGGCCTTTCTTCTGAATGAAGAGTACTGTCACTGCCTAAATAAGTGGATCCCTGAATTTTTAGAATTTAATATGGAGACCGCTCCAGTCGAAATTGTTTGGGACACCCTAAAAGCAGGAATAAGGGGAGAGACACTAAGATTCTCCCTCAATCTCAACCGAGACGCAAAAAATGAAATGAAAATTCTACAGAATAGATTAATAAATACAGAGTAGGATTTGATGAGGGCAGTACAAGAGGGGCACAACATAGAAGAAGCATTAGTCAAGGTAGCTATAGCAAAAAATAAAGTGGCAGATATCTTTACTAAAAAAGCAATAGAAAAGGCTATGGTAAATAAAGAACGCATATAGGAACTTAGTGAAAAGGTAGGACATCACTTGGCGGTATGAACCAGACAAGAAACTATGACTAACACAATTAAAGAAATTAATGACCCCAAAAAAGGTCTTACGCAAAATCAATTAGAAATAAGAAATGCATTTCACAATTACTATCAGGACTTATACACAGAAACCGATAAAAATCAAGATAAAATTGAACGGTATCTAGAACATTCTAATAACCCACTATTATCTATGGAAGACCAAGAAAATTTGGCGCAAGGCCCAGAATGGCTCGAAATTTTATTATCAATCAATAGCCTACCCCAGGGGAAAGCTACAGGGCTGGACGGGATCCCAGTCGAATTTTATGCCAAATTCTATAAACCACTGAAGGAAATCTTCACAACTCTAATGATGCATATTTTTAAAGGGGGGCAACCACCAGGGTCATGGGCCAGGGCTAAAATTGCAGTCTTCCCCCAAAAAAATATAAAGACCCTGCACAATTGGGATCTTATCGCCCCATCACATTAATTAACTGCGACTCGAAAATATACTCGAAATTACTGGCAACAAGATTGGCGCAACATATACATAAAATCACCTCCCCACGACAACACGGTTTTATTCCGGGCCGATCAACCATTGATCACGTCCAACGGGTCATCACTCTTTTCGACATTACAGAAGTGGCAGGAGACCCTATGGCTCTAATACTACTAGATGCCGAGAAGGCCTTCGATAGGGTCTCCTGGCAATATCTGTGGACAGCAATGTCGAGGTGTGGTATCGGTAACCGATTCATCAAAGCCACCCGTATGTTATACACAAACCCCGAAGCGGTTATCGTAATAAATGGAGAGATGACCGGGAGCAGTAAAATAACCAGAGGGACAAGACAGGGTTGCCCGTGCTCTCCCTTACTGTTTGCTATCTTCATTAATCCTTTCATTCTCCAACTAGAATCTAACTTGGAAATTTCACCGATCAAAACTATCAATGGCAACACTAAGACACTAGCCTATGCAGACGACATAGCAATAGTTACCGGAGACCCGAACACTGCAGTTAAAGCAATTGAAAAGGAAGCAGGACGATTTGGGGAGGTTTCAGGATATAAACTTAACCAAGGGAAAACTCAGATAGTCGTCAATAAAAAGATTACATATCTTGACGAACGGGTAGCCACCAATGCCATAGATCTAGGAGTAAATATAACATCAGACCTAGACAACCTGGTCAAAATCAACCTTGAACCCCTGATAAATCAAACATCTAAAAACCTACGGAGAATTCATAACCTACATCTGACATTAGTAGGCAGATGCAATGTCATCAAAGTGCTGTATTCCCAAAATTCTTATATTTTTTCCGGACGATCTGCTTAGATATCACTACACAAATATTTAAGGATATTGATAACTTATTTTCACAGTTTATTTGGAAATATAAAAAACCACGTAGGGCACTCAAATATATTACGCTTCCGAAAGACAGAGGAGGGCTTTCATTACCGAACTTTAAAATATACTGGTGGGCCACAATCATACAGTATAGTAAAACACTTCTGACTCCATATAGCGAAACAGTATGCGGAGGAACGATTCCGACACCACAGGGTCTAATATTAGGCAGGGAAACAAAAACACACCTCTGGCGACTAACCTACAACTGCTATTATAAAAAAGTACGGTTTAAAACCCTAAGGGATGTATATTCAGCTTGGAACAATATCCGAAAGTTGTGTGGGATTGGGAGATTTTCTCATTATACTACGCTAGTGGAAAATATCAATTTACCAGAACTATTCAACGATGTGTGCATGATAAAGGGGCAACGGTCGGGGATTACCCAGTGTGGTAACCTTTTTTCCAATATTGGATTGAAATCATTTGACGAACTGAAAGCGGAATTTGGATTAACCCAATCAGATTTTTTCAAATTCCTACAAATTAGAGATTTCATTATGAAGAAAGGGGGAGGCCCGGCCAAATTTTAAAAAATCCACATTATATATGCAATGATTGGTACCCACACAATATGAATCGGCGGTATATATAATAACCTTATATCCGCTTTACCTGATGATACCACAAAATGTATATCAAAATTGAACAAAAACTAGACGTAACGCAAGATACCTGTGAAAAATCGATTCAGGCCTCTCAATTATGGTTAATGTCGGCCAATCTCCAAGCCCAATATTACAAAACATTTTTCCAGCTATACTACACCCCGAACAAGATCGCCAAATGGGGGTCGGGCAGAGGTACAGAATGTCCTCGTTGTAAGCTGAACGAGGCAGATATTGTCCATATATTCGCAACATGTGTCACACTGGGAACAATACGGCGGGAAATGTCTACCTTTTTAACTAAAATCTTTAACACACAAATTGAAATAACAACGGTAGAATTAATTCTCGGTTTAGATGGAGATCTACGGGCAAAGGAAATGCAAGGTCTTATTTTTATTTCAGCGGCTGTATTCAGATTATGTTTGGCCTCGGAGTGGTTAGACTATAACCCTCCGGCCTTTGAGCAATGGCGGGCCAAACTTTTGGCCACATATAATTTAGAAAAGGCTATATACCGAAAAAAGGGTAGGAAGAAACAAAAGATTGGGCTAGTAATCTGGGACCCACTGACAAGATGGTTACAGAATACGGTTGGATAATTATATAATTTAATTTGTTTGCAATCAGATGGAGAGGAAGATAATGTATATTCTGTTTACTATAATTGGTCAAAAGGAAGGAAGGGAGTGGGGAAGAAGAGAAAATAACAGAATTTCATATTATGTTCTGTGCTGTTTTTTTCTTCTTTCTCCTTTTTTCTCCAACTGTTGTTTTGCTTATGTATATACTTAAATTTGGGGGGGAGGGGGGAAGCGAACAATTCACAACAGACCTAATTTGGTCTATACAGAACTTTTTTATTTTTTTTCTCTATGTAAAATTGTGGAGGGGATAAAACGTTAAAAAAATGCTTCAATAAAGATGTTTTTAAAAAAAGGAAAGGCCACACAGGGTTCTGTCGAATCGCCTTTCCTGTTCCACCTCATGAACTTTAAAGACCGACACGCAATACTCCGGGAGGCCAGAAAAATAGGAATGATAAAAGTGGACAATTCAGATGTCCTCTTCTTCCCAGACTATGGGCTTGGGGTACACAGAGACAGCTGGGTGCTTTCCCACCTGTTAAACTGTGAATGCGGGACTTGAGTCTGAAATATTCCCTCATATTCCCTGCCCGGCTGCGAGTGGTTGCGGATGGCTTCACGCATTTCTTCAGTCCAGTGTAAGAAGCATGGGAATGGCTAGAAACCAAAGGTCATCACAGCTCGCTGAGTCAGAGAAAAAAACAACACGGGCGGGTACTCGCAGGGATCGCCGCACCAGGCGTAAGTTACGAACAGTGGTATCGCCAATACAGTCAAGGACCGCCCCCAACTGCGAGCAGGTGCTTCAGGAGAGGAGGGACACATTGCAGGCAGAGGCGGACCTTAGAGATCGGCGGAACAGCAGAGATGCAGATGCCTCATCTGAACAGTCGCTGAGCGAGGACAGTTCGCAGGCCATGTGGCCGGTTCATGAGGATTTGCAGTTACTCCCGATTGTAACGCCACAAACTGCGGATGACTTAATGTAACAGAAAACTAAGCTGCATGGGCATGCAAGTATAAGGTCGCAGCAGCTCACACTTATAATGCATATGCGCTACGCACGCAATCTGCACATCGGTTGCCCTACTGCACTAATTGACATATGGCGTTTAGGTAGACCAGTGCAGATATGCGCGCACCCCAAGCTGCAGGCCAATGACATATACCATATGACAGCATAGCGCACACATTCACGAGCGCAAAGCAGGGCCAATCCCACATATTCCATTCATTATTTGCTCTAGCCCACCCCACCTCATAATAGGATCGAGATGGCAATTGTTGCAGTTTGGACAGACACATGTTGTCTATCTGCTCTACCCCAGTTGAACAGCATGAGGTTCCTTCCCACAACCCCTGATCGTGTTAGCCAGCCCCTGCACCTATGAACATTGCAGTTGCATTTAGCAAGCACTAGAAGTCTCACATGTTGTCACTACATCCCTAACATCACCAGCTGCCCACGGCACGCACTAGTTTATTACCATGCACTATGCCGCCCACAAACGTAACTACCTGGAATTTTAGTTGGCTCTACACACCAGCTTGTAGGAACAGGATATATGCCTACCTTAAGCGTCACAGAAAAGGGGGTGGTGATGAACAGAGTGTCTGAATTAAGCAGACCACTCTTACCCAGTCCAAAGATCAGGGCTTGATCCATCACCGTTATTTAGCTCACTGCCCCATCCCAGCTCAGAACCTGGCTATATGCAAATTAGTCTGTCCCTGGCCCAGTGCATCATGGGAACAGGGCAGACCAAACTACCAAGCCAATTCTTCACCAGAAAGGAGACAAGCTACCGGGGACCGGTTTCTGGCATTTCAGCCTCGTCGGCCCGGCTTGCTTGAATCCTGATGGAGCGGTGAGCAAGGGACTCATGTCGGAGTATACCCTGCCACACCTATAGTGGCCAAAAACGATTCAGAAAAGGGGGTGGTGATGAACAGAGTGTCTGAATTAAGCAGACCACTCTTACCCAGTCCAAAGATCAGGGCTTGATCCATCACCGTTTTTTAGCTCACTGCACCATCCCAGCTCAGAACTTGGCTATATGCAAATTAGTCTGTTCCTGTCCCAGTGCATGATGGGAACAGGGCAAACCAGATGCACTGGGCCAGGGTCAGACTAATTTGCATGTAGCCAGGTTCTGAACTGGGATGGTGCAGTGAGCTAAAAAACGGTGATGGATCAAGCCCTGATCTTTTGACTGGGTAGGAGTGTTCTGCTTAATTCAGATACTCTGTCCATCACCACGCCCTTTTGAATCGTTTTTACCTTAAGCGTCACGCCGCTCACGTGGCACTTATGCAAGAAAAACATATCTCACAACCAGAAATCTACAGGTTACAACAGAGATGGGGAGGTCAAATTCTACCCACAGGCTACTCGCCCTACACTAGGGGTGTCTTAATCTGGATACGGCCAGGTACCCAATTCGTGTCGGAAGTGATAGAAATCGATACATATGTCAGATACATGCTCGCAAGGGGCTGCCTCAATGGGACACATGTAGTACTGGGATCCATCTATGCCCTGAACACGGAACAGAGCGCATTTTGGCACACACTAACAGCCTCTCACGCTGGTGTGAGGTCCCCTGGCTGTTGGAGGGTGACTTTAATTTGGTCCTAGACACAATGCTTGATAGGTCCTTTCCGCCATTACCACAGATGGTAGCCACATCCAAAGCTAGGAATCTGGGGGAGTGGCTGCAACTATGGGACCTAACAGATATTTGGAGGGCCCTCAACCAACAGACACAACAGTACTCATACCCGCACAGGCTTCATGTCCATATTGATCGCTTCGTTGCATGCGCACCGCTGTACGAGGCGGTAAAGAGGGACCCACTATGAGGCGCAGGCAAGGTGGTGGTCAGAGGGTGTTGTATGGGGCTGAGCTGGTACCTTAGGAAACAATTGGATAAGAAGGTAAAGCACATCGAGGATGCCTTGACCAAACTCGAAGCTGAATTAGCACAGAGTGATGGTGTACAGCAGAACATTGATGCACAGCGTAAAAAGTATGCTGAGGTGCTAGAGAAGCTGCACTGATTGAATTACGCCTCGCATGCTGCACAGACGCATGCGGCAGCAGACAGAGCATGCAGATTGTTGGCGCACATGATCCGTCAAGAACAGGCGCATGTACCTGTGCTGAGGCTGCGATCTGTGGTAGGACTGATGCTCACTACACAATATGACGTTCACGGTGAGTTCACCGCACATTACACCAGAGGGTACCAATCGTTGAGCCGAGTCACACCACTGGATGTAGACTCCTTTTTAGCTTACTTAACCCTACACCAGGTCACGACGGAGTAAAGGGACGAACTAAGCAAGCCAATTTCGCTGACGGAAGTGCACGCTGCAATCCGTTCATTTGCCACATGCAAGCCACCTGGGTCATATTGGTTTCCGTCCGAGTATTATAAAGCTTACCAACAGTCCCTGGTGCCGCGTTTTCTATCAATGTATCAGAATGCGCAGAAAATGGGCACACTTCCGAACAAGGTTAATAATAATAATAATAATAATAATAATCCACATTTGTAAAGCGCGAACCATCACCCGTTAGGGTCTCTAGGCGCTGGGGCCCGTCGGGAAGATTAAGCAAGCTATTGCCCAGAGTCATATGGTGCTGGGCTATTCTGCCGCCGGACCCGGGGATCGAACTGTGATCCCCAGATTCCGGAGTCAGTCACCCTGGCCGCGACGCCACACCTCTCTACTGGGGTTCTTGCCCAAACCTAACAGGGATATAGAGCTGATGGGATCGTATCGCCTGTTAGCACTACTTAACACAGATTACAAGGTGCTAGCGAAAATACTCATGAATAGATTAGCCCCGTTAGTGCCGCAACTAGTGCACACGGACCAAATTGGATTTGTGCCTGCTTGCAGCACATCATTAAACTTGCGCCGCTTCTTCCGAGTGGTGCATTACTCCACTGACAGATAGGCACATGCTGGATGCCTGGTGCTGGACCTGGAGAAGGCGTTTGACACCCTAGAATGGGGATTCTATTTATTTTACTAGATAAATATGGATTGGGGGAGGTGTTTCTAGACTTCATTAAGTTATTATATACCAACCTAACTGCCAGAATCAAGACAGGCCCATATATATTGGAGCGGATCCCCAAAGAGCACTGCATGAGGAAAGGCTTCCCACTTTCCCCAATGTTAATTACACTCGCCATTGAGCCGCTGGCGGTGGCGCTTCGCAATACTCAAGTGGAATGGGGAATCCCATTGCAGTCTGATTATACGCTGGTGATCTGCTGGTATATCTCAGAGATGTGGGGCAGTCATGTGCAGCAATTGAGGCCACATTGCAAAAGTTCACCTCAGTGTAGGGTCTAAGGGTGAATTGGGAAACGACGTGCCTGTATCCATTCGTGGAGTCTACCCCTAACCCACAATTAGTTATCAATGGTAGGGCTGTGCATTGGCAGCTAACAGCTCTCCGATATTTGGGGATTCTTATATTTAGTAGTTTGCAGGACCTTCTCTAGGGCAATCTGTTGCGATCAGTCACGGCCGTAAGGGCGCAGATGGCCTTCTGGAGTACCCTACCGCTTGCGATTATGGGTAGAATTGCATTGCTAAAAATGGTGGTCCTACCTAACTATGGGCGAATTTTGCGGATCTGCGGTCCGCGAATTCGTGCGAAATCGCAAAAAAATCAAGCAAATTTGCGGATTTTCTCGCGAACTCGCGGATTCTTTTGTGATTTGCACTCTACTCTACTCAACTGGAGTACTTTCTACTGGCTAATCAGTAAGTGCTACCTCGTTGGGTAAATGTATAGTGCTTTTCCTACACTGCAGCTGCTTAAAGGGCCAGAAGATTTGTCTCCACTGACCATGTGTGCCTGTAACTTTGCCACCGCACCAAAAGGCGCCGAGGTCCCTTGAGTGAGCTGTCCATCATAGTTGGGATTGGGAAAGGGCGGGAAGACGTTTGATACCGCTAGTGTGTGGTGCGGGCCCAAACGGGCGGGGCTTCTATGCATGTTCACATGCCTCTTGTGTATAAAGGGTCAGAGCGCGAGCAGGGCAGCAGGTGAGGAGAAAGCAGCCTCCTGGTCACAGGAACTACACGGGGGTTGCGCTCGAGAAACTCAGGGATTCAAAGACCTCCCTTGAGTATTACAGCTAATTTTCGACGGCAGATATGGGGTCAAAGCACACTTGCCCAGCCTCGACCGTGCTCCATAATGTTTTGGGCTGATTTAAAACGTTACTGAATTTGAGCTTCAACTCGGGCACCTGCTTTATTTATATCTGTAAGTGCTTCCTGTTGAGGTTTAATTTTTGTGACAGGAGCCTCGTGCCAGAATGAATCCTGCCCTGCATAGTTATCCACGAAGATGCCGTTTTGTGCAATGCCTCTACTCAACTGGAGTACTTTCTACTGGCTAATCCAGTAAGTGCTACCTCGTTGGGTAAATGATAGTGCTTTTCCTACACTGCAGCTGCGTAAAGGGCCAGAAGATTTGTCTCCACTGACCATGTGTGCCTGTAACTTTGCCACCGCGCCAAAAGGCGCCGTGGTCCCTTGAGTGAGCTGTCCATCACAGTTGGGATTGGGAAAGGGCGAGAAGACGTTTGATACCGCTAGTGTGTGGTGCGGGTCCAAACGGACGGGACTTTTATGCGTGTCAACATGCCTCTTGTGTATGAGGTCAGAGAGCGAGCAGGGCAGCAGGTGAGGAGAAAGCAGCCTCCTGGTCACAGGAACTACACGGGGTTGCGCTCGAGAAACTCAGGGATTCAAAGACCTCCCTCCAGTATTACAGCTAATTTTCGACGGCAGATATGGGGTTAAAGCACACTTGCCCAGCCTCGACTGTGCTCACTAATGTTTTGGGATGATTAAAATGTTACTGAATTTGAGCTTCAACTCGGGCACCTTCTTTATTTATATCTCTAAGTGCTTCCTGTTGAGGTTTAATTTTTGGCCCAGAGGAAGCACTTACAGAGTTAAGGCAGGTACCCGAGTTGAAGCTAACTTTGTAACCATTTTAGAATGGCGCCGGCAGAGAATAGTTGCAACTTGCAAGTAAGCAACTTCAACTCTGGCAGCTTGCCGGCGCCATTCTAAAATGGTTACAATGTTAGCTTCAACTCGAGCACCTGCCTTAACTTTAAGTGTGGATCGCGAAATTGCCGAAAATCCGCAAATTCTGCGAGCGGAACAGATTTTTGGCCCACAGTTAGTCCTACCACGCCTGCTTTATTACTTCACAAACTTGCCACTGTTTCTTAGACCATCATTTTAAAAAACCTGGAATCAAATATGCAGCCGTTTATCTGGCATGGATCGCGAAAGCAGAGTATTATTAGCAAAAATGTATCCACTGACTACTCAGGGAGGACTCTCACTGCCCAATATGGAACAATATTATCTGGTGGCGCAACTCCAGTGGGTGGCACGTTGGCTAAGTGCACGCCAACTCGAAGACACAGCAGGACAGACGCCTGGGCTTACCCGCTCCCAGATATCAACACTGTTCCATCTGGATAGGGCGGGCAGCGCACCTACACAGTTATTGTTCCAAGTGGCGTATCAATGCTATCGGCGCTGTCTCCCATTACGCACCAAGTGGCACCATGTGCACCCTCTCTGCCCATCCTGGGCACTCCTAGGAGGCATCAGGCGGTAACCAGTGCAGAACTTACATACTGGGAGGAGGCAGATATACAAACATTAAGTGACCTTTATAATAATGGGCAGCGCGTCCCATTCGTGGATCTGGCTGAAGGTTCGGGCCTACCGCAGGGTCAGTTCCTACAGCATGCCACAGTGATGCACACGCTGGGCACCCTGGGCGCGCTGTGCGGCGATATGTCACAGGAACCTACCATACTATACACGAGCTGGGTACAGGCCGCCATCTTACCAAGTGGTTTGCGGAATAACTCAGAATCCACACGGTGCCGCAGTTGCTTTCCCTCTGCGCCCACTGGGATGCTGATCTGGGTCAGCCCGTCACAGACCAGAAATGGGAGAGTATACTTTAGAGCCCCACACGAATCCCTCGTAATGCCAGATTTTGGCTCATCCAATATTATATCACCCAAAGAGCCTATCTGACACTGGAACGAATAAACAAGTATTTTGATCATACTGACGCCAGATGCGCGACATGCAATGAGATAGGCACAGATCTACTGCACATGCTGTGGTCATGCACTGCTATTCAAATGTATTGGAGTACGGTTACCAGTTGTCTAGCCCAGTGCATCGGGCGTGTCCTGGACTGGTCATGGGAATTGTGTATTCTGGGGCTATACCATAGATCAATAAGGTACAAAGTGACATCCAGGTACATAGATTTGGGCCTTATAACGGTCAAATGCGTATTCACACGCCGCTGGAAGTCCCCTGCCCCCTGGTGGCAAAAGCCTGGTATCAATCACTATTGTGCTGGGCGCAGACAGAAAGTGTAGCGCTCCGCAGAGAAAAGGTCATAGGGTTGCGGAGGCAGCCAATGGCGGCGGCGTGGGACACAAAATTGTCAGACTTCCGCACAGACTGGCAAGATCGCTCGGAAGCAAACCTGAAAATGACGGGGAGTAGACAGTTGGAGGTAACATGTGACAGGCGGGAAGAAGATTAGCGCCCAGAATTCTACCAAGGAAGCACGCATTGGCTAGAGGATGAGACACTGCTTCTCTCCCCCTCTTCGCTTCCTTCCTCCATCTCACTCCCTTCTCCCTCCCAAACCAGCCCCATTTCCTCCCATCCTTCTATGAGCCCCAACCCTTCCCTCTCCGCCTCCTTCCACTCTCACAGATTCATCTGAAGCCCTTGGGCTTCGGGGTAAACCATTTAAATCGTGGGCATAGTGCATGAACAGTTATAAGGAGTTAAACGCACACCACACAATGACCAAGTGGGTGGCTGGAATAGCACAACAGGATGAAGTAAGAGTGGTTGATATGTATGTAGTGTTATATTGATGTAAAGTAAATGTTCCAGGGGGCAAGGCACAATGTTATGTTTTATTTATGTTAAGTTGGTTATAGTCAAAATCTGAACATCAAGATAGTACATCAACTTCTGATACACTGAATCTGAAATAGACGATACCGACTAAAGGTGTGTAATGCCATATTTGGCTTGTTGATGTAAAGTTAAACTGTAAATTAAATTGCATTACAGATGTATCGGATGTAATGCAAACTACAAAATATAATAAAAACAAATTTCAACAAATAAATAAAGCTGGGAGCTCAGAACACTATATATAGTGAGAGAGTAGGAGAGGAACATCGGAAGCTTTGCAAACATTATAAAAGAGCAAATGTCATATGGGCACATAAACTTAAGGGAAGATGCTGTGAGTTCAAGGAAATCCAAATGAGACAGTTCTGAGAATGAATGTAGGGTTGCAGAGGAAGATGGTGGCTAAGGGAAGAGGTTTTATTGCTGAACTGGTCAGCTAAGGAGTCAGATTTGTTGGGAAGAGGAAGAAGCCAGATGAGCATGAAGCCAGACAGTGGAATTCTGGGATGATTGTTAAGAATTCCTCGAACAGGCCTAACCAGTGAAGTCATTGGCATAATTTACTGTAGTAGTTTATCAACAGAATCAGAATGGCACCTGCATTTGTACTTGAAGATAGAGTTGTTTAAACTAAGGGCAACACTTTTTTTCTGAGTCATTTGCAATGGCTGGTGACAAATTATATATTCAGGGTTTAAGTAGTACCATATGTACCATGACATTAAAGAACCCAAAGCAGTTTTAATCTATGTAGTGAGGTATGTAGTTAACATTCTAGGGGTGAGAATTTCTCAAAATGTGTTCAAACAGAGCATGGTGATCATTCCAGGTTTCAATGGACCCTTGGTCACAGAAGATTGTTTCCAAAGTGTGTGTGAGAACGGCCTTAAGTAGTGGCTGGGGATCAAGAAACGTGTAAGTGGTCAGGATGGAGTTAGTGCATGTGCAGAAATCTGAGAGAATGGCAAGAGATGTGGCTAAGAAGGATTGATTAGATATAGTTGTTGAAGTATTCTGTAAAGGCCAGGTGATAAGAGGAAGGATGATAAATTAGCAGATCAGAGGAAAATAGAAAATGAACCTTAGAAGTAGGGATATGCATTAAAACGCTGGGAAGGGACAAAAGGCTCAAAATGAGGATTTGTGAACAATAGTTAGTCCTCTAACATTTTGGTAGGGTACTTTCTGACACTGATTTTCTATCCTGCAAAAGGCTGTATGAATGATTGGAGCGATGTATTCTCAAACCAGGCTTCAGGGATGACCAGCACTTGCTGCTGTTTATCTGAGTGAAGCATGTACTTATATTAGCATTTTTTTAACACTGTACATCTATAGATGAAGATGCATTGGTCGGATCAAGAGGGAGATGTTAAGAGGGACAGTAGGAGGAGATTAGTTTTGTGGGGCAGGGTAGGAGGGAGTTGACAATCCCTAACCTACTTGATAGTATTCGGGTAAAGGGGGGTAGTACTAACTGCCTAGAACTGCTTACAAAAAAGCAACTAAAACTATGTACTGGGACTGGGTAGCCGAGAATGAAATTAGGGACAGTAAGCTGGGCAGATTACCAGGGGAATTTTTAGATTTTAAAATGTTGCCTTCCTTGGAAGGCTACCTTGACCGTATTCAATTGCCGGCAGATAGAAAGCTATATCCAATGCAGACAAGGTTCACTCCCCCTGAATTCATTTACGAACTCATGGTCATGTAACGTAGCTAGGAACAAGGGCTGCCTCTCTTTTCCTGTTCCAATTGAATCCATTAGACAAGTCTTTTTTGGTTGCCAGGCATGCTCTGGCCCTAGAAGAAAATGGCTTATTCATATTTGTAAATGGCTGGGAACCAGAGATCACGGCATAGCTTTACATATTTTAAAATCTGATACAAGACCCCTATTTGCTTGTGCATTCGGAAAGATTTTGGGCTACATGTGGGGAATTAGAAGGAAGGCTCAAAATTAAATCTGTTATCCCTTCCATCAGACCAAGTATGAACTTCTTCAGGCACTGCCAGTGGTGAACTCTATCTAGGTATTCATGAAGTGCAGACACTGAGTGGTCTTTATAGACCTGAAGGCTAGGCCCCCAGTGGTGAATGTTGTTTTACCCCTTTATTCAAATGTCAAATTTTAATGGGTACAGTTTTTAGATGATTTTATTTTAGCATTATGTTATATGTATCGATCAGATATTATTCTTTTAAATGAAATCAAGGATTTTATACATGTAAATTTTATGAATTTATATGTATGCATTCTGCACTTTTATGGTCGGTTGACCAAAATGAGTGAGGACTGAGTGAGGAAGGAGAAATTGGTTGAAGTCTAGATGATCGAGGAGGCAATACTAATAATGCATCTAAAATATTAAAGAGGGAACTGCATATATGTACCTTGTCAAGTTGAGTTAGGTATACAAAATATTTATACATTTATCTGTTGATAATTTTTTCCTCACTATTTTGGCTATGACATTAATGTAGCTCGCTATTACCTGCTCACTATTCTCTGCAAAGAGCAGGAAAATAGTAGGGCAACAGGGAGTCATGGTTTTAAGTGGAATGTGATAGGGCAGGGGAAAGAAGGGAGCATGCTTAGAGTTGGCCTTACAAAGGCAGAAAGCCAAAGGGAAGTAAGAGGCCAGGCAGTGGGCTGAGGAAGCTCTGGGAGAGGGAATGGAGTAAAGGTGTTTTTATGAATACAGTTAAATTGAAATTTGAAGTAAGGGCAGAAAAAGAGGTGTGGCAGGGTGAAGGGGTAGAACGATGAGGCCAATGCAGGTTTGGGGGAATGTTTGAAGTATATTGACATGGTGGAGCAGAACATGTTGAACACGGGACTGATAGTAGATAAGGCAGTTGGAGGGGTATAAGGTAGCTGGAAAAGAGGGTAGTAGAAAATAAGAAGGAGGACACAAGGTAAGAGCCAGGAGGTGGAGGAAAACAATAGTTCTGCTTGTCTATTCCATGCTTGTGCTCTGGTTTTAGCCTTTATAACAATTTACAAGATACAAAATGAAAGAAAATTCAACTAACTTCCTGACTGAAGGTCTTGGTCAAGGGTGCCCATCTGATTTTGAGATTTGTTTTTACTTCTTTGATTTTGGTAACATTCTGATTCCCTCACCTAGCAATAATAGAGGGATTAACCCCTACATTCAAGCCTTCCATCAGTCCCAAACCTTTATGGACGATACTAAACCCTGTTTGGTCTTGTAATATGCTTCACTTTCGACACTCTTGTATGGTATGTATGGTCAAATAAAGTTTCACCGTTTACCAGTAGTTAAGCTTACTCTAAAACAGATTCAACCCTTAGTTAACTCATTCTGATTAAAATCCGCAACAAACTCACTGAACAGGGCCTGGAAGTGGGATATGATCTGAAGTAAGAGTTGGATGATTCTCCATTTAGTTTTCATAAAATATTAATACTTATTCAAGAGATCATGGCTGCATGATGCCCTGAAATAATCATGACTAGTATACATAAAGACATGCATGGTGAATTCATAGTACGCAAAGTATTTCTGAACACACAAAAAAAACATGCAACTGGAATATAGTGAGACCTTGCTAAAGTTAAGACACTGGGTATGAAATTGCTCTTTATTTTCTCATCATGGCATGCTGGCAGCAAAACAAAACAATCAACTCATCCCTGCAGCTATTATAGGGAAACTTACGGAAAATAGTTTTTTCACCTCTTGTAGCAGCTCCTCTTACTTATTAATTTCCACAGCAGAGGCGGCAGTATAAGAGCAGGTCATCTATTACTAGATCTATCCAAGGGGTTTCCCAGTGCCAGTAGTTTCTTCTCAGTTGATTTTAGGGCATGAGACAAGGAATAGAGGATCACCAAAACTCTCAAAGATATTTTCGGACAGTAAGGTGCCTGTGTAACAGCCTTCTGCTATTTATCCCAAAACATAAGTGGCAATCAAATGGCAGGTCCAGCTAAAGAGGGTTAAATCAATGCAATTTCTTTGATGGACCAAAGTGAAAACACAGCACCTGCAAAGCCTTGATACTGCTAATGATTCAACCAGTTGGGAAAATCTTAGATACCTTTAACCCCTTCCATGCGGTCGCGATTCTGCGCCTGTGCGGCAAAATCGCAAGTGGGCGAGTTCATGACGGCCCCCAGCCATCATCAGCACACGAGCGCCGTAGTGCATGACGGCTGGGGGCTGTCATCAGCATGCAAGGAGTTAAATCTGGTACATGTGAGCTGCAGAAATAACAAATTAAAAAAAATGTTGTGTAAATAGAACTACAAGTATTTGAAATGGCAAGCCAGATATCTTTTCACAAGTTACTAGGTCCTTGAAAGCCTTCTGAGATAACTTTCAGATAACTCCTATACTGCTTTTTAGATGTCCCATCTGTTCCTGTAATAGTCTGCAAGTCGTAAAAAGGCTGTCATTACTGTTCGGGTAGTGGAATTTCCTCCTATAACACACACAAGATCTTGGCATCTAACAGGTGGATCTTCTCATTGTCTACCTGATGCCCAAGGCAGGCCAGGTGACTGGTATCAACCCTGGGCACAGCAAGAAGAGATAAAGAAATTATACATGTTGTCTAATCATCAGTTCAGGGGCAGGCTGTATCCCTTGTGCAAAATCATAATTGCCATCATTATGTAACAATGGCTTACAATCCTTCTTAACCTTGCTGTCTTGCCATGATGTTCAAACGCTCCATGGGTATGGTCAGCCAGTCCACTTGGAACATCTGCTTGGGTTCTCATGTCACACCTGTGCCCACCAAGGTGTTCACACATCACTTATACAACAAAGGTCTGGGACAAATGGGCTTCAGCACCAACACCTCCTGATGCTCTTGGTACCCAGAAAGCATCACTTCTTGGCTCACCATTCCTTCATTAGCTGTTGGCTAGCCTAAAAGTTTGTCTTCGCCTGACCCATATATATGCTACATCAACTTCTTAAGGCCAGACATCTAGCCCAGCTCATCCCTCTGGGGTGACTCAAAGGTCCTTCCCAATCATCAATGACTACATTGAGAGGGCCTACACTGGGTGCCCAATTTCAAGTGGAGACGGACTGAACCCAACTCCTTTATGGGGAATTCCGCTGTAGGCGATAAAGAGACATTCCAGTTCCTGTTAGAAATTGGGTCTCTAGTTGGCAGCGGTATGCACTCTGTCCATGCAGGGAACACAATCCTTGTCAGGGTAAGCTAGATGCTCATTTTAAATTAACTTGTGCTCACCCTCTGGTAGCTTGGCACCAAGCAGGCAGGCTCAACTTAAGAGACAATGTGTAAAATATATGTGCAATAAATACACACACAGAGTAATACAATAAATACTCCACAAAAAAGATTCCACAAAGGTTTAGAAAATATAGAATAGTATAATTTTATTCAGTAGCACAAATTGACAAAGATTCAATCTGTAGAAGTCAAGATATAACTTTTTAATGAATAATTGCAAAAGCAGTGCTTGGAAGTCAATAGTGCTAAAAGGTTACTTGAGATCGCGAGGGACCGCGGTAGATCCAAAGTTCCAGCGGACCGCGATGGAGGGCAGGCCAGCTATGAGACTCTTACAGGTCCTGCTGAAAAAGTACCTTGGATTGAGCAAAGCACAGATGCTGAATGCACGATGCATTGATCTTTTCCATGTAGTCAGGTTGAGGCGTCATCGAGCTCCGTTGAGTTGCAAGCAATGTGTCATCGTTAAGCTGCGAAAAGCGTTGTCCTTGGGCTATAGAACCATGGGCGAACAGCCTCTGAGTCGAAGTGGGATGTGTCGGTTCCGTACGGTGACGATTCATCAGTTTTGTTGCAAAACAGCTTCAGAACCCACTTCTGAGGCCCAGAACTGGAGGGGGCACCTCAGGCAAGGGTAGGACTCCCAGATGGTAGAGTCCAGCAGCACCAGCTTTGTCCTCAAGACACACAGGCTGTGGATTCTTCATCATCGAGCAGTCTCTGCATCGGCATTGAAGGGACATGCAGTGGAAATTCTCATGTAGTCGAGGCTATGCTTCTGTTTTTGCAGAAATCCGCTGCAGAACACCCTTCTGAGGCCCAAAACTGGAGGAGGCACATCGGAGAAGGGTAGGACTCACAGATGGCGGAGTCTAGCAGCACCAGCAAAATTGCAGGAAGTCTTTTGTATTCCAGAGACTTCAGAAAACAGGAGCAAGACAGCAAACCCATGAAGTCATTGGAGACAGGATTCTATGTATGTTGGGAACCTGATATTTAAGGCCTCCACTTTTTGTTTCCCTTAGGATGCAGTTAAAACCCTGGGGGAGCCGCGAGGAAGCTGACTCACAAACAGCCTGAAGAACTTTAACAGAGAACCAGAGATGAGACCATAGGCATCCTTACGTAAACCAGAAACCTGGTGTGGGTTTCGTCTTTCCTCCTTGTAACAGCCTTCTCGAAATCTATTAGGAGCGGGGCTGTACGACCTCGAAGGCTGTGGGCCTGAGATAGGGCCAAATGGAACCGTCGGATAGAGTGTTGAGTGCTCCTGATTGGCATAAATCTACATTGGTCCAGGTAAACCATGTAGGGTAGGTACGGCTGAGTCAATTAGCCAAATCTTTTGCAAATGAAATTAAATGAAATGAAATGAAAAGGGGATTTATTAAGCGCTACAGCTGCCCTGAGGCGTCCAAACACTGTAACATCAAAATTGATGAGAGCGATAAGCCAATCCATGGAATCGGTTTAGGGATCATACCAATAGTTACCACGTCCAACTTTGGGGAAATAACCCCCCAGTTCCTCCGATTCGGTGTAAACCACCAATAGGGGTGGGGAAGCAGGAGAGGTAGAAATCACTTGAGAAACTCAATCTGTGGTTTTCCCTGTGGCCATACTGACAGCCCCTTTTCAATCTCCGTAATCAGTTGGTCAGGAACCTCAGCTGGAGAACAGGGGGTGAGGGGCGAAAATCGAGGGCAAAGGAATTACTTGCAGTACTGGGTGCAGAACTTTTCATTGAAGCCTGTGTGTCTCCGCATATAGCACATGATAGTAGTCCGCAAAGACTTGTGCCAACTCCGGAATCTGTTCATGGAGGTAGCACTCATTGTCGCAAATCGAGGGCAACTCTATAGAGGCAGCATCCCTAGAAACCACCAAGTATAGGAGGTTCATGTATTTATGCCCTTACTTGTATACATGTTGTGTGTTGCGTTGATGTCCTCCAATACTGTCTGGCCTCTTCCAGGAAAATCCGTCATTAAGTTAGACTTCGCCAGTGCCAACTTGCAGCTGAGATCAGCCAAGGGCCGTTGACGAACTCGCCGATCCAAGGCGAGGATCTGGGTCACTATGGCTGTCGTTTGCAACAGTATGTGCCTCCTTACCCCAGACATACCTAAGGGTAGGTTTGCAAAGATATCTGGCAGAAGCCACTGTGCCCCGATTTTCCTCAAAGTACGAGTGGATCGCTCTTTCTACAAAGTCGGAGCAGTCTTTCTCAGTGAGATACCAGGCGTCAAACCACAACATGGGTTGCCCCGGGGAAGGGTCGCAATCTCTGTGAGTGGGAAGATATCTGTTACCGGGAGTCAGGCCTCGTCAATGTGTGAGAGGGTTTTGTGTGCCACTGATGTGTTGGTGTATGCATGTTCATGGGGGCGCCATGTCCACCATTCGTCACAGAGCCCCCTTAAGTCCACCCATGAGGAAAGCTGCTGGGAGGGCACTCAATCCCCCTGTCTGGAAGGGTCAAATGTGTCATGTATGGGTTCAGGAACAGCATTAAAGTTACCCTCTATCAGTGTTACACCGTGAGGAAGGTTCAGCAGAGGAGCCAGGAGTGTCTGCATCATGGTGTAAAGATGCTTCTGGGGAACATAGACCAATAAGAAATTGAAGTGCCTGCCCTTGAGTAGGCCCTCAATCCCCATACATCACCCTGGGGACCTTCATGGTATGCAGACACACCCAACAGGAATCCCATCTGTAGTAAGATGGCTACTCCTCAGGAGCTCCGGGAAAACCCAGCATGGAAAACTCAATGATAGCCGAAGTGAACTAGAAAGGGACAGTGCATGCCCAGCATGAGGGTTTATTGAAGTTTAAGCACTACCGGATTGAATCTCATCATGTTTCTGAGAAAGGCTGATTGCTTAATGTGATCTTAGCGGGCTGTTAACATTTCAATGTAAGACCTTAACAGTCATCACAGGAGGAGTGGCTTGGACAGTCAAAACGGCGGACGCAACTCAGTAAAGCTCCGCACGTCCGTCCATGCCAAATAGGATAATTAATCGGTCCTAATCTTGTGATGTGGAACACATCGGCTGTGGTGCAAACTGGGTTGACAGCTGGAACAAACCTTTGTGGCCGGAGAGAGTGAGGGGGCAACGTCCTGCCGGCACACTGCACATCAGTACGTGCAACGCTGTCCGAGGCCCATCAGAGGCCATAGTGTTCCAGGCGCCCGAGTCCCTGATCCAACGTGCAGCCGGGAGAAAAAGGGACGGGGCCGCAGTCCCGAAGGTGAGGGAGGTATGCCCGAGGCCTGGCACTGAGGAGACGAGCAGAGGCCATTACTGCGACCCTGACACAGAGCGGGCCTGCGACAAATGTTCTCATCAGCATGTCACCCAATACTTCCAGCTATTGGTCTAACTGGTTCATCCCTGCCATCGAAGTGCTGCTCTTAGGATTCATGTTCCACTATTATACTCTGGAGAGCAAATCGTCCAGAACCTGCCTTTCACACCCTCTCTCTCTGGAGCTACAAATTGGCCAACAATTCAAAGTGTGCAAAGGAGGATGGAAAGCAGCTGGTTAATGTTTATCCACTGTGTCCAACACAACACACATGCTCATTCTGTGCCTGACACTTGATCGATGGCACCAGTCATGGCCAATGAGCAGATTGTGCTCAATTAATCTACTTCCCTTCAGTGGACACCTGCCCCTTTTTAATCTGTTCAACAGGACACTTTTCTTGCTACACATTCCTCAAGCTGTCATCCAATGTGTGTTGAACTTTCTAGCCACTTCCCCCATGAATTCTGTATCATGCTATTGTTCTTATAAATGTAAATCTCCAATATGCTGCTTTTCTGTATTCTCACAGAGGTGTATAAAGATGCTTGCCGCATACATTTTGAGCTTCAGAATATTTCGAAAGTGGCTGAAAACGTCATTGATTATCCCCTTTCCCTTTGACCTCCTTCCTGTGTACCAAGCAAAGGAAATGTACTTTCTGCCTCTGTTAACAATGCATTTTATTTTATGGAAGTAATCAGTGAAAGCTGTCAAATATTAAACAAATGTTTGGATTATTTGGGGCGGGGGGAAAACAGTCATCAACAGAGGGGAAAAGACCAGGTAGGTGTCAGCACCCACAGGGAGATGACCAGGATTCCGGTGGGACTCAATTACAGGTAGGATATTCAAGGCAGCATACCCTGGAGTGCATGATTGGTGTGTGAAGAATATGTCAACAACGTTGGTGGTCAACCTAAAGGATACAAAACACACAAAAGAGCAGACCAGGTCTGAAAACGGTGTGTAACTGCAATAGCGACCGTGAGGCACTAGTGGTGAGTGTGCGAGACAGAGGGTTGCAAAAAATAGAGACTATTAGTCACATAAGGCTAAAGTAATTCCCATCAGACCACCCATGTGGTGGAGTTTACGTCACATGGGAATCACTAGTCTTACCATCCCAAGGTCGACCATATAGTGTCGATGCGGGAAAGGTTGTAAAGAACATAGTCTTGTTGTGACACCCTAAAGTGATGTGAATGAAAACAGTGCAGTGCTCAAAAAATGATAATAAATAAAATTGACTACCGAGACTCCGAAAAGCATTACAATAGAAGTCCCAGTGTCAAAGATTAAAAACACGCCAAGTAGTAAGACTACTCTGTGGCGCTGTGCAGTTTGGTCGACATGTTTCAGCTATAAGAGCATTTAGCCCAGCTTTCTTCAGGACCTTTAGACAGAATAATGGCTACTGCAACTACATATGATGTTGGGTATAAGTGAAGGAAAACAGTTTACCCCTCATCTCTATCCATCTTTTGAAGAAACATGTGTTTTTTCGAAAAACTTTGTATATTGGTTTAGGATATACATCATCTTTTTAAAGAAGTTATCTAGAGACACCCAGGAATGTCAGTGAACTAGGCTATGTCAAAGGTCCTGAAGAAAGCTGGGCTAAATGCTCTTATAGCTGAAACATGTCGACCAAACTGCACAGCGCCACAGAGTAGTCTTACTACTTGGCGTGTTTTTAATCTTTGACACTGGGACTTCTATTGTAATGCTTTTCGGAGTCTCGGTAGTCAATTTTATTTATTATCATTTTTTGAGCACTGCACTGTTTTCATTCACATCACTTTAGGGTGTCACAACAAGACTATGTTCTTTACAACCTTTCCCGCATCGACACTATATGGTCGACCTTGGGATGGTAAGACTAGTGATTCCCATGTGACGTAAACTCCACCACATGGGTGGTCTGATGGGAATTACTTTAGCCTTATGTGACTAATAGTCTCTATTTTTTGCAACCCTCTGTCTCGCACACTCACCACTAGTGCCTCACGGTCGCTATTGCAGTTACACACCGTTTTCAGACCTGGTCTGCTCTTTTGTGTGTTTTGTATCTTGATGTAGGGGAGCGAGCAGAAAGGTCATTAAATAATTCCCCCCGACCCTCCACACACCTGTTCTGTTTTTATAATATGGTCAACCTAAAAGAACAAACAAAACAGCCATAGCAAGTTCACCTCTTACAACTTCTCCCCATCCCATACTTCCATCCTTGAAGCATCTGTCACCCTAACCCCATACATACCAATAATCAAACGGGGCCTAGGGCTTTCTGAAAGCTCCTACCAGCCCCCATAGTAGGAATTCTAGTGCCCGACAGCAAGTATCCATAAATCACAGCAATGCATCAACTACAAGTTAGTCACAACAAAACCTGAAACAATACAGAGAAAAACAGGTATATGGAGGAAGACAAAGATTCATACATCACTTCCTTGCCCAGTCTCCAGATCCACAGAGCTCAGGGTAACACTGGGAGCTTCAGTGGGGCACATCTGTGCCTTCCTCTCTGGATCGGAAAAGGTCCAGTGTTTCAGAGAGATCTGGCCATCCGGGCCACCAGTGCCAGTTTCAACATCTCTCTGGTTGGGGTGCGATGAGACTTGCCTCCTCTGCCGGCAGAAGCGAGTCTTCCAGGAGTAAGTTCACTTCTTCCCGGGTGTTTTAGTGGGAGAGCGAGGTCTCTCCCCTCACCTGGAATATGACACCTGTAGGGACATCAGGCCCCTGAGGTTCACACTGTTCGTCGCTCACTCCCAAGCCTGCTCCGGAGTATCAAAGAAATAGGTAGAAGACTTGAATAGCATTTTCATTCTGGCTGGGAAAAGGATCATGTATTGCAAGTTGAGAGCCTGAAGTTTCTGCATCACATCCTCAAAGTAACATCTACAACATTGGACTGCACAGGTATATTGATCAATCTTCATCTGTGCTGGCACTGGTGGGAGCGGTCTCTCCCACCCTATTTCAAACTGTAGGTCCGTATGCATACCTGGGTGAACTCAAGTCAGCCGCCTGTGGCCTACTTACCCCTTTGGGGCAATACAAGCATCCAGGACAGCCGAGAATCTATCAAGTAGGTATAGAACTGAGGCTAGGTGCTAGGTCCGTTGCCAATGGATTATCTCAGAAGCAGTCGTACGACCCAGCCACCATCTTAGATGCCGAGGCCATGTCCCTGCTAGTTTATCAATAGCAAAAGTGTTTGTGGGCTTTAGTTCACCATTGGTTGTAAATGTGAGGATGCCTAGATCATTTAAATATTATGTTATTTTTTTCAGCATTCATTAGCGAAGTTTGTGGTTACAGTTCTACACAATTTTCTTTGTAAATGCTATTCATCTAAGATTGGGTATGGATAACTTTAAAATATACTCTCTTAATAGCAGCGATGAATTTAATAAATGCCTCCTTTCAATGCATCAAACCAGGAACCTCCTTTAGATGTCCTTCTCTCAGTGGGGATCTAGTAAATAATTACTTGAAACTAATTTCTTTTGCGCTCACCACCATTTCATGCTCTTTCCTCACAAGTCCCCGACCCCTCCCTGAGTATGCTTGAATCTCTGCTTAAATAAGAAAACTTTTGTTCATACATTTGTCCTTCATGACTCATGGTTTTCCCAATCTTACATTGCAAGGACATGTTTTCTCTTCCGAGAAATGTTTTAATATCTTCAAATTACTTGTATAAGAAAACCTTGGTTTTAACTTACTTCAAACGGTTCTGTGATCGCATTTCATAATTGTTCTGTGAGAGCAACATCAGTTAATAGCCTAAGAAGATTCTTCAAAAGAATCGCAGGTTCCGATGCAAGCATAGCCATTGAGATTGTAATGCCCAATGTCACCTTACCCCTGGACTTGTAGCCCTTTATCCGCATCCCAGCCATTTCAGGAACATGTCAACGCTAGTTAGAAATTTATGGAGCAAAGAAGCATAAATAACTCATACTTCCTGCACAGTGAGGAAACTAAATATCATGCTTACCATCGTTGTCCATAGCCCTAAGAAGGGACTGAGCAGCCAAATATTGAATATTGTGTAATGTAGGGTGTCTCTCTAAGCTTTAGTTTAGATTTGTCCATGGCCCTTCAACTTAATGCAGCAGGCGAAATATTTAGGTTTGATATCCAATGCATATCCCTCAAAGAAACCATCATCATGTCTGCTAGCAGCATATGTATTTTGAGGTTTAAATCAATTTGACAAAAATGTTCATCCCTACCAAATAATCATACCACAGGCACTAGAAGTAAAATGAGAGAAACAAAGCAGTTGCCTCCCACGTTTTCATCATGTCACCCTCAGATGCCTAGAAGGTCCCCAATAGCATTGCTAAGATTATTGTGGGGGTAAAGGGAATACAATTGCCAGGGTAGATGGGACCCACTTATAGAGGAATTCTACCAAAGAGTGATATTAGTTTGTAAAATATCAGAGAGATAGCATATTGAAGTACAACGGAAAGAGCAATTAGTGTGTGTGTCCAACGCATAGGTAGAGGATCAAGAAACCAGGAAGCCATTGAGTACATTAATCCTTAAAACAGGAAACAATTACCACAGGTAAGAAGCAGTAATGGGATAAATATTGTACTAAGAAGAAATAGATGTGTAATGCATAAGGTAATTTGACGGGCACACAATCCATTGTTGAGGCCAAACAATGCTGCAAAAGCTGGTTCGAGTTAGGCGGAGTTATGAAATACCTCCATACCTCCACCTCGACACAGTGCCCTACAGTGATAACACAACATACTTCTCATTGGCTAAATTAATAAGATTTTTTTTAACTTGCTAAATTGGAGGATCACATGATCTGCTACCCCGTTTCCATATAAACCATCATATTACAGAAAGCTCCCACCTACCAAACTACATCATCAAAACACGTACATAACAGAAAAGTCTGAATGTCACACTACCTCATAGAGAACATTAGTTAGTGAAACTATTACCTTAAACCTCACCCATTCAATGGGAACCTAAATCATCGAAAGACTAATAAATCTGCAAACGCCTAACTTAGCAAAAGTATCTAACATAAGATAACAAAAGATGGCAGAACTTAAAACAATATAACACAGCATAACATTCTCCTTTAGCAAGAGCTTTTGGACTTGCTATAAGTTCCGTTGTATAGCACTAGCTCCCAATAGTCTTAGTCACCACTCCTAACACAACCATTACATATTATTTCTATCTACATTTATATTCACTTGGTACCTGAGGGAGTGATGCAGCCCAAAAGCAGCTGGTGTCAGTGAAATTTTGATTGCCCTCCACACTTTCGGGTGGAGGATGAGACACCCTAAGGCAGAGGTCTTCAAACTTTTGTTGGCTGAGCCCCCCCATTTAAACCTTTTTACACATCGAGCCTCCACAACCCCACCACCACCTGACAAAAAAGTTCTGGAAGCTGGTACTCTGCATCATTGATGGCCATTCCCTCCTGCGGAGCCCAGGTCGTAAGGGAAAATAATATTAAATAAAGAGCTGCACTTCCAGTCTTGAGCAGTACCTGGAAACTGGAGTGCTCACAACATGTAGTGATATATTTTTTGCAGTTTTATATAGCGCGAACATGAACCAAAGGTATTGGAGCACTTTGCGAGAGCATCTTTTACACTGCACAAGAATACATTAATTTTTTGTAAGCACAGGGCGATAAATTGATTTTCCCAGAATCACAGGATGTTGAGCAGACACCAAGAATTGAAGTTGGTTCCGCCAGCTCCACAGTCATCAGCTCTGGCTGTTGCACCACATCCTTGCCCTAGATAAGATATCAGAACAAGCAATAGGTCTCGGCAATCAGATAGCTATAGGCAATGGCAATGTAAGTTCATTTGTGTATGGCTCATGGGGCTGTTTTTATTGCTCTACACAAATGTATTACCACTGATTGCTGAGACCTATTGGCTTTGCCAGTGCTTGTTTTAGAAACAGCAAACGCACATCTGTGCATGTGTGTGAAGCCCACACATGCACAGATAGATTATCACAATCCCTCAGCAGACCAAACTTCCCTTGCCTACATAAAGGGTTGTTCACAATCCCTCGGAGGAGCCAAGGCAAACTCCCACTCTGGCACAGAAGGCCAGGCTATGTTACAAATTGGTTGGGCAGGGGGGTTATTAGCATATTAAGTTTTGTCACAAGAGGCAACTGGGAAGAGATCGCCCAGACTGAGCGAGGGGGGAGCAGGTTAGAAACAGAAAAGTGAAGGAGAGATCCTAACAAAAAAGCAAGAGGATGCAGCGTGGGCCTAGAATGGGCTAGCTGGACAGGAATTTGGAAGGAATTCAAGACTGAGGAAATAAACAGCAGGCTATACGATAGACATATTTTTGCAGTTGACGTTGAAAGATGAATTTTACAACCTCATAGGTGTGTGAGTGGTGTATCAGGGAGACAAGATGGGCTAGTTTGACTATGTTAGGATGTAGTTACGTCAGTTTATAATGTGCGTCTAAACTGAAGGCTATTGTGTTTGTGTACTCAACTTGCTTCTGAAACAATGGCCTTTTTCACAAACAGCAAATGTTTCTGTAGTCGATCTCTGTAATTCTGAACTTCCGTGTGAGAATCCAGGCCGGCATGTAAACACCATGCTGCTCAGTGTCGGCATACTACACATTTGCAGGAACTTTAACCCTGATGGCTGGTGGGAATTTCGTCAAAACAAACATTCCCAGAATTCCCCTTCTTTGTGCACCTGTGTCCCTTATGTCCCTCTTTGCTTTAGGCATTTGGGTAGTCACTGAAGCTAAAAAATAAGCATGGTCAGTTTCAGTGTTTTTATTTAACGCTGACCTCTATGGAGAAACTGATATTCTAGATCTCCAGCTGCCTCCAGTGGTTCCCCCAACCTAGTTCAGATGTCATGCAGGGGTTGATGGTGCAGAGCTCAGCCCCCCTGAAAAAGGGCAGCAAAGATTTGTTTGTCCGCCACAGTTGGCGACTCGGTGCACCAACCATTTTTGACAGCTGTAATTAATCTAGCAGCTTTAGAAATATTTAAATTGTAGTGTTGTAATTGCATTTATATATCGCTTACTACCGAGGCGTTGAATCGCTTGCCTTCACACCCTGAGTAGCCCATAAGGGGCTCCTAAATTTGCGCACATGCATTGATCTGTTCCCGAGACATATGGTGCACAGTGTACATGAGACCCTTGTTTCTAGTTTCTATCCTACCCTTTGAAAGAGGTTTTAGGGTAGGAGAGGCACACAAAGGTGATAGCCAGCTAGGCTGTTGCAGCAGGAGTAATAAATAGCAAGATAACCCCAGGCTGCACCAACTTGAGGTTAATTTTAAAAACCAATACCCCAGCAGTAGGCACCAACATAGATGCCTGACGCCATCGCTGCCCCTGTGAAAAAATATACCTGATCCGATGTCAGTATTAAATAAGGAGAGCAGTGGATTTCCAAGACTCACATTTGCCATTTCCTTGTAAAAACTGATGCGCACAATGGCTCTGCATCCGAAGTCCACCTTGTTGTCAAACGTAAGGAATAGCAGAATGGGGGCCCAGGGGGTACGGAAAACAGAAAACAAACTGCCACTGTAACCAGTTTACAATACTATGTAAATATGCACATGGTCTTTAAAGACCTGTGAAAAACTCGGGCGTGCCGGAGATTAGACTCCAGACACTGCCCAGCCCAGCAGCAGCAGCCCGGGTTGAGACACACAAAGGAGGGGCTGAAGCCCTTCCAGCCTAATAGGCGTTGGCGCCTGGAAGCAATAATTAAAGGTGAAGTGGTAGGGAGGAGAGCGCACCCCCCCTGAGGGGATGCTGCGCCTCCCCAGTGGGGTGCTCCCCACAGTTTGAAGACCTATGCCCTAAGGTGTACCATAAATGAGGGGAGGTGAGCTGCGGGAGACTCTGAATAACTCAGACACATCAGAGGAGGGTGTAACGGGCACATGGGTATTTCATGGCAGTTCCTCACCAGGAGACCACATCATGACATACTCCCTATTTTTGGAAGCTCTGAAGTCCATGACTGTGAGTGAGTCTCCTCTGGAGGGATATAGCTAGGTCTGTGTCACCAACGCTGGCTGGTAAGTCTTTAAGCCCACTGACTCTGGGGAGCGGTGCAGGTGCAGGTGTGAAAGGAGTGCACATTCCCTTCCCCACCTTCAGAGACCTCTGGCCTGGTAGCTCATTGAGAGGTTCTTTGAATTTTGCCAGCTGGCCTGGTCCTATTCTTTTGTAACATGCTCACTCCCCACTCCATTGTCTTGGTAAATTTGCACATAACCTGTTTTGTTCCTTTGTGGTCCAGTCGCTTTATATGTCTGCATTTCCTACCTATTCCTGGGCTCATCTCTCTCTGGCCCAACTGTGCAAGTCTTGCATACTGGCAGGCAGCACAAGGCTTTAGTTAATCATATTAGAGTTTCACAGTGTGGCTCAAGTTACTAACGCAGTAGATGGCTAATTGCTGATGCTGTGAGGACCCAGCACACAAGCAGAAGTGGGGGTGGTGGAAATAGATTGTAGGATAGATATCCCCCTGTTTAGGAGTCTCCTCCTTATCTCTCACTATGCGCCTCCTGTCCCAATGAAGTCCAATGACACCAGGGTCAAAATGCCACACAACCCCCTCCCCATCCATCAATGTGGAGTGTGTATTCTCAATAAAAGAGCTGGGCTGGATCAGAGTCCCCTGCAAATGCAGGACCAAATAATTAAAACGATTCTGGCAATGAAGGCTCTTGAGACATATTAATCTGGATGAACTAACCTCTCCAACTATGTGCCTACCTAGGCCGTGCAATAAAGGTGAAATCAACAATGTTGATGTTAGACTGCTTTAATTGGCCTACACTTCCTATTGGCAGTCGATAAAGCCCAACTGAGGAGAATCCATGATCTATCATTAGACATGCCATAAAAGTGCCACAGGGTTTGTTCCACAATGTCCTGCAGTCCAATTTAATTTGGTCTCAAATATGCAAGCGAGAGGTTAAGTGCACCAGCAAGAGCTCAAAGTCCAATGAGTTTCCAACACATATTATCCAAATATACTATTTAATATGAATCTTTTATAATTGAATTAGTTAGAATCCAGCCAACGTGGTTCGTTCCATCTACTTCTAGAACTTCGTCAGGGCTTGAGATAATAACATGAAAGGGCATTCCTCGAATGTGTATCACAATAATAGTAATCCATCCAGTATGTCACTTGGTCCAATATCGATAATGTGTATGTAGTGTTTTTTTTTTCAAAACAGATTTTATTGACAGATCGTATAAACAGCCACAGATCTCTGTACCCCAGAGATATCTGTCGGGTATCAATAAAGTTGTACAATAAAGCAATCCGTCATTACTTTCATGAGCAAAACAATAGGAACAATCACAAGAAACCAGTCTCCCCACCCGGTGCCCCCCATCCCCACCCCCAACTACCCCCCCCTCCTAACCCACCCGGGACCCTCCCCCCGCACGGCATTCGGTCGATCAAGCCATTCACACGCATCCATCCAGTCATCATACTCATTCATAGGTCTGGATCCGGGTCCTGCTCTACTGGGGGCTCTAGCCAGAGTCCCCTGAAGTCGGCCCACCTTTTCCATATCTTGTAGTGCTTAAGAGGACAGCCGCGGGCCAGGAATATGGGCCTCTCCATCCCCATACAGAAGTCCAGGCCTCTCTTCCAACCGAGAGGTGATGGGGGTTGCGGATCCTTCCAGGCCCTTGCTATGTCGTGCTTGGCTATTGTTAGTCCAGTAATAATAAATGTCTCTTGTACAGATTGCCCCCCACTCCCTCCAACACATGCAGTAAGCCTAAGCGCTGTGTGCGCGGGAGCACCCATCCGAGCGCCTCATCCAGGCCACTCCAGACACCACGCCATAACCTCTCCAGGCGCCCACAACTCCACACTGTATGAAGGAATGTGCCTTCCTCGCTCCCACACCGGGTACACACTGGGGATGCAAAGAGTCCTGCCCTCCATAGCCTCTGTCGTGTGTAGTACACTCTGTGGAAGTATTTAAATTGAATCAGTCGGAGGCGAATCGAGATGGCTGTGCCTCGAGAACTCGCCAGCGCCTCATTCCAATCCTCTTCCTCCAGGTGCGCCACGTCCTCCTCCCATTTCTCCTGGAGTGAACATAAGTCAGAGGAGCAATGTATGATCAGGGATTGGTATATGCGAGAAATTGTTTTGGAATCCAGCTCCCCCATGAAGACTCGGGCCTCCAGCGGGCTAAACTCAGGAAGTGAAGTCAGGTCCACCAGATCCGGAGTCAGGGCGTGGCGAAATTGCAAGTAGCGGAAAAATTGCGTGCTAGGCATGTCAAACTCCACTTTCAACTCCTGAAACGATTTAAGCGTCGTCCCAGCCATAACATCACCCAACCTAGAAATGCCAATAGCATCCCAACCCGCGAATCCCTCCAGGGTAGCAAGGCCCGGGAGGCGGCCATTGCGCCAGAGAGGAGTCTCCTCGGTCAAGGTTTGCCACCAACCCATCCGCCTTAGTGCCCGCTGCCAGACGTCAAAAACAACCTGCGTCATCGTCGGCAGGGCCCTGCGCATCTTTGGCGCGTAGAGCAACGTGTGCAGTGTGTGAGGTTCCATTAGTAGTCTCTCCAGCGCATAGGCTGGGTCTCCCCTGTCCCCATACCACCAGTCATTTAGGACGAGAAGATGGGACGCCTGGTAATAGGAAAGTACGTCCGAGGTCGCCAGTCCCCCCCCGTATGTGGATCGAAAACACGTGCACAGTGCCACCCTGACAGAGCCACCCTCCCAGAGGAACTGTCCCAGGACCGAGTTTACGCGCTTAAACCACGCGGACGGAATCGGGTATTGATGGTTCTGCAACTGATATAGCAGCCTGGGCAGGGCCACCATCTTAAATATGGCCGACCTGCCATAAATGGTCAACGGCATACGGGACCACACCTTAATGTCTGCCTGTGTCCGTTCCCAGACCGGCACCACATTGCGTTCCCAAGCAACTGCTGGGATCTCGGTAAGAAACACCCCTAGATATTTAATTCCTCCTGCAGCCTGCTGGATCTCTGCGGCCCAGTCTCCGACCGGCGGACCCCTTCCCAACACCCAGAGAGTGGATTTACGTGGATTCATGTACAGGCCCGACGTCTCGCCGAAGATCTGTAGAATGCGCATGAGGCGGGGCCCGGACTTTTTAAGGTCCGTGAGGAAAAACAATACGTCGTCCGCATAAAGTGCGATGCGGTCAGACAGGTCGCTAGTCCACTCAAAGCCCCGCATCTGCGCATCAATGCGGACCCAGGCAGCCAGGGGTTCCATGGCTAGGGCAAATAAGTAAGGCTAGAGGGGACAGCCCTGTCTGGTGCCCCTCCGGATGGGAAAGGTCGAGGACGCCACCCCCGCCACCCGAACCGAGGCCGTGAGGTTAGTATAGAGCAGTTTCACATAGGACAGGAACACCGGCCCCAGGTTCAGCCGCGGCAGCAGCGAGAAGAGGTACGTCCAGCTGAGGGAGTCGAACGCCCTGTCCATATCTGCCAAAAAAAGCGCCGCTTGCACCCCGGAGGACTGAATTGCTGCAACCGCGACGTTGGCCCGCCTGATATTGTGTTGCGTCGCCCGCTTGGGCATAAAGCCGGCTTGGTCCGAATGTATGAGATCGGAAATGTATGGCAGCAATCTATTGGCCAGAGCCTTAGCCAACACCTTGGCCTCTACGTTCAATAAGGAAATTGGGCGATACGACGCGTAGTGCTCTGGGGGCCGGCCAGGTTTATGAAAGACGACCACCTCAGCATGTCTCCAGTCTTGGGGCATGCATCCCAGTTCCCTTGCCTCCTCCACCACCGCTCTGTACTGGGCGCCTAATTGGAGGTGAAATTTCTTAAAGAATTCACTGGGGAAGCCGTTGGGACCAGGGGCCTTCCCCGTATTAAGTTCCCCAAGAGCGGTTCCTAGCTCTTCCTCAGTCAATGGTTTATCCAGGCTATCGCGGGCTTCGTCTGCTAGTGCCCTAGGCGGGAAATCTGCTATGAACTTGTCTATCAAGGCGTCACTGATGCATTCATGCGGGGAGTATAAGTCGGCATAGTAGGCTGCAAAACCCTCCGAGAGCGACCTGGGATCAGTTATCAGGGTGCCGGTTTCATCCTGTATTCTCGGAGGAATCTGGGTTTGAAACTGGCCCTGACACAACCTGTGCAACATCGTCCCAGATTTGTCCCCCCATTGGTACACCCTGCTCCGGGTCGCCAGCCACATCTGCCACGCCTCATTAAGTAGCCGCGAGGCGTAGGACTGCTGCGCGAGCAGCAGTTGCTCCAGCACCCGGTCCTCCCCACCCGAACTACTACGCTGCTCTAAATCCCGTATGGCCACCTCCGCTTGATCAAGAGTCTCCCTGCGCCGTTTCTTGGCCACCACACACCACGCTATATCTACGCCCCTCAATGTGGGCTTCATGGCTTCCCAGAGCGCCGCCTTAGTCACCACCGACCCATTATTTTCAGCCAAGTACTGCGCTATGGCTGTCCGCATATGGGCCTGGTAATCCCCTAGCTGTAGGTGCCACACCGACAGGCGCCAACGAAACTGCTGTTGCCTCCGGTCCAAGCTCATAGTGACCGCCACTGGAGAATGGTCTGACAGCCCCCTTGGCAAAATATCCGCAGTCTCCACTCTATCCTGAGCGGCCAGGGGGACAAAGAGGTAGTCCAGCCTAGAAAACGAATGGTGTACCGCCGAAAGGAAGGTGTATTCACGCTGTGTGCCATGTATATATCTCCATGTGTCTACCCAACCCAGATTTCTGACCATATCATGCAATTTGGTATGCCCGGATACCACTGTCCCCCCCCCAGGCCTGTACCTGTCGCGCGTCTGATCCATCACATCGTTCCAATCACCCCCAATAATAGCCAACACATCTGGAATAGTCGCCCACACTGTCAAGATCTTTTCAACCAGGGACCACTGCAAGGGGGGTGGGGCATACACGCAGCCAAGCACCACATCCTCGTCTCCAAGCGTACCTTGAATAAACATATATTTACCTTGTGGGTCTTGCCAATGAGTGGAGTGCACGTATGGGACCCTGCGGTGTACTAAAATGGCCACGCCCCTGGACCCCCTGGCGAACCCTGCATGGAAAACCTGACTGTAGCCAAAACGCTGAAGGCATAGTGTTTTAGTCCCCAAAAGATGTGTTTCCTGCAGCATAACAACATCCGCCCCCGCTCTTTTGGCCTGTTTCAGAATCGCTCCCCGCTTGATCTTGTCTAACATCCCTCTCACGTTCCAACTAAGGACCCAAAGTGTGGCCCCAGGCCCAGCGGCCCCTCTACCCAGGTTCGACATCATGGCCCTTTCGTAGCCAGCATCCATGACACATGCCATCCGCGTGTGCTTCCTGCCACCATCTCGATCGCCTCAGAACCGTGCAGTCCCCCCAATCCAACATCTACCAACTTCCCAGAACTCCCCCCCCACCCCCACCCCATACCTCAAGAAACGATGAAGTATCTGTCGCGGTGTAGCGTGGCTTCTGCCCCCAACATGAGACAGACCGCCCACCCCACCAATGGATCCCCATAACTGCAGTTAACCCACTAACTAACCCTTCCGAACAGAGGGGTTGAGTCCGCCCTCCCTATGTCGTCCCCCCACCCGGATCCCCAAACCACAAAGTTACTTGCATAGCTGAAGACTTAAACTGCATTCCGCATAAGTTGTCCATTTTCAGAAAGAGCGTATTCTCCTCCCCGGGTCCTGGTTGAAAGATCACCACCCATCGCGGTGACTAGGATGCCGGATCTTGAGAGTCTGGAGCCTCAGCGGCCCCCGCCGCCCCAGTCTCCGAAGGAGGATTCTTCTTAGGACGGGATCTCCAGTTACTTCTGCTACGCGACCGCCGTGGGGTCCGAGGGGGCCCAGTAGTGGAGGACGTGTCCGAATCCCGACCTGGGGGAGTGTGCACCCTGATCGGACCGTCTCGTCAGTCCAGGCAAAGACTTCTTCTGGGATGTTAAAGAATTGGGTCTTGGACTGGAACACCACCCGCAGGCGGGCCGGATAAAGCAGAGCATACTGGATTTTCAGGCCCCTCAGTCGCGCCTTGGCCTCGGTGAAGGATTGGCGTTGTCGCTGTACCAGCTTGTTATAGTCCGGAAAGATCCGGATTTTGTGGTTTTCAAACAGCAGAGGCTCCTTCATGCATGCCTGCCGTAGGATCGTGTCGCGGTCGTGATAGTTGAGCAGCTTGGCTATCACTGGTCTAGGGCGTTCCCCCACCGGCGGCTTCTGGGTCAGTGCTTGGTGCGCACGTTCTACAATAAAACAGCGCGAAAGGGACTCCGGAGGGATCCACCCCTCCAGCCAGCTGGTCAGGAAGGCCTCCATGTCGCCCTTCTCACAGCCCTCCGGAAATCCCACAAAGCGTAGATTGTCCCTCCGAGCACGCCCTTCTGCATCCTCAGCCCTCAGGGCAAGGCCCCTCTGGATCCCCTTCCATGTTGGCCACCTTCTTTTTAAGAGTCGCGACATCGTCTTCCACTCCAGTGAGTCTTGTTTCGGCTTCAGTAATGCGAGCAACAGCGTTGCGCAGATCCTGGCGCAGTAATGTAACGTCGGCTCCGACCGCCCCTATTTTAGCATCTAGCATGTCACGGGACTGAGTTATCGCCGCCATGAGGGCGGCATTATCGGGGACGGATGGAGGTGGTCCCCCGGCCGCACCGGCACCCCCAGGCGGCCCCGTGAATCTGTCTATCGGGCCTTGCCTTGAAGTGTGTCCACTGTTGTTGCCCCTCGTCATGGCTGCCAGAAGATATAGGTACTAGGTCCAGGGCGTCATGGGAGTAGTGATCAGGGAATAGGGGCCCGATGTAGGTAATTCTCATTTACCACTTCTTAAATACCGAATTTTACCGATTCGGTATTTAAGAAGTGGTAAATATGAAGGGGGAGATGTAGGTATTTCCAGATGTGTAAATACCGAAACTTTAAGATTCGGTATTTACCGAATCTTGAAATACCGAATCTGTATTTCCTATTGATTCCTATGGGCTGTGAAGCCCATAGGAATCAATGGGCAATACCGATTCTGTAATTACAGAATCGGTAAATACCAAATTTCTCAAGGGTGCAGGGGGTGTCACTTTGACACCCTCTGCCCCCCCCCAAACAGGCTCGGGTGCCATGTGGCAGGCATACATGCCCCAAGGGCAGGTGTGCCTGTCATATGGCAGAGGTGTGCATGCACACATGTGCATGCACACCGGAATCGGTATTTTACCATCAAATTGGATTTGATGGTAAAATACCGATTTTGTAAGGCTTGTGGGACTCAGAAGAGTCCCACCTACATCTCAAATTTACTGAATCGGTAAAAATACCGATTCGGTATTTTACAGAATCGGTAAATTTACCGATCGGTAAATTTACCGATTCTGTCAAATTAAGGGCCCTACATACCATTCCTGCAATACCGGTCGGTAACTGCCGAAAATACCGATTTTCGGCCCTTACCGACCAACCTACATCTGGCCCTAGATGTCCACCCCTAGATCAGTTAGCGTCTCCGCCAGCGTCGTATCACCTCCTCGCTCCAGTGGCGCCTCGATGGGTTCGTTCCCGTCTCCAACCCAAGTCCGGCAGATGGGTCACTATCAGGGCCGGGCAGCCTGGACGACACCGTCCCGCGGGTTTCACCTCAGGGGCCCCACCACCACGGCTCCGAGGGCCGTCACCGCGGGGCCAGGCCACGGGATGCAGTCATTTGCGGGGATAGCTCGCCCCGACCTCCATGCACCAGCCCGCTACCACCCGCGGTCACCACTCCACGACCAGCAGGCAGATTCTCGGCCCCCAGCCTCAGGAGAGTCTCTTCAGTGGCTTCCCAGTATCCTTGAGCCAGAGGGAGAGAGGCCCCAGTATGCCGCGTAGGAAGCGCCGGCGGTCAGCCTCAGCCCAGACGTCTCGCCCCCCCCTCAGCAAGCGCAGGGGTCAGCTGCCAAGATCTAGCAGGAGGCAGGGGGGGGAAATACCGGGGAAGGGGTGTCCCGCTGCCCCACAAGCCAGCCGCGTCCCCCCGGTCCGACTCGACCGCCGAGTGGGGCTCGTCCAGCTGCCGTCATAACCCCTCACCTAGCCGGCACTGAAAAGCGGGGCCCCCCGCAGCCGCGCCGTCTGCCTCTGCACCAGTCCCTCGCAGTGTCACACAGCTCACCGTGTCTGCCGAGGCTCCGGAAGTGCGGGTCGGACACTGCTCCTCCGCAACACCGGCTGCGTCTCACTCCAGTCCCGCGGCTCCAAACTTGAGGTCCCGGCTTTGCGCGTGACTGCAGGCCGCACCGCTCCGGAGCCCAAGCCTCCGCCCAGCAGTCGGCTACAGCGCTCAAAATGTAGTCGGAGCACCACAGCCAGTTCCGACGGCCAAATAGGTTGGTTTTGGGCGTTTTAGGGTTGAGGAGACGAAGGATTAACGCAGGATAGCTGGTCGGCGAGACGGAGCTCACCTAGGCTGCGTCCGCCATGTTCGCCGCCTTAGCCACGCCCCTTGGATGTAGTGTTTTTAGCAACAGAAATAATACAAATGCCTGTTTGATACCTTAATATGTATTCGCTCCTCAAAGGGGATACTAATTAGCATAAAATGCTGACAAATTAGACATACATTGCAGACAGGAAATACTAACTCCTACACAAACCTCTGTTGGTGCAGGGATGAGAATGATAAATTATGCCGTTTACTGCAGTTCTTAATTTTGGGATGCCATAAACTACACATTCCCAGTTGTCCACTAGTACATTACAGCAGGTCTGACGTAAAGTATTTCACCAGATAAAAAAAGTCTCAAAAATACCAAGATACATGAATTTTCGTGCACAAAACATAAAAATGTCCATGGTGGGTTCCATTTGGAGGGGGAAACCCATCAGAGGTGCTATATTTAGATAATGTCTGTGGTACAGGATTATACCTCTGTGGTAAATATCGAGAGGTATAGCCTTGCCTCCTTATTACAAGATATTCAGACTGGACCGAACCGGGAAAAGGAGGGGGCACTGCAATTGTCTACAGGACAAATATCAAACCACATGTCATCGTCACCCTCCTAGCTAACTGGGGCGAAATATGCATCCTCACCATAATGACTGAAAACAAGGAGTCATGGAAAGTCGCCCTCCTTTGCAGGCCCCCCGGTATTAAAACCAATTTTGTCAACAAGCTCATGGGGATAATAGCCCCACATGTCCTGGTTTCTGGTAGTTTTCTCTTATTAGGGGATTTTAATTATCATGCGGAACTAACTCTAGATCCGCATACCAGCGATCTTATCACCAGCATCAACTCCTTAGGACTAAATATGCTAGCCACTGGCCCCACACACACAGCAGGCCATTCATTAGATCTCCTGTTCACTAATTCACCGAAAGTCGAGATCGACCAAATCCTCCCTGTCCTATGGTCAGACCATTATGTCATCAGGTTTAACATCATTATAAACTCAACACAACCTCAAGCCAGAAAGCATGTGAAATTGAGCAGGCCATGGAATAAGATTAACCTGGACTCTTTCTCTACTCTTTTCTCCCCCCCCCCCCCATCACCGAGCTCACTAACCCCAACAAGGCAGCAATCGACCTAGAGCGCGCCATTACCTCCACTTTAGACAAAATTGCCCCCAAAAAGGTATCCAGATGTCTTAACAAACTCTCCCCATGGTTCACCGCAAACTTGGAAAAAACCAAACTCTCGGCCAGGGCAGCCGAACGCAAACGGCGACAAACAAAGAACTTAACAGACAGACAATATAAAGCAGCACATACTGTATATGAACGAGATAGCCATAGCAAAAAAAGCCTATCTGGGGAATAGGATAAATGAGGCAGTTAACTCACACAGAGAGTTATACAAAATAGTCACAGAATTCACAAATCCTCCTGCCTGTCAATCCCCACTCACCGAGTCCCAGGATTGGGTCAACTCCATCTCAACCTATTTCCATGATAAAATCAATGACATCCATAAACTTTTTCCCCAGGCAACCGAATCAACCTTAACCAACTTGCCACCCAAACAGATTACCACCGAACCCTCTCCCTCTCCCGTCACAGTCCTTAAAGAATTCCAACCTTTCTCAGAGACAAAAGTAGGCTACACATTGAACAAAATCAAATCCGGTTCCCCAGCCGACCCAGCCTCTTCTCAAATTCTAGCAAAAATTGCACCTGTACTGATCCCCGACCTCACGAAAACTCTTAATCTTTCACTGTCCAATTCCTTTGTTCCCTCCCACTGGAAGGAGGCCATTATTAGACCAATCTTAAAAAAAACCTCTGCGGACAACAAACAACTTTCCAACTACCGCCCAATCTCCCTTCTCCCAATGTTCGTTAATATCATCGAATCATTAATAAATAAGTAACTATGTAAACATCTAGAGGCAAACCAGCTGCTTGATCCATCTCAATCGGGATTCAGAGGGTTTCATAGTGCTGAAACGGTCCTACTCGAGATCATGGACAACATCAGGATGACCCTCGATGCAAGACAATCTGCCATACTGATCTTGCGCGACCTGTCAGCTGCCTTCGACACCATCTCACACCGTATTCTCTTAGAACGCTTGGTAGAGAATGGTGTCGAAGGTCCAGCCTTACTCTGGATAAAAAGCTACTTGACTAAACGGCACTCAAATGTCCAAATCGGGTCTTTTACCTCAAATAACCAGGAAAACAATAAGGGTGTACCCCAGGGATCAATACTGAGCCCCACACTCTTTAACTTATATGTATCCCCTCTGGCACTGGTAATCAGGGTACACGGTTTTGAAACTGTGTCCTATGCAGACGACACATAGCTACTGATTACCCTAGGCCCAGATCCCAGTGATGCAAAACTGAGATTCCAAAAGTGCATGATCTCAATAAAGGACTGGATGACCAACAACTTTTTGATGCTCAATGCTGGTAAAACAGAGATCATGCTTTTTGGAAACGCCCACAAACACTGGACAGATGGATGGTGGCCACCTACTTTGGGACCCTGACCCTCTCCCAAGACCTCAGTCCGGAACCTGGGGGTGACAATTGACAACAAACTGTCCTTGGCAGACCATGTCAACAAGATAGTGCACACCAGCTTTGGACTGATGTACACTCTTAAGAAAATGTTCAAATGGATCCCCCTTCCGTCCCGCATGCCCTTAGTCCAAGGCCTCTAATTATAAGCCGTATGGATTATGGCATTGCACTACTTGCTTCCATCAACGACAGTCTCCTGACAAAACTCCAGGTGCTGCAAAACACAGCGGCCAGAATGGTACTTGATCCCCCGCACCCCATCTGTGCCCAGCCTCATGACATTACACTGGCTCCCCATAAATAAATGCATTAACTTCAAACTAAGCTGCTTGGTCCACAAAACCATCAATGGACAAAGACCAAAATACCTAGAAAAAAACCTCACAAACTACTGTCCGATCAGAACCCTCCATTCTATAAGCAAGTTTCTCCTAAGTGTTCCCAAAGTCTGTACAGTTAGAAACGGCGACAAGTCTTTCCCTAAAATAGCCCCAGAAACTTGAAACGCCCTGCCCCCACACATCAGGACTTAACCCAACCACCAGAGGTTCCGTAGAAAACTTAAAACCTGGCTTTTCTAGCTGTCTGGCCACCTGTTCCTTCTTCTGTGCATCTGCAAGCGCTCTGAGACCTATGGGTGATTTATGCGCTATATAAATACAAATACACGGCAGACAGGGCCTATTCAGGTGCAAGGGAAATCTCCTCCCACCACTCTAAATGCAGACCGGGCCTATTCAGGTGCTAGTGACAACTCCACCCACTACTCTGAATGCAGCCCAGGTCTATTCAACCCAGCCCTGACTCATTCAGGAAAGGCAGGACACACATGAACCCCCTGGTGGCCGTCTGAGAGAATGCACCTCCCCAACTCCTGTCACTCCAAAGCCAGGCAGTCAATACACATCCTAGCAGAGGCACACAGGATGGCTAAGCAAGAAAATACCTACTTTCTAAAAGAGTTTTTTTCAAACACAGAAAGTAAAAATCACCTTTACTAAAAGATGCATCTTTAGATTCTAAGTTCAAGCATACTAAACTTTATTTTTCTATCTGGTCCCAATGGGAAGTTATATTTATAGGATGTTCAATATACAAAATGAGGTAGTAGTATTTCCCAAATGGGAAAGGAATCGCACAATCAAACAAGCAAAGTTATTCACATTGATAGTAATACAGTGAAAGTCAAGTAAAATCCTTTAGATCTTGTCTGGGTGCTCGTTTAGCTCAAGGGCACCTACTACCATAAGATGGCTATAACACAGCAGAAACCTGTTGTGTCTTGAAACTGCTTATAATTGAACAATCATACCGCACACCATTTGATATTCCAGAAAGTCCCAAATTCAAGATTGAGGGATCAGTTTCCAACAACAAATGTATGTCCGACCCCAAAACAATGTTGCCACTCAATGTCGGTCATTCAATATTCCAAATTGTCCAAGATAAACAGAGTCCACACTGTGTAGTTTCTCCAATTGGAGGTTAATTTATTTTCTCGTGTTTGTTACATCAATCAAAAAAAGACTGTCATTATGCCAACACGTGTTTGTCTTTCCTTAGACTTTGTCAAGGCTGGAATACAAGATTGTAAAACACTTGTGTAATAACAGTTTTATCAAAAATATATATAAAAATAATCTTCCACCTATATCAATTTTGTCAAAGAAGTAGAGATCCAAACATCAAAATCAAGTTGGTACATGCACAATCATAATCAGACTGTAATCTGTCCCTCTAGCATACCATATAATAACTGATTAAGATTGAGTCTTTCAATTCATTACCAAAAAAACAGATTCACTTTATAATAAGTGTTGGTTAGTCTCCCAAAGGTAACACCATCTGCTATCAAGTCTCTGGTGCCCCCAACTAATAAAGGGAATAGTCGAAAATCTGGAGACGTGAGAGAAGAACGGATTAATTCATAATGGTTATTATACCTTGATCACTCAAATACCCGTTGCGACTATCATTGCACCATTTAATGCAATCATTGAAGTTACATCAATACTGTCATGTTGGTAAGGCATTTAAACTTATAATGCTTACTTTCTATAGGTTGTATCTAAATCGTATGTTTCTTGTTTAATCAATGTGATTAAGCACCAGCTATTTTCTGAGCGGGAGCACTTCCCATTCAACTCAATTTCACAGTATCACTCTGAAATATAGATACAAATATAGTTGTCCATTAATCTTCCAAACTGTACTTTTCATAAACACAGTCCTGTACGGGGTGGCCCATAAGCAAAAACAAAGCCATATCACATGGCCCATTCTTAAGTACATATCCTCCAACCCTCGCCTTACCTTAAGATTATATAAGTCCTTCTCTGTCAATCAGTTTATTACCCTAAGGTAATAAAGTGATTGACAGAAAAGGACTTTGGGAGATACTTAATTTGCGATACAAATTATTCAACTCAATTAGTCTTTATTCGATATTTTTCAATCATAAAAGACACATATAAAATACATTTATATGAAAACAAGTGTGCCAGACTTTATAAAATATAATTATTATTAAAAGTTATTTATGTTAAAAAAAAATACAATTTACATTCATTAGTTATATCAAAAAGGGAACCACATAGAAGCAATATACCCACAATACCCATCAGAGGGTGAACATCGATCATAATAACGTTCATTTCATTAATGCAAAATAGAGCCTACATTGGCAACCAAACTACTCCTTCTGAGGGCCCATGTCCAGATCAAGAATTTAGCCATAGCTATGACCACAGGTTCCCTTGTATCTGTCTTTTAGATTCGCAATGCTATTTGGCATGATCTTGTGCCAATATTTAGACAGAATGGTTTTAGTCCTTTTTTTGTGGGGACTCTAATATGCAGGGCACACAAATAATACATGGAGTATAGACTCTTCCTGAGATGTGCAGATGGTGCATTTTTGTATCCCCATCTCCCCATCTTGCCGTAAAAGTTTTTAAGGGGAGGGTGCCCACTCTAAATTGGTGATACAATTTCCTCTCACCAGGACTCGTAATGACATCCAAATAGGTCTCCAACCTATATTCATACTTGTGGTCTAAAAAGAGGCCTGTCAGGGAAGCGCCGTCCACCAGTGACATGGACTTAAGACAGCCCATGTCCCTATATAGAGATTTAAAATCATTTTTTGATGGGAACTGATTCCCTTCTGGGTCCTCCCACAAGTGCCTAAGCCCCATGTCAAATAGCGTGCCCTTAATGTTTTTCAACCAGTTGATTTTTGAGGACATATCAGCTTCTCTGATATGCTGGACTGCTTTGGCATAGGGTACTAACTGAGAGGTTGTCCATAGCCGTCTCCAATACGCTAGTGGTCTAAATCCTGCTGCCTCCTCGATGGAAATACTTCCCAAATCTAATAATAGAGGCTTAAGGGGAGACGACTGGGGAAGGCCAGTCAAAGATCTCGAAAACTTATTTTGGGCTAGAACTAAGGGGGCTAGATTTTCGAAGCGCCATAGTTCTGCACCATACATTATGGAAGCCCTGATTTTCCCGTTATATATGGCTAATGCTGGACCTACCGGTTTGGTGTAAGACAGCCGGTACTCTTTTAAAAGGGCCCCTGCTAGTTGATTGTGCCTAAGGGCTAGTAAATCTATCTGAGGCTTCCAATTCATCCTCTTACCCATTGTTACATCCAGGTACGTAAAGGTGTGAGTTTGCTCCAAAGGTGCGCTATTCATTTCTACTCTGCCTTTCACAATTTTATGTTTATGCAGCACCATGAACTTAGTCTTATCGACAATGACTACTAGTTCATGGTCATTGCAAAATAAAGTGAATCTATTGAGGGCTTGTTGCAGACCCGATTGTGTTTTAGATAAAATTAAAGTGTCATCTGCAAACATTAAAAGTGGAACCCTCGTACCAGCAAGAGTAGGGGCATCGGTTGGGTACTCAGAGTAATATGAGATAACATTATTAGTAAACAAAGAAAAGAGGGTAGGGGCCAAAACACAGCTCTGCCTTACCCCCTTAGTCACAGGAAACCGGTCTGTTAACTCACCCTGTTGACCCCACCGAACCTGGGCATAGTTAGACTCATGAAGTTTAATAATAAAATTTACAATTTTAGGGGGCATACCTACTTTTTTAAGTGTGTCCCACAGCTTAATGCGCGGCACCAAATCAAATGCTGATTTTAGATCTATAAATGCAGCATAGAGAGTCCCCCCTGCTAAAACCACAGTACTCCAACAAATCATCATCAATCTAAAAACTTCATCGATGGTACTGACATGAGGGCGGAAACCCGCTTGAAAAGTGGATAGAATTTCTTGGTCATCTATCCACATATTAACCCTACTCAGCACAAGACTTTTGGGCCTATAGTTGCTTGGACTGGCGCGGTCCCCTTTTCTGTAAATAGAGATAATCTCCGCTCCGCGCCAAGATTCTGGCAGAGGAGCACCTCTTGAAAAAACAACAGTTGATGAACAGAATGCAGAACAATGTCATACATTCACCCCAGTACAGAGATATGGGCCTAAATCCATCATGTTTTTGCTCACCAAGCCACTCCAGTTCAGACATGGCCATATGCAAATCAGCCTTGACCCTGTGCCTCATGGGAGCAGTCCAGACCGAACTGCCAGGCCATGTCTTCCCTGGACCGGAATCAAGACTAGCACCTCTTGCCAGACCATTAACCATGCAATGTATATATATAAGCCAATTTTTCTTATCAGATTTAAAAATATCTGCTGGAATGCAATCCGGACACGCAGCCTTACCTGCAGCCACACCGTCCAGGGCCCTCTCAATTTCAGCTAAATCAAAAGTTGACACATCGTCACACAATATTTGTGGATAGTGACTTGGGCTACTAATTGTATACATGCAAACTGGGTCCGATAATGCATGACCCATGCTTCAGGGGGAACATTATTAACTGGTGAGGGCGCTATATCACCACTGCCCCATTTGACTATTTTCTAAAAACCCACCCAGCTTTTTGCACTACATGCATTTAGCAAATCCCGCCATCTGTTTTCATCGAAGGTCTTCTTTGTCCTTCGCTGGATTTCCTTATATTCAGTCCTGGCTTCCCTAACTTCATGCAGCAAATCCGTCCTGATAGCTTGGGAGAGGTGGGCGGATGCAGCCCTGCATGCCCATCATACCATTTTGCAGATTTCTGTATGACCTGCTTAGAACTCCCTTTTTTTTTGTAAAAAAAACTTTCAACTTTGTGAATAGCTCCTCATGAACGTTTGTGAGGGCAGGCAGAGAAGCCTCATACAAATCAAACTGTGAGAGAGCTAATAGGGTATCTTCAAGGGTTAACTTTATCAGCTCCAGAGTGCCCTCGTCTTCTGCGACCATTGCCCACTTTAATCTACGGCAGTAATTGGACATTATTACCTCAGCCGTGGCTATTTCAGTGCCCACCCTTTCTATTGGTTGGCCAGTGATTTTTAAAGTTAAGATTAGAGGGTTGTGAACACTCTCCATTCTACTCTGGACCTTCATATCATATAACCTTGCCCACAATTCTAAATTGATAAAAAAGTAGTCAATTCTGCTACTTCTTATCACGTTGTTATAAGTGTGGGTACCCTCACTATCAGATTTTGACCTTCCATTTACAGCCCTCAAACCAATTTCCAGAGATATACTTTTTGACTGGATCACTACCTCTGACCATTTGTTAATCGGGGTGAGCTCCAACGATGGTATACCCCACATCGCATCCTCATCCCCAGTTAAGCTACCATCATCTAAAGCCAGGGGCTCAAATGTACAATTAAAATCACCCGCTACTACTAGAAGATATGCCTCTTTCAATGGTTTGATAAACTAATCAAGTTTCGTGGGTTTCACCCACTATCCCTCTCGCATAGACATTGACGAAAATGAGACCTAACCCATGATCAATACGAATTTTGACAGCCAATATGTCAGGGTTATCTATTGTTAACTCCTCCACCTGACAGCCTGCCTGCTGTCTCACCCAAATAAGAAAACCCCCAGATGGCCTCCCTTTATGACTAGCAATTGCTGATTTGCCAAATGACAAAAACCCAGGGCGAAAAATCGTATTCAGTGACCAGGTCTCCTGGGATGTATGACGTTACAACGCATACTTTTACAACGACTACCTTTACCACGCAATTTTTACAACGCAGGATCCATTACAACGAAGTACCATTACAACGCATGTATTTACAACGCAGATACCTTTACAACGCATACCATTACAACGTAAGTATTAGTAAGTATATAATATTTTTTGAAATATAAATTAATTAAAATTAATTTAATTTAATTTAATTAATTTAATTTAATTTATTTTAATTAATTTAATTTAATGTAATTTAATGCAATTTATTTAATTTAAATAATTTAATTTAATGTAATTTAATATAATTAATTTATTTTAATTTAATTTAATTAATTTAATGTAATTTAATGTAATTTATTTAATTTAATGTAATTTAATATAATTAATTTATTTTAATTTAATTTAATTAATTTAATGTAATTTAATGTAATTTATTTAATTTAAATAATTTAATTTAATTAATTTAATTTAATGTAATTTAATATAATCAATTTATTTTAATTTAATTCAATTAATTCAATGTAATTTAATATAATTTAATTAAATTAATTAATGTAATATAATTTATTTTAATTTATTTAATTTAATTAATTTAATTTATTCTAATTTAATTTAACTATTTAATTTAATTTAATTAATTTTAATTTAATTATTTAATTTAATTAATTTTTTTATTTAATTTAATTATTTAATTTAATTTATCCTGTACCCCTTTACCCCAAAAACCCAAAACTGACCCTGAACCCTAAAAATACCCCTTTACCCAAAAACCCAAAACTGACCCTGAACCCTAAAAATACCCCTTTACCCAAAAACCCAAAACTGACCCTGAACCCTAAAAATACCCCTTTACCCAAAAACCCAAAACTGACCCTGAACCCTAAAAATACCCCATTTACCCAAAAACTGAAAACTGACCCTGAACCCTAAAAATACCCCTTTACCCAAAAACTGAAAACTGACCCTCAACCCTAAAAATACCCCTTTACCCAAAAACTGAAAACTGACCCTCAACCCTAAAAATACCCCTTTACCCAAAAACCCAAAACTGACCCTGAACCCTAAAAATACCCCTTTACCCAAAAACCCAAACTTATAATATTTTTGATAAAATTATATACTTACTAATACTTACGTTGTAGTGGTATGCGTGGTAAAAGTATCTACGTTGTAAATACATGCGTTGTAATGGTACTTCGTTGTAATGGATCCTGCGTTGTAAAAATTGTGTGGTAAAGGTAGGTCGTTGTAAAAGTTGCGTGGTAAAGGTTGTATACCGGTCTCCTGCAACATGATGATATCTTAGCTCTCTTTGAAGCATGCCCTCTCAGTGGAAACAATTTTTGTTTGGAGGCCAGCAATGTTCCATGATATTATGGGAAATAAAGGGAAAGCAGTGCTAGCCCCCCTAACTATAGTTCCCAAGTGCTCTCTGGAGAATTTGACGTAGCTGTCTGGGAACTCAGGACAGTCACAGGGAGAAAAACAGGCTGGACAGCAGTGTTCTCTAACAAGGGCGGGTTTGCAAATTGTAGTCAGTCGCAGGCATCTAGACCAGACAGAGGAGCAAATCTATTAGCTAAATTTAAGTCAAATGGTCCATGTGGAGTTCTGTGGGATGCCCTTGGATGGTGCGCTACACATGGCATTGCCCACCCCATCATAGGGGTATAACGAGGTTTATAAAAGTACCCTAGAGGCAGAAGAGATATTTTCCTAGAGTGGTGCTCTGTATTAGTGCTACCTAGATGGTCTAGAAGAAATCTAACAACAAACTTGTTGTTAAAATTAGCAACTATACAGTCCCCTCTCCCATCCTTTGTATGGTGATGGTCTGGCCATAATCATCTGATTACAGATGTCCCAGTCCTGCACCCCAACCTCATTCAGTTGTGTTGTAAGCCAATGCATGGTTTTAGCCATCAGCTGTTCGGTGGTTTCAATCTGGCCGTCCTGCAATACTGGGACATTCCTCAAGACCACCACCAAAGGAGCGGCGGCCGGAAGAAGATGCAAGACCCATGACCCATAAACCCTCTAAGGCTGGGCTGTTATCCAATACCTCGTGCATCCGGGGGTGTACTCGGCCATTTGGCCCAGGTATAGAATTAACCTGATTTACTAGTGGACGAATAGAGCACACAGGCTAGCCCGATCAAAACCACTTGGCACAGTCCCCAACTCACCCACTTTACTTCCCGCATCAACTACCCAGCTGCATGGCTGATATCCACACCACCATTAATGCCCGCCGGAAATGACTCCAACCTAGTTACTGGAGGATTAGGGGGGTTGGGATTTGTGGCTCCTGAGTTACTTGGCTCCTTGGATGTAATTATTTGGTTAGTTTGTATCAGTAAACCCTCGATAGTACTGTGGTTCGTCATGACCTGCAGTTCAAAATTATTGAGTCTCTCCTCGAATATTAGACAGTCTATCAATGATAGGAATTAATGATGATACAATCAAATTCCCCAATTTGTTCCACATAGCCTCATTAGCTTCAACAGAGGAATCACCCAGGAGCTCTGAGGTTAAAGTTCCAGGCATGGTAGAAGCGGGGACCCCCGTCATTGATGTTGTTGATATAGCACTTACTCCATTTTTCATTGTCTTTTGGGATTTTGAAGGTTTCTGCCTCTGAGGGCCACCCCTGCTTCCTTTTTAGTGGAGGATCTGGGACTGGAACTGGAGTTTTGTTTTTGCATTCGGGGCTGACCTCGTAGCAATGTAAATGTGGGTGTACTTGTAAAGCACACTGCGACTCCATGGAGTATCCTGGCGCTGAAGACCGCTGGGGAACCCGTCCTGGTTTTCCCTGTGAGATGGTCTCTTTCTGGGTATCTCCAAGGTGAAACCAGGCATCCCCGGCGTCTGTGGGGGGCCGTTGTGGAGATGAGGCAAACAATGCCCAGAGTTGCCGAGTGTGTTCCCTGGTTAGAGTAGGCACCGAGGCGAGAATTCTCGAGTCCGTTTTGACCCTGGTCCACGACCCTGCCGCGTCGGGAATTGAACCCTGGTTCCGGGCCGTTCTCTGCTTACGGGTCTGCCGCCTCTAACCAGTGAGCCACACCACTCCAGCAATGCGTGGAGGTGGACTACGTCAGATGAGTACTGCATTCGTCTGTACTGACACAGCAGGTTGGAGAATAGTGTACAACACAACAGAGGTTTCCAATGGCCTATTAGGAGACTGACCAACATCACCTGCATTGTCAGAGGAATTAATATCTACTACAACCAAAGAACAGTCAGGAGTGCGAGCAGAAGCTAAAGCGCCCAAAGATGATTGTTTAGACAGCTGGGGATCGAGAGATAGACGACGCTTGGTTATGGCTATCTCATGTGCAAGAACCTAACTGGCTCTATTAAAAAATTGATCCAAAGTCCCCACCACACTTCCTGAGGGCGGCCTATTTGTCCCCTTGCCCTCTCGCAGGTTTATCCTCTGGTGTAGGTTTAAATAGGAGTAACAAAATAAAATTTAAAAAGTAAAATTAACACAACAAAGTTCATGTTTGTTGCTCCTCTGATGAATAAAACAGCAGTATGTGACTGAGGAATAACCTTGCGGGGAGAACAGTCTCAGAGAGTGGGCCCAGCCCGGCCTCACCCAGTCTCTAACGGGCTCAAACAGGCCCGGCGCGCGCCCGCACACATCCTGCGAAGCGGGTGCCGCAAGCAGCTTTGTGGGCTCCTCCCAAGGGCACTCAGGTTTGGGAGAGCAGGGTGTCCTGGGACTAGCAATCCCCTCTTCCAACTCGACAAAATCCAGCGATGCGGATTCAGTTACGTAGGCGTTGCAGTATGAGCGTTGGGTTTGCGTGTTTGTAGAACGTGCAGTAACTTGGCTTCATACCTCCAACATGGGGGCAAGAATAGAGAAACGAAATTACCCCTCTTTTGTTTTCACCTACAATTTGTATGGACTTCATCACATGATCTATCAGGAGGGGACGTATGTGCTGGCGTAGGTTTTTCCATTTGAAAGTGCCGCGGTGGCAACGCACACAACGCAGCCAGGAAAAGGGGGATGAACTGAAGGACACACCACGCGTGATTTGTGGTAAGTCTTGGTGCTTTAGCTTGCTTATTCGGTGAAAATACGGAACGATAAAGACTATAATTGACAGACTGATTGCGATCAACATGTTTTCTCTTTAGGGTTGGAACGCATCAAGGTTCTAGACCGGCGTGTCTGTTATTCTTGTCAGCAGTAACCGTTCAATTGATAGGACACAAACCATTTGTATATAATCTTAAAATGAGGCGAGGGTTGGAGGACATGTACTTAAGAATGGGCCATGTGATATGGCTTTGTTTTTGCTAATGGGCCACCCCGTACAGGACTGTTTTTATGAAAAGTACAGCTGGGGAGATTAATGGACGGCTATTTTTGTATCTATATTTCAGAGTGATACTATGAAACTGAGTTGAATGGGAAGTGCTCCTGTCCAGAAAAATAGCAGGTGCTTAATCACATTGATTTTCGACTATTCCCTGTATATGTTGGGGGCACCAGAGACTTGACAGCAGATGGTATTGCCTTTGGGAGACTAACCGACACTTATTATAAGGTGAATCTGTTTCCTGGAAATTAATTGAAAGACTCAATCTTAATCAGTTATTATACAGTATGCTAGAAGGACAGATTCAGTCTCGAGTAGAATTTGGACTGATGGGACTTACATCTTTTTTGATGTATGGTTGATGATATTTATTCAACTTTTCCCCCTCCATGATTTTAGTTTAGATAGCCTTTACAACAGGACAACTACTGGGACACGGATTGTGGGTGCCCAGGAAGATATTGGAGAATAATCTTGTGAGAAGATTGAGAGATTTTCCATTATGCGCGAGAAGAGTTTTAAGGTTTATTTGAGTATATGGTAGACTGTTATTGGCCCAGGTATAACAAGTATTTGTGGGCACACATGTACTAGACATTGAATTTGAGGGCTATGCCCATAGGGACGTTTTTCAAACTGTTGTCCTTTCTTTACAACAGCTGTGGACTATATTCAACATGAAGTACGAGTGAGTCGTGTCAATTGATGAACAATAGAACAACGATCGTCTTTGCCAATTGGTGGGTGTTAGGTTTGTGTAGTATTTTTGCAATCATTTTACAGGTTAATAGTGGGCTCTTGGAGACTTCACGCTATTTTCGGGTGATTATTTTACAAACACTGGGTGATTGTACTCTATAAGTCACTTCTTACACTACTAAGAGATTATTTTTCAGTTCTTTGTGTCTTCCTTGAGATCTTTACGAGTAATTATTTGAGAGAGATATAGGCTAGGCATAACAATGAGTTTACTGTCACACTTTCTTAACATAATGTCTGTTATTGTTATATACAATTCTTAAATAATGTGGATATTGGTGGGGACCTGTAGGAGTCCATCAACCAAGATAATTTTTGTCCATTATGGAAATTGTGATACTGGATTACAGTTTGATCATGATTGAGCATGTATCAACTTGATTGTGATGTTTGGATCTCTAGTTCTTTGACAAAATTGATATAGGTGGAAGATAATTTTTAGATATATTTTTGATAAAACTGTTATTACACAAGTGTTTTACAATCTTGTATTTCAGCCTTGACAAAGTCTTTTTTTAAAATTATTATTCAAGCTTGAAAAATACAACATCATAATGAGAAAAATAAAATGTATAATCATAGCTTCACATTATCAGTGCCCAAAACTTCAGAAAAAAATAGCAACAACAGAACAAAAGAGAAAAGAAAAGATGATAATCAATAAAGAGAAAGAGCATTTTTTGTCTTAACATAGAACTACGCATCAAGACCCTTCCACTAATCTCCAAGCCACTCCTCCAGCGGGGCCCAGATTTTCTGACCCAGCTCCCGCCTTCTTCTGCCCCACCTCTGGAAAACAGCTGGCTCTAAATTGTTAAGAGCCAAAGTCCTCGCTCTCCAATTCACAAAGGTGGGAGAATCGGGACTAATCCACTCTGTTATAAAAAGTCACACTAGAGACATCAAAATAAAAAGGAGGGAGGATGCGTACCTTGATCTCTCCAATGCACACTTGCCCTCACAACCAAAAATAACAAGCTCTGGGTAGAGAGCAGCCGAAATGTTAAGTCTAGTATTAATAAACAGTTCTACTTCCTGAAGGAATGAGTTGAGACTAGAACAGTCAAAAAACATATGTACATCATTGGCGGCCGCCAAGCCACACCTCGGACAACAATGACCCCCTCTCCCTCCCCATTTAGAAATTTTAACCGGTGTATAATAAAGATCAAATAATGCCATATAGCATTCAGAGCGTAGGCTTCCGGATATTAAGGCACTGTTTGATCATTCTAAAGCCTGCGATATATCAAGCCCTGCCTTGCCCAACTTTAAGTCCCATTTAGCATTTTGAACAGAGAGATCATCAGAGAGGCCTGCTAATAGGTGCTGATACAGTGTGCCAATTCTCGAACGCCTCAAAATCAGTTCCATAAATAAATTCTTATTAAATAAACTAGACTCTTGACCCTTCAATTTATCATTAAAACTTCGAATCTGTAAAAATGTGAAGAATTCGTGAGAGTTTAAAGAGAACTTGTCCTTTGAAAATAGGAAGGTGGCCATGGTCCCTTCAAACTCTAAGTCACCCAAAGATGTTATTCCCCGCAACATCCACCTGAATGTAGTATGGTGCTGAACGATATGGGGCAATAATCTAGCTGCAGCAAAAGGTGTATAGTAATTAAGGTTGGGGATAGACCATTTGCGCCGGATCTTACGCCAGACTGTATACATTGCTATAACAACCTTAAACTTTGTTTTTTTTTGTAATAACTAGGTTCCAAAACCCGTAGCAGAATCCCCTTGGCATCCTCCCCAAGCCCTATTACAAAGATCCAGGGACTGCAAAAAGATGGCAGCAGTGCTCTATCCCCAAACAATGGTGTAGCAAAATGCTGAAGAAAAGCTGACCAGCAATACAGCACCAGATTTGGCACAGACCATCCTCCCCGGTTGCGCGGGAGATGCATCCATTTTGCCGCCCTTCGGGGTTGACGATACCCCCAGAGAAATCTATTACAGCATCTCTCAGCATAAGCTAAGCTGGTTTGGGAGCATTCCAACGGGATGGTCCTGAATAAGTACAAGAACTTCGGCAAGACCAACATTTTCAAAACATTCCCCCTACCATATATAGGCAGATGCAAATTGTCTAGCCTTACTAAAGTAGTTTTAACAGAATCAATAATAGGTAGAATATTCATATCAGGAATCTTTTAAACTGTAGATGTAATTTTAACCCCAAGGTATACTGCATCCTGCACAACTGGAGCTTCAGATGGACCCATGGTTGCTGATTGGATAACCTGGGTTTTGGCGACATTAAGTTTGTATCCAGATAGCTGGCCGTACTGCTCTGCTAAATTCTTAATAGCTATAAAGGCTGATGCTACGTTGCTGGTCAAAACTATGATATCATCAGCATAAGCCAGGACCTTATATTCCACCATATTGACCCTGACTGAAAGTATGTTCAGTGAGCTCTCAATTTTACTTAAAAAGGGGTCTATATACAAGGCAAACAGCAGAGGCGAACAAGGACACCCCTGCCTAGTGCCCCGACTGATGCTGAATGATCTTGATGGCAGCCCTGAGACAGAAATAGCAGCCTCGGGGGCAATATAGAGTGCTTGGACTGACTGAATGAATTCGGGGCTGAAACCCTTCCACTGTAAGACCGCCCATAGGAACCCCCATGCGACCCTGTTGAACGCCTTTTCGGCGTCCAACAGGATCGCACCGAGGGGAGAGTGCGTGACTTGGGCCCAATCAGGAAGTGCAATTATCGGGCGAACGTGGTCAGCCGTGTCCCTGCCTGGGATAAACCCGTGCTGATGCAGGGAGACTAATGGGGAGATAACCAAAGACAATCTAGTTGCCAGGATTTTCGAGTATATTTTATTGTCTGAATTAATCAGAGATATTGCCTAAAAAGAGGATGGATCTCGTTCGGGTTTCCCTTTCTTTTTAATTAAAATAATAGTGGTTTTGCTCCATGTAGGTGGTATATGGCCAAGCTGTGCCCCTCTGAAAGTTGCTAACATATCATCCCGAACCTCTGATCGAAACACCCTATAGAATTCCAAAGGAATAGAATCAGGACCGGCAGCTTTCCCATTAGCTAATGAATTGATTGCCAACTCGATCCCGCTCCATTCAGAAAGAGCTTCATTCTGCTGAACAGTGACCTGGAGAGTGTTAAGATCCAGTAGGAAAGCCTTGGCTTCCCATTCTGAGTTAGAGTCCCTGGCTTCCTCTGTATATAAAGCACAGTAGAACTGCCGGAAAACCTCCATAACTCCCTCCGATGTGTCCAGAATATTCCCCCGAGAATCCTGAATTCTAGTAATGCGATTAGCTAACCCTCTCTGCTGGAGTCTCTTAGCCAAGACCCTACCCGATTTCTCCCCAAATTCAAACATCATAGAGAGGAATTGCAAGTATTTCGCAGCCAGGTCTTGGCCAAAAAACTCCAAGAGAGAGGCCCTGATCCTAGCCACCTGTGACTGCCCTTGGGTTATATCTCGACCCTCCTTAATAGCACAGATGAGTTGAGCCTCTGCCAACCCCAGTTCAGCAATCCTCTTGTTAGTTTGATCCTGTATAGATCTATGCCGGGAATGAGAAGCTCCTCGTCCCCCCCCCCCCCCGAACTGCTGCTTTTAGCGTATCCCAAACCATGGTACAGGTGGCAGACCCTCTGTTAATATTTAAAAATTCCACAATCCAATTCCTCATATGATCTATATATGGTTGTTCAAGTAACAGCTTCCTCTCAAATGTCCAAGTTTTTGGAACTCTTGTTATGTGAGTAACAGCACATTCAATAATCAGAGGATTATGATATGATAAGATCCTAGGAAGGACTGATATAGATGTAGCAGTCACCAGTTGCTCAGACATAAAACAATAATCTAACCGGACCATCTTGTTATGAGGTGCCGAGAAATATGTGTAGCCATCAAGATGTTTATTGTGATAAGACCAAAGATCTATAAGATAATGTTCTTGTACCAAAGCTTGGAGAGCCCTAAAAACTCTAGGCTTTTTACCAACATACTTCCGCCCCCCCCAGATTAAAATCAGCAGGCAGATTAATGTTCAGGTCACCACAAAAGCAAACGGGACGGGGCCAAAGAGCCAGCTCGATATTCAGATGATGCAATACTGCCGGATCATCCAAGTTTGAAGAGTAGACTGTACAAATGGTTAGGGGTCCACTGTTTATTTGTACCTCATTAATTACCCATCTACCACTATTGTCTTGGGCAGTCTTCCTACAGAGCCCTGAACACCGTTTTAATAGAACCGCCACTCCTCTGATCCTAGAGGTCTGGCGAGAGCACCCAATTAAATCATACCCCGGAATTTTCAGATAGTCACGGTCACCCCACACTACATGCGTTTCCTGTAAACAAAGTACCTCCAAACGCAATGACTGTACAACTCTTGAGAACAACGCCCTTTTCTTGCCATCATTCTGTACACAGATATTTCAAGAACCTATACGTATTCTACCCTGCGCCATCAAATCTGAAGAAAAGAAGTAAGCTTAGTAGACCAGCAGCCAGGCCCCCTTGACAAAGTACTGACTGAGCAAAAGAAAACAGCAGAGCAACATTAAGCCTTCCAAAAATTGACAGTCTGTTGCTGATAGCCTCATTAACCAATATCTCATAATACAAATGTGTATTCAAGCTTTTTTTTTATTTCCCCCCAAACCACCCAACCGCCCTTCCACCACCACCACCACCCCCAAACCACCCCCCTGAACTGTGCCCACCCCAAACCTACCCCTCCCCACCACCCCCTTCATTGGGCATCAGGACCTAAGTCCCTGTGATGGAGAAGCTGTCCCAAAACAAAAACCCCCCGGCGACCTCACCACCATAATCATTCGGGAGGATGCAATCCGAGAGAAAAGAGGAAAAGCAAAAAAAATAAAAAGTAAAAAAAAAACATAAATCACAGAGCCACAATCCTCTGAGCTCCAAAACCATAACCCTCCCAGTACTTGAATCCCCTAAAGACCCCCCTGACATCTGCAGAAAAAGGAGAGAAAAAAGAAAGGGAAGACAGACTTAACAACCATCACAGTGCCTGTTACGACTGAACAGAGTTAAAAATCTCCTTAGCCTGAATGTTAGAAGTAAAAAATCTGGTCTGGCCATGAGAGATGATTTTCAGCTTGGATGAAAAAAGTAAATACGCTTGAGCCCCTTTTGATTGAAACGGTGCTGTTAGCTGACGCAGTGTCATGCCCCGAGATTCCCGACACACTGTCCCTTTAATGAGACCACTATATAAGCTACCAGAGCCCTTGGAGCGACGCTTCACGTTCTTGCGTCTAGCTCCGTTGCTTTGTTGTTCCGTCCTGTACCTGTTTGCCTGACTTCCTGTTTGTCCTTCCGGTTTTGATTTGGAGTTGGAAGCCCGCCGTCCTTCGTGCTGTTGTGCGTTTCTCGGCTTCCCTTCTTCCCCCCTCTGAATTCTTGTGCGTAGCGGGCCCCTACAGTTGGGTCGTTCCCTTCTGTCCCGTTACCGATTGCTCCATATAGTGAACTAATCCAGACTGGAGTTCCGCCCGTCGGTGGGGTTTTTTCCCCCACCTTCCGACTGGGCTCAACTTCAGTCCCTGTACCTAATTGGCACTTCGCCCGACGGCCGGGCTTGGTCTCCGCCGTCCGGCTGGTGTCCCTGTGACCTTTCCCTTTACCGTGTTTGCTCCGCCCGACGGCCGGGCTTGGTCTCCGCCGGGCAGCCCTTTGTCCCTTTTAGGTATTTAGGTTTATCTCCCTTTTCATTTGTGCACCGCCCGGCGGCCGGGCTTGTTCTCCGCCATCCGGCAGTGCCCATTTGGTTCCCTTCCTTTGTTACTTGGCTGTACACCTGCTGGCCACAACATCATTTTCATTTCATTCCTTGGCCAGCCTCATTGTGTTCGGGGATACTTGCGTGGACTCGAGTGGGGTGCAGACTTCCATCTTCACAACTAAGAATCACGGTAACAGCGCTGTGCGCTGCATACTTGTTTTGACTATGATACAACATTATAGAATCCCAAACGTGTGTTCTGTATTATAGAATTCCAGGCAAAGCAGTGGTGTTGGCGTCAGATTATTGTCATGTTCATTTGAATAACAGATGTATCCAGAAGCCTTCTACATCACACAGAGTGAGAGCTTTACACTTTAGGCTATTGATACTCTATGTTCAAAGTAATAGGAGAGTTGTCACTATTCTTTGTTTGTCACGCTGGTAATAGCTCAAGCCGAACTCCTACAACTCCTGCATATCCGTTCTACGGCTTAGACAAAACAATTGTGGTATGTAATGGTCATTTACAGAACATAGAAGACATTTATATGTGTATTGTAACTGTTGTTAGATAGATTGTATATTTCTTTTCAGCCCCACGTCTACCAGAAGTCCCTACTGTGTTGCTACACCTCCACGCAGAAGAGTACAGTCAAGCTCTTTTTCTTCCCAACCTTTCCTTGTTTTGTCTCCCTGTTTTCCCCTGGAGAGCCTCCCGATACTCTAGTGTTTGATAGAGTCGGAAGGCCGTAGGGGAAGGCTGTGGACTAATCTTCGGATTCCTGACGCTCCTGCGGAACCTGCCTGGAAATCATTACACGGAGCTGCCACCTCCGCTCAACGGTAGCTGGACACAGATCAGGTCTAACAAAAAACTGGCAGCCCTTGCCAGTCTGCTTCTTATCCGGCCGTGCCAAGTCATAAATCCTCTCTCTGGCCAAAAAGTTGTTAAAGCATATCAGAATAGCACGTGGCTTATCATCTGTTTTGCCTGACCCTTTCCTTAAGTTGAATGGAAAACGATGGGCTCGCTGAATCAAGTTCCCAGTCCCCCTGCTTGACCTCAGGGAATGCTTCCGTAAATAATTTGACAATTAACTTTCTGACGTCCGACCCCACAAGCTCCTCCGGGACTCCTAAGACTCTTAAGTTATTGCGACGTGCCCTATTTCCAAGGTCCGTGAGCTTCCATATAATGTCTTCCCTTTGGGTCTTAATTAAGTCAGTAACACCCTTTTGTGTGGCCATATCATCCTCAAGAGTAGAAACCCTCTCTTCCACTACCCCTATCCTAGCGGCAATGTCTGAGCAAGTCTTGGCCACTCTCCGGATAGAATTCTGTACCCTACGGCATGCCACTTGCGTGCGAACACTTTCTTGCCGGGACTCCTCGCGATGGGCCATGATGGTTTGATAAATTAATGCAAGAGTAATTTCCCCTGCAGGAGAGTGGGGAGGAGCTGCGCCGTACTCACCCCCTACAATAGGCGTAATAGCAATGTTACTCTCCGATCCGGGTTGAAGAGAAAATGAATAATCCCAAGCCAGTGTTCCAGCATCATGACCAGAAGATATGGCCCCTTGATCTGCTTTTCAAACTGTACGGGGCCGGAGTATGAAGTCAATGCATCACTAGTACGGCAGTCCCCCTTTTCTCTATCGTCATCAGTCCAATCATTATCCTCGCCAAGATCCTCCTCGGAAGAACCTGTGTGGTCAGAAAGGGAGTAGTACCTGTCACCTCCTGCCGCATCCTCTTTACAGTTTACCCCCGATTTCTGTAAATCTTCAAAGTCAGGTATATCCACAATTGTGCCCAAGATTAGCTCCTTTGGTGGTGGTAGCAGTGATGGCAGTACTATGGGCCCTGAATCAGTAGATGTTAATGGGGTCACTACAATGTCCCCTGCAATGTGAGATTGGACTACAGGTCCCAGAATCCCATTGGCCTGTGTAGTGTTAACCGTGTTTTCATTAGGAATTGTGCTTGGACCTCCTGAGTGAGGCACTACAACACTATCAGTCACAGCCACCCCTTCAATTGGTGGAAATGCCATAGTGCAAGGAGATGAAGCCCCCAAGTCCCTCGTTCCTGTACCCAGGGCCGGCACCGAGGTACTTACAGATTTTGGGGGTGTGTCTGCTGTAGCCACTTGAGTTTTCCTGATTTTGGCAATCTGCTTGGCCTTATCCGGTGGTTTGTTGAACATAGTTGGCACAGTCCTCTTTGAACGCACCACCACCGCCGCATCCACAGGGGTTGTAGCAGGAGATGCAGGTCCTATACGAGAGCACTGATCCATCGTGATTGCTACCGCATTCACCTTCGCACTCTGCAATGCTGCTGGCGCTGACACTGCCCTCGCATGATCCGCCTCAGCAGCGGGTTTCGCCGGCCCCCCGCACGCACAAGCGAGGCATGGCCGCTGGACACAGGCACAATGGCTTTCCCCTTCGGCGGCATCCCGCCGTCCGGTGAAGTAAGCGGGTGAAGCAAGGGTATGCCGTAGAGAGAACAGGAGCCGGGTACCGAAGAAAACCCAGCCCGCCGCAGCAGAATCCAGCAGATGACTCGGCCTCGAGCAACAAAAGAACGCCAAAACATCCCGGCCCTCGCGGGTGAGTAAATAGAGGCCAAACTCACAGGAATGATTCAGGGGGTCACAGGGAAAAAGATTCACAACATGATGGTGCGCTGAGCCGGGAGAGAGTGCCTTAGGCTGCTTGCTCATCCGAGAGTCCGGCCGCCTTCTTGCGCCCCTCCACCCTTGACAAACTCTAAGGGAAGACGAAACACGTGTTGGCATAATGGCAGTCTTTTTTTGATGGATGTAACAACACGAGAAAATAAATTAACATCCAATTGGAGAAACTACAAAGTGTGGACACTGTTTATCTCGGACAATTTGGAATATTGAATGACCAACATTGTTTTGGGGACGGACATACATTTGTTGTTGGAAACTGATCTCTCAACCTTGAATTTGGGACTTTCTGGAATACCAGATGGTGTGAGGTACGATTGTTCATTTGTAATCAATTTATAGGATGTTATAAACTAACTCCCATGCTTTCCTATGGGCCAGATAGCTTTTCAATACTGAAAAACAAAATTGGCAGTATTTCACTATCAGGACATGCCGCACACATCAGGGTATGTCCTACCTTTTACATACACTTCACCCTGCCCACAGGGGTACCTTGGGCCTACCTTAGGGGTGACTTACATGTAAGAAAAGGGAATGGTAGTGCCTGGCAAGTGGGTACAAACTGCGTGCAGACTTTGCAGTGGCAGGTCTGAGTTATTTTTTCAGGGCTACTCATGTGGGTAGCACAATCATTGCTGCAGGCCAACTAGTATCATTTGATTTACAGGCCCTGGCACACTCAGTTCACTTTACTAGGGACTGACAAGTAAATCAAATATGCCAATCATGGAAACACCAATCCATAACGCAATTTACCCAGAGAGATATGCACTTTAGCACTGATCAGCAGTGATAAAGTGCCCTGAGTCCTAAAACCAACAACAGCAGGTCAGGAAAAAACATAGGAGGAAGAAGCAAAACGTTTGGGGATAACCCTGCAAAATGGTCTATCTCCTACAACGCACCAGTTTTACCAACCTTGCAATCGGCAAATCTGAATGTTACCAACTGGACTGGGAAATGTCAAAAGAAAGCACCATTTCCTATATGGTCTTCCTGAATTCCGGTTAATTCTCTGGGCATATTTCAGCCAGTTTTTTGGAGCTGGGCATCTGTGCCCTACAAACACCGAGATACTTGTATTAATTTTTCTACCGCGAATTTGAGTTTATCAACAAACAGGATCGACAGTCACATGAAACTGGACCATCTGTGTACTCGCTATATTGAGCAAGGTTTTATTGAAAACACATACATGGCTCCATTACTGAAGAGTAGCTGCTGAATGCTGAGATGTGCCAGTACTCTACCATTATGGTACCTCTGTTGGGACGTGGGGTATAGCTTTAGGAGGTGTTTCGGGTGTTACACCACTCTAATAAATGCATTTTTCTTTAAAGAGTTGGGTACAGATGCCTTCAGTGGGGTATGGTGAGGTGTCTGTCGGATTTCACTAGGAATTTTAACAAACAAAAATGTACACACGCACTCTCTCCGTCTCTGCTTTGAAAGTCTTCAAAAAGTTGGTTATTTTACAAAATATTGTGTTTTCTCTCACTTAGTACCCGTTTCCACTGCCCCCTTAAACCCCCTCTGCTTGTTGTATAATATAATTTAACATTATGTGCCAGTGTGCCTGTTGCAAAATCTTGAATATGCAATACACCCCACCACCACCACCTGACAGTACCTGCCCACTAAAAACACTGGCAATAACGAAATCAAATAATGACGTAACCCCTAAATTATAAAATCGCATATTTCGCCTTGCAAAGACCAGGTTACTCTTCACAAACAAACAAACACACGCTGTCCTCTGCATTTGTGCCGTATCATGTGTTCCTTCCAAAGGCTCCAATGTCTCCAATAAGAAATAGCCCCCTCTTCCCTGGTTGAAGAGCAAAACTCATAATAGACTTTCAATGTTGCAATAACTCCTGCAACATCCCAAAAGCGTAAAAAAATAAACACAACGTGTTACATTCTTTCCCGTCCTACAATCCTGCAATCAGAGTGATCGCAAATGTCCCCGCCAGATCAAATGTATGACTTCTGTGTTTCACTGTTACCTCCGAGCCTGCTGAACTCCTTCTCCCTGACTTCTTTAATTTTGCCCCCGTAGCCGTAGCCCCGCGCGTGGGGCAGCTCTTGGAAGTATCTGAAAGAGAGCAGCTCGTCCCATGTCCCGGTGGCATTGCTGAAGAGGTGCTGTGGTCTTTCCATGCTCTTCTCTTACTCCAACAAGCCAAGCAGCAGAGACCGAAGTAGCCGGTGCTTCCTCGCAGCGCGTGAACCTAGAGATTAGTAAACAGGAAGAGTGCGCTACACCTTTGTGGGCGGGGCCAGTAGGCACTTCAGCGTGCGATGGGCGCGTGAATGATTACAGAGATCTCCAAAGTTGTCCCTTCTCTATGCTTGACTGGCCGCCGAATGTATAAAATAGTGGTTCATGTTTGAAAATCATAAACATATGTATATGACTAGTCAAATCATGTGTAAATAGAAGCAAAGTGCACTCATTGTTTGTACTACTAAAGTGTAATGCCTGTAAGGGCAGCAACATAGGCGCACCGCGCTCTTAAACACACCTAGGCAACTGGTTTGCTCGAGGCCCACAAGAACGGGTATGACTGGTTTCTGATTTATTCTCATCCCAGATAAAGTTAGGAAATACTTAAGCATGGCCACTGGAATTATGTGACAAGAAAGGGCCTAATTACGCAGCAGGTTTCACCAAATTATGTCACTTAAAGAGGTAATTTATGCAACTTAATATCGCACATTTTAAAGCAGCATTTCTATACCATTTTGTCTTTTTGTCACACGTTAACACTGCATGGCAAAAGTTTCACTACATTAATATTAGTTTTCTAAGTACAGCAATCAGCAAATGAGAGGTGACCTACCTACCCCTCTGCGACGAAAGGCCTGCCACTGCGCAGCAGCATGCGTTGCATTGTTTTAGTAACTTTAGATCATTAGAGTTAGAAACAATTTTATTGCAAGACAGGAGGCTCATATTTTAAATCTCGTATGCTTTCCTTTCATTGAATTTCAATGAGCTATATTTCCCATCAGGCCTGGCTCCAGGAATTTATATTTGGGTGGGCTAAGGGTACATTCGGGTGGGCCACTACCGTCCCCATTTGTCGCTTCCGGAGGTAGTCTACAAGCCATAGATTACATCCTATCTACTTGCCAATAGTCACTATGATACAAGGATTGCTTTTGTGTGTATACAGAACATGTGGAGAGTTATTTATTGGTGCCCCACCACTGACCTCTTTCTCTGTAGATACCTGTAATACGACCCTCCAACAGTGCACTCCATCTCTACGTAGCCCCTCCCCCTCATGACCTCCTCCTCAGACTCCCTCACTACCACCCTCCACCAGTGCCCCTCATCTCTGTATCTCCCACCCTCCCACCATGACCTCCTCCTCGGATTCCCTCACTGCCACCCTCCAACAGTGCCCTTCATCTCTCCAAAGCCCCTCTCCCTCGTGATCTCATCCTCGGATTCCCTCACTACCACCTTCCAACAGTGCCCCTCATCTCTTCAAAGGCCCTCCCCCATGACCTCCTCCTTGGATTCCCTCATTGCCACCCTCCACTAGTGGCCCTCAACGCTCCGTAGCCCTGCCCCCCTAAGACCTCCTCCTTGGATTCCCTCATTGCCACCCTCCACCAGTGGCCCTCATCGCTCCATAGCCCAGCTTCCCCATGACCTCCTCCTTTGATTCCCTCATTGCCACCCTCCACCAGTGCCCCTTATCGCTCCATAGCCCAGCCCCCCATGACCTCCTCCTTGGATTCCCTCATTGCCACTCTCCACCAGTGCCCCTCATCGCTCCTTAGCCCAGCCCCCCCATGACCTCCTCCTTGGATTCCCTCATTGCCACCCTCCACCAGTGCCCCTCATCGCTCTATAGCCCAGCCCCCCATGACCTCCTCCTTGGATTCCCTCATTGCCACCCTCCACCAGTGCCCCTCATCGCTCCGTAGCCCAACCCCCCATGCCCTCCTCCTTGGATTCCCTCACTGCCACCCTCTATCAGTGCCCCTCATCGCTCCATAGCCTCTCTCCCTGATGACCTCCTCCTCCGATTCCCTATTTGCCACCCTCCAACAGTCTCATTCATCTCTCCGTAGCCCCTCTCGCATATTTGATTCCATTTGTTGTATAGCGCTACTCGTAGTGTAGGGTGTCATAGTTCTTTATATTATGCACACATTATGCAGAGACAATGAATCACACAAGTATGTAAATCATCCTATAGGGAATGTCACATAAGCCAATGAGGATTACAAGGTGTAGGAATCACATGTCATCCATACTGGTGGGCAATATGTTTTAAGAGAGTTTGGTCTGGAGAAGCACAAACGCAGGATTGAAAGCATGCATGCCCCAGTGTTTGTGGGGTTGGCTTTACTGATTAAAATGTATATCTGCCAAAACAAACTCTTTATAGCAACATTAGAGTAATGAAAGAGCAGGGAAATTCTAACTATATTAAAACACACAAACAAAGTTCTAAGTATATCATTCAGGTTTGTATGCAGCTCTTTGATGTCAGTTTATAGATCACTGTCCTATTTTAGGATTTTAACTTCTGTACTGCAAGTAACCCATTGAGCTATCCACATCCACATAAAATACAGTTTATCTGCATTTAACAATTATGAACAGACAAAATATTGCTTTTTAGTAGTTGTGTCTTGTATGCATCATGATAATGATACAACAATACAAATTAAATATACACAGCATACAAGTATGTGTCAAGTATGTGTCTTGCTGGGCCCTCACAGACTTTTAGAATATTAACTAATATACACTAAGCACTAAGGGGGATTCCACGCCGGCCGAGCTCACCTAGCTCCGCTGAGGCGCCAAACAGCTTCCTGCTCCTGTGTAGCGTCCGGGCTTTGCTCCGCCGAGCGACCTGACTCCACTGCTTCCTGACTGGCCGGGCTTCGCTCCGCCGGTCAGGACTATATCACCCAGCAGCCCCAAACTCAGGACGCCGCCCCCCTCATCATCCTGCGCCAGGAGGCGCATAAAGCACCGTTTGCTGCCGAGGACTCTGTGTCAGCACTAAGGGGGATTCCACGCCGGCCGAGCTCACCTAGCTCCGCTGAGGGGCCAAACAGCTTCCTGCTCCTGTGTAGCGGCCGGGCTTTGCTCCGCCGAGCGACCTGCCTCCACTGCTTCCTGACTGGCCGGGCCTCGCTCCGCCGGTCAGGACTACATCACCCAGCAGCCCCAAACTCAGGACGCCGCCCCCCTCATCATCCTGCGCCAGGAGGCTCATAAAGCACCGTTTGCTGCAGAGGACTCTGTGTCAGCACTAAGGGGGATTCCACGCCGGCCGAGCTCACCTAGCTCCGCTGAGGCGCCAAACAGCTTCCTGCTCCTGTGTAGCGGCCGGGCTTTGCTCCGCCGAGCGACCTGCCTCCACTGCTTCCTGACTGGCCGGGCTTCGCTCCGACGGTCAGGACTACATCACCCAGCAGCCCCAAAATCAGGACGCCGCCCCCCTCATCATCCTGCGCCAGGAGGCGCATAAAGCACCTTTTGCTACCTCGTCCCGCGAGGACGCGCCGGGCTAAGCCCGGGCAAAGGGCGGGCCGTCTGTGGCCGTCCGGGGCAGGAGGAGGCTGGGCTGTGCCACCACTCTAGGATCCTTCAATTAGGACTTTTGCACCAGGTAAACTGCGTAGAAAATACCAGACTGTACTCAGTTGACAGCACTACACGTACATTAATGGCGACAAGGTCTAAAATGGGCATAAACACCCCCATGTCAACTCGCTCAAAATCGAGAAAAAAACTAGCTATCACTCCACTACCAAGCCTGACGGCGATAGATAGAATGCTACAAAAAACTATTGGGGTCGTTGTTACAGCAATAGAAAGTACCGAGAGGCGTTTGTCATTACCATCAAGTTTGTGCTTACCAAATCTACCCACCCAAGATAGGAATACTCATGTAAATACATCTACAACAACAGCATATTCTCAGGACTCCATCCTCATGGAATCATACGCAGACTTTCCAGGGAAAGATCACAACTGTGCCAGTATACCGCAACAATCACCCCCCATTGACTTTCCACGTCAGGAAAGCAGATTGTCAGTGACTCCCAAAATGCGAACAGATGAGGAGTCCCCTATTTTAATTAGTGTATCTGATGACCTGGAGGGGTTGTATGAATGCAGTAATGTCAATACTAACTTAACAGATAATACAGATAATGTGAAAACCCCTCATAACGTAGGTGGCAGAGGTTCCAAAGGTAAACCAGCACCTAGTAGAAAATTGCTGATTGCACATAAATTCGGGGGGAAACCAAGGGGTAAACAGAAGAAAATAGTACCCCTTCTCATGAAACAAAAGGGTGACAAGAGCAAGCCACATAATAGTTCTGACTTGCAGCCCAATGAAGATAGGTGCTCCATTCAACAGGAAACAGCATCCCTTATTGTAGCAGACCTTATGACCCAACTCGAGCAGTTAGTGAAGTCCCTTACCTTACCGATAGTAGAAAGATTAAAGGTCCTAGTAGATAAGGTAGGAAACCAAGAAAGGCTTGGTATAGCCCACTCAGACATGCTTGAAAACATGAATATATTAGTCAAGCCAGCCCAGGAAAACGTCCCCAGGGATAAACCCCTAAACAAACCGGCTAATGGTGGACTGAGAGTAAACCATCGTACCGCACCAACTGGCACAGTCATTATCCCGGAAAAAGTAGCACCTAATGGCCCTACTATAAATACAGGGCAAATAGTTACTGCAGAAAAGCCCAAGAAAGTTAGCCCAGAACTTATTAATTCAAGTAGGGCAGTCCCTGTGCAAAAAACATATAATGTACTTCCTGCGGTTATAAACTTACCCCCTGAAAGCAGTGCCTACGTAGCGATTCTTGCTAATGTTCCAAAATTAAAGCCCATTCAATTTGAAAATCAAGTAACGCTCAAAAACAAAACATTACACTGGCTTTCTAGAAACTGTGGTTTCCCCATGCACGGGGCGAACCAGATAGTAATGGTTCAGAGAGTGGGCTGGTTGGGTCCCAGTAAAAAGGAAATTGAAGGCGATTGTATCGTTATCAATTTCAGAACACCAGAATGGGCCAGGGACTCAATTTTAAATGCGCCATTGCCCTCCAATTGGAAATATAACACTACTCTACTCCCGTTAGATTATTTTTATAGGGGCCAGTCAGGCAAGCAACAAAGTGCGAATGATTTATCATCCCAGAGTTAATTACCATAACACAGCCCATAATCTTACTACCTTACCTAAGTACAGGGACAACTTTCTAATTCCCACTTACAACAGATTTCACGTATTCGACCCGATAGACGAGATAGATTGACTTAGTGATCAACCTGAAATCTTGTATGTAGATATTGAAAAAATTGATAGTAAGGGAAAGGTCCTTCAGGGACACACAGCCCCCTCCAAGGAGACCTTGTCTAGATCTGAAACCGACCCTGAGGCGGCCGGATTAAATAAAGCTGACGTGGATATCAATGAGGGATTAGTGAGAGGTGGCATGTATACATCTGTAACGACAGTCCAATGTGATATGATTCCAGCTATTAATGCCAGTTTAATGCATAGCTCAGCAATAGTCCAACCCCACATTATTCCAGATAACACTAATGATGAAGGCCTCAACATCACCACATGGAATATTGTGGGTATTGCTGGAAAACTTACTACCCCATTCTGGAAGAGCTTTATTAACCGAGGGTATGATATAATCTGTCTCGAGGAGACATGGTTTTGTAGTGTAGTTCCTCTATTCCCAATAGGCTCTGTGCATTGGAATAACATAAACAGCACTTTAGACGTAGGACTGAGGTCATCTAGGTCTCTACTGACTATGTTAGACTTAATTAGTTTTGCCATCTAGCTCAGAGGTCTCTAGAAACTTTCTCGAATGTTCAGGAAAGAGTTAACCGTCCTGATTTAGACAAGAATGGATTAGCTTCTGACAACCGCATAAACATGACAACTTTGCTCCCTCAGAATAAAGAGTGTATCTCTAGAGTCGTGTGAAAACAATAGACGGTTATTTCACTCAATCAATCGTGCATACTTAGTTTCACCAGAGTGCAGAGAAATAGAGAGACGGGCGTCTTCAATAAAAGGTGTTATTTATTGAGCAGTCTTCTTTCTCATGCAAGAGAAATGAATTGCCACAATTGCAATACTTATCATAAAGTAAAGTGCGCACAGTAAAAGGAGTATTACGAAATAATACTGTAAAACCATTGATATGGTTTCTTAGCCATATGATACTTTAAAATGGATAAAATATATACATACATAAAAACATTAACTAACGTACTCAACTGGTGCTTCTAATCTACGCCTACCCCGGTGTACCTGACCTAAGCCTAATACGTGGGAAGGAGTAAGTAAGGAGCAGTTTTAAGTTAAGTTGTTTTTTTGCCAAGGAATCTGAATCAAGAATTCTCTTAAGGATTTAGTCAGCTCCGTACCTTGGTAATAGAATGTAGGAGGTCTTGTATCTCTCTCTCAGGACTCGATCTCCCAGCAACCCGCAAGGGTGACTGGAAACACCGGAGCTGGATTTCTCGGCGTGAGAAAAGACAGCGTCTCTCAGTGCGTCAAATGGGAGGGTTGGCTTCCTTCGGCTCTCGCATCAGCTGGGCTTCTGGGCAAGTAGATAGCCGCTCTGCTCCAAACCACCGTGTGTTTGCTTAAGGCAACGTTGGTATATTTATACCTGGAAGGTGCCGGGTTTGACGTAAGGTTGGACATAAGACGTCACTAAGAACTAACAGTTCTTGCTGGACTCTAGAAGTTCTTGTGCAAATCAAAACAAGAGCAGGGGGATTTCCCGGGCTGCTGGACGCTTGGTTTGTTTAAAGAAAGCGTTGTACTTTCTAGGAGTCTAGGGTAGTAGCCTTGCCGTATTTGGACTGCATGGGCTATTACTAAATATGGATATGATTCTTATGCCTTTATAAGGATATTATTTATTATAACCACATAAGGGCATAAATCAGGAATATCGAAATAGGGTCCTAGATAGAAACACAACACCCACTCCACGTACTAATGTCCATCATTACTAAAAAACGAAGCAATATTAAACATATAACGATGCATGTGTGTTTTCCAACCCACCCCAAAATACATAAATCGCATTTGAAATGGTATATGGTAAATACACGAAAATGAGTATTGGTACTGTACGCCTATTAAGCAGTGTCATCATTCAGTTAAATGCATATATATATCAGCTGAATGAATTGCGAAAATTACACATAAAATGGCTCTGAATACAGAAAAGAAGGCCGAGACCATTTCATCACATATTTATACAAATGCTGTACATGTGCTAGAGGCTGAGGTAAAATATTGTCTCTAGAGTTCCTAAAATAGAAGCTCTGTTCTCTAAGAATAGTTCTACTTTAAGCAGATTACCATGTGCCAGAAAAAAGGTAAATATTTTGGAAGTGAAAAAAAAATAATTTCGCTTTCAGGGGAAAAAATAGTTCCAAATGTTTTCAGTAGTTTTGTTTATCAAAAACTGAAGGCCGAATTCAGAGTTCAGGGAACGCTGTGTGCTCGTTGTTTTAAAAGTTATTCTCGTTGACTGGAGAGAACATCATTTCAGACAGACTTGCAAAAAATTGGTCTACGACATCAGGTGAAAGTTCGACCAAGTTCGAAAAAGTTGAAATTGTGCACATGTGAGAATGATTGCTATCATCGATGTCTGGATCAGCAATGCTCACAGAAGGTTGTACCTGTTTGGTGCTGCTTTCCTCTCGTACTTCACCGCCACCTACTCGTAATGGTGAAGTCTCAACGAATGCCGTCATCAGAATAGGTAGCCGCTGGGGACAACACGATGCATGAATCGGTACAGGACCTAGCAAGGTATCGATATCCATTGGTACTGCTGATGGTAGTGTAAGACAGACGTCCAACACGCATTCTTCTCCGCATAGCAGACATCGAAGCACAGGTAAGATGCAATTCTGCCAGATTGGTCTGAATGAAAGAAACCAAGTTGTACTTAGATCTCTTAGCCGGGCAAATCCGAGGACTTTAGTGATGCGGTCCGGGTAGCGTATAGCTAGGATCGTTTCTCCCATTGTTGCTGGAGTCTTTTCTGTGGCTTGGCTTGCCATATCGGAGCAGAAGGATCAAAAATAAAATTCCTGCTACGAGTCCCAATAGAAGAGGCAGACCGCCAAAAAAGGAATGCACAAAATTCGGGATAATGCCCAGAACTGTTTCAAAGGGTGCTAACAGTCCCGAAAAAATTGTCTTAAATGCATGTGCGATGCCACTGGTATCTGACATGTTTAAAATTTGACCTAACATTTCTACAAAATGCACGGGGAAATTTGTTGATAATAGGGAATGTATCTCTGCCGCTGTCCTTGCAACTTGCAGATCATACGTTTCTTTGGACGAGGTTAAAGGCACAGTTGTCTGTAAAAGAACTGACTTCATTCTGCTTAAAGTTTCAATTCGAATAGAAGAGATATTCAAAGAAGGCCATATTGCCGCCTCCATGTCTGGATTGCTGTTTGGATACAATACTTGCATACAGCAAGTGACCATGGAACTAACGCTCACGAGATAGGCTTTTCCTGGCACCATGCCACAACAGCTGTGGTCACTTATTAGAACGTAGCTGCCGTTGGAAACCTGTCTAAAGAATGGCTTTATCTGTGTTGCAGGAGTGCCGTGCAGGTGACATGAAAGGTTATTTGAAGACCCTTCGCAGGCTCCATGCAAGTTAATACCTTGACACAGAAGTGTACCGCTTAGTGATTTTTTAAAATTGTTACCACTAAGAAATACCTCCTTTTTCCCTTCACTATAACATTTGTGTGTATAAGGTAATTTCCATGTTGACTTGATGTATCCTTTACCCAACCTTTCATACAGGCCTGCTGGTATATATTTTTGGCAATACTTAAACTGGAAAGTTGTTATTGGGATTGTAATCGTTACGTGTATTATCCATTCAATGACAGGTCTTTCTGACATTGTCAAAGGTAATCTCTCAAGTTTTTCAATGCTCAGAATTGTATAGTCTGCTCCTTTTTGTGCCAAACTGATTTGTTTATCAGTAAGGTTAAAGATAGAGAATAATGACGTTGTGTTGATTAAACGCCATGGCACGTAGCCTGAACGCAGATTTTGCAACGTCCAGCCAAGTTGTACAATAGAACGCAATTGGGACTGACCATGTTGTAACATTAGTAAGTCCTGCTCTATTATATCAATAGCAGATGATACAATGCTGTCCAGTAAATATATTCTGGAGGACAGAGTCGGTAACCCATTGTCCACTACAGAAAGTGATTTTTCCAAATGAATACGATCAATTTCTCGTATTTTCTCAGCTGTTTCAATTTGTGTTACTTTCCAAGCCTCGTTGTAAGTAGCGTATATACCGGCGTATATGAAACGTTTTTGACGCTGTTTGCGTGGTCCCAGTATGAAATTACGCAAGTCAGCACCGTCTTTAAGTAAAGTCAAGTGTTGCTTAATGTCAGCCAGTGTGGATTTTTGTAGCCACTAAAGGCATAGTTTCCCTACACGGTATGTTGTAACTATCCCTGGATGTTGTCTCTGGGAATATCTTGGGTCTGGCCTGTTCTGTTTGAACCCCTGTATTTTGCTCAGGAATCTATCTTGACAGTTATTTGTGTCTGTGGGCCAGATCAACCAATTTTTCCAATCAGGATTTGTTCTGTTTTGGTGAAAATATGGGATACGTCTATCTCCACATCTGTAGTGCTATTACTATCAGGTATGGGCTTCGGAATAGACGGTTTATTTAAGTCTTTTATCTTGGCTAGACCAAGACAGGTTGTTTGCTGAATGGTGTCATTCAGGAATATTAATTGTTCTGGGATCATGCAGGCTCTAAATAATGCTTCTAAACCTTGGACCTGCCATTCTTTTGTACCCCAGATGGTTTTTGTTTCAATGTTGTTTTTCCAGAATTCAAAACCAAATGTAGTCATTTTTTCATAAAATGTTTCAGAATAAATCAATTTAGTATTTGTCAACATTGTTTTCTTTCCTGTCTTATTTAACATTTTAAAATAAAACGTTTCTGCATCACTTGTGTTAAACCCTGAGAAGTATGGGAATTTCTCATAAAATGTTTTCGAGCTGCCTTTAGGTGGTGTTGCACAATGTTCCCATTGGTTATAATTAAACACATTTCTAGGCTGTGCAGATTTATGCAAATAGTGATGACCAAAATTATTATAACAATATAACTCTTCATAATTTGACGAACCCTGTAAATAATCATGTTCTGTGAATTTAGCTGACATTACTAAATCTGACATCATATTATTAATATTTTCAAAGTCCCAATCATCCGAGAAAGTACTTGGTTTTACAAAGTCACCTAATGAAACCTTGAACTGGTGTGGATATTTCAAGAGCTCGATCGGGCCATAAATTTCATAATCCGTTTTGTCCCATGCTACCCCACCGGGTATTGGATTGGCTGTGATGTTCACTGATGACAGTTCTCTTTTCTCGATGTGAGATGACTTGTGAGGCTTTAGGACCAAGTTGATGTTCTGACTTGCGGTGTCCATTGTACTGTATTTTCCTTCAATGACTTTTCCCAAACATAGAACCATGATGAGCCAAAGCAAGAGAAAAAGTACACCTAACCCAATCCAAAATTCAATCCATGGAGAAATCAGATAGGTTTCTTTGAGTTGATGAAAGAGTTCAGTTATTTTGTCTTTGAAAGTTTTTGTTGCTGGCGTTTCTTCATGTTCACTTGGATCATCAGAAAAGTCATCGAAATTGATGAAGTAGCCAGATGCAGTTGTGTCAATTGTTGGAATTGTTTCCGGATTTTCATTTGCTTTTGGATTTTTCTTTGTTTCATTAGCATAGTTTGAAGCTACACCGTTGTAGACAGGTGTTTCTTGATGAACTGTTTCAATTTGGGTTTCAAGAGGCACAAGTTCCATGGCTTTGTTGCATAGTCCTTTTTGTATTCACTGCAGGTTTATCAAAAGTGATTAGTCTCTCAGTTTGAACCTCTTGGATTGTAGCAAGATTTGGTCTTCTGCTATTTCTAGGGAGTCCACTGGGCCTACTACTTATTATTGGACACATGATTGTGGTTTTACCAGGTCGATGGATACAACTCGGTTCTTCTTTTTACCAGCAAGGGGCGGTAGTACAACTGATCTTGTTCCGCTGACAGTTAAGACAGGTACTGCTTTTCTGTAAGAAGGCCCAAATTCCTTCTTCACTGCGATCTTCTCTCTGACTAGATCCCCAATCTTTGGAATCCAGACAGGTCTTGCTGGGACAGGTGGTGTCTCTTCAGTGGCTGTTGGTTTTAACTTTATATTACTCAGACTTCTTCTTGTTTCATTTAAGTCCTGTAAAACAGCCAAACGGTCTTTGATATCAAAGGCTTTTTCTTCTACCCTGAAGTGTGAAAATCAAGATCCTGAATATGCATTCTTAGTACCGAACAATAGTTCGTATGGACTGATACCTTTTAGAGAATTTCTTGGCAGATTATTAAGACTACGTTGGACACTTGTTAAATGTTTGACCCACCCATCACCCGAACCTAATACCCTCGCCGTTATAGATTGCTTTATGTCACGTTTTTTTCTTTCCACTACCGCATTTCCCTCAGTATGGAATGGAGAAGAGTACCGCAATGCAATGCCCATGCTGGCCATGGCCTCCTTGTAAGCCCTAGAGCTAAACGCAGGACCCTGGTCAGAATGTAGCATGCCAATTGCGTATGTGCCGATAAAGACTCGCAAATCTTTTATAACAGTTCTGGCGTCAGCTGAGTGCTGGTGTCTGCATTTTAAGTGAATCTAGTCTTAATATTTATGGGATTGCATTTCTCCTGCTGGATTTTTGCGTATAGATAGTTTTATGCTTTCTAATAGAGGTGTCCTGGCACTAGTCTGGTCCGGTTCACGACTGCGATCTCGGTTGCAGTCTGGACAATCCTTTGCAAATTTGTAATGTTGCAAGCTCATCCCCGGCCACCAGTATTCTGATTGTAATTCTTTTCGAGATTTCACGATCCCTAAGTGTCTTAGACCCAATCCCATGTGTGCGTCTTCAATCAAGAAGATTCTCCTGTTCTTGTTTGGAATTACCATATCCCCCACTCCAGGGATTTGAGCAAAAGGAACGGAGTTTGCATCTATTATGTATGTATAATTGAGTGGATTGCCGAGAGGTAATGCTGCATAGTCGCCTTTTAATGAGGCTTTTACCGCTAGCATAGTTTCTCCGTCTATGTGTTTTTTAGAACGCTTTTTTGTGGCTACGGAAGCCGGTTGAACCGCTTCCGCTGTGGCTCTGTTAGCCAATGAATTCCCTGCAACGTGAACGCCATCACGTTGATGACTCAGTGTATGTATCACGTGAGTCCTTTGTAGTTCTTTCTGTAAAAGAACTACTTGTTCCCAAACCTTTTTATGCTTTATTGTGGCTCCTGTGTCATCTTTGTAAACATTTTTGATCCATGTCTGCATGTCATTATTGTAAGACTTGACGCAGTATTGCGAATCGCACACTATTAGTGTGGGGAATTCGCGATCGGCATTTTCAAGCGCCATTTTTAAAGATCTTATTTCAGCTCGCTGAGCTGAACAGTTTCTGAGTGATTCAGTTTTGGTTATTATTGGTCTGAATTTACCAAAGCACCAGCGACCTTTAACAATCGCGCATGCTGCGTTGTAGGATTTTTTCTCTACATCATAGTGTTGTGCAAATCTGTCCATGTAGATTACACATGTGTACTGTTCGAGAGGCAGAATTTCGATTGACAGAGGATATTCTTCTTCATATTCTAGACTTTCTAGTTTTTTCATTTTCGGGTCAAAATAGTATTTCACGTCTTCTGCAGCAAAAGAATATTCCCATTGTATCCATTTTGGATCTAATGCCACAGTAGTCAAATTGTGTGGGCTTGTTAATGCCTCAAGGGCTGATTCTGCTGTTAAAACAGTTATCTTCCTGCCTTGGGCTTGCACTCTTTCTTTTGCTACAGCAGTTTGAACCGCTATTAGAATTTTTTCAGTAGAACTGAATTTCATTTTCAGTTTTCATTTCAAGTTTCAGCTTGTGTGCACAAGTGTGATTTGTAAGCTATTGGTACCGTTTATCCCTCATTAGAGGTTAGGTACGTGAATCCGCATCTTCCTGGGATGACTCGTATTACAAGGTTGCGTACATTTTCGCGTGTTTGCAATTTTGTTTTAGCTAACATGTCTGTTTGCAATGATCTTAAAATTTCTGTGTGTTTCTGAGTCCAATTTATTGGTTTGAAATCAGGTTTTATTAATTCATAGAGAGGTTTAACCCTCTCTGCATAATTTAGAATGCATGTTCTTCCGAAATTCAGGAAACCTAGTATTGATTGTAAGTTCTTCAGTGTTTTAGGTGCTTGGAGTACAGCACACTTCTCTAAGAAGTTGTCTGCTAGGCTTTTGCCTTCACTTGATAATTCATATCCTAAAAATAGGACAGTTAGATGGGAAATTCGTGACTTTTTAAAGTTGAATTTGTAACCCTCAGCTGCAAACCCAAGTATTATGGTGTTCACTCTTTTCAAGTGTGTCTCCAGGTCATCATCTGTGAGATAGATGTCATCGACATAAGATAATGCCTCATCATCATATATTTGTAGTAACTCTGTTACTCTTGCTGAGAATAATCCTGGGCTATTCTTGAATCCCTGTGGGAGTCGACAGAAGTGTTTTTGTGACCCCATTATTGAGAAAGCGTTCAAATACCTGCTTTCAGGTGCAATGTTTTGACAAAAGAATCCATTAGAGATGTCTAATGTCGTTTTATATTTTTTGCGCACAATGTTATTCATTAGTGCTGCACTGTGTGAGTTTTGTACTGCAAATGTTTTGCAACAGGAGTTTAGGTGTCTGTAGTCCAAAACTAGACGATATGAATCGTCTGGCTTGGAGACAGGAAACAAAGGATTGTTCATTTGTGAGGTGCATGTTTCAATCACCCCCTGGTATTCAAGTGCCCTGACTTGTTTTTTAGCTTCTTGCTTAATTGGGTACTGCCTTTGTGCAGTGGGCTGATTTTTTAACTGGATTTTGTGAGGAGGAGAGTCCTCATCCTATCCTACATGATTTTTGTATAATGCAGAGGCTTGGGCCACTGCCCATTTTCTTGCAAGTGTATATTTTTTATGAATTGGAATATGATTTGAGAAGGCAGGCATAATCATTTCTTCGCCATGAGGGCACTCCCTGACAAACTCTGGTGGCCAGTCTTTCTCAGCTAACAGGATGTCATAGCCTTTCGAAAGGTTATCCCAAAGGAGACCCCTTACTTTCCTAGTCTTGTCCCCCTCTATACGCAATGTTATTTCGTATAATTTATGGGGTTTGCTAACTCTGGTGTCTGCAGTTTCCACTTGAATGTATTCATTCATGTCCACTGTCACCAGAAGATTCATCAGGATCTTGCGAGCTATTGTCACTTCTGCAGCGCTGTCTAGCATTGTCTGGGCCCACTCTCCGTTTTTCAGTTGTGTCCTCAGTATCCTCGGCATGTTTTAATATTTTAATACTGGCTACCTTCTTTCTTGGAAATTGTAATTTTTTATTTTGATGAGCAGGTTCCTTGTCTTTGGACTTGACGTGCTCTTCCTTGTGTTCTGACCGTACTCCTCTTTCCGATTTCTGTGAGGAAGTCTGAAAAGATCGAGAGGGACGTGTATCAATATCTTGATATCTATCAGGTTTTCTCAATTTATCCCTATCTCTAAGGTTGTATCTTTTCTCAGAGGGCTCCCTCTGGGGAGATTTGTGTCCTCGGTCCGGAGATCTTTCTCTCCGTTGAGGAGACCTTCCTCTGGACTGGAATCGTTTTTCTCTGGGAGTGGATTGTTTATTACCATCCCAACTCTTTTTCGGAGTATTTAGATTTTTTTAATAAAGGTTTTTTCAGGATTTTCAGTTAGTTGGGGTTTTACTGGTTTCCCACTCAAACTATCTCTTCCTAGTTCTTCATAGGATTTTTCTATGATTCTGGCAAGTTCAAAAGGTTGTTCTGCTATATCTGTTTCTTTCAATTTCAGGCGGATCGCCACAGATGCTGCTTCTCCTTTTATGTTGGCTAATAATATAGCCGAGACCTGCTTGAAGTCTTTCAGTAATTTCATACCCAGAGTTAAAGCAGGTTCTGGACCGTATTTATTTTGAATCTGTCTTAGTACGTCTGGTATAACCGCCATGGACGGAACACCATGTTTTTTTGTGTAAATCGAAGCAAAGACTGAGCCCCGAGTGTCACAGTCCTCCACATGTGGTGCGATCCCCATTGGAAGACAGATAGTCAGAATTCTGTGTTTCTCAGTAGGCGTAGTATCTGGAAATACTGCCTCTATCTGAGTGATTTTTTGTGCTAACCAGAATGGAATTTGTTCCCGTTTTGCGGGTATTTTGCCAATGGCTGATTGTATATTCTGTGGTGTGATTTTATTTGTGTTCCCCTGGTGAGGGGTGGTCTGTGGAATTTTTATTGCTGGTTGGACTGTTGGAAGTCTGCATTACATATTGGACCAATTGTCTATGTATTTTAATTAGCAATTTTAGCTGAGCTAAAAGTTCCTGGTCTGACATTGTTTCAATGTCTGGATGTGGTGTGTAGCTGGCTAGAACCGGCCATGTGGCTCCTGGTCTACCTAGTGGACCGAGCCTGCTGATGTGATTTTGATGTTTTAGGGCGCCTTTAACCCAGAGCAGGTGCTCTTGGTAAGTTAATGGGATTTCAACGTCCTCGAAAGGAGTGTATTCATCCGGAGGTTCCCCTATTTTGTAATAGTGGAATTTGTATGTCACAGCGTGTGCTGCTGGAAAATTTATCCATGAATAGAATACCTCTGTCTGCCGATATTCATGGGCCTCTACCACGAATATGACTGTACCACCTTGTGATGATACTCCATTTTCTATAAGTTTTTTAGTTATAGTTCTACTTACATTTACCGGAATTATTATAACATTCGGGTCATTTTCTTGGAGACTTGTGTCATCCGCTAGGAGTTGAGCTGCTATTCTAGCTCTCTCTGTTTCATCATCACTTTCCACCATTTTACTGACAGAAAGTTTTGTTGCAGATCAAGTTTCAGGGAAACAAAGATTAGGTGCACAATATTTTGGAACACTGTATCCTTCAACGTTGACTAAACCAAAAACTATACATAAGAATCTCTTCCTACTAAGTTCCGGCGGATTTTAACCTTTTACCCACTCCAGACGTCTTTTGGAGTTTTTACGGGAAAAGGGGACTGTGTGAAAAGCACGACTGAGTTACTCTAATGTCTTGCATTAGATTATCGCCTTACCAAACGTTGGGCGCCATGTAGTGTAGTTCCTATATTCCCAATAGGCTCTGCGCATTGGAATAACATAAACAGCACTTTAGACGTAGGACTGAGGTCATCTAGGTCTCTACTGACTATTTTAGACTTAATTAGTTTTGCCAGCTAGTTCAGAGGTCTCTAGAAACGTTCTCGAATGTTCAGGAAAGAGTTAACCGTCCTGATTTAGACAAGAAGGGATTAGCTTCTGACAACCGCATAAACATACTTTTTTTAATTCTACACACACACCCCCTTGCTCACTATTGCACCCCCTAGGCCCCTCACACACATACACCCGCTGGCTCGGAATAAAAGATCTCCATCAAAGTGCAGCCCCTTGGGCTGCCCGACGGGCATTGCACCGCCAGCCTGCCGCAGGAGCAGGATACCGATGATGACGCTGGACGGCCACCGATTGGGACAACAGGTGTTGGCCTGTCGGTAACCTGTGTGAGGTATCCTTATATTCTGAAAAGGGTCTACACCATGCACTTGTCCCGCCACCACAATTGAGAGAGAAAATTGACCGAGCTATATCACTAGCTCCCACTGGGGAACTCTGTACAACACTCCTTGTTTGCAACCGCATAAACATGACAACTTTGCTCCCTCAGAATAAAGAGTGTATCTCTAGAGTCGTGTGAAAACAATAGACGGTTATTTCACTCAGTCAATCGTGCATACTTAGTTTCACCAGAGTGCAGAGAAATAGAGAGACGGGCGTTTTCAATAAAAGGTGTTATTTATTGAGCAGTCTTCTTTCTCATGCAAGAGAAATGAATTGCCACAATTGCAATACATAAAGTAAAGTGCGCACAGTAAAAGGAGTATTATGAAATAATACTGTAAAAGCATTGATATGGTTTCTTAGCCATATGATACTTTAAAATGGATAAAATATATACATACATAAAAACATTAACTAATGTACTCAACTGGTGCTTCTAATCTACGCCTTCCCCGGTGTACCTGACCTAAGCCTAATACGTGGGAAGGAGTAAGTAAGTAGCAGTTTTAAGTTAAGTTGGTTTTTTGCCAAGGAATCTGAATCAAGAATTCTCTTAAGGATTTAGTCAGCTCCGTACCTTGGTAATAGAATGTAGGAGGTCTTGTATCTCTCTCTCTCAGAACTCGATCTCCCAGCAACCCGCAAGAGTGACTGGAAACACCGGAGCTGGATTTCTCGGCGTGAGAAAAGACAGCGTCTCTCAGTGCGTCAAATGGGATAGGAGGGTCGGCTTCCTTCGGCTCTCGCATCAGCTGGGCTTCCGGGCAAGTAGATAGCCGCTCTGCTCCAAACCACCGTGTGTTTGCTTAAGGCAACGTTGGTATATTTATACCTGGAAGGTGCCGGGTTTGACGTAAGGTTGGACATAAGACGTCACTAAGAACTAACAGTTCTTGCTGGACTCTAGAAGTTCTTGTGCAAATCAAAACAAGAGCAGGGGGATTTCCCGGGCTGCTGGAGGCTTGGTTTGTTTAAAGAACGCGTTGTACTTTCTAGGAGTCTAGAGGAGTAGCCTTGCCGTATTTGGACTGCATGGGCTATTACTAAATATGGATATGATTCTTATGCCTTTATAAGGATATTATTTATTATAACCACATAAGGGCATAAATCAGGAATATCGAATCAGGGTCCTAGATAGAAACACAACAGTTTAGAGAACAAATTCATGTGGAGGGGTACATATCATATCATTTAGCTGCAGCAACACCAGTAGCGGGTAGGGCAAAAGGTGGGCTTTTAACTTTGGTATCAACCAAGTTCACTGAGTTTAAATTTGGGAGTTGCTCTGAGGTCGTCCCCTACGCACAGATATTGCGTCTAGAACATGGAAAAGGTAGGGACCCGGTTATAATACATTTTTATAATAACATTTTGGGAGCTAATCAGGAACCGATAATACAAGATATAGGGAGGGAAATAGAAAGTACCTTATCGCACTCCAGAGATCTACCAGTTATCGTCTGGGCAGGAGATTTTAATATACAAGCCTGTAAATATGCACAAAAGGGGATTTGCGGTCATCTAGGTGAGCAGGATAGTAGAGACGGCACTCCATACAATCATTTCCCTCATATTTTTTTCGGAAATGCATTAAACAACTTAGTTGCGAAAATGGACTTGGAGTTGTTGGATTGCACTAAAAATAGCGACAACAGAGAATGTCCATCATTCAAAGGATTGGATGCCCATTCTAATATTGACCATGTTCTCGTGTCTTGTGGCTCGGCTTATTCTAATTTATGGGTGGTTGAGCAAACTGTGAGTGACCATAACAGCATTTCGCTCACATTATATGGTTGGGGGCGTAAAACCTATACTGATGGGAGATATATTCAAGGGATTTCAGCCGAAAGACCGAATGGCATGAGAATAAAATGGGCCAACACTAACCCCGACCAAGTCATGATGGATGTTCACTATAAATGTGCTGCAGAAATAAGCTTCTGTCTAGGCATTGAGGTGATTCGGGCTAGACTCCTTACTAACTTTTTAAAAATAAACGTGGTAATTGAGGACTTATTGACTGCTAGAAGCCGGAGGCCGAGGAAAACAAAGGTGGTTTGGTTTGACAAAAACTGTGCTCTGGCATTAACTAAATTTAAATTGGCCCTAGATGTTAAGCCCAGAGATATAGTAAAAATCAGGGAAGAGCGCCACAACTATAAGACCTCGTTAGCTAGGCGAAAAAAGGAGCTACAAGACGAGGCATAGTCTAACCTGGATATGGCGGCATCTACTAAAAATCACAAATTATTTTGGGAAACAATCAATTGTCATTTTTAAAAAAATGAAAATATTCCTTAAATAACCTCCCATGTAAGTTGTAGCGCCTGGATAGCTCATTTTTCTAGGATTTTTTAATTCAGATGGGTTCATTTTAGATACAATCAAAGAAGATAAATCGAAATGGCAGAGAATGCAGTTAAACATCAGCTTGAATGAGGTACATGAGGGACTTAGAAAAGCAAGGTGGTAAAGCCCCGGGCCCCGATGGGGTACCAGTGGACCTCTATAAGCAAGAAATGGATCTATGGGCACCCATATTGACACGTCTATTCAATGCTGCTGTTGAAAATGGGTTACCACAGACATGGGGCCAGTCGATTATTGTTCCCCTATTTAAGAAAGGCTCGATGTAAGAGGCATGCAATTACCGTCCCATCTCCCTTCTGGACTCGTCAATTAAGGTTCTCAGCAGAATTCTCTTAGAGAGATTAGAAACCTGGGTTGAAGAAAACGCTATTTTATCACCAGTACAGTACGGATTCAGAAGGGGGTTGGGAACGATGGAGCAGTGCGTAAACCTCAAGCTTATTGCTAGCAAATATACAAAAGCTAAAGAAGGTAACCTATTTTTAGGTTTTGCAGATTTGAGTTCTGCTTTTGATTTAGTTGAACATTCTCTTTTATGGCCAGTTTTATTAGATATGGGAGCACCAGCGAGATCATCCACTTCTTGGCGAGACTTTACGAAAATCTGTCTAGTAAAGTCAGATTTGGTATAGCTGGTGAATGTACCCCCTTTTTTAAGATTAATAGAGGCATTCGGCAAGGATGTGTTTTGGCACCCCTTTTATTTTCTTTATTTATAAACCAAATTGACCAAACCCTTAGATTAATCCCAGCCGATGCCCCTACCATTAATGGTAACCCCATTCCAATACTGTTGTACGCGGATGACGCGGTCCTCCTGTCTCGTACCCAAAATGGCCTGCAATACCTTATTAATAAATTTCAGACCTTCATAAATAGCAGGAAATTGATAATAAATAAAGGTAAAACATTTGTAATGTCATGTGGCAAGAAGATTAGGAAAAACAGGACTTTCTATTTAGATGGGGATAAATTAGAAACTGTCAAAAAGTTCTGTTACCTCGGCATCACATTTACTGGGGATGGAAGGTGGGCCAGTGAACAGGAAAGCGTACGTTTCAAAATGGTTAGGAACACTAGTAGTGTATTTAGATTCGCTGCTAAATTAGGGGGTTGGAGAATAAAGGAGATGGTGTCGATCTATAATTCAAGGTGTCTGTCATCAGCCTTATATGGGGCGGGCGTCTGGGGTTACAATACTCAAAGTGGCAAGCTAATTCAGAATGAGGAGAACTCATTTCTGAAACGCTTGCTATGTGCCCCGGCCTCAGCCTCCTCTGTGATAATCCATAGGGAAGTGGGCTTAAAACATGTCAAGGATCTAACAGCTCTGCGCCCATTGGCCCTATGGCGATCAATCTGGTCAAAAACCAAAACTAAATTTACCCAGGACGTGATAACTGACTGCTTAAGGCTCGATTATTGTTCACGTGTACCATAGCTTGGTTATATCAAATATTGGTATAAAACACTCTACGAAATCGATGCTTTTCATGAACCTGAGTCAGTGGTCTGTGTATCCAAAAAAGAGCTTGCAGTGTCCTTTTTAAAACATATGGAAAATATTAGATCCACCGAATGCGCCAAACAAAGAACTTTTATCCTTCATCAGGAGTATAGCGTAAGCGAAGGCTTTCAATCATACTTTCCATCAGTTACAAAAAGCTCACACCGTTTTGTATTAACTCGCTTACGCCTGGGCATTGTACACCATTTAGTGGCATTCCCTCTGATTAACCAGCACAGCACCTCTCCCTGCCCTTGTGACGGTATATCCAAACAGAATAGCTGTCATTTTATGTTTTTTTGCAAATTTTATATTTCAATAAGGAAATTTTATTTAAAACCCATCTTTTTATCTAATAAACTAAGATAGCCATGCAGATATTGTTTAACCTGCAGAGCCCAGATATATGTTTCTACGTAGCAAGATACATTTTAAAATGCATATCTGTACGGAAATCGATGATTTTATGAACAAACTGTACTAAATGTCTTATGTTATCATAACAGGGAAAGACAATAACCCCCCCCCCGCCATACTATGTGATCAGTGCACTAGTGACATTATGAATTTTAGATCTGTGCTTTAAGTCTATTTTATTCTCGGCGCATTATTGAAACTGTGAATTTTGTATTTTTTTAAAAAACATTTTTTTAAGGTATTTATTGATAACAAAGTGTAGTCACACAGCGTCATGCCGACAACCCTGGGGCTCGCCGCTATCAAGTCAAAGCACGACATTAGGGATGTGATATAGTCCACAGCATTTAAAGAACGAACAGCAGCAGCAACCCGGGCTCGTCAACAGTGAGCATATGCACCAGCAAGAAATCAATAGTGTTTACAATTTTCTGATAAATAGACATGCCGCGATCAGTCGGCAAGGAAGAGAAAACAGGTGAACTGTACAAATACGAATGTCCTAGGAGCAGAAAGCAGAACATTTCAAATCAAGCAATGTCTATCCACCATTTTTCTCCCTTCACCCCCCTCCCCTTCCCTCTCCCCAAACAAGAAAAACAGTAACAGAACCTAACTCTGGTGCAGAGGAGAAAAACCACGAACGGGCATAAGGTCAGTTGTAAGGAAGGAGCAATGTCTGTGGGTGGGGCGACAAAGAGCGAACGTACCGGCATCAGCAGAAGGCCTTGTAGCAAAGGGGATCATGTCAGCGCAAGGGAAGGAGAGAGGCCTACCCGCGCTGGGGGGGAGAAGGTACAAATTTCGGGAGAGGCAGAACAGAACCCGGACATGCACAGGCGCAAAGCTACAAGCAGGACCCCATCATATCTAGAGCGCTCGCATAAAATGCAGCTATCACCCAGGGCGCACTGTCGCCGCAGAGTACAGCTGCAGGGAAAGTGGGATCATCCCATATCATCAGATATCGCGTCTGGTAATGATTGTGTAGAGTCAGGAGTGGCTGCACGCTCACGCGTCCACAGCGTGAAGGGCTCCCAGATGTCCTTAGGCCTGGAGGCGGTAGGCATCATTTCCCAGTAGCGCTCAAGCTGTGTGTTGCCGTATGTCACATCCCGAACCCAGGCAGCAAACGAAGGCAGCGCTCGCCTACCCCAGTGCACCGCCACCTGCCTCCTGGCATAAAGGAGCAGTAGCGCATGCAACTTTCAGTGTGTGGGCAAGGTGTCCTGAACCCAACCCAGTAGCCCCAGGAGCGGGGACGGTGCGTCTGACCTATGAAGTATCTGGTTAATAGCAGTGAAGACGTCCAGCCAGTACTCTTCTAGTTTAGGGCAGCTCCATGCCACATGTACAAAAGAGGCATTCTCGCGGCCGCATTTCCAACAATCAGAGTTCTCCCTAAGACCCATGCGGTGTAGCGAGATCGGCGTGCGGTAGTATCTGTGCAAAAACTTAAAATGTACTAATCTTAGCCTGTAGTTGGGCGATAACATTGTAAGTTGCCTGCAGCAAAATTCCCACTGTTCCTCTGTCAGGGGCTCCTCCAGGTCCGCATTCCAAGCCTGCATTGAAGAAGGCACTACGACGGGGGATTGTTCCTGCATACAGTTGTACAGTCGGGACACAAGCTTTCTGGGGAAGGGCCTCGAAAGGAGATTCTGAAGAGCCATGAGCTGCGGCGGTTCATCTGGGAACTGGGGCCACATCGCCTTACAGGTCGCCTTCAGTGAGTGGTATAGAAGTAAGTCAGAAAATGACTCTGGGTGTCCCTCCTCGCAAGTACCTAGGTCCCGAAAGGTGCCACCAGGGTAAAGATCAGCAAATGTGTGTAGTGTCTTCCCACGAAGCTGAATGGTGCCACCACCTTCACACAAGCAGGGCATCATAGGGTTGCCCCGTAGCGGGATCGCTGGCGCATATAGTAGGGGCAATCTGGCTCTGTTTCGCAATTCGCGCCACGTCCAGTGAAGCATTTTCACCGTGTCTACGTCTTTCGAAGGGCGAGACACCTTGCCATATATTGCTACGTTCAGAGAGGATGGGGCCGCCGCCGCCATTTCCACCGCAACATGCGGCTGATAGGGGGTGGGAAAAGCCCAGAAGTGTAAGAATTGCGCTTGCGCACACAATGAGTATAGTTTCATGTCAGGAGCCCCCAGGCCGCCCTGTCGAAGCGGGAGCGTGAGCAGCGCCCAAGACGTTCTCGCCTGGCCACCGGCCCATACAAGTGTCAGTAGTAGTGAACGCACCCTTGCATGGAAATGTGCCGTCAGTGGTATTGGAATATTGACGAATAAGTAGAGAAATTTGGGGAGGACAACCATCTTTGCCAGAGCTATCCTTGCGACAAGCGACAAGGGCAGTTTGTTCCATATTTCCACCTTACCCTCCAGCCAGTTTACTGCTCTTCCAAAGTTGAGGAACCACAACTCCTGCAAATCACGGCTGATCCAAACCCCCAGATATTTTACAGCATCAACTTCCCAGCGCAGTGGGTAATCCGAGGGCGTTTCTCGTGTGGCATCCGTGAGAGGAAAAACTACGGACTTCGACCAGTTAATGGATATCCCAGCCAGGCCCTCAAAACTGACAAATTCGCGCAATAGGGGGTTTAGATTTACCGAGGGATTGAGGACATACAGCGTGACATCATCAGCGTACAAGGAAATCAGCAGGCTCCGTGAACTGAATCCTATCCCCCTTGCTGTGTGGTGCTGTCGGATCCGAGCGGCAAGGGGCTCCATCGCTATCGCAAATAACAGCGGGGATAAAGGACAGCCCTGTCTGGTCCCGCGGGATATGGCAAATGACTCTGAGGTGAGCCCATTTACGCTTACCCTAGCTCTGGGTGCGACGTACAACAACTTGATCAAATTTATGAAGAGGGGGCTGAACCCCATTCTGCCCAAAATTCTAAAGAGGAAGGGCCACTCTAGTGAATCAGAGGCTTTGGTAGCGTCCAAAAACACAACCGCAGCCTGTGTAGAAGGATGCAAGTAATGAAGAACGGAAAAGATTGTCCTGAGGTTATGGGACGTCGCACGGCCAGGTATAAAGCCAGATTGATCTGGGAGTGCTATCATCGGCAGTAAAGGCTGCAGCCTGTCCGCAATGATCTTAGCATATATCTTTGCATCCACATTGATTAAGGAGAGGGGTCGGTATGAGTCGAGGACCTGGCTGTCCTTATCTGGTTTTAGCAGCGTTATAATCAAAGCTTCGCGCATTGACTCGGGTAGGGAACCCAACTCCAAGGCTTCAACAAAGACTGAATGAAGTTTGGGGGCCAATTCCTCGGGGTATGCCTTATAAAAGGCAGTAGTCAGGCCATCTGGGCCTGGGGCTTTGCTTGCAGGCATACTTTTAATCACCTGAGCTATATCCTGAACAGTGATGGGGACATCCATATATTGGCGGTGGAGGTCATTAAACCAAACAATGGCAATGGAGTCTAAGAAGTTTTCCAGTGATTCAGGAACTGTGGGTTACCTAGAGGTGTATAAGGACTTGTAGAAGGCAGCAAATGTGTCCAGCACTTCTTCCTGGCCAACAACCATCTTCCCTTCACCATTTTTGACGGAGTGTATGTAGTGAGAGTGTGAGCGAGGAGCTATCATTCGCGCCAGAGTCCTGCTCGGCCTGTCCCCTTCACCGTATCTACGGGCCTCAGCTTGCTTCCCCAGGAAGGAAACCTCCCGTTGAGCTTCCTCATTAAAGGCGAGCAATTTGGCTTTCATTTGACCTGCCGTTTCCGGAGATGGATCCCGGCAGAATGCCAGGTCCAGCTCACGTAGCTCCGATTCAAGTTGAGTCAGAGATAGGCGTATAGCTCGTAGCACCCCGGTTTGCCTAGCAATACATTGGCCGCGGATCACCGCCTTAAAAGCGTCCCACACTGTAGCTACCGTGGACGTCGAACCCTCATTTTCTTCAAAGTAGTGCACAATATCGGCTCGGATTTCCTCTGTGAAAACAGTGTCAGTGAGGGCATGGGGGGGCAGACGCCAAGTAAACGCTCGTTTTGGGACCCCGGGTATCCTCAATTCCAGCAGGCAGGGAGCATGGTCAGAGAGCGATCTGGCTTGTATGGACGTGTCAAGCGTCCACGATGCCACGGCCGGTGATACCAGCCAGTAGTCTAGGCGGGACCAGGCTGCATGATGGCTAGTAATGCATGTACCTACAGCGTCGATTGGATGCCTAGTCCTCCACACGTCAGATAATAACCCCTCCTCCATCACATCAAGAATTGCCTGTCGAGCCCCAGTGTGTGTAGGCCTGCCCACACCTCTTCGGTCCAAAGCGTCATTTATTGGAACATTAAAATCACCTCCCAGAACAATCTGTAAGCAATCCATCATCATGATCCGGGCCCAGACATTTCTAAAAAACTCTGGGTCATCTACATTTGGGCCATAAATGGCAGCAAGTATTAGTGGTCTGCCATGTAGAGAACCATGTACAATTACAAATCTGCCCTCCCCATCCAGTATAACGTCGTGCTCTTGCCAGTCTAGGCCCCTGCGAATGAGTATCGCTACACCTCTAGCATAGTTGGAATAAATCGCAGAATACACCTGTGACCATCTAGAGTGTTTCAATCTAGACGAAGGAGCGGAATTCACATGTGTCTCCTGCAAAAAACATATGTCAACATTATGTCTAGCAAGCATGCCGTGCATCAATCTGGCTTTCTTATGATCCCCCAGACCTCTAATGTTCCAAGTCCACAGCTTAACACTGCCCATGTCGATTTACATTCCGAACATCAATATGTGGTCCGGTACCCGCCCACGCCCCACCAGATGCCCCAGCCCAATCTGAGTACAGTAAGATTGCATGTGAGTCTTCGAATTGACTGTATCCTCTAAAGCACCAACTCAGAACAATTAACAAACAGTTCAATCCCCCCCCCGCCCCCCCCACCCTCACCAACCCCCCAATCAGGTCGTGACAAAGCCCAATGATCTAAACCCATATCGTGTCCTAAAACTAGACACTCGAACAGTGGGAGACACCCCGTGGGGCGTGCGTAGTGCTCCAGGTTTACACCCCCGTTTTCACAGGGTGGCTACATTCAAGTCAGCGTCTCCATGACCCAAACGGATCTCATTACATAAGGCCACAACAGGATAGCACAGTAGAACACTAGAAAAAATTGTGTGCCTCAACAATCTCATCAATGCAGCAGGGTAGTATTTCGGATCCCACCCTCCCCTCCAGGCAAGGCACACATGGCAGTATAATGAACCATGGGGACTAGATCAGGTAATCAGGACTTTAGAAATGGAGTAGAGAGCTCCACAGTGTCAGCCAAAACTAGCATATTTAGTCATTATCACTTAGGCGGTCAGAGTCATTATCCAGTCTCGGCGATTTTCGCCTCGCCCCAGGCCCACTAATGTGTTTTGCAAATTTCAGTGCTGATTTGGCGTCTGTAAAAAAGTGAGAGGTGTGGTCATGAATTACCCTCAGCTTAGCTGGATACAAGAGTGCGTATTTGACGTTAGCTTGCAGCAGTATTTTCTTGGCTGGCAGGAACTCCTTTCGGGCTGCTTGGACCAGGGGGGTAAAGTCAGGATAAAATGAGATGTTGTTACCTTTGTGTGTGATCTTACCCTTCTCCCTGGCGAGGCGCAGTATGAGGTCTCTGTCCTGAAAGTTAAGCAGCTTAGCAAGAATGGGACGGGGCGGTGTGCCCGGTGCCGGTATCTTCCCAAGCAATCTGTGCGCTCGTTCAACCGTGAATACCTGCGAGAGGTGTGGGTCGAAGAGTTCGTGGAGGAGATCCGCCACAAATACCTCCATCTTGCCAGTGTTGTCCGTCTCAGGAATTCCCATGATGCGGATATTCGACCTCCTGGAGCGCGCCTCCAAATCATCCATCTTGGCTCGCAGGGATTCCAGTTCCTTTTCCATATTAGTTATGTGCTGTTTAGTGTGTTGTTGAAATTCGCAACACTCGGTTTGCCTGTTCTCCAAGCAGTCCAGCCTCGTTTCATGGGCATCCACTTTGGTCTTAACCGACTCCAGTTGTGAGGACATCGCATCCAGTTTAGTGTCAATGCTTTTTAGGCTCGCACGTACCTCCATCATCAGTGCCCCAAAGTCCATGTCCGCACCAGATCCCTGCGACGCTGACGAGCCCGTATCTTGGTCCGCCGCGTTTTGCTTTTCAGGGCGTTTTTGCTCAAAAGTGATCTTGGGCTGCCTCGCGTCATTTTTCCCCATCCTGCAGTGTTGAGAATGGCACGGGAGATGTAACGCAGTGGAGAGGGCCTCGTGGAGGCGCGCACAGCAAAGAGCAGGGCAACTTTAGGCTACAGGTGTTCACAGGGGCGCAGCGCACCAAGCTCCGCCAAGCCGACTAGCCTATTCACGTCCGTCCGCAGAGTAGCGCGGGCAGGCAGGGGGTAACAGAGCCACAGTTAGTATCTAGGCGGGCCGTCTAAGTCTCCAAAATGGCGGTTCCAGCAGAGCCCCTGCACGCAAGAGTAGGTGAATTTTGTATTTTAATCTTTTTAACCTGTGTCCCAATTCCTATGTAATTTATCATTGCTAGTTTTGCACACAAACTAAAAGACGACTATTGCATTTCCGAATGCTAATTTTTCACATATTTTTATTAATTGTTAGCATGTGTCACTTTACTACAAATTTTGCACATGCTTTATAAAGATAAATTGCACTTTATTATGTATTGGCATTTGATGATTTAGGAATTGTTGTTGATATTCATGGGCTGAATATATTTTGTATATGTACTATTTTTATGTTTTGTTGTTTTGTTGCTATATGGTCATATACATATATATATACCGAATAAAGCATTTTGAATCGAAATGAATCGAACTAATATACACACATCCTCGAAGCAGACACAAAGTATATATCTAGCTGGGCCTTCACAGATTTTTAAAAAACGGAGCAATAGCCACACATTCTCTTACCTGTTCTGTTCAAACTCTGTGCCACAGCCGGATCTTATAAACAGCTGAAGGGGTCAGCCTGACGTCACTGCGAGGGCCAAGGTTCAGGGGCGTAGCTAGAGCTTGTGGCGCCCGGGGCTACCCCTCAGATTGCCGCCCCTTGGGGGGGGGGAGGGCACTTGAAAGATGTCCGAGTCTCCGAGAAGAGACACGTAGTATTGCTGCTAACAGTTACCTCGATCATAAAAGTTACATTTAGTAATTTATAAAGTTTTGTATAGCGGAACTTGAACCCGAAGGATATCAGAGCGCTCTGCAGTGCAGCTTTACCGACTACGTTCACAACAGTCCATGAGATAAACCTTTTCCCTTTAGTAAGGGGAAAGCGGTACTGCCGCTTTCAGAGGTGGTGTGCACTGTAATACAAAGACCGGAGAGGTCTTACTCCATTATATTCTTTTTCAATGAAAATTTCTCCAAAATCCAAATATTTTCAAAACATATTTTTTGTTTATTGATTTTTCTTTCTTTTGTGTTTTCTTCAAAACTCTCTATGAATGATTTTCACATCATCACAAATCACAATTTACATCCTCCCAATGCATTTCGGGTCATGTGGGACCCTTTCTCAGGGGTCTAAATTGAAACAAACAAGGAAAATATTATGAGCCGTCCGGCCTAATAATATGACTCATGGTACGTAACATTTTAAATACTCAACATGCTCGATCTTTTTCTCATAATGGTACAATACAAATGTAACAGAAAACGTAATATCATACATTCATGACCAACTGAGATCTCTACCCTGTACTAAGACCATGGATAACATATGACCAATACTCTCAAGCTCACAGGTAGAACAAAGCTTCAGAGGGAAAACTTAAATGAAAACAGTTCGGTTGTTTTTCGTGACATTCGGTTGAACTGTTACGGTGACACATTTCTATCCGGTACAAACCACTTTTCCTTTTGTTGATGCCAAATCTCGGGCCTAAACTTTTGCGCTTAAAACAAAACCAACTAACATATTTCTAGGGTTCAGAGGCAGCGCGCTGGGTTTCTCAATATCAAACATTAGCTATCCGATTACAGCGAGGATACTCTACTTACGCAAATGTGATCTTTCAGCAGGTCCTGTTCGTTAGCCAATTGGAACTCGACTACATGGCCCTCGAGCCTAGAAACTTAAATGCACCCTCTGATTGGCTTGACTTGCGATCACGTGATCGCGGTAATCTTTACTCAAAGTATATTAAAATAAATGATAAACAGCACATAATCCATTCCCACAAAAGCAAATAAAGTTCAAATTAATATCGGCTAAACCCGACTTAAGGTGCAATTCCCACCACAATTTGTTGTCACAAAATATTTTCAAGTTGGCATAAATGAAATAGCTAATGAAGCTATGTAGATAAGTGATTCAATGTTCGATATTTATGAGAACCAATCGAATAGAAAAATGATTAAATAACCAGTAATACTTCTGGTCACATGTAGATATTGTGAAATTGTTTTATGGTCGGCCATCTTGGAATGGGTTGTAGAGGCCACAGTTGAAAACAGGAAACCCAAAGCACACTATCTTCAATGTGATTATAGAAAACATGATAGTTCAATTCTGTCATTTAAACCCTGTGGCTGTAAACTGTCCATTTTACAGATCCAAAAGTATTCAGCTCTTAATCTCTGTTTATGCGAGTCACTGTCTGGTTGTGGTTTGATTACTTCAAGAATGGTGAATCTTAACTGTGAGATGTTGTGGCCCGCTTCTGTCCAGTGTGTTGCTAACGTTGATTTTTGTTTTTTTTGGCGAATGTTACTCTTATGTTCCGTTATTCTCACTTTAATCTTTCGCTCAGTCTGTCCTACATATAGTTTGCCGCATGGACACTTTATTCCATAAATAACACCTTTGGTATCACAAGTGCTTGTGTGATGTAATGAGATCTTTTTCCCTGTCATAGGGTGGGTGAAAATTTGACCTACCATTACATTATTGCAATGTGTACAGTTTTCACATTTTCGCATTCCTTTGTACTGTGTAACTGTGCTTTTCAACTGTTGTTTCTTTAATAGTTCTTTCAGATTTTTTGATCTGCTGTAGGCAAATGTTATCTTATCAGAAAATACCGGTTGTAGGCCAGGAAACCTCCGGTGTCAGTGCGCTTTATAAATGTAGCTTAACATTAACATTAACATGGTCTTAGTACAGGGTAGAGATCTCAGTTGGTCATGAATGTATGATATTACGTTTACTGTTACATTTGTATTGTACCATTATGAGAAAAAGATCGAGCATGTTGAGTATTTAAAATGTTACGTACCATGAGACATATTATTAGGCCGGACGGCTCATAATATTTTCCTTGTTTGTTTCAAGTTAGACCCCTGAGGTAGGGTCCCACATGACCCGAAATGCATTGGGAAGATGTAAATTGTGATTTGTGATGATGTGAAAATCACTCATAGAGAGTTTTGAAGAAAACCCAAAAGAAAGAAAAATCAATAAACAAAAAATATGTTTTGAAAATATTTGGATTTTGGGGAAATTTTCATTGAAAAAGAATATAATGGAGAAAGACCTCTCCGGTCTTTGTATTACAGTGCAGACCACCTCTGAAAGCGGCAGTACCGCTTTCCCCTTACTAAAGTATTCAGGACAGTGTTTCTAGACAATACACTAGGTGGGATGAGCACACAAACAAAGTATAGATAAATATTTGAGTAAAATACCAAGAAAGAAGAGTGCCGGATGGATTATTAGTAAGTTCATAAACCTTTTCCCATCACATTAATTTTTTGCATGATCCCGATATGGAGAACAGCCACCACATGGTTAAAGTGATTTGTTTTATTCTCCTTGTTTTAACATGCTCCTTTTTTTAATTTTTGCATAATTAGCGCTATTTTCACCTTTTTCCTTATTAGTCAATACATTATGAAGCCTCATAGGTTATTGCTATCACTCCTGCAGATGTCCGAGTGTTGTCACAAAGACAAACAGGGTAATACTGACTTGTGTATTTGTATTGCCTACAAAGACTTATTGTTTAATATTATGGGGCCCCAATTGTTTCACAGGTCTGTCATTCTTAAAAGGGGCAGTACGTTAGTGACTTTATATTTCTGCGTTTTTGCAGCGGTTTCAAAATGTTTTTAGAGCTTCTCATTGCTCAGCGGGATATCATTTCTGTTATTTATCTAACTTATCATTGCTTGGGTTTACATGAGAAAAAGTGCTACTCTAAGTGTCACCACATATTTGGTTGTTTAATGTCACTCACAAGTCCACTGAAACACATATGTAGTCAGCACTGTCTGTGAGTCGGCTATTGTGACTAAGTAACTATCATAATTTATTAGCATGCAGCTGAGATTATCCGCACCGGGGCTCTCAAATCCCATTTGATACAGTCGGGTCCTACCGCACCATTCTATTCCATTTCTGGTGCTCTGCAGCAGTTTTAAGATCTTCTATGAGCTTCTCGTTGATCAAATGGATGTAATTTTTGATATTTATATGTTTCCCTCGTCATCATTGCTAGATTTTACTAGGGAAAAAGTGTCACTCATAGTTGAATGTCACTCATAATTACACTGTAATTATAATAATGTCACACATAAGCAATCCGAAACCTTGGCAGCTATGCATACTTCCTATCGACACTTTTATGAAATATGTAAGTATGGGCATGGTCTTCAAAGCTTTGTCATCTGAAGTGATGCCCACCCTCTTTCATAGCTGCAAAGGTTTCAGACTGCTAGGTGACATGATTTTGATAATTTAGTTCGTAATTATGAGTCAGCCATCTCGGGTTTTAAGATCTTCTCAGAGAGTCTAATTTCAAATATTTATAAGTTTCCCTCGCTGACTCGCTCGTCGTCTTCATTGTATGATTCTGCTTGCCAGACAGTGTCACTCATAGTAGTTGAAATGTCACTCCTAATTACATTCTGAAATTATGACGATGTCGTCAGACACAAAGCGATTTGAAACCTTGGCAGCTATAATGCATCATCAATCATAGCCCCACCACCCTGGTGTCTGCCCCGGTCCGGGGCCCCCATCTGACTGAACTCACTCGACTCCGTTGTCTGACCCGAGTCACGCGACTCTCTCACCGCAATCAATTATTTTATCGCCTGTGGCGCAGAGTGCCGCCCGCCCGCAGCCACAGCTAGCCCACAGAGAGACAGTACTGAGTTAAGTACTGTAAATCTGAGCAGCAGGGCCAGGCAAAAAGAATGGTGGTCCACAGTGACATTCCTCGACTGCTCGACACGACGGGAGGGGCGCTGGGGCGGTGAGGTGAGCGCGCAGCGCGTAACGCGTCACACTACGGTGCGGATGCAAAGGGCTGGCCCAAAAATGTTACAGGGCCGTCATTGGTTAAGGCTGTGCGCACCGCGCACGCTACTTATTGACGGCCCTGTGAGCGCGCGGCTGGGAGGAGGTGGGGGCCCCCCAACAACAGTCGGCTGCACACTATGACGTGATTCGGAAGTCGGAACCCATTTATAAATGATTTATTGTCTTTGTGTGCTTACTGTCTGCTTAGTATTAGTGCTGCGCTGCGTGCTAATAATCACTTCTGATATTGAAATCAGATGATGAACCAACGGCAGGTGACGGGTCACTAGTGTCAGGCCGGTGATAATATGTGTGCATGCATGTACCACCGCACCGCCAACCGTTCTACAGTCACTGTCACTCACAGGCCTCCGCGGCCGCAACGGGCCTCGGCCGGGCCTCCTCAGTCAGTCAGTCAGTGAGTCAGTCAGTGAGTCAGTCAGTGAGTCAGTCAGTCAGTCAGTGAGTCAGTCAGTGAGTCAGTGAGTCAGTCAGTGAGTCAGTGAGTCAGTCAGTCAGTCAGTCAGTCAGTCAGTCAGTGAGTCAGTCAGTGAGTCAGTCAGTCAGTCAGTCAGTCAGTCAGTCAGTCAGTCAGTCAGTCAGTCAGTGAGTGAGTGAGTGAGTGAGTGAGTGAGTGAGTGAGTGAGTGAGTGAGTGCCTGTGCCGGCCCGCCCGCGCGGCCGCCTCAAAAAAGGTGCCGCCTGGGGCGGACACCCCCCCTAGCTACGCGGCTGCCAAGGTTCATGTTTAGGTGGCCCAGGCTCATGGTTGGGTGGGTCAGGCTCATGTTTGGGTGGGCCTGGCCCACCCGGCCCACCCTCTAGAACCGGGCCTGTTTCCCATGATACAGAAAGAAATAACATTAAGAACATCCATCCAATAAAATTCGTTGTATTTATTTATTTGTATACTTACCTCCATTAGGCCATGATCCTGGCTTTACTACCCCCACCCTGTCCCGCGTCACTGCCCCGCAGTACTCCCTCCAGGAGCCGCTATGCCCCACATAGCAATAAGCTACAGAAAGGTGACCAGTCTACCTTTCTAAAGGGCCTTACACTGCACGGACACGTGTCACTGTTTTTTTTTGTTGTAACTTCTGACCGGTTTGAGCTAGAAAGACATTTTTTGTTAAAATCTGCAGATTATGCAGCAAATGATGGATTATGCAGCTAATCTATAGGGGGTTTGCCCTATCACATAATTCCAAGGGCCCTGCCTATAAACAGACTTTGTTTGGCTTATGAGCTCTGCAGATGGCCACGTTTGTTTGTGAAAACTTTGTTTGTTTCGAAGCACAGCGAGCACGTATTATTTTCTCGAGCCGGATGGCTCTTTCAGAGAAGCTGCTGGGTTTCTGATAATGAAGCACTCAGGGGTTTTCCTCAAGGGTCTCTTGCTTGGTATGAAGAGTTACAATTTTCAAAAAAATCTAGTAAGAGATATTTTAAGGCTTGCACTGTCTCATTCACTAAGCGTTAAGCTTTTTACTCAGAAGTTTAAGGGTTTAAGCCCTAGTTTCGATGTGTCATGTTTTGTTCTAACAACTGAGTAATTACAAAACGTTCAAATGTTTAAGAAAATATCACAAAGTAATTGTTAAAAGTTTAATTGTATTATGTTGAAAAACAATGCTTAAAACACTGGATGTTCAAAAGTAGATCCTGTGTGCAGGTGCAAATATATTGTGGGGATTCAATTGCATGTACATTCATTTTGAATGAGAGTAATGACAGCACTTCTAACAAGGATTATGAAGAAGAGGGGGCGGTAAAACATTTTTTATGATTTTCTGGATAAGTCTGTGTTAAAATCAGTTTAGAAGGCGGTCGCCTCAATAGATGGATACGCTGGAGTCCCATGCCTCCGCGTAGCCGGAGTTCCCGTCCCTGACTCCTCCCACTCCTCGTGGTCAATGGCGAAGCAGCGAGAACGCTGGTCTGCCGTCTCTGCCGTCTCTCCGTGAAGCTGTGGACGGTGAAGCTGTGGACGGCGGAATTGCCGTTTTTCTGCCGGGACTTGCAGGAGGAAATCACTGACTGATAACTTTGTCCTAAGCTGGGGATTCACCTGACAGAGGTCTGCGGTCGGCGCTATTAACTTGTAAGGCGCTACAAAGTTGCAAGCACTATCTTTGCTATTGAGGCTACAGGCTGAGGCTTCAGGTGAATACGCAAGCGGCTGGAGTTTTGGGTCAGATTTCTACGATGGATTCGGTTTTTGCAGCCTGCTGAGATTTCATTTTGTGTGGCAGATGTGAAGTATCGTCTGGGCTACAGCCATAGTTATAACCTTAAAGGTACAAGCGGCAATGGGCTAATGCAGGCAAGATACCACGGACTTGGTATTCGGTTTTTGGTGCCTGCTGAGGCTGCTGAGACTGTATTTTGTGTGGCAGACGTGAAGGAACGACTGGGCTACAACTACAGCTACAACTTTTAAGGTACAAGCGGCTACTGTGGAGTCTAGATCATAAATGGGCATTTATCATTAAGAGTGACGGATTGGGCTCTCTGGGACTTGTGACCTTGCACTGGCATAATCCTTTGCTACCTGGCGCTTACCGCCCGTTTAGCCCTGATTTATTGGCATCGACTCTATCCGCCGTCTGCCCCCTATCTGCAAGGGAAAAAGACTTTCTCAATCTCCCTTGTTTCAGGTTACTACGCAGCGGTTGAAGGACACTGATTTTTTCTGATTGCCATTCAGAATTTTTTAGTGGCATGGGCAAACAGTTGAACGCACGCGCTAAAGCGCGAGCTAGACGCCAGCAGATGAAGGATGAGGCTGCTGCCACTAAGAGTGCTGACACAAGTGTTGAGAAAGAAGACTTATTAGTCGATATTTCTGGTACCTCGGGGGACGAGGAGGAAGAGCGCACGGAGTCTGTTTTGCCCATCTCTGCTCAATCTATCTTGCCAGAGAACTTACCCTTAGGGCAAGAGGACTTTGTACATAAGGTGAATGGGGGTGAGTCGATTAAACTAGGAACCTCCAAGGATGGGGGGCTAGGTCAGGCTCAGAAAATCTCTAAAAATTTCCCCCTATTCGGGAAAAAAAATGACAATTTGATGCCTGTGCTTCTACCCTCTCCAGTGGTGGGAAGCCCAACTTTAATCCCCTCGACAACAGGAGTTAAAGACATCCCCTCACCGGTTGTATTGGTCCCGCAAGAAAGCAATTTTACGGTAGATGGAGTGTCACCCCATGCGGAGCCAATAGTATCTTCTTTTCTGGAAGTGCAAAGTCCGATTCTAGAAATGGAAACTGTGACTACAGGAGAATTCCAGATCTCAGTTAAAGATATGCTCAACATGATATTGGGCGAGGTGAGGGAAATAAAAAACTGGCAAAGGTCTGATTTGGCCCTTATTAATCAAAGGCTGGATAAAATCGAAGAAGTGATCTCTTCTTTTCCCGTTCGACTCCAGGAAGCCGAGACAAGGATTTCGGACCTGGAGGATCATGTGTCTGAAGTTGAAAAAGAGGTGTCATCCCTCTCTAAGACCTCTAAGTCTTTAGAAATAAAGTTAGACGAAATGGAAAATTATAATAGGAGATCGAACCTCAGAATTGTGGGAGTACCCGAGAAAATTGAAGGTTCTGATATGACGCAGTGGCTTACCTCCTTCTTCCTCCACGAGGTTATCCCAGAATTTAAAGGGGACTTGACGATCACAAGAGCACACCGTGTCCCTGCTCAACCTTTTCCAAACTCCTCTCTACCTCGAACTATTCTTGTGAATTTTGCAGATATCCGAGTGAAAGAATCTATTCTGTCTAAGGCCTTTAAACAGAGGCAATTCTCAGCTAACCCCTCTACTAAATGTCGGATCTTCTCGGATATGTCTGCTGCGGCTGCTAGAAGGAGGAAGGAATTTGTAAAAATGTTACAATTGTTTAAGGACAGGGGAGCGCAAGCTATGATTGCTCAGCAATCAAAACTGAAAGTTCTGGTTAAGGGCAAATTTCATTTATTTACGGATATTGACGAAGCACAGGGGCTGTTAAGCATGATTTCTAAGGACCAATGAATTTAGGCCATAAGGCCGTAAGACTGCCCTTTGAACTCTGGTATAGAAGTTTTCTTTTTGAATTTTGATTCTTGGTGCTCTTTCGAATTATGGAAATCTGCCGGCTGGCAGAGGAAACTACTTATCTCGCTAATTATTCTGAACTTTCTTTTTTTTTGCGAGGGGGGAGGGAGGAGAACAGGACTGGACTCCGAGGAAGGTCAAGGGGTGCTAATTCAAGGCACCTTATGGGTGGGGATGGGACTGAATGGCTGGCGTGGGGGGAGGGCCATAAAGGACGGGGGCCGAGAGGGGGAGGGCGGCTGGGGGTAAAAAATCAAAAAAAGAAGTCGTGGATGATTCTATATATTTACTGGCACACAGCCGGAAGTTTAAGAATGTCGTTAATTCTGAAGTGTGGTATTCCTGGCAATGTGGGGTCAAAATATGGCCTATTTTCAGATTTGGAAATCAGATATGTGGCGATTTTTTTCTTTGTTTTGATTCTCTAGTATGGGGGTGAAAGTTATTTCCTTCAACGTAAATGGGTTAAATAATAGGAAAACAGAAATAACCCAGTGACATTTGTAAGTTTTTACGCGCCAACGGAGGATAGACCAGCGATATATGACGAGCTTTTTCATTCTTTGTTAATGGTCAAGGGGGAAATCATTATAGGCGGGGATTTCAATATTATGATGAATAAAGTGCTGGATTCATCCAGTAAGTCGATGGTTCAATATAAGCCCAAATCCCTTAGATCGATTAGGAATAATATGGCGATTTTTAATTTACGAGACCCTTGGCGCAATCAAAACCCAGATAAAAGGGAATATTCCTGTTGGTCTGGCAGGCACAAATCCTCCTCCCGGAATGATTTCTTTTTAATTTCACATCAAAATATTTTTTCTAAACAGATGTTGCTACATAACGGATTCTCGGATCATGCAATGATTATTTTGGAAGTAGGATCGGGAGACAGGGTAAGAATACCGAAGCGCTGGGTCTTTAATAGAAAATATTTGACTGATGAGGCCTGGGTGGAGGCCATTAAAACAGAAATTTCAGATTTTCTCGCACGGAATGCGGGATCAGCCCCCCTTAACTATGTTTGGGATTCTCTGAAGGCATATATTCGAGGGTTGGTTATTGGGAGAGACGCGGTCGATTCATCGGCCGCCAGGAAGAGGAATAAAGCGCTTCAACAGAAAATACAGGATCTGACTTTACGCATGCAACATAGCTCAGATAGATCGGTCTATACCCAATTAATTGCGGCCAAAAGAGAGTTCTCCCAGGAGATCTATACTCAGAGTGAGGAGATTTTTCGTAAGAGCTCTCAAAAAATCTATGAGGAGAGTAATTTTACTGGCAAATTCCTGGCGTGGCAGGCCAGAGAACAAGCCTCGTCGAATTTAATTCACTCTTTGATCTCTCCTGAGACTCACAGAGACACTTCGGTTCCAACTGAAATTGGAGATATTATGGTCTCACATTATAAGAAAATCTATGGTACTCAAGCGATGATAGACCATCAAAAGTTATTGAAGTATCTGGAAAAACAATCTCTTCCTACTCTTTCTCCTATAGATCAAGCGAGTATGGCTATCTCCTTCTCGCGAGAGGAAGTAGAGAAAGTAGTTCAACAGCTCCCACTTGGGAAAGCTGCTGGCCCTGATGGGTTTCCCGCAGAATTTTTCAAAGTTTTCTTTAGTGCCTTTTCAGATTTTTTTATACAATTATTAAACTTTATGTTGAAGGGCGGACATGTTCCGGATTCATTTCGCGAAGGGACAGTAGTAAGTTTCCTTAAAAAGGGTAAACCCCCGACAGACCCAAATTCGTATAGACCCATCACGCTTCTGAACACAGACTATAAAATCATCACTAAACTTTTATCCACTCGCTTTAATTCCTTTTCCGCAGATCTGATTCATGAAGATCAAAATGGTTTCGTTGCCGGCAGGCAATTGCTGACCAATACTCATTTTTTAACAGAGGCTCTTGATTTCTTTGATGCACGAAAGATCCCAGCATTAATTTTATTATTTGATGCTGAAAAAGCTTTTGATTTGGTGGTGTGGGAGACACTTTTTGTTATTTTACAGCACTTCGGCATTCCAGAGGCAATAATAGAACTGATACGGAATCTCTATTCTGGGGCCCGTGCCAATATCATTATTAACACAGAATCAGTGGGATTTGTATCGGTGAAACGTGGAACTAGACAAGGCTGCCCACTCTCCCCGATATTATTTGCTTTTTTTATAGAACCATTAGCCACTGCAATTAGGAAAGCTCCAATGTTACTCCCCCCTATTAACTCGATGCCTAAAATCAAACTGTATGCAGACGATATAATTCTGTTAATTAGGCCAGAAATGCAATGCCAAACTCGGGCTCTACAAATATTTGAAGAGTTTGAGGAGCTGGGGGGATATCGGATAAATAAAAAAAAAACGAAATTCTAGTTTGCGGTGGTATCATCCCCTTAATACATCCTGATTTAAAGTCATGCATTAATAACAAACCGAAAAGATATTTGGGGGTCTGGTTTTCATCCTCAGTTGCTGATCTTTATAGTTTAAATTTTCTACCAATGTTGCAGAAAATTCGAGTATTGTTTGAAAGATGGAATTCCCTACCTTTGACTATTTTGGGACGTATTGCTCTAATTAAGATGTCGGTTCTTCCGTTATTTAATTTTCTATTCTCAACTATCTCTTGCGCCCTGCCTGGCTCATTTTTCACTAAGGCTGAATCTTTGTTTTCTTCTTTTATATGGGCTAAAAAGACGCCACGTATTGCCTTGCACACTTTATTTGAGGATAAGGAACAAGGAGGACTTGCTCTTCCTAATCTGAAAGACTATTATGATGCCTATTTGGCTCAATTTATGACTAGATTTAAGGACAATACCCAACAACTTTTTATTAATTTTTTCTTTGATTTGATTTGTATAGAAGCTCAGATTCCCTCACCGCTCCAAATTTTCAAATCACCAAAAACAGTTAGGTATAAGGTTTTGCACTGGTTCCTTGAAAGACGCACAGCACTGTTAAAAAGGCACTCTCTTCCATTTCTTAATCTATTCTCTCCCATTAGCTCCGTCTTCTCTTTTTTTGGGGTAGATATCAATTTGGAGCTCTTAGAAAAATGGCAGAAAATAGGGTTCAGGAAACTGAATGATTTTTTGCAAAATGATACCTGGATTATGATGCCTGATTTGATAGCCCGGATTCAGGGTAATTTTATACTATTGGGTTCATATAAGCTGATTCATGGTGTTTTGCTTCAATTAGATCGGACACTTCTTTCCCCCCCTGATCCACTATTTAATGAAATTTTTCTGTTAATACAAGAAAGGAAGCCTGGGGAGTGGAAACGTCGGTTAACCATGAACAGGGATCCGAATCTATATGGCAAAGCAAGTAATAAATGGCTAGACCAGGAAAATATGGTATTAACGCCCGCCATATGGAAGAAAATTAATGTGCTGAACTTTTCTGTATTAAGAGGAGCCAATTGGCGCAGAATGCTGTTTTTTAGTAAATGGCTTCTGTATTTTACCCCGGTCAAAATTAACAAGATGTATCCTGAGTGCTCTTCGAATTGCTATAGATGTTTGCAGCATGACTCAGCTAATTGGTCCCATGTGGTTGTTAAATGTTCTAAAATTGTTCCTTTCTGGGAAGATATATTTACGTTCTTGCAAAACCAGTGTGAAATCTCAATTTCTGTTAATTACAAAATGATTTTGTATGGATTTGACCCGGAATTGATGCTAGAAGGGCAATTAGTTAAATTTACATATATCGCTATGGCCGTGGCGAGGTCATTAATTCTTCAAAATTGGCGTTCGCAATATTGCCCCAACGTACATGAATGGCGTTTTAAAATGCAAAAAGTTAGAAACAGTGAACAAGTGTATGCTCAAAGAGTGGGGGCGATTCGAAAGTTTGTGAAAATCTGGAGCTCTTTTTCTTTTAATGGTAACTGAGCCTAAGTGTATATATGGTTCCGTTTTTCTATTTTTTATTTCTTTCTTTTTTTTTTTATTTCTTGTTTTCTTCTTTCCGTATTTACCTCTATTGTTCCAATCTATTGTTATGGTGATATGTATGCTTACTGATTTTTGCTGATATATGTACATTTGGTTAAAATTACGCTATGTTTTTATGTGTCCAAGACTTCAATAAAAAAAAATAAATAAAAAAATAAAAAAGAAGGCGGTCGCCTCCTCCTCCTAAAACTGGGCTCACTGTCCCTATAAAAAGTCCCTATATGGGCACCTTGTGTGGGCCATGTAAAAGACCATATGAGGAAGTAGATGATTAGTTTACAGGAGATGTGTATTAGGATGTTGCTTATTATGCTGCTGATACCACTAGTCCCCTAAGAAACTAAAAGTGGACAGTGGTTTGGGTGTGGAGGGTTACCCCATGTTTTGACGTAGGATTGTTACAACACCTGCATTCCACTGAGTGGCTTCTTCTGCCTTGTTGGATGAGCATGTAAAGTTTTTTTTTTTTTAAACATACTTTATAGAGTTTTCTTTTAAGCTTTATATGTCCCACCATCACATTACATATTGGTAGCATTCGTAGTCATTTCTTTATAACAATTGTACATATGTACGGCACCGTCTTACTATAAAGTTACTACACATATTCGTCTACACAACAATTATAGCAATTTACAATTCTTTTGGGACATCCCTCCCAGTCGATGGTGTTTCTTTATCACCTTAATACATAAAAGAACAATCCCCAACTCTTCCCTCCCATCCCACTCCAGTCTCACACATACAGCTGTATCTGTCGCCTGTTGCATCTTCCGGTCTATATTAATGTCCAATCTACATGCGCATATAATACATCTCCCATTCTTCTGCATATTCAATTAGACTTAGTTACCCTCCTGTACGGTCAGTTGTTTAGCCTGCTTGGGGTCTCAATATACATCTGTCGATTTCATGGCCTCCAGCATCACATCCCATTCCATTGCAATTGGCGTTTTTCGCAGGCCCCTTATTTCTTCTCTGCGCAATGCCGCACTCTCAGCAGTGCCACATCTCAGTAATTCTGTGTACCAGGTTAGTACATCTGGGGGCTTCCGCGATTTCCATTGCATAGTTATATTACGTATGACTCAGATCAGTGCTAGGTTTGTAAAGCGGTATTGCACTTTATGTTTGGACACTTGTTTGTGAAGTCCTAAAATACATTCTTCCATTGTGTTCTGCATCTCCCGGTTTGCGCTTCCCCTGTTCTTTGCCTTACAGTGTCCCAGTATCCCCGCACCTTTGGGCAGGTCCATAACATGTGGAGTAGGTGCGCTCCCTCCAAAAAGCATCTCGGGCAATAGTGCAGAGTTTGGGAAACATTCTATCCAATTTATGGGGGGTAAGATAGGCTCTATGCAATACCATTTTCTGTATAGATTTGTATATTGTGTTCCTCGATACTTTTCTTGGGAGTTCCAATATCCTCTTCCATTCTTTATCTGTTATGCCTACGTCCCCTACCCATGCAGTCCTTAGTGTGTCTAGAACGGTTCGCGTATGCAACTAAACAGATGATATCATCAATGTATCTCACGGGCAGTGAACTATCGGAATCACAGAAACAAGTACTAGAGAAAGGCCTAGGATATGTTCCCACTGCCAACATGGACAAATTCCATCTCTGCAAAGAAATCCAGGAATTTATAAGGAGACTGAAACTGCAGGTCTTCTTTAAAGACAAGACAGACAATCAAGAAAAGGGAGACACAGGACTAAAACCACGGTCCACTTTCACCCCTATGAATCACACTCTTCCTATTGAACTCCTGACCTTCGAAAAGGCGGTCATGAAGGATCTTGAAGCACTTGACCCAGCACAGAAACGAGTTTTTCAAAACATTTCTAAAGATGAACGACAGGCACTCCGCGAATTAAGCAACAACAAACAGATGGTCATAAAACCAGCGGACAAGGGGGGTGCAACTGTGCTAATGAATAGGGAACAATATGACAAGGAGTGCTCCAGACTGCTACAAGACAAAAGGAACTACGAAGTCCTATTGACCAATCCAACTGAAAAAATAACAATTAAGATCAGAACAATGGTAGAGGAGGCACTGTCCCATAATTGGATCACCAACAAGGAAGGGGAGTTCTTGTGCCAAAAGAACCCTAGAACCCCTTACCTGTACATCCTACCTAAGATTCACAAGGACCTCGATAACCCACCTGGTAGACCCATCGTATCAGGGATTGGGTCAGTCCTCGAACCAGTCTCTAGGTTTGCAGACGCATTTTTAAGACCAATGGTACAGAGGACATCGACCTACCTCAGAGACACAAAGGATGTGTTAAACCTACTTGAGGAGGTGTCATTCGACCCGAACACACAGCTCTTAATCAGATGTGATGTGGAAAGTCTGTACACGAGGGGTTTGTGAATAGGATTTATTTGTCTTTGTATTGTAGTTGTGATGATTATTCTTCTACTCTGCTGCAAAAATTTTATTTTTTATTGTAATATTGTTTTTCCTGTGCAATGAATTGCTATTTAATTGTTTTAATTTTACTGTACGCGTTCAAAGAGTTCCTTCTTTGAATTTTTAATCAATTACTGTGCAACTTTTTGTGTAACCAGAGGTTTTTTTACTTTATACAATAAATAAACAGACTGTGAACGTTCACTTTTTAGTGTGGAACTTTTTACCCATTGTTTCCCGCTGTGGGAGAATTCTGCCCGTATCAATATTCTGGAATGTATGATTGTATGACTGTTTAGAACCTACATAGCAATTTAGAGTGCTATAGTGTATTCCCAGGGATTTCCCTTTGACCTTGTTGCCATCTGATAAGGTGCCTGCTTCTTCCCATATAATATACCATCTTGACCAGGTCGTTGGTGGAGGGTTCCTGTCTTTGTGGCGCCCAGTGCCTTTTTATGTATCTCATCAGTGCAGCCTGTAATATGTACAAGTGTGCCTGTACTCCAATTTCATTGACAAAGGTGTCATGGTCCAGTAATACTCCATCCCCAAACAGATCCGACACCGTAGTAACCCCTACTTCTAACCAGGGCTTTAGCTTGCGTGTCTTGATTTTGCCTCCCGGTAATGGGATCCCCAATAGTGGAATGTTGCCCGCATATGCCGGTGGTGTGTGTGTGTATTGTAGAGCTGCCTTCCAACATCGGAGCGCTGTGGCCAATAGTGGGGGGATATCTCTCGGGGATTGCTACCAGTTAATAATAGCATATGTAGCGTACCATTATCAATGTCCGTCTATGTGAGTCCTATTTCTTGTAGGTTATGTCCCGCCGTCCAATATGACAGCCATTGCAATTGGCGTGCATAGTAATTGGCTCGCAAGTCTGGGACACCCAAACCTCCCATTTGTGTGCCTATTTGCAGCTTTTTCAAGCTTATCCACCTTCTACCATTCCCCAAAATGAGTTCAGTAAGCATCGTGTTTAGTAGTTTGAACGTGGCCTGCGGTACAATTACTGGTAAGTTAGTGAAATAGTACAAGAGTCTCGGCAGCACCACCATTTTTGCCAGAGCCACCCTCCCCATAACAGCTAATGGCAATGCCGACCAGAATACTATAATAAACGGCAGAGCCCATATGGCTTTGTGCAAATTACCATCTAGCATATCTTCATGCGTCCTATAAATTTGCATGCCTAGGTATTTAAAAGTAGTCGGGGCAACAACCAGTTGGGCGTCCCCAAATTCTATTCTTTCTGTGTCTGCATGTTCTGTGAAAAAGAAAGCATGCGACATCCCAAAATTGATAGCCAAGCCAGACATAAGTTCAAAGCGACGGAACGTGTCATATATTGAGGCAAGTGGCATATTGGGGTCCCGTATATATAAAATGATGTCATCTGCATATGCCGAAAACAAGTGTAATGCATTTCCCAACTGTATGCCCATTCTGAAAATTCTGTCCTCAGTGATATGGCTAATGGTTCCAGTGCCAGTATGAAAATAAGAGGTGATAAGGGGCAGCCCTGTCTCCTCCCTTTATGTATGGAGTATTCCTCTGAGACGTGGTTACGTGTGGGCCCGTGCCGTAGGGCCCTTATATAGCAGACGCAACCAAGCAATGTACCCCTCTGGGATCCCAAATCTCGCCAGCGCCTGAAACATATATTCCAAATTAATGGAATCAAAGGCTTGTCTTAAATCTTAAGAAAGACAGCCCGTATGTGGATACCGGCTTGGGGCTTCTATCATTTAACGATGTACTACGGGATGGCAAGAACCCTGTTTGGTCAATGGTTAATCTGGACTGGGATGGGAACAGTCTATTCACCAGTAGCTTGCTCAGGATTTTGTATTCCATGCTCAGGAGGGACAACGGTCGGTAGTTGGCCATATCCGTGGTGGGATCTCTCCCAGTCTTCAGAAGGAATATTACTAATGCTTGCGCCATTGTGTTTGGAAAAGATCCCCTCTCCCACGCTGTTTCATATAACACCTCCAATTGAGGTACTAAGGATTCTGCATACGTACTATAGAATTCTATAGGGAGCCCGTCTATGCCTGGGGTTTTGTTCCATGGAAGTCCCTTCATGGCCACTTTAATCTCGGATTGGGTAATGGGCCCTGTGAGATTTGTCTGAGCTGCAGCGGTGAGTCGTGGGTATGTCAGCTGAGAGAGGAAGGCTTCTGTTTGAGAGACCGTGGTACTGTCTGTTGCTCTGTATAATACGGTGTAATAGTGTCTAAAGGCCGGGTTGATATCCGCCTGTGTATGAACTGTTGTCCCATCTACAGTTGCAACTTCATGTAACCACAGTGGGAGGGGGCATCACGGATTAATTTAGCAAGAACGGCCCCTGACCTATCTGCTTCAGCGTGCGCTGTCCTCGTGTATGCTTGATAGTCTATGACCCGCAGAGACTCTAGTAGTTCTGCATGTTTTGTTCCCGCCTCTTGCAGTGTGCTCTTCTGGTCATCATTTGTCACTGCCTCCTGCTCCAATTTACCCATTTTGTCCTCCACCTCTATCAAAGCCTTATGGAGTTCCTGTCGGGCACCCACTGTCGCGCCTATCTCTTTCCCCCAAATTACTGCCTTAAAAGAGTCCAACTCTATGAGTCTGTTTGTCGCTGTGTTACTATTCTCTGCAAAATAATGTTCAATGGTCTCTGAGAGGTCATTCCGGAATACTGAGCCTTCCAGCAGCTGCGGGCACAATCGCCATGTGGGAACCGGCATGGGCAGCCTCCTCCATGCCGTTGTTATCTCCAATGGGTTATGATCATAAAAGGTTTTGGGTAGGTACGTGGCATTAAGTGTTTGGATTGCTATCCTGGCTGAGCAGTATATCCTGTCTATTCTGGTGTGCAGGTCATGCACTGCAGAATAATAGGAGTATTCCCTGTGCGTAGGGTGACTCATTCGCCAGACAGCGCATAACTCCCACCCTTGCGCCCATCTATACAAGGCCTCAGCTTGTTTGAATACACCCCCTCCATGTAACGGCGGATGCGACCTATCTAGGGCCATGTCTATTACCGCATTGCAGTCTCCCCCACGAAGCCATGGCTGCGACTCCCATCCAGCCAGTGCCCTGCTCACTATGTCCCAGTATTTATCTTGCTAAAAATTTGGAGCATATACCATGCCCAATATTACAGGTTCCCCATCTAGTGTATCCTTTACAAATATGTATGGCCCTTGTTTGTCCACCCTCTGCTACAAGGCTGTAAATGGTACGCCATGCCGTAGCCAATGGGGATCCCTCTTGCATAGCTGGAGTAAGAGGTGGAAAAAATCTGCCCTCTCCATTTCTTACGTAGCTTCGCCACCTCACCACTAACCATATGAGACTCCTGTAAATATACTAACTGCGCTTTACGACGCTGTAGCAGCGCATGTATCCTATGTCACTTTTGTACCGTTCCCATGCCCCGTATATTCCAAGTTATTATAGTGTATTTACCCTGCGCCGTCATTGCAACTAGTAGGTAGGTTTAGGGAGATGCATGTGGCATCTATGAGAAATATTCTAATGTTCTTATTCAATACCGTGAGACTTTCCCTCCCCCTGAGCATCCCAATACTCAGTCTGGTCTCCCAGCTATACCGGACCATACAACTTAACTGTAACAATAAAAACTCAATGGTCATCTAGTGCGCCTTTGCCATGTAGGGGACATCGCTAGCGCCAGTCATGTGGTGAATTCTTCTAACAACAATTCAGTTGAGCTTCTACGGAACCTAGGCCTATTCTTTAATATAGATTAATATAGATGCACCTTCATTGTTATATACATTTCACAAATATCCATTGTGTAGTTACTTAACATATACTTGCGGATACATTCAGCTTATAAGTCTTTAATGACTTGCGGGGTCGCAGATGGGAACAGCGCCACACAGCCCTCCGAGTCCGAGTCGTGCATCACTTCTTCTGAGGAGAAGGTTTTACCGTCCGCTCCCGAAGCATGCGTAAACTTGGCTGCAGCTATAAGTGCCTTCAATTTGTTCTGTTGCATCTTGTAACCTTAGGGGTTAACAAGGAGGGAAGGAGCCGATATTGAGGTAATGCAGTTTTATTTGTGCTAAATACAAAGCATTTGTCCATAAACTAAGTATCCTTAAAGTAAATTTCCCGGCCTTTGAGGATACTCGTCTGGGTTCCTCTTCTTTTGTTGGGCTCTTCTGGGTGGGTTTCTCGTCACCGTCTCAGCCCCGAAAACAAAGAAAGGAAAGTGGCTATTAGGTCACTGATATTCACAACTCAACGGAAGGGAAAGGGAGTGAGGGTAACGTCGTGTGAGGGGAAAGTATTGACACCAGCTTGTCCCTACTAAAGCAACTCATCACCCGGGGGTTGTGGAGTGAAAGTGCAAAAGGAACAGAACAACGTGCCCAATGAACCCTCCAGATTCCCCTTTTCCCCGTCCCACCTTTAAAGGAAAAAAGAGCTCGTATTTGGCCCCGTACCTTGCTTAGCCACGCTTCTTCCTGAGCGTGGCTGGGCGAAGCGTAGTGTCGTTGGCCTCCTGGCTTTTCCTTTGGTGCTCCATGGCTGCTGGGTATATCCTCGTCTTCTCGGCCCGTCCTCGCCTGGCCTTCCCGAGCTGGAAGTCCTCCGGGGTCGTCTTCTGTCTCCTCTGGTCAATGTCTTGTCTTTTCCGCCGGCCGGCGTCCTTCTCTCCCGATCTCGACGACGGGTGCTTCCGTGTTCCGCCTTTCATGCTGTAAAGTCGCAACCGATAGGCCCACCAGAACGGACGTCACAGAGGGGGGCGTTGTTTCAGGGAAGTCCAGGCTTCCCTTAAAAGGCCCATTCCAGTCCTGCAGAGGATATGGAGAAAAAGTCACGGGGGATAACATAGGCGATCCCGTGACCTGGTGACACATCTGTTGCGTGGTGAGGTATTGCCGTGCAGTAGTCCGATGCGTTCGTCGATTACCTCTTCTAGCAGACCTTCCAGAGCTCGCTCTGCTCTTAGCAGTAAGTTGTGAGTTAGGCAATGCAGCGCTCATTAGTTCCATCACCTCTAGCCAATCTTCCACATCTCTAGGGCTTTCAAAGAAATAGGACTTTTGAATGTGTATGATTTGTAGGCATTATGTATGAAATAACAATCCCAGGCATATAATAAAGCAACAACCAATAGATAGAGCAAAACAAACTAGTGCAGTTTCAAAACATATACATTTTTAATTTGATTAAAAAAGATTAAATGTAAAACAGTGCATTGATCATAATTGATAAAAAGATCTGGAATGATACATTTGTATTCCTAAAAAATTTTTTTAGTTAAAAAAGAGGAGGTTAGGTGGCATCCGGTCGACGCGTTTCGGCATAAACTATGCCTTCATCGGGACTTTAACCATCCAATTTCTGTAAGAGAGATTATAACAGTGGTTTACTTGTTACATCTTCTATTATTTGTGATACAACTGAACTAGTTCTGGTTTGTTATAACATTCTATTGGTATAAGCATTTGCTAAAAAACGAGATATATCGCCTTATATACGAATGTTTTCCACCTATGCACATACAGATTTTCATACCCAAGCCTCATTCTGATATGTACCGGCAAACACAAGGTGTAATGCTCAGGGTTAAACAAAAACATGCAAATTTATACACTTTGTCCAAAACATAATTATATTATATTTCATTTTCTTATTGATCAAAGAAATCACAATAATCAGATCTAAACATTCAATTGGTGTTTATCGCCCAATTGACTAGTCTGTTTATACATTTCAATGTCTTTGTGTTTCGCTTGGGAATTTCTCTGAGACATAGTTCCTTATTTTAAATATGTAGGGAGATATACAAAGAAGGAATTAGAGAAATAGGATGAGACAGGTTAGAGATTAGAAAAAGTTCATATTAATTTCCGTTCAAGATCACTATTCACGGAAAAAAGGGGTATCCTAATTATAATGCAACCATTTTCACAAATACATGAATGTTTATTTCTTACCTAAGGTTGTACCGTAGTACAAGGCCAGTGCTGTTCTCTAATGGTTTAAACTGCAGGACGGCTGTATATAGACTGTATCCACAAAATATGGGGCAGGGCGCTTCATTTAAAATATTCTAAAGGGATCAAAAATAGAATTTTATGTGGGTGAAACATGGGTCAAAGAAACCCTTTCTTTTTAAAATTAAACTCACTACCCCAGTTCCTTTATTTAGATTCTGCGTTGTTACACTACAAGAATTATACACGACTGCTCACCTTCTACTTATGTTAGTCGTCATTCTGGATTTCCTTCGCCTAAGTTTCTTGTTGAGATATGGGCCTGTCACACTATCCTATTCATTAAAAGAACAATCATAGCTTTAATATGCACCCAACGTGATGCTTCTTTTCTATAAGGCGGAAACATATTATTCTTACCCTTAGAGGATTATTTTAGGTCCTTCTACTTAGGTCTTTTTAAGTCCTTGTACGTTAAATGGCGAGGCCTCCGGTACGTAGAAACAGGTCCTAACAATGTAACACACCAAACAAAGTCAGCCAAGGTTTCTTAGTGCTAATTTGGTAAATAACTCTGCGTCAACACTATATAGTTACCGCTTACCAAAATATATATAGGTGATGTTGTAACGTAGTGCAAATTCAATAGCGTGAGTTGAGTGCGCAGCTTGTTAAGGGCAAGATCATCCTATGTTCTTGTGTGTTCTATTTAAAAATGGTGTAGGCTCCTGATAAAGAAAAAAGAGGCGAGCAGCCTGTTAATATACCATTTTCGGAAATACCCATTACCAATTCGCTTTTAAAGCGTTTTATCCTATCTTGATTCAGAGACAGACTACCGAATATATAAACAGTTTTAGATAGCTATGTTTAAGTATTGGCACCTATTGAACTTGGAACCATCTGCTCCTAAACTCCAAAAACCAATGTATGCCCATCGGAGAAATAAGAATTTAAAGGACTTTGTAGTCAGATCAAGACATATGGGTACTTCAGAAAAGATCCCGTTCGTACAAAAGTCTATACAGGGAGCCAATCCAATACAGGGCACTTCAAGATGTGGATCCTGTAAGTCTTGTGACGGTATCATATCAGGGCAGACTTTCCAACTGAATGGATATAACATTGTAGCGAATGAACTGTGGACATGTAACACCAGCAATGTTATTTATTTACTCATGTGTCCCTGTAATCTAGGATATGTGGGCGAGACTGCAAGAACTATTAAAGTCAGATTGACCGAACATAGGTCGGCAATCAGAACTAAGAAATTGGCTGCCCCACTTGCTGAACATTATTCAGATTTCAAACATGCCCCGTCAGAAATACGGTGGCGTATCCTAGAAAAAGTGCAAATACCGAATGCCAAAGGAGGAGAGAAAATAAGAAAAAGACGAGAAGTCTTTTGGATTTTCTCTCTCAAGACCTTTAGTCATGGTCTTAATCAGGAATTGCCCTGGCAAAATGCGATTTTGTGAATATCCCTTTAAATTCAATAATCTTGCAAAGAGGGCCTTTCCCTTTAAGAAACCCAGGTTTTTTCCAACCAATGATATCTTCTCTTATAAAAGGACCTCCGAAATTCAAATCGGAGCTGTTCCTTTTGAAAGACCAGACGCATTGACGGTGTATCCAAAATTGTTGGCGTCCTGTGCAATACTTAAGGTAAGAACCTGCGCAAGCATTGTAGCGTTCGAATGTACTTCAATTAAGCCCTGTGGTATAATCAGGGAAATATTAAAAACTTGCACGTTTTTTATTAGGAGCCACGTGCACTTCAAAACCCGTTACAGCGGAACATCATGATGCCTCGGCTGTAAACTCGGGATTGAATTAAATTTGCAACAACGCGCAACGCACGACGTAGTATCTAGCGGCTTTCTTTAAATTAGGTAAGCGGCAAAACGAGAATACTTAAACATAGCTATCTAAAACTGTTTATATATTCGGTAGTCTGTCTCTGAATCAAGATAGGATAAAACGCTTTAAAAGCGAATTGGTAATGGGTATTTCCGAAAATGGTATATTAACAGGCTGCTCGCCTCTTTTTTCTTTATCAGGAGCCTACACCATTTTTAAATAGAACACACAAGAACATAGGATGATCTTGCCCTTAACAAGCTGCGCACTCAACTCACGCTATTGAATTTGCACTACGTTACAACATCACCTATATATATTTTGGTAAGCGGTAACTATATAGTGTTGACGCAGAGTTATTTACCAAATTAGCACTAAGAAACCTTGGCTGACTTTGTTTGGTGTGTTACATTGTTAGGACCTGTTTCTACGTACCGGAGGCCTCGCCATTTAACGTACAAGGACTTAAAAAGACCTAAGTAGAAGGACCTAAAATAATCCTATAAGGGTAAGAATAATATGTTTCTGCCTTATAGAAAAGAAGCATCACGTTGGGTGCATATTAAAGCTATGATTGTTCTTTTAATGAATAGGATAGTGTGACAGGCCCATATCTCAACAAGAAACTTAGGCGAAGGAAATCCAGAATGACGACTAACATAAGTAGAAGGTGAGCAGTCGTGTATAATTCTTGTAGTGTAACAACGCAGAATCTAAATAAAGGAACTGGGGTAGTGAGTTTAATTTTAAAAAGAAAGGGTTTCTTTGACCCATGTTTCACCCACATAAAATTCTATTTTTGATCCCTTTAGAATATTTTAAATGAAGCGCCCTGCCCCATATTTTGTGGATACAGTCTATATACAGCCGTCCTGCAGTTTAAACCATTAGAGAACAGCACTGGCCTTGTACTACGGTACAACCTTAGGTAAGAAATAAACATTCATGTATTTGTGAAAATGGTTGCATTATAATTAGGATACCCCTTTTTTCCGTGAATAGTGATCTTGAACGGAAATTAATATGAACTTTTTCTAATCTCTAACCTGTCTCATCCTATTTCTCTAATTCCTTCTTTGTATATCTCCCTACATATTTAAAATAAGGAACTATGTCTCAGAGAAATTCCCAAGCGAAACACAAAGACATTGAAATGTATAAACAGACTAGTCAATTGGGCGATAAACACCAATTGAATGTTTAGATCTGATTATTGTGATTTCTTTGATCAATAAGAAAATGAAATATAATATAATGATGTTTTGGACAAAGTGTATAAATTTGCATGTTTTTGTTTAACCCTGAGCATTACACCTTGTGTTTGCCGGTACATATCAGAATGAGGCTTGGGTATGAAAATCTGTATGTGCATAGGTGGAAAACGTTCGTATATAAGGCGATATATCTCGTTTTTTAGCAAATGCTTATACCAATAGAATGTTATAACAAACCAGAACTAGTTCAGTTGTATCACAAATAATAGAAGATGTAACAAGTAAACCACTGTTATAATCTCTCTTACAGAAATTGGATGGTTAAAGTCCCGATGAAGGCATAGTTTATGCCGAAACGCGTCGACCGGATGCCACCTAACCTCCTCTTTTTTAACGAAAAATTTTTTTTATGAATACAAATGTATCATTCCAGATCTTTTTATCAATTATGATCAATGCACTGTTTTACATTTAATCTTTTTTAATCAAATTAAAAATGTATATGTTTTGAAACTGCACTAGTTTGTTTTGCTCTATCTATTGGTTGTTGCTTTATTATATGCCTGGGATTGTTATTTCATACATATTGCTTACCCTGTCCCAGGATAATTATCCGTATCAGGGGGTCCTTGTTTGTTTACATAGTATGATTTGTAGGCATGCCGGAAAAAGCAGTGCATATTTCAGGTCTAAGTCTCGAAGACTCTTCTTTATCTCTATAAAGGAGGAGGGCTGTCTTTGGACCAACATCGTGTAGTCTGGGTATAAAGAGATTTTTGTATTCTCAAAATGTATCAGAGAGGACTCACGGGCTCTTTCTATAAGAATGTTCCTGTCTCGGAAGTTCAGTAGTTTAACAATTAGAGGCCGAGGCAGTAGGTATCCTGTGTGCTCTCTCTACGCAATTTTGCATGGAAAGTCCTTCACTGGTGAAATGGTCTCTGATCCATTGCTCCATGTATGTAGTCGCATCATTTCCTTCACTTTTCTCAGGCAGTCCAATGACGCGGATGTTATTACGTCGGGCCCTTCCTTTTGTGTCTTCCACCCTGTCAAGTAGGGTAGCCACGTGATCTTGCAGTTGTGCAATCTTGGTGTCAGCTTGCAACTGACGCGGGACCACCTTCTCCAACACCTCTGCATTATCTTTCACTTTATCTGCTAGTTTAGCGGGGTCCACTCTGAGTAAGTTAAGGCCTGTAGTTAGAGTACCAATTTAGAGTTCTATCGCCTTCCTTGATTCATGTACTTCTTGCAGGATAAGATCCAGCTTAACAACAGGTGCAGGTGCCACTGCCTGTGAGGTACTCGTCATCCCTGGTTTGTGAGCTGCAAGGGCCGCCATGTCTTGTACAGAGTCCTGGTCGCCTTGGTCTTGCTGCTTCACTCCCTTACGCCCCATCCTGCAGTTCACTCCAACAGCAGACAGCGCGCGTGGAAGGGGCCCAATTTACAGTGCGTCACTCTCTGGGATCACCAATGAGCCTCTCCAGCACCGGACACAGCTCCCGTACCCTAGTGACACTGCTCTCTGTCCTGGTGCATGCCACACAGAGTCACTCGGCCATCTTGTGTTCCGTCGCACATTGCAGCCATTCTATCGCGCCACAGGTCGTGGAGCCTCCGTTTATCCACAGCGGCCACGTGGTATCTGTACCCCCAGAGTTCCAGCTCCTTTACCGCTGCGTCATGCACATTCTGCGCCCCCTCCAGTAGTTGTCAGGGACGCGGCGGGCCCGGCAGCCCGGTGGGAGGTCGTGCCGCGCGGGCTCACTAGTGTTCACCACCTGTCCCACCACAGATGCGCACATAGGACTCTTGCCCCTGTCACCGGCCCCACTGAAGCCGCCTCCAATAAAGCCTTGGTTGTTGATCAATTTGTGTGCACTTCAGCAGTGCCACAGGGGGTATGCCGCTCACCACACTCCCCTAGGCAATCCGGTCCCGGCCACGGACACTGTCAGGCTCTCCCTGCCGCCATTTGCTTCACATCGCCCAGCGCGGCTTAATCAGGTCACATTATACACCAGCAATCAGGGCTCAGTGCGGGTGCTACGTCCTGCTTCCCTTGTCGCCCACACCTTAAGGTTATAGTTCCGCTGAGCGCCGGGACCACCTGGGAGGCACGGCCGTTAGCGCTTCACTTACACGTTTCTCCCTCTGTACCAGAGGGTAGGCTGCTCCTTATCCCCAGCCTCGAGCAGCTGCTGGGCTTGCCGCATCCCGCGTGGTGCCTTCTTCCCGGCACCCACTGCTGCGCCACCTTATATTTCCTCTTGGTGGCAAGGCAATCTTGATCTCGCCGTCTTATCGTCTAGCCACGGCCGCAGTCACCTCACAAGCGCCGGGATCAGTTGTCTAAGTTACCGTTCGGCCCTTCGCGCTCCATATACCGCTGCGTCACCAGGCTTCCAGGTGCATAACTTCAGCTGTGCCCGTTGCTCCGACCGAAGCGGCGGAGCCACACCGAACCGTCTCCGCTTTCCCCGCTCCGTATACTCCCACTTTTACAATGGTTCCGCAATGTTTAGGGCATGCAAGTCAGGATTATGCCGGCCAGGGTCCGGAGCTCCACTAAAAGGCAGCCGCCATGCTTGGCTGCTAGCCACGCCCCCATGAGCATGTAAAGTTGAGAATCAGAATTCCAATTGACACAAAAAGGCAGAATGGCCAAGACCTTTTACTTCAGATAATGCAACAGTCTGCCCAACTGTGGGCACTAAAATAGTTTATATCTCAAGTATAGGTGGTAAATATCCCAGAAGGCGTCTGGTTAAAGCCTGGTCATCATGCAAGCTTACAATGTTGGATACCATGGGTCCATTGACAAACATTTGTGCCAACCTGACCAAGCTAAAAAATATGGGGGAGACACTGAAACCAGAAGTAATATAAAGATGGACCAAAGGGCAGTATTTATGTTAGGTAATGCTAGTCTGTCTGACGAGAGAAAAAAATGACTTTTGTTGAGAATTTATCCAAAATGGGGGGATTTTCTCAGTATCGGAACGCTTCATGGGAAGCAGCGGTGTGCTTTACAAATGATATTCACACATTCATTCAATTGGATATTTCTGAAGTTGGATGGAATAACCAAGGGTGTTTATTTGGTGACTTTATTAAGGAAATTAGCATTAGCTTCAATGGCTAAAGCCCGCTCCTCACTGACAAGGGTGTTTGGTTGAGTCTCTCAAAGGACCAGCGGATACAGGCAATTTTATTCCCACAGAGAAGGGGAGGATGTTTTAATATCAGTGCGGGACAAGCAAGGGGAAGGAGAACTTGAAGGTGAGGCTATTCTCCTCTCCAAGATGAAACCTGGAGGCAGGTTGGTGTTTCTGGTATTGGCAATGGTATTTATTTAAAGCAATCCTTGCATTTTGCAAACAGTCCTCGTTTTTTTTTATGCCACTCCTGTATATTTCCAACTCCAATTCAGCTTTGCTGGGAAGGGACAGAGTGAATTTATTTGGAGATATAGGTGTTGTTCTAGAAAGGGGCTATAGAGACTTTTTTGTTGCACCCCAAAGGCTCCGTAAGCAATAAATTTAAGACAAGAAGTTAAGGTTAGTAATAAATCTGAAAGAATTCATTCAGTTTGTACTTTATTGTCATTTCAAAATGTAGATGGTGGTCACTCTTATCAGTATTCTTCTTCTCGGGGACTGGATGATACATCTGGATTTGAAGGACCCGTATTAGTTCATGGCAATTTGTCACAGTCACATAAAGTATCTGTTCTTCCTTCGATTAGGATACAAGTTCAAGTTATTTGCATTTGGTCTAATCTCTTTTCCATGGTGCTGTACAATGATGATAAAACCAGTGGCAGCAGCTATATAGTCCCAGGGACTGAGGATGGAGGTATACGTGGAGATAATGATATTCCTAAAAGGGGAAAATAATCTCTAGCTGAAGCAGTTCTGTTCGCCCTAGAATTATTCCAGTCTCTAGGCTTTATATTAAATATGGAAAAATTGATTATGGAACCATAAAATACATGGAGTTTTTTGGGGTTTTAGTGGACTTGGACAAATAGGTATTTTTACTTTCAGAGCCAAAGTTGAGGGTAATAAAGAGCGGAGGATTATGTTGGCTTAACAGCAGGTTTCTCTCCAGCAGATGGCAAAGCTGATGGGCCTTAAGTCATCCGTGATTCAGGCGATCCCCAATACCCCTTTATTACAGTGCTCTCCACCAGTTAAAATAAGACATTTACAGAGGGGCCTAGAATACGTAGTTGGGTCAGTTAGACATTGAAGCAACAAAAGGGATACATTGTTGGTTAAGCCATATGGATATATGGAATGGAAGGGCCATGTGTCCAGTTTCCCCAGATCTACTATTGGAATCAGATGCAAGTCTCTAGGTGTAAGTGCACCAGGTGTGGCACCTTGACTGGTGGAAGATGGCCCAGGAGGGAGTAGCTTCAAGCATTTCAGAGTCAAGAGTCTGATAAAAGGCGAGATAAAGTGTTCGGTCCATCTGCATATGAACAGTCTGGCAGTGGTCAGGTACATAAACAGATTGGGGAAGCACAAAATTCAGACCACTAGCAGAATTGGCCAGTGCAGTTATCCCTGAAAGTGCAGTATTGTCTGGGACAACACAATTGGGTGGCAGATTGGTATGCAAGGAACCTCTACAAGGCCAGTGACTGATGTCTAAATTGGCTGATCTTCAAGTCCATAAGCATGGAATGAGGTCAATTCAACATTAATCTTTTTGCCTCCACGTTAAACGCTCAGGTTCAGAGGTATTTCAGTTGGTGGCCAGATCTGGAAGCTTTAGTGACAGACACATTTCTGTTGAATTAGTCCAATGTATATCACAATGTTTTTCCACCTTTTATCATGATTCTTGGGTGTATGGCACAGGTGCACAGACTGTCGGCTAGGGTGGTCTTGATAGCACCACTCAGGATGACACAGCCTTGGTATCCATTCCTGCTGGAGCTCATTGCAGTTTACCCAATTCCATTACCAGTTTTCTCTTAATTGTTAAGGGGTCCCCATGGTCAATATCTAATGCTTGTTCTGGAGAAAAAAACAGGTGGCATGGAATCTCACAGGTTGCTTGCTGACATGCTAGGGCTTTCAGATTCTGCTTCAGGGTACACCCAGGCCTTTTGGGCTCAAGGTACACTTAAAGCATACAATTTAGTGTGAGAAACTGGGTTATTGGATGAGGGGGTGAAACCCTTCTCACGCAATAAACACAATCCTCTTCAGAGTGACTCACCAAAAAATTAACTTGTACTTAACCCTCTGGTAGCTTGCCACAAATGCAGCCAAAGCTTAACTTAGAGGACATTTTTAAAGTAGTATCTGTATGTTTATCGCAGTGTCAATAAAGTTAAATCAGAGCACTCCGTGCTGCGGGCGTATAAAAATATCAGAAAGAGGCTTTTACCACGCAGTGTGCTGCAATTCCAATGCCCCATGGTTGAGCCCGACATGCTATTCTGAGGAAAGACGTTCCGTCCCATGTGGTTACAGTCCGGGTGCCCACGTACGGAAGATCCAGTGAAGTAATGTTAAGCACGGTCATCCCATGTAAAAAATGACAATGCTAACTTTCTCATTCGTATCATTCACGCCCAGGATCGGACGGAGATACCCATTCGCACTCTACCACAAACTAAATTGGTATATCAAAGGGACTTTACCCATCTCCATACAGAATGCCACAAACCATTTATTTTTTGAAGTATTTATGCAGCATGCAAAAAATGAAAAAGTGAAAACACAACACAAGAAAAATCCCACACCATTCTAGAAAGCTAAAGTAAACTTTTAATATATAAAATGATACCAGAACAACAAAAGTCCAATCAGTAGGATTGGAGATATTCTATTTCAAAGTGTTGGGTAAAAGTAGCACCAAAAAGTGCAAAGTGCCAACTGTGGTTATCTGGTCAAACCAGACAAGGACAAATTCACAAGTTCAACTGCTAAAGAGCACGGACCCGGTACATGACCACGTTCGACCCACTGGACAGTGTACCTGCTTTTAGTTGGGCTGAGATGCAAGGTCCTGTGTCGAGCTGTGTCAAGTTGCATCAGTTCTGACCAGTAGCTGCAAGATGCCGCCTCCAGTTGCATCACGCTGCATTGATTCTGATGAGGCCACCGATCAAGAGCTATGAGAGATTGTTATGCGAGGTTTCGCGTCTAATTTAGCTGCACCAGTTACAATGAGGCCACCGATCAGGAGCTGTGAGGTGCTGTGATGCAAGGTTTTGCATTTCAGTTGGACAAGGAGGACTTCACTCTGTTGCCAGCCAAGTGTCCAGGACCTGGGGGGCATCTCATGGGGCTCTGAACTTACCCCAGCAGAGGTCACCAGCAGGGAATAGGAAAGTCCAGTTGGGGCTGGTCTGCTGGGCAGAGGCATAACAGATGTTTGGAGCTTGTAATGGACCTGTAGATCATTCAGGAGGCCAGCCACCTAGCCCTTGGAGTCACTCTGGAGATCCTGAGTTCAAGGAGAAAGTCCAGGCTTCTTTTCTCAGGCAGCAGGGCAGCCCTTCCAGTAGTAGGGTAGCATTCTTCTGAGTCTTCCACTGGTCCAGAAGTGATCTGATGAGTGTCTCAGGAGCCAATGTGTATACCTTGTTCCAGCCTTCAAAGGGGGGAATTCCCTACACAAACCCCACTTCTGGTTCTGGAAAGTTCTTCCCTTTCCATCTCAAGGTACCAAGTAGTGTAGGGTGACAAAATACTGGTGTCAAGTTCTTTAGTGTGTGTGCTGGAGGCTGCCCTTTGAAATTTAAGTGAGGCAGGAAACAGCCTTTCCCAAACCATCCTGGCAGGATAACCCATCCTGCCAACATCTAGTCCCCCTTTATCTCACTGCCTGGAAAGAATACACAAAGGCCAACAGCTAAGCTAATCCCACCAACGCGACCCAAGATACTGGCAGAAAACACAAATGGTTAGGACAAGAAAATTCCAACTTTGTAAAAGTGCCATTTTAGAATTATGAATAAAATATGACTTTACCATAAAATACTATTAAAATTACAATTCATTTGAGTTTAAACATCATTTTTCTACCTGCTCCCAAACTTAAGTTATAACTTACTTAGTGTGACAATGTGACTCAATGTTATTTTATGTGAGAGACACAGGACATTTAAACTAGGGGTGGGCGGAAGTAGCGGAAGGGACTATCGCGGAGAGGCACGGAGATTGAACCAGTCTCCGTGCCTCTCCGCAATATTTCCGTTACGCCAGCCCGCCGCCCGCCCTCCGCCCGCTTCCCGCCCGCCTTATTAAATTATATTTAAAGGCTAAAATACAACTTAAATACAACTTAACTTATTGCGCCGCAAACTTCCCCATTGCGGCTTCATCTTGGAAACTGCGCATGCGCGGGAGCCTGCGCATGGGCATTTGTTGCCAGGACTGCGCATGTTCAGTCTCCTGAAGGTCTGCGGGTCTTCAGTTTGTCGTAGGAAGAGAGGGAGGGTGTTCCAAGTCTTGGTGGCGTGGTGGGAGAAGGACCTGCCCCCGGAAGTGGTTCTGTGGATGCGTGAGACGGCGGCCAGTGACAGGTCGGCGGAGCGGAGTTTCCTGTTGGGTACCTAGAATAAGAGTCGGTTGTTGAGGTAGGCTGGGCCGGTGTTGTGGAGTGCCTTGTGTGCGTGGGTCAGGAGTTTGAAGGAGATTCTTCTGTCGATAGGGAGCCAGTGCAGGTTTCTCAGGTGGGGGGTGATGTGGTCTCAACGCGGGACGTCGAGGATCAGGCGTGCAGAGGCGTTCTGGATTCCTTGAAGTCTGTTGAGGAGCTTGGACGGGGCTCCGGCGTAGAGGGCGTTTCCGTAGTCGAGTCTGCTGTTGACGAGGGCGTGGGTTTCGGTTTTCCGTGTGTCTGTCCGGATCCATCTGTAGATCTTGCGCAGCATGCGGAGGGTGTAGAAGCAGGTGGAGGAGACTGCGTTGACTTGGTTGGTCATGCTGAGTTTTGAGTCGAGGATGAATCCTAGGTTGCGTGCGTGGTTGGTTGGTGCAGGGGAGGTGCCCAGAGATGCGGGCCACCAGGACTCGTCCCAGGCTACGGGGTTGGGCCCGAGGATGAGGATCTCTGGCTTGTCCGTTTTCAGTTTGAGCCGGCTTTCTTCCATCCAGTTGGTGACGACCTTCATGCCACGGTGGAGGTTGGATTTGGCGGTGAGGGGGTCCTTGGTGAGGGAGAGGATCAGCTGGGTGTCGTCGGCGTAGGAGATTATGTTGAGGTCGTGTTGTCTGCCGATGCGTGCGAGTGGTTCCATGTAGATGTTGAATAACGTTGGGCTGAGGGATGATCCTTGCGGGACACCGCAGATGGTCTTGGTGATTCCGGAGTGGAATGGGGGGAGGTGGACTCTTTGGGTTCTATTGGAGAGGAAGGAGGTGGTCCAGTCCAGGGCCTTGTTGCAGATCCCTGTGTCGGAGAGGCGTGTGCATAGTGTGTGATGGCAGACGGTGTCGAAGGCGGCGGAGAGGTCCAGGAGGATGAGGGCTGCTGTCTCGCCGTTGTCGAGTAGGATTCTGATGTCGTCTGCGGCGGCGATGAGGGCGGTCTCGGTGCTGTGGTTCCTGCGGAAGCCTGACTGGGAGGGGTTGAGGATGCTGTTGTCTTCTAGGTAGCGGGTGAGTTGGGTGCTGACCTTCTCGATGACCTTTGCTGGGAACAGAAGCAGGGAGATGGGCCGGAAGTTCTTGAGGTCGCGCGGATCCGCTTTGGTTTTTTCAGTAGGGCGTTGATCTCAGCGTGTTTCCAGCTCTCAGGGAAGGTCGCGGTCTCGAAGGAGAGGTTGATGATGTTACACAGGTGGGGTGCGATGGAGCTGTCGGCTTTGTTGACGATGTGGTGGGGAAGAGGGTTGGATGGGGCACCTGAGTGGATGGTGCTCATGGTCTTGATAGTGTCCTCGCTGTTCACGTTGGTCCATGTGGTGAGGAGTTCGTGGTCGGCGGGGATCGGTGGGTCCGGTGTGGTGCGGTCGGCAGGGTTAATCCGAGGGTTGAAGCTGTCGTGGATGTCGGTGATCTTGCGGTAGAAGAAGGCAGCCAGGGCGTCGCACAGGGCTTGGGAGGGCGGGATGTCGTTGGTGCAAGAGCTGGGGTTTGAGAGTTCCTTCACGACGTTGAAGAGCTCCTTGCTGTTGTGTGCGTTGTTGTCGAGGCGGTCTTTGAAGGAGGCCTTTTTGGTAGTCCTGATGAGGTGGTGATGGTTGCGGATGGCATCTTTGTGGGCTGCACAGCTGTCGGGCGTCTTCTCGTTGTGCCAGATGTTTTCCAGTTTCCGACAGGAGCGCTTAGAGGCTAGGAGTTCCGGGGTGAATCAGCTGGCTCTCTGGCTGGTGTCTCTGTTGGTGTGCTGTCTCATTGGGGCTAGGGTTTTGGTGCAGACTTCCATCCAGAGTCTGAGGGTGTGAGCCCCCTCCTCGGGGTCGGTGGGGTTGGTCGATGGGTTGAGTGCGAGGTGTGATTGTATTATTGCCTTGGTGACTTTGCCCCAGCAACGTTGGGGGATCAGTAGGGTGCGGTGATGTGTGACGGGTTTTCGGAAGGTGAAGTGGATGCAGTGGTGGTCGGTCCAGGTGAGTTCGGAAGCATGGCTGAAGACAACGTGCGGGCTGGAGGAGAAGATGGCGTCAAGCGTGTGGGTCGGTGTCGTGACAATCTGTTACAGTCCAAGGGTGGTGAGGTTGTCAATCAGGGTGGAGGAATTGCTGTCGTTGTTGTTTTCCTGGTGGTAAATTAGGTCCCCTAGGAGGATGTAGTCGGTGGAAGTCAGTGCGTGCGTGCTGATGAAGTCGGCGATGGAGTTGCAGAATTGGTGACGGGGTCCGGGTTGTCTGTAGACGAGGGTGCCTCTTAGGGTGGTCTTGGGGTCCTTGTGGATCTGGAAGTGCATGTGTTTGCGGTGTTGAGGTTGTCGGCGGTGTTTGTAGAGACCCTGATGGTGTTCTTGTGGGTGTTGAGCAGGATGCATTGGAGCTGGTTGGGTTCCGTCGTGGCGGGTGTCTCGGCATCTTTGATGCAGGAGAAGCTGCAGTTCAGGCAGGTGAAGGGGCCGTGGGTGCGCTTAGGGGTGGCCTTGTGGCAGCTGAGTGGTTGTCCGTGGTTGAGTGCGATGATGGTGTTGGCATCGTACCGGATGCGGGCTTCATGGATGGTGCTTGGTCCAGGGGTTTTGGCGCTGGGCGCGGTCCAGGCGCAGACGGGCACAGTTGGGCTTGCCTTAGGCGCGCCCGCTGCATGCATCTGCTGCGCGGCCTCACAGCGGCCGCCATTTATGGGAAGTTGGGGAGGGAGGCTCAGCAGGGAGGCGGGAAGGGCAGCGAATGAGCACCGGGGGGCGGGGCCGCAGGGGAGGCAGCGGCGGGAACAGGTGAGGAGTGGGGCACGAGGGGAGGGGGGAGCGGGGCAAGGAGCACCGGAGAGGACAGGCACAGTCACGCAGCCGGGTACAGAGGTAAGAAAGGGGCACAGCCACGCAAGGGGGCAGACAAACCGGGCAGAGCGGCAAAACAGCGTCAGGGCCAACCTCAGGGTCAGAGCAGCAGGACAGCAAAACAGGCAGCAACCAGCAAAACAGGCAGCACACAGGTGTCAAAACAGCGGTGGAGCTGCGTCGGGGGGGAGCGACCTACCTAGGCAAGGTCAAGGGATTCAGGATTGGGTCCCGTGGAGATGATCAACTAAGTGTCATCTGCATAAGAGATCACCTAAAAACTGCAGGATCTTATCACTTGAGCTAGGGGGGGCCACATAGATATTGAAGAGTGCCGCTCAAAGGGGCACCCTCTTTTCTATGGCCATGGTATGGAGTTGAAGGACTCTAGATGTTTTGGTCCGGTCACTAAGAAAGTTTTCAGCCATCCAAGGGCTTTTCTGCCGACACCAATCTCAACGAGTCTCTGGATCAGAATAGAGTGCGAGATGGTACGAATGTGCGGGATAGGTCGAGTAATGCCAGCATAGTTGGGGGACCTTCATCAGTAGAGAGCCTGATGGTGTCAAATACTGCCACCAGCACCATTTCTGTGCTGTAAGAAACACAAAGAAATTACTGGGAGCAATTTAGGAGGAAGTGGCTTTCCAGAAAAGGCATGAGTTGTTTGTTTGCAAGAGTCTCTATTGTTTTGCTGAGAAATCGGAGCTGTGATATCGGCTTATAGTAGGATAGTTCAAGGGGATCCATGGTAGGTTTCTTTAAAAAGATGATTTCCAGCTCGAAGGAAGAGTTTGAAAGAAAATCAACTCAAACTAGTTCTAAAGCCTTTGACAGTGGGTCTACATACCATGTCTTAGAAATCTGTAAAGGTTGGATCCAAACCACCCTACTTTGGTCCAGTTTCAATTATTCTTGGCCAAGGAAGGCCTCCAATCTGATCCAACCCAGATTTAAGTTAAAATCTAAAGGGGGTAGGGCTCTTTCTGTACTTCTCCCGCAATTGTGGAACGAGCTACCGGCCAGCTTGAAGGAAGACTCGCAGCTACGGTCCTTCAGGAAGAACTTGAAGACTCATCTGTTTAAAAAGTCAACATCCTCGTCCTAACTGGGACAGACGGCGGAGTGATCTAGGAGACAGCCGGTTATGTTCCTTTCTGTGTGAGCGCTTAGAGACCGGTGGTGATAGGCGCTATTCAAAAACACTATAACATAACATAACATAACATTACAGGAAGGAATGCTCCACAGAGGACTTGAAGAGCTGCTGTGCAACCAGGGCTGGTGTCTGCCTGACAACCAATTTTTGATTAATCAACGGACATCACCTGAAGTGTGCAGTTTCTGCTCATGGATCTGAGGGTCTGCCTGAAGTGCCTAGAAGAGTCTTGATTGCCTGCTGAGAGAGGAGTGTGATTGGCACTGCTGGAGGAGAGACCGCCATAGAGGATAAGATAAGCATCCTCTCAGTTTGTGGAGCACTCAGAGAAATCTGACTTTTCTCAGAATGTAAAGTCAGGAATGAAGGTGTTCTTAAGATGTCCTCCCAGGTACCTAGTGTATGTTCCATGTAAGCTGAATTTAAAACTGTACTTAAACAGGTGTTGGTGTCATCCAGCAGATTTCTGTGTTCCTAGGGATAGATGTTGCTGATGCAATAAGAAAGAAGTGCATCACAGTCAAGCAAGAAGCTCTAATTATCCTGGAAGCTGCAGCTGAGGACACCATTCATGAGATCAGTCTGGAAGCAGCAATTATCATCCAAGGTTAAGACATTAGCCAGTCAGGAGGATTGTGGCTGCTGAGATCGGTCTTTGATATGCAGGCCCACTCCACCAATTACTTCCAAGACTATAATCTCAAACAAGGCTGTTGGTGATACCTGCACTTGAGAAGAGCCACTGCTGTGAGCCTGGATGTTGGTCCTCTGCTGTCATGCTGCCCAAACTGCTGCAGACATTAGCAGACAAAAACTCTGGCCTAGACTGCACAAGGGACTAAAGGCAAGTGCAGATGTGTCTCCAGTACTAACTAAGACTTTTTCCAGTGAAGATAGGCTAAAGAGCAGTTTAACTGAAACTGTACAATTCACCTGTGACAGAAAGTGTGATGGGGACTATACAAAGTCTTGACCAAAGCTGACGGAAAGGGAGGGCCCCAGGAAGACACTGGGGTGCAGCACCTCACTGTCTGTGGCAACATAGCTTTCAACCTGGACTACCGCATCAATTTATTAAGTAGTATTTAGTTCTAGTAATTAAAGTTCTTTCTTTTTTTCCATAAACTATAAGCACTAACTGGACATGTTATTATATCTATTGCTTGAATGTTGAGCTCTGACCTCTCACCTCACCACCCCATCCATGAGAAGCTTTTGACTGCTCTTTCTTAATACCCAGGGATTGAAGTGTTAAAATGGGTGTTTTTGTCTGAGTTTGCAGAGCCAAAATAAAATGGCCAGCAGCTGCAAATTACCTCACCTACCAGTAGCTGCCTGCCCTGTTTCCTACTCTCCTCAGCGCCAAACCAGGTATGACAGTTGATGGCAAGCAGTATGAGATCTGCACATTGAAGTTCCAACTTTTCATGTCAGTTTAGGAACACTAGGAAAAAAGAGGATAGGAAGGCTCTTACAATCCCAAAGTGATTACTTATTATAGGTCCCAATGAGGTGCACTACAAAAGGATTGCCATGTGAACTCCCTATACCAGCTGCACTCATCATAGAAATGGGTTTACTCTGGGTGAAGTGACCCAAGAGAGCCATGTAGTGATCAACCTAGTAGCAATGGACTTTTTTATAAATAGCCCAAGATGCTCTAAGGCACATCTATCCAAATACCATGGGTTTGTGCTGGAAGCTAGTATCAATGGGAGAAAAGTTCCAGCCTTGAGGGACACAAGTGCTTACAGAACTGTGGTTGAAGGGAAGTATATCAAAACTAAGAAGATTTTTCCTGGCAGTAGGGACTACGTGGATTACATGATTGCCTGAGTTGAGGTTGAAATCAATGGCTAATCTGCCATGGTCGATATAGTTGAGAGAGAAACAAGGTGCTTGATGTCTCTTGAGCAATGTTTTGATATCTCTCAGCTTAGTGTCAAGACCAGAAACCTACATTGCTTGGACTACATCAGCTGTGTTGACTAGAGCAGAGGATGCTTCTCAGTCTCAGAAAAAAGGCTTGACCATTCTAGATTTTCAGAGACCAGCAAAAGTTAGTGAACAGATCAGGGTAGTCTCTTAGAAGGGACAGGCTATGGTATTCACTGTCTGACTCCCAGAGATAGAGGGGAATGAGACACCTGAAGGAGATGAAGTGTTGGAGTCTGGGACTCTGCCAGAGCTGCAGAATACACAGTGGTAATTCTGCCATGTACAAGTTGAGTGCACTACACTAGTGGGACTATGGTAGAATACTAGGAACAGGTCAACAAGGAAGTGGTTGCAAGCCATTATTTTGGTTGGAAGAGCAGACTGATATATGATGTGCTTGTTAGAGAGGAAACTAAATGTGAAGAAGTTGCACTACTGTAGACATAAGTAGAGAGTGTCAAAGTGTTATACGTGGTGAAAAAGCAGTGCACACCTAAGTTCCAAAATGATGTAAGACAGGCATTCACTAGGATGTGTAATGCATGATCAGCAAAGTCTTAGTTAAAGGAAAACCTGTGTTTGCAAACTTAAAGGAATTTATGATCACAGCACAACAGGCATGTATTCTGTTCAGTCAATGATTGAAAACGTGACTGAAAGAATATGAGCAGGAGATAGAGTTTTCCAAGAGTACACAAAAGCTGATAAGAAGTCCTGGGAGCAAAACAATAAAAAACACACACACATGCATATGAAAGAAGTAAATAAATGATTTGTTAAGCATTGTTAGACTTACAATAAAGAAAAAGTGTGGAGTCACAAGTGATGTGTTTTTGTCACAAATATGTGATTGAGTAACTTGTTTTTTACCTTTTGTGAAATCACATTGTTCATGTGACCATTTAAGTGGCTGCCTGCAAGCAGTCATTTGAGACCAGCAGTTTACCTGTGTGGGGATAGCTGCTCTCCCTGCCACAACAGTAAACCTGCATTTGTCTGGCCAAAAAGTGTCTTGATTTTTATTACAGTTTTCCCGCAACAGTTGGTGAGCCAGCTAGGAGTGCCATTTATCTTCAACTGACTGCTGGTGCCATAATACCGTCTACCCTCACTGCATAGATTATTGTGCATCTTTGATGAGGTAAGCAGACACTGCGTTGCCTCAATTCTGCCTATTCATGGGGCGGATTGGACTAGGAGTTGCCGTCTTTAAGGTGAGGATAATGCGGACTGTTCTCTGTTTTGTATATTGTATGACCTGTCTCTTTGGACAATGGTAAATGTATGAATAATGTAAATAAGGTTATCACATGCAAGCTTGTGTGCAGGTGTTGCACAATAAGTTAAGGAGCTATGTAGTCAGTAGAGTGTTTATCCCAATATAAAGTTGGAAGTGGTCAATGTGGTCAATGTGAGTGATTCAAAGTTTGGAGTCCAATATGTGTTCCAATATTTTAGCATAGAGGGACAGATGAAATGCCAATGTTCCTAAACTTTACCTCCAAGTATGATCCGAATACTCAAATTACTGTCCTGATCCTAAGGTCCAGCAGTCACTCCATGGTCTATGAGATGCATGGTTTGAAGATTATCCTCTCTTGAGGGCGGAGGGAAGTGACCAGTTGCTACTGACTTAATTTGCAGTTTTGAGTTAAACAAATGTGATTAACATTTAGAAGTAGTGGAAGTGTTTTTATTTTTTAATATGTTGATGACTGCACATGTGTGCATGTAAATAGAAATGTGGCCACATAGTGATGTTAATGTATAATGTTGTTGTGATATATAATGTGTAATATATGACTGAAAAGACACATTGATGGATTTCTTATTTGTGAGGACTAGTGTAAGTAAATTAAAAAGAAGAAATATTGAATAGACTGGTAAAGATTAGAAAAAATGGTAGGACTTTTGGGGTCTATGGAGACTCCTTTATAACATATGCAAAAGACCTTTCCAGGTGATCAGAAAATGTTACTAAAATATAGAAGAGAATGGCTTAAAGCCAATCAGGATACACATTGTTCTGGCCAATGGATGGGGCATTTGATGATAAAATATTGTTACACATCTTAAGAGTAAATATTAGGGGTGGGCAGAGTTTGCGGAGTTGCACTATGCAGAATTATGTGGAGTTATATAAAAACTCTGTGGAATTCCACAAAGTTCCTCTCAGCTATTTAGTTCCATTCCGTCCACCAAGAGGCCTATGTCAGACATTAATAGATGGGGGCATGTAGACAGTTGTGAGGGGTCAGACTCCCATGACTATAGAGTAGGCAGGCAATGGTAAGGGTCAGGCATCCACCGGAAGAAGGCATTACAAATAGGTAACGTGTGAGATGTCCACATGAGGAAGACAGTGGTGAGGGGTCAGACATCCTCAGTGAGTAGGCATGCACAGAGTGGTGAGGTGTCAGACATCCACAAGGAGAGAGAGAGCACGGAGTTTTGAGGGGGTCATAACCCACTGAGGTGTGCAGACAGTGAAAAGAGTAAAAGGGTGAGATATGGCAAAGCTCCACCACTATAGACCTTGGTGCCCACTGGGAGGGGTGTCGGTGGGTACTGAAGGGTACTGGAAAGAGAAAGGCCAGAGACCCATGGGAGCGGGGTAGGCAATGGAGTAATTAGGAGCGAGAGGAGGGCACATGAATGAGAAACATGGGAGGAGAGAGTTTTCAAGCAACATGGCATGGTCAGACATCCATGAGAAGAGGGAATGCAGGCAAGCAAGATGGGAGAGGAAGGGCCCATGGGACTGGACATATAGGCTGTGGTAAGGGTGGCAGAGCTACGGGCAAGAGGGACGGGGTTTACACATCATGGGTAGTGGTGAAATAGGAAAAGGGTCTGTGAGAAGGGTATGCAGGAAAGAGCGATAGACTAAAGGGCATACACATAGAAGTGAGGCCAAGGAGGTAGACTCATTTAAAAGGGCACATACTTAGTGGTAGATGGGGAGCCTCGAGACAAAGATGGCGATGGGTGAGCGGTTGGTTACCTTTTTCCCAGAGCCCTACTGCTCTTGCGGCCACATTTCTCGCCAAGCCACTCTCCCCATGAAGACTGCCACTCTTTCTCCTGGACCTCAGGCATGAGTCACTTCTTCCTTCACCCCGTTTCCATGTCAACTCCCCAGGGCCGGACTGACTACCGGGCAGTTTGGAATGCTGTCGAGCTGGGGGCTGATTGCACTGTGGTAGGGGCTGATTTTGTTCATGGAGACCTGCGTGTGCTTCGAAATAATTAAAGCAAAACAAATTTCATTTAGCAGACGCAGGTCTCCAAGAAAAAAATCAGCCCCCAGCTCAGCAGCATTCCAAACTGCCCATTAGCCAGTCTGGCCCTGCAGCACCCAGTGCCCTGCAATCCTCAGCCCCGGACTCCTCTGCTTCCCTGTGATCTACACCTCAGTGCCTGTCGATCTAGACTCAAACTAACATCCCCTCTGCCAAACCCTGGCTGCTCTGCTCCTCCTTGCCTTCAGATCCCCCTGCAACCCGCCACGGATATGCTTTGCGGCATCCAAATATTATCAACCAATTAGATATGTGGTTACAAATTTGTATTCTGTGGTAGGCAAAAGTGATGAACTTACATTTGCTAGAGAACCTCGTAACGTGATTGACTAAGGTGCTCTTGATTGTTTTGCATAGACTCGGGCCTCGGAAATCGTAACTAGGGGTTGGCGGAGTTGGTAAAAGCTCAGCTAACTCCGCTGGTGGATAGAGTTCACCGCCCACCCTTAGTAAATATGCAGGAGTTAAATTACAGAAGCAAGAAGCCACCTTAGCCTTATGGGGAGCATTCTGTGAAAAGTCTTAGGACTCCTCAAATGCTGATACATGTATTTCCCAGTCTGCTCTCCCACCTCCATATGATTCTATAAATTCTTTTACCAAGGTACCTGGTATTTATCCATTGGCGCAGCTACAGGAAGCTGCTATGGAATTTGTGAAGTCAGAGGTTGAGACCCCTTCACAATCCCTGAAGGGACCCCCTAATTTTGCCCCACATCTGTCAAAACCTAGACACATGAGTACTCCCAGACAACAAGTAAAGGTGAGTGACTCTCAGTTTTCAGGACAATTAGAAGCTCAGTTTATACCACATTGAGATCCAACTACTCCCAAAGAGGGTACAGGTGAAGAGCTGAGTTCAGAAGACAGTACTCAATCATTCACTTGTTTCATCACCAACATCCCACTTATTACAGAAGAGACATATACCAGGAAGGGTAGTTAAGGAGCAAATGTCTACCCCACAATGAAGAAATGCAGTTGATGCTAGATAGAATGACTATGTAGACAGAGCTGTCATTATGGTGTGATGGCCAGTATCTCAAGAAAGAGATGAGGATTTCAAGAGAACGGAAGATAAATTACCACCTTGGCAGACGGAAAAGGGGAGGGTAATAGTTTCACCAGAGAGTGTTCAGGAACTGTTCTCAAGAAGTGAGGATAGAAGAGCTGCAAGGAAATCGAGGAGAGAAGGATATTGTGATAATTTGTCAGGACAGATTCAGGAACGTTTTGGGAGGATGGCAAATAGAGTAGAGTCAATACATAGGATTGTAGACAACATGGGTGAAATACTTCTATTTCCAGAGGCTAGGCACCCTACATATTAAATTAGTACTCAAGAAAGGCCCCTTATCAATTTTGACCTTACAAAGGGAACAATGGGATTGATTTATTGCACCAACGCTTAAGAAGGAGAGCAGGACGTTTTCTCTAAAACTAGGAGACCCAGAGCAACAGAGCTTGGGCAGTTCTGATTTCAGGGAACACATGGCCATCCAGATCCCAGGATGGGATCTTGTGAAGCTTTGTGAGGATTGACACTACATGATAGAACAATGCAGCAGATGAGTGTTCAATCAGTTCTATATGGCACTGATCTCCCCCAGTGAGATAGTTCCTGAAGGGTAAAATAGTTGGTACAGTGTTGTACCCTATGTGGATAATTTAGCAAGATTGCCAGAAGGTTTGGCCCTGCAGAATAGTCCATGGCCATTTCGATCCACATCAAATTGTACATGCTGACGACTGCATTCTTTATGGTGAAGGAAATACAGACTGGGATTATCCCTACATGTGGAAATGTTTGCATGTTGACAAAATATGCCAGACAATACAACCCCCAACATTATTTTACTTCCATATATCAGATGCACCCGCTACTTAAGGGACAAGAGGCACCTCATTATGTTTCTCGGCCACAAATGGAGACTCTTAAAAAGAGAATCTTAAAAAGTTGTTACTGCCACTTACAGAGGGAGCAGGGTAATGGAATAGGACCTTTGAGAAACAAACTGCAGTCATCACCTTGGCAGTAAGAGACAAAGAGTTTCCGTGGCTCTCTTATAGGAGATTTGAAACATACTGTTTTCCATAAGGCTGGAGTGTGAAATGTTACCCTCACTAAGACAAGGTATGATGGTTCTCCATTCAACTTAGTCTGGACAGTAGTCTGGGATCAGTGACTAAGATGTATCCTGATAGGCCAGACATCAGCTCCGTCATGGCTTAATCAATGAAGCTGAATGAGGACCCTACTCAGTTTCTCAGCAAGAATAAAAAAAAATGGACTCAAGAAGTAGGTCAGTGTTGAAAAGTAACATCGGGAAATGCTGTGTAGTCTTATAATGTGGTGAAGAAGGGTTTAACCTCTGGTGTGCAGGATAATCTTGATAATATAGTGGCACTGGAAGCCAAATCCTGGACAGAAATGCAGGCACATATAATTCATTTTTGTAAAAAGAAACCGGCGAAAGAGAGGAACAAGCAGGAAGTAACAGAGAAAGCAGCAGCCAAGGAAGTAGCTGAGGAGGACGAGAAGTTATAGGAAGGGGCAGAATATGTTCCCAGAGGATGGATCCAACAGATCATTATTGTCATAGATATGGACATTTCATTAAAGACTGCAAGACTAAGAGATGGGATGAACAAAATGGAAGAATAGTAGTGCGACCAGTGAAACCCACAAATAATATATGTACCTCAGACACCACCACAAAGTATGCAGCAACCATGCAACAAATACCACCACAGCAAAGTTACCAGGCACCCCCAATGGCAACTCCATCCAAAGTGGATGGGTAGGTGGGATTATGAGAGGAGGAAATCCACTCTAAACACACTATGTTGGAGAATTCATGCATTGAAGGTGCTCATAGAGTAGTTCCATGTGTCCAGTATTGTCAGTGATGCATAGTTCAGATGAGAACCCACTGTGACGGTAGCTATCAATAACAAGAGGTACGCATTCCTCATAAATATGAGAGCAACCTGATCTTGTAATCAGTGGCGGCTCCTCCGCTAAGGCAGAGGAGCATCACCCCACTGCTTTGACGCAGGGAAAAAAAGGAAAAATATAACTATAATAACTTGATGCTTATATCATTTTATTTTGTCCTGCTGCGGCAGCTTGGCAGGTGGAGCAGGGTGGGGCTGCTCTGCTCCCAGAGCACGGCAGGGGGAGGAGTTGTGGACACACTGAAGTACGCATGACACTTGCCCGAGAGGGCCAGCCAAACAGTCATGTGCACTTAGCATGTTCTCCACCCAGGCTGCATTACAACCTGGGTGGAGAACATGCCCAGGCCCCCAGTCCCTGTCTGAGCAGCGAACTACAGCACTCAGACCAATCACACCGCTGTATTGCAATGTAATGATTGGCTTAGGGGAGCCAATCAAAATGCTGCATTGCAGTCTAGTGATTGGCTCGGGAGATCCTGGATGTGCTTCCTGTTCTTCTACTTCAGCCAGAAACGGAGGAGAGACTATATTGGAGAGATGTGGCAAGAGGTAAGTGTAATTTTCTTTTTTAGATTCCCTTGACCCCCCTGCCTGCCACCCCACCCCAGATCTGTGCCAGCCGCCATTGCTTGTATTAGAGAAGACCTTCCAGTTTCTAATATATCAATGAACACACAAGGAATCTCTGGGGTGGTAATGAGGGTTCTATTTACTTAACAAGTGGAGATGGAAATAGGTGGTAGGTACATTGATGGATGTTTATTATTCTGACCGACTGCCCCAGCTAATCTATTGGGGAGAGATGTTATGGCTTAGTTAAACATGACTATTCATTTTGAGCCTGATGTTACTATGGTTTTTTCTACTACTGGAGTTCCACCTTCCAGGATCATGGCTGTAACAGTATAATCTTCTACCATAGCGGTATACACAATCAAAGCAGAAATGCCAGGGTTATTGGGAAGGGAGGACCAGATACCCAAAGAGTTACTTTTCTGATGACCAGGGCAAGATTCTTGGGTACCTGTCAATGAGTTGATACTACAAATAGAAACCTTTGCGATAACACCGACCTGTGGCTCTCTGATAGCCTGTGATGACAACCATGTCTTATGGGCATTTGTTATATTCATTGAACTAGGTAAAATAGTTAAGGAAATACTGGATGATCAACTGTTTGATGATGATTCTAAGAAAACAGTTATAGTCTTTCAGGATGACATTCCGTTGAGAACAGTATTGGAAGTAAGGACGCTCACACCAGGTAGAGCCTTTGATTTTATTAGGGATGCAGATCTTTCCAAAGTACCAGACACCTTGTGGACTGAGGGGCATATGTATCAAAAAAGCGTTTTGCTAGTCTCAAATAGCGATTTTTAAGGAATCGCTGTTGGAGAATTGCAAAACGTGATGTAAATAAATATTTCGTAACATTTTAGTGATTCGGTAATAATCACAATCGCTATTACCGAATACCAAACTTGTGATTCCTTATTTGCAAATTAGCTATTAAGAAATCACAATTTTGCGAATCCGCTATTCCAGAGCAGAATGATGATATCACATCCAGAAGTGTGACTGCCCATGCTGTTCCTGATTGCCTGAGGCTGTGTCAGAGGTCTGAGCAGGAGCACACTACTCTGAACTGCAACACAATCAAAAATACAATGGACACACAGGAGAAGGAAAAGGAGGCAGCTGCAAGGAAGAGAATACTGAAATTTAGTGAGAAGGAACAGGAGGTCCTCATTGAGGAGATGGTTAAGAGCCATGAAGTGCTTTTTGGCTAGAAATTCCTGCATCTCCATGAGTCTGAAAAGCTACAAATCTGGCTGGACATACAGGCTAAGGTGAATGCCATAGGTGTGACACAGAGCTACATTGTTGACCTACGCAAGCGCTGGTATGACATGCGCTCAAGGTCAAAGGACAAGTTTGCCACCAGGCTTGCAGAGGCGAAGAAAACTGGTGGGGGTCTATCCACAGAGTCTGCATCCACACCCCTTGAGGAATAGGTGGAGTCCACCCTACAGCCTGACAGCATCAGCGGGGTTGCAGATATCGACAGCTCCACCACGCCCAACACCAGACAAGGTAAGATGCATGCTAAATCAGCCCTTTCACATTGCCCACTTAAGAACACACTCAGAAAAGCCCCAATTACAAAGTAAGAATGCAACTCCATTGCACATTTTACTGTCCACCCAGCAATGCATCATGGGAGATGTAGTCACACACATAACACAGTTGAGCAATGACACACAGCAATGATTCTGCAGTTGACATAAGATAGTAAAACCAAAAATGTAACACAGCAAGTAGGTACCCAAAATGCAACCAAGTTTGTTCAGTGAACAATTAAAAGCAGGACACGCAATAAGTAATGCTTTTGTATTTACAGGTGAACCTGCAACACAGGGTGACAACAGAGAACCTTAGGAGGTACAACAGCCACATGACCAGGCAGGGGGAAAGGACACAGATCAGACAACACAGCCAACACCTGTGCCAAACAAAACACCGTCACACTGTGCCTCCTCTCCAGGAGTTGGAGGGATAACACGCAGGCATACAGGATGAGGCACATCCAGAGCAAAAAGAGAAGGCACGGCAGGTACATGAGCAGCCCGCTATGCACCGTATGGACGACGGTAGCAGGAGACGCAGGCCCGGGGCACAAACCAGACAAATGGTAGGAGATGATCCTTCTGCATTCTCAGGTCTGTAAGGCACAATGGTGAATGTCCAGTGTCTGGCAGCCAAAAGCATGAGATCAATAAACAGGTAGATAGCAGTTTGTCTCTGTGAACCATAACCACACAGGCATGAAGGAGGGCATTAGAGAGGTCAATCACACAGTTGCGGAGTGCAATAGGGCCTATGCAGACAGCATTATTGAAATGACTGGAGCAATCAAAGAGCTCTGTGCAACAATGCAAAGGGACCATGCATCCAGACGCAGGGAAAAACAACATCTGTACACCCGTCTGGATGTATACAGTAAGGTAGTCAATCGTTTGTGCAATACCACATCAATACTGTCAAGACGCACAGCGGTGATGCAGATAGTAATGGCACACTGCAGGCAGGATGTTGTAAAAGGTTTGGAGCGGGTCACAAATGCAGTTGACCAGATGCAGACAGCAAATATAGGTGGCATAGGTCTCCTGGGAGCAGGGGACAGAGAGGACGTCTCAAGTCGCAGCAGCATCCCCCACCAAGGACAGACCCAGACAGTGTAGTGTGAGGCAGGAAACTCCAATAGATGCCTCATTAAGGGAGGTCAGTTAGCACACTGAGCGTGCCACTGCAGGACGTGGACCGATGAAAAAGACTGAGTAGCCACAGCTGGATGCTAATGGGTTGAGTAACCCATGGCATATACACACTTGTCATTCCTTTATTCATGGCCTTTGAACTTGACATGTGCAACAGCAAGTGCCACACATAACGTTTGTTTGTAAGCTGTGTGAATGCAATTTACCTGATGCTAAGGTACATTAAAACACTGTCAATCTCAAATCATTATTGGCTACATGTCAACATCACTCACCTAGAAATTGTTGTGTGTTATAACTGCAAGTCTGTGTTGGCCATCAGCTTCCCCTACACCACCAACTGGTCTGCGATGTGGATGTGGTACCTCATCCTCATTTGATTCTGTATCTGTGTGAGACACTGGTATGTCTTTTCTTGTTGCAATGTTGTGCAGCATGGCACAAGTAGCCACAATCTTGCAGCAGGTCTCTGGCCCATATTGTAGTGCTCCTCCACTCTTGTGCAGGCAGCAGAACCTGCTCTTCAGTATACCAAATGTCCGCTCGATTACACAGTGCGTTGACTTGTGTGCGTGATTGTATCTTCACTCACTCGGATTTGCCAGATTGAGGTACGGTGTAAGGATGAATGCACGCACAGCATATGCACTGTCACCTGCAGGTTGAAAGACATATGGTTAATCATTGTCCTATCACTGCAGCTCTAAAGTATATATCAGAGTTGTTGACCTGAATTTACCTAGCAGGTATCCCTCTCAAAAATCGCCCCCAGTGAGACGTGTATATATTCCACTGTGTCTAAAAATGAAGCAATCGTGTGTACTGCCAGGATTGCAACTAGGATTGCAAATTCATCAGTTATGATGTATTTAGCATAGCAAATGACCTGTATGTTTAGTGAATGGAATGATTTTTGGTTCCAGAATACGTACTCGTTGTCTGAGGGGGGTCAGAGGGCTACATGTGTCCCATCTATGCAACCAATAACATGGGGAAACTGGGAAATTTGGTAGAAGGCCAGTTTGGTCTGCTGCAATGCCTGTTGTGTGTTGGGGAATAGGTTGTGATGGTGTATCCTCTGGACCATTGCATCCAAGAATGCATGGAAGAAGCATGACAGGCAACTCTGGGACACCCCTCCTGCTCTAACTATCACCCCCTGGAAGCTCCCTAATGCCAGTAAGTGCAGTGAACAGAGGACCTGCGCATTTAGTGGAATTGTTTTGGGTCCTGTGGGTTAGGTGTTCAAGCATAAGTTTTATCACCAAGCAAGTCTAGTATGGTAGCTGAGTTCAGCCTATACTTCTCATAAATCTCTTCCTCTGTCTGCTGGAACAGAGTGATGCACACTCTGAAGACCCATTCCTGTCTCCTGCTTCTCTGTGCTGCTGCTTGAATCTGCATCCTTCTGGCTATGACATACAGCACTGTCATTGTGGAAGTCCCTGGGGCATTCTAGGCCTGTTTAAATAGGTTGCACCTGGTTACGACCTGGGTTGACTTGGTGGTAATTTCTAGGGGTGGGCGTAGTCGGCGTAGTGGGGCTTCGCGAAGCTATGCGAAGTGGGCAAAAAACTACTCCCACCCACGCACTTCGCGTAGTCCCACTTGGATACTAACGCGCATGTGCATGCGCTGGCGGCCGCGCATGCACATTAGTATCCAAGACGGCGGCGCCGGCGGCGCGATGACGAGAGGGAGCCCCGGGGACGCAGCGGACAAGGTAAGTGGTTTTATAATTCATTTTTAAGTTAATTTAAGCATTTAGTGAGGGCAGGAGGGAGGCGGGTGGCGGGCAACTTCGCTACGCCCAAGGAGTGGGCGTAGTGTTGCCTGCTTCGCCTACTTTGCAAAGGGCAAAGTAGGCAACACTACGCCCACTTCGTTGGCGTAGCGAAGTTGCCCGCCCAGGCTTAGTAATTTCTAGGTGCAAAATTGCGTATGCTACCTATTTGCAATTTGCACATTTTTGATACATTGGTTAGCGAACTCACAATTTGCAACATTCTATTTAGCGAATTCGCAGATTCCGGCACGGTAATTGTGAATTTGCAATGGACTTTTCGCAAAATGGTGGCCTCGCAAAATTGGAATTCGCTATTTTTGCAACTCTCTACTTTGCGATGCAATTCACGGACATACATTGGAGAAGGCAATTTTATGATCGCAAACACTGTTTTTTTGCGACCTCAAAATTGCTTGATACATATGGCCCATAGAATCCCCATGATGTAGGCCATATTCATAATGCTACTCCATTCAGAATGACATTGAAGGAAGGTGCTATTCTACCTAGGGTAAGATAGTATCCTCTTTCTAAAGAAGTAGATGAGGGCATCGCCCTTACTATAAAGACGTTGCTAGATCAAGGAGTAATTTACCCTGTAATGTCTCCTTGTAATACCCTTATTTGCCTGGTTAAGAAATCTAAAGGTAATACTTGATGTATGGTTCAAGACCTGTGCCCCCTGAACGATGTAGAGGTACCAAAATTCCCAATTGTTCTCGACCTTTCCATTATTTTGACAAATATTCCTCAGGATGCAAAAGTTTTCTGTCATAGATCTCTGGTATTATTTATTAAGCACCCGTCTCCATCAGGGTAAGAGGTGATACTGTCACCACAATCTTTGAAGTTATGAAGTGTCGTAGGGTGAATCCTGTGACTTTTTTACTCATCCTATATTAGACTCGTAGGATGATGCACATGACTGTGCAATGTATACACCTATTGAATTTATTCAAGCAACAGAGCATCCTATTCCTTGTAGCATTCTCTATTTTGTTGATGCTTCTTCTACTATTGGCCAGGAGTAATACACACAGGCGCAGTAGTAGTCAGAGCACAACAGCATGATTCTACAGACACTCTCAACATAGTAGAGCAGTTGACACTACCAGCACATTATTCTGCACAGGAGGCAGAAATGATAGCTTTGACAGTGGCTTTTAAACAAGGAATAGGAAAAGTTATCACAATCTACTCAGATTCGGCTTTTGTAACTACCACTGTACATTTAAGTCTAATGAGATGGAGCAGGAGAGTCTTCCTTAGGTCAGATGGGAGTCCTGTTATGCATAGGAATCTCTGACTTAGAGGCTTCAATAGAGGCACTTGCTTTACCAGTGGCAGTTGTGAAGTGTGCGGCACATACAAATGGACAGGATTTAGTGTCACAGGGTAATGTATCAGTAGATTGGGCAGGCAAAGACGCAGCTAGACGCACAACCCAGTGTGTGCCATCAGGTTCACAATATGTTCCTGTTTTAGTTGCACAGACTGCCTCGCCGTCTGAGCGACCTCATTATGCTGAGACAGCATGTTTACATATTCAAGAGTTACAGGAAGCTGTTCCATTGCATAAGAAACAGTTATGGGAGACTAGAGGGTGCTTCCAGTCATGGGAAGATTTAATCTATAGACAAATATCTACAGTAAACCAGCGATGCCTCAGGCTTTACTTATGATAGCTCTTGATCAACTGCATTTCCCAGCCTATATCTTGAGAGATCATTTATATAAGTAAATACAACAAGATTGGTTTGTTCCAAATTTGCATGATATGTCTACCATGCACCTCATAATTTTACTGTTTGTCAACAATTCTTTCCAAATCCCACATTGAAGGTGATAAATTCTTCAATACCACAACCACAAGGTCCTTTTCAAACTCTCCAGCTTGACTTTGTGGATATGTTAGACAGGTGCAACAACTATTGGTATCTCAAAGTTGTGGCCTGTCCTTTTCTTGATAGGTTGAAGCATGACCATGCATTCACTGTGATTAAGCTGCTACATTTCTGATCCGTGAGGTGACTCCTGCTGAGGAATTCTAGAATGGATAGGATCTGATAACAGCACAAACTTTGTTAAAGCAAATTTCACATATCTCATGACAATGATATGGATAACACATCAAGGGGTTGGGCTCTTAACGTCAGATTGGCTGAGCCACTTGAAAATGCATAAATAAAACAGATGCTAAACCTGACCCTCTTTCAAATACCACACTTAATTCCACATGTGAAATAGTGTCAGGTCTGGCATCTGTGTTATTTGTGAATGTTAGGGATGAAGTATGAAAAATCATATCAACTTGTATGCAAGAGAGAAACACTTTTTCTAAAGAAGCTCCTGTTGAAAAAGGAGATTGCAGGGGACGTTTTGTCTGGAACATAAGATTTATACCTGCCCGCTTACTATATGAACAGGCAATGATCTTCTAATTAAAAAGAACGTAACGTAACTTAGCATATCCTTGTTGAAAGCTGAAGCCGACGGTCATCAATTCACTTTGGTAATGTGTACAACTATAATTAAATTTGCCACATCCAGACTGAGAGAAGTTAGAATTGGTTCTTCTGCGGAAAGGAATCTAGCCTATCTCTCCCTTCCTCTGAGCCCCTTTGTGATTTGGACATTCAGCGTTCAATTTAGATAAGCCCGCCTATTTATGAAACAATAAATTCTACTTTAGTGGACTCTGTACTCTTAGAGACTCTTCTGGTGGAATACCTCTACCACAGAGACGGTTCATCATGCCCACAGCAATGGCATTGTTGTGCGCCTAAATGGCTTACTGAAGAATAAGATCAGCAAGCTATGCTCCAAGTTGCATAAAAAGTGGTTGTATTGCTTACCATCAGCATTATTCTTCTTTTGGAACACACCTAGTTCTGATCATCACCTGACACCACATCAGATCGTGAGAGGGAGACTCATGAATATGTAGATACCTGCCACAAGAAGTAAGGTACAGGGAGAAGTACAGCTGAAATTCTGAGTGATGAAATGCATGTCTATCTCTCTGAACTAACAAAGGCAGCAAAGGTAATTTCTAAACAGGTTAAAAATGGAAAAGAAAGGTGCACCACCAATAAGGTCGACCTCTCAATTTTACACATAGGCGACAAGGTGTATGTGAGGAACTTCGTCTGGAAATTGAAGAACTGAAATTCAACAGTCATTTTACCTTAAAAATGGCTACCCCCACTGCCCTCAAGATAGATGGCAGAAATCCATGGATCCATCTATCGCATGTTCGGATGAACCCAGCATCACGTCAAGTACCGCCAGGCATTTAAATGAAACAAGAGGGGGGAAGAAGATTCTGACCGTAAAAATACCCCCATCCACCTCTGCATTTGGCCAATTCTTTGAACCAGCAAAATTAAAGTTACTTTTTTTCTTTTATTTTTCATTTTTTGTCTTTTGACACTATTATTTCTACTATTGCTTCCTTATAGTAATGCATATTTGAGTTCTAATATCACACACCTGTGAAGAGAACGGTCTACTCATACTAATCGGTCTGATAGTATTCATACTAGGCTGTTGGATAACATGCAATATCAACACTTGTGAGACATAGGATTAGAAAGTACCAATGAAACATGCTGTGTGTCCTCATTACTTCTTCATGCCACATATCAGATAGGTTACACTTGACCAAAGAATTACCTCCAAGCACCGCTTTATGTCTTTTGCTCTCTACCTGTGTAGCATTAAGCCGGAATGTAGCCAAAATATGTTAGCGTAGTATAGTTTCTAGTTAATGCTACAAAATATGACTCTTTAGCAGAAATTGTATATATCCTTACAAACAGGCAGGACATGAAGGATGAGATAGCGCGAATGAAGTAACCAGGTCGTCCTATCACTGTAAAATAGATACAAATGGTATAAGGTTTAGGGTTTCTAAGAGTAACATGCCCCCCCCCCCCACTGAGTGTAATAGTTATTTAGTAAATATTTCACCTCCAGATTGTAATTGTAGGCAAGGATTGAGAGTCACTGGAAAGGCTTATGCCCATGATCAATGTCTTTCTGATATCAAATTGTCTTGTAGGGCTACGTCTTCATGGAATGGTACTGATATTAGACAGGATACAGTAAAAAGTGTGCTTTTACATGGGATGATAATGTTGCTCAATACACTGGGATGGATAGTACAGTAAGTCCCGAGACAGTCATTAGATTAACATCTGATTCTTTACGTTTCAGAAGAAACTGTACCATTAATGTAGGACAGAATATCAACTGCTGTTCCACAACAGATAAAAACGACATGCAGGGGGGCACCTCTAGCCTCATGGATTATTGGCAGTGTAGAGAACTATTGTACACTCAGTTATAGCCAAAATGGAGAGGCCTCTTCCCAATGGTAATTTCATGAATAAACCTTTCTATGCTACATGAACAACACATGAGGCGTCCACCTACTTTGTTACATCATTACTGAAGGAAAAGAACTGCAGAATATTATGACACTACCACTTGGAAGGTTGTTCCCTAGGAATACCAGTTATTCACTAATGCTTAGTTATTCTTTCGAAGTATTCTGCCATTTGAATAGGCAAAAGCAACTGCTCGATAGTTACAAATGACTAGATGGTAACTTCTGAAAATAATTATTACCACAAAATATGGATTTAATGCCATAAAGGAAGAGCTGCGTGCCATGAGAATGATAGTCATGCAGCATTGTTATGTACTTGACCTTATGACAGCAATGGAAGGAGGGGTATGTGCCAAGCTAGGAACTGCTTGTTGTACTTATGTCCCAGCAAATGATGCAGACAATGGAATTTTGTTAGAGTCTACACAAACTTTGTATAATCTATAGAAGAAAATGGTAGGTGAAGGCGGTGCCCCAGATAATTGGCTTAGCGGGTGGTTTGTTTTACTATCATCATGGATGTCGGGACTGTTAAAATCTTTCTTTCCATCCCTTGTGGCACTGTTGTTGATATGTTGGGGTATTCAATTAATTATAGCATGTTGTAGAAGGATCAATACAAAGGCAGGAGGGATGTTTACAGTAAGGACACCTACATGAGTAGTGGGTACTCAGGGCAATTTGTATCATCTAGTGCCAAGTGCAGACGTAGGATTAGAACCAGTAGTTGTAAACTAGAGTGGGGAAAGTTAGAGAGTAAACTAAATCTGAAGAAGTTAAAAAAAAACAAAGGAACATCCCATCAAGAACGTGGTTTAACAAGGACATCAACAAGGAAAGGAGATTTCTCAGAGCCACAGAGCGACTCTGGAGAAAGAACCCCTCCACCATCCATCGCAGGGAACTCAGGGAAGTTCGAAACAGGTACAAAAATCATATCAACAGAGAAAAAACGAACTTCTTCTGCAATGCACTTGACAAGGCAAAAAACAGACTCAGAGAACTCTTCGGCATCATCAAAAAACAAACATCCAAGCCAACCACTGCCCTTGTACAACCCTCCAAAACTCTATGTGACAACTTTGTCACCTTCTTCAACGATAAAATAGCCAAGATCGAACTATCCCTAGACTTCAGCCCTCCCACGTTGACCAACATCGATCCAACATCAACAGACACCACCTCCACAGACCCCACCGCTACCGCATGGTCCTCCTTCGACCTCATCCATGAAGCCGAGATCCTCAATCTAATCTCATCCTCCAAACCCTCCTCCCAAATGGCCAAAGACCTCAAACTCACCCTTGCCCCACTCTGGTGTGAAATCATCAACAGCTCCCTAAAGACTGGCACCATCCCGGACTGTCTCAAAGTGGGCCAGGTGACTCCCCTCCTGAAGAAACCAGGCTTAGACCCCAACGACCTCAACAACTTCAGACCAGTCTCAAATCTGCCTTTTCTAGCCAAAATCCTAGAAAAATGTGTATTACGCCAACTCAACAACCAGCTTGACAACATCAACCTTCTTGATCACAATCAATCAGGCTTCAGAAAAGGATTCAGCACTGAAACCGCAATCCTGAACATAGTAGATGACATCCGCAAATCCCTTGACACGGATCAGTGCTGCCTACTCATCCTCCTAGACCTGTCAGCGGCCTTCGACACGGTTGACCACAAGCTCCTCATCAAGGCCCTCAAGGAAAGAGTGGGTGCAAACGATGTGGTCCTGCAATGGTTTGACTCCTTCTTTCAGAACCGATTCCAAAGAGTCAAAATAAAATCCTTCACATCCGACCCTCTCCCCGTGACCAGAGGGGTTCCCCAAGGATTCGTTCTCTCTCCTCAACTGTTTAACATATACATGGTACCCCTCACCATCATACTGAAGAAAGCCAACATCCCCTTCCATCTCTACGCAGATGACACACAGCTCTACATAGAAACCACCTCCTTCAACGACATTCTAAGGCTCAACAGCACTCTCAAAGAAATCCAAGCCTGGCTTGGGACGAACCACCTCAAACTCAATCAAGGAAAAACCGAATTCCTCCTCATCTCCAACAAGGACGACAACCCCCAAATCACGGAATGGGTGAAAGCTATTGACGCTCTCAATGGAAATCTCACTCTGACTAACTCAGTAAAATCTCTGGGAATCACCCTTGACCACAAACTTTCAATGACAAATCACATTAAGAACTCCGCAAAGAGCGCCTTCCTCAATCTGAAGCTCCTCAACAAAATCAAACCTCACATCCCGCAAAGGGATCTCCAACTAGCCACCCAGTCTCTGGTGCTGTCCAGACTGGACTATGGAATCGCAACCTTATCAGGCACAGCCCTATCACACCTAGCACCAATGAAAAACACCCTCAATGAGGCTGCCAGAATGGTCTCAGGGGCAAAGAAATTCGACCACATATCCCCCGCACTCAAAGACTTAAAATGGCTCCCAACGGAAATGCGCGCCAGCTTCAGAACGGCCTGTCTTACACACAAAGCCTTGCACACAGGGAAACTGGAATACCTAGCATCCAAGCTCAAGAAAGCAGGCCAATCCAGAAACCTCAGAAGTTCAAACTCCCTACTACTGATCCCCCTGAAAACCCGGAAACAAAAAACCGCAACTCGCTCGTTTGCCGGCAACGCCCCAAAAATCTGGAACTCCATCCCAGTGGACATCAGGACTTCCCCTTCCTTTCCAGATTTCAAGAGACGCATGAAAATCCTCTACCTCAACCGTGCATTCCCGAACTCTACCTCAGCAGCCCTCCCTGCAACTATGACTACCTTAAAGTCACTACCTCAAACACGCCCCTCAGGCGCCAAATAACAATGTTAATCCTTGAACTCGCATGAATCTTTTTCTTGATATACTGTTCTACACTTGTGCCCTCCAGTTCGATTGTAAAGCGCTCCGATACCCTCGGGTCTGGCCAGCGCTATAGAAAACTCCAAAAATAAATAAATAAAATAAATAAATGAGTAGCAAGGTCTTAGTTAAAGGAAAACCCGTGTTTGGAAACCGAAAGGAATTTATGGTCACAGCACAACAAGAATGCATTCTGTTCTCTCAGTGATTGAAAATGTGACTCAAAGAATATGAGGAGGATATAGAGTTAGCCAGGAGTACACAGAATCTGATAAGTCTTGGGAGCAGAGCTATAAAATACACATGCACAAACATCCATACGAAAGAAGTAAATAAATAGTTTGTTAAGCATTGTTGAACTTACATTAAAGAACGTGTAGAGAAAAGTTCAGGAATTTGAAGACACAAGTGATGTGATGTTTTGTAACAAATGTGTGGTTTTTGAGTAACTTGCTCTTTACCTTTTGTGAAATCGCAATGTTCATCTGACTATTTAAGTTACTGCCTTTGAGCATCCATTTATGACCAGCTATTTACCTGTGTGGGGATAGCTATTTTGACTGCAGAAACAGTAAACCAGCTTTTGCCTTGCCAAGAGGAGTCCTGTTTTTAGGGCTCGGGCCTCCGCCTCCACGAAGTGGGGGGAGGAGCTTCCGAGCTCTTATGCGTTCAAAAAAAAAAAAAGAATTCAGAAAGGGGTCCGGCTGGCACATTCCTTAGTTTTTTATGGCATCTGCGTAGTGGTTCGTCTTCGCTGTGCTGTCTATTTAGTAGCGTTGACGTGATAGGCTGTATGTAATGTACGCGTGCCCGATTTGGCATATTTTCGGCGGTTTCGCGCACGGCAGACCTATTAATCTTAATTAGGAGCTGTCAGAGTGCCCGTGTAATGCAATCCAGATGGTGCGAGCGCGTTCACCATTGCATTGCATACAAAAAAGTCATCTGATCTCTTCAGTGAGTGTCCGCATGCGCTGTACGGGGCATCTTTTTCCAGGCGCGAGGGGTCTTTGTAAAATCGTAGACTGCGCCTCGTTCCCCGCAAATCTAGATGGCCAGCGCTCTAACCAAATATGCGAGAAAAATAACCCGGATGACAGGGAAATGTGTTGACATCACTGGTCGTGTAAACGTAACAGTGCGTTTTTATTTTGGAGGAGCCGGTCGCATTTCTTGTCACCCGACAAAGGCTTTGCTGCCTCAACGACACGTCCTAAATGTCAGAATTGCGCCACAGCACAATGAGGCGCTGTGTCCCCCTCTCAAAGCGTCTAATGTGCTGCAGCCAAATGACCTATTTTTATGGGGCGGCCAAGAGGGTCGTGCTGCAGCCGCCCCCGGTTAACGTGCTAACATTACAAGCCTCACATCCTCATGGCAAGTAATGCGCGTCCATGTTTTAAAACCGAAAAAAACCTCAAAATGTAAACGAAGATCTTGCCCTGTGAATTAATTTGTTCCCTTCTTAGACTTCAAGAGACAGCATCCAACAGAGAATCAAAACAAGCATTGTCAAGCGCAACAGGTCTAGCCTTGCAAGCCTGCCCTTATTTATTTTTTTGGTAGCAAATGCAATAGACATTACAGTTTTAAAAGTGAAAATAGTAAAATTGCAAGTTGGGAAGCTACAGGACCCTCACAGAACAAATAAAATAGAAATGAAAGACATATTGGCCCGTCAAGCCCTGGTGCATGTGGTCATTCTCAGTGTACAACTGTCAATGGATGAAAAGTGGGTGGTAGTGCAGAGTGGTAGTGCAGAGTGGTAGTGCAGAGTGGTAGTGCAGAGTGCAGAGTGGTAGTGCAGAGTGGTAGTGCAGAGTGGTAGTGCAGAGTGCAGAGTGGTAGTGCAGAGTGCAGAGTGCAGGGTGCAGAGTGCAGAGTGCAGAGTGCAGAGTGCAGAGTGGTAGTGCAGAGTGCAGAGTGCAGAGTGGTAGTGCAGAGTGCAGAGTGGTAGTGCTGAGTGCAGATTGGTAGTGCAGAGTGCAGATTGGTAGTGCAGAGTGCAGATTGGTAGTGCAGAGTGCAGATTGGTAGTGCAGAGTGCAGATTGGTAGTGCAGAGTGCAGATTGGTAGTGCAGAGTGGTAGTGCAAAGTGCAGAGTGGTAGTGCAGAGTGGTAGTGCAAAGTGCAGAGTGGTAGTACAGAGTGCAGAGTGGTAGTGCAGAGTGGTAGTGCAGAGTGGTAGTGCAGAGTGGTAGTGCAGAGTGCAGAGTGGTAGTGCAGAGTGGTAGTGCAGAGTGGTAGTGCAGAGTGGTAGTGCAGAGTGCAGAGTGGTAGTGCAGAGTGCAGAGTGGTAGTGCAGAGAGGTAGTGCAGAGTGGTAGTGCAGAGTGGTAGTGCAGAGTGGTAGTGCAGAGTGGTAGTGCAGAGTGGTAGTGCAGAGTGCAGAGTGGTAGTGCAGAGTGGTAGTGCAGAGTGGTAGTGCAGAGTGCAGAGTGGTAGTGCAGAGTGGTAGTGCAGAGTGGTAGTGCAGAGTGCAGAGTGGTAGTGCAGAGTGGTAGTGCAGAGTGCAGAGTGGTAGTGCAGAGTGCAGAGTGGTAGTGCAGAGTGGTAGTGCAGAGTGCAGAGTGGTAGAGCAGAGTGCAGAGTGGTAGTGCAGAGTGGTAGTGCAGAGTGGTAGTGCAGAGTGGTAGTGCAGAGTGGTAGTGCAGAGTGGTAGTGCAGAGTGCAGAGTGGTAGTGCAGAGTGGTAGTGCAGAGTGGTAGTGCAGAGTGCAGAGTGGTAGTGCAGAGTGGTAGTGCAGAGTGGTAGTGCAGAGTGGTAGTGCAGAGTGGTAGTGCAGAGTGGTAGTGCAGAGTGCAGAGTGGTAGTGCAGAGTGGTAGTGCAGAGTGGTAGTGCAGAGTGGTAGTGCAGAGTGGTAGTGCAGAGTGGTAGTGCAGAGTGCAGAGTGGTAGTGCAGAGTGCAGAGTGCAGAGTGGTAGTGCTGAGTGCAGATTGGTAGTGCAGAGTGCAGATTGGTAGTGCAGAGTGCAGATTGGTAGTGCAGAGTGGTAGTGCAAAGTGCAGAGTGGTAGTGCAGAGTGGTAGTGCAAAGTGCAGAGTGGTAGTGCAGAGTGGTAGTACAGAGTGCAGAGTGGTAGTGTAGAGTGCAGAGTGGTAGTGCAGAGTGGTAGTGCAGAGTGGTAGTGCAGAGTGCAGAGTGGTAGTGCAGAGTGGTAGTGCAGAGTGCAGAGTGGTAGTGCAGAGTGGTAGTGCAGAGTGATAGTGCAGAGTGGTAGTGCAGAGTGGTAGTGCAGAGTGGTAGTGCAGAGTGGTAGTGCAGATTGGTAGTGCAGAGTGCAGATTGGTAGTGCAGAGTGGAAGTGCAAAGTGCAGAGTGGTAGTGCAGAGTGAAAGTGCAGAGTGGTAGTGCAGAGTGGTAGTACAGAGTGCAGAGTGGTAGTGCAGAGTGCAGAGTGGTAGTGCAGAGTGGTAGTGCAGAGTGCAGAGTGGTAGTGCAGAGTGCAGAGTGGTAGTGCAGAGTGCAGAGTGGTAATGCAAAGTGCAGATTGGTAGTGCAGAGTGCAGATTGGTAGTGCAGAGTGCAGATTGGTAGTGCAGAGTGCAGATTGGTAATGCAGAGTGGTAGTGCAAAGTGCAGAGTGGTAGTGCAGAGTGGTAGTGCAAAGTGCAGAGTGGTAGTGCAGAGTGGTAGTACAGAGTGCAGAGTGGTAGTGCAGAGTGCAGAGTGGTAGTGCAGAGTGGTAGTGCAGAGTGGTAGTGCAGAGTGCAGATTGGTAGTGCAGAGTGCAGAGTGGTAGTGCAGAGTGCAGAGTGCAGAGTGGTAGTGCAGAGTGGTAGTGCAGAGTGGTAGTGCAGAGTGCAGAGTGGTAGTGCAGAGTGGTAGTGCAGAGTGCAGAGTGGTAGTGCAGAGTGGTAGTGCAGAGTGGTAGTGCAGAGTGGTAGTGCAGAGTGGTAGTGCAGATTGGTAGTGCAGAGTGCAGATTGGTAGTGCAAAGTGCAGAGTGGTAGTGCAAAGTGCAGAGTGGTAGTGCAGAGTGGTAGTACAGAGTGCAGAGTGGTAGTGCAGAGTGCAGAGTGGTAGTGCAGAGTGGTAGTGCAGAGTGCAGAGTGGTAGTGCAGAGTGCAGAGTGGTAGTGCAGAGTGCAGAGTGGTAGTGCAGAGTGCAGAGTGGTAGTGCAGAGTGCAGAGTGGTAGTGCAAAGTGCAGAGTGGTAGTGCAGAGTGGTAGTGCAGAGTGGTAGTGCAGAGTGGTAGTGCAGAGTGGTAGTGCAGAGTGGTAGTGCAGAGTGGTAGTGCAGAGTGGTAGTGCAGAGTGCAGAGTGGTAGTGCAGAGTGGTAGTGCAGAGTGCAGAGTGGTAGTGCAGAGTGCAGAGTGATAGTGCAGAGTGCAGAGTGGTAGTGCAGAGTGGTAGTGCAGAGTAGTAGTGCAGAGTGGTAGTGCAGAGTGGTAGTGCAGAGTGGTAGTGCAGAGTGGTAGTGCAGAGTGGTAGTGTAGAGTGCAGAGTGGTAGTGCAGAGTGCAGAGTGGTAGTGCAGAGTGGTAGTGCAGAGTGGTAGTGCAGAGTGGTAGTGCAGAGTGGTAGTGCAGAGTGCAGAGTGGTAGTGCAGAGTGGTAGTGCAGAGTGCAGAGTGGTAGTGCAGAGTGCAGAGTGGTAGTGCAGAGTGCAGAGTGCAGAGTGCAGAGTGGTAGTGCAGAGTGCAGAGTGCAGAGTGGTAGTGCTGAGTGCAGATTGGTAGTGCAGAGTGCAGATTGGTAGTGCAGAGTGCAGATTGGTAGTGCAGAGTGGTAGTGCAAAGTGCAGAGTGGTAGTGCAGAGTGGTAGTGCAGAGTGGTAGTACAGAGTGCAGAGTGGTAGTGCAGAGTGCAGAGTGGTAGTGCAGAGTGCAGAGTGGTAGTGCAGAGTGCAGAGTGGTAGTGCAGAGTGGTAGTGCAGAGTGCAGAGTGGTAGAGTGGTAGTGCAGAGTGCAGAGTGGTAGTGCAGAGTGGTAGTGCAGAGTGGTAGTGCAGAGTGGTAGTGCAGAGTGCAGAGTGGTAGTGCAGAGTGCAGAGTGGTAGTGCAGAGTGCAGAGTGGTAGGGCAGAGTGGTAGTGCAGAGTGCAGAGTGGTAGTGCAGAGTGCAGAGTGGTAGTGCAGAGTGGTAGTGCAGAGTGGTAGTGCAGAGTGGTAGTGCAGAGTGGTAGTGCAGAGTGCAGAGTGGTAGTGCAGAGTGCAGATTGGTAGTGCAGAGTGCAGATTGGTAGTGCAGAGTGCAGATTGGTAGTGCAGAGTGCAGATTGGTAGTGCAGAGTGGTAGTGCAAAGTGCAGAGTGGTAGTGCAGAGTGGTAGTGCAAAGTGCAGAGTGGTAGTACAGAGTGCAGAGTGGTAGTGCAGAGTGGTAGTGCAGAGTGGTAGTGCAGAGTGCAGAGTGGTAGTGCAGAGTGGTAGTGCAGAGTGGTAGTGCAGAGTGGTAGTGCAGAGTGGTAGTGCAGAGTGGTAGTGCAGAGTGCAGAGTGGTAGTGCAGAGAGGTAGTGCAGAGTGGTAGTGCAGAGTGGTAGTGCAGAGTGGTAGTGCAGAGTGGTAGTGCAGAGTGGTAGTGCAGAGTGCAGAGTGGTAGTGCAGAGTGGTAGTGCAGAGTGGTAGTGCAGAGTGCAGAGTGGTAGTGCAGAGTGGTAGTGCAGAGTGGTAGTGCAGAGTGCAGAGTGGTAGTGCAGAGTGGTAGTGCAGAGTGCAGAGTGGTAGTGCAGAGTGCAGAGTGGTAGTGCAGAGTGGTAGTGCAGAGTGCAGAGTGGTAGTGCAGAGTGGTAGAGCAGAGTGCAGAGTGGTAGTGCAGAGTGGTAGTGCAGAGTGGTAGTGCAGAGTGGTAGTGCAGAGTGGTAGTGCAGAGTGGTAGTGCAGAGTGCAGAGTGGTAGTGCAGAGTGGTAGTGCAGAGTGGTAGTGCAGAGTGCAGAGTGGTAGTGCAGAGTGGTAGTGCAGAGTGGTAGTGCAGAGTGGTAGTGCAGAGTGGTAGTGCAGAGTGCAGAGTGGTAGTGCAGAGTGGTAGTGCAGAGTGGTAGTGCAGAGTGGTAGTGCAGAGTGGTAGTGCAGAGTGCAGAGTGGTAGTGCAGAGTGCAGAGTGCAGAGTGGTAGTGCTGAGTGCAGATTGGTAGTGCAGAGTGCAGATTGGTAGTGCAGAGTGCAGATTGGTAGTGCAGAGTGGTAGTGCAAAGTGCAGAGTGGTAGTGCAGAGTGGTAGTGCAAAGTGCAGAGTGGTAGTGCAGAGTGGTAGTACAGAGTGCAGAGTGGTAGTGCAGAGTGGTAGTGCAGAGTGGTAGTGCAGAGTGGTAGTGCAGAGTGGTAGTGCAGAGTGGTAGTGCAGAGTGGTAGTGCAGAGTGGCAGTGCAGAGTGCAGAGTGGTAGTGCAGAGTGCAGAGTGGTAGTGCTGAGTGCAGATTGGTAGTGCAGAGTGCAGATTGGTAGTGCAGAGTGCAGATTGGTAGTGCAGAGTGCAGATTGGTAGTGCAGAGTGGTAGTGCAAAGTGCAGAGTGGTAGTGCAGAGTGGTAGTACAGAGTGCAGAGTGATAGTGTAGAGTGCAGAGTGGTAGTGCAGAGTGGTAGTGCAGAGTGGTAGTGCAGAGTGCAGAGTGGTAGTGCAGAGTGGTAGTGCAGAGTGCAGAGTGGTAGTGCAGAGTGGTAGTGCAGAGTGATAGTGCAGAGTGGTAGTGCAGAGTGGTAGTGCAGAGTGGTAGTGCAGAGTGGTAGTGCAGATTGGTAGTGCAGAGTGCAGATTGGTAGTGCAGAGTGGAAGTGCAAAGTGCAGAGTGGTAGTGCAGAGTGAAAGTGCAGAGTGGTAGTGCAGAGTGGTAGTACAGAGTGCAGAGTGGTAGTGCAGAGTGCAGAGTGGTAGTGCAGAGTGGTAGTGCAGAGTGCAGAGTGGTAGTGCAGAGTGCAGAGTGGTAGTGCAGAGTGCAGAGTGGTAGTGCAAAGTGCAGATTGGTAGTGCAGAGTGCAGATTGGTAGTGCAGAGTGCAGATTGGTAGTGCAGAGTGCAGATTGGTAGTGCAGAGTGGTAGTGCAAAGTGCAGAGTGGTAGTGCAGAGTGGTAGTGCAAAGTGCAGAGTGGTAGTGCAGAGTGGTAGTACAGAGTGCAGAGTGGTAGTGCAGAGTGCAGAGTGGTAGTGCAGAGTGGTAGTGCAGAGTGGTAGTGCAGAGTGCAGATTGGTAGTGCAGAGTGCAGAGTGGTAGTGCAGAGTGCAGAGTGCAGAGTGGTAGTGCAGAGTGGTAGTGCAGAGTGGTAGTGCAGAGTGCAGAGTGGTAGTGCAGAGTGGTAGTGCAGAGTGCAGAGTGGTAGTGCAGAGTGGTAGTGCAGAGTGATAGTGCAGAGTGGTAGTGCAGAGTGGTAGTGCAGATTGGTAGTGCAGAGTGCAGATTGGTAGTGCAAAGTGCAGAGTGGTAGTGCAAAGTGCAGAGTGGTAGTGCAGAGTGGTAGTACAGAGTGCAGAGTGGTAGTGCAGAGTGCAGAGTGGTAGTGCAGAGTGGTAGTGCAGAGTGCAGAGTGGTAGTGCAGAGTGCAGAGTGGTAGTGCAGAGTGCAGAGTGGTAGTGCAGAGTGCAGAGTGGTAGTGCAGAGTGCAGAGTGGTAGTGCAGAGTGCAGAGTGGTAGTGCAAAGTGCAGAGTGGTAGTGCAGAGTGGTAGTGCAGAGTGGTAGTGCAGAGTGGTAGTGCAGAGTGGTAGTGCAGAGTGGTAGTGCAGAGTGGTAGTGCAGAGTGCAGAGTGGTAGTGCAGAGTGGTAGTGCAGAGTGCAGAGTGGTAGTGCAGAGTGCAGAGTGATAGTGCAGAGTGCAGAGTGGTAGTGCAGAGTGGTAGTGCAGAGTAGTAGTGCAGAGTGGTAGTGCAGAGTGGTAGTGCAGAGTGGTAGTGCAGAGTGGTAGTGCAGAGTGGTAGTGTAGAGTGCAGAGTGGTAGTGCAGAGTGCAGAGTGGTAGTGCAGAGTGGTAGTGCAGAGTGGTAGTGCAGAGTGGTAGTGCAGAGTGGTAGTGCAGAGTGCAGAGTGGTAGTGCAGAGTGGTAGTGCAGAGTGCAGAGTGGTAGTGCAGAGTGCAGAGTGGTAGTGCAGAGTGCAGAGTGCAGAGTGCAGAGTGGTAGTGCAGAGTGCAGAGTGCAGAGTGGTAGTGCTGAGTGCAGATTGGTAGTGCAGAGTGCAGATTGGTAGTGCAGAGTGCAGATTGGTAGTGCAGAGTGGTAGTGCAAAGTGCAGAGTGGTAGTGAAGAGTGGTAGTGCAGAGTGGTAGTACAGAGTGCAGAGTGGTAGTGCAGAGTGCAGAGTGGTAGTGCAGAGTGCAGAGTGGTAGTGCAGAGTGGTAGTGCAGAGTGCAGAGTGGTAGTGCAGAGTGCAGAGTGGTAGTGCAGAGTGCAGAGTGGTAGTGCAGAGTGGTAGTGCAGAGTGGTAGTGCAGAGTGGTAATGCAGAGTGCAGAGTGGTAGTGCAGAGTGCAGAGTGGTAGTGCAGAGTGCAGAGTGGTAGGGCAGAGTGGTAGTGCAGAGTGCAGAGTGGTAGTGCAGAGTGCAGAGTGGTAGTGCAGAGTGGTAGTGCAGAGTGGTAGTGCAGAGTGGTAGTGCAGAGTGCAGAGTGGTAGTGCAGAGTGGTAGTGCAGAGTGGTAGTGCAGAGTGCAGAGTGGTAGTGCAGAGTGGTAGTGCAGAGTGCAGAGTGGTAGTGCAGAGTGCAGAGTGGTAGTGCAGAGTGGTAGTGCAGAGTGGTAGTGCAGAGTGCAGAGTGGTAGTGCAGAGTGGTAGTGCAGAGTGCAGAGTGGTAGTGCAGAGTGGTAGTGCAGAGTGCAGAGTGGTAGTGCAGAGTGCAGAGTGGTAGTATGAGTGCAGAGTGGTAGTGCAGAGTGCAGAGTGGTAGTGCAGAGTGCAGAGTGGTAGTGCAGAGTGGTAGTGCAGAGTGCAGAGTGGCAGTGCAGAGTGCAGATTGAGAGTGCAGAGTGCAGATTGAGAGTGCAGAGTGCAGATTGGTAGTGCAGAGTGCAGAGTGCAGAGTGGTAGTGCAGAGTGCCTAAAACACATTGCCATTTACAATGCCATTATCTCTAACTTAAAACAAACCCGAGCCCTAATGCATTCCTAATGCTTGCTTATTATTACAGTTTCCCTGCAACATTGTTGTGTATCGATTTAGATTCCGTATGCATTTCCTGATTCATGCCCTTATATAGGTATAATTCACGTTGCCGTTTTATAGGCATAGAAATCCAGTCCTTATTTAGGCATAGCCCATGCTACCCAAATACAGGCATGGCTACTTACATCTGTTCATCTACGTCACAACAACTTCTTGTAAAACCAGACTCTTAAGAGTTAGGGACTTCCCCTTGCCTGGATATTGGTTTCTCCAAGAACTCATTTATTATGCATGAACATCTATTCCTTAGGGGTTCATTCATGGCATTCATATGTCCGACTTTTACGTCAATACTGGCATTCCTAAACACCTTCAGGGTATAAATATACCTTCACTTGCTATGGCAAAGCACGCTGTGGTTCGGTGCAGTTCAACTACCTACTTGCACGACGCAGCTCGCCACCGCAAGTACCGAAGGAAGCCAACTCCCCAGCTGATGCACTGATCAGAAGCTGTCATCCTCCTGCCGAGAATCCAGCTCCAGTGTTTCTGACTCCACTTGCGGGGTGTTGGGAAATCGAGTCCCGGGAAAGAGATACCAACCTCTCTCATTCTAAGGTATGGAGCGGATTAGAACCTAGAGAAACCTTTGGCAATTCTTGGCAAAACTAAACTATAGCTAAGACAGCACCTACTTCTTCCCTTGTACTAGACCTAGGTTAGGTACACTGGGGTAGGTGTATTTTAGAAGCACCAGTGGAGTATTTTAGCCTGTGTTATTTATATATGTATGTTTATATATGTCATAGCAACAGACAATGCTATTACAGTATTATTTTATATTACTGTTTACAGTGTACTCATTATACTTCGCATTCTGTCTAATGATTGTGGCAGTTCATATCTCTTGCATGAGAAAGAAGACTGTTCAATAAACCCTTTTTATTGAAACGCCCGTCTCTCTATTTGTATGCAACTCTGTAGAAACGAAGCATGCACGATTGACTGAGTGAAATAGTTATTTATTGTTTCCACGACTCTGAGGCTATTGTTCCGACTCTAAGGGAAACAAAGTTGACATGTTTATGCGGTTGTCAGAGACTAATCCCTTCTTGTTCATTCAAGAACGTTTCTAGTGACCTCTGAATTAGCTGGCACACACAATAGAGTTTAATATAGTTTGATATAATCGATAGAGACATACTGACCTCAGTCCTATGTCAAAACTATAGTGTATATTATTCCAATGCGCAGAGCCTATTAGGGTTATAGGAACTACACTACATGGCGCCCCACGGTTTGCTAAGGCACTAATTTAACGCTAGATACTGAAGTAACTCAGTCATGCTTTTCTCAGAGACCCTTTACTCATAATACTCCAATAGACGTCTGGAGTGGGTAAGGGATAATATACGCCATAGCTGAGTAGGACGAAAACTCCTATGTATTAGTTTTTGGTTTGTTCAACGTTGAAGGATACAGTGTTCCAAAATTTTGTGTACCTTATCTTTGTTTCCTTGAAACTTGCTCTGCAAACTTTCATTGAAATGGCTGACAAGGACAACGCCTCGACAGCAGTTACAGGCAAAACCGCCGACGAAGTTTTAAACTTTACAGGTTTTCAAGAAACCGTTGCGAATGCTATAATCATTCCTCAAAATTTAAGGAAAGCCATCACTATAAAACTTATAAAACATGGCCTATCATCAAGAGGTGGTAGAGCAGTTTTTGTGATATCACCAGACAGAGGTATTCTATTCATAGATAGTCTTCCAGGAAGCAAATTCAGTAACACTTATGTTTCACTTCTACAAAGAAGATGATCCACCAGAGGAAAATATTCCTTTCGAGGATATTGAAATTCCACGCACATACCAGGAGCATGAGTTCTGGTTTAAAGGCACCCTAAAACATTTCAATAACATTACCAGGCTCGGTCCACTAGGTAGGCCAGGAGTAACATGACCGGTTTTAGTCGGCTATACATCACATCCTGACATTAATGACATGTCAGACATAGAGTTACTAGCTCAACTCAAAGAGTTAATCAAAATCTACAGATAATTGGTCCAATATGTCATGCCAACTCTTACAGTCCAGCCTACAATAGTTATTCCACAATAAACCTCTCACCAGGAGAATACACTAAAAATTACACCACAGACTTTACATGCAGTCATGGGTAAATTACCCACTAATTGTGAACAAATTCCATTCTGGATAGCTCAAAAAATTACTCAGATCAAAGCAGTATTTCCTAATACTAGCCCTCATGAAAAAAACAGAATTTTAACAATCTGTTTACCAATGGGGATCACACCACATCTGGAGGACTGCACCACTTGGGGTACTGTCTTTGCTGCAATCTACACTAAAACACACAGTGTTCCGTCTATGGCGGTAATACCTGATGTCCTGAAACAAATTCAAAATTAATACGGGGCAGAGCCTGCTCTAAATTTAGGTATGAAATTACTGAAAAATGTTAACCAGGTCTCATCAATAATATTATCTAATATTAAAGGAGAAGCAGCATCAGTTGCGATCCGCCAGAAATTAAGGGAATTTGATGTAACAGAACAACCACAAGAACTATCCAGAATAATTGAAAAATCCTATGAAGAATTAGGCAGAGACAGTCTGGGTGGGAAACCAGTGAAACCACAACTGTCTGAAAGTCCTGAAAAGGTCTTCAGTAAAAACACTCCTACTCCTTCTAAAAAGAAGTGGGAGAATAGCAAACAAACTTCCAAAGAGAAGCGTTCTCATTCCAGAGGTAGGCCACCTCAAAAAGAGCCCTCTGAAAGGAGGTATAACCTCAGGAATAGGGATAATTTGAGAAAACCTGATAGATATCAAAATACTGATACACGATCCTCTCGTACCTTTCAGACTTCGTCACAGAAATCCGAAAGAAGAGGACGGTCAGAAAACAAGGAGGAACGAGTGAAGTCTAAAGACGATCAGCACGTTCAGAAAAGTAAACCAAAACCTCAATTCACCAAAAAGGAGGTAGCAGGTCTAAAAATCAGACATGCCGAGGATCTTGCGGACAAAACTCAAGAACGGAGTATGGGCTCAGACAATGTTGGACAGTGCAGCAGAAGTAACAATAGCTCGCCAGAACCTAAAGGGATTTCTGCAGACAGTGGACTTGAATGAGGATATTCAAGTTGAAACTGCAGATACCAGGGTTAGTTTTCCACATAGGTTATATGAACTAACACTCCAGATGGAGGGAGATATACCAAGAAAAGTGAAAACACTCTTTTGGGAGCGACTTTCGAAGGGTTACGATATACTTCTGGCTGAACAAGACTGGCCACCAGAATTTGTCAGGGAGTGCCCACATGGCGAAGACATCATTATGCCAGCCTTCTTTAATCATATTCAAATACATTTAAAATATACTTATGCCAGGAAAGGGGCAGTTGCCCAAGCCCCAGCATCATATAAAAACCATGTAGGATGGGATGAGGACTCACCTCACCATAAAATCCAGTTGAAAAATCAACCAAATGCACAAAGGTAGTACCCAGTTAAGCAAGAAACTAAAAAACAGGTCAGGGAGATTTCAGATCAACTTGAATACCAAGGGGTGATTAAAACTTGCACCTCATCAATGCACAATCCTTTGTTTCCTGTTTCCAAACCAGATAATACATATCGTCTAGTTTTGGATTATAGACACCTAAACTAATGTTGAAAAACATTCGCAGTGCAAAATGCACACAGCACAGCATTAATGAATAACATTGTGCGTAAAAAATATAAAACCACATTAGATATTTCAAATGGTTTCTTTTGTCAAAATATTGCACCTGAAAGTAGGTATTTGACCGCTTTCTCAATAATGGGGACACAGCGCCAATTCTGTTGTCTCCCTCAAGGATTCAAGAATAGACCTGGGTTATTCTCAGCAAGAGTAACAGAGTTAGTACAAACTTATGATGACGAGGCAGTGTCATATGTCGATGATATCTTTATGACAGTCGATGACCTGGATAGGCACTTGAACAGGGTGAATACCATTATACTGAGCTTCGCCTCTGAAGGGTACAAATTCAACTTTAAAAAATCAAGAATTGTCCATCTCAACGTCCTATTTCTAGGATATGAACTATCAAGTGAAGGCAAAAGCCTGGCAGCCAACTTTTTAGAAAAGTGTGCGCTGCTCCAACCACCAAAAATGCAGAAAAACTTACGGTTGATTCTAGGTTTCCTGAATTTCAGAAAAACTTACATTCTAAACTACGCAAAAAGGGTTAAACCTCTCTACGAATTAATCAAACCTGATTTTAAAATCATTCATTGGAAAAAATAACACACAGAAATTCTGCGTTCACTCCAAACAGATATGTTAGCAACGAAATATTTACGAACACGCGTAAATGTACGCAACTTAGTGATCCGAATCATTCCGGGTCAATGCGGATTTACCTATTTAACTTGTTATGAAGGTGAAAAAGTACCAATAGCATACAAATCACACTTGTACACACCAGCAGAAATGAAATTTACATCAAAATAAAAAATCCTGACAGCTGTTCAAACCACTGTAGCAAGAGAAAGAGCCCTAGCACGGGGAAAAGCATTATGGTCGTAACTCCCGTACCTGCCTTAGAGGCAGTGACAAAAGTGAGCATCCCAAAGGCAAAAGCTTTACATCCAAGATGGATACAATGGGTTAATTCTCTTACTGCAACTGATGTTGAATACGTTTTTGATCCTTATTTAAAAACACAAGCATTTCTACAATACGAACAAGAATGTCCTCTGCCTACTAAAATTCTGCCTCTAGACCAGTATGAATGTATAATTTATACTGACAGATCAGCACAACCCGCTACTGGGGTAAACAAGCTTATAGTGCTGCATGCGTGATCGTTAAAGGTCGTATGCGGGATGGCAAATTCAGACATATGGTGACAAAAACGCAATCTCTAGGAGATTGTACAGCTCAGCGAGCTGAGCTACAAGCATTCAAAATGGCACTTGAAAATACGGATCGCAAATTCCCCACACTCATAGTGTGCGATTCTTTCTATTGTGTCCAATTTTACAATGAATATATACAGAATTGGCTTCAGAACGGTTTAAAAGATGCAAAAGGTGGCAAAATCAAGTATAAAACGCTTTGGGAACAAGTAATTCAGTTACAAGAAGGACTCCAAAACACTCACGTGATACACACGCTGAGTCATCAACGTGATGGTGTTCACAGTTAAGGGAATTCATTAGCTGATGAAGCCGCGAAAGGGCTGTGCAATCGGCTTCCCTAGCTGCAATCACTCGTTCAAAAACGGAAATAGACAATGAAATAATGCTTGCTGTCAATGCAACAAGCAAAGGCAGCGGTGCAGTGTTACCTAAAGGGTTTCAACTCAAATACTCATATATAACTGATACAAACAATGTTCCGTTTGCTCGAATCCCTGGAGTGAAGGATAGGGTAATTCCAAACAAAGAACATAGATTTGGATTAATCCTAGCAGCACATGAAGGGCTCGCCTCTGCACATGCAATCAATCAATCAATCAGGAGTTTGTTAAAGCGCGACTACTCACCCGTAAGGGTCTCAAGGCGCTAGGGGTGGGGGGGGGTAGTTGGGGGGGTGCAGGTTCCATTCCATCAAGGAGGGGGTCTATCGAAGAGCCAGGTTTTGAGGTTTCTTGCGAAGATGGGGAGCGATGTTGTCTGTCTGAGGTGGAGCGGAAGGGCGTTCCATGCCTTGGCCGCGAGGAAGGAGAAGGAGCGGCCTCCCGATCTGGTCTTTCTGGTGCGGGGGACCACAGCGTAGGAAAGCTGGGCTGATCGTAGGGTCCTTTGGGGTGCGTGGAATTTGAGTCGGCTGTTCAGGTATGCTGGTCCGGTGCCGTGGAGGGCCTTGTGTGCGTGGGTGAGCATCTTAAAGGTGATTCTCGCCTCGACGGGGAGCCAGTGGAGTGTGCGCAGGTGCTGGGAGATGTGGCAGTGTTTTGGCAGGTTGAGGACCAGTCTTGCGGCGGCGTTCTGGATGTTCTGTAGCTTGCGGATGAGGTTTTTGTTTATTCCGGCGTAGAGTGCGTTGCCGTAGTCGAGTCTGCTGGTGACCAGGGCGTGAGTGACTGTCTTTCGGTGTTCAAGGGGGATCCATTTGAAGGTCTTACGAAGGAGGCGGAGGGTGTGGAAGCAGGAAGATGAGACAGAGTTGATCTGGCGGTCCATTTTGAGCTCGGAGTCCAGGATGATTCCCAGGTTGCGTGCGTGGTCTGTGGGGGTTGGCGGGTTTCCGAGGGCGGTGGGCCACCAGGTGTCGCTCCAGGCGTCGGGGTTTGGGCCCATGATGAGTACTTCTGTTTTGTTGGTGTTTAGTTGTAGGCAGCAGTTTTTCATCCATTTGGCAACGGCTTCCATGCCTTCTCGAAAGTTGCGTCTGGCGGTGTTGGGCTCGTTGGATAGGGAGAGGATGAGCTGAGTGTCGTCTGCATATGACACGATGTTGAGTCCGTAGGTTCTGACGATGGGGGCAAGTGGAGCCATGTAGACGTTGAAGAGCGTCGGGCTGAGGGAGGAGTCCTGGGGGACTCCGCAGGTGATAGGTGTGGGGTCCGAGAGGAAAGGGGGGAGTCTGACCCGCTGCGTCCTGCTGGAAAGGAAGGAGCAGATCCAGTCGAGGGCCTTGTCCTGGATTCCTGCATCGTAGAGTCTGCGTATTAGGGTGCGGTGGGAGACTGTGTCGAACGCCGCTGATAGGTCAAGGAGGATGAGGGCTACTGTTTCTCCTTTGTCCAGTAAGGTGCGGATGTCGTCTGTTGCGGCGAGGAGGGCGGTTTCCCCCACAGTATCATTATTAAAACAGAGGTACTGGTGGGCAGGCATTAGGAAATAGACATGGAATTATGTTTTGGATTGTGAAATATGTCAGAAGATGAAAGTCTCTACTGTGAAACGTCCTGCGCAGACGCCCCTGTTAATTTCAGATATACCATTAGCTTGTGTTTACCTGGACCACTGTGGTCCCTTACAAAGGGATGGTAACTAAATATATCACGGTCACAATGGACTTGTGTTCAAGGTTACTTTGGATGTGGCCTCAGCACTCGGCTGACCATTGAACTGTTATAAAAGATTTGCGAGTCTTTATCGGCACATACACAATTGGCACACCACATTCTGACCAGGGTCCTGCGTTTAGCTCTAGGGCCTACAAAGAAGCCATGGCCAGTTTGGGCGTTGCATTGAGGTACTCTTTTCCATTCCATCCTGAGGGAGATTCGGTTCTGGAAAGAAAACCGGGACATAAAGCAGTCTATAACAGCTAGGGTATTAGGTTCGGGTGACGGGTGGGTTAAACATCTAATAAGTGTCCAACATAGCCTTAACAACTTGCCAAGAAGTTCTCCAGGGGGTATCACTTCATATGAGGTCCTCTTTGGTACAAGAATGTTGGTCTCAGACCTTGATTGTCACACATCAGTGGTGGAACAAAAGAAAATTGATATCAAAGATCGTCTAGCTGTTTTACAAGACTTAAAAGAACTAAGAAAAAAAAGCAACGTGTTCCTGAAGCCAATAACCACTGGGGAAAAACCAACCGTCCCAGCAAGACCCAAAGCTTTGTGATCTAGTCAGAGAAAAGATCGTGGACAAGAAGGAATTTGGGCCTTCCTACAGACAACCAGTATCTGCCCTAGCAATCCACGGATCAAGAACAGGTTTGCTGCTGCCCCTTGCTGGTAAAAAGGAGAACAGGTTTGTGTCTATCGACCTGATCAAACCACACTATGTGGCCAATACTAAGCAGTAGGCCAAGTGGACTCAGACCAAGTAGCAGACACACTCCTCTAGCTACAATCCAAGAGGTTCAAACTGAGATACTCATCACCTTTGAAGAATCTGCAATGAGAAAAGAAGGACTATGCAACAAAAGCGATGGAACTTGTACCTCCTGAGACCCAAATAACAGTTTGTCATGAACCACCTGTCTACAACGAAGTAACAAGTCATCAAGTGGTTCCAGAGATTTCAACGAATCCGGATGCAATCTCAACCATTGACAGAACTGCCTCTGGCTATTTCATTAACTATGATACATTTTCTGAGGATCCCAGCGAACCTGAAACGACACCAGCAAAAATAACTTTCAAAGAACAAGCAGTTGACTTTTTCCATCACCTGGAAAAGACTTATCTGGTTTCACCATGGATTGAACTTTGGATTGTGTTGGGAATCATTTTTCTTCTACTTTGGTTAGCTCTGGTTATAACTCTGGGTATGCTGATCAATGGAAAATATGTCAAAAGGGACACAGCAAGTAAGAACGTCAACTTACTCCTCAAACTACACAAATCATCTCATCGTGAACAAAGAGACTTGTCAACAGTGATCTTCACAGCCATTCCTATACCTGATGGTATAGCTTGGGACAAAACAGAATATGACATTTTTGGCCCATCGGAGCTGTTGAAGACTCCACACTTATTTAATATTTCATTGAGTGACTTTGTTTCAACTATGACCTTTTCTGATGATTGGGACTTCGAGACTGTTAATAATATGATGTCAGATCTAGAAATGTCTGCATTATTCACAAATCATGAATATTTAGAAGGTTCATCAGACTATGAACAAATGTATTGTTATAACCATTATGGTCATCATTTCTTGCACAAATCTACAATGTCTAGAAATGTATATATGTATAACCAATGGGAACATTGTCCTACCAAAGTGTAGCTCAAAAACCTTTGCTATGAAATTTCCATACTTTTCAGGGTTCAATGTATCAAATCCAGAATAATTTTACTTTAAGAATGTAAACAAAACAGGACTGAAGAGTATGTTAATGAACACCAAACAGATTTATTCTGCAGCCTTTTATGCCCAACTCTATGGACTAGGTTTCGACTTTTGGAAAGACAACATTGAAACAAAAACTGTCTGGGGTACGAAAGATTGGCAAGTGCAGGGGGTAGAAGCTTTATTTAGAGCCTGTATCATCCCTGAGCAAATTATGTTTTTGAATGACACTGTCTAACAAACGTCTTGCCTTGAGTTAGCCAAGATCAAAGACATGAACAATCCGCCCATACCTACACCTACACCTGAGAGTGATAACACTTCAGAGGGGGAGGTCGACATACATACTATTTTGCATCACAACAGAACAGATCCAGATTGGAATAAATGGTTGATCTGGCCCACAGACACAAACATCTGTCAAGAGAGATTCCTGAATAAAACACAAGGGTTTGAAATCAATAGGCCAGACGCAAGATATGTTCAAAGACAGCATCCTGGAATAGTAACAACATACAGTGTAGGGAAACTCTGCATTGAATGGCTACAGAAATCTACACTTAAGGATGTAAAGCAACACTTATCTTTACTTAAAGATGGCGCAGATCTTAGGGAATTCCTGCTAGGACCAAAAACGTTTCATATATGCTGGTATATATGCTGCATATAGCGAAATATGGAAGATTACGCAAGAAGAGACTGCAGAACGAATATGAGAAATTGATCGTATTAATTTGGAGAAATCTCCCTCAGTAGTTGACAATGGGTTAACGACTCTGTCATCCAGAATATATTCATTGGACAGCATAGTATATTCTGCCATAGACATCATGGAACAGGACTTGATCATTTTGCAACATGGTCAGTCGCAACTACGTTCTATCATGCTATTAGGCTGGACGTTACAAAACCTTCCTTCAGGCTATGTGCCTTGGAGTTTAATCAATACTACGTCACTGTTTTCAGAATTCAATCTCACTGATAAATAGATCGAATTGGCACAAAGGGGAGCAGACTATACGGTGCTGAGCATTGAAAAACGGGAAAGATTGCCATTTATGGTTGCAGAAAAACCAGCTACTGAATAGATAATACATGGAACAATCACTCTGCCTGTTACAATTTTCCATTATAAGTATTGCCTAAAACACATACCAGCAGGCACATATGAAAGGTTGGGTAAAGAATACATAAATACATCCTGGGATTTACCATACACACACGGATGTTGGAGTTGGGGGCGTGAAGTGTTTCTTAGCGGTTCAAACTGTGAAAACACACAAAGCGGTTCTCTCTTTTGTCAGAGTATTAATTTACACGGGGCCTGTGATGGTTCCTCTAACTACTTATCCTGTCACCTGCAAGGTTCAGCAGCTGCGGTGATTGATCCAATTTTCGGATAACTTTCAAATGGGAGTTACCTCATGTTGAACGATCACAGCTGCTGTGGTATGTTGCCAGGTACACCATAGCTAGTAACTGTGTCATCCAGGGTCACTTGCTATATGCAAGTATTGTTTCCAGAAACCAAGACTGTCAGGGAGTCACCTCTATGGCCTTCACTAAACATCTCTTCTATACGAATTGATACTCTAAGCAGAATGAAAGCCATTCTTTTGCAAAAAACTGTGCCACTGACCTCAGCCAAACAAACCTATGATTTACAAATTGCAAGGACTTCTGCCGAGATACATGCCCTTTTGAATACAAACTGCCCTATACATTCCTCAGAAATGTTAAGTCGTATCTTAAACATGTCTGATACGAGCGGTATTGTACATCTATTTAAGAACGTATTTTCCTGACTGTTAGCACCTTTTCAAGCAGTCCTCGGAATATTTCCAAACTTCGTGTACTCTGTATTTGGCGGACTGCCCCTCCTTTTGGGACTTGTTGCAGGGATACTATTTTTGCTCCTTCTGCTACGATATGGCAAGAAAAATAACCAGCGACACCCACCTCTCCATGGAGACAACTCTACTGGCGATGAAGTGTCGTAAGCACATCGTGCAAATTCTGGGGTTACCTCGTCTACGAGAATTAAACACCAAATGGTTTCTGTCATTCAGACCAATATGGCAAGATTGCATCTTACCTGTTCTACACTGCCTGCTATGCGGAGAAGAATGCATGCTAGACACCTGGCTAACACTACCATCAGTCATGCCAACGGATGTTGATACTTTGCTGGAACCCGTAACGGCCCATGCTCTGTGTTGTCCCCAGCGGCTACCAATTCTGATGACAGCATTCATTGAGATCTTACAGACGCAAAATGCTGATGCTGAGGTACGAGAGGAAACAACAGGCACGCAGGTAACATTCAATACGAACATTGCTAATGTGAGCAATGCTGAAGGCAATGCTTCACATCTATATGCGGTTAATCTTCCAAAAGAGGTAATCCAACTCTCGCCTACAATGGTAGACAACTTTTTGTCAACAGACATAGAAGATTTCAGTTTTTCTCCAAGCCCTAACACTGACTTTTGATTTTGGCACACAATGTTCTGCGAGACTTTAAATGTAACCTTCATTTTTGGAAAACAAAGAACTTTTTCCTATGATTAATTTTTTTTCTCCAAATTTGTATTTTTCATTTTTTGGCATAAGTAATCTGCTTATAGTAGAACTATTCATAGAAAACAAAAATTCTTTGAATACTTCCAGAGACAATATATGTGTTTCTGACTCCCCTTGCGGGGTGTTGGGACATGGAGTCCCGGGAAAGAGATACCAACCTCTCTTATTCTAAGGTATGGAGCGGATTAGAACCTAGAGAAACATTTGGCAGTTCTTGCCAAAACTAAACTTTAGCTAAGATAGCACCTACTTCTTCCCTCGTGCTAGACCTAGGTTAGGTACACTGGGGTAGAAGTATTGTAGAAGCACCAGTTGAGTATTTAAGCCTGTGTTATTTATGTATGTATTTTTATATATGTCATAGCAACAGACAATGCTATTACAGTACTACTTTATATTACTGTTTACGCTGTACGCATTATACTTTGCATTCTGTCTAACGATTGTAGAAGTTCATATCTCTTGCATAAGAAAGAAGACTGTTCAATAAACCCTTTTTATTGAAACACCTGTCTCTCTATTTTATGCAACTCTCTAGAAACAAAGCATGCACGATTGACTGAGTGAAATAGTTATCTATTTTTTTCACCTCAGTCCTATGTCAAAACTATAGTATATATTAATTCCAATGTGCAGAGCCCATTAGGGATATAGGAACTACACTACAACATTGTGAATTATGACCAAGGATCCAGCAAGACGATACTGGTCCCCTTCGTGCACAGGAATGTTCTATTGTCAGTGACCCACAGGGGCCTTAGTTGTACACTTGGGCGTAAAGAGGAGTTAGTATAGGTTGGACACTTTGTTTTACTTTCCCTGCTTGCAAAGAGACTCAAAGAGGCTAGGTAGTACCTGTGCTACTTGCCAATTGAGTGGTAAAAGCAACCTACTGTTAGGGCCCCTGCCAGTAGAAGGTGTTTCATTCAAGCAGGTGGGAATTGATATTGTTATCCTATTTGACACTCCCTTCAACATCAGTCAAGAAGCATATGTTGCTACCACATATACAGAGTTGAAACCTTTCATGCTCACAACTGCAAAAGTAGTAGCCAGGGCACTCCTAGGGATGTTTCTGAAAGGTTAGATTTCAAAAGACAATGATTTCTGACGGGGAGCATACCTAAATTGCTCTTACATGAGACAGTTGTAGGTGCAAGCTGGTGTAACCCATCGCTTCTCCATGGCATACTACCTGATACTAAATGGCTTGGTGGAAAGGCTTAACAAAATCATTAAGAGCATGTGGAGAACTTTGCCCCAGAGAACCTCAAGAGAAAGTGTCTGCAACAGAGATATTCAACAGAAAGATGTTATATTCAGCCCTTTCAAACTTTTTTGGGAACTCATTGCATGGTCCACTCACCTTAGGCAGAGAAGAATGCAAGAAATCCGCAGACTAACCTCAGAAGGATGTGGTGGCCCATGTGATTGGCTTCAGGAGGTTAATGGCCCAATGCATGGGCCAGGTGAAAAGAAACCTCATGCAAGCAAAGAACAAATTAATTAGGTGTACCAGAAAGCAAAGCGGACTGGTTACCAGGAGGATCAAAAGGTGTTGATGATAAAGTCCACTTGTGTACCAATGTTATAGGGTAAATGGTGTGGACCATACAAGGTAGTACAGAAGGTTTTTGAGTTGCATTACTAGGTGGATACACAAGCCAGTGTTGGTCCATGTGAATCATCTCAATTCATACCTCTGGAGAGATTTTACAGTAATCAGCATAGCAATGGTAGAGCAGGTTGGGAAAATATTGAACCACTCCCTGACCTAATGAACAATGGTGTGAATTATGGATCTTGTGATGAGGTATGGCCTGCTCCTGAAATACCCCTGAGCAGCTAAAAGAGTGTACAAATTTACTAGGATGATTTTCCCAGCTCTTTTTTCAGGCTCCATGTTTAATACCTGTTTGCATACATATCATAAATACAGGAAACAGTGAAGAGCAAGGCTTTTCAGTATTTCTGACTGAGTCAGTCCAATAGTGCATCAAGGTAAAGTTTGATAAGTTATTGGACTTCAAATAATTGAGCATATGGATAGTTCTTGGGTCAGCCCATTGGCATTGGTGCCTACGCAAGAATACTGAGACCTGCACTTATGTGTGGACTACTGGGATTTCAGTGATGTGACTAAGACTGATGAATGCCATATTACCAGAGTTGATGAGCCAGCGGACCTGCTCGGTGCTGCTCGCTATGTGAGGACCTTTGATTTGACCAGTGGCTATTGGGAGTTCACATTCCCACCTAGTGCCAAGTAGACGTCGGCATTCTCTCCGCACCAGAGAGATTGTACCAGGTTACTGTCATGCCGTTTAGGTTTCAGAGTTCTCCTGCTAGTTTTCAGAGCCTACTGAACCATTCTCTCAAGTGGTTGATGTTAATGGTAAGAATTCCAAATTGCTGAGATTGTGTGTCTCATGAGGGCCTAGTTTCACACTGCAGCACATGGCAAGACTGAATTATTGAAATGTAGATTGCTCCCCTCCACCACACACCCACCCACTCCCCTGGTTTTGGCAATACAACAATCAGACTTCTCCAATAGAAGAGTAAGGTTCCTGGTAGTCTTATGTGGGAAGGTAGTCTTTTGGGACAGAAATGTCCCCTTCTTGATACATGGACATGCGCTTCTGCTCTGAGTGCCCAGCTGCATGTGAAACACTGATTTTTACTTCCACCGTGGCATAACACCTAGTATGTGTGGAGAAACCTAAGCCCGCCCCTGGTAATGTGAGATCAAGGACCTGTCTTGGGTCCTGAAGGGGCTCACTAATGTCCGTACACTAGGTACACCACATAACGCGGCTTACCATGTTTAGCGAACTTATTGTGTGAGCAGACCATTTTCTCTGTGTCATGGAGAGGACGGTCTAGTGACCTTTCACATGTAAAGTTCGGTTACTATGTGAAACCCATAACCTTGCGCTGAAATCCTGTGGGCTTTTCGAGTGCCTGTTTGTGCAGCACAAATATGGAAGGGGTTGTGTATGTGCACATCTCTGTCTAACTACTGGGGCCAGTGGGATTTTCCTGGTTTAGCAAGGCCCAGGATGGAGGGTGGGAGTAGCCTCCCCAAGACAGTGGAAGTGTATTGCTGTGTATTGCTTCACTTTTGCAGCAAGAGAATGAAGACAGGACTACCTTTAGAAATCCCATGAGGTCCTTGTTAGCAAAGGACTACTGATTAGCTCTTCCAGAACATTAACATTTGGTAGATGATAGGGATGAAGAGTGGAACTGTAGTGTCTGATGTTCATGGAGCAGATATTTTTATCTCTCTACTGTTGCATATCCTAGGCTCTGGCCCAGGTATGCAAGGTTTAGTTTTCCCACTAAAGGCTGACTGGACTGTTCAGTGCATCACCACTTGAGGTGGGACGTTCAATTGTTATAACTCCAGACAATCCCACTGAGCTTAGGTGCTGCTGAGGTGTCCATGCTTTCTGGGTTACTAACACAGTCCTGTAAACAGGCCAGGGATGCAGTAGTACTTCAAACCCAATTTTGTTTGTTAGAATAGTGCACTCAAGGATTGCACTTAAAAAATACACTGTGTATGTTTAGAAGTGTTATCATTAGTCTCATCCTGTTGCTTAGTACATTCGTACTAATCACACATAATATAACACTTATGCATGTTGCTAGCAGAGAGAATTGTATGTATAGTTCTAGAATGATTTGAATGTTCCTCATAGCCTAACATACTAAAGACTACATCTATACATCACACTGAGAGCATGGAAATGATAACTTGCCTCTAGAGTTTCTTGGGGCTCATTCAATACCTGTTCACAGGGATAAGCTGTAGTTATCAGTCGGGTAAAAAGCGTTCTCTCGGAAGGGAAACACATAAGCTGGGCTCAGCTCCTCTTCTCTCTGTATCGACGCTCAGTGGATGCTGCAGCAGTCTTTCTGTCTCATCCATGAATTGTGTAGTCTTTAGTTCGGCATTGTGATGAAAGGGATTTCTGTTTTTGATAAAAAGTGAACACTGGGCTGGACATTACATGTTTGTGTCTATTGGTTGAATGTTGTGTTCTGAGCTCTAGCCCCCTCCCCGCCCCCCCCCCCCACTCACACACTCCCTCCCTTAGAAGCCTGTAGCTGCTTTTCACCCTGAGAGGCAAGTATAGAAAGGATTGAGCTTGGCTGGGTTTGAAGAGCTACAGTAAGACAGGCTCCAGGGCACCTTAGGCAAATAACCTCAAGTACCACACTTGGGATCCAATAACCTCTGTCTACTCTGTGACAAAATCCCTCGTCACATGATTCAGGCCTTTCGATCACAGAATCCATAGCCTGATGAATAGTTGAAACAAGATAACAAACCATTATTTACAACTTTTGGGCTTATAAACATTAGAAGGACAAGTGTTAGGAACTGTTTTAACATAATATACACGAGGAACAACATGACCAAATGTTACAGATTTCAAATTGTAATCATGAGAATACACAGTGCTATTAAATATATATCTTACCATGATGTGCAACAGAATGGTAATTTGCTGATAACTTTTGATTGTTTCTAGAATATGCTTATTTATTTGTCTTTTTGTGAGGAGAATTACTCTGAGACAAAGGCTGGGTAGGAAAGACAACCCGGGGAAGAGACCTGAAAGAAGAACCAACCCAACTCTGCTCTGAAATTGCAGACAGAGAATACAAACCCCCCAGTCTGCTCTTCCTGTGAAAAACTGTGAGGTCTTGACCCATTTGTGTTTCCAGTTTCTCTTTGAACAAGGAGAGGGTGCTCTGAAGAATGCCCAGAGCACTATTAGTGTAACCAGGGATGGGGGTTTCCTGGCATCCAGCTCCCCAGAGGTGAGAACCCATCACCTAGAGTTTGACCTTAGTTAACATCTGTTCCTTGTCCTGGAATGCCTGGAGGATCCTGCCTGGACGAAAATGGAATGAACAAGCCAACTGTGCAGGAGGAGCGGATGGCTAGACAAGGCAAGAGCACTTGAGCCCAGTGTTCTGGGTCTGTCTGCCAGACTTGTGGAAGTGTGCCCAGGAGAATCGACCCATCGACCCTGCTGTCACAGCAATGGCACGTGTCTCCAGTGTGCCCATGCAGTCTGTGCCCTGCTAATGAAGAGACCTGTGTAAGCCTGTGGCACTTACCCCAAGTTTGCCTGAATTAACTTGTTTTGTAGCTAGCTTTGAAGGCACTTGCCACTGTGTGGAAAAGTGACTGTGCGGCTACTGAGATTCTAACTTGAAGTATGTCTGAATAAACCAAGTCAGCACTGTTGCACTAAAGTGCCTTGTAGAGACTTAGCCGCAATACATGTCTCTCCAACCAGAAGTGGACCGTACTGCCCCCTAGGTGCAGGGAGGATCAATTCACTGACCTGACAACTCACCCAGTTGAGGAGGAAGGAAGCCCTTCCATGACATGCAGACCCATCTGTTGCTGATGCTGTGTGCCTAGAAGAAGGCCAAAGATTGAGACAGTTGCATGCCTTCCGCTGCATCTGGAAACTGTTGCACAGCCTGTCTTTGCTCGGGAGGAATGGAGCAGCTGCTTGACACATCTGCGTTGGTGCAACTTCCCCCACTGTGGAAGAGCCAACACTGAAGAGAGGAAGATTGGAGTGAGGCTTACCCTGGACCCGATCTGTGGATGAGACAACAACTGAGAGATTGGCTGCCTGCTATAACAGGAGGCCGCAATGAGGCCTATCACTGACCTGAACGGTGGGTGAGACAAACACTGAGAAACTGAGGGCCTTCTAGTGCCTACCAGACAAAAGGGCAGGAGAACTTTTTCTGTGCTGAAATACACACAGTTGTACCTTAGACTAAAGGGGCAGAAGGAGCACTCTCTCCGGGAATTAGTAATCCTGCAACAAAAACGGAGTATCTGATACTTTTTGTATAGTGTGTAGAATGGATTTGTGCTGTGTATTAGTATTAAATCTGTTTTATTGACAGTATTCAGCAACAATAATCAATAACAAAGGTCGCCTACAACCCAATGGGCCGGCTGAAGGATGTGCATGCGTGCTAGCAACTCAGTGAAAATGGCAGTGCTCCCAATATTGAACACAGCAAGCCACCTACAACCCAATCGGGCCGGCCGCGTCTTAACACCCAGGTCATTAGGCTGAGCCACCTGCCCCAATGGGGAGCACGCGGTCTACGTGCTGCCGAACCCATTCTCCAGACATAGTCGCGAGAGCAAGCAGTGCTCCGTTTAGGCCACATTATCAAGCGACTGGATGTACAAAAAACAAAACTTGAAAGGAAAAGCCCCCAGCTCACCCCACCCTCATTCCCAACACCCCTCCTTATCCCTCCCCCCCTCCCTAGGTCCAGGTCCAGCCCCTCCCCTCCTTTGAAAGGTAGTCTCTCACAAGGCACCTCAACCCTCCGGCTGTGACAGTCGCAATAGGCACAAATACCTAGGACAGGTGACCTCTCTGAATTCCGTTGCTAAGAGGGATAGGAACGGCTGCCACAATTCAGCATATTTGGCACCCTCCCCAGCTTTGACCAAGGACAACCGTTCCATACCAAGAACCGCCCATAGGCGATACAGCCACCCCTGGAACGTGGGTATGTGTGTAGTGCGCCAGTGGGACACTATGTTTTGTATTGCTGACTCAATGGCCATGGCGATCAATCTACCCCGGCGTGACCTCAATAGATATGTGATGGGATTGGGTAAGCCCAATAGTACATATGCGGGAAAGCGAGGGATCTCGGTATCAAAATGTGAGTCCACTTCCTCCAGGACCGATTTCCAATACCCCTGGAGGTGGACACAATCCCGAAGAAGGTGGACCAAGGATCCCCTCTCCCCACACCCTCGCCAGCAGGTTGCCTCCCTCCTGTGATCTATCTCATGTAGCCTCTCTGGTGTGTAGTACCAATATGATACAATCTTGGTGAATGTGTCGGTCAGGCCCATGTGATAGGCCTTTCCATTCTTTCGTGCTAAGTGCGCGCCCCAGCTCTCTCTCCCAGCAAGCCCTGCCAGCATTATAAACCCGTGAGTATCGGTCCAGAAGCATGCGGTACAGATCAGTAATGAGGTGTTTATCCGTAGTCCTTGTGATCAACCAATACTCATAGGGTCGCAAGCGCCTGCCTGCTTCCTCTCGAACCTGACTATTAAGCGCCCAATGCCGAGCCTGATGGTACCGAAGCCGTTCCGTTTCGGCAAGCTGTAATCTCGCTTGAAGGTCTCAAACGGGATGATCGCCTCCTTAGTGTAAAGATGGAACAGAGATCTGCATCCCGCGGGACGCCACTTCGCATACGCCACTACGTCCTGACCGGGGGTGAAGTCTGGATTCTCAAGTAGAGGAGTGAGCGGGGACGGAAAGGTGGTCAGCTCATTCTTAAGATTGGTGTCGTCCCACACCTCTAGAGGCACCCTCGTAATATGAGAGGCATAGAGATTGGGAAGTCGATGCAGCCTGCAGATGAAGGGCACCTCCTGCAGCGGGCGACCCGCTACAGCCTGGTCTTGAAAGAGCCAGTGCTTTTCGGACTCCCACCTGCTCCATTCCACCAGGGTTCGCCATTGGGCCGCCCGATAGTGTAGCAGGAGATCCGGCAATCCTAAACCTCCTTTCTCAGGAGGCAACATCGCCAGTCTGAGCTTCATGCGTGGTTTCCTGCCGTTCCAGATGAATTGAGCCAATTCAGCCTGTGTCTGGCGAAGCCAGCAGTCTGGTGGATGTAGGGGGATGGCTCGGAACAAATAAAGAACTTGCGGCAACACGGTCATCTTTATGGCTGCCACCTTACCCAGCCACGACAATGGCAGATGTCTCCATCTGTTCAGTTCATTGCGGATCAGGAGGCGCAACCGTGCATAGTTGACTCTGACCGTGTCCTGCAACGTAGGTGCCAAGTGGATTCCCAGATAGGGGACCGCCGCCTGCGCCCAGCGAAATGGAAAGCGCTCCTGTAGGTGGGACCAGGTGTGCACTTCCAATGAAAGGTCCAGGGCCTCCGATTTGGTCATGTTAACCTTGAACCCAGACACCCTAGAAAAGGCGTCTAGAGCCGCGACACAGGCTGGCAACGAGTCACCAGGGGAGGCCAATGACAGCAATATGTCATCCGCATACAGGCTGATGGTGTGTATGTAGGCCCCAAACTTAATCCCACGTATCTCCAGGTTGAGTCGCATTGATTGTGCCAGCGGCTCCATATACAGGGCGAAAAGTAGGGGAGACAGCGGGCACCCCTGTCTCGTGCCTCGTTTGATAGCAAAACGGGGTTAGGTACATCCAATGACACTGACCGTCACCGTAGGGCAGGAATAACAGTTGAGGACCCAAGTGCGAAACCTGTGGCCTAGTCCCGCCTTCACCAACACCTGCTCTAGATACGGCCAGTGGACTCGGTCAAATGCCTTCTCGGCATCGATGGCGAGCATCATGTACTCGCCGGTCGTCCGCGTGGCTTTCTCTATGAGGTGTAGTGCTCTCTTGGTATTGTCAACTGTCTGGCGTTCAGGAATGAATCCCGCCTGGTCCGGGTCAATCAAGCCGGGCATCAACGGCGCAAGTCGTGCCGCCAGAATGCTAGTGTACAACTTGAGGTCTACATTGAGTAGAGATATAGGGCGGTAAGCCTCACAGCGCGTGTGGTCCTTCCCTGGTTTGGAGATGACTGAGATAGTGGCATCCAATAGATCTCGTGGGATCCCGCCAGGTTCTCCGAAGCAGTTAAAAAGGGCGGTCAACAGTGGCGTAACCTGTGGACAGAATGTTTTATAAAAGATTGCAGAAAAGCCGTCCGGACCCGGTGCTTTTGCTAGTTTGAGACGCGCAATAGCCACAATCACCTCCTCAGGCCGAACAGGCCGATCCAGTTGATCCGCCTGCTCGGGGGTCAAGGACGGAAGGGGGGTCGATCTCAAGAACTGCTCCCCCTCCGGCAGGTCAAGCGACGCCCCGGCGTAAAGGGAGGTGTAGAAAGCACTAAAGGCCGCCGCGATGTCCGCGTCTTCCGTAACTACCTTTCCATCCTGCATGACAATCTCTTGGACTGTCTGCTTTTGTCGCGCTTCCCGGAGCGCACGCCCCAGTAGCCTCCCGCAAAGGTCCCCCCCGTGTAGTATAAGTGCCGCACCCTTAATGCCGCATATTCCGCCCGGTCCTGGTCAAGCGCCGCTAATTGTTGCCTTACTTGTCGCAGCTGTCTCCACACCCTCGGTGCCCCCATACGTTGGTGCATCCGTTCGAGTTCCCGCGTCTTTTGCGAGAGCTCTTCTCTCTTACTCCTGCGCTCTGCGTTCTCGGCCGCCGAGACTGCGATAAGCTCGCCGCAAAGTACCGCTTTGAGTGCCGCCCAGCGTGTGTCCAAAGATGTGTCATCAGGGTGATTGTGTGGTAAGTAGTCCTTAATACCCCCCCCGGAGCTTCTCCACCTCCTCAGCTCGGTGTAATAGTGAATCGCGCAGCTTCCAATAACGTGTTGCACGTGTCAACGGGGGGAGGGAGAATACCGCTACCATGGGTGAATGGTCAGACAGAGCCACAGCGCCTATTTCAACTTCGGTGGTGAGTGTATGCAAGGAAGAGGATGCTAAGAAATAATCGAGGCGTGCATAGGTTTTGTGAGCATTAGAATAATATGTGTAGTCCTTCACACCTGGATGTAAAATACGCCACAAATCCACCATGCTCATGTCGCCCATTCTAGCCAATCCCTCGGCCGATAGGGCCCCGGCTTGAGAGAAGCGTTGGCCCTGCCTGTCCTGAAGAGTGTCCATCACCAGGTTCAGATCTCCTCCCACCAGAAGGTGCCGGTCAGGAGACGCGGCTATTTCAGTGTGGGCTGAGTGAAAAAATTTCTCCTGGCCTTCATTAGGGGCATAAACAGAGCAAATGGTAAATACCGTCCCAGCGAGGGAGAATCTATAGGATAAAAGCCTCCCCTTTATCTCCGCCCCCTTCTGTAGCACTTTCCCCCTAAACGGCTGGGCTACTAAAATCGCTACTCCTGCCGTTTTGGTGGGCGCTGAAGAGACAAATTGGTGTGGGAAGCAACGGGAACGTAACCTCGTGCAATCTTTCTGCAATAAATGGGTTTCCTGCAGGAGGCAGATGTCAGCTTTAGAGGCCTCCAGGAGGGAGAGAACAGCTTTCCGTTTCACAGGATTGTTAAGTCGCCGCACATTGAGTGTGAGGACCCATAACTCAGTGATGAGCATAAGTTTCCGCATGGGGCAGTGAACCCCCCCCCTGGGTGATGTCAGGCGCTAACCAAGACCACCTCCTCAAAAAGAGAATCCCTCTCGGAAGCATCCCAAACCCTGGTCTTCGCTTGCAAATGAGGATATGACCCTACCAGACTCTGATGAAGCTCCTGGACCTGGTACCTGCCCAACCCCTGACCCCCTCTCTCCCACCCCAACAGAACCCCTTGAAAGAAAATCAAAGAATACCCAACATTTCAAAACATACTTAGTGTCCATCATCCAAAGGTGATTGGTAAAACATAGCATCAGGGTAGTTTACTCACAGCTTAGAGGCCGTCCCTCCCGCCGACAGCAGAAATTAAAACCCACGGTAGAGCCCAGCAGGCCCTCTGGACCGCCATGAGTTCAGCTGGGCAGAGGCACCTCCGGCCCGGCGGAGACTGCCTTCACCGCAGCCCGCTCCCCATCTCGAATCAGCTCCGCAGGGGGCTTCCGAACCCTTCGGCACCTGGTCTGTTGACGCCATTTAGGTCTACCATCTTCAGGCTCAGTGGGTGGCATGTCCTCATCAGGACTGTCCGCCGGGGTATCTAATCCCAGAAGGTGACACGCTTCCTTCAGTGACCAGAGTTGGTGTAGTTTGTTATCTTTCTTGAAGATTAAACTAAATGGATGGCCCCAGCTGTAAGCGATGCGCTGTTGTTGAAGATGGGTGGTGACTGGCCGGAAAGTCCTGCCTTTCTGTAGTGTAAGTGCAGACAGGTCCTGGTAAAGCACTGGAGATTGACCTTTAAATGATAGCGGGTGTTGGTGCCTTGCTTTTTGCAAGATTTCTTCCTTCGTGCGCACGCAGGCCAATATGTCCGACTGAGGAGCCGAGGCCGCTCTAGAGGGACCCACTCTGTGCACCCTGTCGATCTTGAGCTCTGAACCTGCCGGTCGCCTCAGGATATGGTTGAAGAGATCACAGGTGAAGCTGAGCAGGTCCCTGGTGTTTTCCGTGGGCGTAACTCCTAGAATGCGGACGTTATGGCGACGGGAGCAGTTCTCCAGGTCCTCCACGTGAGCCTGGAGGTCGACCTGTTGATCATGGATCCACACTATTTCTTGTCGTAAAGCTTCCATCTCGGTGTCTCGAGTGTCACTCTTAGTTTCAAGGTCCGCCACCCGCTCCCCTATGCCATCCACATCCCTTCGCATCTCCTTCATCTCCTCCGTGAAATCTCTCTGCAGGGAGTGGATATCTTCTCGTAAGGTGGAAAAGAGCGATTCCAGGAAGGCTTTGGTGATAGGATCCGACACTCCTGTCTGCTCCCCAGTGGCTCGTGTCGTATTCACCGCCATATCCGCCGTCTGTTGATTTGCCTGCGCCTTAGCAAAGAGCTCCTTGACTGTCTTGACTTTGCGGTTCCTCGTCGTGGACATAACGGCTCAAGCTATGCTAGGTGCTGACCGGGCCCGTCACAGTCCCAGGTCCCGTGTGGGGAACCGTCCGAGTGTTCCTGTCTCCTTGATGGTGCTCTCTTCACTTCCTCAGGTGCGGCTGTCTCGAGGCCGCCAGGCGTTTGCACCCGTAGTTCTCCCACTCAACGTGCCTGAGCTCGACCCACAAGGCCACGTCCCCAGGCTCTCCACGCAGGCCGTCTCCCTCCAGCTCCAGGACCGGGGTGGCCCGAGGAACGGCAGCAGTGCCCTGCCCGCGGCTCTCGCGCGATCGGCCCAAGTCTCGGTCCTCAAACTCTAATGGTGGTTCATGATTGTCAAGACACCAGGCGCATGCCTCACATTCAGGCGACCTCTAAGGGATCGGGGAGTCCCGCCTGCACTCCACAACACGCCCCAAAGTCCGTGTCCGCGCCTTATGCTCTCCACTCCTCACGGGCACCGATGAGCGCGGTGCTTCCAGGGTCTGGAGGGCCAGACAACCCCTGCCTCTGACTGGTGAGCACTAGGCCCCTCTGTCCCTCTCTGTGTCGGCAGACCCGTTTCTAAAATGGCGGCAGGCGTTCCTAGCTTCACGCGGGAGTCAGCCTCACCTGCTGTGCTGGCGCCACGGCCGCTGCTTCCCGGGTGCCCTGTATAATGCTGGGGTGACGCTCTGTTTGTCGGCGCCGAGGCCCGTAGCTCTCTGTCCTTTTGTGGCTCGGTGGAGGCCTGGCCACTCCGCGGCAGTGCGATCACCGCTGCCGCTTCCCCACAAGATGGCGACTCCGGCCGCGGGCTGTAGCCAGACGGCTCCCCACCGGAACTTCTTGCCGTCGGGACTGTCCCCTTGCCATCAGGGCTGTCTCCGGTCCCACAAAGAGATGTAGCTCGCGGAGGTCACTACATTTCTGGCCCGCTCCGCATCAGGGTCCGACGCCCCGTGGCACCTCAGTCGTCTGCTGCAAACCACCGCCGCGGGTTCCCAGCCTCCGGCCGAGACCGCCGGATCACCCACCGCGGGATCCACTGGTGAGTGCACAGCGGGATCTGTTGATCTGGCCAGCCGACCACCGCAGAACGGGCCCCCGGGCCTGTGCTATTGAATGCTGCCGGCGGGAGCTCCGGACAAACGCGTCCGATCACGCCACCATCTTGGCCAGCCCCCTTGTGCTGTGTATTAAAGTACTTTTTTTCCACAAATATAAGCACGGGTTAGATAATCATGTTATTAAACTGTTGGGTGTCTCTTGAGAGCTCAACTCATCCTACTCTCACACTAATCTCCCTGTGAAACATGTTGACTGCTCGCAATCGCTACCATTATGTGTCAAGCGCTAAAGGGGTTTTACTTGGTCCAGTTTCAGTGATGTAAAATAGGCCCCCACATCCCCCCACTGTGGGGGGGGGGCCCTCAGCACAGCACGCCGGCCTGAGAGCTCCTAATTGAATACAGAGCAGAGCTCCTCCATGCACCTTCCAGGGTGGCCCCTCAAGTTTTGTTACGCCACTGCCCAGTTTGCCGATCCTTAATGGGACGACCCCGGAACATCACAGGCAAACAACTCCAGCCCATATGTTTGTGAACCATTAGCCCCTTGTTGCCACATGGCCCCTCAAATATGCTCTGATAGTGTAAAACAAATATAATTATCTTGAAGCGCTACAAAACCTTGTCAGTGACCTGACCCTATAGTTTAGAAGTTGCTTTTAGTAATTGGCTGTGTTGAAATCATTTGCTATGAGTGGTTAAGCTCATGATTACAAAATCATTTATAGAATTTCAATTCTCTCATCAATTGGATACAATCACTTGGAGACCTATGGTTTGAATGGAAGTTGAATGCGGACAGATCATGCAATTCCCTGACTTTCTTGTGGCCTGCTCCCTTCACTGCACAGCTCCACCTGTGTAGTGAATCAGCCACTTTAGTGGTCTGATGATCTGTGACGACCCTCGATCACCACCATTGTGTACTGATTTTAGTGTGCAATGTTACTTTAGCCTTAATGTAGGATGGTCTTACATTAAAATAATCTTGCCAAAGATTAGAAGGTGTGGGATGTTGAGGTGCAGAGTTGTTGGTGATGGTGCACACATGTGCTCCATTGTGGATACTGAGGGATTAAGTGCATAGTGTTATTTGAGTTAGGGGAATTATGACTTTAGCCTATTGGCTTTGACGTGGTCTAATATCATTCTGCTTTCCAAGTAGTAGAGGCCTATGCTTGAGCAACTCCATATTCTAAACTGCAGCCATCTTCTGAGCCTCTGTAGGTGAGAGGTTATATTTGAGATTACATGTGTTGTTCACCAGCAGTGAACCATAGCAGACCAGTTCTTATCAAGAGAAATGTGCCTTCTTCGCATTGGCGTCATAACAAAATGCCTGGCCAGCTGCTGTTGGGTGCCTGGTGTGGAAAGGTACAGGAATCTTGTGAGAAAGGTAGGCGGGTTCTTCCAGAAGCTTCGATAGAGGATAGAGTTCTATATTAGAGAAAGGGGGTCCGAGAGAGGGAGATGCTGAGATGCTGAGATGCTGAGATGTGGAGATGCTGAGATGCTGGTCTGGTGTTTTGGCGGTCTCGTGATACATCACGGTGCAGACGTGCAGTCTTGTTTGTGAAACAGAGAGTCCTGAGCCAACCTGAGAGGGAAAGAGAGACGGACCCTTCTTCAGATGATAAGACGCCTAAGATTATGGTGAGGTGTTCCAGGTGTACTTATTGTATCTAACTATGTTTTTTATTTTCAGGCTCTATGTATATGTATGTGTTGATGATTGCTACTAATGTTTACAGTAATGTTTAGTTATTTCTTTCTTTTGTCATCCTATTATCATGTGATAAAGAAACCCTAGAGCATATCATTTGTTTGTATTCCTTGTGAGGGAAGGTTGGGACCCTTTTTTACCAAGTACTTACAGAGGGATGGGCGATTCCCCTCTAATGGGTAATTGTTGATACGGGAGGGAAACCGGCTCCCATCAGGGATGTCTAAATTCTAATTATTCTATCCAATACATTGCTAGGAGGAGCATGCGTTGTGTACCCTCTCGGATGGGGAGGTGTTGTGATTTGCTGTATACCCTCTCGGATGGGGAGGTGTTGTGACTTGTTATTTGCGAGCTCCTCGGCAATGGTCTTACATGTTGTCAGTGTTTATTTATTTCTTGGGTAAGTATTGTGAAATGTGGTGTCTTTCTGGGTCCTGAGAAAGGATGTGGTAAGTAATGGCCTGGTGACTAACAGAAGCACCAAAACATACAGAGAAGTAGGTCATTACAGCCTGGTAGCTGGAGCTAACCCCGTCGCAGCTGCTGATCCTCTGATCAGGAGTTGGAGGCCCTCCCACCCACAGGCTCCTACCTGCACCTCATTCCAGGTGGCCTAGTGGTAGAGCATCACTGCTCTGCTGCTTGACTGCCTTTCAGTCTCTCTTTTTCTGTTCTCTGCCTCTTTTACTTTTTCTCCTGCTTCTGCCTTTATTGCTTTTCTTTCCTTTTCCTGTGTTTTTACTTTCTTCCTCGGCCTTGCCGCTGAAGTACCCCGTGGCCCTTCTCCCTCCAGTGACCCCTCCCGCTCCCCGAGTTATCCACCTCCCAGCTGTCCAGCCCCACAGCAGCACTACTTTATGGTGGCCACGCTGCTGGCATGCCAAAGGCAAATCTGTCTACGCCAGTCCACACATGGACCACGCCCAGGGCCAGGGCCAGAGCCCCTGGTTCTCGGACTTTATACCGCTACGTCCTCAACTTTGGATGCCATGCCGCTTGACACCTTGTTTCGCAACAGGAGACCTAAGGACCCTTTTCGTGCCAGAACTGCAGCCACACCTTCACCTTCACCCACTCCAACACACCAGCTCCTCTCGCCGTCCAGCCGACCAACAGCGCACCTGGCCAACCCTTGTCCAGGACCAGACATCACCACCGCCATCCCAGATTGCTACAAAATCACCCGCAAGGACAGCCTAAACCGACCAGGAGGAGGCATCACCGTTGCTCACAAGAACACCCTCCGACTGCCCACTTACTCAATGACCCAACAACAACCATGGAACACATCCACTTCCAGATCAACCTCAACACCACCCTCTGCTGCACCCTATTCTACAGACCCTCTCTGCACCCACCAGCCCTCACCGATGCCATTGTAGACCTCATCGCACCCCAGGCTCTCGCATCCACTGATTACATCCTACTCAGAGACCTCAACTTCTACCTGGACAACTCCAGTGACAAGAACACTGCTTCCCTACTGGAGAACCTCACCAACTAAGCTAATCACTGCACCGACGCAAACAGCCGGACACACACTTGAACCTGTCTTCTTTGCCAACAGGAACATAACCTACAACCACAAAACTGAACTCTGGCCTGACCACCACTTCGTACACTTCGTCTTTGCCACTCCCACTGTTCACCACCGCCCCATCAAACCCCCCCACCCCCGGGTAGCTGGAACAAGGCCACAAAGAACTTCTTGTCAACTTCCTCAGCACAACCACACCGCCAACCAACAGATGCCAGCACAGCAGCACGTAACCTGCATTCTGCCACCCCTCAAGAAGACACCAGGCAAGCAACACTACAAGAAAGACATCTGGTTCACTCCCACCCTCCCGCAGAGGACTCAAGAAGCAAAACCCCGGAAACCCACGCTACCTTTAAAACCCCCATCAGTACACACCAGCTTCTTAAAACCACAAGAAAACAGCCCTTCAAGTCTGACTCAACGCCGACGCACACAACAGCAAGGAACTCTTTGCCATTGTCAAGGAGTTCACCTGACCCAACAGCAAGATTACAGATGTCCCACCCTCCCAGGTCCTCTGCAACAAACTCAGCACCTTCTTCCACCCCAAGATCAAGCAGATCTACGACAGCTTCGACACCCGAGACCCTGCCACAACACCTGTCACCAACGCACGTAACCACGCCACAACCCAACAGATCATGCTCAACTGGACTCTACACACCACAGGTGACACACTCATGACCATGAAGACCATCCACTCCAGAGCCCCATCAGATCCTTGCCATTATCACATCTTCAATAGCGCAGCCACCTCCATCGCCCCTGTGCTTCCCCGCCCCATCAACAGCGCCATCGAAACACCCACCTTCCCTGATGACTGGAAACACACCAAAATCAACCCCCTGCTAAAGAAGCCATCGACCGACCCAACAGACCTCAAGATCAGACCTGTCTCCCTCCTCCTCTTCCCAGACAAGGTAATTGAAAAGGCCATCAACACCCAACTCTCCAAGTTCATCGAAGAGAAACACGTCCTGGAGAACTCCCAATCCGACTTCCGGAGCAAACACAGCACCGAGACTGCACTCCTTGCAGCCACAATGACACCTGCTCCCTCCTTGACTGCGGCAAAACTGTAGCACTCATCCTATTGAACCTCTCGGGCGCTTTTGACACCTCCTATCACCGCATCCTAATCTCGAGACTCCACGACACCGGCATCCATGAAAAGGCATTGGACTGTATCCACTACTTCCCTACCGCCGAACACAGCGATTCAGACTACCCTCGTTCCTCTCAAAACCTACAGAGATCAGCTGTTGAGTGCCCCAGGGCTCCTCCCTGAGCGCCACCCTCTTCAATGTATACTTGGCCCCATCGCAGCTGTCCAAAACCACAGCCTCACCACCGTCTCCTTCTGTGGACAACACCCAGCTGATCCTCTCCCTCACCAATGAACTCACAGCTGCCAGAATGCACTGTCACAGCAGAATGAAGGCCGTTGCCACCTGGATGAAAGCCAGCTGCCTCAAGCTCAACTCAGACAAGACCGAAGTATTCATCCTAGAATACGCCCCTTAAGCCAGGGACAAGTCCTCGTGGTCCAATGCACAGGGAACCCCTCCCACCCCTAAGGACCACACATGCAACCTCGGCACCCTACTAGACTCTTTGCACATAATGAACTGCCCAATCAACTCCATATCCTTATCCTGCTTCCACACGCTCCGCCTGCTTCAAAGGACATTCAGACAGATCCCCACAGAATCCAGAAATATGGTCACCCACTCACTCATCACCAGCAGTCTGGACTATGGCAACCCATTCTACACTGGTGTCACCCAGAAACAGATCAGGAAACTACAGAACGTCTAAAATGCATGCAGCCAGACTAGTCCTCGACATCCCCCACTGTGGACACATAACACAACACCTCCTACTCCACTGGCTCCCAATCAACATGAGAATCACCTTCAAGCTCCGTACACATGCCCACAAAGCTCTCCACGACTCAGGACCAGTATATCTAAACCACTGCCTCGCATTGCACGTACCCACCAGACAACTTCGCTCCGCCCAATTTACCAAGGCCACTGTCCCACAGATTCACAAGACCAGAACCGGAGGAAGATCCTTCTCCTACATCGCCACCAGGACCTGTAACAACCTGCCCCTCCACCTCAGCCAATCCCCATCGCTGACCCAATTTAGGAAGGACCTAAAGACCTGGCTCTTCGACTGAACCTCCACGCCCAGATTGCCGTGCTATACAAACTCCTGATCGAATTTCCTTATTTATGGGAATGATGGCAAATCCTCCACCTCTACCACAATCTCTGTGGTAGAGGTCATTCTACTGGAAGAGTCTCTAAAGTTGGATTTTTGTTTCATAAATGGGGGGAGTTATCTCAATGGAATGTTGAATGTCCAACCTACAAAGGAGCTCACAGGAGGAGGGATAGACTAGATTCCTTTCAGCAGGAGAACAAATCGCAACTTCTCACAAGCTGGATGAGGCGAATTTAATTATAATTGTACAAATTATCAAAGTGAATTGATGACCATCGGCTGCAACTTTTAACAAGGACATGCTTAGTTACATCATGTTCTTTTTAATTAGCAGATCATTGCCTGTTCATATAGCCAGCGAGCATCTATAAATCTTATGTTCCAGACAAAATGTCGCCTGCAATCTCCTTTTTTAACAGGAGTTTATTTAGAAAAAGCGTTTCTGTCTTGCGATTTTTTCACAGTATGTAGTACTTAGATGAGGCCATAGGACAAAAGAGAAACAAACCAGACGAGTTGTGTTCAACTTTTAAAAATATCACATTAAAATGCGCTCGTAACAGAGGCACACAGGCCAAGATAAAGTACACAACACATTAACCTTTATATAGTGTGCTAACGCGAGGTTGATTTATTTATGGGTCGATGGTGAAACTAAGAGACTTGTTATGCGGTTTTTACCTTTTCATGGTTTTTTCGTGGCCTGCTTTTTTGCTCTGAACCAGCTGACATCCATTTTCCCCTCGGAGAAAGAACGGTGTTTAACGTAAGCGAGTGAGTGTGCGTGTGAGATAGAGCGTCGTCCCACGTTACATTTTTAAGACTGAGACCTTTTTAGCGGAGTTGCTGTTCATCTGACGTAGCTCACGCCCCTTGCTACTAGGGTGACTACCTCATTCCGTGTCATTAAGGAGACTGTTTTCCAGTCCAGAGATTTCATGTGACAAGCTAATGCATTTTGGGTATGGTAGTCCTGCTTCATAGCTGCCAAGGTTTCAATGCCATGTGTGACATTTTCATAATTTCAGTGTAATTATGAGTGACATTTCAACGACTATGAGTGACACTTTCTCACGAGCAAAATCAATCAATGAAGACGAGGGAAGTATATCAATATCAGAAATTACACCAGTCCTGCTAAGTATTACACATCAAGAGTTGGACTAACGCACACAGCTGCCAACTTTTAATCATGCATACCAGTGACATTTTTATGTTTATACTCTACTAATTAGTGGTATTTACGTCTATCACGTGTGACACTTTTAATAACATTGTATCAAGAGAAGTTAGAAAGAAAGCGTGTATGGGACAAAATAGCAAATCATCATCCATGTATTGTAACACCTAGATTAGATCACCAAATCCACCATAGGACAGTTTCGGATTTCTAAAGCTGTTTTACATCAGGTTCCACAGTACTGTGGTTCCTCTAATTTTTTAATAGCATTCAAAATCTATATTTCTTTCATTGCAACAAGTAACTGCCCCACCATTATTAACAACCATATAAAACTCTTTACTGCTCTCTTGCCTCCTCCCCCCTCCCCCAGCCCCCATCATTGAAATTCCTGCCCAAGGCCTCAAAATAAACATACCAGGGACAGGGCAGAGAACCGGGGAGGGGCAATAACAGGGAGTCACAGGAAGAAATAACAGCACCTCAGACAGGGCAATAACATCGGAGGGGGGCAATAAGAAAGCATCAGAGTGAGCATTAATAGGGAGTAGAGTGGGCAATAACGCCTCAGAGGGTACAATAATGAGACATCAGAGGAGGCATTATTTGCACAATAGAGAGTGCAATACTAGCGTCAGAGTTGGCAGCAATCGGGCATCACAGGGGGCATTAACACGAAGAGCAGTAAAAAACGGCATAAGGCAGGACAATATTAGATCATGGAATGGGTTAATAACAGGGCAATACATAAGGAAATCATACTACTTCGAACAGGGTACTAATACTGCATCAGAGGGGGTGTTAAGAGGGCATCAGAAAGGACAATGGTAGGGCCTCAGAGGTGTCAAAACTGAGCATCAGTGGCAGGAATAACAACAAATTACAATCAGCACCCTCCATCCCAGGCTCTGCAGTACCACAATGCCCCCCTGACTCAGGGCGTGATCCCCTAACGCCTGCCTCCATCCCTCCTAAGCAGCAAGAGCACAGTGCAAAAACATACCCTCTCAAGCAGAGTGCAAAGACGGACCCTCTCAAGCACAGTGAGCCGGGCCACAGAATGAGCCCCAGGGGAGAGTGAGACAGAGCCATCACCTGACTTCTGGTCCCAAATTAATCCCCACTCTGCCCCCGCAAAGCAGACACAGAACTGCGCTGAGAGAAGTGTCCAGGGCTGTACAACATGGTAGAAGCACATAGTGCTCCCCCAACCAGGCACAGACCCTCTTACATCCCTCTGCCCCTGTTCCAACCGCCAAAAGTACGACAGACAGGGCATTGCCATGTGAGGTGACGGCACAAGGAAGAAATTATGTTCTGTGGAACACGCTCCTCTTAGTATTTTTGTACCTGAGCGCCCACAGTTCCTAGGGACCGATGCAAGGCAAGTTCTACTCCAAGAAGACCAAACAACAAAGAGAGCAGGTGCCATCGTAGTCCTGTGTTGAAAGGTCGCTGGGGGCTCCCAATTTTCCTGAGACCAAAGACAGGTGAGCCGGTTACACTGCAGAAAGGTAACAGGTGCGTGCTTCCCCCAGCCCGCTCCGACCATGTCTGGATTCAATGTGGATGCATCCAATCAGTGGAACATGAACAGGAGAAAGAATGAAGCAGCCAGCTCCCTCGTGTGCATGCAGGAGCAGTGTCAGACACATAGGCAGCCAGCAGGTGCCATGGGGGCTGTGGGCCTCCCCTGTGACCCCCAACATAGTCAGACGTGGGTGAGTAATTGATGTCTTGGGGCTGTGAGCACCCTTCTCAACCCCCCTCCCTGCAGAAAATCATGGAAAAATACATGGAAAAAGCCCCGGCATTACTGGGTCAGTGGGATCATTCCTGATGCTAAACAACTATTCTGCTTTCATTGATCTTCAAACAGGCAGCGCTGCCTGACTGGCGTGCCGGCGACTCCGAGGCAGCTGGCAGCTCAGGCCTCAACAAGCGAGCCACCGCACCTCCAGCCCCCCTCCCCCACCCCCGACATCCGCCTTACTTGGTCCAGGTGGCTGTGTGTTCTCAGAGTTCTGGTGGCTGCTGCAACTGTGATGCCGGGCCTCATGACTTCGCCACTGTCGGTCCCACAGCACTCTCTCTAAGCCGGCACGGAATTACATTATCATTGAAAGGGTCTGTGTTAGAACTGGCTATTTCTGGTAGGCTAAGGCTGACGCCAAAGCCAGGCAGATACCACCATTCTAGTCAGGGCAAGGGAGTCACACGCCAAGATAACCCCTGCTCACCCCCTTGGTAGCTTGGCACGAGCAGTAAGGCTAAACTCGGAGGCAATGTGTAAAGCATTTGCGCCAGCACACAACAGCAACAACATCCTAGGCACACCACAAAAGGAACTCCACACAAGGTTATATGAAAAAACCTTGTTAATTGTCAAAACACATCAGATAGAAATCACACATGTACATTGTGCCAACTGGCACGGGCAATATTCATAAGGGATTATTTACAAGACAGGGCCACATGGGCCACTGTCAGAATCAACACTTTTAGAAATACTGTCAGAAATTAGAATATAAGGATATAAAATCACTGTAGCACAAAATAACAGTTATAAATCACAACCAGTAACTACTGGTAAAGGTAGGTACACACTACACAATACTAATAACCATAGGCCTAGATCACGCATGGACACATAACCTCTCTAGTATAAACTATACTAGGCAAAACACAACCACCTAAGAATATAATACATTTAGGGGTAGAAGCAAGAACACATTACACATGATGCATCAAAAGCACATTCAGCGGTGTAGGGAAAAAGGTAAACACATGATGCATAAAACATTCAGAGGTGCCAGGAAAGAAAACACAACTCAATAGCGCAAAGACACATGATGCCTAAAACATTCAGAGGTGCAAGGAAAAACCACACAATTGCGCAAAACCTACATAAGCCACCACCTGTGGCAGTCCCTTCCAACTGGCCTTGTTGGGGCTAGGACGCCCTGTGTCTCATTGTCAGGGGCCTAAACGGTGCAGCTGCCCACAAAGTGCTGGGCAGCTGAGGACTCAAATCTGTGGCCTGGGCTTTCAGTAGCCCTTGAAAATACAACTGCGCCACTCTGAGCCACACAGGCTCTGAACAAATATGCCCCCTGAGCCTAGCAGGCTCTGTAAACAACTGTGGGGGGTCGTTGGAGCCCCCCTCGGGGGCTCGACATCAAGGAAATGCCCCCGGGGCCTATCTAGGCTTGCCAAACAAAAATGCGGGGGTCGTTGGAGTCCCTCTCGGGGGACTCAGCCTCAAGGAGATGGCCCAGGAGCCCTCTCCGGGCTCTACATACATTGGGGCGGCCCACTGTCATCCGGGGCAGCCCTGGCTCTGTCTCCATTCGGCACCGCCAGCAACATAACGGAGACCCCCAGCCCTCTCAACTCACCAGGCTGTTCTCGGCGGGGCTCCTCCAGGCAGCGCGGGATTCTTCTCTTTTCCGCCAGCTGGCGGCCTGGAATCGCGGCGGGGGCGGGCACCGGCAATGTGCCCCGCGCCCCCACCGCACTGCTCCACCGTCTCTCGGGGCTCCCTCCAGACCACGGGAGCCCCGCCTCAGCCCGCGATGCTTCTTCTCCGCTTCTCCTCCGGGGCTCCCTCCGCACATGGGAGCCCCGCACCAGCCAGCACTTCTCCTCCGGGGCTCCACGCGTCCCTGGGCGGGGGCGGGACTTCCGGCCGGCCGCGCCAGGATTGGCCGGCCGGCCAACCACTTCCGGGTCGCCGCGGGCAGCGCGGCGGCCCTTCCTCTGCACTTGCAGGCGGGCGGACAGTATCCGAGGGGTGGTCTCCCTCGCGATTAAAAACACAAACGGGCATAAGCGGCGTGGGCAGCCGCGAAGTTAGAAATAAAGCGCTCTCAAGCGCTTGGGGGAAATAAAGCGCCCCAAGGCGCTAGAAAACAGGCAGAGCGCTCCCAGGCACTCAGGGGGAAGCCCAGTGCTTCCAGGCGCTAGAAATACAAATCCAGCGCTCTCTGCAGGAAAATGCAGCTTCTCCATGCTGCAAAAGGTCACAGAGATTCCCAGGGGGCAAAGCCAAGTCCCCCCCCATCAGCCCAAGCAAGGCAGAGGGGTCCCCCAGGAGTCCTCCAGGCATCCAGGAAAGTCCATCAGGTGTCCAGGGGCTGGGCAGGGCCCAGGGATTCCCCTGGGCCCAAGCAGCAGCACGCCCCTGGCAGATTCAAGTCCAAAAACAAGAACATTTTGGAAGGGGACACGGACCCTTCTTATACAGAGAAAAGTCTTTGAAGTCTTTGTGCAAGTGGGCCCTGAACCCGGTCTAAACCAGTTCTTGGGTGTTGCTGGAGCCCTTGGGCTTCCTGGCTTCCTTCTTCCTTTCAGTATCAGGGACAGAGGTGACAGTCGCCCTGCGGGGAGGTGGAGCCAGCATTGTGGCAGGCAGGCACAGCCTCATTCACTCCTAGGTGCCATCTCCTCCCACTTCCTTGGCAGCAGATGCAGCCTTTCATCCACGGGCTGACTCAGACAACCTCCTGGGGGCTCTGCAGCCCCTGTCACCCTCAAACCAGACAGTCAATCCACAAGCAGGCCCAGGCACTCCTGGGCCAGGCTCACCAGCCAATCACACGCCAGCCACAGACTACACAAATATGCCAAATTCTAAAAGTGGCACTTCTAGACTAGACACAATCATGCCGCATACACCATTACGCAGCATTCAATCTCACGAGTTCGCACATATCAAACTCGACCCTGCACTCCCCACACATCAGGAACTACCATGGGCATACATATTCCCAATTCATTCCTATGGGAGGGCAGGTCACTCACCACACATACACAGAGAGCTCACGCACTTTACACTGTACCACAGTGAAAAAGTGCACCAAGGCCTAAAACCATCAACACTAGGTTCCAGAAACAGGCTAGGAAAAAGCAAAAAGTTTCGGGTTGAACCTGCCAAAAAGGGCCAGGTCCAACACAACCCCCTTCCAGCCAAAACGCAGGGTAGACCAATCACTCCACTGATGGGCTTCCTTGCTTTGGGCAACAAAATACGGACACGGGCCCGCACGGCAGGGACACCTTCCGGTTCTACGCCACTCTGAACCCACCTGGGTACCTCCAAACCAGAACTCTCTGACCCAACTAGGATACCCCACTGGTACACACTAGTCATCCACAGCCAGGACCAGGCCCTAGGCCATCCAAATATCACAGGTCCTGTCCAAACCACAGAGTGGGGGGCAGTAACCCCTGGCACACAATAGCCATTCTCCACTCTTTCTCTCAGTGTAGCTACAACTACCACGGATCCAACAACCTAGGGACCACACCCTCAGGCTGACCAGAGTTCACGGGCAAGAATGCCCCACCCTACCTCTACTTCTGGGTTTCCGCACCCTCACAGGGAGGCACTCACCAGAACAAAATTCTCCTACCAGATCAGGACCTCACTCCATCACTGGTCTACCACCTGGAAACTATTTCACTTCTGAGGTACAAAGCACACAGCACAGTCCCTCTTCAAGCAGGTGGGGGGACACAGCACACAGCAAAGCCCCCTTTCCTCTACCTTAGTGGAAACAACAAACTTCAGGTGGGCCCCAGATCACACAGCAAGGGCAGCCCCCTCAGTCTCTTCAGCTGATCTACTTTGGTAGAGATTCCTCTTGACCTAGAAGTTTCCTAATCTCCCAACCTAGGATCTAAACCCTCAGGTTGCACCGGGGTCAGAAGTACACCGTCCCTCTGCACCCCCTTCCAGAGTTCTGCACCCTCCCACCATGGAGTGGTACCTCGGGAAGCCGACCGCCGGAGTTCTGGTTACAGACACTCCCCGTCCTCTAGACACAGGAAGATCCTCCTCAAATGACCTGTAAGTACAGCCTAGGCCCCTGACCTGGCGCTCCCTTAAGGAACCCTCCAGGCCCTGAGATAGGGTTTCGGGCCAACGTGGGACACACCGTCCCACACTCACTCCGCCTCCACTGAGACAGGGCGTGAGCCCCTACACCTCTACCATCCTAATGGGACCCAGCTGGGCTACACATGAACCTCTTCACCTACACAGGCTCATCAGATACACAAGCCACTACTTTTAGAATCACTCCCTAATGCCTCTGCAAGACATCTAGCACACCGCCAGACATCCACCTTCTTGTCCAGTGCCTCTGCAGGACCTCCTGCACACCACCAAAGGTACACCTTCTGTGCAAGCTCCTTAAAAAAAAACTCACACCAACTCCTCCAGTTCAAGACACAACTCATCCACATACTCCCCCTCCAGACTGGTGAGACAGTTCCTCACTGCCCCTGACTCTCAACCTGTACCCCTCTTACTGAGCACCAGGCACCATACTCTGGGAACTGGGAATGGGACTTCACACACTGGACACATTTAAGCTGCCACCACTGGATCCTACCATACTGGGGAATCCAGACACACACACTACACTCAAGGGATAACCACCCTCCCGAGCAAGCCATTTCTCCTCCACACTCCCTCTCTTCCATCTACCCACACAGGGACAGGAATTGGGATTGGCCACTGGACCCAGCAAGGGATTCCTAATCTATGGGAACCTCCCCCTCTACTGGCATCCCGCCCTGTCATTTTCTCTCATCTGCCACTAAACATAAAGCGCAGGAACACCATCTAAAAATGACACTCTTGAGGAAAAAACAAAATCACAAACAATAATCCCAAACATGTGACTATCTGAAAAAAAATGCAGAGTTTTGTAATGTATTCATTGCTCATGAGAGGCCTAGATTAATATGAGAATCATAAACGGATAGAACATTAATAACCTGGTAATCGACTGACAGAGCGAGTCCTGCACCAGAAACAAGTATCTAACTTTTATGGTTGATATACGTTCAATTATTTACATCAGAATACGAGCGTCTGGAATATCCATAACAGTTATGCTGTTTAGCTATCTAGAGATCTAGGTCGAGAAGTGCAAAGTCAATTCAGTGGCAATGTTGTGCAAAGAATTCATTGGTCAATAGTGGCCATTAAAAGATTGACGCAGGAAACAGCCACATACTGTATCAGTTATAGTATCTATGTCTGAAAGTTATGTAGAGATTGAAGTAACGTTCTTAGTATAAGAAAGCTACAATAGAGGTTATATCATGAGCATGTTCGTTATGCTAATTATGTCATATCATCAGCTCTGTTCACATTATATTAATGTAGGACCCGGTTGGCGGAACAACTGTTTCTAGGTTAGAAATTGAATTATGTATATACGTGATTTTTCAATATGCCTGTATTGTGTAGTTAAAATTATAATGTATGACTATACTTCATATAGTGATTATTGTTTTTTATTTTCAGGTAGTTGTAAACTGTCTTGAGAAAGGCGCTGGCCGCCGAAACGCGTCGACACACAACTCATTCATTTATGTTCACGTATTTTTTATGTATATATACTTTCTAAGGATGGTATAGTTTTAATAATTTATGCTAGATACATGTATAATTTTTTAATGTGACTGTAATAAAAATTGTTACGACTTAGAAACTGTTCTGCAGCCAGTGTTGGTCTTTATAATATTGTCTGATATATTGAAATACTGCCTAGGTATTGTTTTTCTCAGAGTTTTGTAATGTAGCCAGCTGTCGCTGTGGCACTGCGCAAACACAAGTCCAAATCCGCACCGCTGACCAACAATGTTAGAACTGGCTATTTCTGGTAGGCTAAGGCTGACGCCAAAGCCAGGCAGAAACCACCATTCTAGTCAGGGCAAGGGAGTCACACGCCAAGATAACCCCTGCTCACCCCCTTGGTAGCTTGGCACGAGCAGTAAGGCTAAACTCGGAGGCAATGTGTAAAGCATTTGCGCCAGCACACAACAGCAACAACATCCTAGGCACACCACAAAAGGAACTCCACACAAGGTTATATGAAAATAACTTTTGTATTGTCAAAACACATCAGATAGAAATCACACATGTACATTGTGCCAACTGGCACGGGCAAAATTCATAAGGGATTATTTACAAGACAGGGCCACATGGGCCACTGTCAGAATCAACAGTTTTAGAAATACTGTCAGAAATTAGAATATAAGGATATAAAATCACTGTAGCACAAAATAACAGTTATAAATCACAACCAGTAACTGCTGGTAAAGGTAGGTACACACTACGCAATACTAATAACCATAGGCCTAGATCACGCATGGACACATAACCTCTCTAGAATAAACTATACTAGGCAAAACACAACCACCTAAGAATATAATACATTTAGGGGTAGAAGCAAGAACACATTACACATGATGCATCAAAAACATATTCAGCGGTGTAGGGAAAAAGGTAAACACATGATGTATAAAACATTCAGAGGTGCCAGGAAAGAAAACACAACTCAATAGCGCAAAGACACATGATGCCTAAAACATTCAGAGGTGCAAGGAAAAACCACACAATTGCGCAAAACCTACATAAGCCACCACCTGTGTCAGTCCCTAGGCCAACTGGCCTTGTTGGGGCTAGGACGCCCTGTGTCTCAATGTCAGGGGCCTAAACGGTGCAGGTGCCCACTACTTGCTGGGCACCTGGGAACACTCACAAGGGCCTAAAAGCTGCAGCTGCTCACAAAGTGCTGGGCAGCTGAGGACTCAAATCTGTGGCCTGGGCTTTCAGTAGCCCTTGAAAATACAACTGAGCCACTCTGAACCACACAGGCTCTGAACAAATATTCCCCCTGAGCCTAGCAGGCTCTGTAAACAACTGTGGGGGGTCGCTGGAGCCCCCCTCGGGGGCTCGACATCAAGGAAATGCCCCCAGAGCCTATCTAGGCTCGCCAAACAAAAATGCGGGGGTCGTTGGAGTCCCTCTCGGGGGACTCAGCCTCAAGGAGATGGCCCAGGAGCCCTCTCCGGGCTCTACATACGTTGGGGCGGCCCACTGTCATCCGGGGCCGCCCTGGCTCTGTCTCCATTCCGCACCGCCAGCAACATCAAGGAGCCCCCCCAGCCCTCTCAACTCACCGGGCTGTTCTCGGCGGGGCTCCTCTAGGCAGCGCGGGATTCTTCTCTTTTCCGCCGGCTGGCGGCCTGGACTCGCGGCGGGGGCGGGCACCGGCAATGTGCCCCGCGCCCCCACCGCACTGCTCCACCGTCTCTCGGGGCTCCCTCCAGACCACGGGAGCCCCGCCTCAGCCCGTGATGCTTCTTCTCCGCTTCTCCTCCGGGGCTCCCTCTGCACACGGGAGCCCCGCACCTGCCAGCACTTCTCCTCCGGGGCTCCACGCGTCCCTGGGCGGGACTTCCGGCTGGCCGCGCCAGGATTGGCCGGCCAACCACTTCCGGGTCGCCGCGGGCAGCGTGGCGGCCCTTCGTCGGCACTTGCAGGCGGGCGGACAGTATCCGAGGGGTGGGCTCCCTCGCGATTAAAAACACAAACGGGCATAAGCGGCGTGGGCAGCCGCGAAGTTAGAAATAAAGCACTCTCAAGCGCTTGGAGGAAATAAAGCGCTCCAAAGCGCTAGAAAACAGGCAGAGCGCTCCCAGGCGCTCAGGGGGAAGCCCAGCGCTTCCAGGCGCTAGAAATTCAAATCCAGCGCTCTCTGCAGGAAAATGCAGCTTCTCCATGCTGCAAAAGGTCCCAGAGATTCCCAGGGGGCAAAGCCAAGTCCCCCCCATCAGCCCAAGCAAGGAAGAGGGGTCCCCCAGGAGTCCTCCAGGCATCCAGGAAAGTCCATCAGGTGTCCAGGGGCTGGGCAGGGCCCAGGGATTCCCCTGGGCCCAAGCAGCGGCACGCCCCTGGCAGATTCAATCCCAAAAACAAGAACATTTTGGAAGGGGACACAGCCCCTTCTTATACAGAGAAAAGTCTTTGAAGTCTTTGTGCAAGTGGGCCCTGAACCCGGTCTAAACCAGTTCTTGGGTGTTGCTGGAGACCTTGGGCTTCCTGGCTTCCTTCTTCCTTTCAGTATCAGGGACAGAGGTGACAATCGCCCAGCGGGGAGGTGGAGCCAGCATTGTGGCAGGCAGGCACAGCCTCATTCACTCCTAGGTGCCATCCCACTTCCTTGGCAGCAGATGGAGCCTTTCATCCATGGGCTGACTCAGACAACCTCCTGGGGGCTCTGCAGCCCCTGTCACCCTCAAACCAGACAGTCAATCCACAAGCAGGCCCAGGCACTCCTGGGCCAGGCTCACCAGCCAATCACACGCCAGCCACAGACTACACAAATATGCCAAATTCTAAAAGTGGCACTTCTAGACTAGACACAATCATGCCGCATACAGCATTACGCAGCATTCAATCGCACGAGTTCGCACATATCAAACGCGACCCTGCACTCCCACACATCAGGAACTACCATGGGCATACATATTCCCCATTCATTCCTATAGGAGGGCAGGTCACTCACCACACATACACAGAGAGCTCACGCACTTTACACTGTACCACAGTGAAAAAGTGCGCCAAGGCCTAAAACCATCAACACTAGGTTTCATAAACAGGCTAGGAAAAAGCAAAAAGTTTCGGGGTGAACCTGCCAAAAAAGGCCAGGTCCAACAGTCTGAATTAAGTTGCGGGCGAGCGGCTATTAAAGGCCAAAAAAGGGATGGTGGGAGCCGTAGTGCTGCGGGCCTAGTATCATGTGTGGCCGGCCCCACCTGCAAACCAGTGAACAGCCAGCCTTAGACCACAAACTCCCCGCGCACAGGGACGTAACCCACAGCGCTACACTGGTCACACGTGTGTTCACACTGCACGCAACCTTAGTAACTTGGACTCTGGGCTGTCTTGGTAGCAGCTATTGAGCACTACCAAGGCTGTAAGGCCAGGCAGGCTATCTGGCTGTGTAGTGTGTTCATCTAGGTAACTGAATCAATATTCCTATTCTTTGCCCTTGTCCGGTTATAAATCAATAATATCCCTACAACGGCATAGAAACTCTTTTCATAATTCAGTCATAGCGCATGCTGTCACATTAAGCAAGCCTATTCCTCCAGCCCCCTAGAAAGCACACCGAGTTCTTAAACAAATCCAAGCCTCCAGCAACCTGGGAAATCCCCGCTGCTTTGTTTTGATTTCGTCCGAGAACTCCTGTAAAGCACTGTAAGAACGACCAGTTCTTAGTGACATCTTTATTGACGTCTTATGTCCAGCCTTACGTCAAACCCGGCACCTTTCAGGTATAAATATACCAACGTTGCCTTAAGCAAACACACGGTGGTGATGAATCTGGAGCAGCTACTACTTGCCCGAGAGCCCAGCTGATGCGAGAGCTCACGGACGCTGCCCCTCCCTTTTGACGCGCTGAGAAAGACGCTGTCTTTTCTCTTGCCGAGAAATCCAGCCTCCGGCGTTTCCAGCTTACCCTTGCGGGTGACTGGGATACCGAGTCCTGAGAGAGAGATACCAGCCCTCCTGCCTTCTAATACCCAGGTACTGAACTGACTAAACCCTAACAGAGAATTCTTGAGTCAGATTCTTGGCAAAACAAACTTAACTTAAACTGCTACTTACTTACTCTTTCCCACGTATTAGGCTTAGGTCAGGTACACCGGGGTAGTCGTAGTTAGAAGCACCAGTTGAGTACGATTAGTCAATGTATATATGAATGTATCTATTTTATCCATTTTAAAGTATCATATGGCTAAGAAACCATATCAATGCTTTTACAGTATTATTTCATAATCCTGCTTTTACTGTATGCACTTTACTTAACTATAAGTATTGCAATTGTAGCAATTCATTACTCTTGTATGAGGAAAGAGACTGCTCAATAAATAACACCTTTTATTGAAAACGCCCGTCTCTCTTTTTCTCTGCAATCTGGTGAAACTAAGTACGCACTTATTGACTTAGTGAAATAGCTGTCTTTTGTTTTCACACGACTCTAGAGATACACTCTTATTCAGGGAGAGCAAAGTTGTCATGTTTTATGGTTGTCAGAAACTAAATCCCTTCTTGTCTATCCAGGGAGGTTAAACTCCTCCTCGCTTATTCGAGAAAGTTTTTAGTGAACTCTGAGCTAGCTGGCACAAAAATTAAGTCTAATATAGTCAGTAGAGACCTAGTTAACCTCAGTCCTACGTCTACACTACTGAAGATATTATTCCAATGCGCAGAGCCTATTGGGACTATAGGAACTACACTACATGGCGCCCAATGTTTGGTAAGGCGATAAATCTAACGCAAGACGTTAGAGTACTGAGTCGTGCTTTTTCACGCAGACCCTTTTTCCCGTAAATACTCCAAAGACGTCTGGAGTGGGTCAAAGGTTAAAATCCGCCGAAACTTAGTAGGAAGAGATTTCTATGTATAGTTTTTGGTTTATTCAACGTTGTAGGATACAGTGTTCCAAAATATTGTGCACCTAATCTTTGTTTCCTTGAAACTTGATCTGCAACAAAAACCTTTCTGCTAGGAAAAATGACAGTAAGTGAAGAAGAAAGGGAGACAGCTAGAATAGCAGCTCGACTCCTAGAGGATGACAATAGTCTCCTGCAGACCGACCCGGATGCAATACTCATTCCGGTCAACATAAGAAAAACTATAACTCTTAAACTTATAGAAAATGGACTGACATCGAGAGGTGGTACAGTCATATTCGTAATTGAGGCACACGAATATCGGCAGACAGAGGTATTCTATTCATGGATAAACTTTCCGGCAGCAAATGCTGTCACACGTGAGTTCCACTATTACAAAATAGAGGAACCTCCGGATGAATACACTCCTTTCGAGGAGGTTGAAATCCCATTAAAATACCAAGAGCACCTGCTCTGGTTTAAAGGCGCCCTAAAACATAATAATCACATCACCAGGCTCGGTCCACTAGGTAGACCAGGAGCAACGTGGCCGGTTCTAGCCAGCTACACACCACATCCTGACATTACTGAAATGTCAAGCGAAGAACTCTTAGTTAAAATAAAAGAATTAACACAGGCATATAGAGACTTAGTTCAATTGGCAACTGAGGATATAACTTTCCTCCAGAAATTGAAAGAAACAGATATAGCAGAACAACCATTTGAACTTGCCAGAATCATAGAAAAATCCTACGAAGAGATAGGAAGAGATAGTTTGGGTGGGAAAACAGTAAAACCCCAACTAACTGAAAATCCTGCAAAGATATTTATTAAAAATAATCTAAACACTCCAAAAAAGAGCTGGGATGGAAATAAACAATCCACTCCCAAAGAAAAAAGATTCCAGTCCAGAGGAAGGTCTCCTCGGCGGAGAGAAAGATCTCCGGACCAAGGACACAAGTCTCCCCAGAGGGAGCCCTCTGAGAAAAGATACAACCTTAGAAATAGGGATAATTTGAAGAAACCTGATAGATATCAAGATATTGATACACGTCCCTCTCGATCTTTTCAGACTTCCTCGCAGAAATCGGAAAGAAGAGGATGGTCAGAACACAGGGAAGAGCACGTCAAGTCCAAAGACAAGGAACCTGCTCATCAAAGTAAAAAATTACAATTTCCAAAAAAGAAGGTAGCCAGTATTAAAATAATCAAACATGCCGAGGATCCTGAGGACACAGCTGAAAAATGGAGAGTGGGCACAGACAATGCTAGACAGCGCAGCAGAAGTGAGTATAGCTCGCAAGATCCTGATGAATCATCTGGAGACAGTGGACACGAATGAATACATTCAGGTGGAAACTGCAGATACCAGAGTTAGCAAACCTCATAAAATATACGAAATAACATTACGTATAGAGGGAGATAAGACTAGGAAAATAAGGGGTCTATTTTGGGATAACCTCTCAAAAGGCTATGACATCCTTTTAGCTGAAAAAGACTGGCCACCGGAGTTTGTCAGGGAGTGCCCTCATGGCGAAGAAATGATTATGCCTGCCTTCTCAAATCATATTCCAATTCATAAAAAATATACACTTGCAAGAAAGTGGGCAGTAGCCCAAGCTCCTGCATTATATAAAAACCATGTTGGATGGGATGAGGACTCTTCTCCTCACAAAATCCAGTTAAAAAAATCAACCAACTGCACAGAGGCAGTACCCAATTAAGCAAGAAGCTAAAAAACAGGTCAGGGAGATCTTAGATCAACTTGAATACCAGGGGGTGATTGAAACTTGCACCTCACAAATGAACAATCCTTTGTTTCCTGTCTCCAAGCCAGACGACTCATATCGTATAGTTTTGGACTACAGACATCTAAACTCATGTTGCAAAACTTTTGCAGTACAAAACTCACATAGTGCAGCACTAATGAATAACATCGTGCGCAAAAAATACAAAACAACATTAGACATCTCTAATGGATTCTTTTGTCAAAACATAGCACCTGAAAGCAGGTATTTGACCGCTTTCTCAATAATGGGCTCGCAGAAAAAATTCTGTCGACTCCTACAGGGGTTCAAGAACAGCCCAGGATTATTCTCAGCAAGAGTAACAGAGTTACTACAAATGTATGATGATGAGGCATTATCTTATGTCGATGACATCTATCTAACAGATGATGACTTGGATACTCACTTGAAAAGAGTGAACACCATAATACTTGGGTTCGCAGCAGAGGGTTACAAATTCAAGTTTAAGAAGTCACAAATTGCCCATCTAACTGTCCTGTTTTTAGGATATGAATTATCAAGTGAAGGCAAAAGCCTGGCAGACAATTTCTTAGAGAAATGTGCTGTAATCCAAGCACCGAGAACGCTGAAAAACTTACAATAATTCTAGGTTTCCTGAATTTCGGAAGAACTTACATTCTAAATTATGCAGAGAGGGTTAAACCTCTCTATGAACTAATCAAACCAGATTTTAAAACAATCAATTGGACTCAAAAACACACAGAGATTTTGAGATCATTGCAAACAGACATGTTAGCTAAAACAAAATTGCAAACACGCGATAACACACGCAATCTTGTAATCCGGGTCATCCCAGGAAAATGCGGATTCACATACCTAACCTCTAATGAGGGAGAAACGGTACCAATAGCATACAAATCACATTTGTACACAAAAGCTGAAATGAAATTTAGCTCAACTGAAAAAATTCTAACCGCGGTTCAGACTGCGGTAGCAAAAGAAAGAGCCCTAGCACAAGGTAAACGAATAATCATCGTTACACCAGTACTAGCTCTAGAAGCGGTAACAAAGGCAAGCATTCCAAATGCTAAAGCACTACATCCGAGATGGATACAATGGATTAATTCTCTTGCTGCAACAGACGTGGTCTACGAATTTGATCCTAATTTAAAAACACAAGAATTTCTCCAATATGAATTTGAATGTCCTCTGCCGACCGAAATCTTGCCTCTTGAACACTACGGCTGTATAATATATACAGACGGATCAGCACAGCCCGCAGTTGGGGGTAAACAAGCTTACAGTGCTGCGTGCGCGATTGTTAAAGGTCGTTGGCACGAAGGAAAATTTAGACCACTGGTCACTAAAACACAATCTCTAGGAGATTGTACAGCTCAGCGAGCTGAACTACTAGCATTTAAGATGGCGCTTGAAAATACTGATCGCGAATTCCCCACACTTATAGTGTGCGATTCATATTATTGCGTTCAGTCTTATAATGAATACTTGCAGAATTGGGTTCTAAATGGTTTCAAAGATGCAAAGGGTGGCACAATCAAGCATAAAACGCTTTGGGAACAAGTAGTTCTTTTACAAAAGGAACTACAAAAGACTCACGTGATACATACACTGAGTCATCAGCGTGATGGCGTTCACGTTGCAGGGAATTCATTGGCTGATGAGGCCGCGAAGGCAGCTGTGCAAACGGCTTCCGTAGCTGCTATCACCCGGTCAAAAACAAAAATAGACAGCGAGATATTGCAAGCTGTCAGCGCTACAGTAAATAATGCGATAAAAAGCACTACCGAAAGGCTTTCCAGTAAAGTACTCATACATAACTGATGCGAATAACGTTCCATTTGCTCGAATCCCTGGAGTGGGGGATAGGGCAATTCCAAACATGGAACATAGGTTAGGACTAATTATAGCGGCACACGAAGGGCTCGCCTCTGCACACGCTGGTGTCTCGGCCACAGTATCATTATTAAAACAGAGATACTGGTGGCCACAAATGAGAAGACAAACTAGGAACTTTGTTCTGGGTTGTGAAATATGCCAAAAAATGAAAGTTTTGACAGTGAAAAGACCAGCACAGACGCCCCTTCTGATCTCAGATAAACCATTAGCGTGTGTTTACCTGGACCACTGTGGTCCCTTACAAAGGGACGGCAACTATAAATACATCATGGTCGCAGTGGACTCCTGCACGAGATTCATTTGGATGTGGCCCCAGCGCTCTGCTGACGCCAGAACGGTTATAAAAGATTTGCGAGTCTTTATCGGCACATACGCAATTGGCATGCTACACTCTGACCAGGATCCTGCTTTTAGCTCTCGAGCTTATAAGGAGGCCATGACCAGCATGGGCATTGCATTGCGGTATTCTTGTCCCTTCCATCCTGAGGGAAACGGGATTGTGGAAAGAAAAAACCGAGACATAAAGCAATCTATAACTGCAAAGGTATTAGGTTCGGGGGTTGGGTGGGTCAAACATTTAATAAGTGTCCAACGTAGTCTTAACAATCTGCCAAGAAATTCTCTAAAAGGTTTCAGTCCGTACGAACTATTGTTCGGGACTAGAATGCATATCCAGGACCTCGATAGTCAGACTTCAGTGGTAGAAAGAAAATGCTTTGATATCAAAGATCGTTTGGCTATTTTACAGGACTTAAATGAAACAAGAAAAGACCTGAGCAACATAAAGTTGAAACAACAGCCAACAGCCACTGAAGAGAAACCACCTGTCCCAGCAAGGCCTGTCTGGATTCCAAAGATTGGGGATCTGGTCAGAGAGAAAATCGCGGTGTAGAAGGAGTTTGGGCCTTCTTACAGAAAAGCAGTACCTGTCTTAGCTGTCAACGGAACAAGATCAGTTGTACTACCGCCCCTTGCTGGTAAAAAGGAGAACCGAGTTGCATCCATCGACCTGGTTAAACCACAATCATGTGGCCAATAATAAGTAGTAGGCCAAGTGGACTCCCAAGAAATAGCAGAACAACAAAGTTTGCTACAAAACAAGAGGTTCAAACTGAGAGACTAATCACATTTGATAAACCTACAGTGAATCAACAAGGACTATGCAACAAAGCCATGGAACTTATGCCTCTTAAAACCCAAATTGCAACAATTCGTAAAGAAACACCTGTCTACAACGATGTAGCCACAGACTATGTTAATGAAACAAAGAAAAATCCAGAAGCAATTCCAACAATTGACAGAACTGCATCAGGCTACTTCATCAATTTCGATGACTTTTCTGAGGATCCGAGCGAACCTGAGGAACAGCACACAACAACAAAAACTTTTAAAGACAAAGCGAAAGAACTCTTTCATCAACTACAAGAAACCTATCTGATTTCCCCATGGATTGAATTTTGGGTGGTGCAAGGTGTACTTTTCCTCCTGCTTTGGCTCATCATGGTGCTATGCTTGGGACACTTCATTGAGGGAAAATATATTACAATGGGCACAGCAAGCCAGAATATCAACCTGGTCCTAAAGCCACACAAGTCTTCACACATCGAGAAAAGAGAACTTTCTTCAGTAAACTTCACAGCCAATCCGATACCCGTTGGGGTAGCATGGGACAAAACAGATTACGAAATATATGGCCCGGTCGAGCTCCTGAAGTTTCCTCATCAATTTAAGGTTTCATTAAGTGACTTTGTAAAACCAAGCACATTCTCTGATGATTGGGACTTTGAAAGTATTAAGGATATGATGTCAGACTTAGTTATGTCAGCAAAATTTACAGAACATGATGATTTACAAGGTTCATCAAATTATGAACAGATGTACTGCTACAATCACTATGCTAACCATTATTTGCATAAATCTGGTCAACCTAGAAATTTTTTAAATTATAATCAATGGGGACATTGTGCAACTCCACCAAAAGGTAGTTCAAAAACATTTTATGAGAAATTCCCATACTTCTCAGGGTTTAACACAAGTGAAGCAGAAATGTTTTATTTCAAACTGTTAAATAAGACAGAAATGAAAACCATGCTGACAAATACAAAGTTAATCTATTCAGAAACATTTTTTTTAAAAATGAATACATTTGGTTTTGATTTTTGGAAAAATAACATTGAAACAAAAAGCATCTGGGGTACCAAAGATTGGCAAGTCTGAGGTATAGAATCATTATTCAGAGCCTGCATGATCCCAGAACAAATTATATTTTTGAATGACACAATTCAACAAACAACCTGTCTTGGACTAGCCAAAATTAAAGACTTAAACAAACCGTCTATTCCAAAGCCAACACCTGACAGTAATAGCACTACAGATGTTGAGATAGACGTATCCCATATTTTAAACCAAAACAGAACACATCCTGATTGGAAAAAATGGTTGATCTGGCCCACAGACACAAATAACTGTCAAGATAGATTCCTGAACAAAATACAGGGGTTCAAATTGACCAGGCCAGACCCTAGATACTCCCAGAGACAACATACAGGGATAGTAACAACATACAGTGTAGGAAAACTCTGCCTCGAATGGCTACAGACATCCACACTGGCAGAAATTAAGCAACACTTAACTTTACTTAAAGAAGGTGCTGACTTGCGTGATTTCATTATGGGACCACGCAAACAGCGTCAAAAACGTTTCATAGCGGCCTCTATATATGCAGCTTATAACGGAGCTTGGAAAGAAACTCAAATTGAAACAGCAGAGAAAATACGGGAAATTGACCGTATTAATTTAGAAAAATCACTTTCTATTGTGGACAATGGGTTAATGACTCTGTCTTCCAGAATATATTCACTGGACAGTATTGTATCATCTGCAATCGATATAATAGAGCAGGACTTACTAATGTTACAACATGGTCAGTCCCAATTGCGTTCTATTGTACAGCTTGGCTGGACGTTACAAAATCTGCGTTCAGGCTACGTGCCTTGGCGTTTAATCAACACAACGTCATTGTTCTCTATCTTTAACCTTACTGATACACAAATCAGCTTGGCACAAAAAGGAGCAGAATATACAATTCTGAGCATTGAAAAACTTGAGAGATTACCATTGACAATGTCAGAACGACCTATCATTGAATGGATAATACACGGAATAATAACTTTTCCGATAACAACTTTCCAATTTCGATACTGCCAAAAGTATATACAGGCAGGCCAGTATGAAATGTTGGGTAAAGGATACATTAAGTCATCATGGAAATTACCTTACACACACACATGTTATAGTGAAAAAGGACAGAATGTATTTCTTAGTGGTAATAATTGTGAAAAATCACTAAGTGGTATACTTCTGTGTCAGGGTATAAATTTATATGGGGCCTGTGAGGGGACTTCAAATAACCTTTCATGTCACCAGCTTGGCACACCTGCAACTCGAATAGAGCCATTCTTTAGACGGCTTTTGAACGGGAGCTACATTCTAATAGTGGATCACAGATGTTGTGGCTTGGTGCCAGGAAAAGCTTATCTAGTAAGCGTTTCGTCCATGGTCACTTGTTGTATGCAAGTTTTGTATCCGAACGACACTCCAGACAGGGAGGGAAAAATTTGGCCCAGTTTGAAAATCTCTTCTATTCGAATTGATACTTTGAGCAGAATGAAGTCTGTTCTTCTACAGACGCCTGTGCCCTTGACGTCATCAAAAGAAACGTATGATCTCCAAGTTGCAAGGACAACGGCAGAGATACATAACCTTTTATCAACAAATTGCCCCTTACATTTCGCAGAAATGCTAAACCAAATCTTAAATATTTCCGATACGAATGGTATCCCACATGTATTTAAGACAATTTTTTCGGGACTGTTAACACCCTTCAAAGCAGTCCTGGGCATCTTTCCAAATTTTGTCCATTCGATCTTTGGCGGCCTTCCACTCCTGTTGGGACTCGTAGCAGGCATTTTATTTTTGTTACTCCTACTTCGTTATGGCAAGCCATGTCACAGACAGGACTCCAGCAACAATGGAAGAAACGATCCTAGCTATACGCTATCGGGACCGCATAACTGAAGTCCTTGGATTAGTTTGGCTAAGAGATCTGAATATGACCTGGTTTCTTTCATTCAGACCTATCTGGCAGAATTGTATCTTACCTGTGTTAAGATGTATGCTGTGCGGAGATGAATGCGTGTTGGACGTCTGTCTTACACTACAATCAGAAGTACCATTGGATACGGATACTTTGCTAAGTCCCGTAAAGGCTCATGCATCGTGTTGTCCCCAGCGGTTACCTATCCTGATGACGGCATTCGTGGAAACTTCACCACTGCGATTAAAGGGTAGTGAAGTGCAAGATGAGAGCAGCATCAACCAGGTACGACCTTCTGTGAGCAATGCTGATCAATACATCGATGATAGCAATCATTCTCACGACTGCACACTTGCGGCATTTTCCAACTTGGTCGAACTTTCACCTGAAGCGGTAAACTGCTTTTTTTGAAAGTCTGTCTGAAATGATGTTCTCCCCTGAACAAAAAGAATAACTTTAAGCAAACGAGCACTCAGTGTTCCCTGAACTCTGAATTTGGCCTTCGGCTTTGAAAAACAAAAGCTTCTGGAAATATTTGGAACTGTTTTTGCTTCTTCCCATGAAACACGAAATAATTTTTTTCCCAGATTCCAAAATATTTACTTTTTTTTTTGGCACTCATCCTCTGCTTAAAGTAGAACTATTCTTAGAGAACAGAGCTTCTATTTTTAGGAACTCTAGAGACAATATAGTACCTCAGCCTCTAGCATATTTACAAATAACTGTATTTATATGTGATGAAATGGTCTCGCACTTTTCTTTTCTGTATTAAGAGCCATTTCATGTGTAATTTTCGCAAAATCATTCCGCTGATATATATGCATCCTATTTTATGAATGATTACTCTGCCTGAAATACTGTACCTATACTCATTTTTCGTGTATTTCGCTTATGCCATTTCAGATGCAAAAAATGTATTTTGGGGAGGATCGGTATACACATGCACCGTTACATATGTTTACTATTGCTTAGTTTAGTAATTATGGACAAGAATTCGTGGAGTGGGTGTAGTGTGTTTATCTAGGTACCTGAATCAATATTCCTATTCTTTGCCCTTGTCCTGTTATAAATCAATAATATCCCTACAACGGCATAGAAACTCTTTTCATAATTCAGTCATAGCGCATGCTGTCACATTAAGCAAGCCTATTCCTCCAGCCCCCTAGAAAGCACACCGAGTTCTTAAACAAATCCAAGCCTCCAGCAACCTGGGAAATCCCCGCTGCTTTGTTTTGATTTCGTCCGAGAACTCCTGTAAAGCACTGTAAGAACGACCAGTTCTTAGTGACATCTTTATTGACGTCTTATATCCAGCCTTACGTCAAACCCGGCACCTTTCAGGTATAAATATACCAACGTTGCCTTAAGCAAACACATCGTGGTGATGAATCTGGAGCAGCTACTACTTGCCCAAGAGCCCAGCTGATGCGAGAGCCCACGGACGCTGCCCCTCCCTTTTGACCCGCTGAGAAAGACGCTGTCTTTTCTCTTGCCGAGAAATCCAGCCTCCGGCGTTTCCAGCTTACCCTTGCGGGTGACTGGGATACCGAGTCCTGAGAGAGAGATACCAGCCCTCCTGCCTTCTAATACCCAGGTACTGAACTGACTAAACCCTTACAGAGAATTCTTGAGTCAGATTCTTGGCAAAACAAACTTAACTTAAACTGCTACTTACTTACTCCTTCCCACGTATTAGGCTTAGGTCAGGTACACCGGGGTAGACGTAGTTAGAAGCACCAGTTGAGTACGATTAGTCAATGTATATATGTATGTATCTATTTTATCCATTTTAAAGTATCATATGGCTAAGAAACCATATCAATGCTTTTACAGTATTATTTCATAATCCTGCTTTTACTGTATGCACTTTACTTAACTATAAGTATTGCAATTGTAGCAATTCATTTCTCTTGAATGAGGAAAGAGACTGCTCAATAAATAACACCTTTTATTGAAAACGCCCGTCTCTCTTTTTCTCTGCAATCTGGTGAAACTAAGTACGCACTTATTGACTGAGTGAAATAGCTGTCTTTTGTTTTCACACGACTCTAGAGATACACTCTTATTCAGGGAGAGCAAAGTTGTCATGTTTTATGGTTGTCAGAAACTAAATCCCTTCTTGTCTATCCAGGGAGGTTAAACTCCTCCTCGCTTATTCGAGAAAGTTTCTAGTGAACTCTGAGCTAGCTGGCAAAAAACTTAAGTCTAATATAGTCAGTAGAGACCTAGTTAACCTCAGTCCTACGTCTACACTACTGAAGATATTATTCCAATGCGCAGAGCCTATTGGGACTATAGGAACTACACTACAGCTGTCAGTGACTCAGCCGCATGGCGCCACAGGAATCCTTGATGGAGATACATTGTAGCTAGCAGCAGGAAGCCCACGGGAGCAGCAATTCAGCGTAGGCAGCCTGCATCCCGCCGCAAGCCAGCTGAGCTGCCACATACACACACACACTTTGCAGCTCTTCATTCACTGTGATAGCTTAGGCACTATGTAGTATTCGTGACAATGCATTTCAGTGCGGTGATGCTGAGCACCGCACTGAAATGCGTTAGTGTCACATCTGAAGCGTGATATTTGGCAGGACTGCTGCTTTGTGTTCATTAGATTAGTTTAGAAGAATATACTTGATACCATTGCTTTGTGGGCTAGAATTCCACGGCTGGAAACAATGTCTGTAAGAACACGGAGTGATGTGGTCACCCTACTTGTTAGTTACACCCTGCACCACGGCCTACAATTGCTTCGCTTTACAAATTGAGTTGTCAGTTGGTTTTGAAATCAGAGTAACACTTTGGGCCACATGTACAACGGTTTTTAGCGTGCGCAAACGGGTTTTAGACCCGTTCGCGCATGCTAAAAACCTTGGGCCCATGTACAAAACCTATATTGCGACTCGCTAATTGTGACAAAGGGGAACCGGATATCCCCTTATGTCCAGAGATACCTCAAGGACTTTTAAACACATTCTCCCCTTCTTTTATACAGCAATCGGAAAACTGGAAACTACCAGAGACAGACAGGGGTTTTGCTGATACGGAACAGAAGGAGGAACACTGTTACTTTAACTGGGCAGAGCTAGATCACCACCCCGCCCCCAGAAGTGACGTCATCCAGGAAGTAAATACCGGTAGCAGGATCATACCGGTGTGTTCATCACCTGGAGGCAGAGCAGGCGTATGGAGAAGCGAGGGAGAATACGAGGACGAGAGCGAAGAAGGAAAGAGCGAGGAACGAGTGGAGCAAGAGGCAGCTGGTGAAGACCGGAGAGCGGAGGCGGTTCATCACGCTGCAAAGCCGGGAGGCCAACGACAAGGTGCATCGCCCAGCCACACTTCAAGGGAAGCATGGCTCACCCAGGTACGTTCCCGTATAGCGGGCTGGGCAGGCAGGAAGGGTTTTAAAAACCCCTAGTTCCTTCACTCGACCGTTCCCCTTCACTTCCCTGATCCTCGCACTACCGGCACTTTGTCTAGCCCGTCCTTAGAGCTAAAAAAACCCTGTGCACGTGTGATATCCTCACTTCCCCTCCCCGTCACACTGTACCATAGAGCACCCGACTGAAGCAAGTCTACCTTTTCTTTTTCTCTTTGGAATCTTCTGTGACTGCAACGACGGCCGAGTCCGAGACTACACCTCCCAGAACCACTCGGGGTTGGAGAAGAACAGGACTGGAACACCGGAAAGAGCGTCTCTCACCCATTGGGATTGATGTAGAGCCCCCTCTCCCTTACTATCGGAGTACCTTACGGCGACGAAGATTCCTAAAACCAATAAAGCCGTCCTTACCCTCTATGTAAATGTCATGGTACTTATAGAGCGCACTGTCACCAGACGGTCACCTTGCGGTGTCGCCTATTCGGCTTCCTGGCGCTGATACTCATACCACTGTGGAACCCCTCCTGGCTTTCCCTGTGAAGTGTCCACTCCTGGGCACCCCCAGGGTGAAGCCAGGCATCCTTAGCGCTATTGGGGCCGGTGTGGAGGCTAAGCAAGCTATTGCCCAGAGTTGCAGCGTGGGGCCCGTGATTAGAATAGGCACCGAGGCGAGAAATAACAGGTCCGAGGAAATTGAGCCCGAGAACCCGCCGAAGCGGGAATCGAACCCTGGTCCCTGGCCAGAACTCTGCATCAGGGTCTTCCGCTCTAACCATTGAATTTTTGGAAAAGGGGGGGTTTGGGCCCTATGGGAAAGAGGGTAGGTTGGGCCTCTGTATTAGCAAAAAAAAGGGAAATGTTACCTATGCCTCTATGCTTATTTTCACCATTTATTCAATTGTAAGGATAAACCAAACATCAATTAGTTATCCTGACATATTTTTATGTCATTTTATTTGAAAATCATTAATTTTTTTGTGTAGTTGATCGGAGAAAGAACAATATCAACTGAACGTGTTGCCATACAGTTTCAAATTAAACACAACATTTAGACATTACAGTGAAATACACACAAACATACTGAATATATACAGATTGTGAACGAAAAAAATCAAGACTTGATACAGTTGCAAAGGAAAAAATAAACATACCAAATCAATGTGCATTGGCGAATCAATAACCATTTGCTCTTAGTTGTTAGGGGGCATAAAACACTTTTTAAACATATACCAAATGCCCCTGCGCTCTGAACAATATCACAATTAATTCAAAATGAATCAGAGCATAGATGCCGAGTAAATCAAAGCGTGGATGCCGACGCGTTTCAAATCCTGCGTGATGAATCACAGGATTCTCATCAGGGCTGGATGAGTCGATTCCATAGGGAACTGTTTATAACAAAAACGAGGAAAAAACTTTAGAAATAATTCCTCGATCCATTCATATTCATTTAGCTCAAAACATAAAGCATCTGACGATGCAGCATACCTTATTTGGTATGCTGCATCGTTTTTTCTTTTTCCTTGGCAACTGTATCAAGTCTTGATTTTTTTCGTTCACAATCTGTATATATTCAGTATGTTTGTGTGTATTTCACCGTAATGTCTAAATTTTGTGTTTAATTTTAAACTGTATGGCAACACGTTCAGTTGATATTGTTCTTTCTCCGATCAACTACACAAAAAAATTAATGATTTTCAAATAAAATGACATAAAAATATGTCAGGATAACTAATTGATGTTTGGTTTATCCTTACAATTGAATAAATGGTGAAAATAAGCATAGAGGCATAGGTAAAATTCCCCTTTTTTTTGCTCTAACCATTGAGCCACACTCCTCCCTGTGTCTGTGAGTCTGTTCACCCCGCAACACTAATCAATTAAGTAATTGCTGTTGCAAAACACTCACAAATTACCACCTACTTCAAGTAGGTGGTAATGCAATTGCAAATGGAAAGGGATCCCCTGGGACCACTACCTGCCCTTAAAAAATTAAACAAAACATTTCATTTTTCTTTATTTAAATGCATCCCGTTTTCCTTTTAAGGAAAACGGGCTGCATTTAAAAAACAAAACTGCTTTATTTAAAAGCAGTCCCAGACATGGTGGTCTGCTGAGCTCAGCATGCCACCATCCCCGGGCAGGCCAGCCATTCCCAATGGGGTTGCGAGTGCCTCATTAATATTAATGAGCCTCACATTTTGCGAACCCATTGGGAATCGCAATCAGTGTCTCTGTATTTCGAGCGCAAATTGCGAGTTGCAATTTACTATGCTCGTACATCTGGCCCTTTGTGATTCACTGAACCTCTGTAGTTAAATTCAAAACGTGCTAAGCCACCCAAACAAATGAATGTAAAGCCCTAAAGTGTAGCAGCTACCAAATATATTATCCAATCACACAACATTGGGTATCACTTTGGGATCAAATTGTTAATGCCAGTAAAAGGCATTACAAAAAGAACTGTGACTAAGGCGATTGTCTTCTTACTTACACTCCCAGGCTGATGACAATATCCCTTTGGAATTGATTTGAAATAACATGTCCACTAGAGCAAAACTCTCAGGTTCTGATGACAAGCTGGCTGAATAGGGTGGAGGATTTACCGCACCCAGTCAGCACCCAGGGCCTGTTTTTCGCTTAGGGCTTACAGCCACTGTTTGTGCCACAGGGCTCATTGAACAAGGTGCACAGGGTGCAAACAGGAACAGTGCACTCTTTTACATATAATGGGCTGCCCTCAAGGCAGCGGTGAACTCTCAACTGTCCTGGGGGCTGCGTGTTAGTAATGGGCAGATCGACTGTTTGAAGCAGCCAATCCATGTTTCACAGTGCATACGGCACCCAGAGAGCACTTCAGAGGGAGACAGAAATCCCTTGCAGGTAAGTGCAGTGAGTGACTGCACCCACCTGCAGGAGTATATCTGTGGGTTCCAAGTGAGTCTCTTTTCTCCATTTCAGAGTGCATCTTACAGGGGCCAGGCTGACTGTGTCCCACCTCTTTGTGACTTACAGTCGAGGTACCTACTGACCTCTCTTTGCGTCTGCTCCTGAGTCCATAATATTAAGACTAGTGCAGAGGTAAAGTGTTTTCTTTTAATAGCATTGGGGAATAGCCCCAGTCCCAGTGAAGAAAAACTCCCTTAATATAGCACTTGCACTATCCATATTGCAAAAAGGGTCACACAGCACCTGCAGCCCCTTCTGCAATACTCCAGTGCCCTTGGTTGCAGAAAATGAGTACACACACCAGTTGCATTCATGCATAGGGCACTGTATGTAATATGGTCCCCGGAGTAGTGTACCTAGAAAGATGGGGAATTATTTGCAAATTGGTGCAATCCACATCAAAAGAGGACATTTTACCACACTAAATTTCTAAGGGTTTATGGAAAGCCACGCAACGTACACATTTGACAGCTGGATCTCAGGATTTGAAGTCGTACTCCTGGGCTTTTCATCGTACAACAAACTTAAATCTGCATTGTGATAAACAAATATTAACTATTAGGCTTGTCCTCACAAAAGTCTCACCATAGAATTGTGAGTTGCACTCATGGCATTTCACATTTTCAAACAGATTGTACAAACAATTGAATGGGTTCCCAGAAGGAAGGATGATGCATGATTTTACAAATCAGGATTGTCTGCATACGTTTAACTTCATTAAGCATACCAACACATCAAACAAGGTTGGAATAAATAGAGCTAGATAATAAATCATATATATATTGAGCTTTATTATTACTGTAATATTGTAAAGTGATGCCTACAAGAGTGGCATTAGAGGCTCCTTCAGATCCTCTCACCTTTCCAGCTAAACAGAAAAGTTGCAAGTTACAGATTGCTCGAGTCTCATAAACCTTGTTTTCTAGAATACACTAAAAGCACAGTCTGACAAGAGAGAGTTTGCAAAATTGTTGTATTGTGTTCCCCAAACACAGAAGTTCTAGACTGCAGAGCTGTTGTCAAAAATGCTTCCGAAGTGACCAGTGATCATCCAAATCCCATAGGTCACATGATTTTCAACGCAAAACTAGTGTATGATTACATCCTATTTTTAACACAGATTCAAGGTGTTTTCTCTGGACATGGTATGATGCAGTCATTCTGTGGGACATTGTTATGCCCATACTTCTTCTACGTAACAAGACAGAGAGACTCTTACTTGAAGAGAAACTATTACAGAAAGGGCTAGCATAAAACAATTGTATTATCTCCATTTACAATGACTCTACTTAGAAATGTGGGCATTAGCACAAGTGCGGCTCTTCTGATATGTGGAGCATATGTCTAACTTTCTTAAAATTTACACTGAATTGCAGTGGTAGGACCAGGGACTTTGTGAATACTGCAATTGGCGAATTATGCATATGGAACAGTAGGTAGCATACATTCTTGCATGGAGACGCTTGCCCCGTCCGGTTTTATAGCATGTTGGCCTTTTTTTAACTCCTTGAAATCTGGCACCTATCCTGCCGCATCGAAGCAGGCGTTTCTGCTGCCATAACTGAAAAAAATTAATGCTGACTCTGGAGTGCTCAGCAATTTTAGACCTATGTCTCTGCTGCCAGCTCCTGCCAAAATCCTAGAGAAGGTGGTTCAGAAACAGTTGGCTGATTCTATAGAAGCTAATTGTCTTCTACATCACTCTCAATTGGGCTTCCGAGCTGGGTACAGCACGGAGACTTCTCTATTAGAAGTCTCTAAATCAGTGAGAGAGACTGTGAAAGGGGGCACATCTGCCATGTTAGTACTTTTAGACCTGTCTGCATTATGCAATATGGTCGCACAGCCAATCTTGTTGAGGAGATTAAGCAACTTGGGTTTGCTGGGACGGCACTGTCCCCGATTTAGTCCTTCTTGGAAGACCATTCCCAACAGGTCTTCCTTCTGCCTTTTTCATCTTCATTTAAACCATTGGTGTGTGCAGAGCCTCAGGGCTCGGCTCTGAGCCCGTTGCTGTTCAATCTTTACCTCGCCCCACTGGCCACCCCTATTGAATCTTGGGGAATGAAGGTAGTTTCCTATGCGGATAACACGCAGCTGGTGTACTCTTAATAATACTTCAGGTGGCCTTTCACAATTTTAAGGAATGCCTGAAAAATATTTCTACCTGGATGAATAGTAATTGCCTGAAACTGAACGTGGTTAAGACTGAGGCCCTGTTCTTCAGTCAGACAAAACCCCCACATAACATTTCTGGTGGCCCATGGAGCTGAATCCTCCCCCAATTCTGGCTGACTCAGCAAGAAATCTGGAATCAGGTTGGATACGGATCTCTCGTTCACAGCGTCTGTCAAATCTCCTTTACATGCTTTTGGAAGTTGGGATACCTCAGGAAATGTATACCTTATCTGCCAGAGAAGAGCCATAAGATCAGGGTTTACGCTTTGGGACCTCTCAGTTGGACTATACTAACAGCCTTTATTTGGGGCTACCTGCCTACCAGATTTGCAGATTACAATTAATTCAGAATGCGGCAGCGAGGTTAATTTGCAGGGTACCTTTCCGGCACTATATCTCTCCGCACTTGAAACAGCTGCATTGGCTCCAGGTGGCCAGAAGGATAGAGTTTAAGGTGCTTACTCAGGCCTTAAGAGCCACTAGGGGCTTAGCCCCTTGCCATCTCAGGCAGAGGCTTAATCTTTATCAACAGGAACGGGCCCTGAGAGCCAACCACCTGCAGCTCCTTCGCATCCCACGATATTCTAAAATCTGGCAAAGTTGCAGGTCCTTCTCGGTAAGAATAGGGAAACTGTGGAATACTCTAGCAGTCCATCTGCGCCTGATTGAGACATAACTGGAGTTCAGGAAAGTTTTAAAAACCTGGCTCTTTACTCAGGGATAGTGTCCCTGTAGGTCCTTCCGTTAGTCTTCTATTTGTGCCAGGACACCTCTGCGGTAGTTGTGCATTCTATAAATGACTATTGATTGATTCATTGATATGTAGAAGCCCCTATCCCCAGCAGAGCGTCACTTTTTCTGAAGCTCCAATGGCCTAGTGTCATTTGCCATATTGACAAGGTGAAGCTAAGCCACTTAATGTGGCTTAACACCACTTTGTAAATATGCCCCTTTCTGCCACAGTCCTCTGCAGGAAAAGGGGTGTGCAATGAGTGTCGCAGTGGGCATTCCACTGCAATACCCATTGTTTTTTGACGCTGCCACAGATTTACAAGGCTGAGGCAGTGTTAAAAACTAACACCAGGGAATACCTGGTCTTAGAATGGAGATAGGAGGAGAAATTATTGCTCTTTCTATGTGGAAGCACATATAGAAAGACTGACGGGCACATGCATCATTGTCAATTGCATTCGCAAACGGTGCGAATCGCAATTTTCGGCCGTTTGCGAATGCAATTGACAAAATTGGGATGCATCATGTTTTTCGCAAATTTAGAAATCGCAATCATGTTGCGATTTCTAAAATTGCAATTGCATTTAAGAAATCACAATTTGTGATTTCTTAAATGCAATGCATGAACATTTTAAATTTGCGAATTCGCAAATAGGGAGAGGTAAATTACCATGAAGTCGACCTTCATGGTAATTTGCGAAAACTTTCAAAAATGCACAAAAGTGCATTTTTGAAAGTTTCATTTTACACACACACATGCCCTTGGGGCATGTGTGTGTGAAAAATGCACTTAAAGTTATATTTCAGGGGTGCAGGGGGGGGTCCTTTGGACCCCACTGCACTCTTGAAATTGCATTCTCAATTTGTGATTCGCAAATTGCTAATCGCAAATTGAAAATGACTTCCCATTCATTCCTATGGGCCTCTAGGCCCATAGGAATCAATGGGAAGGGATTCCTTAATTGCGATTCACAAATTGTGAATCGCAATTAAGGAATTTTAAGAAATCGCAAAAAAATTGCGATTTCTTGATGCATAGCCTTTTGCGATTTCTTAATTGCGATTCCTTAAAATTCGCAATTAAGAAATCGCAAACGGCAACAATGATGCATGTGGCCGCTAGTGTTTATGTGCAGGATGGTGTCCCTTCCTGCACATAAACAATCACTCCTGCACAGACACCCTTGCAACATGGCATCAGGGTGCCTGCACTGGTGCTAGAAAGGTTTTCTTGCGCCAGCGCTGGAGGACACATAGGGGTGCACTGTAGTCTTGTGAATACGCCTCATCCCTGTGTTTAAAAAAATGTCAGAGCGTGGCACCGCGCTTTGACATTTGTTTGTAAATATGTCCCACAGTCCCGACCCTAATCCTGAAATTGACGTTGCCACTATTCTACTAAACAAGCAGAGTTTATACATTCTTAAGCATTTTTATAAAATTTATACTGATACTGCGAATACATATTGAAATTTTGATTTCAGAAACCGCGTTGTTTGTAACCTACCGTGAGGAAAATGCTTCGGGAAGAAGGCACATTTTTCGCAGTAGAGAAAGCTGGGTATTGATGACTACGGACAGTATGTGACAGCGAGGAATAGTGGACGAATCTGCCTTACATTTGTGAGAGGAGAACAGGAAAATTGCTCGGAAAAGGAATCGATAAGACAAAAAGTTGTTCTTAATTATGAAAATATAAATGACACTTGCATTCACCCCAGCGAGGGTCCCAACAGATGGCTGCCCAAGGAGTGCTAACAATATTTATGCCAGCATCAAGTGCAAGAAAATCTTCTGATCTGTGGATATATTAGCATAGCTCTTCCGACAGCATTTAACTATTGATGCTTCTACACTACTAAAGTAAGGCTTTTTGGTAGAAGATCTTTTGGATCTGTTAGATCAAACAGAAAGTTTCTTCTCAGAAAATATGTTTTCCTATTCAACTATGCATCTACAGCATTAGAATGAGGTTTCAAACGAAAGTGCATTTTTCTGCGATGCAAACGGGAAATGGTGCGTTTATCTTTTATCTTTAGAATAAGAAATCCTCAAATAAGAATAAAAGTACATATAAAAAAGAAGGATGAGGCTAAAAAAATCATATTTTTAAGTTAGCGTATACTGTTTTTTACATTCACAAAGCTAAGATGGAGCTATAGTTTGAAGACACAGAGTGCCATTTACTATATTTTGGCGCAGTGCAGCAAGCCTTCCTGCTGCGCTGCCATGCGTAAAAATACAAGGGAAGAATACACCGTATCTACAAGATACCCCGAAACTAGTCCTGGGATGCTTGTTTCCGATCTAGGGAGGACCTGGCTTGGCAGTTCGGGCTGGACTGTTCCCATGAGGCACAGGGTCAAGACTGATTTGCATATGGCCGGGTCTAAACTGAGGTGGCATGGTGAGCAAAAGAATGATGGATTTAACCCACATCTCTTGACTGGGGGTGAATGTTTTGAATTGTTCTGCATTCCGCCCATCAATTGTGTGTTCTTTGCTTTCTCGCCCAAAGTGCGCTGGGTATGCCCAGATGTGGGACTCGGGCTTACTGTATTACTGGATTTAAGCTATTCTGGCTGATGAGGGGTGAAACCCCGAAACCAGTCCTAGGATGCTTGTTTCCAATCCAGGGAGGACCTGGATTGGCAGTTGGGGCTGGACTGTTCCCATGAGGTACAGGGTCAAGACTGATTTGAATATGGCTGGGTCTAAACTGGGGTGACATGGTGAGCAAACGAATGATGGATTTAACCCAGATCTCTTGACTGGGGGTGAATGTTTTGATTTGTTCTGCATTCCATCCATCAATTGTGTGTTCTTTGGTATCTACAAGATATGGCATGTTCCTGTCCTTCTCCACTGCACACAAACAGCAGCCGTGCGCCCACGCGCACACCCTTGCGTCATGTTGCAAGGGTGCCTGCATTGCGGGGATGATTGTTTTTGTGGAGGAAAGGACACCTTCCTGCACAAAAACAATAATTGATGACATTTTCCTCTTTCTATGCATGCTGCAGAATGCAGCACGCATAGAGAAAGGAAAAAAACAAGGAGAAATAAAAGTATTTCTCCTTGTTTTGACACTCCTACGCCTCCCCTGGGGTGGTGTAGGATTCTGACCCATTCCCAGCTTTAAAATAAATCTGGGAATGTGTCAGGTTCCATGAATGTTGCGTGGGAACACCTACAGCAACACCCATGGAACGCCCCTTTCACGCAGCGTTATTTGTGAAAGGGGTCCATAACTACAAGGCCATTCAAAGTAACGCAGGATGACACCTGGAAGGCTGGTGCCCTTGTGCCACAGTCCCCTTCACTCATGCCTCAAAACCTCGATGTGCACAGTACCTGTGGATTGAATTATATCAGGGAAAACCAATAGCATCACCAAGTGGCATGCATATCTGGGTAATGCGCACATTTCTAACGATAATGGCATTACTCCTAGTCCTACTCCCTCGCCTTCCTTCAGTACAAATGAGGCCCGCCTCCCACCCAGACCCACCCCCAGCATAAAAACTCTGCCCGCCCCCACCTCCACCTGTACATAAACAAGCCGAGCTAGCACTCAGTTGAACCACACCGGGAGGGAGGGAGGGACCTCGAAGGAAGGCGAGGGAGTAGGACTAGGAGTATTGCCATTATCGTTAGAAATGGACGCATTACCTCCTGTCCCTCCCTCGCCTTCCTTCAGTACAAATGAGGACATAACAAGCAGAGGAAAACAGAGACGGACAACTGAGTAACGATTCGCTCCCTATGTTCTCGTGTCCACCACCAGGGGGCTGAACTGTGGGACTCTCCAGTGTTCTAATATGCTAGCTGACACTCCCCTGCATGCATATCTTGACTTCCAGCCATTTGGACACTATTTGGGAATTGACATCCATTCCCAATCCATGCCGGGTTTTGTGAAAGTCAGCCTGCTTAGACTTAAAGCCAGCCTACTCATGCCTGAAACTCCATTACCCAGAATTCCCTGCTCACTGCTTTGTCTCCACCCCTGCAGGCCAAGGATGGGTGGAGGAATTCAGCTCACCTGTGGCTGGCTGCTGCTAGCCTGCTCACACCAGCTGCATGTGATTACTGTGAGCTCTTTTAAGCCCCAGCTCCCTTCAGGCAAGGGATGGTCATTGTAGCTGTTTACCGGTGAGACCAATCCTTGGTTCCAGAGTTCCCTGAGCTTTTGCTATTCTTGTTTCCAGTGTTTCCTGAGCTTTAATTATGCCTTGTTCCTGACCTGCCTGCTGCTGTTTTCCCTGTTCCTGAATTAGCACTGCCTGCAGTGCTACCCTGACCCCATAGCCTTATTATTCCTTGTTCCTGAACTGCAGCAGTTTCCCTTCTCCTGAATTAGCACTGCTTGCAGTGCTACCTTGTTTCCTGAGTTCCGGTGAGTTAGCGGGTTCAATGTGTTATATTTATGCTTGGTCTAACTCTGATACATAGTATTCCACATTTCCTGCCTCATATGGGGATGTTACTTCTGGTGTTTACCAAATCTTGCTTTGGTAACTAATGTTATTGCATCTGCAGCATTGTAACTTCGCACTGTATATATTAGTACTTTAACAACTTGTATACACTCATTTCACCTTTGCACATTCGCCCTGATGTAAGTGCTTTAGCAGATTCAGCAGCACTCGCTCGTTTATGGTTCAGCACTTTGCACACCCAGCACCCCTACACCTACCCGGGTTAAATTTCAATTTTTAATTAGTTAGATGCTGATTACCTTTTATAAACTCATTAACGCCCCGGGTGATGTTGCCACTTCAATCAATCAATCAATCAGAGCATTTATATAGCGCACTACTCACCCGGAGGGTCTCAAGGCGCTTGAGTTGCACAGCACCACACTGAGTGAGCGTCACAGTTTTTGTACACATGACATGTTGTGATAGCTGTGCGTCTTCCTTCCAATTTGTGTCCACCTGACCTCCTTTTACTAGATCTCTTGGACTGAACTCCAGCTGATGTATGAGTCATATTTGTATATCACTTCGAGTTGTACAGACCCACCATATAGGTAGCTGATTTCTATCACGCTGTTACCTGCCCTTATTTTTATGTGATCCCCTTGCATATCACACTATGCATTAATCTGTTATTGTGGGTACCCGTAAGATAATGTATGTCCTGTTGCTATCTTTATTTATTTTAACTAGCAAGCTCACTACATGTTTTTAGTCTGAGTCTATTGTGACTAAGCAAATAACATGAACTAGCTTCTACTGTACTTGAAAATTAATATGTCTTTTATGTCTAATTTACCTGGTTGTTATGTGAGTCTGTTCATGCAGTCTATGACTAAGCTGTCACTACCATGTGCTCTATGACCATGGGGAAGGTAAAAGTTCTCTCACCTGTGCATTTTACAAAGACAATGACGATATTGTAAAATAACTGTACCTTATATAAACTTGCCACTTGCATGTAGTGCGTTATGTGAACAAGGCCGCAGGTCAGCGGCCGAAACGCGTCATGTGGACCATGTCACTTGAATAAAGCCTTTCACGAAACCTGGAGTCTGTGTCCGAGCCGTGATTTATCATTGCATGCACCAGGAAGGATTTGGATGTTACAGAGGAGGATGGCTGCTTCCCCATCACAGACCCCCTTTTCTTTTTTTTTTTTGTGTAAGACTTTTATTAACGGTTGCTCATTGTACACAGCATTTGCCTACAACCCGGAGGCCGGCTGCAATACTTTGCGATATTTCACCACATACAATACACAGTTATTCAGCCGACAACCTTTGGTCCGGCATCGATTTACTAACATTGCAGCAGAGAGCTTAGTATCAATTTCTTGACGAATCAAATTCCGTCTCACTTTTACATGTTATAACCAGAACTAAACATGACTCATTAGGTTCAATGATCAGCTGATATTCTCTCATTTATGTTTCCCTTCTCCCACATCGGCACGCTCGCTCAGGCAATCAACTATTCCCCGGGGTTCCGTAGAAGAACTGGCAGGTGAGCCTGTCTTTCCCTTGCATCTGTTATGGGTATCTAAATAGTGAATTAGTTAGCTTACTTCTTCCTCATCCACTGAGCTGTCTATGTCGTTCTCTGATAGAGGTTCACACAGGTCTCCCCTGTAACCATTCCAGGGCATCCAGATCTTATTCCACTTGCGAGGGTTAGCTCTCATTTTATACACTGCTCGTTCAACCACTAGAAGCATATCCATATTCCTGCACCATTGCGCCAATGTTGGTGCATCCGCCGCCCCCCATTTTTGCGCTATATCTCGCTTGGCTACCATGATGCCCACAGTGGCCCACTGTTGCCCCTGACGTGTCATGTCATTCGGACCCCATATATTCAGTAGGCATGAGCGTGGATCAGGTGTAATGGACATCTCTAGAGTTTGGGATATGGTACGCAGTACCTGTCCCCAGTATTCTGAAATAGTCGGACATTCCCAAAGTGTATGTAACAGTGTGCCCTCCTCCCCGCAGCCCCTGAGACAGTATGGGTGGTCAGCTCTGTGCAGCTTGTGTAAAGTGACCCTCGTAAAGTAGACCCTGTGTAGTATCTTAAACTGTACCAGCCGGAATCGAGCCGATATGCCCGCCTCCCTTGGAGAGGCCATCGCAGCGCCCCAGTCCGTCTCATCCATTTCACCCAGTTCGCACTCCCATTTCTCTCTCAGTTTAAGCAAGGGATCAGGCAGGTTATTTAGGAGTTTTCGATAAGTGAGGGAGGTGGCGCTAGCCTGCATATAATCTGTAAGCAGGCGATCCTCCAGCGGGGAGGATTCCGGGACCACCGCACCCATCTCGATCGCCGTCAGCAGCGCATGACATATTTGGATATAACGGTAAGTTTCGTTAGGACCTAGGTTGTATTGCTGCTGGAGGTGTTCAAAGGGGATCACTCCTTCATTTGTCCACATATCTCTCACCGTAGAGATGCCTATATTGTCCCATTGGGTGAATCCCTTACTACGTCTTAAGTGACCCAGCGCCTTGGTGTCCCATAGAGGTGTAAGTTTAGTTATAACACCCCCCCACTTGAGTCTTGTCTGTGCCTTGTGCCACAGCGCTACTGTGTGTTTGGTCGGGCCCGTCAATTTCGCCGCTAGTCCTCTGTGATACAGCGGGGCCAATAGACTGTGCGTGCCCAGCTGCGCTCTGTCTGCCAGATAAGCCGGATCGCCCTGTGAGGCATGCAGCCATTGGTTGAGAATCTTGAGTTGCGCCGCCCAGTAGTATATTTGTATATTCGGCAGAGCTATTCCGCCATCGTACCAGCCACGGATGAGCTTCATGTGTGCTACACGAGCTGGGCGGTTGCCCCACAGCAGGCCGGTCACCTCAGCCGTTACCTTCCGAAAGTATGAGGGTGGCACCAGAGTCGGCGTATTTTCCAATACATAAAGGAAACGTGGCAGCGCCATCATTTTAAACAGTGCTGCACGCCCCAGCAATGTCAGAGGAAGGGCCTTCCAGTGCCTCACATCGGACCTAAGTCTAGCAAGCGGCGGCAATAAGTTCAGTTCAGAAAAGACCTTGTCGTCTCGGGTGATGTGGATCCCCAAGTATCGGAAGGAGGCGCCTGCCATCGCCAACGGGCAGTCGGCGGGAAGATCCGGTAGAGGACCCCCAAGTTCGTAAATGACCGACTTCGTCCAATTGATCGTATAACCGGAGGTCTGTCCGTGCGTATCGCACAGCGCCAGAAGCACCGGGATACCATCCCCTGGATCTGACAAGTAGATTAGCATGTCGTCGGCATAAAGGGAGAGCCTGTCTTCCCAGTTGTCTCCCCAGCGAATTCCTTTCAGTAGCGGTGAAGCTCTAATGATAGTTGCCAGCGGTTCCAGGACTAGAGCAAATAATAAAGGCGAGAGCGGGCATCCCTGCCTCGTTCCCCTTGCCAACGGTATCTCACGGGAAATATGGCCGTTTGCTGCCACGTGTGCCACTGGACTCGCGTATAGGAGCCGTATCCAGGAGATAAATTTGGGGCCAAAGCCCATGTGGGCCAGTACTGCGAATAAGTATTGCCATTCCACCATATCGAACGCCATCCTGGCATCCAGCGACAGGATGGCTGCCGGTCCCGTTAATAATGGGGCTCTTGCCAACGCTCCGTGCACTCTTCGGAGGTTCAACGCCGTACTCCTATGTGGCATAAAGCCCGATTGATCCGGATGGATCAAGTGGGCGAGATGGGGCATCAATCTAGTGGCCAGCAGTTTCGCTAGAATTTTGGCCTCGGCAATGATGAGCGATATGGGGCGATAAGACGTACACTCAGTGGGCGGTTTGCCCGGTTTCGGGACTGCCACAATGGTAGCCATACGCTGATCAGGTGGCAGGATCTCTCGCTCCAAACCTTCTGTGTACATGGCTAGTAAAGGTTTACTTAGCGTTTCCGACATTACCTTATACCACTCAATAGGAATCCCGTTTGGGCCCAGGGCTTTGCCGGAGCGGAGCGCATTGATGGCCGACTGCACCTCTTCCGAGGACAGGTCAGTTTCTAGCTCATCCACCACCTCTTGCGATAGAATTTGGGTTGGCACACCTTGGAGAGCCGCTGTTGCCGCTTCCTGTTTTATTTCAATCCCGGGGGTGTATACTTTCTGGTAGTGGTCAGCTAGGGTTTCTGTTATCATTGATGGGCGCGTGTGTAGTGTCCCCTCAGAATCCCGTAACTGCAGAATATTCCTATTACCTCCCTTCTTTTTGTCCAGCCAGGCCAGGAGCTTACTCGCCTTATCCCCAATGTCATAGACTCTGTGTGCTGTTGCTGCAATATTTTCGACCGTTCTTCGTCTGAGGTGGTCGTCATGGAGCTGCTGACTGAGCCGAAGTGCGTGCAGCGTTTCTGCTGTCGGGTCTGCCATATGGGCCACATTTGCTCTATTAAGTTCTAACTCTAGGTCTAGCAGTTCTCTCTTTTGTGTACGTTTATATCCCGAAATGGTCGTGATGGCCTGTCCTCTCAGCACTGTCTTGTAGGCTTCCCACAAGGTCGTAGGCGATGTTACCAAGGCCGCGTTTTCCGCGAAATAATACTGAGTTATTTTTTTCAATTCCTTGCGTATGGACGGAATCTGGAGATAACCTGGAAAAACAGGGTATATTCTTTTACGAGCCCTTTCCGGGCATGACAAAGTTAATGTGAGCGGAGAATGGTCCGAGATTCCCCTTGGTCTAATCTGCATGTCACCTATGGTGAGGAGGCCGTCGCCCAAGGCAAGGAAATAGTCGATACAAGACAAACTATTATGGACAGCGGAGTAGTAGGTGTATTGCCGGTCCTCAGGGTATAGCTGCCTCCAGACGTCGAGTAGCCCCTGTGCCTCTAGAAACTCACTGAAGCGGGAGGGACCCGAGGTCTGCGTACGGACCGGGAATCTGTCTTGCATGTTATGTGCAACTGCGTTAAAGTCACCTCCTATAATAAGATCCCCATCCGGAAGCTCCAGCAGGAATTTCCCCAGGTCACGAAAGGCAACCGAATGCAGTGCTGGTGGAATGTAGACTGACACTATGGTCAGTGGTCTGCCCTCCCATTGTCCATGTGCTGCCGCAAAGCGGCCTTGGTCATCCATTTTAGTAGTTTGCAGTATGAACGGGGATGACCTCCGCATCAGTATACCCGTTCCACGTGACCCTGTGGTGAACTCTGAGTGCACTATCATATGCTAACCCCATCTATCTAGTGCTCGACTAGCTGCGCCCACCAGGTGTGTCTCCTGAAGAAGAACTAAAGCAGGCCCCACCCTTCGAATACCCTGAAGGACTAGTCCCCGCTTAATCTTGTCTCCCAATCCCCGCACATTCCAAGACATCAATTGTAGTGGTGTTACCGGCCCTGTGCGAAGGTCCCCACTCAGGGCATCAGCCTGCATCTCGTGTGCCATTTCCATTCTGTAGTGGAAGATGCGTTTGCGTTATGTAGTGGGACCCCTGAACCGTCTGTGCGCCGTCCGATGCGTCGGTGTCATTGTGCCTCATCCAACCCCCATGAGTCAAACAGTCAAAAAACCTTAAAAGCAACCCCTCCCTTAACTCCCTCCTCCCTGCCCCCCTGCTACACGGACTTCAAACCGCCCGCCCCCCCAACTTAGCAGAGTGCTTAACCCATCCCCCACACAAATTATACTTGCTCGCTGGGGCGGAGGACTCTCCGGAGCCGGCAGCCTCTCTCACTCTCCTCGGATGCCCTCACCTCAGTGTCCAGTGGCAGGTCGTTCGGCAGTCTGCTTAGTTTAGTTAATGTCTTGCATTCACCTGGTGGTTACAGTTCCTTGTCTGCATTCTCATCTGCACTGTCTCTTTCTAGCGAGCGTTCCTCCATTTCACACCCTGAAGCTTGGGAGCTCGGATGCTTTCCCGTCCCCTGAGTCCTTGGATTTCTGTTCGAACGACGTGGTTGATTGGCCGGTCTCCATCCTTCCAGCCAGTCTCGGGCCGTCTCAGGATTGTCGAAGAACCAGGTCTTGTTGTCCGCCACTATGCGCAATCTGGCTGGGAACAGCATCGAGTATGGAATCTCTCTCGTCCTAAGCTCCTTCTTTACGTCCAGGAACGTCCTCCTACGGCGAGCGACTTCTGCTGTATAGTCCGGAAAAAAGGCCAGCGTAGTTTTTGGGATTTTGACAGGTGGGGATACTCGTGCCGCTTGCAGAATGGCGTCCCTGTCTCGAAAGTTAAACAGTCTAGCCAGGATTGGTCGCGGGGTCGCACCCGGTTTTGGACGTCCCCCCGGTACTCGATGAGCTCTCTCAACAGAGAAGAAAGTGGACAGACCCTTGGGTTGGAGTTTCGTTGTTATTAGCTCCTCTACGTAGAGGTCCATTGCTCTAGTGTCTTCCGACTCCGGAACCCCAAGGATCCTGACGTTGGTCCTCCTAGAGCGCCCTTCCTGATCGTCCAGTCTGTCTTGCAACGCCTTATTCTCCGCCGACATACGCTCCACTGCCGTCTGTAGCTCCGAGACGTCCTCCACCAGCGATTTCGTAACCACCTCCATGGAGCTCACCTTCTCGGACATTTTATGGAAGTCTGCTCTGATGAGTGTGATTTCAGTAGAGATAGAGCCTACCGTTACTTGAACTTGTGTCAAGGCCTTCATAACATCATCCAACGTTGCCTTCTTCCCACCCGCTCCGTCCGGTGATTTGCCGGTTGGTGTCTTCCCATCAATTGGGGGAGAAGTGCTTTTGTCACACGCGTATCTATCAATATGGGTCTGCGTGGTGCCACCTTTCGGTCCCTTGCCCGCCATAGCGGCCGTCTTCGTACCTAAATCTGCTTGTCGTAGTACTGACCTTTGAGTGGCAACGTGGATGAGAATACAAGGGGAGGTCTGAATCAATTTAGTATGTGACCAGGATGTGGCCTATTACTCCCCTGTTGCACTTATGGTGAATGGGCACACTTTTTCTCTTAGTCACTATTAGGCAGGTATTGCTGTACCTCAGTCCAGTCCCCGCTGGCGCCACTCCTTACAGTAAACCTGGCGGGAGATCTTAGCCCTGGGGGTCCCACTCCACGGGTAAGTTATAAGTGGTAGGCCGTGTGGTGCGTGCCGGGCACACAATTACCCTTCCCATCGATGGCGTGTCTTCTAGTACTCCCGTGGAAGGCCACCCAGTGTTATTTATGTCTCTGTCGGCCACAGTCGTGTCAGGCCGATGTTAACAATTGTACTCAAAATCTGTGGCTGAACATGCGCCCTTCCCGCACCCCGGCGACCACACTGCAGGCGTCAGGCTGCCGTGTTAGTTGTTTTAGACGTTTTTCCCCCGATTCAAATGAAGGCAAGGCCTCGTGTGAGGGTCAACTATCAGCAATAGCTATTTGAGGGAATTAATTATTTAGGCAGCGCTGTCCTCCATTCACTGTGGGAATATATGGGTCCTCGAAGCGGCCGTCACCACCTCGAATTCCGCCAGAGTCTGTCCCCTAGTCGGTGCGTTGCAGCGCCAGCATGATCAGGCGGGCCCCAGAGCTCTTTTGCTTCTCGGTGTCACTTTCCCGAGTTTCTGTGCAGTTTGGGGGTTCCTTCAGTAGCGCCAACGGGGTAATGAGCAGCAGAGCGCACTGCATCGGATTCCAATCCTAGGACTACAGCCGGGTCCGACAGCCAAGGTTACAGCAGTTCACGGGGTTTGCCTTTGGTATTCAGGTCGTTCCCGGGGGCTGTCACTACAGCGGCCGTATCTTCCACTGGCAGCTCGCCCGCCATACACGCATACGGAGCCGCTTATCGCTACAGGAGTTTGATGTCACCCACTCTCGTAGCTGTGTCGCTCTATGGCAAGATGGCGCCTCGCTCTGTCTCGCAGCCGTCCCTTTCACATTTCATAGCCCGCAGTCCGGCTTACTGTAGCTGCATCGGTGTTTTCGCGTTCTGTATACTGCTGCTCCCGCTCTTCCGAAATGCTCCGGGTGGTGATTCTAGTGGTCTTTGGGGTCACCGCAGCCTCTTCTTGCTCCGGTCGGATGCTTCCGGCGAGCCTTGCCCACGTCCCCTTCACTGCCGGTCGGGCTCTTTGATGATGACAGCCCCCGGATCTCGGCCACTGTTCAGTCCACAGGCGCTTCCAGCAAGAACTTCTCGGTCCGGTGTCCCATTTTCTCTGCAGTTGCTGCCGCCGAATCCGCCCGGTTCCGGGCATCGGGTCCCTCCAACGGAGATCGTGATGTGATCGGATATGTGCACGGATTGATGGAGAGGCCGCTCTAGCTACGGAGCTCACTCTCTAGGCTGCCGCCATGTTTGGCTGCCAGCCACGCCCCCCCACAGACCCCCTTTTCAGTTACTTAGGTGATCCTGACTTTTACAGCCGATCAAGTGCAGTTTCTTGTAAGGTGTAAGGAAAAGTCTTTTAAACCTTGCAAGTATCCTTAGACCCAGAGCAGCTGCTGTGGCGGAGATGCAGCACGAGTTGGAGGACGCGTGCAATATTTCTCAGCCTGGCAGTAAGTCTGCTCTAGGTGACCGAGGGGCAGGTTGGAAGGAGTCTGATAGTAATGCAGGTGTGTAAGCAAGCCTGCCTACAACGCTAGATTTGATATTTGTTGGTGACTTTTGGCATTTTATCCATAGACGTGCTACGTGAGTACGAGGCAGCTGCGGATTACCTGTACGATAATCTACCGAATGTACAAAGCCAAATGAGACTGAGTGGTCTAACTCTGTCAGGACTGTCAGCAGCGCCAAGTATGATATGCCACTAACCTTTAGTACGGCCAGCGGGAACGATGCTGTGAAGAGTAGTTACCAACCGCCCTTAAACACTGGTCTCGCCACAATAAAATAACACACTATGGGAAGAGAAGTATCCAGGGGAAAAGGGAAGGGGAGAAAATAACAAAAGATGTCCTGTTTCTGCACAGGATTGGTGACAATCTCCTGGCACCCTCAGGGACCCCTGCAGATAATAGAAAGCAAGAATAGTATGAGAAGCACCACATACACTCAGTACACAGATATTACTGATAGCACTTGCAAAGTACACTTACAGGAGTTATGACTGGAAATTATCTCTTTCCCAAACTAAGCGTCCCCTGGACTAGGATGCGAAGGTACGTAATTCTCAGCTGGTAATGGATCACGCACACCATATGAAAGCACAGCTCAAAAGTGTATGAAACTGTTTACCATATGGCGTGGTTTCCTTTTGAAACAAAGTAAAGAAAGAGTAAAACCGCACCACGAGAGGAGAGCGCCTTTATGCGCAGTCTCCGACTCTCATACGTGATATGTCATACCTGAATATGTCTTCTGCCTGGATCTCCGGATGGTGAAGGAGGCGTGCTGGGGGATAGATGGTGTCTTTCGTTAGAGAGGAGAGCGCCGTTATGCGCAATCTCCATCTCTCTAACTTGGCTCTCCTATTTACTTGTAGATATTTCCCCCAAAGTATGCTCAGGCTCCTCGGTAGTATGGAAGTGAAGAAGTTTGAAGAGACGCGCTAGCTCCAAACGTGCAAATGATGTATACGTTTCCAGTGTGTGCTTTTCACCAGCTGCACATGCCGACGTTGGAATCACAAAAAGGGTTTCACTGGCTTTGCTGTGGAAATGAGCTAGTAGAGCGAGAGCCTCCTTGCTCCGCTCCGGTATCAAAAATAAAGCACCCTCCGACCCGGCGGTGCTTTGTGGACAAATCAGGAAGCGAACTCTCGGACGAGTTCGGAACAGCGCTAACACGCGCTACTCGTGAAGAAAGTGATGCAGCTTCACCCAGCAACGTCTCATGGCAGGAAAAGGAAGAGCGAGGCAAGACGAGTCCGTAGAAGGCTCCGAAGGCAGATTGCCAAGCCCCGTTGTAGGCGGATGCAGGGTTTAAGAAGTATCCATGCACACGCCTACTTCCTGTCGCCTAGCCCCTAAGCTTCTTGGGACTTGTAGTTCCCAGATAACTTTTATCTCTGGCATTCGTGCCATTCAAAACCTGGAAAAGTGATGTGCGCCTGCAGTGTCTATATGTGCCATTCCTTCTATGGGTACCCGTTATCGCTACAAACTCAAAGTACAGCAAATAATGATTGCAACATTTTACTGAGAACCCTGGAAAAACTAATGAAAACTGAACTAGCTAAATAGCAGAAGGGTAAATCTTTACAAAAAAAAAGCGACACAGGTCTGGTCTCACAGGGACTAAGGATCAGGCTAGCTCCCAGTTTGGAAAACCCTAACCCGCTTATGCTTAAAGAATAGGCGGAGAGTTAGTTAGATGCCTCGATGCGTCTGATTGTCATCCTAATAAAATACGCTGAAATTGATCGCATCACCACTATGAAAGATATTGAATGCATCTTCACTGAACTTGACAAGTTGGATTCAAAAGACCTGATCAACAAAGGTAAAGAAGACATCGCCACAAGACTAAAAAAGCAGGAAAAGATAATTAAAACTAGAAAAGCCTTTAAATTTGCATGTGATAAGGTGGATTATGAAACAGGGCAGATTTTCCCATTTTCTAGGAAATATGACTACGTAAAAAATCATAAAATCACCAAACCAAATATACCATATCAGGATTCAAGACGACAGAGCTAATACCTATGATAACAACACAATATCAGTATTTTTAAAATAAGGTCCAGGAACTTATCTGTTCTGGGAATCTTCATAACATGCCGTAGATGTCTATCAATACCACGAAAAATAGGCCTTGAGGAAGTAACGAAACACGTGTCGGCTGCTAACATCAGTTATCCGGTATCAAAGTGAAGAACGCACAACAACACTGCTTATATATTGCACTATGTCATTTTAATAAGAATTGTATTGAGAGAAACTTATTTTCAATGACACATTAAATTACTGAATGAATGCAATATGTTGATGTTCTCTTTCTACAGATAGACTTAAGTAATGTTTGTTCAAAAGATCAGGAATCAGGACACTCTGAACAGGTCAGGATTGAGTACTGACTCCCTAGATAGCAAATGCCTATATGATACTAAAGATTGGAGTGCCGAGGTACAAGTAGTTTCAAAAAATGGATGGGTTATTATCAGACACTTTTATCCAATATGTGTCATTATCACCTCTACTCATGTTCCCAGCATACACAACATTGTCAATTTCCACAAGCAATAACCAATGATTTGAGATTGTGACATCAATCAGATTTGTAATTTGATGTATCAGAATCATGTCAAGAATCACCACGTTAAGATGGTGCTCATGAATCAATTGGAATGTGCACTTACGTGTATTTTGCAAAGAGGACATAATGATGACCGATTCTAGTGTGCCTGATACTGACGCAGGCGACTGCCGAAACGTGTCTGTTTGCTGCGGAGTATGAATAAATTCTTTATGAACCCAACCCCCACAAGTGCATTACTTTGTGCGCATTGGGCACGAGGAAAACGAAGCATTTGTATAATAGCATGGACACCCCGTGTGATGATGCACCCCTCCTTGAGTTCACAGAGTGAAGTGTAAATACTGGAGCTTTGATATATATGAATTCAGGAGCTTTGATATATATATATGTCTACCACAGACAATTATGAGCACTAGAAATTTCTGGCTGCACCCACTGTGGGTAATGAAGGAACTACATGAACCATGATGTAATGGGGCAAGTGAAGCCCACTGAGGCATGTCCTTTAAGTACTCAAGTGTTCCTCACATGCTGCTTTTGATTTCCAGGTGCTGAGCCAGTGAACAAGGGTGATCTGCTGCCTGAAACGCGTATGGCAAACTCTTTCAACTGAGAGCACGTTTCATTGCTGCCCACAATAAAGGAGGTGTTTGCTTCAAAATGTGTTGGCGTATTCAACGAGGGCAACCTTTGTGTGCATGTGTGCATATATATATATACACACACTGATGCTGTTACACATGGCAGACTGGTGCCTGGAGAATAACACCTTTACATATAACAAGCTCCTGTACAAGCAAATACAGGGGACGGCCATGGGTACTTGCTTCGCCCCCAGCTATGCTAATTTGCATATGGGCTGGTGGGAGGAGCAAGTACTCATGTCCCAATACCATGACGCAATCACCAACAACATTGTTTTGTACAGGCGCTACATAGATGACATTTTCATCTTATGGCGGGGCACGGAAGAAACCGCCCTCCAATTCTCCAGGGACATAAACAACAACAATTTGAATCTGAAATTCACATGTACGGCCAGTAAAGAAAGAATCACTTTTCTAGACCTTGAGGTTTTTCATGAGGGAGGGAAAATACAAACTCGCACCCATAGAAAAGAAACTGCAGGGAACACCATTCTGCACTCAACAAGCTTTCATCCCAAAAGCCTCAAAGAAAGTATTCCATATGCTGAATGCATAAGGATGAAAAGAAATTGCAGCTTACAGAAAGACCTCCACACAAGCACTGATAGCCTCTGTACCAGACTCAAGGAAAGAGGTTATAGTTCGACCACCTTGAACAAAGCGAGACTTAAGAGCGAGCGCCTGGACAGGTCGGTCTTGCTCCAAAAAAAGCCCAAAACAGCGAATGACACCAGAATAACTAACACCATCACAACGCCCAGACTAATCACAGGATACAACATACACCATAAGAACATTAGGAGAATCCTGTACAGGCACTGGCCATTGATTAAAAATGACACAGTCATAGGACAGAGCTGTGCCAAACTACCCCAGTTAACGTTTAGGAGAGCAACCTCAATGAGCCAGGAATTGGTCAATTATGCACCATCTGCTCCTACCAAAAAAATCTGGTTACATTCCCAACCGGGTTTCTACAAGTGTACCAAGTGCAAAGCCTGCCAACATGGGGTCAACACTAAAATAGTCAAGTTCCCTTTCAGAAAATCCCCTTTCAAAATCAGACAACACTACACGTGCAAAACAGACTTTGTGGTGTACGTTCTCAAATGCTCCTGTGACTTAATCTATGTGGGGAGCACTATACATCCAGCTCATGTGAGGATCCTACAACACCTCAGAGCAATCACCAACGATGATCCAGCATATCCTGTGGCTCGCCATATCAATGCTCACCACAGTGGTAAAACAGAGGAACTCACATATTTTGTATTGGACAGTGTAGCACCAAACCCCAGGGGCGGTAATAGACAACAAAAACTGAGACGACTCGAATCTAAATATATCATTGAGCTGAACAGTAAGATCCCCTTTGGGCTCAATGCTGAGGAGGCACTCAGTGTACATCTATGACAAGGCACCCTACTACTGTAATGAAATCCTCTCTCACGTTTCCAGAAAAATCCCATTTCTACTGATAAACATCTAGTTTCACCATCTAGGACTTGATCCTTTTTAAATCACCCAGTGCACGTTCCAAACTTTGTTATAATTATTATTTCCACCTTAATCACATACACACAATCGCTAACTACCTAGAACAACCCAGCGCACAAAATCAAGCCTGCCAGCCAATACCAAATTAGGGTTCCCCGGGTTTCTCATTAAAACATACCCAGCTGCTCCCTTACATGACACCTGGCACTAGAACAAGGCACAGGAACATACAGGATTGAGGCATCCAGGCACTTTTCCAACGAAATACGAGTTCAAGCCCACTTGGGCAGGAGCGTTTGTCCCACTCTGGCTACCCCTGTTCACATTCACGCACTTGCGTTTTATCCTAGAAATTAGGTTTCACTGACAACGAACAGTGACACCTTTAGTTTTACCCTTATAAGCCAGACGAATTGGGCCCTTTTCAACTCTTTGGAGAAAATCAATCTGCGGTAACACTACGCGATTGATCCCGATGAGAGCCTTGCCCGCCTACATCTTTTCTACATCGGGCCTTTACGGCGTTATCATGACATGCATGTTTTTAGATCAGCGCGCTCTGTACTCACCTGAGAACACGCTCAGACAGGGATGCACTAAACACACGACTTGTCCGGATCGGGCCCACGAGGTTACAGACTGCAGAGAGCCTGGAAGCTTATACACGCTGCTGAAGGAGCTCTTCTATGTCTAAACCGACACGTAAATGGTAGCAGGCATCACAGTCATAGACGCTTACATTCTAGACATTAAAAAAAGCTTTAAAATTGCAATTACCAGCAACCCGTACACATTAGCAATAACTGTCTACTGTAAAGATGTAATTACAATGTTTTAAAATATTTATGCTTTTTTTCTTTTTGTGTCACAATGACTTGCATGTTTCAGAGCGCATTGAACTTTTCTATGTTCACGGTCACATGCCTATTATGTCACATGATTGTTCTATCACTTAACAAGTATGCACTAGTATAAATAAAGCTCACAAACATGGTGCAAGCAGATGTAGTGAACAAGGCAGTTTTCGTCCGCCGAAACGCGTCTGATCGCATGTATTGGTGAATAAAAACCTTTGATTTCATCCACGGAGTCGGTGCCTGTTCTTCTCGAAACCTAAGCCAGGATTGGGATAATATATATATATATATATATATATATATATATACTTTTTTTTTTTAACTCCAGATCACCTTTGCCTGTGCACTCATGGGCAGGTGCTTCTTTCGCGGGGTGTACCCCCGTTGTGAATGAAAGCTCTGTGACTTCGTACCCAATACTCACAAAATTAAGCACTGGCGGGGTGAGTTCTAAGAATTTATTTAGCGAACTCTTGCAGAGAACAGACGAGTTTTGTCTGTCACCTTTGTCAGTGTAATCAGGTGTGCCAGAAACGGACATGATTTAATCAATTGTGAACATGATTGCAGACATAAAGGACTTATCATGAATGAACAACGCCACCATATTGGTGTGGTGTACAATAAATCAATTGTGACATATACTCATTGTCGACAATAACTTATTTGAATAATCCAGTATCAATATCAGAAAAAATTGAAATTCATATAGCAAATAAGATCAATTACTGCATCACTGATGTATCACGACAAAATTGAAGATAAATGTATGTATGTCAATATTGCGTCCTGGATGGGATTGACAACCATGCACCACTAAGGTGTAGCAAGCAGTTGGTCTATACATTAGATTTATGTACATAATTATTTGTACTAAATTCATTACGTCCTGTATGGGTTGATGTCTCCTAATGCTTGTATGGATTAATTCTGCTGACACTGCTTGATATCATATCCTGCACCATGTCCCCACCTATTGCAGCATTGGTACACAGCAAAGGATAAAAAAAACGTAGGAAATGAATATAAAAAATTAAAACATTTAATTGTAAGAGAAAAGAGGGAATCAATGAGGGTAAAAAAAAGAGAAGAAAGAAAGAGAACATATTCAATTACATCCAATCTACACATGAATCAGCCTTCCCCCAAGATGAACTGATAGTTCCTCATTGCTGTTCATCCCTTTCGGGGCCTTGGTTTGGAGTTCAATGATATAACTTGATTCAAGCCTCCTGAGTCTAAAATCCTGTCTCCTCCCTGCTACTATCAAGTTTGGCATGAAAAGTCTGCCCACCGGCTAGGTTGCATCCATATTCATGATTGCCCTCATGTGTTCTAAAATGCGTACTTTCATGGGATGTATGGTGCTACTAATATATTTCAGTCGACGCAGACAAACTAGACTTTAGACAGTGTATGGTGTGCTACAGGTCATGAACTTGCTAATGCATTTGGGTTCCTTAAGCCTTGGCACTTTGTAGGATTGAGTCTTCTTGCTGTTGCAACATGCCTTGCATCTGCCACAAGGAAAGAAACCATGTAGTTCTTTCCGAATAGTTGTAGAATTTGCTTTGGCATGATGACTACACACCAAGTTATTATTCAAATATCTCGCTTTCTTGAAAGGTAACATAGGTCTAGATTGTATATCTTGACATATTATCTGATCTGTTTTCAAAGTGTGCCAATTCTTATGTAGATGTTTCTTAGTTCATCTGCGTTTTCTGAAAAAGTGGTGAGCATTCTAACCTTGCCTGCATATTTTATGCCATTGGGTTTGTCCTACAACAGTTCTAATCTTACTAAGTATTTAACCTAATGAAAGGTTCATTCCAGTGCCTGTTTATCGTAGCCAAGTGCACTAAATCTGAAAATACTGTCTTGGGCTGCACTTTGAAAATCACACTCTTTGGTTATGTTCCTTTTGATTCTCAACAGTTCTCCATAAGGGCTGCTGCTGATAAGCCTGCGTAGGTGACTGCTAGTGGCATGGAGCATTGAGTTGCCAGATGTGTGTTTTCTATAGAGCCTGGTGCATAGCTTATCCTCTGATACAAAGACCACTAGGTCCAGAAAATTCACCGAAGTAGAACTCACTTCTCCGGTGAATTTCAGATTGACTTTGTTGGAGTTCAAAACCTCTATGTATGCCTGTGACTCAGGGGACCCCCTCTATATTAGGAAGAGGTGATCGATGTACCTATGCCAAGCCGCAACCTTCGTCGTCCAAGTGTTGGTGGCATCTGACCAGGCCACCCACTTCTCCCACCAGCCTACAAATAAATATGCATAGATGGGGACAAAGCAGGTGCCCATGGCTGTTCCTGAGACCTGTCCATAATATTGATCTTGATAGAAGATGTTATTGTTCAGGCAGGACTCTATAAGTTCTAACAGCATGGTGTTCTACATATTTCAAATGGTGACTCTTCCGAAAAGATTGTATGGCTGCAAGACCATTCTGATGTGTGACACAAGTGAATAGACTTGAAATGTCCATGACTATCATTTGGAATCCTGTTTCCCATTTGACATCTTCAATATGATGTAAAAAGTCCTTGGTATCCCTGATGTACGATGTTAATTTGACCACAAAATCAGACAGAAAGTAGTCTATGTAAATTGATAAATGTTCTGTGAGACTCCCTTGGGAAGAAACAATTTGTCGCCCCGGAGGATGTTGATTGTCCTTAAGGATCCTAGGTAGATGATAGAAAGTTGGCCTAATGGGATTTAAACATCAGAGGTTACAAAAGAAATATGCTGTTTCCAGCATATTTCTTTCTTAACATCTCCGTATTAGTTGATGGCAATCCAAGATGCTTTGCTGGTATTCTTTTTTGATCGTTCTCTGGCAGTAGTTTACATCAGATAGCTGACGTTGTGCCTCTTTATTGTATGCCTCACATGTCTGTAGCACAATGTTGCCCCCTTTATCAGAGGGTTTGCACACTACAGATGTGTCCTTGCATAGACCTATTAAATGCTTGGTGTTGTGCTTTGGTAAAGTTACTCTTGCCTTTTGGTGTACTGTCCCTGCATCTTAGGCGTAATAGTTCATTATTAACTGCCTCTGCAAAGATATCAATGGTATCTCCAGGCCCTAGAGGTAAGAACATTGAAGCCGGTTTAAATGGGCTCTCACTGCTACTTTGATCTATTCCTGGAGCTACAGTGCAATGTGATTCGTTTGAGGCACTCTAGCGATTGTCCGCCTTTAGTTCTAAGATTTTCTAAGATTCGAATGGTTTCAAAGTCTTCTCCAGTCAGGATGTCCATTGCCAGTGGTTGACCTCCAGATCTTCTTGATCGATGCATCGTTGGTCTTTGTTTGAAGTATTTATATAGCTTCAGTTTCCGCGTAAATTTGAACAGGTGAGATATATATATACATATCACTTAAAATACCAACTGTTACAGGGTCATTATAGTTAGGAAATAGAATTTAAAAAACTTAGAAATTCACTGAAAAAGTAAAGGTTACAGGGATGTTATAGTTAGGCTCAGATTTTACTAAACCAGTGACATTCAGCAGATATGGTTACCTGAGCTAACTATAACTTACACCCCCATAGTTCACTGCTTAAGACCTCACATATTAAATCATTCATTCATGGTCTGATGGGGGGGCTTGTGTATACCCCTCCTTTATTTCTTAAATGCCCCCTGGACCTTGCCCATCTGGGGTGGGGCACTTAATAAGAAAGTACTGGAGCAGATTCAGTGCTACTCCTGACGAAAATGTTTTTTTTACATTTTATTTGGCCCTGATGGGTTCCTGCGGGACCCCTCCAAGAGGTTTAGGGGATCAGAGTGTTTCTACCATGCTCCCTTTTCTTTTTTTCTGTATTTTTTTCTGTGATTCAGTTCAAACTGAGTGACAAGATGTCTGCCAACACTTCCTGGTTTAAGTGATGGCAGCCAATCAGAAATCAGCACAAGATCAGGAGGGGTTGCGGATCCTCCGCGTCCCTAGATATGCAACTGGAAATTTCTTTAAATAAGTCCACTACTATAGAACAGATTTACACCAAAGCACAAAAAGCTACTTCCCTGAACCAACATCTACCTTCCTTCCAAATTTGGTGTAATTTCATTCAGCAGTTCGGGCTGTAGCCGTGTCTAAAGTTCCAATTGAAATGACCATGGGGAAAATGTGTTTTGGGACCTCGCCCCCTTTTTCTTGGCCCGCTTGATGGATCACCCCGAACCGTTCAAGACAGCAGCTGAATTGAGAATCAAATTAGTTTTTAAAATGTTGCAACAATTCGTCAAGCAATGCAAGAGTAATTGGCAAATTATAAACGCCCTTTCTATGGAAACTACATCCTAAATATAACTACCTATTGGCAACAACCAGTAGGTAATATAAACTGGAAAAAAAATAAAAAACATACCAATATAAAAAATACCTTTTGCTAAATATTTATTATATATTACAAACAATACTAATTACAAATACTGTAATTTTAAATACACAGAAATATCATAATAATGTAAATTGAAGCAATATAAATAAAACTATAACATTTTATGAATAATGCATATACTATACTATTATCATTCCAGTTTGTGTAAAAGTAGGGAAAGAGTTGGACTCAAGAGGGGTACAATTTACTATTCCCTCTCCAGTCAGAGTGACAGTAGGGAAAGAGTTGAACTCAGAACAGGTACAAATTAATATTCACGCACAGCCACTGAAACAGTAGGGAAAGTGTTGGATTGCGGATGGGTAAAATTTACTATTCCCACTACAATTTTTGCAACAGTAGAGAAAGTGTTTGACTCAGGAGGGGTAAAAATGACTATTCACACTCTTGTTGGTGCAACAGTAGGGAAAGTGTTGAACTCAGGAGGGGTTACATTTACTTTTCCCACTCCAGTCTGAGCAACTATAGGGAAAACGTTGCACTCAGGAGGGGTACAAATTACAATTACCACTTTATTCGGTGCAACAGTAGGGAAAGTGTTGGAGTACAGAGGGGTAAAATGTACTATTTCCACTTCAATCGGTGCAACAGTAGGGAAACCGCTGGACTCCGGAGGGGTAAAAATGACTATTGCCACTTCAGTCTGTTTAACAGTAGGGAAAGCATTGGATTCTGGAGAGGTAAAAATGACTATTCCCACTCCAGTCTGTGCAACAGGGGAAACAGAGTTTACAACACTGCCTTCACATCGCAGTGCTTTTACAACGCGGTAGCTGCGATACCTATACATCGTAAGTCATTAGATCAACTTGCTGAAGGGGGAGATCTAAACTAAGGAATAGCATAATTTACTATTCCAAAACCTTCCCTACTACTGCACATGCTGGAGTTGGAATCGAAAATTATACTATTGCTAAGTCCAGCACGCCCTCTACAGCAAGTTGATCTAATGACTTGCGATGGTAAGGTACCGCCTTCCAACAATGCAGTCATTTCACTGACTGCGTTGTAATGGAACGCAATGTAATAGTATGCATAGTAACATGCTATATTCATGCAACAGTAGGGAAAGCGCTGGACTCAGGAGGGGTACAATTTACTATTCACACCCAAGTCAGTGCAACAGAAGGGAAAGTGCTGGATTGCGGAGGGGTAAAATGTACTATTCCCACTCCAGTCTGTGGAACAGTAGGGAAAGTGTTGGACTCAGGAGGGGTAAAATTCACTTATCCCACTGCAATCAGTGCAACAATTGGGAATTTCTATATTAAATAACTAGAAATATAAATATTTAAATATAGATTTTTTACATGTAAATGTAAAATAAATAAACAAATTATATATTTATACAATGTTTGATAAATATTATAAATATCATTTTAAATATTATAGTTTAAAACAAATAAGCTTAATATAATTAAAATACCACACTAAGGGGCTGTTTAGTCTGTCGGGTGGCCCATGTAGTGCCCCCACTCACCTCCATGCACTGTGTGCCATGCACAACATGGTGCATGGTGCAAAGACATGCAGGACGTGCTGCACTGTGGTGACATCTGCTGCGGTCCTTCTAAATGTACGAGTTCTGCTACTGCAGTTGGACTGCTGACTTTCTGAGCCCAAGCCCAGCAGTCATATCCAAATACAGCGGTTGAACCGCTGCATGCTCATCAGGCGGTCTCCCGACAGCCACACAATCATAACAACACATATGATATTACTTATAATTAAAAAGCATAACACAATTAACACATAATGTAATACATAACACAATACTTAATGAATGGATAACTATTTATACATCTATTATTACTTAAATAACTTCCCACCCTATACCTCTACTACGTAAACAACACACACCTAAAACTCTTTACTTTATAATAAATACACATTTTATATAATTAATTGTCAATTAAACAATTAATAATAATTAACTAAGAATACATTAATTATATTTATCTTCCCACTCTTTATCCCCACAAACCCAACAACCTGCACCTAATATACAACCAAAAAATCCTATTTTCATAATTTGCATCATTAATTAGCAATGAAACAAATAATAATAATTAATTAATAATACATTAATTATATTTAAACAACATTCCACCCTTTACCCCTACACACCCAATAACCTTCACCTGATAAATAACTTTAAAATCTACATAATGAATTATCGATTAAATAATTATTAATAACTAGCATAATTAGGAATTATTGGAATTAATTTCTTTTCCACCCTTTTCACCTACAAAAACCAGAAAAATAAATTACATTAATTGCACAATTTGTATAATTAATTATCAATGAAATAATTAATACTCATTAAGAATGTATTACTATTTCATTTTATTTAAATTACTTCCTGCCATATACGCCTACAAACCCCACAACCAGCACTTAAAACCTAACTTAAAAAAATAAATTACACAAGTTACATAATTAATAAACAATAAAATAATTCATATTATCAAAAATTAATTATTACATTATTATAACTGAATGATTTTCCACCCTGTACCCCTATAAACCCCACAACCTGCTTCAGCACCTAAAATGACAATAAACTAATTCAATTAAAATTCAACTAAATATTTGCAAACTATATTAGGCAACATTTACAATAATTAGAACATATACAATTAAAATATATACCAAAATACATCAAAAATATTAAAAAACATTATTTACAACAATATTTGTGTAAGCGCCACTATCAACATAAATATTTTGAACATCGATATTACTTACCTCAGGAAATCAAAATTTTTGAACAACGATATTTTTGCAAACAACTTTTGTACATCACAATATTTACAATTTTTTCTGCATCTCGATATATTTTATCAATATTTTGTTCCAACACTCAGTGGTGTACTACAAGACATATTTTCAGCAATGATGAAACACGTTGACTTCTACATCCAGTACCTCAGAAGTGAGGATTTAACTAAAGTGAAGGGTGGATTTCTTTGAATTTGGCCACATTCTGCATGTAGTTGGAGCTATTGAGGGCACCCATATTGATTTAGTGCCACCGCAAGCCAGGGAACAAGTGTATCGTAACAAGAAGCACTTCTATTCTATCAACATGCAAGTTGTCTGCTTAACGGATTTGTACATCTCAAATTTCTGTATCCGGTTCTCAGGCTCAGCCCATGGTTCCTTCATACTGCGGAACAGCACCATACCCCAGCTCATGTCACATCCACTACCGAAGAGGGCCTGGCTTGTTGGTAAGTATGATCTGTCCTAAATTTGTTTGGGTTATGTCAGGTTTTATAATCACACAGTGGGTAACTTTTTGTTGCACCTATATCTGTCTTCCGTCTAGGAGACTCAGTGTATCCCAACCGCCATTGTTGTTAGCCTCGCTGAGGAATCCAACTATGCCAGGAGAAATTCACTTCAATAAGGCCTGTGGAAGAACAAGGAGGTCAGTGGAGTGGGCTTTTGGGTGCCTAAAGGCCAGATTCAGATGTCTCGGCAAGACTGGGGGAGCCACCCTCTGCTCACCCGGGAAGGTGTGTCAAATCACTGTGGCCTGCTGCATGCTCCACAACATTGCCCTGCGATGGAACACCCCTGATATCATAGAGGAAGGAGATTATAAAATGAAACCGGGTGAGGAACTTGAAATGCCAAATGTTGATAATGGTGAAGAGAAAGGAGCTGACTTGCATCAAGATCCCATCTCAAACTTCTTCTCATGAGTGTAAGTGTCTTGGGAGATGTCATGACTTTGAGTATTAAAGCAACTCTTGTTGTGATGATGTGAGGAGTATGTTTAGGGAAAATATTAGGAAGCTAAAGCACTGGCAAAATCTGGTGAAATGTATTTGTGGAGGAAGGTTTTGACACATGGTCACTTTGTTGGTGTTGCTTTGTTTAGCTTAGGTTTTTGTCATGGACTTTGTTCTCTAGAAGTTGACTGTGTGAATTGTCTCATTTGGACATTTCAGAGTTGTGACATTAGCAGTTACATGATACGATATGTATATATATATATCTATATATATATATATATATATATATATATATATATATATATATATAGATATATATATATAGATATATTCACTGAAAAAACCATAGGTTTCAGGCCTTATATAGTTAGGAATTAGCATTTAAAAAACCTTTGAAATTCACTGAAAAAACCATAGGTTTCAGGCCTTATATAGTTAGGAATTAGCATTTAAAAAACCTTTAAAATTCACTCAAAAAACTATAAGTTGGAGGAGCTGCGCACGTATCCAAGATGGACACGTGAGCACAGGGCTCCCGAGACCCTTTCCGCCTCCCGCATCTATCCTGTAAAGAATCCTGATTTGGACGACGGGTACTTTTCACTGATGCCCTGCTGATATTTTAACTTTTTACGAAAATCGAATTGGCCGCCGGGAACCGGACTTACTGCACTTTGAAATTTGCGGCCTATACCGAAGACCATTCCGGGGGCTTGAGTCCCCGAGGTGCCCAGGTGGCAATTGAACAACAACGGCTAGTGCGGCATGTCCGCTGCCCCTGTGGTACTTTCGGTTTCGCTCTTGGTCATTGTTGACGGCGACTTGCTGCCGATCAGCACGGCTGCCCTGATTCTGCTGCCAGTCCTACGCCGGCCTTTGATCCTCGCCCTCACGCCTCTACAGGCTTACCACGAAGGTAATCATTCTGACCAGATCCCAAAGGTTCCGTCAGAGCTCGTCGCCCATCATGGCGGGCAGGGCGGATGTCGAGAAGCGTGCCACCAGAGGCCCATTCCGAGGAGGGGTTGCTCAATCCCAGACCATAGATCGCTTCACTCGCCCGAAAGGATCCCCAGGCGGAGCGAGCAAGGTCCTCGAGGAAACTGGGGATGGTCCTCCCGATACTGAGGAGCCAACTTTGAAGGATGTTATGGGCGCCATTGCAAGTGTCCGGACTACTATGGGCCAGCAGTATTAAACCCTGGCAGCTAAGATAGACACGGTGGCGATCGAAGTCAATCTTATCAGGACGGACTTGGGTAAAACCAATGAGCGGGTCAAGTCGCTGGATATCAAGACCGCGAGCCTGTCCACGGATGTCTCGGATCTCCAGACCGAAGTCCGCAATCTCCGAACGTCCAATAACTTGTTTGCCCGTCGGCTAAATGATTTCGAGAGCCGGTCTAGGCGCAACAACGTCCGCATTGTAGGTGTTCCGGAGAACTCCGCGGACTTGTCTACAGACATTCTGGTGGAAGACCTTGTCTTGAACCACTTGGCACCAAAGGGCCTCAGTAAACTTTTTACGGTGGAGCAGGCTCATAGAGTCCCTGGTGGGAAGCCCAAGCTGGAAGCCACTCCGAGGCCTATAATAGCCAGGATTTTCAATTTCCGGGACAGAGACGCTATCCTGCAAGCCTCACGAACCAATGGTCCCACTAAATTTGAGAATACGTCGATCAGTTTTTACCCGAACTTTACACAGGCGGTGCAGAAACAACGTATGGGCTTTATGGGGGTGAAAAGGCGACTCAGGGACATGGGACTGAAATACGGCATGCTTTTCCCGGCCCGCCTGAGGATTGAACATGGAGAACATGCGCTCTTTTTTGACCGCCCCGAGGTGGCCAGTGACTGGTTAGACACTTTGCCGACGCACCATACCAACCCGGAGAATTCGAGGGGCGCGGAGGGCGGCTTGGAAGAACAGGAGTAGTGAGTCTACCCCGGCGAGCCCAACTTTATGGCAGTGGCTCTGTGACTGTTATGCTTACATAATGTGGATACCCGGGGGTGGGGGGATTCGGGACTCTTCCTCCTCTGGGGACTTTTTTCTCTCTTCTTGTAGGTCAGTTTAATGGGGCGACAGGCACACTGCAAGTTGGGGTGGCTTTTTGGTCTACCGCAGGGGTGCAGGGTGGGGGTGTGTGTTTTGAGGGCTCTTTTGGGGGTGGTGGGGGGATCTTTTCTTCTTGTTTGTATCGAGGCTGCGCTTTGTTCCATATGTTTCTGCTGTGTGCCTGTTTCGTGGCGGGGGGGACAGCTTGTTCATTTCTGGGATGGGGGTAGGGGGCTGAGGGTACTGAGCTGGAACGTCAATGGTCTTGGTGATAGGATAAAACGGGGGATAGTTTTGCAATATCTAAAGCGATGCTCCCCGGATGTGGTTTTACTCCAGGAGACACATTTAGTTGGGAATACGTGCCATGCACTGAATAGACGGGGCTACCGGTTGGTGGCCCATTCTGGATTTACCACTGGGTCGAGGGGGGCGGGCGTCCTGGTTAGGAACTCCCTCCCCCTGGAGATAGATGACACAGTGCTGGATGATAGAGGCCGCTATGCAGCTATTACGGGTCGGTGGGAGGGGAAGACGGTCTCCATTTTGTCTGTGTATGTTCCGCCTGGTCTACAGTCCACCACATTTACCGATTTGGGTAGGGTAGTTCTGGGGTTCCCTGACGGCTTGCTGGTGGTGGGTGGCGATTTTAATTCAGTTGTCAATGGGGATGAAGATCGTAGCCCCCCCAGGCTCCTTCCCACATCGCAGCTATGGCTGGGGAATTTTTTAGACATGTTGGGTCTAGCGGATTGCTGGAGGCAACTGCACCCTGGGCAGCTCCAGTATACCTTCCACTCGGGAGCTCATGGGAGTCTCTCGAGACTCGATTATATTCTCGTACCAGCGGTGCAGATGGTCTCTGTAAGGGAAATCAGGCATTTGGCTAGGGGGATCTCAGACCACTCCCCACTCTGGCTCACTATCGACGTACAGCTGGGAGCCGGGGGTCGGATTGCCCCGATCAACCCATGGCACCTTCGTAACCCTAAAATCAGGACGGAGGTGGTTAAGTGTATGGATTTCTATTTTGTTGAAAATGAGGGGTCGGTGTCCTCCCCTGTCTCCTTGTGGGAGGCTTATAAAACGGTGATCCGTGGTCAGACTTTATCCTTGATTGCTAGCGAGAGGAAGCGTAAGAATGAAGAAGTGGTGAGCTTGGAAAATGAAATCACTGGGTTGGAGGAACGGATGGAGTCTGGGGCTACACCTGAGGGACTGCACTCTTTGGCTCTTAAGCAGTCTGAATATAGAGCTCTGGTGACTCATGCGGCCAGGGCATTGAATCGTGAGCAACAGGGGCGTTTGTATGATGTGGGTGACAAAGCGGGAAAATTGATCGCTTGGCTAGACAAAAGGGATAGATTGAATCGGGTGGTGCCTGTTGTTGGGAAGGTGGATGGAACGCGAGTGGTGGACCTGGTTGAGATAGTTGAGGCCTTTGCCCAGCATTTTCAGAAGGTTTACGCGCCGGTCTTGGATAGACCGGAGGCAGACTCGCACTTGTTGCTCCGGGATATCGCGTTGCCTAGCCTGTCAGAATCGGACAAGGAGCTTATGGAGGCGGAATTTTCCACCGATGAAATTGCGCTCACTATCCGCTCACTTCGCTCGGGGAAGGCCTCCGGTCCGAACGGTATACCAGTCGAACTGTACAAGCTGCGCCCTGACAAAATGGCGCCGTATCTTCGTCGGATGTTCTCGGCATCGCGAGACCTTGGGTCCCTTCCTCGGGATCAGAGACTGGCGTCCGTGGTTGTCATCCATAAAGATGGCAAGCCCCATGAACACTGTTCATCGTATCGGCCGATATCGCTTTTGAATGCGGAACCCAAGATCCTGGCGAAGCTTTTGGCAAACCGGCTGATTGCGGTGATCAGTGACTTGATACACCCGGACCAAACTGGCTTTGTCCCCCATCGGAACACCGCGCTCAATCTTCGCCGTCTTCATGGCGTCTTAGCGAGGGCGGGGTCTCTCGATGAGCCGGCCATCTTGGTTTCTCTTGATGCCTCAATGGCCTTCGACACGGTGGAGTGGCCATATCTGTGGGCCGCCCTCGCTAAGTTTGGTTTTGGCCCTAAGTACATCGGGTGGGTCAAACTCCTGTATGAGCAACCGCTGGCTCAGGTGGTGGTCAATGGCAGGGCCTCGGAACCCTTTGTTCTCGGACGCGGCACGAGGCAGGGATGCCCTTTGTCCCCACTCCTTTTTGCGCTTGCCCTTGAACCCCTTGCCGCGTGGCTCCGCTGGGAGCCCTCGCTCAAGGGTATTTGATGGTCCCCTGACTTCGAGGATCGTATATCTCTATATGCCGATGACATATTGTTGTACCTGACCTCTCCCCGTAAGTCACTGGGAGTCCTATTTGACGTCTTGAGTTCCTTCGGGAGGAACTCCGGTCTAGTTATCAATTGGGCCAAGTCCTGTATATACCCACTTACTGGAGAATTACCTTCCCTGCCCCGCATCTGCCCGATACCCGTTTCTAGAGACGGCTTTAAGTACTTGGGCATCTATGAGCGGAATTTATTACCTCCGCTTGCCCGGCTTAGGTCGGATGTTGTGGCGTGGTGTGGCCTGCCTTTGTCCCCTTTGGGTAGAGCGGCCCTGTTCAAGATGATGTCTCTTCCCCGATTCTTGTACGCCGTCCAAAACACTCTTGATCTGGTGCCGGCTAGCTATTTTCGTGAAATTGAGAGCCTGGTATGGGGAGGGCGACCCCGTATAGCATTGCCGAAATTGACTTTGCCCTGGTACGACGGTGGTATAGCGTTGCCTGATATTAAACGGTACTACTGGGCATCTCAACTGAGCGCTGTTAACCATGCCATGTACGGTCCTGTTCAGAATCCCGCATTCGAGATGGATAGGTGGCAGCTGCCCGGGGGCGACTACTATAGAGCGCTCTATTCTAGAGCCGCCAGGAAGAGCCTGACGGGTCCCACTGGGGTGGCGGTGCGAGTATGGGGTAGCGCAACTACGGCGACGGGGTGGACGGATAGGCTGACTAGAGCGACCCCCCTATATGCCGCGGAGAGACTAGGTGGTCTATGGACGTCGAAGGGATTTGATAGATGGGACCTTATTGGCATCAGTAAAGTGGGCAACTTATGGGCCAAAAACAGAGTCAAGACTTTTGATGAACTGAAACAGGAGTATAAATTGAGTGATAGGGAATATTTTCGATATCTCAAAGTCCGTCACGCACTTGAATCGTTTTTCCCAGCTGGCACTACGATCCCGGAGTCCTCTCCCCTGGAGGACAGAGTACTGGACGGACACGTCCCAGACAGCACTATCTCTCTTATCTATAAAAAACTCATTAATGACCGTTCGGACCTCCTTATACAACTTGGGGGTGCATGGACTCACGATGGACTGGAATTGGACGATGAAGGCTGGCAGGCTGCGATATCCTCCCCTAAAGAGGTCGCGATTCCGGCGCGTCTCCGACTGGTACAGCTGAAGATTCTGCACCGTGTCTATGTCACGGGTCCACGGTTGATACATATGGGTTATTCTGCTGATGGACTGTGTAGGCGTGGCTGTGGTATGCTTGCTACCTTCCTCCACATTATATGGGAATGTCCGGATGTAGTGGCTTTTTGGACGCGAGTGCATGCGGTGATGGGTGAGGTGACGGGTGTTGGGTTATTGCCTGAGGCCAGACGCTGTTTGTTGAACGTTTGGGAGCCAAATGACTGCACTGTTGCTCAGACTCAATGGGTCACACTGGGCAACATGATTGCGAAAAGAGACATTGCTCAATTGTGGGGATCTCAGAGGGCACCATCAGTCCTCACTTGGAAAGAAAACATGGACTGGTGCATGTTTAGAGAAATAATTGTGTATGTCTCCCGTGGTAGGCCCAAGAAATGGGGAAGGATATGGGGTCAATGGAATTCATACCGAGGAGAGATATGCACTCCCCCCTTACTGAAGTTCCCGACACTCTTCAATTTCCTTGACTGTACGTTTCGGTTTCCCAATTTCCCGTTGTATGTGATGTATTGCTTGCTCTCGGCCCCCCCCTCCCAGGATCTCCCCTTCTTCGTAGCAATACTTATTGTTCGCCTTTTTCCCCCTGCCGTATGGGACAGTCACTACATTGCATGGTACCGCCTCGACTTCTTTTTGTGTTTTAATTTTTGTTATGTATAATATATAAAATATGAAACCTTTTATTTATCCTCTCATTGCCGTGAGCTCTAGATAACATCGTGCCTCTTTGCTGCCGGGCCCTCGGGTTGTCGGCTGATGAGCTGTGTATTATTGTGCTACTGTTTTTGCGTATAAACTGACCGGCCCTGGTGGTTGTAGGTCTGTAACTGTATTCCCTTTCTTACAAATAAAGGTTTTTGAAGAAAAAAAAACTATAAGTTTTAGGGGTGTTATAGTTAGCTGGACATTTCACTCATACAAAACCATTGAAATTGCTCCTATATAGTTAGTTGTACTAACTATATTTCGCGCACCCGCAATCCACTGCTGATGATGTCACATATTACATCATTCATGACATGGTCAGTGACATCACTGATGACATCTCAAATGACATCACTGATGACATCACTGATGACATCATCCAGTGAATGTGGTTTGCTTCGTTATTTAAATATGCATTATATATATAGCAATTTGCATTGAAGAATGAGTGGATATATAAAAATAAATATTTGGATGGAGGATTTAGTATCAGTGTAATTGACTGTTTACTTGACCAATTTATAGTGTCTCACTAAATATGGTGGATAGTGACTAAACTGTTTGAATATCTGTATCACTTTGTCAGTTGTTGTGTAAACTGGTTCTCCAGTTGGTTACTAGCTATGTGAAAGTCTATATTAGGTATTGATTAGTTAACTGAGTATTTGTATGGGAGAGTGAATGTGTGTGTGGTTCGGTGGGGGGTGTGTGACTGCCCAAAGATGTGTGAATAGTTGATTCACTAGATATATGAAGTTAAAACTACATGTTCTAACAGTTGTTTGGGTGAGTGAATATCTTTATGGGTGTGGTGATGAGCAAATATATTTCTCAATGGTACATGTCCAATAAACTAGAAAAATAAAAGGCAGTGTATGTGTCAGTTGTTGTATATAAATAAGTATACATAAGACTCAATGATTGTGTGAGTGACTGTATGGATAACTTTATACTTGTAATAATCATTTTATAATTCACTAAGTATGACTTACTATCTAAATGAATAGATTAAGTTGTGTTTGTATAAGTGTGTAGCTAAGTAAATATGTAAGTATGATCCATTGTTTGCATAAGTGAGTAGGATGACTTCATATGTGAATAGGATGTGTGCTGGTGTGTAATGGCGATTTAGGTGTATAAGTATTTTCGATAGTGTTCTATTGTTCATCGACAGCATGTATGAGTGAATCTACAGGTAAGTGATTAGATGTGTGTATACATCCATGAATCACTGAGTGGGTTTTTAGATACTTGTATTGCTGTAACAATGGATTCAAATATGATACTCTGTATTTTACAAAGAGTGAAGAAAGATTTTACTAGTGTATGAAAAGGTGTATGTGATTGTCACGTGGATGATGTCATCAGTGATGTCATTTGAGATGTCATCAGTGATGTCACTGACCATGTCATGAATGATGTAATATGTGACATCATCAGCAGTGGATTGCGGGTGCGCGAAATATAGTTAGTACAACTAACTATATAGGAGCAATTTCAATGGTTTTGTATGAGTGAAATGTCCAACTAACTATAACACCCCTAAAACTTATAGTTTTTTGAGTGAATTTTAAAGGTTTTTTAAATGCTAATTCCTAACTATATAAGGCCTGAAACCTATGGTTTTTTCAGTGAATTTCAAAGGTTTTTTAAATGCTAATTCCTAACTATATAAGGCCTAAAACCTATGGTTTTTTCAGTGAATTTGCAAGGTTTTTTTACATGCTAATTCCTAACTATATAAGGCCTGAAACCTATGTTTTTTTCAGTGAATTTCAAAGGTTTTTTTAATGCTAATTCCTAACTATATAAGACCTGAAAGCCCACCAGGAATCTCCAGTATGCGCCAGGGGACTGCATTGCAGAGAGGTGTAATAAAGCCACGCCCCTTTTTACACCTCTCTGCAACGCAGCCCCCGTGCATGTTTGAAGAGGGGGAACTAATTCCCCTTGCATACTGGGGGCCCCTGGGGGCCAACTAGCCCACCTGGAACCTCCAGTATGCGCCAGGGGGCTGCATTGCAGAGGTGTAATGAGGCTATGCCCCTTGTTACACCTCTCTGCAACGCAGCCCCCTGCCGTGTTTGCAGAGGGGAAACTAATTCCCCTTGCATACTGGGGGTCCCTGGGGGCCAACTAGCCCACCAGGAGCCTCCAGTATGCGCCAGGGGGCTGCATTGCAGAGAGGTGTAATGAGGCCACACCCTTTTTTACACCTCTGTGCAATGCAGCCCCTGTGCATGTTTGAAGAGGGGGAACTAATTCCCCGTGCATACTAGGGGTCCCTGGGGGCCAACTAGTCCACCTGGAACCTCCAGTATGCGCCAGGGGGCTGCACTGCACAGAGGTGTAATGAGGCTATGCCCCTTTTTACACCTCTCTGGAACGCAGGCCACTGGCGCGTTTGCAGAGGGGGGACTATTTCCCCTTGCATACTGGGGGTCCCTGGGTCATATCTGCCCAAACGCCGATATTCCGAACGATTGAAAATGACTTTTCTTGAGAAACATTTGGATTTGGATTATCATGTCCTATTCTTTGGAAGTTTTGAAAGACTGACTTTGAGGATGCTATAAATTACTCGTCTGCCCGAATTGTGTGGGTAAAATTGATACCTAGTCACTTTGAATAAGAATGTACTTACGTCTCGTCTAACATTTGGAAGAAATATCTAGTTATATGACAACAGGATACCAACATAACTTGAAGGAAATAAGAACGCCCTGAATAAGTTCTGTTGTACAGAACGAAACGTGTCGGCTGGCTGTGGTACATAAACTTAAGGAAAATAAAAGCATTTGAATATACACCAAGATTCAGCGCTTCAATAAGGACTCTAAGTGATATGATTTGATTGGACTTATTGTGCAAGTGGTGCTGTGCCAAACTTTGGAATATTCTCCACTATTCTCTACTACTTACTCTCTACTACTCCACTACTCTCTAATACTCACTCTCTACTACTCATTCTCTACTACTCTACTACTCTCTACTACTCTCTCTCTATTACCCACTCCCTACTACTCACTATCTACTACTCTCTACTACTCACTCTCTAGTACTCTCTACTCTCTACTACTCACTCTCTACTACTCTCTCTCTACTACTCACTCTTTACTACTCACTCTTTACTACTCACTCTCTACTACTCTCTACTACTCACTATCTACTTCTCACTCTCTACTACTCTACTACTCACTCTCTACTACTCTCTACTACTCACTCTCTACTACTCTCTCTCTACTACTCTCTACTACTCACTATACTACTCACTCTCTACTACTCTACTATTCTCTCTCTGCTACTCACTCTCTACTACTCTCTACTACTCACTCTCTACTACTCTCTACTACTCACTCTTTCCTACTCTCTACTACTCACTCTCTACTGCTCTCTACTACTCACTCTACTACTTACTCACTACTACTCTCTACCGCTCACTCTCTACTGCTCACTCTCTACTACTCTCTACTACTCACTCTACTATTCACTCTACTACTCTCTACTACTCACTCTCTGCTACTCTCTCTACTGCTCTCTACTACTCTCTCCTACTCACTCTCTACTCTCTATTACTCACTCTCTACTCTCTACCTCTTTACCTCTCTCTACTTCTCTCTCTACTAGTCTCTACCTCTCTACTAGTCTCTACCTCTCTACCTCTACCTCTCTACCTCTACACCTCTACCTCTCTACCTCTCTCTACACGCACACATATACACATATATATATGCATATATATGCATATGCATATATATATATATATATATATATATATGTATGTGTATATATATTTATACATACATATATAAACATATATAATCTGCATATCTATATTAATACAAATATAAATGCATGCATACATATACATATATGCATACATATGCATGTTATTTATATGAAAGTTTTAAAAACACTAATAAAAGCAAAGCTAAAAAGCCACCTCATTACAAACAGAATGGCTTTAACTTAAACGAGGGCGAGATCTATTGCATTTTCAATGCTTGTTTACTTTGGTTCCATCAAGAATGCATTCAGATGTGTCACACATTTGCCATAAATTCTGAATGTCAGCACTCTAGTTGATCATTAGATCACTGTAGTAAAGCTACTGCTCACCAGGGAAGTCTTCTGCTGGTATTCAAAGTGCATGTTTCAGTCTGCATGTCAGAATTTTTTTTGATGAAATAGAAGAGGATTTGAGAAGTCACTCAAAATGTGCCCTAATTTTTTTTTCTGCAGCACCAATCATACTTTCTATGGCAAAATATACCCCCTCATTTTGTTCCTTTTTAAATTAAATGTTTTAAGAGTTACCACTTTATTCCAATCAAGATGGCTTCAGGTGTGCCATACCTTTGTAATAAGTAGGACTGTTAGCGCTCTACTTGTTCTTTTGAACACTCTGGGACATTCTGTCATTGGGCTATACTTGGGCTACATCTGGGTGATATTTGTGCTACATTTGGGCTCTTTTGTCTCTGGTGGCCATCTTGGGAGACTGCATGCCAGAAGTTTTTAATGAAATAGAAGAGGATTTGAGAAGTCACTCAAAATGTGCCCTAATTTTTCTTTCTGCAGCACTAATCATACTTTCTATGGCAAAATATACCCCCTTATTTTGTTCTCTTTTAAATTAAATGTTTTAAGAGTTACCACTTTATTCCAATCAAGATGGCTTCAGGTGTGCCATACCTCTGTAATAAGTAGGACTGTTGGCACTCTACTTGTTCTTTAGAACACTCTGGGACATTCTGTCATTGGGCTATACTTGGGCTACATCTGGTGATATTTGGGCTACATTTGGGCTCTTTTGTCTCTGGTGGCCATCTTGGGAGACTGCAAGTCAGAATTTTTTAATGAAATTGAAGAGGATTTGAGAAGTCACTCAAAATGTGCCCTAATTTTTCTTTCTGCAGCACTAATCATACTTTCTATGGCAAAATATACCCCCTCATTGTTTTCCTTTTTAAATTAAATGTTTTAAGAATTACCACTTTATTCCAATCAAGATGGCTTCAGGTGAGCCATCCCTTTGTAATAAGTAGCACTGTTAGCGCTCTAGTTGTTCTTTAGAACACTCTAGGAGGCTGCAGTAGAACACAAAGGAATCAACTGACAGTCTCTGTCCTTGTTGGATGTACATGTTTTACTGAGAATGTCAGACTTCATTCTCACATGACTGAGAAAGATAATGTGAATTTACAGAAAATATGCTTTCAGTTTAGCTTATAGATCCCCTTCCAAACCACTGTGGGAAAAGCATGAGATAATAGTTTTCTTTCAAACATGATTCATGATATCCCGGCAGAAGGCTTTTTCACATGGTAAAATCACCTTAGAACACACCACAATTCCTAAAATGAGTATGGTACCATCAACAAATGATTTATAATGTAACTAAAGTCCTAAAACCCTCTATTAACTACAATGCTTTTTAATGAGGTGCTATCATGTATATTGGTCCCAAGATGGCTGCCAACAGTTCTTGGATGAAGTGCTGACAGCCAATCAGATTTCACGATGAGATGTGTGGTTAGGCCTTGCCCAGATATATATGTGTTTTTGAAGTTAATTTTCATAAAAACCACTGGAGCAATTTCACCAAATATAGCAAAGGCACTTCTGCGTACCAGTCCCTACAATTTTGCCAAGTTTGGTGTAATTCCGTTCAGCTGTTCGGGCTGTAGACTTGTCAGAACGTCCTATGGAAATTAACATGGGGAAAACACGTTTTGGGACCCCCCTTTTTTCTCAGCCCCCACTTCACGAATCCCCCCGAAACTTTCAGGGAAGGAGCACAGCGGAGCTGGCCAAACTTTTGGAAAATTACACGCAAATTCCTCAACCGGCGACAAAGTTATTCCCAATAGAATGTTGCTGATTTCCTATGGTAGCCAATCCTAACTATATATACCTACTGGCTATCGCCAGTAGGTAATATACACATATATATATATATATATATATATATATATAAACCACGGGGTGATTGGGAAAACACCCGCTGCCGCCAAATCAAAGTGCGCGTCGACACATGTACCTCCCAGTCACTGTCCAAATCAATTCACCAACGCTTCCAATCTCGCAAAAGAAAGCAGTCGACGCCGTGTCTGTGCAAAATTATTTAATGCCAGCTGGATAGTGCTAGAAGCGTTTCGGCTGACCTGCAGGCTTGGTCACTAGCATTTGAATAACATTTTTTTTTCTTTTTTTAAAAAAAAGAATTTATTCAAATGCTAGTGACCAAGCCTGCAGGTCAGGCGAAACGCGTCTAGCACTATCCACCTGGCATTATATAATTTTGAAAAATGTTGTGTAGTAGGTGCACACCCGATTGCTACTAACAGAACGATTGATGAATCAAATTAAATTATAGATTGCGTGCTACCTGGGGGATGGGCAGCCAGCCCCAATAAATGTGCATCAGCTAGTGGAAAACCACTGGTATACCAGGTGCACTGCTGGAATTAAAGTATCGTACTAGATTCTAAACAATGTTATCAATGATTATTATACAGTACTCAATCAATAAACAAAGAATCACTAAATGCTTTTCAAATTCATTTCATATTCAGATTATAAAACAGTATACAATGAACAGATAACATTGTCAAATGTGGAAATCACTAACATTTTTGTGATTTCATGTTGTTCAATTGTTACAAAAAATTATAAATCAATTGAAAATAAACACTGCTACATATAATAACACGAACATCATTTACAACAGCTTCTTTTTTGAGGCCCAATGCATTTCGGGAGGAACTCCCTTCTTCAGGGGAACTGATGAAAAAGAAAACAGTATATTGAACATAACATTACTTTGTATACTAGACTAAAGCATTACTCTAAATTATTAATATCAATATCAATGTGTGCCCAATCATTACATTGGTCAAAAGGAAGAAAACCTCATGTGCCTGCTCGTGGTCAAATACCAATGTTACACACCAGTGCAGAACACCATGTTGTCCTGGACCAGGAAAAAAGTATAAATGACATCACCCATGTGAGGAACAAGTGGTCAACAGTGAAATGAAAGATTGTGCTTTCTGGAGTGAAAGTGTGCCAAGCAGTGAAATGAACGAGAGGAAAAAGACAAGGAACCACTTGAAACCGACTATCCCCCACCCTTTGTGCTGACGATATACTTATAAGAAAACTCACTACGTGGTTGAAGCTATTGAAAGCGCTGTATAATACGAATATTTTTGCAGTGGGAAGGTGATGAGTGAACTATGAAATGATGCTGCCGGGCACGGGTATCAATGTTTGGGTTGGATCTGAAATATGAAAAGTACATGTGGTAACTATCGCGAACTAATATCCGTTGTGCTCCGCAACTGCCTAGAAAGAAGTAGAATAATGTACCTCAAGAATAAGGGTCCAAACGTGAGCCGACTGGAAAACGCTGGCTTTGAACTCACTCGAAAGTGCCTGGCAGAAATATCCATCAGAGATACAGTCTTGCAAGGAAATAACTCTAAAAAAGTGAAAACACAACAGCGTCCACTTAGACCTTATACGAAATGCGTAAACTCCTTAGCAAACTCAAATGAGAGCTGAAATTATTTTTACCTTAACAGATATGCTCTCTGCTGAAGTCAACCGTGCGCCAAAAGCCGGTGCAGGATATCTCCACGCGTGAACCGCGTGACCTTAACTATATATGAACGCGTGCGGAGTGCTTGTTTGGAAATGAAAAGAGGACTGTAGTCAGCGGCCATCTTGGAGTGGTGAATGCCCTTAGAAACGAGTATCTCCAATGAAAGGCCTGAACCTATGCTAGAAACTCACCTAAAATATATTGTATTGCATGATGTGTTGACTCGCATTCTGTGTTAAAGCAATGTGTTGTGTTTATGAACGTTAGTCCATCACCGTAATTTTGCACAGACACGGCGTCGACTGCTTTCTTTTGCAAGATTGGAAGCTTTGGTGATGTCATCAGTTATATCATTTGAGATGTCATGAGTGATGTCAGGAGTGATGTCACTGACCATGTCATGAGTGATGTAATATGTGACGTCATCAGCAGTGCATTGCGGGCACGCGAGTTATAGTTAGCTAAACTAACTATAACGGGGGAATTTCAATGGTTTTGTATGAGTGAAATGTCCAGCTAACCATAACATGTGTGAAACCTATGGCTTTTTCAGTGAATTTGCAAGGTTTTTTAAATGCTAATTCCTAACTATAACATGTGTGAAACCTATGGTTTTTTCAGTGAATTTCCAAGGTTTTTTAAATGTTAATTCCTAACTATAAAGTGTGTGAAACCTATGGTTTTTTTAGTGAATATATATATGCACTGGAAAACTAAACATCCACTTCCTTTACAAAGAAATGGAAAGTTTGCATCTCTGTAACCTCTCTAATTTTCCACCTTAGTCATCTTCCGCTCAATCAACACAACAACCACAAATACACACACCTACTTGTTACCATTCTTGGCTGAGTTTAGCAATTATTCTTCTTTAATTCAAATTCAAAGTGCAGGCCCTTTATTCAGCCATCTTGGTAACTACTACCCGTGAATAGCAGGGTATAATTTGCACACTTCCGTCCTTCTTGCGTCTTTTCTACCACACACTGGGGCAGGTTTACAAGTCCCTTGTGCCACTTTTGCATCATTTTTCCCACGAGCTTGTAAATCTGCCCAACTGTGTGTACTTTATGCACTAGCTTTCTTCCTTAGATGTGGTACTAGTTTCTCTTGCTCCCACTGTGGAATCCAACACCCTATCTGTGTAATGACCTGGAAATCCAAAGATCCACTTCACTGACAATGCAGTGGGTAGTTTGCGTCTCTCCAACCTTTCTTATTTTTCACGTTTTTCATCTTCCACTCAATCTACACATCATCCACACATACACACATCTAATTGCTGCATTCCGTAGCTGTGATTATCAACTATTCTTCTATTTTATATTCATATTCAAAGTGCAAGCCCTTTATCGAGTCTTTTTGTTGTAACTACTGTTCCAGGAATTCTGCTCATACACAGAACTGTGCATAAAGACTTAAGACCTCAGTGAATTACGGTGTACCAAAACCCACCTTACTACACAAACCCCCTACCAGACTAGCAATCAGTGACTCATTGGTTCTTCGCCCTAGAGCAAAAACACCAATGACTAGTCAACCCAGAACATGCGACTTAGATTACATGAAGTAAAGTGGATAACAAGAGCACTCTTTCATTATAGTCTTACACCAGTCCAAAACAAGATGTAAATAAAGACACGTGCAACTTTGAAATGTTTATTTCTAACGTCATAATCTCATGCACAGTACCTTAGATAATACAACCAAACATATTATCAGAAACAAGGTTGTCAGCATTGTTACTATTCTATGAAATACAAACGGAAAAAGCATCCTTTAATGCTAAAGGTAAACAACTTTAAAATATACCTACATTTCACACTCCCGACCTAGCAGATTAGTTTATAACTACAGAAAGTCTCATAGGATTAAATGGGCAGATCCATACCTCTGGTACTCAGCAGTAGTGGATCACATTCAGTGCCCCACAAACTGTCAAGATACGAATGTTCTCCAACTGTGTGTAACATTGCCTCCACAATGCATTATGAAACGCGCCAGTATCAGAGGTGGCCACAGCTGCATATGTGTTATGGCTCGAACGTGCGAGGATCATTCTGAATAACAGACACAGTATTCAAGATAACCTTGATGTTCCATGCTCTCACTATACACACAAAACTAGCGAGGAAGTTTACAAATCTAGCATACCAAATTATTCTCATATACAGCAAAATACTCAGCCTTCTCTAAACAATATCACAAGTACATGTCGTGTGCAAAGCAGAGCAGGAAAGCACAAATAGCGTGTAGGCTTCTAATAAACCCATGCTAACTTAACAGGGTGTGAGTGCAAGGCTCAGCCCCACGGCACCCTTCGTTGATCGATGCCGTGATATAAACGTGGGCAAATTAGGAATGCAGAGTCCAAGCCTAAAAAGCAGAGTCAAGTTCACATTTCCCAAAAAAAGTTATTCGCTCTTTGATAGAAAGCAGTAGCTAAATAATAAAGAATACGTAGAAAAATCGAAGAGTCTTACTCCAACAGCATGTAAGCACAGTATGTAGCAACAGCCTCCAACAGGAAGTCATTGTTCTCATCTGAAAACATTTCAGCCATCCAATTCAATAGTGGGAATGAACATACATGTCCCTCAACGACCGGAGCCTCTATCACCATCGTAGGAAAACTCGGGTCATCTTAAATGTAACTGCGTGCCAAGAACTCAAGCACCGCTGCAAAAACATTCCAATGTCCCATTATTCCATGTATCGCTGCTAAGGCCATAATCCCTCCGCCAGAACAGAGCACGTCATGAACCAGTAAGGGGCTCATCAGCTGGTCATAATCTGCGTTGGGAGACACCGTACTGCAGAGACACAAATCCAGGGCCCAGTCGAAATTGCAGCTCAGGCAATGGAACATTGGTTGAACGCATGTGAAAAAGGAAAATCGAAACGATAATCCATGAGCTGCACTCAATGTAGCCAGAGGCAGCACTCCGTAATAACTAATCATTCAGTTGCGAACCACCAACAGCCGGGACATATTGTCGTCTGCTGCAGGATGTGCATCCATATTTATGTAAACAAATTAATAAAAGCACACCGGCAACTAATGCAAGTACTAAGCGCAATCCACCAAAGATGCTGGAAAAAATCGAATGAAAAAATCCTGAAAAGACACCAAATATAGTTTCTACAGAAGCCACAAGGCCACTGCTTCTTACTGTAAAAAAGTAAGGTAACCCCGTAGTCAAGGACACATTAAAGATACTCTAAATTAACTCCCTAAAATTCAAGAGCACGTCTGTATTTAATAAAGCATGCACTTCTGTGCGGGTGTTTGCTACACGAAGGACAAATGTTTCTGTAGCAGATATAAGAGCGACCTCTTTTTGAGACAATAGCGCTCTTCTACGACTCATTTGGTTGACTCTGCTTTCAAGGTCGAAATCGACAGCCAGATGGAAACATCCAGCTTCCCATGCAGAGGAGTTAACACAACTTTTTTTTAATCAAACCACACGCTCAGGTACCGTAATCATGTAAGCGATGCCTGCTAACATTGCACAACAATCTCCATTATTTCAAAGTAAATAACTCCTGTCTCCAGTAAACTGAACATTGTTATGATACCAGGTGTCGGACTACCTTTCAAAACTCAGTCCAAATTAGGCGCATCTTGTTTACAAGAGCCATGCAATTGTATGTGTCTACAAATTAAGGAGTGATCTGGTGCTATTATGCAATCCTCGCCATTCACATAGACTTCTTTTCCCGCCCTCAGGCACCTATATGTAAATGGTAATAACCAAGCTTCATGGAGATAAGCGCTGCCTAAACATCCATATCTGCCTATAGCAAAGTATTTCATGCAAACCTCAAACTTAAACAGGTTAAAAAATAACGTTATGATACTGTGGATAAGCCACACAACTGAATTGGATCTCCAATGAGTGATCACTTCTAGCCATTCTCATAGCGCGCCCTGTGCTCTGATTTGACAGTGAGAGAGTGCTCGCACCATAGTTTGTACTGCTAATCATTCTCAGCATAGGCTACGAATACGCTTTGACGTTACGCGTCGCATCAAATCTTCGTCGTGACGTCATGTACGGCGCCCCGTACAAAAAAGACGCACATGTTTTTAATTGTTTAAAAACATATATTCATGTATTTAATGAACATACTAACAGAAGACTTAATCTAGGATAATTATGAAATCATTTTTTCTAAGTTTTAAAAATCCTATTTTACTTCTATATTGTATGAGTAGAGCTGCGTGGCCCTCCGCCTGGTGCCCTAGACTCCACCACGCCCAGACCCGGTTCATAAGCACGTGTGATCGTCACCACAAAACCATTAGCACGCATATCGCTTTACCACGCATGCTTTTACAACTAGTATGCATTTACCACGCATGATAAACGCATAATCTTAATAATGTTTTTTTGTTGATGAACACGCGTTGTAATGGCTGTGGCTTACGTCCTTCAAATTAGTTTCTAGGTATACGTGTGATCAAGTCTGATAAGATCGGAGGCCAAGGACAAACACGGTGGTGTCTGTGGCAGGAAATCTCATCGATCACAGAGAAAATATGCACAGGGTAAAATGAAAGTAACAGGTATAATAAAAATACCGGAGGAAAACTACTAAAATGGCAGTTGGACGGAGTATGTAATCAACGTTTGGCGCCTCAACACTACATTTCAAATAAATATACATACAATATGTTTATTAATATATGACAAAAGTATCACACCGGATGACACACACGACCCGAAAAAGAAAGCGGCAAATTTAATACCTAAAATCAGGAGAGGTTTGCTTGCCGAACTTGAAGAAAAGGAAAAAAAAGTGCACTTGCAAACAAGGGTGCGCATGCGTAGAGAGTACAACTGATGCAGTCATAGAAATATAGCTCTAAAAATTGCCCCCGGAATGCCTCCCGAGACCTAATGAATAAAACGGACTTCTAGTTTGTTTTCTCTTTTCCACCGCGTACGAGTATCATACGCGTACGCCGCGATTTTTTATTTAAAATAAAAATTAAAATTGACCCTAAAAATCCATGTACGACCCCCTGAGCAAGCCTTGAGAGTCAGGATATTTCTACCCTGCCCCCTTTCCTTATTTCTCAACTTTGTTTTACTGTTTTCTTGTGACTCTCTTGTAGCGACTTACAAAATGGCTGCCAACACTTCCTGGTTTGCAGTGTTCACAGACAGTTGACATCCAATCAGCATGCAGCTCGTGTTCGTAATTGTACGAATTTCGGTACACGTGTCAGACTCCATCTCTAGATATCGCTATGATTTTACTTGTAATTTTCTCAGAAACTACTGAACGGATTTACACCATTTAACAAAAAGCACAATCTGCGAACTGAACTCTACCTCTCTGCCAAATTTTCTATAATTCCGTTCAGCAAAATCACCCCCAAACTTTCAGGGAAGGAGCGGAACCGAGCAGGCCATTTTCTTGGAGAAATTCACAAAGATTCGTCCACCGACGCCAAAGTTATTCCAAATAGAATGTTGTGGATTTCCTATGGAAACTAGGTCCTAACTATAACTACCTACTGGCGACTGCCAGTAGGTAATATATATGTCCCCATAATGCCAAGGGATGCCGTGGATATTTTCCATGATCGTATTACGGATGAGTTGAAAACTTTGTATAAGAAAACTTGTAACATCAAAAACTCTGGGAAGAACAAAGAGTACTTCCAACTAATGGCCAAACTTAAGAACAATGATACTGTTGTAATAAATAACTCTGACAAGGGTGGCAACATTGTTCTTTGGAGAAAGGAAGCCTACAGGATGGAAACCTTCAGACATCTCAATGATGCACAATGCTATGAGCCTAGTAATGGAGCCACAGTCAAAAAGATCAATGGGGATTACAAAAATGAACTGATCTAATGGCAGCGAGATGGACTGATTAGCAAAGAAGAATTAAAGTTTCTATTTAAGGAACATCCTACCCTCCCGATCTTTTATTTAATCCCCAAGGTGCACAAAGGCTTATATCCATTGGTGGGAAGACCTATAATATCAGCCATCAAAGCTCATTTGAATGCACGTCCAGATATGTAGACTTTTTCCTTCAAGAACATGTGACAGCATAGCCATCTTTTATACAGGACTCCAGGGACTTCTTATCCAAATTGCATAATGTACAGTGGGCCAATGACTACTTGTTTTTAACTTTGGATATAGTCTCATTATATACCTGCATCAGGCACAGTGATGGGCTCCATGCTGTAGAATTTTATCTGAAGCATAGAGATTCAGACATGTACCAACATAACAAAATGCTGCTAACAATGATACAATGGTGCCTTTTCAACAATATGTTCATGTTTGATGGCAGGGTGTATAGGCAAAAACAGGAAGTGGCAATGGGGGCATGCTTCTCCCCCAGTTTTGCATGTTTACATGTAGGCTTGTGGGAGGAGCCTGTCTTCAAAAGCAAGCACAGGGCACTTTTTGAACAGCATGTTGTACATATGTGGAGATATATTGATGATGTTTTTATAATCTGGAGAGGCAATGAGGCGGAGGCACAAGCATTTGTGGAAGTGATAAATTCTAATGAATCAAATCTTCAATTCACATCCCACATAGATCTGAGAACTACTACCTTTTTAGACATCAAAGTAGACATTGTTAACAACATGATCCAGACTAGCCTACACAGAAAACCAACCGCTGGTAACACGCTATTACATGCCTCCAGTGCACATCCCCACCATACTATTGCTAGTCTGCCATATGGAAAGTTCTTGCGCATCCGAAGAGCATGCAGTACGGAGGCTGCCTTATTGGAAGCACAAACAGCTGCCAAAGGCAGATTATTGGAACGCGGCTATGATTCGTATAAATTGGACCAAGCCATGAAAAAGGCTAATCGTAAAGATAGGTCCAAGATGCTCAAAATAGTGTCAGAATCCAACGACACGGAAGAGGGTGTAGTCAATATAGTTTCCAATGAGGATCCCAAACCTGTAGATCCTTGCAGATTTATTACAACCTTTAGCAGACAATCACAATCTATCAAACGAATCATAAGCACCCAGTTGACGATAGTTCTAACTGATGCTGTTCTACATGAAGTATTACCATGCAAACCCAATTTTACTTATCGCAAGGCGCACTCCATTCGCAATGACCTTGTTAAAACCAGCCCAGAATTATACACAAAAAGCAATTGGCTGTCTACGAAAAAGGGCTTTTTTAAGTGCAGTACATGTAGAGCGTGTAGGTTTGGTATCAACACTAATTCCTATGTAAATGCTTTCTCAGAGGTTCCAATTCCATTGAAAGGACACTATACATGCAGAACCGAATATGCTGTTTATGTTTTAAAATGCGTATTGGGCCTTAGATATGTAGGAAGCACAAAACTTCAGGTACATGCACGGATTTTGCAGCACTTAAGAGCCACAGTCAATGCCGACCCAACATACCCAGTTGCCCGACACGTCAGGACAGAACACAACAATAATCTGAATGTTCTACAATATTTTGTGATCGACAGTGTCTTACCGAACAAGAGAGGAGGCAATAGGGAAAAGACCCTCAGACAATTGGAAACCAAATATATAATAGAATTGGATTCCATGAGCCCGAGAGGTCTGAACATCTGTGAGGCTCTACATCATTATTTATAGGGCTTTTTTACATTTTTTTCATCTTGGGTTTCAATTATCCTTCTTCATGTGTATATATATGAATTTGATATCTGGTTGTAAATATTTATTGAACATAATCTTTTTAGTCTTTTTTATCTGGATGATTTTTAGTTGGTCCTGTGGTCAGTTTATATGCATTTTATCATGAATTTATGAGACGTTGTTTTATGATGATTGGCTTTATGGTATTTATTGGCACACTTGCACTAATTATTTATTGTGTGGATGAAGACTGGAAAGAAAAAACACCTAATTGAATAAGATGTTGACCAACAGTATGATTTCTTTCTTTCCATCTCTACCTCATGGCGGTATTCGATACAGTTCAAATGGTATGCATTTTAATCCAATGAACTCATTTCCACTATCTAATCGAATCAATTCTTGTATTCTAGTTTGGTTTCTCTTCTGTGTCCCTCTCCCGCCCCAACTGTTCAACCCTTTGACATTCTACCCGGCTGGGTTAGTCTGGACATAGCAGGATTGTCCGATGTCATGTTAGATCAATTTAGGGTTGGACCAAGAGTGATTTTTCTGATATATCAAATCACTATTTTAAGTTATATCTATTTGCAATTTTTCACAGGTCACTGTTTAAATAGGGTACGGACCCCTTGTGAGAAATTTCTAAATACAGGAACCTGTTTGGCGCACGTTATAATGTTTAAAAAAAACAGTGATTATAATTTTCATGGTTCAAGTCTATTCAATAATTAAATTTACATTGTGCAGTTATTGATGTTTTTGTTCTTGACACCATGTATTAATATTAGTATGTATTCTTGTGCATACATGTTGAATAATTGTCATCACAAAGTCAATGTTACAATTTGGTTCCTATGTATTTATACAGATATTATTTTATCGTTTTTGCATATTCACATTTGGTCCCAGCCAGTGTTTGTATTGATACATATGTGGATGCAAAAGTCTTTTTTCCATGTAGGTGTATCAACCATGTGACCTCCTATCACAGGATTGGTGGTTGTTGTGTTTAAAATATATATAAAAAAACGTTGGGTCACTTAACACTTAAGTTCCAGTGAGCAAGGCGACTGCGCTCGCCGAAACGCATCTGGATATAGCACATGGCAGTTCACGAGAAAATTTGAAAACTAAATACCTGCTTCTAGAAGAAAAGCAAGTGTCTGTTTCTCTGTCGTTCGTGAATACGAAAAAAACGAATGTTTGATTGAAATATATATATATATATATATTCCCTGAAAAAAACATAGGTTTCACACCAGTTATAGTTAGGTGGAAATTTTACTCGCATAAAACCATTGAAATTCCCACGTTATAGTTAGTTGGACTCACTATAACATGCGCGTGCAATGCACTGCTGATGACGTCACATATTACATCACTCATGACATGGTCAGTGACATCACTCATGACATCACTGATGACATCTCAAATGACATCACTGATGACAACATCCTTGTGACAAAGTGGCAGACCTCCTATTAGCATAAAATAACCTTTGACACACACATTCAAAAATAGAAACTAACATTTTCTTAAAAAAGGAGAAACCAATACCAATTATAACAACTTATTAGGTAATTCCAACATCTACATTCACATACACTCATTCACCAACAGTTCTATATAGTCACGCATGCATGTACTTACTCATCATATGTACTCATACACCTATACATCCTGTTACACACTAATACTCATCCATATAGTTACTCACACACAAATTCACACATGCAAATAAACTATCAAAAAACCATTTACTTGATTATACTGCTATATACACACCACTACACATACTTCTACAGAAACGGAAACATATTTACTCTCTTAAACAATCAATTATAAAAACACATACTCACTAACCCACCCATACACACAATCATCCACCCATACAGTCTTGCACACATGCTGTCTTCAAAATACATACAAATAGTGAGTCACTCATTCATGCATCTGTGCTCTAAGTAATATCCCCCACCGAACCATACAGACACTGATACTGATACTCAAAAAAATAACTAATAACCCATATACACACTCATGTAGCTACTCACCAACCCATGCAGCCACTTATACACAAAGTGAGACACAGATACAGATATTTAAATATTTAAACATTACTCGCTAATATATGTATTCACTAAGATACATTTAATAAGTCAGTTAACCAATCAATTTTATACAAATAAAACATCCATTTAGACATTTATTTACCCATTTATTCTTCCATCAACCTTTAGTTATACATATATAAAAAATATTTATTTTTCAGAAAGATACACATTCACTGGATGATGTCATCAGTGATGTCATTTGAGATGTCATCAGTGATGTCATGAGTGATGTCACTGACCATGTCATGAGTGATGTAATATGTGACGTCATCAGCAGTGCATTGCACGCGCAAGTTATAGTGAGTCCAACTAACTATAACGTGCGAATTTCAATGGTTTTATGCGAGTACAATTTCCACTTAACTATAACTGGTGTGAAACCTATGGTTTTTTCAGTGAATTTAATAGGTTTTTTAAATGCTAATTCCTAACTATCACTGGTGTGAAACCTATGGTTTTTTCAGTGAATATATATATATTCACTGAAAAAACCATAGGTTATAAACCATTTATAGTTAGGAATTAGCATTTACAAAACCTTGAAAATTCACTGAAAAAACCATAGGTTATAGACCATATATAGTTAGGAATTAGCATTTAAAAAACCTTATTTTACTCACACAAAACCAATGAAATTCCATATATAGTTAGTTGTACTAACTATATATCACGCACCCGCAATCCACTGCTGATCATGTCACATATTACATCATTCATGACATGGTCAGTGACATCACTGATGACATCACTGATTACATCTCAAATGACATCACTGATGACATCACTGATGACATCTCAAATGACATCACTGATGACATCACTGATGACATCTCAAATGACATCACTGATGACATCACTGATGACATCTCAAATGACATCACTGATGACATCACTGATGACATCTCATTTGACATTACTGATCACATTCATGACATGGTCAGTGACATCACTGATGACATCTCTGATGACATCTCAAATGACATCACTGATGACATCACTGATGACATCATACAGTGACTGTATTTTTCTGTAAAGTTAAAATATGTCTTACATATTTAAGAATGAGTGGATGTATAAGTATCTGGATGAAGGATTTAGTAGGTGCATGACTGACTGTATGAGTGAGTGGTTAAATGTGTCTCACTGAGTGCATGGGTTAGTGACTAAACTGTCTTAATTTGTGCATCATTATGTCTGTTGTTCTGTAAACTGCTGCATGTGTTGATCAGTAGCTATATGAGTAACTATATGGGTTATTGATTGGTTGCCCAAGCATTTGTATGGGAGACTGAGTGTGTGTGTGGGTGGCTGGGAGGTGTATGACTGTGCATAGATGTATGGGTTCAAAAGTGCATGTGGAAACAGCTGTATGGGCGGTTGACTGTGTGCATGACTGTATTGGTGAGTGAATGGATATCTCAGTGCTACATGTCAAAGTAAGTACATATGTAAAATACAGTACATGTGAGAGTTGACATATATAAATAACTGTGCATAAGAGCCAGTGAATGTGTGAGTGGCTGTATGGATCATTGTGCTCTTGTATCCAGGATTGTATAAGTGAGTAAATATGTTTTAGTATATGTTTGAATAAGTAAGATGTGTATAACTGTATAGTTGTGAAAATGGAGGTGTGATTGATTCTTTGCATGACTGACTAGGTGTGTAAGTAACTCCATGGATGAGTGACAGTCTGTGAGTGTCTGTTTACACTGAGTGTATCTAAGGTTATATTAGAGTCTGAAGAGGTTCATCGTATTATCACATGAATGATGTCATCAGTGATGTGATCAGTAATGTCAAATGAGATGTCATCAGTGATGTCATCAGTGATGTCATTTGAGATGTCATCAGTGATGTCATCAGTGATGTCATTTGAGATGTCATCAGTGATGTCATTTGAGATGTCATCAGTGATGTCATCAGTGATGTCATTTGAGATGTCATCAGTGATGTCATCAGTGATGTCACTGACCATGTCATGAATGATGTAATATGTGACATGATCAGCAGTGGATTGCGGGTGCGTGATATATAGTTAGTACAACTAACTATATATGGAATTTCATTGGTTTTGTGTGAGTAAAATAAGGTTTTTTAAATGCTAATTCCTAACTATATATGGTCTATAACCTATGGTTTTTTCAGTGAATTTTCAAGGTTTTGTAAATGCTAATTCCTAACTATATATGGTTTATAACCTATGGTTTTTTCAGTGAATTTCAATGGTTTTTTAATAGCAAATATCTATAGCTGTAAAATGTATTCTTATTTAAATCCAAAAATATATTTTATATGTTTATTAATAATTTTTTTTAATATTTTTTTTGTTTCGCTCCCGGTCCGCGAACCGGGAAGCTTCCCGTTAGCTCAATTTGATGCCGCGACCCGGTCCGCGAACCGGTAAAAAATCAACTTAGTGACGGTATCGGTTTGCCGCGTAATGCGTCTTATGACGTACTGCGTTAGCGCACCCGGAAGTGCCCCGGGGCGCGGACCGAGGCGCGAAGCTCAGCGACCCGGAAGCTAACCGGGGCGCGTCGCGAAAGCGCGACGTATCGCGTTGCCGCGTAATGCGTCTTGTGACGTACCGCGTTAGCGCACCCGGAAGTGTCCCGGGGCGCGGACCGAGGCGCGAAGCTCAGCGACCCGGAAGCTAACCGGGGCGCGTTCCGCAGCGCGTAACATGAGCGTGAGAGGTCATGTGACTTGTTAATAAAACTTTTCATTGGTTCATTTCACTTTTGGTTTCATAATGATGTAAGGCTAGGTCAGGTGACCTAAAAATAACACTTTTCATTGGTTGAGAAGTATTGTTTTTCCCAAATGATGAAAACCCCTCCTTCTTTCCTCACTCTGACTTTCATCATTGTGAGAGGAAGACCTATTTTGCTTGTTGGATAATGGCTTCATTGGTTGCTTCAGCTGGTGCACCCCCACCACCACCTCCACCTCCTCATGGGAAGAGAGGACCACCTCCCCAGGTCATTACCAACACTGAGGAGGAAGATGAAGAAATGGATGAGGAGGGAGAAGAACCACAGTTCTTAGAAGAGTTGCCCCGAGTTTCCAGAAAGAAAGCCAGTTTCATCTGGCAGTTTTATTCGATCCCTCCTGGCCAAAAAAAAGTCAATGCGAGGTATGTCACCTGCCGCATATGCAAAGAACAATTGTCCAGAGGGACGGACAAAAAATATAGCTATGGAAATCACACAATGCACAGGCACATGACAAGGAAGCATCCACTAAATTACAGCCGGGCGGAAATAAGGGATATGCAGGACAATCCAAGACCAACTCCTGTGGCCAGACCAACAATACCGATTTCTCTAACACCAGAAGAGGCACGGGAAACTGTGCCAAATATTCAAGAAAATTTTGGGCACATGATTCACTTATGTATGCACTGTCGTGCATTATTAGCTTGTGGCAACATGAGCATCAATGCACTCAACCTGGCGTATGACCACCATGATTGCCCTAACCGCCCCCAGTAATTTTTTTTTGCTCCTGTTGAGCCCTTTTCAACGCCTGTTTTTTGTTGTTTACCCCCCCCCAAAAAAACCCAAAAAAAATATAAAATCGTTCAAAAAATACAAAAAAAACAAAAAATGTTCAAAAAAATAAATAAATAAATAAAACAACAAAAATATTAAAAAAAAAGTTCTTTTCAGAACTACCTTCCCTTTCAAAAAAAATTGCTAGAATGTTTAGCACTCTGGCAAGCTCTATTTCTTTTGGTTCGCTCCCGGGTTAGCTTCCCGGTACGCGGACCGGGAGCTAACCAAAAAAATTTTAAAAAAAAGTGTAAGTATAAGGAAAGTAAACAGAGAGTGATGTTAAAAGAAAGACAGCTATAGGGAGTAAAGAAGAGATACTGTTTAATAGATCTATTTACCGAAGAAAAGACAGAAGAGGGTATAATTGTGAAAAACAAAATAGATAACGAAGTGAAAGAAAAAAAAAGAGAGTATAACATTAACAAAGAAGAGTTTCTTGGAGAATGTGAGTGAATTTTTAAATAAGATTAAAACATGAGGAATAACAGAGAGAAAAAATAGAAAACAGAAAACAAAAAATAACAGAAAAAGATTAATTGAAACAGCAAAGAAATGTAAGTAACATAGAGCCATATCATCAACATAGGCAATAAAAGTTTTGCAGCTTTTATTGGCAGAAATGTGTCGCTAAAGCTGCTTTTGTGGCAGAAAACTGCCGCTAAAACCACTTTTGCACCATTTTTCTGCCAATAAAAAGAGCAATAATTTTATTGGCTGTGTTCATAATATTCCCCTTAGTGTGCTTCAACTACACAGAGAAAGCATTATGAACAAGTAGTGATAGAGTGATCAGTCAAAGACACTTAGAGTAATAGAGACGGAGTGAGTGAACAAGAGTGAGGAACTATGAGAAGAGAGGGACTGAGAAAAAGAGTGGAAGGAGTTGAGTAAGTAGGTAATAGAGAAAGGAATGAGGGAAGTAGCAAAGGCAGGAAACTGAGGGTTAAAGAAATGAAGCAGTGGAACTAATAGTAGTTAAATGTGATAGAAATGTAACGAAAAGAGTACAAAATATTTACCTTATAATTGTCGGTAAATTACTCACTTTTTGTTTTTATACTTTCAATCTGTGAAAGAGAGAACAAACATTTGAAAAATATTAAAACATGTATTTAAAAATTAGAAAAGACAAGGGAAAAGATTGAAGGACAAACAGTTTTTCAACAACTTTGACACTTACAGAAGCTTCTGCTTCTCCAGGCCCCCTACACAGTCCTAAAGATATACATTTTAAACTAACAGTATCTTGATGCAGATGAAGTGAGGCCTATCTTAAAACATGGTGCATCTTTTGCATTGCTGTTGTTTCAGAAAAGTGTCGCAAGACACTAAAATTTTAAATAATTGCTTCAGGATGCCAATAAGATGTCTACTATCCAGAGGTTTGTTTGAGGTGAGGCCTACTCAGCAGATGAGATTTACACTTGTTGAAGAGTACAGAGGAGATAATACATGTGAAGGTCTACCAATGAAGTGAGTCATGTCCACTGCACTCTTCAACAAAGTCCAAACCTCCTATGTTTCCCTGGACAGACCTAAACTTGATCTGCACAATGTGATTCGTAATGATAGGAAACACAGGTGATGTAATTGAAATACGTGCAATTTATTTTGCTCATTTCACAATCACATCACTTGTGTTTCCTTTGCTTAGGTATCTCATTGTGCAGATGTAGTCTAGCATATGAAAGAATACGCAGAAGTGCAGCACTGCATGCAACAACTTTGACACTTACAGAAGCCTCACCTTCTCCATGCCTCCTACACAGTTCTACATATACATCATAAATGCAAACAGTACAGAATTAATTATACATGTTAAATGGTTTATTTTTGCTGTTCTCAGAATGTATCAAAATTCACTAAAAACAGTGACTTGAAGGTATTCATCATATAACAGCGGGGAAAAAAAAAACACAATGAAAATGATTGTGTTTAAAAAACCCATACAACATAAGAAATCAAAATTCAGAACTCCTTAAAGTTAACTTACTTTCCATGACGTCCAAGGATGTCCTATGAACAGCTTACACTCTTTTGTGCTGTTATTACTTTCAGCCCGCCACTTTCTGAAAGAAAATCTCCATCGTTTTTAAAAACACGTTACATGCAATAAATGACTTCTTGCTCTCTACCACAAGTTTCCACAAGGCCAAATCTGGTCAGAGCCATTTATAACTCTTGGATTTCTTGTAAGCCAATCCCGTCATTTGGCATTTCCGCAACTTTCAGAATTAAAATGTTGAAGATCATTTTCACAATCCTGGAATAGTAATATCTTCCCCTTCTTGCTCAGTCATGATCTACATTTCCTATGACACTGATACTGCTTACTATGAAGCAGACTTACACTACCTCTATGACTACTACAATTATTTAATTCTCTACATCACTTTTAATCACAAAGCAATGTAAAACAGTAGACAGCATTGCAGACTTACATTCCCTCTACTCCATGTTTTGATTGGCTGCTTCAATTAGCTTATAAAAAGAAACAGTTTTTCTGAACTCATTCAAAGTGCACGTATTTCTCCATGACGTCCAGTCCTATGGTTAAAAGTTATGTCTCTGAACTACACTTATCCTCAAGGCCAAATTGTGTAGGAGCCATTAGAACTTCTTGAAATTCCACAGAGCACATCCCGAGATTATTTCCCTAAAATTTGGGTTTTAAAAACACCAGGTAAGAGTTTTTAAGGTCATACGGCAAATTTTTTTTGAAAATTAAAACAGAATCATTGCAGAATGACCAGCCATTTCTAGACTTTAAATAAGCTGTGTAATGTCCTGATGTTATTGAAGGGCCGTCATGATATATAATTGCTGCAGTTACAAAAGTCCTTCCTGATATTGACAACTGCGAAGCTACAAAATTTTTAATTAAAGTTGTCAATTTTGTTCCATCAGGCCTACATCGTTGGAACATTAAAATGACATACTGGCCATATGTTCGTATAAATAATGTGGACATCATTTCAGATTTACATTGGCTACACTCCATGTTGTGATCAGCTGCTTTTACTAGCTTATTAAAGGAGACTGATTTACTGTCTGGCAAAGTTAAATATATAAATCTTTCTGAGTCTACACTAGTAGTACTTGATACCATACAGTTCTCGCAGTCATGCTGCCATTGATAAGAAAGCCCAAACAGCTGATCTACATCTACACCTTCAGCATGTAATACATCAAGCATATACATTAAAAACTCCTGACAATCTTGCTGAATATTTTGAGAGAATTGTGTTTGGCCTGAACATCTGTCTAACAGATTTCGAATTTCAGACACACTTTCTATGTTTCTTCTATCAGTGCTACATTTCTCTAACACAGAATTTAACAAACTGCAAAATCTTTGATCAGAATTGACCACAATCTCTTCTTTTACATTTTCTAGAGAAAACAAAACATTAACCACTACATTAGCATAGCAGTTGACACCAGAACTGTTTTCAAATTGAAAACCAACAACATCTTCAACAGAATCCTTTTTGTTTCTGCTTGTAATTTTAGGTTCATCGACTTTTCGTCTTTTTGCTACAACCTCCCCAGTATTGGTCACATTTCTTCGTTTCCGGCCTACCACACGTTTCTCAAACAAAGGATACTGAGGCAAATGTGGCGCATACTCTCTTCTTAACCTATTGTATTCCTTAACACAATCTAGATCAGCACAAATGTTTGTGACAGCACACTCAATCAAGTACAATCCCGATAAAGTTCTAACTCGTGACAATGCCACATATGCCATACCCTCCTTAAACACAGAACTGCCAATATTCACCAATGCACTGTCTACACTTAAACCTTGCGATTTATGGATTGTCACCGCATATGCCAAGCAAACAGGAAACTGCTTACGGCGAACATATAAGTCTTTTACAAGCAAAAATCTAGCAGAGCAACGACCAATTAGCTGTACTTCCTCAATGCCATCAAATTTAATTTTTAAAAATTCAATTCCATCTCTATTTCTGTATTTTACAAAATCAACAACATTACCCATTGATCCATTTACCAGACCTCTTTCAACATGTAAATTCCTTCTTAAAATTATACGGCAGTTCAAGCACACATTCAGAGTCTTTTCAAAACCTGCAGTTTTAGATATACTCTTCTCTAATGAATCCAATTTTGTTTTCAGATTCTCAGACAAAATAATTGTTGATCCCATATGCTCTACTCTGTCAATAGCTTCCAGTTTCACAATCTCTTGCTTTTCTAAATGCAACATTTTGTTGTTGAATTTGGCACACTCTGCAAGAGTTGGCATCAAACATATTCCAGATTTCTTATCAGTAATTTTCTGAAAAATATTCTCAGGCACAACATCTTGTTCTGGATATAAATTTGACAGTAATCGTGCATGTAAAGCTTCTTTCCCATGCTCGGTCACTTTTCCAATTCTAACATCTTGTAGAATAGTCTTGTAAACTTCATCCTTCGCCTGACGCATATTTTCATGCAGTTCAGCATAATTGAAGTTTAACCATATATTGACGTTGCCAATGCTGCCTAGGCACTTCCTGGTATCTTCATGCGTGAGCATTTTGAACACAGGTTGCCCTTTCACTGGTGTCAGCTGCAGAAGATCTCCGAAAACAATGATGTGTTTGCCACCAAATAACACATCATACTCTGTTTTGAGAACTTCTTGCATTCTCAAATGCACAAAGGCAAGCATGACATTGGAAACCATGCTTACTTCGTCAATGATAAGAAGTTTCATTTTCCTCAAGATTCTTGAAACTTCAAAACAAGCATCTCCAGATAGCTTGTGATATTGTAATTTGTTGTCATGCTCCACTGGCAGCATCAGTAAACGATGTAAAGTAATCCCTTTAATGTTATGTGCTGCCAGTCCAGTTGGAGCGGTGACAACACAAGACAGCGATGACTCTGTCCTTTCCTGCAAATAGCATGAAATTGCTTTAATGAGGAAACTTTTTCCAGTTCCCGCTTCTCCACTCACGTACAGTCGGACAGGCTTCAACGACGTACATGAGCACTCTTTCTTGTCATGACTTAATCCATGATCAATTTGCATGGTAACTTCGTCATATATTTTCCTCTGCTCAACGTTGAGTTGTCTTTCCAACTTTTCTAAGTTAACCGCATCCTCCTGAGCATGTGCCATGGCTCTTTCCACTTCATTCATGGCAGTGGCAGCTTCATTTTCGATAACAGGTCCTCCTAGTGGATCCTGACTCAATGAAGCAGAACTCTGACTGTCCTGAGAACTGTCTCTGGCAATCTCGGCTGCAATCGTTGCTTCCTGCTCAATTTCCGCATTCAACATTTCTACATATTTGGGAAAAGCAGGACATTCTATGGTCTCCTTGGCGGCATTGAAAGAGTCTTCGTAACAGAGGAAATCTCCAAGCAGTTCCTCTTCTGCACGCCAAGGCTTGAAAAGTTGCAAAAGTGCTAAATAGAAAAACTCCTTTTTTTCAGGAGATTCGCCACTCAATTTTCGATGGTTTACCAAGTGGCATTTTCTTTGCTTGACCAGACATCCCTCACTTCCTATTACAGCATACACTCCTTTCTCAGTATCTTCTTTGATGTTCCTCTTGAATATGTAATTTTGAAGAACCTCATACAGACAAACATTGTCGAGGTGACTGCTTCTATTTGGATAATATGTATCCAACATGTTGGTCTTCAAAATGTCGGTACTGTTTGGCTCCTTTTCCACCAAATACTCAATTTCCCGCACAGGTTTCAGAACTCGATTACGCGTTGCAGCAAGACCAAGACTCGCCCAAACGATACTCCTGGACTTGGCATAGAGACTTGCTGAAGACAACCGGTCAGAGCATTCGTAAGCTCCAATTTCTCGATGCGACAACATCTTCAGACTGAAACTGTACAACTTCTTGCTGAGGCTCTTTTCATGGGAAATGTCCTCCCACATATCCTTCAATTCTGTCTTCTCTTTTTTGGTGATGTAAGACGTCACATACCGAGCCACAGCCATACAGTTATCAGCCACAAACTGTATATCCATGTTAGCATTCCACATGGACAAAATCACCGGGTTGTAGTCGTTCATGTACTTGGACTCTTCGTTCCTCTTCAAATTGTATGTGTTTTTAGGTGATTTCTTCATCACATTATGTCGCAGCGAAGACATCAAACTGTTTACTCTTCCTTTAGAAATCACCGGTCGTGGAAAACCGAAACGACATTTGGTGTAGAACTTGTCCTTGTTTCGGAATTTACGACGGCAGTACTTTCCACATCGATGGCTTTGGAAACGCAGAACTTTTTCTCTTAGGCTTTTCTTCTCCTTTGCGTTTGGAACAGCACACGTAGAATACTGTTGGATGAAACTCATCACTGAGTCTTCTGGATCCGTTCCAAATTTAGGTGCATCCTTGATCCACAGCAACATATGTATATGAGGAGCACCTCTTCCTTGGTACTCCTTTCTCCAGAAGAAATCCAACACCTCTCCAAGAGGTGGATTCTTCTTATTCATGATGAAAGACATCATAGCTTCAAATCTATGATTGAAGTACCTACATACATTGACTGGATCCAAAGAGCACAGTTCTCCGGGTGTCTTGAATTCGATGTTATCTACGTTAGCATTTGCCTCTCGTAGAAATTCAAGTAAGTCTTCCCAGCCATACTCGGCACAGCTCAGAGTGAGGAACCATGTGGGAGTACCTAAGTTCCTCAGCATACATTTTAAATCACCATGACGACGGTACCAGTACTCATTAGTACCACGCTGACACGCCATGAGATTAATCAGGTGAGAATCCAAAATACTGTCTTGGACATTGACTTTATCCATAAAGTCACTTGCCGAGATGTTTTGCATGTGTATACCACTTTTCAAGATGTGGTTCACTGCATATGACAGTCCAGACAGATCGCTTTCAAACAGGAGATGAAACAAATAGGGAATGCATTGTCGAAACCTAGCATCTCCTGCATACAATCGCAAAGTCCGGTATTCAGAAGCAGGAATTTGATGAGGTCGCTCATCATATCTTCCTCCATGACCTGTTGGAAAAAGCTGTGGGAAACACCGAGCTTCCAAACTTTCCTCCCAAACACTAATGGGACTCCCTTTGGCTTGTTTCATTTGAAACAACTCAATAGCATTCCCCATGACTTCCTTGGAATGCAAAGGATGAACACTATAATGTTCATATATTTCTTCACTAGTAGAGGGTTCTACTTTCTCAATTTGACCAGTACACAAATCGCTATCCTCTTCCTCACTTACTTCCTCTTCTGCAACATATACATTCTTATAGTATTTATTATTTTTTTTCAAATACAATGTTGCCTTTTTAACTTTCCTAACATCTACTAAATCTTGCCATATTTTCTTATTCTTTGTCGGAACCCCATTAACTAAGATAACCAGAGGTTCCTCTTCCACTTTTTCTACTCCTCTCTGTAAATCTGATGGAGGCAATTTCCCTGTCTTTGGCTCCATTCTTACAATAGCCTGAAAGGGATGGATACTTTGAATCAAAATAGATTCATAAGTATTTAAATCCTTCAATTCAGAAGGAATCTCAACCAATTCCAGATTATTATGAACTGCTCTAGCAGGCATCTGGTTTTGATTTAATTTGCAACAACAATAACTACACACACGTTGATCCAATCCCAAATCAAAACAATTTTCTACCATCAAGTATGTTGCGAAATCCTTCCATTCACTATTATCTTCCCTTTCACTTTTTGCATATAAATCCACTAACTTAGTCTGATTCTTATAATAAGTGCGTCGACAACACACACAAGTGAAATTAGGCCTCTCACTTGATTTCACCTCAAACGTCGCAATTTCCCTCTGGAAATTATCTGTACTGGAAACCTGTACACTATCTTCCACATGACCCTCTTCTTCTTGCCCAATTTCAACATTCTCCTCTTTACTTCCAAAGTAACAAAACTCAATTTCTTCACATATATTCTTCACATCTATTTCAGAACCATGCAAAAGAGCAGCGCATAATTGTTTAAGCATAATTGCTGGACTCTTAGCATAATACAACATTCTAACTAATTTCCTCACTTTATTATGATGCACTGCTAGCATCCTGAAATGATGAAAAACACTCTGGCATACTCTCCTGGAAAGACAAGCCAGTGAATGACCATGCAAACCTGTCACTTCTCTTACTCTGCAAGGATCTAATTCTTGCAACAACCTTATTTTCTGCTTCAAACTTTTCTTATTAAATGACCGTACAAAATCACAAAGCAAATTGATGGAATCCTGTCGCACACTGCAAATACTACTACACTTCCAGGTGTACACAGGACCCTTAGCACGTCTTCCTAAAACCTCATTACCTAACACCTCTTCTGCCTCTGTTGTCACAAGTTTTTCTTTTTCAACTGGACAACCATCTTTCACTTCATAAGCACGACCACTGGTGTCAACTGCATGCACCAAATCATTATCCTGGAAATAACTCTCCTCATTAAAAAATGCCTCACAGCTTGAACTATGCATCCATTCTCCAGAAAAAACTTCACAAAAATTACTACGATTAACTATTCTCTTCCATCTACTATTTCTTTTGAAATCATAAATTGCCTTGTTTAGCTTCCTAATTCTATTGATTATCAAAATAAATAACTTACGTTTAATTTCAAATGCCTGATCAATAACTTTCTCAACTTTTTTTTTTCTCTTATAAAAAACCAGTTTCTGTTGACCTTTCTTAATATTTTTTAACAAATTGCCAATTATCCTGTTGCGGAACATTCGTTTACGAATCTCCCTAAACTGTTGTTTCCTTCTACTATCATGCACAGAGTTATCTCTTGCTCTAGCAGTAACATTTTTGATTGGCCTTTCCTTTCCATTTGAATTCCTTCTCGTTTTATGGACTGAAACATTTTCTGTAGTAATATTTTTTTTACTACACATATTTCTTATCAAATATTTTGTGCTCTTACCCGGTGCTTTCTTCGTGACTTGACAAATCTTTTTGTTAGAGGACTGCTGCTTATTTTCTTTCACCTGCTGTCTTTGACGTTTTGCAGCCTTTCTCTGTCTTTCTATTGTTGGCATGGTGAAATCTTGAAATGATCTGCAGTTGAATCTGTGGTAAAATATAATAAAAAATGTTATTAACCATTATTACCAAACAGTAAAACAATAACAGTGATCAAAAACTTAACACACTACTTGACATTTTAAATAGAAGATTTTTTAGTCCTTGCAAATTTACAATACAGAAATAGCAGAAAAGAAATGACATTTATATTTATGTTACCTGTGCTATTTCATATGTGAATCTGATCTAATTTTATGAGCATATTTTAATATTTTATTGAAGACACTACACATAACCTGCTTTTGAAGGTGTCTTTATTTTTAAATTAAACGGTTTACCTTTTTACTTTTTATTAATTATAAATTTTAAAAATAAATGTTTATATTTCCATAGGCTCAAGCAGGTCAGCTTCCCATCCTATGTCATATAATTCGGACAAATCTGCATCCTCATCACGCTCTTCTTAATCCTCAGGATTTAAATCATCCAAGGGATCAACATCCACTGATGTTTCAATTACAAGTTCAATGATGAGGTCAAAATCAACTGATTGCAGATTGTCGCTCATGTTGAGGTTGTCTTTATCTTTAAAGAAAGATAACAACAATGAGATGTTGCAGAGTAAGAGACAAATCTCAGAGATTATAATAGTAAAATTGTTTAACAAGAGTAATATTTTGCAGCTATTATTTAGCCATGTCCAGCAATGCTGAGCAGGTGAAGACTATGTCTAAATTTTCAGTGAACAGGACTCATCTCTTCTTAACCTTGGATAAGCCTCACCGACTCTGTGTGTCCTGCACATACTTAAATGTAAAGGGGCAGATTTATGTTAAATGGCACATCCCCAGGCATGCACCAGTTAACGTGCACCACTACTCTGCCACCCATGGTGTGCCGTATTTACAATCAGATAGGAGAAAGCTTCGTCAAAACCCTGCGCCTGCTTTAAGCAGGCATAGGTCTTGACGCAACATTGTGGAGATGGGGCACCCCTGAGCCTTGCTTGAGCTGCATCGCACTTGCGATACAACTCCAGCAATCACTACCTTTACAGCACAGATACGTCACGCATCTGTGCCATTTTTGCCCCATGATGCCCCGTATTCTAAATGCAGCACACCATGGGTGGCGGAACAGCGGCGCAGGATGACTGACACATCCCTGGTGATGCACCAGTCATCATAAATCTATCCCTAAGCTTCTTATCTTGTTACAGATGAACCGCCATATGTAGCATGAAACTATTTTGCATTTCCTAAATAGCGAATTTTAAGGAATAAATAGCAATACTTTACCATTCCTAATTTGCAATGAGCAAATTGCTAATTGCAAGTTACCCATTCATTTCCATGGGCTAGGAGGCTCATAGGAATGAAGGTTTAATTTGCGATTAGCAATTTGCTCATCACAAATTAGGAATTTTTCCAAGGGTGCAGGGGTGTCTCAAGAACACCCTGCTGCACCCCTGAAAAAGAAATTTGGGGGCATATGGCACACATACATGCCCTAAGGGCATGTGTTGGCGTCATATGGCACCTTTTGTTTTTTTGAAAAAAAGCTTTTTGAAAAGAATTCACAAATTACCACCAATTTACCACAATAGTTTCCAAATCCTTAATGTCATTTTTTACATATTTTTTGTTTGATACATTGCATTTAAGTAGTCACAAAATTTGCAAATCCTTCAGTGCAATTGCAAAATAAGGAATAGCAAATTTTGCTACTCCTTATTTTGCATCAAACTTGTTTGATACATACCATTTGTCTAATTAACATTCGCAAAGGCCGAAATTCGTAGAATTTTGATCTTTGCGAATGCTAATTAGCTTGATACATATGGCCCCAAGTGAGGCCTGTCTTGCGACATGGTGCATCTTTTGCATCACTGCTGCATCGGTTTCATGTGGTACGTTTTTTTTACACCATGACATATCTGCCTAAATGCATCAATTTGTAATGTTGTCGCCTCATAGCAAATCTTTTGCACCGCCGCTGCATCATAAAAGTGACGCACAGTGGCACAAAAGAGGCATACACCTATCATAAATCTGTCCCTAGCATTTTAAAAGATTAATCCAGGATGACGATAAGGTGTGGCCTATCCAGAGGTTTGTTTAAGGTGAGGCCTACTCAGGATTGCAGATTAAAGTTACGCTTGATGAAGAATACAGAGGAGATAATACATGTAAAGGCCTACCAATGAAGTAGGTAATGTGCACTTTATTGCGCCAGTCATCATAAATGTATCCCTAAGCTTCTTATCTTGTTACAGATGAACCACCATATGTACCATCAAACTATTTTGCATTTCCTAAATAGCAAATTTTAAGGAATAAATAGCAATTCTTTACCATTCCTAATTTGCAATGAGCAAATTGCTAATTGCAAATTAGCACCGCCGCTGCATCATAAAAGTGACGCACAGTGGCACAAAAGAGGCATACACCTATCATAAATCTGTCCCTAGCATTTTAAATGATTAATCCAGGATGACAATAAGGTGTGGCCTATCCAAAGGTTTGTTTAAGGTGAGGCCTACTCAGGATTGCAGATTAAAGTTACGCTTGATGAAGAATACAGAGGAGATAATACATGTAAAGGCCTACCAATGAAGTAAGTAATGTCCACTTTATTGCGCCAGTCATCATAAATGTATCCCTAAGCTTCTTATCTTGTTACAGATGAACCACCATATGTACCATCAAACTATTTTGCATTTCCTAAATAGCAAATTTTAAGGAATAAATAGCAATTCTTTACCATTCCTAATTTGCAATGAGCAAATTGCTAATTGCAAGTTACCCATTCACTTCCATGGGCTAGGAGGCTCATAGGAATGAAGGTTGCAATTTGCGATTAGCAATTAGCTCATCACAAAATAGGAATTTTTTCAAGCGTGCAGGGGTATCTCAAGAACACCCTGCTACACCCCTGAAAAAGAAATTTGGGGGCATATGGCACACATACATGCCCTAAGGACATGTATAGGCGTCATATGGCACCTTTTGTTTTTTGGAAAAAAATGCTTTTTGAAAAGAATTCGCAAATTACCACAAACTAGAAGTTGGTGGTAGTTTCCAAATCCTTAATATCATTTTTTACATATTTTTTGTTTGATACATTGCATTTAAGGAATCGCAAAATTTGCAAATCCTTCAGTGCAATCGCAAAATAAGGAATAGCAAATTTTGAATTAAGGACATTTTAAGTAATTTCCACATGTGCAGTGTTTTCAAATTATGATTTGAAAATCGTTTTTGGGGAAAAGTAATGGTTTGCAAATTTATGACAAGGACATAATGGTGTATGCTTCTCTATAAGGCATTTCAGTGTCTCTGATGTCATTTTTCCCATATTACATTATAAGACCTTTCCCCATGGAGCACATTCCTTGTAAATATGCTCCCACCTGTGCATGGTGAATTTAGATTTTGACTGTTTGAGTCACATACCCATGTTAAAAGTCACCCCAAAAAATTGCAAACGCTTTAAAAAAACACATTCATGTGTCTTAAGGACATTTTAAGTCATTTCCCCGTGGACAGTGTTTTGTAAGTGGCGCAAAAGAGGCATACACCTATCATTAAATCTGTCCCTAGCATTTTAAATGATTAATTCAGGATGACGATAAGGTGTGGCCTATCCAGAGGTTTGTTTAAGGTGAGGCCTACTCAGGATTGCAGATTAAAGTTACGCTTGATGAAGAATACAGAGGACATAATACATATAAAGCTCTACCAATGAAGTAAGTGATGTCCACTTCATTGCGCCAGTCATCATAAATGTATCCCTAAGCTTCTTATCTTGTTAGACATCAACCGCCATATGTATCATATAACTATTTTGCATTTCCAAAATAGCGAATTTTAAGGAATAAATAGCGATTCTTTACCATTCCTAATTTGCGATGAGCAAATTGCTAATTGCAAATTACCCATTCATTTCCATGGAGCAGGAGGCCCATAGGAATGAAGGTGCAATTTGCGATTAGCAATTAGCTCATCGCAAATTAGGAATTTTTCCAAAGGTGCAGGGGTGTCTCAAGAACACCCTGCTGCACCCCTGAAAACGAAATTTGTGGACATATGGCGCACATAAATTTTAACAACATTCCTTTACCTCAAAAACGATTTTCAATTCATAATTTGAAAACACTGCCCACAGGGAAATTACTTAAAATGTCCTTAAGACACATGAAAGTGTTTTTTTATTGCCTTTCCAGCATGGTTGGGTCACTTTTAACATGGCTATGTAACACAAACATTTAAAATCTAAATTTCCCATGCACAGGTCGGAGCATATTTACAAGCAACTTGCGCCACAGAGAAAGGTCTTACATTAAAATGGGAAAAATAACATCAGGGACAGTCAATTGCCGTATAAAGAAGCATACACCATTATGTCCTTGTCATGAATTTAAAAACAATTCCTTTTCCCCAAAAACGATTTTCAAATCATAATTTCAAAACACTGCACATGGGAAAATTACTTAAAATGTCCTTAAGACACATAAAAGCGTTTTTTGATTGCCTTTGCAGCATGTTTGTATCACTTTTAACATGGCTATGTAACACAAACATTCAAAATCTAAATTTTGCATGCACATGTGGGAGCATATTTACAAGCAATTTGCGCCACATAATTCATAATTTTCTCCTAAAAGCACACTATTCTCTCTCTAAATTAAAGTAATATTTTCTCACCTTAGCAAATACTTTGAGTTTGAAAACAGTCTCAGAAACACACCAATTTGTCTTCAGCAGAGCAAAAGGTATGCACTCCAGAGTCTGCAGCTATCAAAAGCACAGAAATGCTGTAATTCTTCACACATATCTCTCATGTCACCCAATCAAAACTCTTCCCTCACTTTTTTTCAAATGAAAACCCTTCCCCCCTCTGCCCTTTCTGCCTTTTCTGCATGGCAACCACCTCTTGGAAGACTTCTGGTGTTTGCAAGTTCACACAACTTTGTTGCAATTGAACTCTGAACTCTCAGTACACCTGCATATCCAGTGCATTCTTTCATTTAATGATTTTTTATTGACCATTCAAAATACATCTTTCAAAGAACACATCCGTGCACCCTAACTTTCTGTTTTCAGCAATCAAAATCCACCAATCACTGTTACTGCTTCATGAACACAGAAACTCCACAGTTTTTTTCATTTTAAACTCTCATTTTTTCAACTGCCATTTCATTGCCACACTTCATCTGACTGCAGGAGAACCTTCTCTCACCATGTTTTCTGTCTGGATTGTTGGACATAGTTATATTCACTGGGCTCAAAGGTACGTTGAAAACAGGAAATTACCTAACCTCAATTTACAAGATGTGGAAATTAAGTGGTTTGGCCACAGAGGATTAAAATGTCACCAATTGATACCATTGGTGAAAACCTTTATGCATTTGCCCAAACCTGACCTGTTAATTGTGCACTGTGGAGGTAATGACTTGGGCACTTTGACTGGTGTAGGTCTGGAAATGCTTTTAAAGGACACCTTTGAGCAATTAATGGCACTTTTTCCTCAGACTGCCTTGGTATATTCAAATATATGCCAAAGACAGAAATGGAGGTGGTCAAACCAATTTTGTCCACAAATTGAGAAGTCGAGGAAGCATGTAAACAAATCTGTTTCAGCTTACATGAGAGACCATGGAATGGGCTCCCTGTACAACAATAACTTGCGTTACTACATGCAAGATATCTACAGAGGAGATGGAGTTCACTTCTCAGATGAGGGCAACAGAGTTTTCACTCTGAATTTAAGAATGTGCATTGGTACCTACTTATAAGTACCTAAATGTACCATAAACCCAAAAGCTCTTCTCAGAGCTACCCTACATCTGATCACTCACAATTATTATTTTACTCTAACATTTTTCACTAATTTCCAACAAAGTACGCTCCCTGGGGCGCTACCCGGTACGCGAACCGGGAGCTAACCTCGCGAATTTTTTTTTTTAAATGTTTTTTTTTCGCACATATAAGCCTCCTCAGCCACCCTCAGAAAACCTAGGGGGTCAAGATAACTCTACCGTGCCCCCTTCTACCCATTCTGAACATTATTTGCCCTCCATCTTGTATCTTAATTCGACCGAAACACAAAATGGTGGACTCCCGGAACGCTTAAGGTTCGCGAACCGGGGCGCTCAACGGTTCGCGTACCGGGTCGCTCTCTGGGAAGCGCACCATCAAAAAAGGTGGGAAAGTAGTTCACAGAAAAGCCACTGGAGACAATTTCACCAAATATAGATTAGCTCATACTACATACCAATCCCTACCATTTTCACAAATTTGATTGGAATTCCATTTAGTCATTTAGCCTGTAGACCTCTCTAAATACCCTGAGGTAAATTACTTCACAAAACACATCTGAAGTGTTGGAATTGACAACCAATGAAAATGTTACTTTCATTTTCTACTTTTTTTACCTGACATTTCATTGGTTATATACCTGAATATATATAAAGGAAGAGAAGAAAACACAGCCATTTTGACTACTACTTCTTGCTGTACATTTCAATAGTATTTTCACTAATTCCTTCAACTTCTTTCTAAAGGTAAGTTTTTATTTTTAAAACTGAAGTATATTGTGCACTATAAGTTAATATGGTAAACTTTTTCTGATAGATATATACTATCCCTCTGTAGTAGTTATAGATTTAGAGAGACTTCTCTGTTATAGTTATGGATGGAGTTAGGCTTCTCTTGTATAATTATGAATTTACTTACGTTAAATCACATACACTTTTTTATATTCCTACTTCCACTCTGATACTATACACTGCCCAAAGATAAATTCACTGATAAAAAATGCCTATCTAAAATTATTCCCAACATTGCCCTATCTCTACTAATATATATTTTTTTAATCCAAATTTCAGGCAAAATGGAAGGCGAAAACCAAGTTTCTTTTGAAATGGACCTGCAAGAGAGCAGCCAAGAATTGATTGATACAATTGATCAAATTGACATTGAATTTTTCGATGAAACTTGGGACAATGAACTACTGCAATGTGTACAAGCAGTAGATAACCTCCTTGCAAATGAGGACATTTTACACCCTCAGAGACTACAATGTATATTCCATGATAATTATGAAATTTCTGACAATGAAATGTTAGAAAGTTTAATAAATTATGAAACACAATCACAATAAAAAAAAAATGCTTAAAAATAAAAGAAAATAAAAAATAATCAACAAAAACAACAATCAATTAACATACAGCATTTGAAAAGTCTATCATTCATTTTTCATTGCAGTACGCTGCCCAGAACGCTTCCCGGTACGCGGACCGGGCGCTCCCCACGCAAAAAAAACAAAAACATTTTTTTGTTTTTTTTGCCCCGCGGGGCCCTTTTAAAACCTCCACATTAAACCTAGGGGGTCAGGGAGGATCTAGTATGCCCCCTTATGGTCATTTTCGCCTTTGTTTTGGCCTCCTCTTGTCTCTCAATCCTACCGAGAGACAAGATGGCGGCCGCTCCGGACTGTTTAGAATGTTGACAGACACCGGAGAGCCAATCAGCTTAGCTACGCGAAGTTCCGGTACGCTTAAGGTCCGCGGACCGGAGCGCTGCCCGGAGCGCGCTTACAGATATATATCTTTTTTTAAACGTTAATTTCTCAAAATCCACTGGAGCACATATATTGAGACCTAGAAAAGGCACATCGGGCTACCAGTCCCTACAATTTTGCCAAGTTTCATGCAAATCCATTCAGCCGTTCGGGCTAAAAGTGAGGCCAACCGCCCTATGGGAAACTCAATGTTAAAAACACGTTTTGGGACCCCCCTTTTTTCTCGGCCCCCCCTTGACGAAACCCCCCCAAATTTCCAAGGGCTGCTCAGAAACAAAATGTTCCATTTTCCAGAAAATTTCAGCCAATTCCGTCCACAAACGCCAAAGTTATTAGACATAGAATTTTCAAAAATCCCATAGGGAAAAAATCCTAACTTTATATACCTACTGGCGACCGCCAGTAGGTAATATATATATATATATATATATATATATATATATATATATATATATATATATATATATATATATATATATATATATATATATATATATATATATATATATATATAAATTTCTATGGCAAAATGAAACCCCTCATTTTGTTCATTTTCAAATTAAATGTATTAAGTGTTACCACTTTATTCCAATCAAGATGACTTCAGGTGTGCCATACTTTTGTCATAAGTAAGACTGTTAGCGTTCTAGTTGTTCTTTAGAACACTCTGGGACATTCTGTCATTGGGCTATAGTTGGGCTACATCTGGCTGATATTTGGGCTGCATTTGGGCTCTTTTGTCTCTGGTGGCCATCTTGGGAGACTGCATATCAGAATTTTTTTAATGAAATATAAGAGGATTTGAGAAGTCACTCAAAATGTGCCCTAATTTTTCTTTCTTCAGCACTAATCATAATTTCTATGGCAAAATGAACCCCCTCATTTTGTTCCTTTGCAAATTAAACGTTTTAAGTGTTAACACTTTATTCCAATCAAGATGACTTCAGGTGTGCCATACTTTTGTCATAAGTAAGACTGTTAGCGCTCTAGTTGTTCTTTAGAACACTCTGGGACATTCTGTCATTGGGCTATAGTTGGGCTACATCTGGCTGATATTTGGGCTACATTTGTTTTTTTTTGTCTCTGGTGGCCATCTTTGGGCTACATTGGGCTACATTGGGCTACATTGGGCTACATTTGGGCTCTAACAAATATATAGCCCAATGTAGCCCAGTATATATTTTTTCAAAGTTAATTTTCGTAAAAACCACTGGAGCATATATCTTGAGACATAGCAAAGGCACATCGGGGTACCAGTCCCTACAATTTTGCCAAGTTTGGTGGAAATCCATTCAGCCGTTCGGGCTAAAAGTGAGTCCAACCGCCCTATGGAAATTAACATGGGGAAAACACGTTTTGAGACCCCCTTTTATCTCGGCCCCCGCTTGACGGATCCCCCCGAAACTTTCAGGGAAGGAGCGGAGCGCAGCGAGGCAAAGTTAAGGAAAATTACAGGCAGATCCCTCATTCGGCGCCAAAGTTTTTCCCAATAGAATGTTGTGGATTTCCTATGGAAAACGATCCTAACTATAACTACCTACTGGCAACCGCCAGTAGGTAATATATATATATATATATATATATATATATATATATATATATATATATATATATATATATATATATATATATATTACCTACTGGCGGTCACCAGTAGGTAGTTACAGTTAGCACCTATTTTCCATAGGAGATTCGCAACATTCTATTCCCAATAACTTTGGCGCCGATTGAGGAATCTTCCCAAAATTTTCAAAACTTATGGCCCACTCTGGTCCGCTCCTATCTTTCAAGTTACGGGGTGATTTGTCAAGCGGGCCGAGAAAAAAGGGGGTCTCAAAACGTATTTTCCCCATGCAATTCCCATAGGAAACTTTAGACACGGCTACAGCTCGAACTGCTGAACGGAATTACACCAAATTTGGCAAAAAGGTAGATCTTGGTTCAGAAAGAACCCTTTTTGTTAAATGGTGTAAATCCATTCAGTAGTTCTTGAGAAATTCAAAATGAAAAAAGTTTTGATATCTATGGCCGCGCAGGTCCCGCACACCCTCCTGATCACAAGCTTAATGCTAATTGGCTGTCAATACTCCAAACCAGGAAGTGTTGGCAGCCATCTTTTGCCTCGGTAGAACCGAGGCACAAGAAATCAGTGAAACAAGTGGGCAAAACGCAAAAAGGGGGCAGGCTAGAAACCCCCTAACCCCCTAGGCCTGCTTAGGGGGGCCCACAAAATCGGCAAAATCCGTGCAGGCTGCACGGATCCAGCCTAGAAAGAAAAAAAAAGGAAGCGTGGACTCCCGCGCTTCGTTAATATTCAGCCCACGGGTGAGCCATATCCTGGAGGCAATATTAGTATTGGGATGAGGGCCCAAAGAAGCCCCCAGCCCCAGGGACCGCCCTCCGCAGGGCTTTATAAAAATATGTGCGGGGGGCTCACAGCTCCCCCAGCCCCGGGGATCTCCACCCCCCGGGGCGTTGAAAATAAATGGGTGGGGGGCACAAAGGCCCCCCAAGCCCTGGGGACCCCCACCCCCCAGGGATTTATGACAATATATGCAGGGGGCTCACGCGCCACCTGCAGCCCCAGGGACCGCCACCCCCGGGGCTTGTGTTTATAAAAATAAATAAAAAAACCTATGTAGGGGGGCTCGAGCCCCCCACATGCCCCGGGGACCACCACCTCCCCAGGGCTCTGAATATTATAATTGGGTGGTCTGTGATGGACCCCCCCAGCCCCGGGGACCACCACCTACCCGGTGCTTTCATAATGTTGGGAGGGGGGCCACGCGGCCCCCTCCTGGAGCCCTGTCATGGCCCTGGGAACCGCTACCCCCAGGATCAGCTCTTGCAGTGTCCTCGGGTGCCCACCCCGGGACACTGTAGTTTGCTAAGGCAGTACTGGAGCCCCGCGGCTTCCACCCTGCCATAACAAACTCTGCTCTCTCTTCCAAATACCAAAGCAGATTGTTATTCAACAGGGGGAGCTGCATCTTAGCAGCTCCCCGTGTGGAAAAGCAATGCCTGCTCCCGCAGGACGCGGGGAGCCGGTGGGACCGTGGGGGATTGGAGACCCCCCACGGTCCCCAACGGAGAGGTCAGCCCCGAGGGATGGGGCTATTAGTAGCCCGGGATGGGGGCCACGTGGCTCCCCACCTCAAATATTAAAAATATAATAATTAAAATTAAAAAAAAACAAAGGATGGCCCCGGGAATTGGGGTCCCTGGGGCCATAAATGGCCTAAGGAGGAGGGCAAGGCAGCCCTCCTCCAAAAACATAAACAAAAAAAAAGGGCCATGCCCCAGGGGATGGGATCCCCGGAGCCGATATGGCCTTGGGTGCGGGAGGGACCTTAATGAGTTTTTGGTTTTAAAAACAAAATTAAGGGGCAGGTCCTGAAGGATGGGGTTCCCAGGGCTAATACATTAGAAAAAGAAGGGGGGCTACATAGCCGCCCTTCTTAAAAAATAAATAAAATAAAAGACCGGCATAGTACCGGAGGCCATGCCCCCTCCTTGCAGCACTCTGCAAACGCACCCCCTGGTGCATTTGCAGATGGGGAACGAATTCCCCTTGAATATTGGGGGTCCCTGGTAGCCAACTAGCCCACCAGGAACCTCCAGTATGTGCAAGGAAGCTGAGTGGCAGAGAGGTGTTCTGAGGCCACGCCCCTTTATACACCTCTCTGCAACGCAGCTCTGTGGCACTTAATGGAGGTAGCTGGTGGGCTAGTTGCATCCCAGGGACCCTCAGTATTCAAGGGGGAGTTAATCCCCAACTTAAAACATGCCACGGGCGTGTTTGCACAGTGTTGAAGGGAGGGGGGGGCCTGAGGTGACACGCCCTGTTATAGTAAGGACCTAGTTACCATAGGAAAATCGCAACATTCTATTCCAATAACTTTGGCGCCGATTGACAAAACTTCGCGAAATTTGCAAAACTTATAGCCTGTTTTGGTCTGCTCCTATCTTACAAGTTTCGGGGTGATTCGGCAAGCGGAGGCCGAGAAAAAAGGGGGGGTCCAAAAACATGCTTTCTCCATGCAATTTTCCATAGGAAACTTTAGACACGGCTGCAGCTCGAAATGCTGAACGGAATTACACCAAATTTGAAAGAGCCCTTTTTGTTAAATGGTGTAAATCCATTCAGTAGTTTTTAAAATATTAATAGAAAAAGAAATATATAGATCTGGACGGAACCTAACCACACATCTTCATGTGAGATCTGATTGGATGTCAGCACTTCATCCAAGAAGTGTTAGCAGCCATCTTGGGACCAATATACATGATAGCACCTCATTAAAAAGCATTACAGTTAATAGAAGGTTTTAAGACTTTAGTTATATTATAAATCATTTGTTGATGGTACCATACTCATTTTAGGAATTGGGGTGTGTTCTAAGGTGATTTTAGAATGTGAAAAAGCCTTCTGCTGGGATATCATGAATCATATTAGAGAGAAAACTATGTGCTCATGCTTTTCCCACAGAGGTTTGGAAGGTGATCTATAAGCTAAACTGAGAGCATATTTTCTGTAAATGCACATTATCTTTCTCAGTCATGTGAGGATGAAGTCTGACATTCTCAGTAAAACATGTATATCCAACAAGGGCAGAGACTGTCAGTTGATTCCTTTGTGTTCTACTGCAGCTTCCAAGAGTGTTCTAAAGAACAACTAGAGCGCTAACAGTCCTACTTATGACAAATGTATTGCACACCTACAGTCATCTTGATTGGAATAAATTGATAACACTTAAAACATTTAATTTAAAAAGTAACACAATGAGGGGGTTCATTTTGCCATAGAAATTATGATTTGTGCTGAAAAAAGAAAAATTAGGGTACATTTTGAGTGACTCCTCAAATCCTCTTCTATTTAATAAAAAATTCTGACATGCAGACTGAAACATGCACTTTTAATACCAGCAGCAGACTTCCGTGGTGAGCAGTAGCTTTACTACAGTGATCTAATGAGCAACTAGAGTGCTAACATTAAGAATTTATGGCAAATGTGTGACATATCTGAATACCTTCTTGATGGAATCAAAGTAAAAAAACGGAAAGCATTTCCTACTGAGGAGACTGCAGTAAATGAGGAAATTAGGAAACTTCATAACAAATAAATCTCCCAAGATGGCTGGCAGAGACAAAAGAGCCCAAATGTAGCACAAATATCACCCAGATTTAGCCCAATGACAGAAGTGTGCAAAACACTTTTTATTTTTTGTGTTTTTGCAGTTTTATATAGTGCAAACTTGTCAAGTATTGGAGTGCTTTACATGAGCATTGGTTACATCACACAAGAACAAATTCATTTTGGTTTTAGACATGGGGAGATTAAGTGATTTGACCAGAATCACAGAATTTCGAGCTGAAACAAAAAATCCAACCTGGTTCCCCAAATGTAAAGTCTGCAGCTCTGGAAGTAACACCACATCCTCTACCCTAAGTGCAACATTTAATCAAGTGGTCAACTGGATAAAAAAAACATAAAGATAACAAATAATTTGAAAGTGCTTTGTCGCTATTTGAAAACTCAGAAAATATGTCCTCATTTTAGTTTTTTAGAGCACTAACCATCATTTTGATGCAAATAAGACCCTCTCATATATGTAATTTCTAAAGGAAATGCTCTAGGTATTACAGTTTTGATTACATCAAGAGGACGTCAGGCATTCCACACTTTTGTAATAAATATAGAATACTGGATACTGGATAATGTAGGATACTGTTGAGAGGCAGAGGCCAGGGGCATGGACTCCGAAAATTTAAGGCAGGTAGGAGGGTGCAGAGGCAACAATTTGACCACACTGTGCAGGCAGGAAGGGCAGTGGCAGCACAACAGACTATGAAGGGCAGTGGAAAGCGGGGCAGGGGCAACAAACCAACACTACAGGACTGGCAAGACAGGCTGTGGCAATATAATAGATCATTGTGGACAGAAGGAAGAGGCCGTGGTAGTACAACCATACATGCCAAAAGACCCGATTCAGCCAGGAAACTTCCAATGTTTTTAAGCCCAATGGGCTTTATTTGATCTGTCTCCTGTCTACAATCTCCTGTTTTTCAATGTAAGTCCAAGGGAAAACTCAATACCCCAGTTTCTTTTCAAAATCTCCCTCTTACCAAGTTCAAAATGTTAGCAAGTATGGTACATTGCATCATGGAAGGCAGGAGGAATTGGAGTTGGGACTTGGACTCGAATATCAGAGGACAGGAGGGACATGGAGAGGTGCACCAAACTGGCCCTACAGGGCAGGCATCAGGGTTTGCAGCAGCACAATACACCACACAAGGCATGCGGGACGGGAGTGCAGCACAACAATCCATAGAAAGCAATTGGGAGGGGACATGATCATGCACATGGACAGCAGAGAACAGAGGGAAAAGAGGCAATGGTAGCTAGCTGACCATAATGGACAGACAGGAGAGAAAGCAGCAGCATAACAGACCATAAAGGGCAGGAGGGACTTATCAGGGGCATTACAATGGAACAGACAAGCCAGGAGGGAGGGAATAGGGGTCTGCACATGGAAACAGAGGGCTGGGGTAAGGGGGCAGTGCAGGAGCAGCAAAATGACCATGGAGGTCAGGCAGGATGGGCACTAGAAGCAAGACCCACCATGGAGAGCAACAGAGAGACTACAATGGCATACACACTGACCACACAGGGAAGGTGGGAGGGGCTGTGGCAGCACAGAAGACCATGCATGGCAAGCGGGAGGGTTAGTGGCAGCACAATGGCTATGATGGGCAAGAAGGAGGATGCAGGGGCATGCACAAAGGACCATGAAGGATAGAAGGGAGGGTCAGGACCTGGGCACAGACAACAGAGTTCAGGGTAAGGGGCCTCACAACAGACCACGTGGGGCAGGCAGGGAGGGCGGAAGGGTGTGGCAGTAAAATGGACCATGGGGGACAGGAGGAAGGGGATAGGGGCATGGAATGTGGACAGGCAGGGTGGAGGTGGAAGGGACAGGTTCCAGTCATCTGACAATGCTAGGCAGGTGGGAGGGGAGTGGCAGCTCAACAGAATACTCAGAGTAGATTGGAGTGGCAGGTCCATGGAACATGGTGGGCAAAAAGGATGGCGCAGGGGCATGCACACAGACATCAGAGGCTAGGGGGAAGGAGAATAGGAGCAGCAAGCTAAGTACAGAGGCTAAGCAGGAGGTCAATAATGGGACATAGAATTGGGCAATGGAGGGCAGGAGGAGTGGACGGTACATCATGCTAAATGGAGGGCAGTGGCAGCACATCAGACCATGCATGGCAGGAGGGATGAGGCTAGTCCATAGATTCAGACAATAGAGGATAGAAAGGAGGTGGATGGGGTAGGAAGCTAACTGTTCAGAGAAGGCGGGAAGGCCAGTGGCAGGACAACGGCCACACAGGGCTGTGATAAGGGAGCAGGGACATGGACTTGGACAATGGATGGCTAGGAGGAGGGAAGGTAGAAGCAGCAAGCTTGGGTGAGGGCAGCACAATGCCAGGCCCGCTTCCAACCCCCCACCATCCATTGTGATATGCATCTTACTTAAAGTTTAAAAAAAATGGAAATTGTCTGAAAAAAAACAAAGATTACAGGGACGGTATAGTTAGACTCAGATTTCACTCATACACAATCAGTGAAATTCAGCAGGTATAGTTACCTGGGCTAACTATAACTTACGCCCCCGCAATGTACTGCTAATGACCTCATACATTACATCATTCATGACATGGTCAGTTACATCACTCATGACATCACTCATGGCATCTCAAAAAAGCTTTGAGTAGAATGGAACTATAATCGCTAGACCTTTATTTAGGGATAGTGTGTGTATATTAATACCCCTTTTTTTCTTTTCTTTCGTGTAAGAACCATTATAATACGCAACGTACCCAGATTAATATGGCCGATAGCCTATCACTTTAAAGTAAGGTGTAGTCCATTGTTTATGTTGATGTTGGCAATCCTAAGTATGTTTATTATGAATAAGTCAAGTTGACAAAATAACAGGTATGGCGGTCAAGGGTCAAGATATGCTGAAATGACATTGTGTGCAAATTAACACTTGTTTTCTTTTCTTTATTGTATCAATTCCTGAATTTTCAAATTGTGACCAGGCCAATATGGCCGCCTGCTTTTTGGATTAAAGTAATATTAAGTCCTTTGTTAACGTTGGCAACTATAGGCATTTGTACATTTAAATAAGGATGCTACAATGACGTCTTGTATCGTTATCAAGGTTCGGACGAGCCGAAATGCGTGGATCACGTCGTTTGCAGATGAAATACTTCCAAACTACAACCTGAGTGCTAATTCCTTCCTTGTAAGAGTGGAGTAGATTAAATACATATATATAACATTCACTGAAAAAAACACACGTTTCAGGGACATTATAGTTAGAAATTAGCATTTAAAAAAACTCCGAAATTCACTGAAAAAACCACAGGTTTCATGGACGTCATAGTTAGTTGGACATTTCACTCGTACAAAACAAGAGAAATGTGGCCATTGTAGTTAATTGTGCTAACTATAACTCGCGCCCCCACAATGCACTGCTAACGTCACATATTACATCACTCATGACATGGTCAGTGACATCACTGATGATATGTCAAATGACATCACTCATGACACCATCCATATGTAGGAGAGTAGGGTCTGCTTTCCTATGGTCACCCCACTTTTTGCTTTTTGCTTCACTGGTTTTCGACTTAATGTGGCTGTGGGCCTGCTAATCAGACCCACAGCCCTGCTGTTCTCTCTCTAAATTCAACACCATTTACTTTAGGTACATCACCAATTGGATACTGAGTCACCTTATCAGCCCCTGTACAGTGTACTATAGGTACCCAGGGCATAGGTGCACCCAAGGCCTACCAGGGGCTGCAGCATATCTTTTGCCACCCCTGGCTGGCCATCCGAACTGACACAACTGGCTGATCACTCAGCTGGGGCAAGGTCGGGTAATCACCCCTTGCTTAGATATAGTATTCCTATGTCTAAACCTATATCTGGACACATATACACCTATAAGTCACTCCTATGGCAGGCCTTAACAATCCTGGAGGCAGAGTGCTGCTTGGTTTTATGTGAGATGGTGCTCTAGCATGAGCTGAGCCTGTCTGCAGCTTTCGGAACAATGTCCTTATAGCTGTTCCAGGGTATTGCCATACCATATACTCTTAAGCGCATTATAATCCTCGCGGTTAGATGCTATTTTTGGTTTGGCTTTATCAGAACAGGTCGTGTAAGGTATACGCTTTGGAATACTACCCCCTCGCCAGTTCTGGCGACGGGGGTAGCATTCCACTCTTCTAGAGGGATAAGACATGTGGGTAACAGTAAACGCGGTTAAAACTAACCAGAACCTCAGCATCACAAAATGGATGCTGCTGCCACAGACACAAGTCTGGCCTCCTGCTGCTGACCGAAACTCCGGCAGGGGAGGCCTGGACAAAAGGTTTCCTATCACAGGGAGGTGTTACACCACCCCAGACAGGAGATAGTGGATTGAGGCAGGGAGGGCGAGTGAAACTAGACACTGCCTGGGACACACAAGGTGTCCCATGCATAGCCTGATTCAAACCGGTGCTGGGGCACTCCAGCCCCAGCTCTGGCGTGAAACTGGACAAAGGGAAAGGGGTGTAACCACCCCCTTCCTGGGTCCCACCCATAGGAGGGACCTAGCAGGTAATCCAGCCCCTTGATTTGGAATAAAGGTAGGAGCTGTGTCCATAGACTTTAGATTATCCTAACTGAAACTTTGAAACAGAACTCTGGACCCTTCGACATCCTACTCGACATAGAAGACTGAAGAATCTCCCTTGTGGTCAAGGAGTGACCACCCTGTGCAAGCAGGCACCATCAAGCGCTCAACGGTTTGCTTTGTTGCAGCTCCCGCCGGAGCTCGAGCGACAGAGATCGACAAGAACCAGATTCCCAGACATCCAACAGCCCGATCCACAGCCACAGCAAAGCTGAGACCCGTGGAGGCGACGTGAGATGTGGGACCGGCCATCTTGGAAAGCCTGCAAAGTGCTTCCCGTGCAGCTCCCGAGGCACCCTCGAAGCTGTGCATTGGGGATTGAGAAGCCCCAGCTCCGAGCAACTTTTGCATCGCATATCACCTCTCCATACTCACCGAGTGCTGCGTGGGGCCCTTTTGCATTTTCCTGCTTGATGTGTCTGTCTGGTCACTTGCCCGTTGGCTAGTGGCCTCTGTGATGATGATCCTTCGAATTTACACCACTGGTCTAGTTGCTCCATACTGGCCCTTGCTCCCCTGAAAAGGAGCAGCCCATCAGACCTTGCTGGTCTGATCCAGAAGCCATCTTTTATTTCTGCGTGGGTTGCATTTGCCAAGGCCTGTTGACTCCAATCCGGAAGCCGACACCGCCGACAGGGAGAGCCTTTGTGGGACAGTTCATGTTCAACTCCTGGTCATTGTCGATGCCCCCGGGTCCACGTGGCAGCAGAGACAAGCTTCACAACAACCGCCTGATTGCGCCCGACATCGCCTGTTTCCTTCCTGGTTCCATCCTGGTCACTGGCTAGTGACCCAGACTCTGTCCCCTCTGCTTTCAGGTACTCTACATCTTCGATCCACCCTTGGATCCAACCGGACTCTTCTCTCCTGGTCGCCTGCAGCATCTTTACCTCCAGGCTCCATAAAACTCCACGACGAAACCCGACACACTTTGGCACCTATGCACCCGCTTCCTGTGGGTGAGGTTACGAGAATACTCTGGTGCTCCCGTAGTGGTTTACACCTCTATTGTTCTAGTTTAAAGTGGTTAAGTTCTAGTCCAGTCGGAAGACTTCCAAAACTGCAACTTTCTAACTTTTACGCACCATTGACTTCTATTGGTGCACGTGTGTGCATTAGACACTGCACCCGCATCCTGTGGGCCTCCCACATCCTAACTGCTGTTAGTCCAGTGTAGCCCCAGCGATTCCCAATGCCCTAGGCCTTATCATTGTTTGTGACGTGGTTCTTATGCCACTATTTTAGTATATGGTTTTAGTGGCCACCGGGCCTATCCATAATTGTGCAACTTTTGTATGTTATATGAAGTTCTTTGTTTAACGTTTGTGCTTCTGTCCTCATAAAGAGTACAGGGTATTATTCTAGTAATACATACATATATTTTATAATATATAACTTGTGTGGTGTCCTTTCATTTGGCATTACAGGATTGCATGTGGTAAAACAGCTGGCTTCACATGCCCTCTTGAGTTTAGCCTAAGACTGCTTTTGTCCATGCTACCACTAGGATAGCTGGTCTATAAGGTTGACTTACAACCAATCACCATAAGGGTTAATTGGACTGATACAAGGTGCTCACTAGAATAGTGAACATCATACATCAGGCCAACTTCTCACACCTTGTGATCATCTGATGCACCTCCTCACACCCTGAAATACAGACTTCCATTCTCGAAACCATAGACACACCAATACTAGTACAGCTACACTATTCTGTGTACTATGCAAGCAGACCTCTAACCAGCAACATATTGTTGATACGCTCTTCTAAATACCCAGTTAGTACCTATGCAGTCTAGGAATCCTTCTGTCTGTCCCATGCACTCCTCCATTCACCCATCTAGCACCGTCTACGTATTCTATCACTCCACCAATAACTAAGCACTTATAAATTCAGCACGCAATTTCTTTGCAACACTGAAATTACTCCAGTTATTAGTTGTATACTTAAGGAATGGCGTAGTCACTAACACAAGTGCAGGTACAATATTTTGTACACTATACATGCACACCTCTAACCAGCTACAAACTATTGAAACGCTCTTCTAAATACCCAGTTAGTACCTATGAAGTGTAGGACTCCTCCTGTCTGTCCCATGCATTTCTCCAATCACCCATCCAGCACTATCTACTTATCCTATTGCTCCACCAATACCTAAGCACTTATAAATTCACTATACACTCTGTTTGTAATACTGTAATTATTCTAGTTACTAGTCACAAACGTATGGAATGGCATAGCTACTAACACAAGTACAGCTATAATATTTTGTGCACTATCCAAGCAGACCTCTAACTAGCTACATACTATTGATACACTCTTCTAAATACACAGTTAGTACTCATGCAGTGTAGGAATTGTCCAGTCTGTCCCATGCACTTATTTAATCACTTATCTTCCACTATCTACTTATCCTATCAGTCCACCACTACGTAAGCACTTATAAATAAAGTGTTCACTTTGTTTGCAGCACTGTCATCATTCCAGTTACTAGTGGTATTCTTATAAAAATGACCTAGGCACCAACACAAGTACACATAAAATATTCTGTGCATAATCCCTATAAAACTCTAAGCAGATACATACTATTTGTCCACTCCATTAAATACTGAAGTAGTACCCATGTAGCGTAGGATACCTCCTGTCAGTCTCATGCAATTCTTCAATCACCCATCCAGCACTATGTTCTTATTGTATCAGTCTGCCAATACCTAAGCACTTATGGGGCAGATTTACAAGCACCCTGTGCCACCAGTACGTCACTTTTTATAACCTAGTGATGGCGCCAGGTACTCCTTCATATTTACAAGGAGAGAAAAAGCCACCTCCTCTCTTTGTAAATACGACCCCTTTATACAAAGAACTTTGGGTTGAAGGGGCATTCCATAGGGGTTGCTGTGGGTGTTCCCACGCAACACCCATAGAACAAGACACATCTCCAGATTTATGCAAAATCGTAAATCTGGAGATGTGTGTGAATGCTGCGCAATCCTAGAGTTGGTGTAGCAAGGCACAACAAGGAGAATTGTTTTCATTTTCCCTCATTTTTTACACTTCCAGTGCATGCTGCATTCCACAGCATACATTGAAAGAGGAAAATGCCTTTACTGATTCTTTTTGTGCACAAAGGTGTCCCTTCCTGCACACAAACAATCTCCGCACGACACAGACATCCTTGCACCGTGGTGCAAGGGTGCCTGTGTCAACGCATGGCTGCAGTTTGTGCAGCAGTGCAGAGGAAAGCACAGAGTTGCAACATATTCATGTACATATGTCACATCCCTGTGCTTCGGAAGAGCCACAGTGCAGTGCAGCTAAAGAGCTTGGACCGCTATACTGGTCCAAAAGAAATGCAACTATCCCGGTTGTCCAGAGACACAGTTTCAGGAGGCTTTGGTGAGGAGGAACAGGACATTTCACTGAAGGACGTAATGGATGCCATCACTGGTGTTAAGGCCTCCCTGGGTACAGTGGCGTTCGATGTCAACCTCATCAGGGCCGACATGGGTAAACTGAACAAGAAGGTCAAGCAAGTTTAACTTACCACCGCCAGTCTCGTTGGAGATGTTGCACAGCTTTAGGGGGAAATTCACGACCTCCAGGACTTTCATAAACTTACTGAACTCAAGCTGGATGACTACGAAGGCCGCCTGAGATGCAACAACCTGCGTATCTTGGGTGTTACGGAGAAATCGAAGGGGAAATCCCCTGACCTCTTTGTCGAGGACCTCATTCTGAAGCATTTGCAGCCGAAGGGCCTCAGTAAGTTCTTTGTTGCTGAATGTGCCCACAGGGTCCCGGGTGGCCATCCCAAACTGGGCGCTCCCCCACGGCCCATGTTGGTGCGGGTCTTGAACTTCGGCGACAGAGATGTTATCCTTCAAAATTCCAGGGCGAGGGCGCCCCTCCAATACAAAAACTTGGATATTTCCTTCTTTCCGGATTTTACACAGAGGGTGCAAAGGCAGAGACGGTCAATCCAGTTGGTCAAGTGTGACCTCAGAGAGCGGGGACTGAAATATTCCATGTTGTTTCCGGCACATCTTCGGATCGAAGTGGAGAGGAGAGTGTGGTTCTTTGAACACCCTGAGGCCGCAGCAGACTGGATCGAAAGCCGTGGAGTGAGGAGGCCAGGCGATTACGGTGGTGGGGAGAATGAGAAAATACGACGGGCATGAGGCGGTGACCCGTTCAGCGGCGGAGTTTGGACAGAGTAAATCTGACTTGTGAAGGGGTGGGCCTAGGGTGGGGGGTTTCTATTCTCGTATTGTCGGGGTTCGTGGACTCAATTGGACCTGAGGTATTTGCTTTTGTGTGGGTTTACATTTGACCTTTTTTGGGGTCGGGATATGGAATGCTTTAATTTCCCCCCCTTTCTCTTCTCTTTTCTTTCTTGAATCTTTTCTGGGGTGACAGGCACTCTGCAAGTTTCCAATGGGCAGTTATAGGCCCAGAGTGCAGGGCAGCGGGGTGGGGGGTTGTTGGGTGGGGGTGTTTTGTTATGTTTATGCAGCATTTATCACATCAGCAACTACTATTGCAACATTGGGTGGGGGAGTAGAAACTTGTACTGCATTCTCAAATTGTATAATTCGCAAAGGCAACATGTTGGAACGGTGGGATTAAACTGTTTAGTTGAAATGTCAATGGACTGAGGAACAAGATCAAACGTAGTGTGGTCCTTCAATATATAAAGCGCCAGGCCCCTGACGTTAACCTACGTCAGGAAACTCATCTAATCTGTAATGCATATAGGGCACTGCACAGAGGGGGTTACGTGCTGCTGGCCCATGTAGGTTTCACCACGGGCTCCCGAGGAGTTGGCATACTGATGAACAAGTCCTTTCCCCTTGTAGGGCAGGAAACCTGGACGGATGACAGAGGGAGATAGGTTGGGATCTCGGGCACCTGGGAGGGACACCCAATCACACTCCTATCTGTTTACGTACCTCCGGGCCTCCAAGTTGTCACTTTCAAGGACCTGGGAACACTATTATTGAATATCCCTGAGGGCCTGTTGATGCTGGGAGGGGATTTAAACTCTGTGGTTTTCCGGCAACTTAGATCCTCATCCTGCGCGTGCCCTCGCTCGCTCATCTTGCTGGCTACCTGATTTCCTCGAGACTATGGGGCTGGTGGACGGCTGGCGGGCCTTTCATCCTGACACGCTCCAATACCACTTCCATTCCGGGGCACAAGGAAGCCTGTCTAGGATTCATTATTTTTTTATCCCTGCATCTCAAATTACCCATGTCCGGAGAGTTAGACATCTCACTAGAGGCATCTATGATCATTAGCGGGTCTGGCTTCATGTGGCTCTCAATTACAAACAGGTGGGGCGAGTGGCCCCCATTAACCCGTGGTACCTTCGGGATCCCCACATCCACCGGTAACTCCTTGTAGCCATGGATAACTACTTCAATGAGAATGACGGTTCGGTGGAATCCCCACAGACGCTTTGGGAGGCCTTTAAGATGGTAATCTGGGGCCAGGCACTTTTCTTGATCTCGGGGATGAAGAAAGAGTGACGGAGGGAGCTGGAAGCCCTGGAGGAGGAAGTAAGGCGGTTAGAAATAGAACTAGAATGGGATGTCACACCCGATAAGCTCCACCTTCTCAAACTCAAACAGCAGGACTATAGGGCGCTGGCGACTAACCAGGCTAAGGCCCTGAGGAGAGCGGCACTGGGGCGGTTGTATGAGGTGGGTGACAAAGCTGGGAAGCTGCTAGCGTTGCTGGATAAAAGGGATTGGGTAAGCAGATTGGTGCCAGAGCTCCACGGGCAAGGGGGTGAGTCCCTCACGGATCCACAAGGCATTGTGGACCAGTTTGCAGCTCACTTTGATGCAGTCTACACTTCAGCTGCTCCCTATTCCAAAGAAGATTCCCGCCAAATGCTCACTGATATAGTTTTGCCCAGACTGTTGGTGGTAGACCATGATTTCATGGAAAGTAACATATCCAATGATGAAATAGCAGCAGCTATAAGGCCCCTTACATCGGGCAAGGCCTCAGGCCTTAATGGGTTGCCAATCAAACTTTACAAACTTAAGCTAGACATATTGGCCCCATACTTAAAGACTGAGTATGAGGACTCTAGAAGCACAGGGCTCCTGCCCCTGGACCAAAGGACGGCCACTATTGTTACAATCCACAAGGAGGGGAAGCCTAAAACTGATAGCAGGTCATATAGGCCGATATCCCTATTGAACGCAGAATCCAAGATTCTGGCTAAACTGTTAGCCAACCGGCTTTTGACGGTGGTTGAGACCCTGGACCAGTCTGGTTTTATTCCGCATCGCAACACTGCACTTAACTTGCATAGGGTACATGGTGTTCTGGGCAGAGCAGCCTCCATATTGGAGCCGGCAGTCATAGTTTCCTTAGATGCCGCCATGGCGTTTGACACCATTGAATGGCCGTATTTGTGGGCAGTGTTGGAGAAATGGGATTTGGATACATTGGGTGCAGCTACTATACTCTAAACCTCTGGCCCAGGTGGTGGTTAACAATAAAAAATCAGCCACCTTTGAGTTGGGTAGGGGGACCCAGCAGGGCTGCCCCCTAACCCCTCTTCTATTTGCCTTGGCACTGGAACCGTTGGCAGCTTGGGTACGCAGAGACCTGATGATTTGGGGCATGCGCTGGTCTCCGAGATGGGAGGAACGTATTTCCCTTTATGCTGATGACATTCTCCTCTATTTGACCTATCCGAGATGATCTTTGATCGTGGTCTTAGATATCCTCCCGATCTTTGGTAGATACTCTGGTTACTCCATCAACTGGAGCAAGTCCCTCCTGTTCTTACTGGCGGGAGAACCGCCGATACTACAGTGGGGGTGTCCTATACAAACATGCACAGAAGGCTTTAAATATCTGGGTTTTTTCCTCTCACTAGACCCCTCCCTCCATTATGCTCATAACCTGCGCCCCCCGCTCAGGCTGCGTAAAGATATTGACAGATGGAAATAGCTCCCCCTTTCCCTGCTGGGGAAGGCTGCCCTTTTTAAAATGCTGTCTTTACCCCGGTTCTTGTATGCCCTGCAGAACTCATTGGACCCGATACCCACGTCATATTTTAGAGCGGTAGAGGGCCTCCAAAGGGATCTATTGTGGAATGGCAAACTGTTTATCGCTCTCGGTAAGCTTTCCTTGTACTGGTACGACAGAGGCATCAGCCTTCCCAATATCAAATTGTACTATTGGGCGGCCCAGTTCTCCTCCATTAACCACTGCACTTACACCCAACCCGGAGACCCGGGTTATAGTATGGATAGGTGGCTCCTTTCTGGGGGGAACTTCACCAGAGCCCTCTACTCTAAGCCCCGGTGCTACACACTTACGGGCCCCACTAAACACGCAGTACATGTCTGGCATGCGGCCACTAAATGCCTTGGTTGGGGGCGGAAGCTAACACTTGCATCACCAATATGGGGTTCCGAACAACTGGGTAATCTGTGGAGGAGTAAGGGGTTTGACAAATGGGATCTCATAGGCATTTCCCATATAGGTGATCTGTGGGAAAAATCAGACATTAAGTCATTCTCCGTTTTGCAGCAACAGTAAAATTTGGCTGACTTAGAACTCTTTCGCTAAACTCAGGTCAGACACGCATTACGTACTCATCTGCAGCCCGGGGTCACTCCTCCGGAATCATCCCCGCTAAAAGATAGAATATTGGACGGTCATATTCCAGACAGTACCATTTCACTGATATACAAAGAGCCCGTCAACAACATGTTGGATCCTCTCCAGGCCCATCGAGAGAAGTGGACCAGGGATGGCATTAAGATGGATGATGAGGAGTGGCAGGAGGCTATCTCCTCTCCCAGTGTAGTGGCAATACCAGCTTGTCTCCGACTTGAACAACTAAAATTCCTACACAGGGTATATGTAGCGGGGCCTCAATTGGTGCGTATGGGGAGGGCAGACGGGGGAGACTGTAGACGAGGATGTGGCCAGTTGGGTACTTTGATTCACATAGTTTGGGAATGCGAGCTGATTCAACCCTATTGGCGTAACATTCACAATATTATTAATGCTGTTTTGTCCGTACAACTCCATATGGAAGACCGCAGGTGTCTTTTAAACATCTGTTAGCCAACAGATTTGAACGTCTACTTGACACAATGGGTAACTTTGGGACTAATGCTAGCCAAAAGAAACATCCCCCAGTGATGGGGAGCGATGCTCCCTCCTATAGTGTGGGACTGGGAAAAAGACTTGGATTGAGCAATGTTTCGAGAAAAAACGTATGTGGCCCGTGGATGTCCCAAAAAATTGACCTGTGTTTGGGGCTTGTGGAACTTCTATTGAGGAGATATATGTCAACCTCCCCTGGTCCCCAGTAACGAAGATCCCCCTTCACCGTAGACTTTCCACAATTTATTCTGAATACCGTGATTTACCTACTGTTCCCGTGAAGCCTAATGTACTACTTCCTCTGAAATGTGATTGTATTGCTGATATTTGTTTATCAATAAAAAGATCACAGAAAAAAATATATATTGAAATAAAAAATAAAACAAAAAATTAAACAGTATTTCAGTTGAATGTTTAAAAAATTTATATTTTGCAATTTTCAGAAAAATATATAATGTTATTTAATGAATACATATTTATAAATAAACAGTTAAAAAACTGTAGAAAATCAGTAAAAAAAAATAGGTATAACTACTATTACACTTAAAAATTAGCATTTAAAAGACCTTTGAAATTCACTGAAAAAACCATAGGTTTCAGAGATGTTATAGTTAGAAATTAGCATTTAAAAAATCTTTGAAATTCACAGAAAAAAATATAGGTTTCAGGAACGTTATAGGTAGAAATTAGCATTTAAAAAACCTTAGAAATTCACAGAAATAAACATAGGTTTCGGGGGTGTTATAGTTAGCTGGACATTTCACTTGTAAAAAAACATAGAAATTCCTCTGTTATAGTTAGTTCTGATAACTATAACTCGCGTACCCGCAATGCACTGCTGATGATGTCACATATTACATCATTCATGACATGGTCAGTGACATCACTGATGACATCACTGACGACATCATCCATGTGACTATCTGATACACCTCATCATACACTAGTATAACCTTTGATCACTCACTGTAAAATACAGAGTACCATATTTGAAACCATTGACACACCAATACCAGTTACTACATACCCACTCACTGATTCCTAAGTCTACACACACACATCTACCCATTCAACAACAGAATCACTTATACATGCAGTCACTAATTAATAGAATACTATCAAATGCACTTATACACATATATAGACATTGACACATCAGCAGTCATCTTAGGCGGTAATGCAGTCATCCTACTCATGAAAAAAATTAATCACACTTACATTTACTCACTTACAAAATTATACACACAATACCTTCATGTATTCAAATACATAGTAATTCATAGTTAATATGTTAAAAAATATCCCCATTACAATTATACACTCATTCATATAGTTACTCTCACAATCCCTGACTCTTACATATACTTATTTATATACACCAACTCACATACAATGCCTTTTATTTTTTTACTTTGTGGAAGATGTACAACTAAAACATATATTCGCTCACCAACACACAAATAAATACACTCAGTCCCCTAAACAACTGTTACCACATACACTCTTAAACCTATACACCTAGTCAATCAACCATTCTCACATCTATGCATAGTTACACACACCCCATCTAACCACACACAAACTCAGTGTCCCATACAAATACTCACCCAACTATTCAATAACTAATATACACACTCATGTAGTTACTGAGTAACTGATGCAGCATGTTATACAACAACAGAGATAGGGATGCACACATTCACATAGTTTAGTTACTAATCCATGTATTAAGTGAGACACTTTTAATTACTCACTTAAACAGACAGCCAGACAGCTACTAAATCCTCCATCCAGACAGTTATATATCCACTCAATCTTCAATACAGATTGGTATACATATAATATATATTTACATTTCAAACTAAACCACATTCACTGGATGATGTCATCAGTGATGTCATTTGAGATGTCATCAGTGATGTCACTGACATGTCATGAATGATGTAATATGTGACATCATCAGCAGTGCATTGCGGGTGCGTGAGTTATAGTTAGCAGAACTTACTATAGTGGAAGAATTTCTATGGATTTGTACGAGTGAAATGTTCAGCTAACTATAACACCCCTGAAACCTATGTTTTTTCTCTATGAATATATATATATATATATATATATATATATATATATATATATATATATATATATATATATATATATATATATATATATATATATATATATATATATATATATATATATATATATATATATATATATATATAGGATGGAAGTTAAGAGAAATCCATTGGAGATATTCCTTGTCATGTGGTGGCCCTGATGCAATATATGTGCCATCATGCGCGCCAACAAAATGCTTTTGTGGGCCCAAATCATGCTAGACTCCCTTCACGTTGGCCAAATCCTCATTGTATATAAACTGTATGTAGCTGCTGATGTGTCTCCTAATTGTAGGCCAAAGTGTTTGTGGCACATCGCTGACATTTGTCTGTGACATTTCATCAGATGGTGGAACATTTGATTGGAATGAGGCTGTGATCAGAAACTGTTGCACTGCCATGTGTCTGCTTATTGTTTTTAAATGATGTGAGGTAGGCTATATGGCTCCAACTGATGACATAGAGCAATGTTATTGTGCCTGTTCAATAGGAAATTGTCTGATGCATTCCCACCTTCCATGTTGTTCAGGTCTGCACCTGAAAATTTGATCACTGACACAGAACATTTGTCATGTATGATTTGCTATGTTTCCGATGTCATGCCAGCCTATGATTGGAATAATAGAATTAAGATGTTATAAGACAAGGTACTTGTATGCATGTGTTGGTGTGACATGGTTGTGAACCTGAGTGAAACATTGTGTACATGTAACACATCCATTCTTACAGAAGTAGCTTGTTCTGGCATTGTAAAATTCACATTGCAGTACATATAAACATTGCTAGATGTGAGACATACTACAGCAGACAATATGTTTTTGACTAGTGTATTTATTGCAGTGAACAAGGAGAAAATAAAAATTGTGCAAAACCGAACAGGGAAAACCAAAAGTGAAGAAGTCAGTCATGGTGAACTAAACCATAGTTGTAGATGCCAAATTATTTGAAGTCCAAAGTCCAAAATACTACTCCCATCAGAAAGGGAAAAGTGTCCAGAAATGTTCTACAAAGTGAATGTGTTGCAAACAATTGAGTGAACTAAGGTCTAGGTTTCTTATTGGAGGTGGTGGGTGTCTTGCCATCCGCACCTCTTGGATTTTTGCATAGATGCCCCCGCTTGTTAGTGTGGGGGGAATCCGCTGCTGCTGAGACAGGGGTGTCTGCAAGCATGTCTTCCTCTGACAAGGCCACCCTTCCTGTGTCTGCCGCAGATGCAGATGGGCTGGATGTAGTTGTACAATAGGAAGAAGCAGATTCTTCTAATTTTACTATCCTGGGAGATTTGAATCTTCATTTTGATAGCCACTCAGATGTGGATGTGACGAATCTGATGGCCGACCTAGCGGCCTGTCAGTTGGACCAGCGGGTTTCTGGTCCTACTCATTCAGTAGGCCATCTGCTGGATCCGGTTTTTACCAACATCCCTTCCCTTACGACTCAACCGCCGGTTCCTATGGCCTGGTCAGACCATTTTTTGGTCCCTCTGGTCATTCAGGGCATAGTTCCTAAACGTAAATTAGACAACTCCCACTCGCTGAAACGCCCTCGGCATAAGCTAAATTGGGATCAATTTAAAGCTCTTCTCCCGAGCTCTGTTCCGGTGTTGCCGACGGATCCTGACAAGGCTTATTTAGCCTTTTCAGAGTGGATCAGTCAGCCGCTGGACAGGCTGATTCCAGCTAAGTGGTCCCCCAATCGTATGTCCAAATCAAATCTATGGTATAATAAAAAGCTAGCGTCATTGCAAAAAATTTGCAAGATCTTGGAGGAAGGACTTTGACCCTCTATCCAGAGTGCACTACCTGGATGCAGTAAAGACCTATCACAAAGCAATCCATACTGAACGCGCGGTCTTCTATGCCTTAAAAATTAGTAATAGCACTAATCCAGAGAAGAACATTTTCTTCATTGTCTCAGATCTAAAATATCAGAAGGGGACGGTGGGCCCACTGATCTCCTCGAACCAGCAATGTGAGGAACTTGCCTTATTCTTTTAAAAAAAGATAGAAGACATCTATAGCGGCTTTCCCATGATTGCTCTGGACTGTCCTGAAGTACCTAGCAATGGTACGCTGAACACCGTAGAGGTCTTCCCTCAGATTGAACAAGACCGGTTACTTGCTCTCTGTGCAAACATTAAATCAGGATCACCGGCTGACCCTTTGAAACCTGACCAATTTAGGAAAATATTACCTACCATCTCTCCCCTTCTTGGTCAAGTGATCAACAAATCGCTTAGCTCGGCGGTTGTACCTACAGCATGGAAACAAGCTAGAGTACTGCCATTTATTAAAAAATATTCTCTGGATGCAAAAAAACCTGAGAATTTTAGGCCAATCTCACTGCTCTCTTGGACTGCAAAAATCGTGGAAGCTTACATTAATTCCATTCTCTCAGAGCACTTGATTAGTAACAATACACTCGATCCCTCGTAAAATGGTTTTCGTGCCGGCCATGGCACTGAGTCAGCGCTTCTGGCGGTACAAGAGCATCTCTGGGCAGCATTGGACGCAAGACAGACATGGGCACTGATCCACTTAGACCTCAGTGCCGCGTTCGATACTGTGTCCCATGCTACCTTGTTGCGCCGGTTGAAAGAGGCGGATGTAGGCAGCCTTGCTTTGAAGTGGCTAGCATCATTTCTCTCTGACAGGACCTATTAGATGTTTGTCCCCCTGTTTTCTTCATATACCTTTCCCATCAAGCATGGACTACTTCAGGGTTCCTCTCTGAGTCCTTTGCTCTTTAATTTGTACTTACAACCTTTGGCTGTTTTTGCCAAGAGTAGAGGACTGACAGTGGATTCCTACGCCGACGACACGCAGCTGGTTGTGGCACTATCGAGCAACTCCAAGGACGACGCTGCTAAGTTTCAAGGTGATCTTGTGGCAGTTGCCGGTTGTATGACAGCTAATTGCCTCCAGCTAAACGCCAGTAAGTCAGAGGTGTTGCTGGTGGGTAAGGGCCACGGGTTGTGGAATGAGCATTGGTGGCCCAGGAACTTAGGCGCCCCTCCTCCTCTTAAACAGGAGGTAAAGAACTTGGGGGTATGGATGGACTTCTCGCTCAGTTTCCAGACACAAACGAAGAAGGTAGCGAGCACCTGTTTCAGTCTACTACGTGGGCTTAAACCCATTCTAGGCTTCTTTGATGCCCCGACCAGACAGCTTAATATTCAAGCATTAATTATATCCAGGCTTGATTATGTGAACTCCCTGTACTTAGGGGCAAACAAGGCAGAAATACAAAGGTTACAGAGAGTACAGAATGCTGCAGTCAGAGCCCTTTTGGGCTTGAGTAGAGTCAGTTCAGTGTCCAGTACTGTTCACCGCCTTCATTGGCTGCCCGTGGCTCAACGGATCGAATTTAAGGCCCTCTATATAGCCTTTAAAATTTTGAAGCTCAGATCCCCCAGCGCCTTGACAGATCTGCTTTCTTTTTATGTTCCTTCCCGTTAGCTCCGCTCCATGGGCCAACATTTGCTGTTGGTCCCTCGAGTTAAGAAAACTCGGGCCGGAGGTTGTTCTTTTTGATACAGAGCGGCGATTCTTTGGAACTCTCTGCCCTCCCATATTCGTGGCTTCAACAATGTCACTGATTTTAAGAAAGCTATTAAAACCTTTATTTTTCCTACTATGTAGGCTGCTGTTTGTGGCAATGCTGCTGTCACTGCTGTTAACGCCGGGACGCCCCTTGGCTGGGGCAGCTATTGCGCTCTATAAATGTTTTAAATAGAAATAGATGGTGGTGGAAAGGTTCTACAGAGGGTTGTGTGAATGTCCTGTGGCACCCCAATGAGCTGGCCCATGTTGAAGTTGTGGTTGGCCAGCTCCAAGTGTATGTCCCTTTGCAGCTGCTTCATCTCTCGGATTTCCGTTAGTACCTGGCCCATCATGCTTCGGGACTCCTGATAGGCTCCCAATTGATCATTGGTGGCCTGGATGTGAGTGGCCCCAGTGTCCTCACTCAGCGGGCCCACAGTTACCCTTCCACGAATCCTACCTGACGGGTCTATGCCCTTGGCCCAGGGTGCACCCTCTTACTGGTTTCTGGTTCCTCAGTGACTGGGTTGGGGATTGTCATCTCAGGATCCAGGACTGGGGGGCACAAGATGTTAGTGACTGTGCTAGGTGAACAGATTGGGGGACAGGGGTTGGCTGAGGTGTTGCAGCTGGGGTGGAAGGTGTTATTGTGGGCACAGTGAGACTCACTGTTTGTTGCCTTCTGCCCAGGCTGATCAGATGTGCCAGGACAGTCCACATCCACATCTGCAGGAGTGTTGTCATCGCTGAGGGCTTGATCCAGTGGGGGAGTGGGAGTCTGTTCTGTGGCCAAGCTCTGTGCAGGTGCTGTGCCAGATCGACCTGTTGAGACATAGAGAACATTGGTATTGGTCTAAGTGTGGTATCTACATACAAATGTTTTGTGTCACAATAAGTATAGACCAAGGAAAAAACAAAGTAGGTAGAGATTACTATTGTGATACATTGCTGTGGTATAGAACTTGTTAATTAGACATTTGAGACATTAAATAAAGGTACAAGAATTGAGAAGTTCATTAGATGTGCTGATAAGTTGCATTTTTAATTAAGGAATGAATATGATTTAAGGCAATACAGTGGAGAAGTAATGTGTATTGGACCAATCCAAGGCCTAGTTGTGTACATCGTGGCCACTATGGTGGAGGGGCGTCTTCCCCCATCAGCCTCAAAACTTTAAATATAAAACAATAAGAAAAGTGTTTAGTATTGTTTTGTTTTTCTTTCATTAGCCAAGGCTTGGGGCGGACAATCATGGATGGGGAGTGGTGGGCAAAGCTCTGTTGTCAGTGTGCATGACGGTTTTGCCGGCCCTCTCAGACTGGCCAAACAGTCATGTGCACTGAAGCTGTTTCTAACCAGAGCTGCTTTGCCGGGTTGGAGAGAGCAAGCACAGGTTTCCAGTCTCACTGAGAGCGCAAATCATCAGTGCTCATGCTAATCCTGATGCTGTTTTCAGCAACATGAAAGCAGCGTGAGGATTGGCCATGGGGGATTCGGGAAGCCTGTACTGGTGAGGACGGGGCAGAACAACAGAGATACGGTGATGCGGCAGGTACCTTTTTGGTAGTTTGTGGTTGTAGTAAAGACACTGGAGGCTGGATTCAGGTTTGTAGATGTATTCCTGTGGCTACATGGTTGTGGAGCCAGCAGCAAGTAATGGATCCACCTGGCCCAGCTGTAAATCCAAACTGTAGCTTTCAAGTAAAACATTCTGATGTCCCTTGGCAACAATTGACATTCTAAATAGTCATGCAATTCTATGAGAGAACTAATTAAAGAAACACGGATAACACATCCCTACCAGAAAGCATATATAAACACAAAAACTTACCACAGTGTCTCCTTTGTTTGTCACCTGTCCCCCCAACCCACCACTCTGCCAGGACACGAGCCGCTACTGGTTGTGGACAATACAGGCGAGCACACAACTTGTTGGTATATGTAGCATTTGTCATCATGTGAGCAGTGAAGAGTCAATGGGTCACCTGCTAATTCTAATCAGCTGAGTTACCTTCATCTTTTATAAATATTTGAGGTACACACTTGCTATGGTGTCGCTTATGTCATAAATTGTTGCAGGACAAGGACAACATCAAACTAAGTAAGTAGAAATGTCTCTGAGTAGATCATTGTGAGACATGTGAGAATGGGCAAACTCACAATTGCATCTTGATTTTTGTTACAGAAGGATGGCCTAAAGGTAGTTGTAGTAAGTTCAATCTCTACTAAACAACACTTGACAAATGGTTAAGTCCATGAGAATTGGAAAACAGTTGTAACATGTGAGACCAGTGAGAATGGAAAAACTCAGAATTGCATCTTGTTTAGAGTAACAGAAACAGGGCCTCGTGGCAGTTGTAGTCATTTCAATACTTGAAAACACTTGACAAATGGTTAGTGTTACATATTTCAAAATGCAATTGGGCTACACAATACATTTACATATTGACACATATAGTGGGTCCTATGATGATCATTTTATAGTAATACACTTACAGACAGAATTCCAACATGTGGCATGTACTGGAGATTGATACATGTGGTCTTATATTCAACAATACACATTGAAACTGACAATCAAACATCTCTTATACCTTGAATACTGCATGTTAGGAAAGTAAATAGAGCACACAGTAGCAAAAGCTGAAAAAAGAGCATATAGGACATTGAACTGTGGTGACAATTAGTGAGGTGTAACTTACCAGACTCCAGTCCTCCAGGCACTCCTGTCAAGACCTCAGAATGTAGTAGGATGGCCAAGACCTTCTCCTCCCAGTGAAACAGTTGTAATGGGGCACCTGGAGAACCACTGCCAGTCTTCTGGGCCCCCAGGTGATGCTTGGAGACCAGGGAACACACCTTCACCCTCAGGTTGTGCCACCTCTTTCTAAATGTCTCATTTGTTCGCAGGTTGGTACCTATAACATTCACTTTGTCGATTGTCCTGGACCACATTTCCATTTTCCCACTGAGAGCAGTATATTTGACTTGGGTTCCAAACAATTGTGTCACTACTCTTATGATTTCATCGAGCATTTCTGGCAACTCTGAAAAAAGCAGATTTTCTTGGGCATGACAATAAGTAAAAATTAAAGTGGGTAACAATGACTAACAAAAAATACCAAGGTATATTAGTAAAAAATGCAACAAAAGTATGTGGAGAGTGTTAAATGGGATAGGGAAATAAAAGTACTGCCATAGCTGAACAAAGAATTGCTGCTGTGTCTTGCTGTGGTGCAGTGGGGAAGCAAGGATCATGGTCTCTGATCGGGTGTGTTTGATAGTGTGATTTGGTGGTGTGTCTACTTGGCCAATGGATAACAGCTGTGTTGTTTTTGTATCCATCCAATGGGCACTGTTCTGGTGCTTTGCTGAGAGCGTACTGCGACGGCATACCTCAGTCTTGAAACTGCCGCTAGGGGACCACCAGCACAACTGTGTTATTGTAATTGGCTGGAAAACACAGCTTTGATGGCGTGGGAGTACGCATCACTAGCATTGCAGTCTGCCGTGGCACAGGATGGAACCACTCCATCATTAGCTGTCGGAGGTTCAGGGTGCATACATAATAATATGGCAGGCGGAAGACTGCCAGCTCAGCGGTCTTCTTGGGAATGCCAATATAGCAATACGGCAGTAAGAATGCCAGAGTCATAATTGGGACCTTATTGCAGAAATCTGTAGGTCACGCCATATACTTTGGTTAAAATGATAGTAACATCCATATATGGCTGTGTGAGGGTATATTTTTTGTAAATATTGGACAATAGCTAGCTCAAAGTCAATATTATTTTTTGGGGGAGAATAGTTGTTTGTCTGTTGCTGAATGTGGTTTGGCAGTTCCAAGTAGGTACTGCCTTGTTTGTTTGATAATAGTGCATACACAAAAGGTATATTTGGTTTTTGAAATTCACCATGTATGGGGTATAGTTTATGGAATGGTTTGGGACATATTTTAAATGTGCCATCCATCATCCATGTTTGACACTGGGCTAATTTGAGTAAGGTGGTAGGTGTAGTGAATATAAGTATACATTTGTCATTACTTTTATTATCATATAATAGGAATTGTTCCTGTTTGTGGGTCATTGTAAGCTGTGTTGTGATGTTTATTTCTCTGTATGTTTTAGGAACCGGTGGGATGACGCTGATGGCCCTTTTAGTTTGTGTTATTAGGTGGTTTAAGGTAGTATTCATGGTAACAGGTTATATGTTCTGGTACATACGGGTAATATATCTTTAGGGGCCCGATTATAAGTTTAGCGGTGCAGCCCCGGGACTATCCAGTTGCTGCACCGCCAAACCTGTGTGAGAACCGGCTGCCTTATTATGACTTTTTTGGTCAGTGGCGGGTGATTTATTTGGCATTCCCACAGCGGTGCCTTTAAAATGGGCCCTGCAATGAGAACATCACAGGATGTTCCATCACAGCATGGACTATGAAGTCCATGCCGTGCTGGAAGTGGGGGTGCATGCACAGAGGGGGGGAACATGTAGTGCCTCACTCCATACACATGGAGGGAGGCACTATGGGCTCTGTAGGGCCACCTTTCTTTCCTGACCGCAACAGTTTTCATTGAGGTAAGACCTCCAGGAAATCAGTGGCGGTGAGGAAAGTCATAATATGCTTGACGGGACCGCGGCGGTCCTCCCAAACATATTACTGCCTCAGGCCCGCCACGCCACTGCCAAGGAACGGCAGTTCCCTGGCAGAGTCCTCCGTACCAAGGCGTCACGGGTGCCCAGGTCGTAATGTGGCGATAGGAAGACTGCCACTGCCACACCCCACCACTAGTCTGGTGGTCCCACGACCGCCAGACTCATAATCAGGCCCCAAGTATTTGTTCTGTGGGTTTTTGTGTATTAGTGCTTGCTTCTCTTATATTTCTAATACTTCTCTCACTTCTATTTCTGTTACATTGGGAGGGTGGTAATGCTCTTTTGCATTAATTACTACGAGTTTCTTTGCTAGTTGCCCTCCCATAACATGCGGTAGAAAAATATTTTGCACATTTCCAATTAATACTTTCAGCAGAAATATTTTCTTGACTGTAGGGTGAATCCCATGTCACACAGTATGTCAGGACTCACGGGTGGTTTCCTCCCTCCAACCTGGCTGTGGCTAGTGTTTCCCCCTTTCAAACCCATCAAACTCACCTGAAAGTAAGTTGCCCCTTGAGTTGGCAAGCATGTTGTCGACGCAGGTATTCCAACATAGCCTCCAACATGCTTCAGCACACCGCTGTTCAGTGGTCTAGTTCTCCTTGTTAATTACTGCCTGGTGAAGTACGCTCTAACATTCCAAGGCACACTTCACTGAAGACTTCAGCTGAGGAGGAGCAGTTTCAGGCATCGTGGAAGTTAGTTAGGGTAATTTGCGAATTAAAACAAAGTTGCGGTTAGTTTCCGACGGTTTTCAATATTTGTGAGTAAAGGTCAGTGTTAACCCTTGCACATGTCCGGAAAACTTCTCGTGTTGTTCTCACACGCATTCCCATAGCAGCTTCCTTGGTTTCCTCTCAGTTCAGCATCTGCTCAGAAACCTCGGACGCATGTTAAAAGATAATTCTTCGAGTGCCAAATTAAATCTCTCCCATTAAAACTGAACGCTATCAGTTCTTTCTAAAGGAAACACACGAGGAGATACAACAAATGTGTCCTAGTTGGAGATTAGAAGTCGGTTGGCTTTAATCTCCCTTTTCGCATAAAAGCCTTTAGCGCACCACATTTGAAATTAGCGTCATTCTGCTCCTGTGCGGTTAAGACCTGACACAGTAATAGTTTCCCCTCTGTGATTTTATAAATTTTGCACCTTCTGTCATCATGTCTTTATTAACTGTAATGATATCAAGCTAAATAAATGTTTTATTCAATAAATGTGGTTATTGATAAACAGTTTAATATACATTTTCTATTTTTTCAAAACGTACTTGTATGTTGCTTAGAGAAGTTTTGGTTCTTGGAAAAAATTTCTTTGGCAAGCTTCTTCTTGAAACAGGTATTTTTTCTGTTGTAAGAGAAAATGTAGTTTTTCTATATTGCATACATTATATTTTTTATGTTTTATAATGTTTAGGTTATTCAGACTTTAACTGTAGCTGCTTCAGTACGTTTAAAGCCGTATTTTTGATATGCTTACTTTTTTGTGGTCTTTGATGTGTACTTGTCGATTGACTAATCTGTAAAAAAGCATAAATGTTAAAAAGTATGTTAGTAATTGTTTATTAATCATTGATTTTAAAGTTAAAATTATTTAACTTCGTTTTTTAAATATAATTAGTACTTACTTGGAGAAGTGGGTGTACAGTTGTAAATGTTGCAGACTTCTATTTGCAGGGAAAATCCGGTATAGTTACCTCGTTTTCAAATATTTAGGGGTCGATTCCGATTCGGGAAAAACCGCTCCGAATAGCCGCTCGGAGCGTTTTTCCCGTACAAATCGCCCTTACCTGACGTGGACCGCACGGATCGCGTCCTGATGCCCCGGTCTGGATCATACTCGTCGGGTCGTACGGCGTGTGTACGAGTCGTACGGAGAGGGCTCCGGATACGATTCGTACGGACGGTTTTTTTACCGGATCGGAATCGACCCCTTAGTGTATTTTGCAAATTTTTGTTTTAATTACTCTGCTTTTTATATTGTTTGTTTGATTGGTTAAGCTATTTTATTGGTTATAGTTTTGTATGGTTTAATAGTATTGGTTGCTTGAGCTTTATTTAGTTTGGAAGTTGGAATCTTATTTGGAAAACACCAATTAATGATTTTTTATGATCATTATCAAGATAACTTATTTTTTTTAATATTATATATATTTATTTTAGGTAAAGGAATAATATTGTTTGTAAATGTAAATAGGTGTTGCACGCAAGTGGGATGTGTACATGTGTAATGTATAATTTAGATGAGTTTTATCTTGATATCTTTTAAATGTATTATTTTGGTTAAGTAAAATATATTATATTTATGTATTGTACTTATTATTGTAGGACATATTTTTTGATGTTTCTTTGCTTAAGTATTGTGTTTTTTGTGATGTTTACTGCTACGTATTACTTGTTTTAACAATATTAATGTACCGAATAAGAACTTTTTGGCATTAACAAAGGTCTTAAGCAAATTGGAATGTTCCCTTTCAGTAGACAATAAGTCAGGTATTTTAATTGGGGGTGATTTCAACGCAAAACTAGCAGTGAGTGCTGGATCTGTTAATCACACCTATTCTGATCCAGCGGAGCGCAGGGGTTCTGAATTGTCCAAATTACTCATTGAATTTGATTTAGATGATGCCTTGAGAATAGGACATAAACCTGATTCCCCTTACGCCCCAACGTATATTGGCGCGCATAGTAGCTCTACCATTGACTATGTATTCACGTCACCACTGTTAACAGATTGTATAGTAAAAACTTCTGTGGTACAAACACCCCTCAGCGACCACAATCCACTGGTTGTAATTTTGGATCTTGCTCCAAGTCGGATTTATGAGAATTTAAATGGCGCAAGGGACATTACTCCATCAATTGACGGCCTTCGGTTAAAATGGAGGGGAGTGGATTGTGGGGCTATTTTAGCAAATGTACAACTGCTATATCCACATTTGATTGACTCTTGTAAATCCCCAAGTGATAATTATGATCAATTAATTGCTGATTTAGAAGTTTTGTGTTCAACTTTCAAAACTCTTTTGTCTGTCCCATTACCTAAGGAAGGTAAAGAGCCAAGGTGGTTTGATTCATCATGTTCCTTGGCAAATAGAGAACTAAGAAAGGCTCTCTCTATCAAACCAAGGTGTAAAGTAACCGTTCAGCTAGCCAGGAAAAACTATAAAATTAAAATATCAGAACGGAAGGCTAATTTACTCTCCGATCAATGGGACTCTTTGTTAATCAGTGCAAACTTGGGCGGCAGCGGCCCATTTTGGTCAGCTGTCAGAAAAACAAGGGAAATGGGAAAGAAACTTACCCAAATCAGCTGTAATATAACAAGCGCAGCATGGGTGACCCATTTTTCTAGTATCTATGCAGCCCCCTCAGTGGAGTTTCCTCCTCCTACTTTTGGTCAATCAGGTGGTCTACTTATCTTAGAACATGAAGTTAAAACAGCTATCAAAGAGAGTCTGGGAAATAAGGCACCTGGACCGGACGGTCTTCCCATTGATATCATTAAATATGATGTCGACCTGTGGACACCTATACTTCTCAATATTTTTAATAGTCTTCCAAAAACAGCTATGCCGACAACTTGGGCAACCAGCATTATTGTCCCTATCTACAAAAAGGGAGATAGGTCTGACCCTGCGAATTATCGCCCTATCTCCCTTTTGGACAATACTTTAAAGGTATTGGGTCGTATAATGTTTCACAGAATATTGGAATGGGCAACTGACACTGACTTTTTAGATCCATGTCAGATGGGGTTCCGTAGTGGGGTAGGAACAGTGGAGCAATGCTTAAACTTAAAACTGATAATTGACAAATATAGTGTTGCCCGCTCCTCCCCCACCTATCTCGCATTTATGGATCTCTCATCCGCTTTCGATCTTGTCAATAGATCGAAGCTCTGGTCCATCCTTTCAACCAATGGCCTTGATAACACTCTTGTAAATTTTCTAGCCTATCTCCATACTGACCTGAAAGCACGGGTACGTATCGGGATGGGCGGTGAGGTATCAGGAGCCATTGACATAGGGAGGGGGGTGAGACAGGGGTGCGTTTTAGAACCCCTGTTGTTTATCATCCAAAATAATGGTTTATCCACCTGCCTGAAAAAAGTTACTACAGATGGCCCAGTCATTTTAGGGAAACCACTTCCAGTGCTTTTATATGCAGACGATGCGGTGCTTATGGCCCGCACTCCTAATGCTCTTCGTCTGCTTGTACATAGTTTCGTTAAGTTTATGGAGGATCTGGATTTGAAGGTAAATTTTAAAAAATCTTTTATTATGTCCTGTGGCCCTGGCAAAAGGAAACTCAATACCACACAGATAGGCACAGACAAATTAGGATCTGTCCCTAAGTTTCCATATTTAGTGTTGGTTTTCGCTGCGAATGGCTCGTGGAGTGGGCATTTGGCCCACACCACGAGCAAGTTCTCGAAGGCCAACAACTCTGTTTTGAGTCTCCCACGCCCAAAGAAAATAGGTGCCACTAGGGCTATTTTAAAGATTTTTAAACTACAGTGCGCACCTGTTGCCACGTATGGAGCAGAGGTATGGGGATCTAAAAATAGCCTCTGCATCCAAAGGGAGGAAAATCGCTTCTGTAGGAAAGTGTTGGGTGCACCGATCTCCTCCTCAAATTTCATCTGTCATAGCGAATTAAATCTTCCATATATAAGTGATTTCATTAAAGCAAGACCTGCACTTTTCTGGATTAGAATCTGGAGGAATGATGCTGCTGCTCTTACTCAAAATATTATAAAGGACTGTTTAAGTAGCGACCACGGAATGAGGATTCCATGGTTGTCTGAAGTCTTTAAATCACTAAATGAAGTTGACAGAGGTACTTTGTTTACTGATCCTATGACTATAGAATCAAAGGATAAAGTCGAGGTCAAGAATGCGCTATATGCACTTTATAACAGTGAAAGGCTTAGAAGCGAATCACAAAAAACAACTGTAATGAAATTCATAGGCAACGGATTGTGTGGACAGACTCTGCCGCCCTATCTCTCCCTGCCTATGACTAGCTGGGAGAGATCATTGTTGTTTCGTTTAAGGGCAGGCACTGTAAACTTTATGCTGTCCTTTCCACTAGGGTATTGTCACAGAGCCGATTCTATTTTATGTCCCTGTGATGGCGTGAGTATTCAGGATGATTTGCACTTTTTATTTTTCTGTAATTTTTCTCTTAAATTCATCAAATGGTTTTTAACTCCGTATTTTAAAAAAATCCAGACCACTGACTCTTAATGACTCGTACAGTATGTTGATTGCTCTGGATAGTGATGAATTAACTTTCTGTGTCAGTTCTTTTTTAAGATTGGCCATACGAGCACGCAAGACTATGGAAAACCCCTGAGTATTACAATTAGTTTTATTTGTGTCTTCATGGAAATGTAGCATATTGTTCTGTAATATATTGTATTGTCACTGTTTGGAATGAAATATCATATGTCTTATCTTTTTATCTGTATATATATATATATCATTAAGGTTTGTTGATGTCATGATCGGTACTTTTATGAATTTTAAAGAAATTTGAATAAAGGTCTTTTGAACTTGAACTTGAATATTAATGTAGTTGATATTGTTGACTTCGATTTTTTGATGTAGTCTATGGTTAGCTATAAGTCACAATCATTTTTGTTTCCGATATTTTTGTTTTCAATATATGTTAGATTAGATATTTTTAACAACAATATTTATGTGTACGATATTGGTGACTTTTTCAATTAAGTATAGGGACTTGATATTTTTGTAAACAATAATACAGTTTCAATAAATCCGTAAGTCAATATTTTTTGTGTCAATATTATGTCAGTGATCCGTCTTTTTGTGGTGTATTCATTGTTTTGTTCTTTGTGTGTTACACAAATACTTTACATATTGCCTCTTTTGATAAGTCGGTCTGCTCTGTGCCAAGCTACCAGAGGGTGAGCACAGGTTATCTTTAGTGTGTATCTAGCTTCCCCTGACTAGAGTGGTGGGCTCTGCCTGGCTTGGGTGCATACCTTAGCCAACCAGGAATCCCATTTCTAACAGGGGCATAGTGGGATCCGTGTGGAGCTCTGCAGATGGGGTAGATGGCATCGAGATGAAGATTGCCAGGCTGTCTGACTGGGTGTAGCATGTCAGGAAGGAGCAAATCCAGTGAATTGTGGCACCTTGGATGCTAGCTTAAGGCAGTTGTTGGATAAGGTTGTGGTGGGAAACGATGTCAAAGACTGTGGAAAGATACAGTAGGATGAGGTCCTCTGTGTCATGTGTGTCCATGATCATCTGTATGTCATCTGTCTTGACAATGAAGACGGTCTCTGTACTGTCTCTGTGCTGCAGTTGGGCCTTAATCTGGATTGAGTGGCATTGAGGAGGTAGTTGTCAGTGAGGTGGGTGGCTAGTAATTGTTTATCGTCTTTTCTAGGACTTTTGCGGGGTAGGGTAGAAGGAAGATAAGCCAGTAGTTGGCAAGCCTCTTTGGACCTGCTGAGTGTCTCATGAGGGGGGAGTACTGTGAAATGCTCCCAGGCATCAGGTAGATGACTGTGATTGAGTCTGTCAGGTTTGGTTTGCGGGCTGCTGTTATGGGGTTCAGTCCTTCTGATGAAAACGTGGTGAGGGTATGGGGTTGAGAGTGCTCTGGGGTGTAAGGACTGCATGGTCATTTAGGTTTCTTGAGTAGTGATGATTGGCTAGGTGGTCAGGTGTATCCTCTGGGTGTTGGTAGAGTTGGGCACAAGAGCTACCCGGGTGGAAGGGTTCACCTTGGAGTTCGAAGGTTTGATAAATGCTGAATGGATGTTATGCTGGTGAAGCTTGCTGCAGAAGAAGTGAATTATTTCACTATAGAAAAGATTTCCTATGTGGTCGATGCGCGATTGGTGACTCTGATTTGCTGATAGTACAGTTTTTGGACGGATTTGAAGGTGCTCTGGTCTGTGTCATTCTAATTTTGTCTCCATCTGTGTTAATGTGCCTGCAATGGTATTTGTTGAGCCAGAGCTCTTCTGGTGTACCTGCTTGCTTTTGACATGATTCTCGTGGCTTTGTTGGCTTTGAGGAGAACCATGGTATCTGTAAAGACGGTGATCCAGGCATTCAAGTTGGAGATGATTAAGGTGAGGTTGCTGTTGTGTTGAGGCCAGTGGTTTAGGAGTTTGCAAAACCTGGATACTTCAGAGATCTTGTTCCAGTCCCGCAGTGAAGATTTAGTGATAGTTTTTCTGGGGTGCTGTGGGATGGGTAAGCTGAAGCTGTTAAATATGGGATATCCTAGGTGTCTGGCAGTGTGCGTTGAGAATGCCACTTGCTGTGAGAGTCAGACGTTGGACATGTCCACTAGGAGGCTGGTCATGTTTGGATTTGTGAGATCATGCAGGTGGTAGTTGATGTCACTGAAGAAGATGAAGGTGCTGTAGTTAAATATCAGGGATTGACGAAGCCATACTATTGCTGCTGAGGATGGCCCATGGGAGGGCGATAAATGAGGGTTCCCCTCAAGATGTAGTTAGTGGTGATGAGGAGTTTGAAGGTCAAGTGGTCCATGTTGCTGGTGGTGCTTTTCAAGGTGGTGGATGTGACAGTCCAAGAAAAATATAGATTTTGTGAAGGTGATTATTGCTTGTTTGTAGAAGCACATATTTTGCTGATAATATATACAAATATGGGCTTAGCTACACATATTAATTAACGGAATTGTAAGAACATCAAGTTCATGATAAGGCGATGTAGAAGAGGGAGTGCAAGAGGTCCTTTACACATCCAAGCAGACTGTAGCAAGTATGCATGCTTATTCATGTGGATGATTAAAAACGCAAGACCTTCCCAATGAACTAATAAATATTCCTCTAGTGCAAAAGCAGTTCAGAGATGTTTTTTAGTTAAAGACCAGGCTGTAGAATTTCACCCAGATGCAAGATTAAAGCTAATGCTAAACATGACAGGATGTTGTGATTCCATTTTGTTTAGTTAGATACATACTAGTCTGGATTGAGGAGAATGTATGCATACATGTATTATTTCTTTATACCATGCGCCTTACTGGAAAGCATAGGAGCACTAACCAAGAGCAAGACTCCCTGGAACAATTCATATCTGTTTACCGAAATTCAGAGAACAGGTGTGTTACTGCTGTGTGGGGAAATAGTGAGTCCAAGGGGGAAATTGAAAGCAGTTTACTAAAAGGACGGAAATTGGTATATTTCTTTTGGGGACCGATGGTGTCCCTTGACAGCTTCTTCAAAATCTGCAGTGTTCCAACAGGTCTGATATCACCAAGGATGTTGTTTCATATCCTGGGAGCATATTTAGAAAATCCTGCCTTTCGTTTATTTCCCTTTGCCCACAGTGTTCTTTCCAGTCAGGTGGCGTTCTAACTCCTAGTATGTTGCTGTCCACCTGAGGCTGTAAATTTGAGGCGGTGTTTCTCGTGGCCTTACAATTGATGCAGCTGATCTGGAAGATGATGTGGATCTGGACCAGTAGCTAACGCAGACAGTTCAGCTTTGGAGTGATATTGTAGAATTCAAGTCAAGTCAAACCAGTCTTTATTTTGATCGTTTAGATCATAAAATACACAATTGATAACACTGTTACATAAAATGGGAGAAAGACACAAGTATACATACAATTGTTAAAAAAACGATAATAGTTTTGATGAATAACCGACATAGAACTGTAAGATAAAATACATTAAATACAAAATTAGTTTACAATCATCTATGGTATTAAAAGGTTTAAATTGAGTTAATAATTTCTGTATTCAGTAGACTAACAAATACATTACTCAATCAGCTCCACCTACCTATCATACCTACAAAATGTCCCCTTTCCAATGCTGCTAAATACTGGATACAAACGCCATTTATTACTTCTTATTTATTCATGTTTATGGCTTTTATACCCCACACCCAGCTAAAAATGGGGCCATGGCTATCACAATGGGCTCCTGCGTATTGGTCTTTAAAATACGAAGGGCTGTGACACTAGATCTAATACCCGGATTGGAACATATTGGTTTCAACCATTTCTCTCTCTGTAGCTTATATGCTGGACACACAAATAAGATGTGAGGGATTGACTTAACCTGCTCAGGACATGAAACACATTTGTTGTCCAATGAGCCATTCCATTTATGAGTAAATCGATTTAACGGGAAATGTACCCACCTTGAATTGATGGAATAGCTTTCTATCACAAGGTTAAGTTATTAAATCCCAATACTCCTCATACAGGGTATCTTGCTTGTGTCCCAAAAATATGCCTCACAGGGAGGTGTCGGTGGATTTCAGACAATTCATTTAAACCATATTCTAGTATGTCTCCTTAAATATTTTCTTGGAGTGAAACAGACTGCCTACGGGATCTTCCCATAAACGTCTCAGCCCCATGTTAGCCAATGTAAACTTTATTTTTTGTAACCAGGGTATTTTGCATGATAAATCCACCCCTCTTACATCTAATAGAGCATTTGCATAGTGTGACAATTTTGGGGTAGACCAGAGCCTTTGCCAATACTCTAGAGGTCTGTATCGATATATTTCTTCTAGAGGACAGCAACCCAAGTCTAGATGTAGGGGATTGGGAGGAATAGATTGTGGAAGGTTGACCAGGTCTCTCAAGAATTTATACTGGGCCATGGTCAGGCGTGTCAAATTGTCGAGGCCCCAAAACTCTGTGCCATACAAAATCGAGGCCCTAACTTTTGCATCATATATCTTTAGCGCTGGGCCTACTGGTTTGGTGTGGGACAGCCTCTGCTCTTTCAATAATGCTCCTGCTAGTTGGGCATGCTTCATGGACATTATGTCAACCTCGGGTCTCAAATTTAATTTCCTTCCAAGTGTTATCCCTAGATATGTAAATACATCTGTCTGTTCAAGATGGACCTTATTCATAAAAACCCTTCCTTTTATTGTAGATTTACTCCAGTTGTTGATTAGGCTCTTATATTTTTAATTCCTGTTTGTTTAGGGCAACTGTAAGGTGCCTAACATGGCATCATAGTATCACCAGGACACCACAACCAGCTGACAGAAATAAAATGGAAGAGGGGGAGTCACTTACAGAAAATGCAGGTTTCCACTGCTATTGAAAGTGATTTGAAAAAGCATTTATTATGAACAGTAGCAATCATAGGATCGATTCACAGGCATAAAATAAAACCAGAATAGGACTAGTGTCATTGTTAATACCTTACTGCCACATCATGCCTAAATGAAAATGGTGAGTGTTTTGCAACGGAAGGAAAATAAACTGTGCACCCATTAGTATTCTAGAAATAGCACAGATTAAAAGTGGTAGTAAATAAAATCAAAAAGTTAACTTTTGAGTTATTTTTTAATAAGGTCATAAATATACGTACCATAAACCACATGCACTGCAGGAGATGGAGCAAATTACGAACAACCACGCATCCATGGTGCTCATCATAAAAGAACAAAAGTACTGAGTGCAAACCACTGAGAACATTACAGAGATGAGGTTAATAGATCTCCGTGCACGCTTTAAAACTTAAATTGAGGTTGAAAGATTCTTGGCGCGTTTCCTTGTCACACCGTGCCTATGGTGCCTTGAATTATGATTGCAAAATGTGATTAAGCCATCACTGTAAGGCGCGCTAGTTGTACATGAAACCAGCTGGTTTCTACACCAATATTTTACATTATATGGTAGACTTTTTTGAAAAAGACATTCACTTAATTCTTGTGTTGATCATTTGTATTTATTTATTCCTTTGGAAAGGTTTTCATCAACATCCATAGTAATTCATTTCATTCATGAATATTTTCTTGTATTATTTCATACATTATTTCCTTCCCGCCCAATGCATTTCGGGATGAACCTTCGTCAGGGGCCTATAGGATGAAAGCATACAGGACCTTAGTATTCAGTGACCGAACTTAAATAGTAAATACGACAATTAAATACATGCAGTAAATTTATATACAAATACAGGTGAACTTCACATAAGCTCAAATAAATAAACAGGCTGTGTGGATATAACGAACAAATACTGATGTGTGTGATAATTTCGTTACTAAAACAAGAATAGATTTCCTAATAAAGTGCTAATGGGGTCAGGCTTACTCCCGTGGGGAAATAATGCCGATAACGTATAGACAGAAAGTGGAAATGACCGTGGACTTACCGAGAAAATAATGCGCGGCGTTCTCGTGGTTCCAAACGCGGAACTGGTCGGATAAATTAAGAGCCAATGAGGTAGCTGGTTATATGAGAGTGTAAAGATCACGTGATCAAGTGAACTTAAGATGACGATCGAAAATCCTCATGATTACCGAATCCAAGATAGGAATATGTATAGCGTTCTCTAACATAGTCCGTAAATCATTAAGACTGTAGTCTTAGGTTTTTAAAAAACTCGCGGTCAAGAAGACCGGGTAGCGATTGAAACAGGCTATGTGATAGGGTGTCGGACGGTCACGTGGTACGTTGTTCGGTGGTAAACAAACCTATGGGAACTGATTCGCTCAGTCAACGCTGTAAAGATCTGGAAATTGAAGCGTAGAAAAAAGAGGGGAAACTATCTGTTAAATGAAAGTGTCAAGGTGAAAGTGTCCATATGGAAAAGTAGAGAATGTGTATAAATAATAACAATACTAGGGTCAACATTATAGTAAACGTTCAAACATATATAGTGGGCATTTTAGAAATTAAATCTCAGGTATAAAATCTTGAAATCATGCACAAAGTATAACAAAATGCATTACACCTCTGATCTTCATATTACTGATAGAGTAGCGGAGAGTCTCTCGTGGTACCAAGTGTAGTGTATAGGTCACAAAAAGCATGAATATTCGATTCTGTCATTAATCCCTGTGGGTTGCAGGGAATTCAATTTTTTGATCCAATAAAATTCTGCCTGTAGACGTTGTTTCAATGGGTCTGTGTCATATCGTTGTGGGAGTATCTCCAGTATGGTAAATTTCAGCTGCGCAATTTGGTGACTGCGTTCTAGCCAATGATTGGCTACTGCTGATTTTGTCTGCTTTGTCCGAATATTACTTTTATGTTCCGAAATTCTGGTTTTGATTTTCCTTTCTGTTTGTCCGACATATATCTTGCTGCACGGGCATTTTATTGCATAAATCACATTTTTGGTGTCACAATTGCCTGTGTATTGAAGATTGATTTTGTTGCCTTTAGTTGGATGCATAAATGTGTTGCCTAGTATTACGTTGTTGCAGTGTATGCAATTACATTTAGACATTCCTTTATGTGAAGTTTTGATTGATTTGGTAGATGTTAGCATTTCCTTTAAATTTCTTGATCTTTTAAAGGCAAAGGTTAGTCGGTCATTGTAAAGGTTGGTTAAATCCGGTTCATCTCTAATCAAAGCCCAGTGATGGTTAATGATTTTTTAGATTTTCGTGGCTGCAGTTGAAAATTTTAAGACACACACTGTCTTTTGTTCAGATGTCTTAGGTTTGGATGTTAATAAACTCTCTCTAGATAAAGTTGCTACTTTGTTGATTGACTGCTCCAAAATATCTTTAGGATATCCACGATCTAGATATTGTTGTTGTTGATCTTTGATTGTTTTATCTAAAATTTGTTGATCGGAAGTGATTCTTTTTTGTCTAATGAATTGAGATGTTGGAAGGTGTTTTTTCAGCGTTTCCGGATGAAAGCTTTGGAACAATAAGCTGGAGTTGCGGTCTGTACTTTTTTTATACACTTGAGTGTGTATATCTTGATTCATGATGGTTATTCGAACATCTAAGAAGGAGATGGTTTCCTTATGTATACTGTATGTGAATTGTATTCTGGGATTCACTTGATTGAGTTCCATGATGTTAGTTAACAGTTTTTCTTTCTCTCCTTTCCAGATCACGAACAGATCGTCAATGAATCTTTTGAATATTATTAGATGGTCTGTCCAGTTCGTATTGTTCAAGATGTTATCATGTTCAAATTTTGACATATACATATTAGCATATGAGGGCGCTCCCCCAAAGCCCATCGAGGTTCCATTACATTGGTTGAAAAACTTGTTGTTCCATTCGAAATAACTGTGATATAATGCAAAGTGCATTAGCTCAGTTAAGAAAATCTTGTTTGCTTCACATTCTTGATCGTGTAACAAGTTCCATTCAAAGGCTTCCAGGCCTTCATTATGCGGAATGGATGTATATAATGATACTACATCAATTGTGCATAGCCAATATTCAGAGTCGGGTTCCAATTCGATAGTTCTGAGCAAATTCAAAAATGCAGTCGTGTCTTTAATGTAAGTGCGTCCTCTTTGTACGATTGGTTGTAAGAAACAGTCTAGATATTTACCAATACTGTCTGATATGGACCCACAAGCGGACACTATGGGTCTAAATGGTGGTTTCTTCATGTCTTTATGAATTTTTGGCAACATGTATATTTTGGGTCTGCGAGGATATTTAGTATCCAGAAATTTGTATGTTCTTTCATCGATCCATTTAATTTCTAGAGCATGTTCCAAAATAAGTTTGAGGGTTTTTTGATACTCTTCAGTTGGGTCGATATCCAACGGGATATATGTATTAGTGTCATTCACGTGTTGGTTAACATTGTCTTGATAAAAGTCAGTATCCATTATAACAAGGGCTCCCCCTTTGTCTGCTCTTTGCAAGGTTAGTTCAGTGTCTCTCGATAAACAAGTGATAGTACTCAATTCTGCTTTAGACAGGTTGCTTTTGGTGGTTTTGTTGAAGTTAATTTTCTGAATGTCTGTTAGAATGAGTCTTTCGCATATTTCTATGGTTTTATGAGAGTGCGGTGCACAAAAAGTACTCTTGGGTTTGAATGTTTTGATGGTAGTTCCTGGTGCAGGTATGGCATCCTTAAAAAAATATTTGAGTTTAAGTGTTCTGAAGAATTTAAACAGTGCTATCTCTGTCTCAGCCAGATTCGTTTTATAAGTCTCCCAGTGCACCAACAAAGATTGACAAAATGCAATTAGATGATATCGCCCAGATGACCTCTAAGCAAGCAGAACTTTTAGCTTTCACACCAGAGGCAGCAGAAGAAATATATGGACTCATACAGGAGACCAGAGCCTTCAGTCCGAACGTGTCAACCACAGCACAACTCATCAGACAATTTGAATTTCTTAGTAAAAAAGAAATCAACCAAAGACTACACGCTACTACTCTGATTCATTATCACAAGAACAAGAGGATACCCAGAGGGCTGAGAATCGCTCTAAAACCAATGTTGTGTAAAAATAGCAAACAATTTGTTGATAAATGGTATCAAATTCTTAACAAATGCTCGCTTGATCTAATGTTACTTATTATACAAGAATTATCCAAAGTGCTTAAAGAAATAGAGACAGATCTCAACAACATGAAAAAAGAACTTGAAAAATTTCCGGATTTACAAACCACTCTAGAAGATGTAAACAAGAAATTAGATAAGTATGCCAAGAAAGTAAATGACAGAAAAGTGAGAAAGTACAAAAGAGATACCATCGATTATAAGTATGACGAAGTGTACACTTGGGCAGAAATATATAACCAAAGGAAATGGCAACAACCAAAAACAAAACCCACAACTAACTCTTCACAAGAAAGTTTAGTCTCTGAATCAGATATCTCTCAAACTAGACAGCCTATGGATAAAACTCAGCAACCCAGCACATCTACTAAAAAACAGCCTTTTTTAGACATCAGTCCAGCAGCCAACGCCCCCCCAGGAGGCGCAACAGGAGAGGTAGAAGAATCTCCAGAAGAAATAGCCAAACGAACAAGGAGTCAGAAAGTCCAAAAAACGACTTAGTGATTAACATATCATCTAAAGTGCTGACACCGGCACAGATGGCTGTGTTAATAAAGGAACATCATTCGTACCGACTTATAAAACGAATCTGGCTGAGACAGAGATAGCACTGTTTAAATTCTTCAGAACACTTAAACTCAAATATTTTTTTAAGGATGACATACCTGCACCAGGAACTACCATCAAAACATTCAAACCCAAGAGTACTTTTTGTGCACCGCACTCTCATAAAACCATAGAAATATGCGAAAGACTCATTCTAACAGACATTCAGAAAATTAACTTCAACAAAACCACCAAAAGCAACCTGTCTAAAGCAGAATTGAGTACTATCACTTGTTTATCGAGAGACACTGAACTAACCTTTCAAAGAGCAGACAAAGGGGGAGCCCTTGTTATAATGGATACTGACTTTTATCAAGACAATGTTAACCAACACGTGAATGACACTAATACATATATCCCGTTGGATATCGACCCAACTGAAGAGTATCAAAAAACCCTCAAACTTATTTTGGAACATGCTCTAGAAATGAAATGGATCGATGAAAGAACATACAAATTTCTGGATACTAAATATCCTCGCAGACCCAAAATATACATGTTGCCAAAAATTCATAAAGACATGAAGAAACCACCATTTAGACCCATAGTGTCCGCTTGTGGGTCCATATCAGACAGTATTGGTAAATATCTAGACTGTTTCTTACAACCAATCGTACAAAGAGGACGCACTTACATTAAAGACACGACTGCATTTTTGAATTTGCTCAGAACTATCGAATTGGAACCCGACTCTGAATATTGGCTATGCACAATTGATGTAGTATCATTATATACATCCATTCCGCATAATGAAAGCCTGGAAGCCTTTGAATGGAACTTGTTACACGATCAAGAATGTGAAGCAAACAAGATTTTCTTAACTGAGCTAATGCACTTTGCATTATATCACAGTTATTTCGAATGGAACAACAAGTTTTTCAACCAATGTAATGGAACCTCGATGGGCTTTGGGGGAGCGCCCTCATATGCTAATATGTATATGTCAAAATTTGAACATGATAACATCTTGAACAATACGAACTGGACAGACCATCTAATAATATTCAAAAGATTCATTGACGATCTGTTCGTGATCTGGAAAGGAGAGAAAGAAAAACTGTTAACTAACATCATGGAACTCAATCAAGTGAATCCCAGAATACAATTCACATACAGTATACATAAGGAAACCATCTCCTTCTTAGATGTTCGAATAACCATCATGAATCAAGATATACACACTCAAGTGTATAAAAAAAGTACAGACCGCAACTCCAGCTTATTGTTCCAAAGCTTTCATCCGGAAACGCTGAAAAAACACCTTCCAACATCTCAATTCATTAGACAAAAAAGAATCACTTCCGATCAACAAATTTTAGATAAAACAATCAAAGATCAACAACAACAATATCTAGATCGTGGATATCCTAAAGATATTTTGGAGCAGTCAATCAACAAAGTAGCAACTTTATCTAGAGAGAGTTTATTAACATCCAAACCTAAGACATCTGAACAAAAGACAGTGTGTGTCTTAAAATTTTCAACTGCAGCCACGAAAATCAAAAAAATCATTAACCATCACTGGGCTTTGATTAGAGATGAACCGGATTTAACCAACCTTTACAATGACCGACTAACCTTTGCCTTTAAAAGATCAAGAAATTTAAAGGAAATGCTAACATCTACCAAATCAATCAAAACTTCACATAAAGGAATGTCTAAATGTTTTAATTGCATACACTGCAACAACGTAATACTAGGCAACACATTTATGCATCCAACTAAAGGCAACAAAATCAATCTTCAATACACAGGCAATTGTGACACCAAAAATTTGATTTATGCAATAAAATGCCCCTGCGGCAAGATATATGTCGGACAAACAGAAAGGAAAATCAAAACCAGAATTTCGGAACATAAAAGTAATATTCGGACAAAGCAGACAAAATCAGCAGTAGCCAATCATTGGCTAGAACGCAGTCACCAAATTGCGCAGCTGAAATTTACCATACTGGAGATACTCCCACAACGATATGACATAGACCCATTGAAACAACGTCTACAGGCAGAATTTTATTGGATCAAAAAATTGAATTCCCTGCAACCCACAGGGATTAATGACAGAATCGAATATTCATGCTTTTTGTGACCTATACACTACACTTGGTACCACGAGAGACTCTCCGCTACTCTATCAGTAATATGAAGATCAGAGGTGTAATGCATTTTGTTATACTTTGTGCATGATTTCAAGATTTTATACCTGAGATTTAATTTCTAAAATGCCCACTATATATGTTTGAACGTTTACTATAATGTTGACCCTAGTATTGTTATTATTTATACACATTCTCTACTTTTCCATATGGACACTTTCACCTTGACACTTTCATTTAACAGATAGTTTCCCCTCTTATTTCTACGCTTCAATTTCCAGATCTTTACAGCGTTGACTGAGCGAATCAGTTCCCATAGGTTTGTTTACCACCGAACAACGTACCACGTGACCGTCCGACACCCTATCACATAGCCTGTTTCAATCGCTACCCGGTCTTCTTGACCGCGAGTTTTTTAAAAACCTAAGACTACAGTCTTAATGATTTACGGACTATGTTAGAGAACGCTATACATATTCCTATCTTGGATTCGGTAATCATGAGGATTTTCGATCGTCATCTTAAGTTCACTTGATCACGTGATCTTTACACTCTCATATAACCAGCTACCTCATTGGCTCTTAATTTATCCGACCAGTTCCGCGTTTGGAACCACGAGAACGCCGCGCATTATTTTCTCGGTAAGTCCACGGTCATTTCCACTTTCTGCCTATACGTTATCGGCATTATTTCCCCACGGGAGTAAGCCTGACCCCATTAGCACTTTATTAGGAAATCTATTCTTGTTTTAGTAACGAAATTATCACACACATCAGTATTTGTTCGTTATATCCACACAGCCTGTTTATTTATTTGAGCTTATGTGAAGTTCACCTGTATTTGTATATAAATTTACTGCATGTATTTAATTGTCGTATTTACTATTTAAGTTCGGTCACTGAATACTAAGGTCCTGTATGCTTTCATCCTATAGGCCCCTGACGAAGGTTCATCCCGAAATGCATTGGGCGGGAAGGAAATAATGTATGAAATAATACAAGAAAATATTCATGAATGAAATGAATTACTATGGATGTTGATGAAAACCTTTCCAAAGGAATAAATAAATACAAATGATCAACACAAGAATTAAGTGAATGTCTTTTTCAAAAAAGTCTACCATATAATGTAAAATATTGGTGTAGAAACCAGCTGGTTTCATGTACAACTAGCGCGCCTTACAGTGATGGCTTAATCACATTTTGCAAACATTACAGAGATCACAATCAAATCATCTTTCCAACAAGCCGACCCACGCTCTGCAGCAAGGAACGTGGCAAAATCAGATACATAACAGTATTTGACTACTTTTACAAGTAAGTCGACTACTCCATGTACATTTTATAAACAAGGTTGTTGAACAATCGGAAAATTCATGTTTTATCCTATTCATTTAATTGGATGCTTGCACATCTTCGATGAACTGGCATTTGGTTCTCATGACGAAGTGTAAATTCCATAGGAAATTATTACTGTCATAAGTTAATTGGTCTTGTATAATAGACATAGTATATGAGAAGGCTATGATGATTATTGTCACATTAGTTTTTCAATATTCTATGTAGTATTTCTATGACTTAATTTTAAGATAAAACACATTATCAGTCCTATATAATTTTAACTAAATTGGAATGCCATATCAGAATGTGTATTAGTTATAGTTATACTGTAATTTGTAGTTTTCTATTCGATCTCTAAGCATTATGCTTGTTATAAGATGCTGTAAATAAAGTGCACCTTAATAAACATATTCCATGCAGGGCTGGCTTTAGTGTGACAGGTGCGTCCCCACTGGGTGCTGATCTGGAGGGGGGGGCACTGACCTCAGGTGGGGGCGCTGTGTTTAGCACTAACTTATGATTTAAAAGCAGCTGATGCAGAGTTCCTGTGTGTCCAGATTTCAGGCACCAGTAAAAGTGTCAAGTTAACTTTGGTGATTAATATACCTGCTGGAGAGAGATCAAAGTTTTGTCTAGTGGCAGGTTTGACTTGCAATAAAGTGTCACAGAGGGTTAATATGTCTGCCTCAAAGAACATATCTCTATTTTATGTGGATAGCTGAGCGGATTACTAAAGCCAGCCTTTACCAGCGCTTTAAAACAAATAAAAATGTATGCGAGAGAGGGGCTATGGAGAAATGTGGGGCCCTCTTTCTGGGTGGTAGTGAGAGAATCTGAGGAGGAGGTCATGGGGGAATGCTAAAAAGGATTGTCCCACCGGGCGCCACCAGCGCTAAAGTCGACCCTGATTCCATGCATCAAGAGAACAGTGCAGCATAGCCATCGTCACATAAAGTGACAGGACCCCACCTTCACTGACACAGAGGCAAGTAGTCATGACAGTCTGTCAAGAATGAAAAGAAAATGCAGTATCTGAAAACTTTGAGATAGATGATGACAAATTCATACTGCGCCCTGACCTCATGATACCCATGAACAGTCACGGAGTGGTCCACAGCTGAACAATAGGACTTAGCACTAATTTAGCACAGTAATTTGTATTAGGTTCTCTCATGGGCCTGTGTTGGTTACAGTATGGTGCGTGTTGAACACTGGACATGTGAGAAGACCAGCAGTGGCAATTTGTGATGTGTTGAAAAATAACCAAAACAGTATCTTAGAGTTGTACAGCACAATTACTAGGTAACAAGTAAACTATAATAAAATGAAACATGCACCATCCTGAACTATACACTGGTACTGAAGTTAGTCCTAAGCCTTCTATTTACTGCAATTTTATTCCTCCAAGTTCACCATCACCCTGGTGTCTCCTGATCACACAATACCATCACCTCAATGAGACCATTATCCTATCCCCTCCTTGACTTTATGTGAGTCCCTCCCCATACAAGTATACATATGGGGGTCCATTCCGATTCGGGAAAAAAATCGTCCGTACGATTCTTTTCTGGAGCCGTCTCCGTACGAATCGTGAACATGCCGTACGAACCGACGAGTACGACCCGGACCGGGGGATGAGGACGAGATTCGTACAGTCCACGTCAGGTAAGGGCGATTCGTACGGAAAAGCACACATTCACATACACACCGTACGGTGCGTACACTCCATGATCGCAGGGGTATGGTGCGTACCCCTGCAATCATGGGGTGTACGCATCGTACCCCTGCAATCATGGGGTGTACGCATCGTACCCCGCGATCGCAGGGTGTACGCACCGTACACCCAGCGAACATGGGGTACGGTGCGTACACCCTGCGATTGCGGGGTACGGTGCGTACACCCCATGATCGCAGGAGTACGCACCGTACCCCTGCGATCATGGGGTGTACGCACCGTACCCGGGGGGGCCCGTTCCGTACCTGTTTCGGGGCAAACCCTGCTTTTACGGCTGTTTTCAGCTCCCGTAGAAAAAGGGTGGTACGTGCGTACCCCACACGAAGTGTACTTGCTGGGTCGGAAAAACCAGCCACGAACCATACAGATGTCGTGTACAGCGGGTTCCGAGGGAGAATCGTATGGGGATTTGATTTGTACGGTCTCTGTACGATTCGTACGGAGTCCAGCTCCTGGTACGAATCGTACTTCTTCGTACGTACGGGGGACGTTGCAAGGTACGATTCATACAGAAAAAACGCTCCGAACGGCTATTCGGAGCGGTTTTTCCCGAATCGAAATCGACCCCTAGGTGTACTCAGCAAGCAATAGCCCTCATGTGCACGCCTCTGGTTTCAAACTTCTGGTGTCTGGTATCTAGTTATTCAAGCCTAATGAAAATAGTAGTATGTTGTTTTTAGTGTAGCATTTTCCACCACATAACTGTCAAAGCTATGTGTTGCCAATACCCAAGGTAAGCATGTTTACTTTACCGACTGCGGAAGGATGGAAGCAGTCGGGGTCTGTGCAGGTAACATCGGTGGGGCCGTGTAAGAAGTGAATCCAAGGAACGATGCAGAGGGAAAATTAAATGAAAAATTAATTTTCCCTCTGCATCGTCCCTCAGATTCTCCCTTTACAAGGCCCCACCGCTGTTACCTGCACTGACCGCGGCTGGATGGAAGGCTAAGATGGCCTTGCTTGGGCACAAACCTTCATGTACCCATTAGAGTAGATGTCAGCTATATGTGTTTAACTCACTGAGTAGTTTTGTGAAGCTTAAGCGAACTTGCATAGCATTGATAAAAAATGCAGCGCAATTTCAGGCTCCTGCATTTCTATCTTGTGATACTTAGGTTGCATCATCCTCAAATACATCGTTTGTACGAGTGATATTCATAAGGCAAGGAGTGTTCAGGAATGAGTGAGGGCAATCCCAGACACAATTTCCACTGTTAAAGTGGTAATTTATTGTCAGCAGTAATTCTATACTACTGGTGGCCTACTTGAATACCACCCCTTCATCTATCTACGTCAGATAGTAATCATAAAGGTGACAGAGCAAGATTTGTATACCCTAAGTAGTGTTTGCTGAATAGATCTCTGTGTGTACAAAAGCAATTCTGTAGACAAAAGTCAAGAAGAGAAAGGGAAAGGATGCTAACATAACTATTGGACAAACCATTTCCTTTTTAGAGAACTGATTTGGGTTATTAAGGACCGATCTTGACCGTAAGGCCACAATTACAAGTCTAGTGGTCCACGGACAACGAGACTCATAGGGACGTGGCGGCGGCAGTCTCTCGACTGCCCTATTAAGATTTGGCCAGTCGGACACAGCCCCAGCCCTGTCGCAGCTGCCAGGGAACCGCCAGTCCCTAGCGCTGTTGCGGCGGTGGGGAGGCTGGGATATATCCTTGCTAGGACTGCCGCAGTCCCACCAAGTATATTATGAGCTTCCACTCCGCCGGTGGTGTCATGGAGATTCCTTCTACATAAACAACTGCTGCGGAGAGGAAACAAAGAGTGCCCTGCAGGGCCCCCTGTGCCACCTCCACACGGGGATACACACAGGGGGCACAACATGTGCCCCCCTGTGTGCATGCTCCCCAGTTTCTGCACGGCATGGACTCTTCGGTCCATGCAGTGCAGGAACTGTTTTTGGTGTTCCCATTGTGGTGCCCATTTTTAGAGGCACTGCTATGGGGATGCCATAAACCAGCCCGCCAGACAGGAGAAAACTCCTAATTTGGCAGGCAGTCTGACCACAGCTTTGAGGTGCGGCGGCAGGGTGGGTCCGACACCACAACACTAAAGTCATAACCGGTCCCGAAATGATCATAAATGGCCAGATTTAGATCTTGGCAAATGGGTTACCCATCACAACTGTGTCAGATATACTGTCCGCCGAAATATAAATCCCACTATATCCTATGGGATTTATATTTCGGCAAACGGGATATGTGTCACCGTTGTGATGGAGTAACCCATCTACCAAGATCTAAATCAGGCCCTAAGTCACAAGAGATTAAAGCATGCCATCATTAACAAAAGAAGAAAGAAGGATTTGCTATGATTGATCTGCACATCAGCATTAGTCTCCTTATTATGTAATCACAATATCTCTCAGTGGATAGTCCAATATTCTTGAAGTGCAACTATGATACGAAAAATGCTTATCCTTCTACAGCATTATCCAAGGACAGTCTGTCCACCTCAGAAGGTGTTAAAGAATGTCCCATCCATGTAACAAAAAGGTCATATCAGTGCACATCCACAGTAGTTTCTTTTATCCATGTGCAATTGATGCACTCAGATACAAGTTCTTAGTCCACAAAGAATCACGTAGTGTAGATACAAAACAAACTTTATTTCTTTTTTAAAACCAGGTTCTTCACAACCGACGCGCGTTTCGCCCCATATGGGCTTTTTCAAGGCTAAGAATATCACATGATCACCGAACCTTGCTTTCCAAAATTCTTCTCTCTTTTGTTCCTTTACACGTGCGTAGTGCAGTAAGTGTCCCAATCTAATTTAATTGTCAAAAATGTATAGTTGTTCTTTTAGATAACAGTCACGGAGCCATGATAAGTTCCAGCATTCCGCCGTATATGTGTGTTCCAAAATCGATGTAAGACGCGTAACCGGGTTAAAAGCATGCCATCATCATAGCCCCACTACAGCTGGACATATAAGCTCAATAAAAATAACGTTTCATAGTTTTGAGCAATGTAAGCATTCTCTACATTTTTCTATGTCATACTTTGTGTAACAACACCATTTGTGTAGTGTACGCCATCGAAGGGTTGTATGAAGTCAGAAATTGAGTTCATGCGTGTGTTGAAATGGATCAACTGTAGGGATGCATTGTTGTTTTAAGATGTACAGTTACGTCTAATGAAAAACATCTCACCTCAGGATTTGCCAAGTGGCATGCAGAGTCTCATAGTTTCCCTATTAGCCCAGACTGAATTCAATGCCTGTGTGTAACTGATGAGAACTATACCTGAAAGTTAGGCAAACAACATTCAACTCTACCTCCAAATGCCTTCCATCATTCAAATATTCCTTCTGTAACCCTAACTAGAAAGATTAAACATCAGATATCTAAATGTTTTCTTATGCTGCACATAGGAAAATGATGTTTGCTTTTAACAGTAGTAGTGTCAACAAGCTTGGTTCCCCATGGTTAAAAGGAGGAAAATGTTGCAGTTTGAACACTGATGCGTGTTTTTTGCTCACAATAGGCTACATCCTTGATCCATAGCTCACTTTGCTTTCTGCTTTAATCAGATTGTGAAATCTAGCAAAGAACAAGCAAACAGTGCATATTGCCAATATTTGGAATAACCTGGTTTCTGCTTCTCAGAATAGTGATGCTAACTCCATCTGGTAATTTAGTAACTTTGGGAATGACGGGCCAATCACCAATAATATATTCAGCTATTGCAGTGACAGTATGGCTAAACAGACCAGTTGCTATGCTAATATAATGATGTTGCTACCAATCATGATCAGATTGGACTTTTAGATGTTTGTATGGCATGTTATGTTGAGCTTTCCATTGAACAGACAAGTAATCTATCATCTCCCTGAAAGAGACAAAAGTAGCTTTGACGTCCCAAATTATAAAGCTTAAAAAACTGACTGTGTAAATTGACGTGTACCACTGGCACTCCATCTTTGGGTAAAGAAAAACTGAAGGTGATGATGAAAGGAGCGTTGACAATACAAACACTCACCCCCAGTCAACTGATATGGGTTTAATCCATCACCGTTCTTTAGCTCACTCCGCCACCCCAGTTCAGACATGGCCATATGCAAATCAGTCTGACCCTGTGACTCATGGGAACAGTCCAGCCCGAACTGCCAAGCCATGTCTTCCCTGGACCGGAATCAAGCTTCCCAGGACCGGTTTCTGGCATTACAGCCGTCTTCAGCCGGGCTTGCTTGACTCCAGTGGCAAAGTGAGCAAGGGACTCACATCTGAGCATACCCTGCCAACTTAGGGCGAACAAAGAAAAACCAAAGGTGATGATGGACGGAGCGTTGACATTACAAACACTCACCCGCAGTCAACTGATCTGGGTTTAATCCATCAACGTTCTTTAGCTCATTCCGCCACCCCAGTTCAGACATGGCCATATGCAAATCAGTCTGACCCTGTGCCTCATGGGAACAGTCCAGCCCGAACTGCCAAGCCATGTCTTCCCTGGACCGGAATCAAGCTTCCCAGGACCGGTTTCTGGCATTACAGCCGTCTTCAGCCGGGCTTGCTTGACTCCAGTGGCAAAGTGAGCAAGTAACTCACGTCTGAGCATACCCTGCCAACTTAGAGCGAACAAAGAAAAACCAAAGGTGATGATGGACGGAGCATTGACAATACAAACACTCACCCCCAGTCAACTGATCTGGGTTTAATCCATCACCGTTCTTTAGCTCACTCCGCTCCCCCTTTTCAGACATGGCCATGTGCAAATCAGTCTGACCCTGTGCCTCATGGGAACAGTCCAGCCCGAACTGCCAAGCCATGTCATCCCTGGACCGGAATCAAGCTTCCCAGGACCGGTTTCTGGCATTACAGCCGTCTTCAGCCGGGCTTGCTTGACTCCAGTGGCAAAGTGAGCAAGGGACTCACGTCTGAGCATACTCTGCCAACTTAGGGCGAACAAAGAAAAACCAAAGGTAATGATGGACGGAACGTTGACAATACAAACACTCACCCCCAGTCAACTGATCTGGGTTTAATCCATCACCGTTCTTTAGCTCACTCCGCCACCCCAGTTCAGACATGGCCATATGCAAATCAGTCTGACCCTGTGCCTCATGGGAACAGTCCAGCCCGAACTGCCAAGCCATGTCTTCCCTGGACCGGAATCAAGCTTCCCAGGACCGGTTTCTGGCATTACAGCCGTCTTCAGCCGGGCTTGCTTGACTCCAGTGGCAAAGTGAGCAAGGGACTCACGTCTGAGCATACTCTGCCAACTTAGGGCGAACAAAGAAAAACCAAAGGTAATGATGGACGGAGCGTTGACAATACAAACACTCACCCCCAGTCAACTGATCTGGGTTTAATCCATCACCGTTCTTTAGCTCACTCCGCCACCCCAGTTCAGACATGGCCATATGCAAATCAGTCTGACCCTGTGCCTCATGGGAACAGTCCAGCCCGAACTGCCAAGCCATGTCTTCCCTTGACCCGAATCAAGCTTCCCAGGACCGGTTTCTGGCATTACAGCCGTCTTCAGCCGGGCTTGCTTGACTCCAGTGGCAAAGTGAGCAAGGGACTCACGTCTGAGCATACTCTGCCAACTTAGGGCGAACAAAGAAAAACCAAAGGTAATGATGGACGGAGCGTTGACAATACAAACACTCACCCCCAGTCAACTGATCTGGGTTTAATCCATCACCGTTCTTTAGCTCACTCCGCCACCCCAGTTCAGACATGGCCATATGCAAATCAGTCTGACCCTGTGCCTCATGGGAACAGTCCAGCCCGAACTGCCAAGCCATGTCTTCCCTGGACCGGAATCAAGCTTCCCAGGACCGGTTTCTGGCATTACAGCCGTCTTCAGCCGGGCTTGCTTGACTCCAGTGGCAAAGTGAGCAAGGGACTCACGTCTGAGCATACCCTGCCAACTTAGGGCGAACAAAGAAAAACCAAAGGTGATGATGGACGGAGCGTTGACATTACAAACACTCACCCCCAGTCAACTGATCTGGGTTTAATCCATCAACGTTCTTTAGCTCATTCCGCCACCCCAGTTCAGACATGGCCATATGCAAATCAGTCTGACCCTGTGCCTCATGGGAACAGTCCAGCCCGAACTGCCAAGCCATGTCTTCCCTGGACCGGAATCAAGCTTCCCAGGACCGGTTTCTGGCATTACAGCCGTCTTCAGCTGGGCTTGCTTGACTCCAGTGGCAAAGTGAGCAAGTAACTCACGTCTGAGCATACCCTGCCAACTTAGAGCGAACAAAGAAAAACCAAAGGTGATGATGGACGGAGCATTGACAATACAAACACTCACCCCCAGTCAACTGATCTGGGTTTAATCCATCACCGTTCTTTAGCTCACTCCGCTCCCCCTTTTCAGACATGGCCATGTGCAAATCAGTCTGACCCTGTGCCTCATGGGAACAGTCCAGCCCGAACTGCCAAGCCATGTCATCCCTGGACCGGAATCAAGCTTCCCAGGACCGGTTTCTGGCATTACAGCCGTCTTCAGCCGGGCTTGCTTGACTCCAGTGGCAAAGTGAGCAAGGGACTCACGTCTGAGCATACTCTGCCAACTTAGGGCGATCAAAGAAAAACCAAAGGTAATGATGGACGGAACGTTGACAATACAAACACTCACCCCCAGTCAACTGATCTGGGTTTAATCCATCACCGTTCTTTAGCTCACTCCGCCACCCCAGTTCAGACATGGCCATATGCAAATCAGTCTGACCCTGTGCCTCATGGGAACAGTCCAGCCCGAACTGCCAAGCCATGTCTTCCCTGGACCGGAATCAAGCTTCCCAGGACCGGTTTCTGGCATTACAGCCGTCTTCAGCCGGGCTTGCTTGACTCCAGTGGCAAAGTGAGCAAGGGACTCACGTCTGAGCATACCCTGCCAACTTAGGGCGAACAAAGAAAAACCAAAGGTGATGATGGACGGAGCGTTGACATTACAAACACTCACCCCCAGTCAACTGATCTGGGTTTAATCCATCACCGTTCTTTAGCTCATTCTGCCACCCCAGTTCAGACATGGCCATATGCAAATGAGTCTGACCCTGTGCCTCATGGGAACAGTCCAGCCCGAACTGCCAAGCCATGTCTTCCCTGGACCGGAATCAAGCTTCCCAGGACCGGTTTCTGGCATTACAGCCGTCTTCAGCCGGGCTTGCTTGACTCCAGTGGCAAAGTGAGCAAGGGACTCACGTCTGAGCATACCCTGCCAACTTTGGGCGAACAAAGTAAAACCAAAGGTGATGATGGACGGAGTGTGGACAATACAAACACTCACCCCCAGTCAACTGATCTGGGTTTAATCCATCACCGTTCTTTAGCTCACTCCGCTCCCCCTTTTCAGACATGGCCATGTGCAAATCAGTCTGACCCTGTGCCTCATGGGAACAGTCCAGCCCGAACTGCCAAGCCGTGTCATCCCTGGACCGGAATCAAGCTTCCCAGGACCGGTTTCTGGCATTACAGCCGTCTTCAGCCGGGCTTGCTTGACTCCAGTGGCAAAGTGAGCAAGGGACTCACGTCTGAGCATACCCTGCCAACTTAGGGCGAACAAAGTAAAACCAAAGGTGATGATGGACGGAGCGTTGACAATACAAACACTCACCCTCAGTCAACTGATCTGGGTTTAATCCATCACCGTTCTTTAGCTCACTCCGCCACCCCAGTTCAGACATGGCCATATGCAAATCAGTCTGACCCTGTGCCTCATGGGAACAGTCCATCCCGAACTAGGAAATGTTATACAATGGTGTTTCATGACTCAGTTATGTGATCTATAACTCCTCTTTGGAGCGAGAACATCGGCCCATATATCCCAGACCTCAACGAGCTACATTGCTTCCAGTTGCCCCCAAATCAAGAATGAAATTCAAAATGGTCTGTCTCACTCCCAAAGTTTTCCTTCTGAAAAACTGAGCAATCCTTCCAGCTTGTTGCCAGAATGAACACATTTGATACCCCTAATAATCAGAAATGTGCTGTCCTTCAAAACACTGAAACAGAAAACTAAACAGACTCTCAAAGAGATATTCTCTAGATCAGCAGCAGTGGCCATAAGGAGCTCAGTGTCAATCCCTAACAATTGTTTTCATGTACTAAAAAGCTTTCCTCTAAGATTAACTGTGCCACATATGGAAACAACAAAAAGCAGTTTCACCATCGAACAACCTATGTTTAAAAAAAAAATCCACCAGCCTTTGAGTCATAATGGAATCACGACAATGCTTACTAGACTTGAGTCAATCTGACAGCACAGGTGGCTCAGGGCCTAATACTGACTTAAATGTCCCTTCTACCACCTCAATACGTATTGCATGAAGAACCTCTGATAATATGAAAAGGCAGCCCTGGAGTGCTGCTATGGAGGTTACTATACCCAGTCCTTGAGTGAGGAATATGAACATAAGAAATAATGTTCGCTTTGTCTTAGATTGCCTAAGAGTAACAGAGAGGCCACAAGAGCCAGAACAGGGGTATATTTTACGGTGTTTCCTGAACGAGTGCAATGTGATCTGTGTACAATCTGGGTCGCCAAAAACCCCAGTCTGCTGAGGTCACAATTAAGGATAGTCCCTTCGAAGTTGAATACTATATTTAGTGGTTAACCTGTCTTTTTATAGCATTTGAAGACTATTTTATGTCAATTTTAGTATTCAGTAGTATTCTTTTTGTGAAGCCTAGTGTATGAAGGCTATTGAAATGTTAGCGATACTTCTTGAACACTAACAGAATACTAATCAAACACTTATTTGCTAATCAAATAGTCTTCATCTACAATGCAGCAAAATCTGTGAATAGGAATACTACTGGACTTAAATAAATATTACTAGACCACTGATCACATTCTTCTATTCAAGTGTTGCTGAACTGAATGATTTGGTATGTAGAGATTCATATGCATATCAGCTATTGTGTTTACTATTATCATATTAAAAAGATGAATGTGCAAAGCATTTTTGTCCAAACGTTGAAAGCTAAACTGAATGGTATGGCTAGGTTAATAATATTCTATCACAATATTAACAAACAAATATGCATGGGTGTGTATATATTTTCATTATTATTAAGATCAATTTAAATTATTAGAGCCTTAAATGTATTGCTATTCTTAAAAAGATGTACCATCTAACTAGTAATAAAGTTTACAAATTGTTTGTATTTTTTTGTCTAATCGTTTAGGTACTCGTAAAACACCCTAATATATGTGGCTGTCATTGTAAAGGAATACACATTTCTACAATAATATGTGTGACAGTTATAGTAAAAGAATAAGTGAAGTGTTGAAACAACTTTGTGTTTCGAATCCTGAACTCTGTTCAACATCCCTTGATTAGTTCACTTAACCTCTCTGTTCCTAAAAAAAAATTGCAACATCTGGCTCTCAAGTGTAAAAATATCTTGTTCTCACATAAAGCGCGCTCTAATGTCTTTCCTGCCAAGTTTGCGCTATATAAAATGTTTTACTTTCAACACAAATTAAAATGCGTCCTGTATCTCACCTGCTTCTACAATACTTGGCTCAAGCAAAAAAATAAAGGCTTCTAAAGATGGTGTACACATCTGCAGAGAGGTTGTGAGTATAAGATAGGAACAGGTTGTCTTTGCAAATGTTTGATGGCCGCCAAGTGCATCTGGTGCAGTCCGTTTTCTGTTTCTTTTATCTACTTGCATTGTATCGGAGAAGAAGTGGAAGCACAGTGCCAGTGTGACCAAGAGCGAGGGGGATAGAGCTGCTGTGCCGAGCAGTGTGTGGATCCGGTGCCCTGCTCACTAGAGAGGGGATGGAGAAAGCATTCTTTCATTCAGTTCTGAATGTTTTGGGGGGATGGAAAGGAGGAAGAGGCAGGAAGTTAGAGATGAGTTTTGTGTGAAAGGCAGGAGCATGTGATTTAAATGCACCCATTGATTGTTTTATTTCCCATGTCAAACAGGATTACTTTAGAAGCCTTCATAGAATGATTGAATGACCATTGAACTACTGTAGCAGTGATGTTCATGTCATCAGACATCATCACCCTCTTTAAGACATCAGCAAAGTTTAGAAACTTGGGAGATGATGATTTGCGGATGACTTGAAAATGAGCATCTGATGACTTCACAAGATGGGAATATTCCAGATGACTCAAGGTTGAAAGTATCTGATTACTTCACAAGGGGTGACTATTTCTGATGACTTGAGGATGATTTGAAAATGCATATCTGATTAATTCTTGAGGTGTGACTATTTCTAATGACTTGAGGATGATTTGAAAATGAGAATCTGATGACTTCACTAGCATCAATGAAATAGTATTTTTTCTGATGATTTTCAAATGATTTGTATGCATTTACAAATAGATTGGGTATTTGTGTATAATGTATTTATGTATGCATAATGTATTTATGTAGGCTTTAAGAATAGTAACCCAAATAATATTTCCTGTATTTCTATGTATCTCTATGCATTAAGTACATGATCTGAAAGGTGTAATATGTACAGTGTGTGTGTTTAGTTGAACTATAGGTAGACCACCCAAACAGTGCAGTTGGCCTATTAGTCTGGTTGCTCTAAACTTCTGATAACTGTTGTACAGTGCTCACAGGGTTTATATTTTAGTTTAGTTTATGCAAACATTTTTGGCTGTTCAGCCTTTCGTGCACAGCAGGTGACAAACATGGTTTATAAGAAAAAACACCACAATAAGGGAAAGGACTAGTACATTAATACAGCTCAAAGGGGGAGCAATGGAGGCAATGTGATTGTGGAATGCTAAAACAGGGCAAGAACCACTGAAAGATAGAGCTCCATCTTGGTATAATAGTAGTTAAATATATCGAAGATAACAGAGAAAAAGAACAGTGCGCTCATTTCAGAAACTTAGGCACAACCACTACCACAGAACACTTGACAAAAACTCAGCAGTGATAGCAAAACTCAATCATTTCAATATGGCTTAAACTCAGTATTGGGATGTGAAGTTACGTACAGTGCAGTCCTGCCAAGTACCACGCATTAGGCGTTAGACTAACTCATTTCAGTGTGGTACTCTGCATCACCACACTAAAAAGCATTGTCACGCATTTTTAGCGCCTCAGCTGCCTGCCTGAGCACTGCTATATTGCACTTCTACTAGTAGGCAAAGTTTTAGCTGACAGAATGCACTCCGCAGGCTGCTTGAGGCAGGACCCAATGCTGCAGCAATGACATTTCAGTAATGACGTCACCTCATGAGTCTTTGGTGTGGATTTTGCTTTTCTAGTCAACAATAGGCAGGCCTGGCCGCCTGTGGTGCGAGCGGACCCCAGTTTAAGTTCTTTGGCTGCGTAGTTAGAGAGGGTAACCGCCTGCTGCATCGTGCCCAACACGTTTAAGCATAATCATGCTGCAGACTGATCGGGATCGCCGCGGCAGCAGGAGAGTGGTGGTGCGGTACTCAGCAGCCTGGTCGTTCTGCACCAGACCATTGCAGCTGTGATGAAGAGCAATGCTGGGCGAGTTGGTCAGTGTCCTGGACCGCAGCGCTGCCTGCCCCAGACCGGGCGGGACAGTGCTAGGGGGAGTCGTCACGGCTGTCCTCGCCCGCACCAGCATGGTGCTCAGTAACACAAAGTGTCACTGTATTAATTATACTTGGCTTCCGAATTTAATTCAACCCCTTGGAGTAATAGTTACACCTGAGTGATGTGCAGCAGTCACACTGCAGTATGCACAAAATTCAGTTTAGCCACTTTTCCAATCCGGGCCATTACCTTAGGGAGTGCTGATTGATGATTAAAGAACGCCTCATCCTCGTGATACTGGGCCTGTGCAATCGTCATGCAGAGATGGTTTTCCCAGGTCATTGTCACTTTTCACTATAGTGTAATATACAAAACCATTACTTTGTATTTTCCCCTTGTCGCATGCCCATAGACCCGCCTACCTTACGTTGATCTGTGCTGCGAGTTTGTGCTGGCGGTGCTGGCTTGGCACAGGATGTTTTCCCTACCTGCAGCTGCCCTCTTCAGCCCATCTGGACTTAAGGTCTTCTTAGAGTTTCTTAGAGTTTCTCGTTGCTCAAATAGGTGTAATTTGTGATATTTATGTTTCCCTTGTCTTCATTGCTTGATTTGCTTGTGCAAAAGTGTCACTAATAATCGTTGAATGTCACTCATAATTACACTAAAATTATGAAAATGTCACACATAGCATTCTACAACCTTTGCAACTATGACAGTGACATAGGTAAGACAGTGTGAGCCTAATAATTGGTTAAGGGAATTAGAAATACAGCCCCCAAAATGCACTTCAATTTGAATTGGGAGCCAAAGAAAATGCAAACTCACTTGTGAAACTTAGTAAACTTTTGACATTACTACTGTAAATGGTTTGAGCTCTAAAAGTTGTTTCTGCACTTTTCAGACAATTTGATTTAAATATTATACAAGCCATATATATTCTTTTCCATGCTGGAGTACGTTAATAATTGAACTACCTATTAAGCTGTTTGCTTTACAACAGATAATACATGTTTCTCCTCAATGCACTCATTTACTGTTCTAACCTATTTTCCTCATTCTGTGGAACTCCAGTTCTTTCATTCTTTTGTCTTTCTTCTTTTGGTCTTTTGTTGATGGGCATTTGGGCTTGTTCTGCAGAGCAGAGTTGAGTTGGGCTCCTATTTTGTCCGACTTGGGCTGAAAAGTTTCCTTTGCTTTGCTGAGTTGTGTTTTCAATTGAAAATTAGGAGCGGTAAGCTGGAGAAAGGGAGAGCATGAAAAAATGAGAACATTTCCATGCTGTGTCCATCACCAGAAATGGCAGTGAAGTAACTTTAGTGAGAGTGTGTACACCCTTGTCTGTTTATAGCGTATGTGCCCTGGCACCTGATCCAGCGCGGCTCCCAAACAACCCTCAAATCTCATCCCACTCAACCCAGGATCAACTTCACTTTAGTCATCATCGGCGGGGCCCATAGCACCGCGAGTCACACATCCACACATCACACTACTCCTGAATCAGTGGAAAAGAAGGCGAGCTGCTGGATAGCGGGGTACCTCATTAACCTAGACTCTACATTTTATAAATTACATACATATATGTACATATCAAGTTTACTCAGCAAAACATAAGGAAATAAACATCAAGGTACTCTGCTATTTGGTTGATGGACCAACTAGTAGAAGTCAATTGATGGCGATTAAGACCAGCTCAATCACATTATTCTCATAATTTCAATGTTCAATTTGTCATAACATTTTTTTTCTAAATAAAAACAGACTTGAGTTTATATTTTACAGAGAATTTATCTAAATTCAATAGGAAAGGAAAAATAGCATTTTCTTTAGACAAGCAAAAGTTTTAGCATTTATTAATTACATTCAAGAAATGAAAATGTAGAAAACATATTACCAATCTGCCATAGGAAGATGACAGAACTGCATAGAACAGGTTCCCAAGCTGACTGTCTTTTTAACCTCCTCGATGGCTCCCTCCCGACACAGATCTCCGCATTCGATCGCTTTGCCCCATCAAAATTGAAAGGCAAAAAAATTATTCAAAGTCTTTGCACCATAAAATTGTTCACACCGACAGCATGTCGTGGTGCGAAATAATATTCATGAATCCAACTCTTTCTCTCTTATGCACAAGCTCTTTTATACCCTTTTGACTAACTATCTAACCCAAAATTGAAACTTTCAGGGTCCGCAGTCATTTCTCATTGGTCCATTAGAGGGGTGATGATGATCACCTCATGTCCTCCTTGTCCAAACCAGTTCTCATTTTTTTTTGTCCTGTCATTCCCAATACTTTCTCATGACTAAATTGTCCATGTTTGCAATTGTCGTTCAGTCCTTGTATCTTTTATTCATAATAAGGTAACATTGTCTTCCTTTTCCAGGCTTTTAAATGCAAGCATTCTTTGGCAGTTCTCCCAGTCATAGGCCAAGCCGACCTTGACATCTCTCACTCCGAGCACAGGCCATTCACTCATTTCTAGCATACTCCGCACATGCGTAGGGCGATCTTTCCCGGAGTAATTTTTATTGTTTCATTAAACAGCTATTGTCAGACTAGGCCACACGGGCCTCAATGGGAACTAATATAAAAACAAACACAACAAATGTTAGATATAGTATTTTAACCCTTCTGTTCACCTCCCACCAATCTAAATTTTCCCTGTTAGTAGTTACCTAGCAAAAGCACCCGAATATGCGTCATTTACTTACCATCTGCATTCTTTTTGCAACAAAACTTCTAACATAAGCACAGATACACACGTTTTATTAGACTATATCTACAATATCACAGCTCTATATTAATATGACTTTTGATTTATTAGCAAATTAATTTTTAGCAGAATAGCAATTCATTTTCCCATGTGTGGTGTCTATTCTATGTGTCCTTTGTTGATTACTTTTCATGCTTCACACAATTAGTAAATGTTACAGTTATGAGAGAATGACTTTACAAGGGGAACACAATAAGTTTTGTCTTTCCCCTGCTCCATCAACTCCCCACTTTGGTGATTTTATCACCACCAATCAACCCAACTAAATTTCAATAAAAACATGTTTCATGTTCTTTTCATTCGTTTTAGCTGAAACTTTAGTATCTTTTACACTTTGTCTTTTTGTATCTTTATACATTTTCTCTTTAAATTCTTCCAACTCTATTTCTCTCATTTCACATTCTCATTCCTTACTGTTTTCAATTTTCTCCATTATCAGATTTTTCAGTTTTCCTTTTTCTAACATATTTAAACACTAGTCTTAATATTAATGCTATAAAAATTACTATTTTAAGAAAATTAACACTTTCCCTTCTATTGCACTACCTATTTCTGCAAACCATTTCTTTACTCAGAAAAACTCCATACCGAGTTTCTCTAGAACACCATCAACCTCCAGTGGAGTAATTTCTTTATGTAATTCAGAGATATTCTTAATATATTTTTGAATTATCTGACTTTGGTCAGGTATGTACGTACAACAGAGTTGCACTTTTAAAACTCCACAAACTCCTCCTTCTTTTGCCAAAAAAATGTCAAGAGCAAATCAATTTTGCATCCCCATAGCTCTTATAGCAACCATTTCAGTATTTACCATTAAAAATTCTCGGGCAGTATTTGTTGATAATCGATCTACTATCGTTGATAATTTCTGAATTTTATTTGCATTAAATGATATATCTACTGCTTGTACCAATGCTCCAAAAATGTCACCTATTATTTCTAAAAAACTTTCCCTTCTTCTACGTGTTAATGGTTTACCTATCTCACGATTTCCGTTAGTTCCCCTATCTACATGAAATATTTTTGGAAAGACCAGGCCTTCATAGCACGTCCCATACCAATGATCTGGTAACCTATAACAAGCTTTGGTCCCACATATAAAGTACATTCCAGGAAAAACAGGATCCTTTCCACCTTTAAATCCCCATCCCCCTGTGATTATGTACGTGTCTTTGCAGAATTGTGGTAAGGAAGCGAATACCTCTGTACTGCTAAATCTTCTGCGTTGTGGAGAAATAATGTACTTTAAAACAGAAACAAAATATCCATTTCACAGCACGAAGCATGCTACTAGCCTGTGCTAGAGAAGTACAGCTTGAATGTCAACTTCAAATAATGGAAAAAAAAACAATAACCCTCCGGTAACTAATAGCGGTTTACTAAACCGCTGTGCTATAAACTGGGAAATGCTCAGAGAGGGTTGATAGCTCTCAGCAATTTATAAACGTGCAAATATATTAAAATGGAAGAAAGCGCTCCAGCGCGTCTTCCGTGAATCACTGAGTTCGGCACCAGTACCCAAAAGCGTGGTTAATGAAAGAAACACTCCTGCATTTCTCTCGAGTGCTCCTCTGATGCTGAATGGCACACATAGTTAATGAAATGGAGGGAAGCGCTCCTGTGCTCCTTCCGACAATACCTGAACCTTCCCTGCAACTCGGCCTGAGTCCAGGATCGGGGGTCAGTTTCTGACGGCGTTTCTCTATGGCAATGAATGGGGCTGGAAAATGCGGCAATTCTTCAAGCTGAAATCCGGCGGGGAGCACCTTCCGCCATCTTGAATCCTCTGGTCACGGATTGTCAAGCCCCTTCCTCATAAGGAGGAGGTGCTTAAGTACGGGGCTGTCCCTGACCTGTTTCTTTCTCGTCCCACTGCCTGCTGGGATTTGTAGCGTCTACAGCTTTGTCTCATCCTCCACCCGGGTGTATGAATAAAAAAACGGCGTGGATGAGCCTGCCGGGTTAATACCTGATGGGTGATCGCTACACAAAGGAGTTTAAACATGTTCTTTTTCTCTGCCCCGATTTATAGATGATGAGTTCTTTGCACAATAATGGGCTATTGCATCTGCAAACCTGTTACCTTCTGTGACATAGTCATCTCCATTTTTGTGAGCAGCACACTTCACTACGGCAATTCTTTTTGGCAGCTGTATCGCCTCAAGCAACATTCTCACAAATTCACCATTTCTAATGGGTGATCCCACAGAAGTCATATATTCTCTTTGAGACCACAGTTGTCCATAATCATGGACAACTCCGAATCCGTATTGACTGTCAGTCACTACAGTAATTCGGACATCTTTTCCCAATTTGCACGCTCTAATCAAAGCAATCAGCTCAGCCACTTGGGAGGAACGTATTCCTTTCAAACAAGATGCTTCCATGACATCTGCCACTGTACATACAGCACATGCAGCACTCAAAACACCTTCATCTGTTCTCAGGCATGAATCATCCACAAACAACACATAGTCTGATTCTTCCAAAGGTTCATCCTTAATGTCAGGTCTTGGTTTGGTACAATACTCAAGCACATCCAAACATTTATGATCTACGTCATTTTTGACCTCCACATCTAATGTATCAGGCAACAAAGTAGAAGGATTCACATTCACACATCTGGCAACTGTCACGTTGTCCACACCCAGAATCACTTTTTAATATAAGGTCAAACAACTGTGTGTCATATGCTGCGTTTTGGTCCTAGTGAGGAGGATCTCAACTGAATGTGGCACATATACTTTTATTGGGTACCCCATCACTATCCCTTCACTCTGTTCCAAACTCACACTTGTAGCAGCAACAGCTTTCAGACATCCTGGCAATGCTTTGGCTACTGGATCCAAAACAGCTGAGAAATATGCAATTGGTCTTCTCATTCTCCCATACCTCTGAATCAGAACTGATAATGCACACCCATCTCTTTCACTGCAATACAATTCATGCCTAATGCTGGTGCTTCACACAAGCTAGTTTTCAACTGCTCAAATGCTTCCATCTCTTTTTCATTCAGCAATATAGGATATTTTACATCTCCTTTTGTAATCCACTTATCCACTGTCGGCAATAACCAACCATTCCCAGAAACATTTCACTTGCTTCTGTGTCTTTGGGGGGTTATTTCCTCTGATAATCTTGATTCTTTTTGAGGTCACTTTTCTTGTCCCTTTTCCAATCTTATGACCTAGATATTGTACTTCTTGTTGACAGAACTGTAATTTTGATGGAGACTCTTTATGTCCTCCTTCTGGCAAATGATTCAGTAATGCAATAGTATCAGAAATACAAGCTTCTTTGGTCCTTGATGCCACTAGTAGGTCATGAATATATTGAACCAAAACAGATTTTTCAGGCATTTTTAGGCTTTCCAATGATTTCTTCAATATCTGATTGAAAACGGAAGGACTTTCAGGATACCCTTGAGGAATTCCGCACCATGCCAAAATACGCTCGCCAAACCTGAACGCAAAACTTGGCTAGCTTTCAGGATGTAATGGAACTGTAAAGAATGCATTACACAAATCAATGACTGTCTACCATTCAGCATCATGTGGACTTTGATTATAATTTCACAGCCAGATTTGATACTATTGGACAACATGGGACAACAATTTCATTCATCTTTCTTAAATCCTTTACTATCCTAAAAGTTCCATTTGGCTTTTTCAGTCCCATTATTGGTGAATTACACGGACTACACATTATTTCTTTCAGGATTCCTTGCTTCAATTATTTCTGGCATTAATTTATACTGTGGGGTATTTGGGTAAATAGCTCTTTCTTTTACAGTAATTTTTACAGGACTCACTCCTTTCATTAGACCTATCTCTTCTCCTGTTAAATCCCACACTTCTTCTTTGACTGTTTCTTTTAATTCAATTGGAATCTTCTCCTTGTCAAACACAGGAAATGTGTCAATTTTTTCTGAATCTATTATTGACATTGTCCTTTTATACAGAATATCATCATCTGCTGTCTGAAAAGCAATGCCATCTGGTGAACAGTAAATGGCACAGTTCATTTTGCAAAGTATGTCGCGTCAAATCAAATTAACAGGAATGCTGTCACATACTACAAAATGATGCATTTCTTTAAAATTCCTAATTTCCACCTCCAAGGGTTGTGTGAAAGGGGTCTTGATCTGCCTGTTCGTCACATCTACAACTTGTATATGCTCACCTGAGAGAGGAAGGTTTTGAATTTCTACCTATCTGACTGTAGAACGGGTGGCACCTGGGTCCACTTGGAAAGTGATATTTACACCATTAACTATTCCATTCACAAAAGGACCAGACTGATCTACCTCCAGAGTTGCGCCAAGCACGCACTCAACTTCCGCCCCTAGGCAACGCCAATAACTCTCATCGGACTCATTTCCATCCGACCTCAACTAAAACTGCGGAACAGCAGCTGAACTCGATGATCTTTTCACCTGCTCTCCTCCATAGAATCCTGTCTCTGCACTGTATTTCTGAAGATTAACACTCTGTGGGACAGATGGTAATGGCACCTGACTCTGTTGAGTTACTACCCGTTGCTGTGGTGGTGATTGTTGATTTACCTCATTCTGCACCTGTGGATTCAATGATTTATTTTCAGGGTTAACCTTTGGGGGTAACTTACACTTGTTCATCCAATGCCCTATCTTGCCACAATTATGACATGGCCATTTCTTTTTAGCCTCATCTATATTCATTTGTCCTTTTCCTTTATTCATATTTCCTTTCATGTTGGGTTGACCCACTTAATTATTTTGATTAATCAATTGGGCTTCTTGCTGTTCTGCAACTTTCACTTGTGCCCACATAGCCTTTTCTTTAAGCTTTGGCTGTTTAGCGTCGATTTCATCACTACAATACTTTGTGTATCTCAATACATCGTCCACTGAACTGGACTGCCAACACATCATGTGGTGCTTTATCATGTCACCTGTTTCAGGTTTCAAACCAAACACAAACCTATATACAAAATGACTCATATCCTTCTCACCCAAAATTTCATATCCACTGTATTGTTTAAAAACTAGAAGCAATCTTTCATAATAAGCATGTACAGATTCTTAAGGTTCTTGAGTAGTTCTATCAATTTTTACCCAGTCTGTTTCTTTAGGAGGAATTTTATTTTTCAAAAATGTTATAACTTGGTCATATTTCCTCATTACCTCTGGACCTGGAGTACCTGTTTTAGCATCTCTTGGCTATTCTTCTTTTGGTCAATCAATTGTAATTTTCCATTCTGTCCACAAATCCACAAGTACAACTATATCAAACAATCCATCTAAATCTTCCCACAACACCTTTGAAACTTTTACAAACCTATCTACTTGTCTATACCATTCTACAGGTTTTTCTCATAATCTTGGGAAATCATTTGTAAATGACAATATATCTTGTCTAGTCCATGGTACATCTACATAACCTCCTCCTGGTATTTCTCTCATGGGATATTCGGTTACAACTGGTTCTTTTTCTTTCATAGGGAAAGCTAAGGATGTTTTATCAATGGCCTCTTCATTTTTCTGTAACCACCTGCTTCTCCAGCGGTCTAAATCTCCCCATTTTCTCAGTAATACAATTAATTCTTTTATCTGGGTTAATCTTCCTGTTGTATTAAAATTATCTATATCTTTTTCAGTAAAATATACTCTGTAGGGTTTCTGTAATAATTTCATTTTTGCAAATTCTATCCCTAATTCGTTCGCTGTTTCTTCTAGTTTATCATGTAGATTTGTAGCTCTCCAAGTTACACTTTTACACATGAACATTAGTTCCTCATCCTGATATGTTTTTAATCTTTCAGTTCCAATAGTTCCAATAATCAGTTCTTCCATGTCTATTTTTAATCTAACGACATCTAAAAGTTTAGGTTCCAAATCTTTCTTTTGTAAGGTTTTAACCCAATCATTTAATTCTTCTGCTGTTGGTCCTATTGGAGTTTTTGTCAAATCTACTCTATCTATACTTTTCTCTGGGGTTTCAGTAGCTGATTCTGCTCTCATAGGAATTCTATATATTGGACTTTGATTCATAGTTAAATCAGGTGGTGTTGTTCTAACTGTATTCTTTGTTTCATTCAAGTCAGGATAAATCTTTTCTTTTACCTTTTGCAAACTTGGATTTAAAGGAATGGTTAACGAAGGCTCATTTATTCTCTGATTTTCAAACTGGTATTGCAGGACCTATAGTTACTGGTACAGTTACAGTTTCTAAATTTCTCGTTAATTCTTGGATTTTTTCGGCTAATTCATTTATCGATCTCGCTAATTCAGAAGTACAAGGTTTTTCAATTTGTATAATCTCTTGTTTTTCCGGGGTATTCCTTACTTCAGAATATTGTTTTGGGGTTACTGTCAATCCATTCTCCTTTGGCGGTGCAGAAGTTGGCTGGTATGGAGGGGGGTCTTCTATTTAGAATATCCTCCAGCACCTCGTCTTCTGTATCACTATCTCCACAACCACCCTTTTCAGGTAATACATTTTTTCTCTTCTCTGTACATTTTCTCCCTATAGTCTCATCTACTGTTCGCATTGGATACATTCCATCCCACATATAAGCATTTCTCCATCTTCTCATTCTACTCTCATGAGTCGTTCCCCATAATCCTCTCATACTACATTGGCTCTCCTTTACATCTCTGAATCTCTCTCTTTCTATTTCATGCATCTCATCTTCCCATTCTATCAAGGCTTCAAATTGTGTTGGTCTAGGTCTCGGTTCAAGTCTTACCATCTTTTCTCTCGAATTTCGTAACACTGCTGCGCTAAACAAACCTGTTTCTGGAAATGGTAATACTCCATCATTTTTTGTATACTTCGCCCAATTATCTAGCCAAATGCAAGTATGATAGCCATATTTCGTTATCATGTATGATGCTGGCATTTTCAGGGAGGAAGCACTTTTCCCTCTCTGGTGACTATTTCCTTGTCCTTCTTAAATAGATTCTCAATTTTCTTGAACCATGAAGGTTTCTCCCTGTCTTGCTCATAATAATTATCAATTTTTCACAGATTTTCCTTTCAAAACAATCGCACGCTCCTTTTCAGCCGGTTCCGATATTCTGTCCTATCCCAGCGTGATTCACATTAACACACCAATCAGAACAGTACACGTCACAATCACACAGACCTATTCGAGCACAGTTCTTGCTAATGCACCAATCAGAATTTGCAAACGTCACAGTCACGTGGACCTAACCCAGCACGACTCTTGCTGATGTCAGTTCTACTCTTGCTTCTGCTGACCCCTCCTTTACAAAATGTATCAACACTTTATTTATATATTTTTTACAACTTAAAGCGGTTAGTTACGACACAAAAACATTTCCATTGTCTATTTCACTAAAACCAAGTTTTCTGTATTTCCAGTAGGCAGTGCTTACCTCTACCCTACCACAGAATTTCATTTCACCGATAAAGTAGCACTTCCCTCTACCTCACCCTTCTATCATGCAGAAGGCAAACCTGTTTCTCTGGGGATAAAACACATGTAGAGACTATAGCTCGTGAGAATTAAGGCCAGAGTTTCACAAGAATACCCAATGCTATTCATTCAACGTGACTTATACAAGAATTCCCTAACATAACACCTTCCTGTGTTATCAACTATGAAACTAGACAATGTACGATTCCATGTGACTACTTTATTACACGCTTTTCCCTGCCTACATACAGAGCAACCAACTTCCTACTTCCCGGAAGCTTCGAAAATTCCGACTACACATAACGTCATACAAATTCAACACAAAGTGTTAAACATAAACCTTTGAATATAGAGGTTTTATATCCACTAAGCTAATCAAAATAACCATTACTAATCACCAAACTGACCTATAGTAACCAGACCTCTGCTACCAGGAAATCTGATCCAGCGTGGCTCCCAAACAACCCTCAAATCTCATCCCACTCAACCCAGGATCAACTTCACTTTACTCATCGGTGGGGCCCATAGCACCGCAAGTCACACATCCACACATCACACTACTACTGAATCAGTGGAATAGAAGGCAAGCTGCTGGATAGCGGGGAACCTCATTAACCTAGACTCTAAATGTTATACATTACATACATATATGTACATATCAAGTTTACTCGGCAAAACATAAGGAAATAAACATCAAGGTACTCCGCTATTTGGTCGATGGACCAACTAATAGAAGTCAATTGATGGTGATTAAGACCTGCTCAATCACATTATTCCCATCATTTCAATGTTTAATTTGTCATGACCTTTATTCTAAATAAAAACAGGCTCAAGTTTATATTTTACAGAGAATTTATCTAAATTCAATAGGAAAGGAAAAATAGCATTTTCTTTAAACAAGCAAACCTTTTAGCATTTATTTATTACATTCAAGAAATGAAAATTTAGAAAACATATTACCAATCTGCCATAGGAAGATGACAGAACTGCATAGAACAGGTTCCCAAGCTGACTGTCTTTCTAACCTCCTCAATGTCTCCCTCCCGACATAGATCGCCGCATTCGATCTCTTTGCCCCATCAAAATCTAAAGTAAAAAAAATAATTCAAAGTCTTTGTACCATAAAATTGTTCAAACCAACAGCATGTCGTGGTGTGAAATAAAATCCACGGAAACAACTCTTTTTCTCTTACACACAAGCTCTTTTATACCATTTTCACTAACTATCTAACCCAAAATTGAAACTTTCAGGGTCTGCACTCATTTCTCATTGGTCCATTCGAGGGGTGGTGATGATCACTCATGACCTCCATGTCCAAACCAGTTCTCAATTTTTTTGTCCTGTCATTCCCAATACTTTCTCCTGACTAAATTGTCCATGTTTGCAATTGTCGTTCAGTCCTTGTATCTTTTATTCATAATAAGGTAACAACATCTTCCTTTCCCAGTCTTTTAAATGCAAGCACCCTTTGGCACGTCTCCCAGTCATAGGCCAAGCCGACCTTGACATCTCTCGCTCCAAGCACAGGCCATTCACTCATTTCTAGCATACTCCATGCATGTGTGGGGCCCATCTTTCCCGGAGTCATTTTCATTGTTTCGTTTAAACAGCCATTTTCAGACTAGGCCGCACGGGCCTCAATGGGAACTAATTTGAAAAAAAACACAACAGACGTTAGATATAGAATTTTAACCCTTCTGTTTACCTCCCACCATTCTAAATTTTCCCTGTTAGTAGTTACCTAGCAAAAGCATACAAATATGCGTAATTTACTTACATCTGTATTCTTTTTGCCACAAAACTTCTAACATAAGCACAGATACACACGTTTTATTTGACTATATATACAATATCACAGCTCTATAATAATATGATTTTTGATTTATTAGCAAATTAATTTTTAGCAGAATAACAACTAGTTTTCCTACGTGTGGTGTCTATTCTATGTGCACTTTGTTGATTAGTTATCATGCTTCCCAAAATTAGTAAATGTTACAGATATGAGAGAATGACTTTACAAGGGGTACACAAAAAATGTTGTCTTTCCCCCTGCTCCATCACACCTCAGTCTTTACTTGAGCTTTCAGCCTTCGGCCACTCCTGCCTGGCTCGCTCCATTAGCTGCATTGTCAGTGTGCTTATGTGTGACATTTCTTCATTTTCAGATGCTTATATGGAAAATTTCAATGCTGTATGTGTGACATTTTGAGTCATACTGTTTTCGAGCATAACATAGCAGTAACGTCTAATAAATGTAATTAGCTTCAGAAATTACCCCTTTTTATGCAATCTAGTGAACTAGTGTCAACTGAGTGACTCCGAAATATTTTAAGATCTACAAAGAAATTCCACTGTCTGCTTACTCTTAGAATACCTACAATGGCTAAGTAAAGGATAAGAATTACTGTAGATAGTTTAAAAAAGGCCCACTTTACTTTGTATGGACATGACAAGAAAATTGCTCACCACACTGCCATTGGATACCTCAATGCCCATTACTAAAATTCACCCATGGTTGCAGACATGTCCAAATGGCCAAACATGCCTTTAAAAAAGGCATCAATGAGTCCCCTTCATGCAATATGTTTTCCATAGTTGGTGGTTTATCCAACAATGACATCGGAATTAGGGACTTGCAGTTTCACCTTTCATGTGGTCTGTTGGCTGAAAACATGCCTCTCACTGATATTGTATTGTAGTTCAAGCTCTTAAAATAGGACGAAGTTGAGCAAGAGAGGAGGTGGCAATACAGCGTGAAGGTAGCCAGTTCAGTAATGCAAAATTATAGGACGCCCCCCTGCAGAATATGAACAGGGGCTCTAGAGTCTTCTGCATGTCATAGATGGGAGACTGGTTGGGCTTAAAGGGCTCTTACCGAAGGTTTTGGGACACCATGACTGTTGAGGGCGCCCCTGTAATGCAGGGATTGTAAGGACCTGCATTACGCCCTTGTGTCTGATTAACAGTTCTCTCCAGATGAAGGTGTCACTGAGGGTAACCCATTCGATTCTCCAAAGGGGCCTTGCAGGTTTCTACCTGAAATCGAAACTAAGGGCATATGTACAAGGAAATTGTTGCAGCGCTGCGGCAAATTGTGCAGCGGCACGTAATTTCAAAAATGCAAAGTGGCGCCGTATTTAAAAGAACCCGGCGCACCCCTGTGTTTTCCCTTGCACTTGCATTACAAATAGCTGCTTAGCGCCAACACAGACACCCATGCCCCACAGTGCAGGGGTGCCTGCGTTGCAGGGAAGATTGTTTATATACAGGAAGGTGTCCCTAATGGCATAAAAACACTCATTTTACAGCACACATAGAAGTAGCAAATTGCCCTTTCTATGTGTGCTGCGTTGCGCCATTCTAATGCCTGCTTTTGCATGGCATTAGTTTTGGCGCTGCCTCATATTTACACATCCTTGTAAATCTGGCACAGCGCCAAAAAGCCAAGGGTGTTGCAGTGGAACGCCCACAGCTACACCCATTGCATGCCTCTGTCACACACATACTTGCCGGAAAGGATACCATACTTAGCCATGTTAAGTGGCTCAAAGCCGCTTTGTAAATATGGTACTGGGCATTGCACTAGCGGAACATCGAAAACAGTGATGTTCCACTGGCGCAATCCCCTTGTACACGTGCTCCTTAATTTGCTGCCCACCCCCTTCTCAAGGCTGGCAGGCTGTGTCATGAAGTCTTTTATGGACAGTGCTTTATTGTCTCAGCAGTCAAACAGACTACATCAGAAAGTGTAATTCCCTATCTTCCGCTTTCCACTCTCTCTTCTCTCCTTCAACTAATTTCCCCTACGTTTTGTTCTCTAATTTTATACTACTAAGGCATGCTTCCCTCCATCCCTATCCCCAACCCAAAACTCAGTCTCTTCTGTCTGCTCCAAGAGTACCTGGTTCTCTACCCAAAATCACTATTTAAAAATAAAATGCAATGAAACCACGCTTTGGTTCTTGTGCAGCTGGCAGGCCTCTGCCTATCTGATCAATTAATGCGTGTGTTATCACCGAAATTAATTAATTCACCAGGAAGGCCTGTTTACTGTGTTCCCAACACTGCACTGGTACAATCGGGGTCAAATCGTGGTGCATACCATGAGACCCTGTGCAGACAGTAATCCATTGCCACAGCTCAGCAGCTTTCTCTCTGGGCCCAATTCCCACTGCTGTTCAGAACTGAGAGCATGGTTGTGGGAAAGGAGGAGTGATACGTTGTACAAGTATCAGACATTCAATAACCAATTGGGAGTGACGTTGACCACAGTGTTCCTACCCAAAAGCACTGTCGGTGAAGGAGGCGGCACCCCAGCAGAAGAAACAACAATATTGCCTGCCTGGGGATGCAGGCTAATGTCATATCCAGCCTTTATAGCGGGCACAGTCAGAGGCAAGGTCATCAGCACAGAGCTCTGACAATCTTTCCCAATGGCTACGAGGCAGCAAGCGGCAGGGACAAGAGAAAGGTGGAAGAGGCTGTAATAGGATAGAAGAACCTACTGCCTCTCAACCAGCTGATATGCATAAGAATTTTGGGGCCTTGCAGTATTGCAAGGAATTTCCAAGAATGTGTTAGTCTACCCCAGATGATTGACACTTGGTTGGGCTGCCCTCCTATGGAGTTTGGAGTTCATGTGCTGGCAGTATCTTTGAATCTGTTTACTTTTGTGCCTATGCCCCATCATACCATATGCACTTGTGTTTCCTTCCAGCTGCCTCTATCAGGTTCTGTTGATCGTGTGTGTACTCCTAGCCCGGTAGGCGAGGCTGGAGCTGATCCCTACTTGTCGCTTGCATGATGCTTCTTCCACGTGTGCTCTCAATTGCTCAGTGATGCTTGCTAGTGGATTCCTATTCCTCAGCTCTCCGCTCATTGTAGGCAATGTGGTCCTCTATGATTTGTGAACCATTTTGAATTGAGCACAAGCCCCTATATCTGTGAGGAGCATTTTCCTGTATATGGTGATTGTAGTTGTCTTAGACAACCATAGAAAGCACTCTTAAGTGGTAGCTGTGGAGAACAGCCTTCAGGCTTAATCCCGAAGGAGTGTTAAGCAGCTTGTTTTACCAGAACTAATCACATAATGCATGTTAAACAAAACAGAACAACACAGTAGTCATAAAAATAGTTATATTTATTATGCACACTCACTAACACATTGGTAAATCTCTTACCCGGAGACATCAACACAATACACACAATTTTTCAAATGTAAAATAGGTAAGTAAGAACAAGTACACAGTGGTCTCCAGGGGGAGACCAAACCATATACTAAAGAAGTGGAACACAAACTACTCTGTTCCTTTTAAGTTACCCATTAAAGTTAGGCCTTGTCCAGCCTTCATCACACTGCCCCCAACTCTTGGTTGCCAGAGGTCTGCATCTGCAGCCACAGAATGTCCAAGCAATGTAAAACCCACAAATCTTCAGCATCCCTATTATCAGTCCAGCACCTATTATTTTATTTATAAAGTTTTATATAGCACAGACTTGACCCTAATAGGGTATTGGAGTACTTTACAATTGGTTAGGCAAGATGAAAATATGACAACCAAGCACCAAATGCTGTCAATAGCCATTGCAAATCAGGAGGAGTTCCATGAGTTATTCACCCAACCGACCAACGGCAAGTGCGAGCCCAGGTTTGGACATTGTGTCAGTTACATCTTATATGCTGAGTTAGAGCGTTTTAGAGTAGATATTTGGTCATCAGAAACAGTTTGACTTTTTTTCTCGAATGAGGTGATTGATGGATTCAGTCTGATATCAGGGGAAATGGAGTTACAGATTCTGGGGGTCATTCCGGAGAAGTTTCGGTTGTAGGTTTATTCCCCCCAAAATGTCTGTGTTTTTAACAGTAAGGTACTGGCACTCCTAGATGATCTGCAGCCGCTAGACAGTTCCAGTTTGTCCGTTATGTTCTTCAGTGTGTTAAAGTGCAGTGCTTTATGTGACAAGCAAGCAATTTTCAGCTGTATCCTTGCATCATAAGGGAGTCAGTTTAGTGTCTTCAGGTCGGGAGTGTTGTGGTTGTTGTTTTTGGATCCAGTGATGAGTCTTGTAGCAGAATTAAGGGAGACATTTAGTGAAGCCAGTTTAGATATGGGCAAATCAAACAAGGTAGTCATTCTGTTGTATGGCATTTTAGGATCCAAGCAAAAATTACTGATTCATGCCCTTATTTAGGTATAATTCACATTGCACTTATATAGACATAGAAATCATACCCATATTTAGACATAACCCATCCGGTCCAAATACAGGCATGGCTACTTCCACTAGTTCCAAAAATCCACAACGCTTTCTTGGAAAACTCGGCTTCAACAGTCAGGGACATCCCCTTGCTTGAATATTGATTTGTCCTAGAAATCATGGAGTTTTCAAAGAACTCCATTCCCTTGGGGTTCTTTGATGACGTTATTGTGTCCGACTTTACATCAAACTAGGCACCTTCAAGGTATAAATATGCCTACACTTGCCTTAGCAAACACACAGTGGTTTGGAGCAGCTTGACTATCTACTTGCCCTACGCAGCTTGCTACAGCAAGTGCCGAAGGAAGCCGACCCTCCAGCTGACGCACTGACAGAGAAGCAGTCCTTTCTCTCGCTGAGAATCCAGCTCCAGTGTTTCCAAGCTCCCCTCACGGGGTGTTGGAAAATCGAGTCCCGAGGCAGAGATGCCAGACCTCCTTCATTCTAAAACCAAGGTACGGAGCTGATTAGACCCTAAGAGAAATCTTGGTTAGATTCTTGGCAAAGAAAACTAAACCTATGCTACACCTCACTTACTTCTTCCCTCGCACTAGACTTAGGTTAGGTACATTGGGGTAGGCGTATTTTAGAAGCACCAGTTGAGTACTTTTTAGCTTTGTTATTTATGTATGTATTTATCTATGGTCTAGGAACCATGCAATGCTTTTACAGTATTGTTTTATAATACTCTTCTTACTGTACACATAATGCTTTGCAACCAGTATTACGATTGTAGCAGTTCACTTCACTTGCTTGAGAAAGAAGACTGTTCAATAAAACCCTTTTATTGAAAACGCCCGTCTCACCATTTCTCTGCATCTCTGATGAAATGCAGCATGCACGATTGACTGAGTATAATGTCTATCTATTGTTTCTACCACTCTGAAGATCAGTTTTATTCTTGGGGAAACAAAGTTGTCATGTTTATGCGGTTGTCAGAAACTAATCCCTTCTTGTGAATTCGAGAAAGCTTCTAGTGACCTCTGAGCTATCTGGCACTCACAATAAAGTCTAATATATTCGATAGAGACCTAGTCGACCTAAACCAAATCTATAGGATATGTTATTCCAATGCGCAGAGCCTATTGGGAATATAGGAACTACACTACATGGCCCCCAACGTTTGGTAAGGCACTAATTTAACACTAGATACTGGAGTAACTCAGTCGTGCTTTTCACAGGGACCCCTTTTCCCGTAAAATACTCCAATAGACGTCTGGAGTGAGTAATGGGATAAAATATCCGCCATTACTGAGTAGGACGAAAATCACATGTATTCGTTTTTGGTTTGATTCAACGTTGAAGGATACATTGTTCCAAAATATTGTGCACCCTATCTTTGTTTCCTTGAAACTTGCTCTGCAAACTTTCAGCCAACAAAATGACTGAAAGCGAGAACGGTGGGGCTGCAGCCCAACCGGGTTTTAAAGTTACCGGTTTCCAAGAAACCGACCCGGATGCTGTAATCATCCCAGAAATTTTAAGGAAAACCATTGCTATAAAGCTTATAACTAATGGCCTATCACCTAGAGGTGGTAGGGTAATTTTTGTCATAGAGGCACATGAATATCGGCAGACAGAGGTATTCTATTCATTGATAATCTTCCCTGAAGCAAATGCAGTATCGCATGTGTTTCACTTCTACAAAGTAGAGGATAATCCAACGGAATACGTTCCTTTCGAGGACATTGAAATTCCACTAACTTCCCAAGAGCATCAGCTCTGGTTTAAAGACGCCCTAGAACATCAAAATCAAATTACCCGGCTCGGTCCACTAAGTAGACCAGGAGCAACATGGCCGGTACTAGCCAGCTATACACCACATCCTGACAATGAAGAAATATCAAGTGAAGAACTATTAGTTCAACTAAAACAACTAATAAAAATACATAGACAATTGGTTCAATATGTCATGCGGACTCTAACAGTCCAACCTCCTATAAGGATTCCACAAAAACCCCATCACCAGGGGAACATAAATAAAATTACACCACAGACTATACAATCAGTCATTGGTAAATTACCTGCAAAAAGGGAACAAATTCCATTCTGGATAGCTCAAAAAAATTACTCAAATCGAGGCAGTATTTCCTGACAGTACACCTCATGAGAAACGCAGAATTTTAACAATCTATTTACCAATGGGGATCGCACCACACCTGGAGGACTGAGGCACTTGGGGTACAGTCTTTGATGCAATCTACACAAAAACACATGGTGTTCCGTCTATGGGGGGATACCAGACGTCCTGAAACAGATTCAAAATGAATACGGGGTAGAGCCTGCTTTAAATCTGGGTATGAAATTACTGAAAGATTTCAAACAGGTCTCAGCTATAATATTAGCTAATAATAAAGGTGAAGCACCATCAGTGGCGATCCGCCAAAAAATAAGAGAAATTGATATAACTGAGCAACCATATGAACTGGCCAGAATAATTGAAAAATCCTATGAAGAACTAGGTAGAGATAGTTTGGGTCGGAAACCAGTTAAACCCCAACTAACAGAAAATCCTGAAAAGGTCTTTATTAAAAACACTCTCACTACTCCTAAAAAGAAGTGGGAGAATACTAAACAAACTTCTAATGAGAAGCGCTCTCAGTCCCGAGGAATGTCTCCTCAAAAGGAGCCCTCTGAAAAGAGGTATAACCTCAGGAACAGGGATAATTGGAGAAAACCTGATAGATATCAAGATACTGATACAGGTTCCTCTCATACCTTTCAGACTTCCTCACAGAAATCGGAAAGAACAGGACGGTCAGAACACAAGGAAGAACGCTTGAAGTCCAGAGACGATCAACACGTTCCAAAAAATAAGAAAACCCAATTCACGAAAAAGAAGGTAGCAGGTCTAAAAACCAGTCATGCTGAAGATCTTGAGGACACAACTCAAGAACGGAGAGTCGGCCCAGACAATGCTGGACAGCGCAGCAGAAGTCACCATAGCTCGCAAGATCTTGAAGGATCATCTGGAGACAGTGGACTTGAATGAGTACATTCAAGTTGAAACAGCTGATAGTAGGTGTAGTGTACCCCATAAGTTATATGAAGTAACGCTCCGGATGGAGGGGGACATAGCAAGGAAAATAAGAGCACTCTTTTGGGAGAAGCTCTCTAAGGGTTATGACATTCTTCTAGCTCAAAAAGACTGGCCACCAAAATTTGTCAGGGAATGCCCACACAGCAAATACATCATTATGCCATCCTTCTCGAATCAAATTCCAATTCACTTAAAATACACCTATGCCAGAAAATGGGCTGCAGCCCAGGCTCCAGCATTATATAAAAATCACGTAGGATGGGATGAGGATTCACCTCACCATAAAATCCAGTTAAAATGACAACCAATTGCATAGAGGCAGTATCCAGTTAAGCAAGAAGCTAAACAAAAGGTCAGGGAGATATTAGATCAACTTGAATATCAAGGGGTGAGTGAAACATGCACCTCTTCAATGAACAATCCTTTTTTTCCTGTCTCCTAACCAGACAATACATATCATCTAGTTTTGGACTACAGACATTTAAACTCTTGTTGCAAAACCTTTGCAGTACAAAATGCACACAGTGCAGCACTGATATATAACATTGTGCGCAAAAAATATAAAACAACATTAAATATTTCTAACGGTTTCTTCTGTCAAAACATTGCACCTGAAGGCAGGAACTTGACCGCTTTCTCAATCATGGGGACACAGCGTCAATTCGGTCGTCTCCCCCAGGGATTCAGTAATAGTCCGGGGTTATTTTCAGCCAGAGTAACAGAGTTACTACAAACGTATGATGATGTTGCATTATCTTATGTCGATGACATCTATCTAACAGACGATGACTTGGACAGGCACTTGAACAGAGTGAATACCATTATACTTGGATTCGCCTCTTAAGGGTACAAATTCAACTTTAAAAAATCAAGAATTGCCCACCTCAACGTCCTTTTTCTAGGATACGAGTTATCAAGTGAAGGCAAAAGCCTGGCAGCCAACTTTTTAGAAAAGTGTGCGCTGCTCCAACCTCCAAAAAAGCTGAAAAACTTACAGTCAATTCTAGGTTTCCTGAATTTTTGGAAGAACATACATTCTAAACTACGCAGAAAGGGTTAAACCTCTCTACTAATTAATCAAACCTGATTTTAAAACAACAAAGTGGACTCAAAAACACACAGAAATGTTGTGTTCAGTGAAAACAGATATGTTAGCAACATCACATTTACAGACACGCGTAAACGTACGCAACCTTGTAATCAGAATAATCCCAGGAAGATGCGGATTTACGTACTTAACTTTTAATGAAGGTGAAAAAGTGCCAATTGCTTACAACTCACACTTCTACACACAAGCTGAAATGAAATTCACTTCAACAGAAAAAATTCTGACAGCGGTTCAAACTGCAGTAACAAAAGAGAGAGTTCCCGCACAGGGTAAGAGCATAATGGTCATGACTCCTGTACCTGCCTTAGAGGCAGTGACAAAAGCAAGAGCTTTACATCCAAGATGGATACAATGGATTAACTCTCTTGCTGCAACAGACGTTCAGTACGTTTTTGAACCCTACTTGAAAACACAAGAATTTCTACAATACGAACAAGAATGTCCTCTGCCCCGCTGAGATTCTGCCTCTAGAACAGTACAAATGTATAATTTATACAAACGGATCAGCACAACCCGCAATTGGGGGTAAACAAGCTTATAGAATCCCTGGAGTGGGGGATAGAGTAACCCCAAACAGGAGACGTAGAGGAGCTTTGATACAAGAAGCACATATGGGAGAGGGTCTGATACATCAAGGGATCGCTAAATCCATTCTGGAATTAAAAGAGACGTACTGGTGGCCAGGGATGAATGCCCACATTCACGAGTTTGCAATTAATTGCCCTGACTGCAACAGAGATCACAGCAGAAAACGCCGCCAGATACCTGACTACAGTGTAGCCAGCCCAGGACAGACACCTTTGCTAGACAGCATTAGGCTGTCTACACCCAGACGTCCCTATGGACGAATGAGATCCCACAACTATTAGGACAGATTCATTTGGCCTCAGTGCTCGGCTTTCGCCTGAACTGTTATAAAAGATTTGCGAGTCTTTATCGGCACATACGCAGTCGGCACGCTACATTCTGACCAGGGTCCTGCCTTTAGCTCCAAAGCTTACAAGGAGGTCATGGCCAATCTGGGCGTCGAATTGCGGTATTCGAGTCCATTCCATCCTGAGGGAAATTCTGTAGTGGAAAGAAAAAACCGGGACATAAAGCAATCTATAACAGCTAGGGTATTAGGCTTGGGTGACAGGTGGGTCAAACATCTAATAAGTGTCCGACATAGTTTAAATAATCTGCTAAGAAATTCTCTGGGTGGAATCACTCCATATGAGATCCTTTTTGGTACTAGAATGCTTGTCTAGGACCTCAATCGTCACACTTCAGTGGTGGAACAAAAACCCTTTGATATCAAAGACCGTTTGGCTGTTTTGCAGGACTTAAACGAGACAAGGAGAAGTCAAAGCAACACAATACAGAAGCCAATGACCACTGAAGGAGAACCACCCGTCCCAGCAAGGCCTGTCTGGATTACAAAGATTGGGGATCTAGTCAGAGGAAAGATCGCGGATAAGAAGGAATTTGGGCCTTCTTACAGAAAACCAGTACCTGTACTAGCAATCCACGGATCAAAAACAGTGTTACTGCCGCCCCTTTCTGGAAAAAAAGAGAACAGGTTTGTATCCATCGACCTGGTCAAACCACATCATGTGGCCGATAATAAGTAGTAGGCCCAGTGGACTCAAAGATATAGCAGAAGACCAAATCTTGCTACTATCCAAGAGGTTCAAACTTTAAGACTCATCACCTTTGAAGAATCTGCAGTAAGAAAAGAAGGACTAAGCAATAAAGCTATGGAACTGGTGCCTCTTGAAACCCAAATTACAGTTCATCAAGACACTCCTGTCTACAATGATGTAGCATCATACTGCACTAATAGACAAAGGATCCGGTAGGCCCAGTGATTTAAAAAAATCCTGATGCAATTCCAACAATTGACAGAACTGCTCTGGCTATTTCATCAACTTTGATACGTTTTGTGAGGATCCCAGTGAGCCTGAAAGAATGCCAGCAATAAAACATTTAAAGAACAAGTAACAGAACTTTTTCCACAACTTGAAAAAACGTATCTAATTTCACCATGGGTTAAACTTTGGATTGTGCTTGGCGTAGCTTTTCTCCTACTTTGGCTAATCATGGTATTAACTTTGGGGATGCTAATAAATGGAAAATATAGTAAAATGGACACAGCAAGAAAGAACATCAACTTGCTCCTAAGGCCACACAAATCATCTCATCATGAACAAAGAGACTTGACATCAGTAAACACCACAGCCATCCCTATACCTGGTGGTATAGCATGGGACAGAACGGATTATGACATTTATGGTCCGGCAGAGCTGTTGAAGATTCCACATCAATTTAAGGTTTCCTTGAGTGACTTTGTTTCACCCAGCACGTTTTCTGATGATTGAGACTTTGAGACGGTTAATAATATGATGTCAGATTTAGAGATGTCTGCAAAATTCACAAAACATGAATACTTAGAAGGTTCATCAGATTATGCACAAATGTATTGTTATAATCATTATGGTCACCATTATTTGCACAAATCTGCAAATCCTAGAAATGTTTATACTTTCAATCAATGGGAACATTGTCCAAGGCCACCAAAAGGTAGCTCAAACACATTTTATGAAAAATGTCCATACTTCTCAGGTTTTAATGTCTCATATCCAGAAACCTTTTACTTTAAAAATGTTAATAAGACAGGAGTTAGACCTGACATCATTGGCGTGAGTCTCCCTTCCATTTTTGATGGATTGCCTCCTCTGTTTTGATATGTTTTTGCTGGATTTATGCTTTGGGCACTGTGCCACTGCTAATCAGTGCCACGGTGCAAGTGCTCCCTATGTTAAATTGATATACTGAATTGGATTTCATAATTGGGTTATTTGATTTATCTGTCAGTCCCTAGTACAGTGCACCATGTGTGCGCAGTGCTTGGAAATGAAATGCTGCTGGTGGACTTACAGCACTGGTTGTGCCACCCACGGACGCAGCTTGTAAAGTGTGTCTCAGGCCTGCCATTGCAAGGCCTGTGTGCAGTCTAGCACTGCCATGTCGACTTGGCCAAGTACACCCTCTTGCCAGTCCCTAAACCTTCCCTTTGCTTCATATTAGACACCCCTATGGTAGGCCCAAGGGCAGGGTGATTGTAAATATAAGGTAGGACATGCTCTGATGTGTGTAGCATGTTCTAATAGTGAATTATAGCCATTTTCATTTTTCACTATTGAAGGCTACCTGTTCTCGTAGGCCAGAATGGGCAGTGAAGATTATTACATTCTTATAATCCTAACTGACTCAGGGAACATGGTAGAAATTCGAGTTTAGCATGCCTGAACTCAGAATAATAAAATACATCTTTTAGTAAAGTTTCTTTTAATATACTGTGTTTTCAAATACCACTTTTAGAAAGTAGGTATTTGTTTGCCTAACCATTTGAGCCTGCCTCTGCTGGTTTGTGTATTCCTTGTCTGGGTTTGTGTGTGACAGGGCTGGGGAAATTCCATAGGACAGTCTGGGACAGCCCAGTGGTGAATAGAGAGATTTACATCCAGATGGGAGGGGGAGAGTGCACCTGGGACCTGAATAGGGCTGGGTCTACCCTCTACAATGCTGGCTCCACCCCCTGTGGCTTGTCTGATGTCTCTGCCCTGCACAGTGAAAGGGGAAGAAGAATCCTGTCAACAGAGTGCTCCAGAGCTGGATCTTCCCTCCCCTGTGCTGGCTCCACCTCCTGTGGGGCGTCTGATGTCTCTGCCCTGCACAGTGAAAGGAAGAGAAGAGTCATGTCAACAAAGTGCTCAGGAACTGGTTTGAACTAGGCAGGGGCCTCTCTGGCTTCAGATAACAAAGTATTTTGGGGTATAAATATTGGGACTCAGTCCCACAGACTTTAGATCACTTCTGGAACAAGAAACCTTTCTGCCAAGGAAAAGAACCAAGGAAGCTGCAGAAGTGTTTGGACTGCCCCTCTGCCAGTGTGCTGTTTGCTGGGTTGGCCTGCAGTGGTTGCTTCATTGCCAAGGGAAAGGAACTTTGTAAGGACTTTCATCTACAGAATTTTCTCCAAGGGCTTGAACGGTGCTTGCCTCCTGCTGAAGTCTCAGGGCCAAAAGACTTCAGCTCCAGCTCCCTCCTGAATTTCCTTGCTGGGAATTCTGACTCCAGTCACTTGCGTGGCGCTGGGAGCTGGAAGCACGACGCATCGAGAAGAAGCGTGTCGCCACCGCAGCTAAATTCGTTGCAACGCCGGAGAAGCGAGCCTTCATCGCATCTCCCTGGAAGTGTGTTTTCATCGAAGCTGTCTGCTGTCTGCTGTCGCATCACCGGAGAAGCGTGACGCCATCGTGAGAGTCGCCATTGCATCACCGGAGAAGCGTGTCGCAGGGCCTGTCGCGGCTCCAAAGTACAGAGTCGTCGCAAGGCTGCCAGGGCGTCATTGCATCGTCATCGCATCGCCGCCTCAAGGGCACCATCTTCTCGCATCGCAACTGGATCATCGCACCGCATCAGGGCGCCATCTTGCGCCTCGCAACGGGCCCGCAAGCCGAGAATCTACGCATCACCTCCGCCAGTAAGGCTCACGACGAGTCCCCTACTCTGCGCAAGTATTGAGCCAGGACGCAACCGTTCCCCCAGATCATGGAACCAATGCATCTCCCCTTTTGCAAGCCTTTTGTCCACTTTGCGTTACGCATCCAGGTACTTTGTTGAGAACTTTGTCGCATTTAACAGCAACTTGATCTAAGAGACTTTAATCATCTTTTTAAGTAATCTTAAGTGTAGTATTGTGGATTTTTGTCGTTTGTGGACTTGTGTTTAAGTCTATATAAAGAATACTTATTTTTTTAAAACCTGTGTTGTGTCCATCTGTAGTGTTATCACTGTATTACTGTGTATATTCACAAATGCTTAACACACTGCCTCTGAGATAAGCCTGTTTGCTCGTGCCAAGCTACCAAGGGGGTGAGCAGAGGTTATTAAGGAGTGTAATCCCCTTATCCTGACTTAGAAGTAAGGGTCAATATTTGGACAAAGGTGAATACCATTGCCAACTAGAGACCCCCAGATCTAACATTGGTGGTCAGCGGTGTGGATTTGGACTTTGCATTTGTGTTTCATATACAGTGATTGGTGTACACTACTAGTGAGTGCAGACCAAACGCGACCACATACTTTTTTTAGAATCCTTTTTACTTGGACTGTTAGTTTTTTCCCCCTGAAAACTCCCAATTCTTACTACCACGAGTAGACCAGCATCTGTTGCATCTATGGATCTTGATTTTGAGGAGGAGAGGTTGGATCTCTGCAGGAAATTTAAAGTTTCTACACCAGGCGTTTCTAAAAAGGAAGACTACCAAAAGGCGCTGAGGGCCTGGGTAGAAGCAAGAAATGTCCCTGATCTTGTGGTGGAGCATTCGGGGATGCAGATGGGCAAATAGATAGGCCAGTGTTTCCAGCCAGGGGAGGGGTGCCGTCCCCACCTGGCAGCAGCATATCTTCTAAAGACCTGTCCCCCAGAGAGTTGGAAGACAGGGAGAGGAATAAGGCGCACAAGCTGGAGTTGTTTAAGTTTAAGATGGAGAGTCAGAGGGAAACAGAGAATAACAGGTTGTCTTTGGAAAGGGAGAGAATGAGAATGGAGCATGAGAGAATGTTGAGGGAGTTAGAGATCAAGGCCAAGGGCTTAGAAATCCATCCCTCTGGTGGCAGCGCACAATCTGTGCCTTCAGAAGGCAGGGTACATATTCCTAAGGATGTCATCAAAGATTTTCACAAAGGTGAAGATATTGGTCAGTGGTTTGCAGCCTATGAGATAGCAATGTTGGCCCACCGGTTCCCTGAGAAGGATTGGGGAGCGGGGTTGTGGGGCCGCTTTCTGATTGAGGGGAGGGATACTTTGTTAGACCTACCAAGTGAGCATAGGGTGTCTTATCACCACATGAAGGAAGCACTGATGACAAGGTATGGGTTCGCTCCAGAGCTCTATAGACAGAGGTTCAGGAATTGTAAGAAACTGGAGGGAACCACTTGGGTAGAATATGTGTCTTTCTTTTGCAGAGCTATGGATGGTTGGGTGAGGGGTAGCAGTGTTGATAATTTTCAAGCGCTCTATGATTTGATTGCTAGGGAGCACTTGTCTGCTAATTGTTTTCCAGAGCTACTCCAGCACCTTATTGATTGCAAGTTGACTAATCCTAGAAAGCTTGCTGAAGAGGCGGACCGCTGGGTCAGTACCAGGGTCCACAAGGGTCTAGTGGGAGACTCCGCCAAAGGTGGGCAGGGTCCCCAGCAGAAGAGTGGGGGGGACAAGGGTAAACAGAGGGAGTTCCAAAAAGGCCCCCAAAGTAATTCCCAGGGGAACCAAGGTAAGGGTTCCCAGACTCCCCCTGAAAAGAAGTCAGGACCCCCGACAGGTAAACCTGTTCATAGGGGGCCTGTTACCTGCTTTCAGTGTAAGCAGGTGGGACACCGTTGGTATGATCCCCAGTGTCCTCAGAAAGGACAGTATGTGCCACCCCGTGCACCACCCCGTCAGATGGCCAGTGTAGCCCTGGGTGGGGAGGAGATGGGTGCCCAAGGTGGATGGAGTCCCGCAGAAATGTCCCCTGTCTCATTAGGAGACTTTGAGATGGCCCCTAAAACTCAGCTGCCTGAGAACACTAAAAAATACAGGCAGTGGGTGACCATCAATGGCCATAGAGTGGAGACTCTCAGAGACACAGGAGCAAGTGTGACAGCTGTCAAGTGTCACTTGGTCTCTGAAGAGCAGGTAGTCCCTCATGCATTCTTCCCAGTTGTTGCTGCTGACAACACAGAGAGCCATTGCAAAGTGGCTCAAGTTCCCTTTACGTGGGGGGGAGTCTCTGGTACTCTTCAGGAGGCCATCCATGCCTGTTGATTGTCTGTTAGTTAATGATTTAGAAAGCTCCCTTTGGGTTAAGGTGGAGAGGAAGGTGCATTTAGAGATGTTGGGTCTGCCTGAGTGAGCATGTGTGACCACTCGGTCTATGGCAGCTAAGGGTGTTCAAGAGACCCTGGAGCCTGAAAGTATGGCCCAGGGACCTGCCTTAAAGAGAAGAGGTGGGGGGCGTGGGAAACCAGCCCCCATTGTTCCCACGGTCCAGGAGGAGGCAGACCTTGAGGAGGATGCCCTGGAACCTACAGGGGAGCAAGTTTTTGAACTGGGGAACCTACCTGAGCTGACCCATTAACAGCAAGAAGGGGGTCCCTCCAGGGTGGAATTTTGTGAAGAGCAGAAGAAGTGCCCTTCTCTTGTGGGTTTGAGGCAACAGGCCACAAACCAGGCAGCAGGTAATCAGTTTGGATCACAGTGGATCTACTGGGAGAATGGTCTCCTGTATAGCGAGCCTAAGGTTGCTGAGCCTGGGTCAGCCCATGTGCTGGTGGTACCCCAGTGCTCCAGAGCCTTCCTACTGGGTTTGGCTCATGATGTTCCTTTAGCTGGTCATCTGGGGTAGAACAAGACCTTTGAAAGGCTTGTCTACCACTTTTATTGGCCCCAGATGCGGAAGAGTTCAGATACTCATTGTAGTACTTCTCAAACTTGCCAGGCAAGTGGGAAGAGTGGGAGGAGGCACAAGGCCCCTCTCCAACCTTTCCCTGTGGCCAGTACCCCCTTTGAATGGGTGGGGATTGACATTGTGGGGCGACTGGACCCCAAGACAGCCATTGGCATACAGGTTTATCCTGGTCTTGGTGGACCATGCTACTCGGTACCCGGAAGCCATTCAGCTCAGTACAGTGACGGCCCCCGTGGTGGGACGTGCACTGATGGGGGTCTTCTCCCGTGTGGGGTTCCCCAGAGAGGTTGTGTCTGACCGAGGTACAAACTTCATTTCCAATTATATGAAGTCTCTATGGAAGGAGTGTGGTGTTACCTACAAGTTCAACACTCCTTGCCACCCACAAGGAAATTGGCTGGTTGAAAGATTCAACCGGACCCTTAAAGGCATGATCATGGGTCTTGAAGAACCAATGAGGCGTAAATGGGGCGTCCTCTTGCCATGCATTTTGTTTGCCTACTGTGAGGTGCCACAAAAGTCTCCAGGGTTCAGCCCCTTTGAGCTTTTGTATGGTCACCCTGTCAGAGGACCTTTGAGTTTGGTCAAGGAAGGCTGGGAGAAATCTCCCAGGAAACCTCCCCAGGATGTACATAACTACATGCTGGCCTTCAGGAACCAGACTCGGCGTTTCAGGGATCTCGCTCAGGCGAATCTGGAAGCCAGCCAGGAGGAAATGAAACGGTGGTACGATCAGAATGCCACTCTGATGGAGCTTCAGCCTGGAGAAAAAGTTTGGGCATGGCCCCTGTGGAGCCTTGTGCGCTCCAGGACAGGTGGACCAGTCCATATGAGGTGGTGGAGCGCAAGACTGATGTCACCTATCTGGTGAACTTGTGGTCTCCCAGGAACCCCTTGCGGGTCCTGCATGTTAACCGCCTAGAAGCCCCACTTAGAAAGGTCCGAAGTGGGCATGCTGAGCCTCTTCCTGACCTCCTGTCTGCAACAGAGCAAGATGGGTCAGTGGATGGTGTCAGCCTCTCTGCCACACTGACCCCTGATCAGCAGCAAGATTGTCACCAGTTATTGGGACAATTCTCTGATCTATTTTCCTTGGTTCCTGGTGTCACAGAGTGGTGCGTCCATGATGTGGACACTGGTGACAGTCCTCCTGTGAAGCACACGGCTTACAGAGTGACTGACAAGGTTAGGGCTTACATTAAGGAGGAGATCTCCAAGATGTTTGCTTTAGGGGGTCATTGAGTCCTCAAACAGTCCTTGGGCCAGCCCAGTGGTCTTGGTCCCAAAGGCTGCCTCGCTGGGTGCCACACCCGAACTCCGGTTCTGTGTGGACTACAGAGGGCTCAATTCTGTCACCAGGACTGATGCACACCCCATCCCCAGAGCTTATGAGCTCATTGATCGGTTAGGGGCTTCCCGGTACCTTAGTACGTTTGATTTGACGTCTGGGTACTGGCAGATCGCCTTGACTGATGGGGCTAAGGAGAGGTCAGCATTCTCCACATCAGATGGGCACTACCAATTCCGGGTTATGCCCTTTGGGATGAAGAATGCATCTGCCACCTTTCAGTGGTTGGTCAACCTGGTGTTGGCTGGGCTGGAGGATTTCAGTGCTGCCTACCTGGATGACATTGCAGTGTTCAGCGCCAGTTGGGCAGAACACTTGCAGCACCTCTGGGAAGTGTTGATGGCACTTCCCAAGGCAGGCCTCACGATCAAAGCCAGTAAGTGCCAGATCGGGCAGGGCTCTGTTGTGTACTTGGGTCACCAGGTAGGAAGCGGCCAGGTCGCGCCCCTACAACCCAAGATTGATACCATTCTGGCATGGGAACCCCAAAGACTCAGACACAGGTGAGAGCCTTTTTAGGACTCACACGGTACTACAGGAGGTTTGTCAAGGGGTATGGCAACATTGTTGCACCCTTGACTGAGCTGACTTCCAGGAAGCAGCCTAATAAAGTGAACTGGACTGACACCTGTCAGAAGGCTTTTGATGCCCTGAAGACTGCCATGTGCACAGTAACAGAGGTGGAGTGCAATTGAGCGCGAGGCATTTGCTGTGGTCTGGGCACTGAAGAAGTTGAGACCATACCTGTTTGTGACTCACTTCCGGGTTCAGACATACCACAGGCCCCTCAGGTGGCTGATGCAGATGAGGGGTGAGACCCAAAGTTGTTGAGGTGGTCCATTTCCCTACAGGGTATGGACTTTACGGTGGAACACCGCCCTGGTACAGAACACGTCAACGCTGATGGTCTGTCCAGATTTTTCTGCCTTAGTGAAGAGAACTCCCTAGGGGAAGGGTAGTTCTCCCCACATTTCACCTGGAGGGGACACGTGTTAGACCTGACATCATTGGCGTGAGTCTCCCTTCCATTTTTGACGGATTGCCTCCTCTGTTTTGATATGTTTTTGCTGGATTTATGCTTTGGGCACTGTGCCACTGCTAATCAGTGCCACAGTGCAAGTGCTCCCTATGTTAAATTGATATACTGCATTGAATTCCATGATTGGGTTATTTGATTTATCTGTCAGCCCCTAGTGCAGTGCACCAGGTGTGCCCAGGGCTTGTAAATCAAATGCTGCTGGTGGTCTTGCAGCACTGGTTGTGCCACCTACAGAAGCAGCTTGTAAAGTGTGTCTCAGGCCTGCCATTGCAAGGCCTGTGTGCAGTCTCGCACTGCCATGTCGACTTGGTCAAGTGCACCCACTTGCCAGTCTCTAAACGTTCCCTTTGCTTCATATTAGACACCCCTATGGTAGGCCCAAGGGCAGGGTGCATTGTAAGTATAAGGTAGGACATGCTCTGATGTGTGTAGCATGTTCTAATAGTGAATTACAGCCATTTCCGTGTTTCACTATTGAAGGCTACCTGTTCTCATAGGCCAGAATGGGCAGTGAAGATTATTACATTCTTATAATCCTAACTGACTGAGGGAACATGGTAAAAATTTGAGTTTAGTATGCATGAACTCAGAATAATAAAATACATCTTTCAGTAACGTTTATTTTAATATTCTGTGTTTGCAAATACCACTTTTAGAAAGTAGGTATTTGCTTGCCTAACCATTTGAGCCTGCCTCTGCTGGTTTGTGTATTCCTTGTCTGGGTTTGTGTGTGACAGGGCTGGGGAAATTCCAGGAGACAGTCTGGGACAGCCCAGTGGTGAATAGAGAGATTTACATCCAGATGGGAGGGGGAGAGTGTACCTGGGACCTGAATAGGGCTGGGCCTTTCCTCTACAATGCTGGCTCCACCCCCTTTGGCTTGTCCGATGTCTCTGCCACTCACAGTGAAAGGATAAGAGGAATACTGTCAACAGAGTGCTCCAGAGCTGGATCTTCCCTCCCCTGTGCTGGCTCCACCTCCTGTGGGGTGTCTGATGTCTCTGCCCTGCACAGTGAAAGGAAGAGAAGAGTCATGTCAACAAGGTGCTCAGGAACTGGTTTGAAATAGGCAGAGGCCTCTCTGCCTTCAGAGAACAAAGGATTTTGGGGTATAAATATTGGGATCCAGTCCCACAGACTTTAGATCACTTCTGGAACAAGAAACCTTTCCGCCAAGGAGAAGAACCAAGGAAGCTGCAGGAGTTTGGACTGCCCCTCTGCCAGTGTGCTGTTTGCTGGGTTGGCCTGCAGTGGTTGTTTCATTGCCAAGGGAAAGGAGAAGGAACTTTGTAAGGATTTTCATCTACAGAATATTTTCCAAGGGCTTGAACTGTGCTTGCCTCCTGCTGAAGTCTCAGGGCCAAAAGACTTCACCTCCAGCTCCCTCCTGAATTTCCTTGTTGGGAATTCTGACTCCAGTCACGTGCGTGCTGCTGGGAGCTGGAAGCGCGAAGCATCGAGAAGAAGTGTGTCGCCGCCGCAGCTGTATTCGTCGCAACGCCGGAGAAGCGAGCCTTCATCGCATCTCCCTGGAAGCGTGTGTTCATCGAAGCTGTCTGCTGTCGCATCACCGGAGAAGCGTGACACCATCGTGAGAGTCGCCATCGCATCACCAGAGAAGCGCGTCACAGGGCCTATCGCGGCTCCAAAGTACAGAGTCGTCGCAAGGCTGCCAGGGCGTCATCGCATCATCATCACATCACCGCATCAAGGGCGCCATGTTCTCGCATCGCAACTGGATCATCGCATCGCATCAAGGCGCTATCTTGCGCCTCGCAAGGGGCCCGCAAGCCGAGAATCTACGCATCACCTCTGCCGGTAAGGCTCATGACGAGTCCCTTACTCTGCGCAGCCATTGAGGCAGGATGCAACCGTTCCCCCGGATCACGGAACCGACTCATCTCCCCTTTTGCAAGCCTTTTGTTCACTTTGCGTTATGCATCCAGGTACTTTGTTGAGAACTTTGTCGCATTTAACAGCAACTTGATCTAAGAGACTTTAATCATCTTTTTAAGTAATCTTAAGTGTAGTATTGTGGATTTTTGTTGTTTGTGGTCTTGTGCTTAAGTCTATATAAAGATTACTTATAGGTTATTTTTATAAAACCTGTGTTGTGTCCATCTGTAGTGTTATCACTGTATTACTGTGTATATTCACAAATGCTTAACACACTGCCTCTGAGATAAGCCTGTCTGCTCGTGCCAAGCTACCAAGGGGGTGAGCAGGGGTTATTAAGGAGTGTAATCCCCTTATCCTGACTTAGAAGTAAGGGTCCCTATTTGGACAAAGGTGAATACCTTTGCCAACTAGAGACCCCCAGATCTAACAACAGGAATGAAAAGTATGTTAACAAATACAAAGCAAATTTATTCAGCACCCTTTTATGCCCAGCTGTCCTCATTAGGCTTCGACTTTTGGAGTGACAATATAGAAACAAAAACTGTCTGGGGCTCAAAAGACTGGCAGGTGCAAGGAATAGAAGCTTTATTTTGAGCCTGCATTATCCCTGAACAAATAATGTTTTTGAATGACACGGTGCAACAGACATCCTGCCTTGGCCTGGCCAAGATAAAAGATTTAAAAAAACAGTCCATACCTACACCGACATCTGATAGCAGAAACACTTCAGAAGGAGGGGTCGACGTAAAAACTATTTTATTAAAAAACAGAACTGATCCTGATTGGAAACAATGGTTAATCTGGCCCACAGACATGAATAACTGTCAAGATAGATTTCTGAACAAGACACAAGGGTTTACAGTAACTAGGCCAGATCCAAGATATGTCCAGAGACAACATCCAGGGATAGTAACAACATACAGTGTAGGAAAACTGTGCCTTGAGTGGCTACAAAAATCTACACTCACAGAGGTTAAACAACACTTATCTTTACTTAAAGATGGCGTTGATTTAAAGGACAAAACGACGTCATAAACGTTTCATATACGCAGGTATATATGCCATTTATAATGAAGCTTGGAAAGCGACACAGGCAGAGACTGCAGAAAGAATACGACAAATTGATCGTATTGATTTAGAGAAAGCACTCTCTGTAGTTGACAATGGGTTAACGACCCAGTCATCCAGAATTTATTCTTTGGACAGCATAGTATCCTCTGCCATTTACATAATGGAACAGGACTTGCTCATGCTACAGCATGGACAGTCACAATTACGTCCTATAATGCTTTTAGGCTGGACGTTACAAAATCTTCGTTCTGGATATGTGCCATGGCATCTAATCAACACCACATCATTGTTTTCTGTATTTAACCTTACAGATAAACAAATCAGTTTGGCACAGAGAGGAGCAGACTATACGGTGCTGAGCATTGAAAAACTGGAAAGATTACCATTAACTGTTTCAGAAAAGCCTGCAACAGAATGGACAATACACAGGATAATCACTCTGCCTGTCACAATTTTCAGTTGCCGTATATGAAAGATTGGGTAAGGAATACATAAAGTCAACCTGGGAATTACCATACACACACAGATGTTGGAGTGGGGAAAATAAGTATTTCTTAGTGGTACACAATGTAAAAGTGCACTAAGCGGTACACTTTTATGCCAGGGTATTAATTTACATGGAATCTGTGAAGGTTCTTCGAACAACTTATCCTGCCACCTGCAAGGTTCTCCATCAGCAGTGATAGATCCAATTTTTAGGCAGCTTTCTAACGGGAGCTATATAATGGCGAATGATCACAGCTGTTGTGGATTGATGCAAGGAATAGCCTATCTCGTAACTGTGTCAGCCATGGTCACTTGTTGTATTCAAGTATTGTTTGCTAAAGCTAAGACAGACGGGGAGTCGCCGCTATGGCCTTCACTGAACATCTCTTCTATTTGAATTGATAATTTAGCAGAAAGAAAGCCATTCTTTTACATAAAACTGTGCCACTGACCTCGTCTAAAGAGACGTATGAACTACAAGTTGCAAGGTCCTCTGCAGAGATACATGCCCTTTTATCCACAAACTGTCCAATACATTTTGTAGAAATGTCAGGTCATATCTTAAACATGTCTGATACCAGTGGTATTGTACATGTATTTAAGACAGTTTTTTCGGGACTGTTAGCACCTTTTAAACCAGTCCTCAGCATTTTTCCAAACTTCGTGCACTCTGTGTTCGGCGGCCTGCCTCTCATTTTGGGACTCATAGCAGGAATACTATTCTTGTTCCTTCTGCTCCGATACGGCAAGTCTGGTCAGCAGTGACACCCGCTTACCATTGAGAACACTTTCCTGGCAATGAAGTGTCGTGAGCGCATGATACAGATGTTGGGCCTGGCTCGTTTAAGAGACCTGAATACCACGGGATTCCTATCATTCCGACCAATCTGGCAAGATTGCATCTTACCTGTTCTACGATGCCTGCTATGTGGAGAAGAATGCGTGTTGGACGTCTGTCTAACACTTCCATCAGCACTGCCAACGGATGTTGATGCGTTGCTTGGTTCAGTAACGGTCCATGCATCGTGTTATCCCCAGCGGCTACCAATCCTGATGACGGCATTCATTGAGATCTCACAGACGCAATCTGCTGACGGTGAGATACATGGATCGACAGGCACACTGGTACCACCTTCATCTCCATCTCCGACGAACATTGCTAATACGGCTAACGCTAATGGCGATGCTTCACATTTTTGTGCTTTCGGTTAACTTAATGAAGTGGTACAACTTTCACCTACTGTGGTAGACAATTTCTTTGCCAGCTTAGAAGATTTCATGTTTTCTCCTAACTTGAATTCTCCTTTTGAATGACTTTTGAAGTTAGCACTCAGCGTTCTATGGGACTCTGTATTCGACCTTCACTTTTCAAAACAAAACTTCCAACTTTAAAAACTCTATTTTTCTGCGATTTGACTTTTCCAAAATTGAACTTTTTTTTGGCACAAAGTAATCTGCTTAAAGTAGAACTATTCTTAGAGAACACAAATTCTTTGAAACACTTCCAAGTGACAATATGTGACCTTGTCCACAACCTAAACAGTTTAAATATTCTGCCATGGAATGGTCTCGACTTTTTTCTTCTGTATTTAAGAGCCATTTCATAAATGTTATTTCATGACTCATTCTGATAAAGCATTTTCCAATGTCACACTATATGCTTTGAATGAAAATATAGCTTTTTTTAAATGCGTACAGCACAAATTCTAATCTTTCGAGCACAACCATTTCAAATGCATTTTATGTATTTTAAGAGGGATTTTTTACACCTCATGCTTTAGATATGTTTAAAAGTGCTTCGAATTTAGTAATATCGAACATAATAAAGGGAATGGGTGTTGTATGGCGTTTTAGGATCCGAGCGAAAATATCCGATTCATGCCCTTATATAGGTATAATTCACATTGCCCTTATATAGACATAGAAATCATACCCATATTTAGACATCACCCATCCAGTCCAAATACAGGCATGGCTACTTCCACTAGTTCCAAAAAGCCACAATGATTTCTTGGAAAACTCCGCTTCAGCAGTCAGGGACACCCCCTTGCTTGAATATTGATTTGTCCTAGAATTCATGGAGTTTTCAAAGAACTACCATTCCCTTGGGGTTCTTTGATGATGTTATTATGTCCGACTTTACGTTAAACGAGGAATCTTCAAGGTATAAATAAGCCTACACTTGCCCCAGCAAGCACACGGTGGTTCGGAGCAGCTCGACTACCTACTTGCCCGACGCAGCTCACTACAGCAAGTGCCGAAGGAAGCCGACACTCCAGCTGACGGACTGACGGAGAAGCTGTCCTTTCTCTCACTGAGAATCCAGCTCCAGGGTTTCCAAGCTCCCCTCGCGGGGTGTTGGGAAATCGAGTCCCGAGACAGAGATACCAGACCTCCTTCATTCTAAAACCAAGGTACGGAGCTGATTAGAACCTTTTTTTTTTTTTAAATATGTTTATTATTGCAGGAAGAACATCTTCATCAAATTTGAATACAAAAAAAAAGAAAAAGAAAATACAATTTCTCCTTTAACAGCTAGAGCAGGGAATAGACATATATAGTTTCAAAATTACTTTTTAACGAACCATAGTTGGAACAAAAAATTTAACACTGATCTCAAAGCATAATTACAATTAAGAAAAAAAAGTTCCCCAAATTTTTTCTTTTTTTTTCAAAGCATTGGGTCCTCTAAGTCTTGCTAAGGAAAGTTCCATAACATTGATTTCGTTTATCAAATTCCACCATTCCATTACGCATGGAGGATCTTTTAAGATCCAGGATCTAGCTATAACTAGCCTAGCACATGCATAGACAATTGTTAATAGACCCTTACACTGACTAAGATTGTCTTGAATATCGAGTAAGATCAGCTGTGGCGATATCGGCGGAATATTAATTTTTTTCCTCAGCAAAACATCAGTTATCCCTTTCCAAAATATAGATAGCTTCGGGCATAAAACCAACATATGCTCGATACCTGCTGCTTCCATATCACATTTCGGACATTTAGTACGATCGTTAGTCTGGTTGCCACGTGTCCAACTAGCTATTCTTTGTGGAGTATAGTATAGCTGAGTAACTGTTCGATATAACTGGAGCCTTAAATTTGACGATTGGACTACCCGGTTTATTTGGCATAGTGAGGCTGAAATCTGTTTAGGGTTGATGTTAACTCCCAGTCTAGATGACCATTTAACCGCTAGATTCCCACTATCGTCCCGTTTGTTTGCAATCAGATGACCATAGCTAAGGCTTATAAGTGATTTGACTTTGTCTGAGTAAAGGCATGATAAAGAGTCCGAATGTGATACTTCTACAATCAGACAACAAAAGAAGAGAGGTCCGGTCATATACAAAGCTACCAAATATATGAGCAAGGAGATAAGTGGTCAATATTAATCACAGGTACTCCATTTGAGTAGGAAAGCCCTCACACACCGACCTAGTCAGTGTCATGCTTCATCATCGGGCCCCACCGAAGAGACCGAGTGTCTCTTCGGTGTGCTGCGACGCCAGAAATACTGCGGAGCTGGTCGTGTGGGGAGGACGTGTTGTGGAGATTGCTAAATTAAAAGTGACTGAGGGTATCGAAAAACTTTTAATGAATGATCCCTAAGACACGAGTAAGTGGTATATGTGTCTGAATTTAAAGGCCAAGGTTTTTAGGATATTGAATAAATTCAGCTAAATACCACAAGTTTATTAAAATCAGTCAACATGTTTCTGCCTTATCTGTGGTATATATTCACCATGGCATTCTTCAGGACTATACCCCGGCGGTATGGACACTCTAATAGTCCACCCTAACCTGGGGACGTGTAAGTGAAAAAAGGAAAAGTGAAAAAAGTGCTTAAAAATTAGAAGAGCAATTGCTCATTCCAAAAAACCCAAAAATTCAAGGGTGTATCAGCACTTTAAAACAGGGCGCTACTAGCACCATGGGTCTCGGGAGGAGGATTGGAGCGCGCTTGGCACATCGCCCTCTGCGCTCACAACCCGCTTCTCAACCTGCAAGAATCCTCTGAACCGGACCCCGACGCTAGAAGAATGCCATGGTGACAGAAAGCGCGATATTGATGAGTAAAATCAGCGGGTTTGTTTAGTGATTTAGTCATACTCTGTGCCATTAGCGTTTAATGTGACATTCACGGGTGGGCGGGGAATTCAATGTCAATGTGTTTAAATGACTGGGAGAGGGGTTACGAAGTGAAAACAAGTCATTTTTGAACAACAAACAGTACAACACTTGTATGAGATTAGTTGATGAGCTTTTTGTAAGGCATTCTGGGACTGGTAGTTTGATGCTTTGAAGGGGAGGAAACGTGAGTTTAAAGCGAGAGTTTAAATGATGAGAAAACGGTGGGATCGCAACACAGCCGTTGAAAATGGAGTGAGGCATTGATGAACAGAGTTGGGTTTTTGATCATCGGATGGAGAGTAGGAACCAGAACGTTTTATTGAAGGTATGGGATTATGTTTGGGGGTTGTAAAAGGTGGTGTATTCACATTCATGGGAACTAAGCAGTGGGTGTTTAAGTTATCACGGTGTAAACAAAATGAAATGAGTGAGTTAAAGAAGTTGGAACCAGCATTCATTCAGGTTTAATTGATTTCAGTGGGCAAAAACGTTAGTGGCGGGAAGAACGTAAATAGTATGTATATACCTCTCTATTGTTGCATCTGCGGATAATACTCTTGTGACAGGAATTTGTGAATGTTTAGTCTAACCGAAATGTTTTAAATTTGTAGATAAACCCCTGACGAAGAGCCGTGAGGGGCTCGAAATGCATTGGGTGAAAAAGATTATCTCAGGAGAAATACTTATGTTGCATTCCGTGCTTTAGGACAAAGCCACGTGCATACCTTCAGCGTTTAAAGGAATACAGGCATCTATAAGTGGAGTACATGTGACAGATCAACGAGTTTGAAATGTTTAACTAGTGGATTCATTGAATAAAAATTGATGAAAATGGACTTACTGTGGCATTATTGAAATGCACGATTCAATGCTGTGCGTCCGGATTGGGGCGTCAACACGCCCCAGTATTTGAAGTGGTTTAAAATGCCAGGTAGCCCAGGATTGCCCCACAGTCTAAGCTCAGCATTATAATAGGAAATTTTTTCTAGAGTCATAATTTGATCCCAGATTTTCTTGATATGTCTCGCGGTCTTAAATTTAACTCTTTTGAAGTAGTTAGGATCGTGTACACGAAATAAAAATTGGTTGCAGTCAGGTCCCAGCATATAGTGGTGATAAAATAACGAACTGTCATTTTTCAACAAACTTCGTATACGTAAAGAAAAAGTAGCGAAATAATATAATCTGAAATCAGGGAACATCAAACCTCCCTTTTCGATAGGTAGCTTCAATAATTTGATAGATCTACGCGCTTTTTTATAACCCCACACAAAGTTGCTACAAACGCCTTCTAGTTTCTTGAAAAAAAGTTTGTTGGTTAACAAGGGAATTGATCTGAATAGATACAAAAGTTTGGGCAAAATCTTCATTTTTATTAGATTAATACGCCCCACTAGACTGAGTGGAATCGTGTGCCATTTTTTTAGAAGTAACGTGATTTCTTTTAAAATGGAGTCATAGTTCATAGTTATCACTTTGTCTATATTAGCTGTCAACTTGATTCCAAGATAGGTCGCGCTTTGACATAGACCGAGAACTGGTTCCAGTGGTTTGTGATTAGCAATGACTTGTGTCTTACTTACGTTAAGTTTATAGCCGGACACATCTCCAAAATTTCCAGCCTCCTGTATTATTGCCGGAATTGCTGTAACAAAATCAGTAGTGTATATCGCTATATCATCTGCGTAAGCAGTTATCTTCAAAATTTTACCCCCATGTTGTGCCGGTATAATTCGGTCCTGAGCTGTTAATGCATTTAAGAAAGGCTCCAAAGATATCGCAAAAAGTAGAGGGGACAGAGGGCAACCTTGCCTTGTTCCCCGCTCTATCAAAAATGTAGGTGACTCCGTTCCCCCATAGCTGATCTTCGCCCGAGGTGCATCGTAGAGCGAACGTACCCAATCAAAGTAGGGGCCCTCGATACCTATTTTCTTCAAAACCTCCCACAAATACTCCCACCCCACTCGGTCAAATGCCTTTTCCGCATCTAACATTACCATCCCGAGTGGGGTGAGAGTAGTTGAGGCAACATCGAAGGCTGTAATTGCCATATTTACATGGGCTGTGGTATCTCTCCCAGTCACAAAACCATGTTGCTGGGAGTTAACCAAAACTTGCATTATGGGGGCTAAGCGTTTGGCCAAAATTTTGGAAAATATTTTTGCGTCAGAGTTGATCAAAGAGATCGGCCGATAAGAGCCGCATTCTTCCGGGGGCTTCTTTTTCTTTAAAAGAAACTATTTTTGCAATTTTCCAAGACATAGGAGCCGTTCTAGTCTCAATTATAGAGTCCATTACGGTTTCCAGGAGAGGGAGTAATTCCTGAGCACATACTTTGTATAGCTCTATAGGCAAGCTATCCTCACCTGCCGCTTTGCCAGAGGGTAGGGCGAGGGTTGCCTCCTTTATTTCAGACATTGTTATTTTAGAATTAAGCTGCTGCACAGCTTGAGTATCTATAGGTGTGGGCATATGCTCATCGAGATACTGAAGTATTTTAGCAGTAGTAGGGGCATTGTCAGGTGTGTATAATTTATGATAATATTTAGTAAATTGGTCGAGGATCTGATCTGTTTGTTCATAATTGCATAAATCTAAACCTTTGATTTGTTTAATCCTAGTTCTGGCTTTCTTATCAGCGACTTTATATGCGAGAACTTTTCCAATTCTGTCCCCTCCCTCATATTGAACCAGTTTATATTTATGGATTTTAGCACTGTACCCTTCTCTTAATGACTGTTTAATGGAAGATTTTAATTTTAACAGCTCCATCCTTAATGGTTCAATATTAGATGTTTTTTGAGTAACGGCTTCTACTAGCTGTTGCTCTACCCGCGAAATATTAGAAATAGTTACCTTAGTTTCTCTGCGGCTTTCAGCGTTTTTCCTAAAAATATATTGTTGAACAAAGCCCCTAATGGTGCACTTACAAGCATCCCAAACCGTATTTATCTGAGCAGTATTAATGTTTAATTCTATATATTCTTTAATATGTTTCTTTAAAAGTAAGACAAATTGTGAGTCGCTAAACAAATACCTTGGAAATGTAAAAAGTCGTGCAGCCGGATTTTGTTCAGTGATTTTAAGTTCCATTAATATCGGGTTATGATCCGAGGTCACCCTCGGACATAGTTCTATAGTGCAATTTTCTATTATCTGTTCAGAAGGCCACACCATGTCAATTCTGGAACAAGATCGATGAGGCGCGGAATAGTAAGTAAAACCAGCTAATTTTGGGTGTTTTGAGCGCCATATGTCTTTTAAATTGTGAATTCTACCCAGCTCCGTAATAGCTGCCCTGACCTTACGCATCCTCTTAGCACTGCCTAAACCAGTAGTGTCTATTTTATTATCCATAGCTCAGTTGAAATCTCCCATTACCAAAATTTTCCCCTCCCACTCCAATAACTCAATATTTAACTGCTCATACAATTTCGGATCATCAATATTAGGCCCGTAAACCAGACAAAAAACAAATTTCTTAGTTTCCAATTGAACTTGTGCAATCGCCCATCTACCCCGTGCATCAGAAGCGGTTTTGATAATTTCCATCGGTAATCTTTTCTGTTTAAGTATAGCAACACCACGTATCGAAGCTCCTAAAGAGGAGGAAACAAGCAAATCATAGCCCATTTGAGACAGTAGCTTTCTATCTTGGTAACTAACGTGTGTTTCAGACATAAATGCTAAATGAGGCTTATACATATCCATTTCTTCTTGTACTAATTTTCTTTTCTGTTTGTTATTGAGACCAGCAACATTCCAAACTAAAAATCTAATTTTGGACATTTCCTATAATCATGCAATTGTGCAATTGTCTTTCCTCTGCAAAAAAAAAGTTGTATTAATACAAACAAATCTAATTTGAAGCAATCTAAACAATCCAGCCTTCCTGCAAAAAAAAGTTTTTCCCCCTTTGCTCCTCCCAACCCTCCTCCCTTGCTCTCCCCTCCCTTCCACTCTCCCACCCACCCCAACCCAAACCCCACTAATACCCTCCCCCCTGTACCTACCCGGAAGCCTCCCTCTATCTTCAGCTGCCGCTTGAGGGGCAGCCACCCAGAGAGGATTCCACAGGAACCCGAGCCCTCTATATTGCTCTCATACAGAAAGACCATTGGCCCCAAAGTAAAAGACAAGAATAAGAAAGAGAGAAAGAGAAAATAACCCTAGTAAGTTATAAACAACAGTAGCAACCATAGCAAATTAATCTGATTTGTCCTTTTTTTTTTTTGCCTCCGTTTCATTCTATCCCATTGTTTTCTTGGTTAAGTTTTTAGATCCGTTTTTGAAAGAAAATGCTCCGCTTCTTTAACGTCATGGAAGAAGTAACTATGTCCGGATTTGTTAACTTTGAGGCGAGCAGGTTCTTGTAAATAGGCCATTGCTCCATGGGACCTAAAAGCATCGATCAATTTACGTAGCCCCCATCTTTTGTCCATAGTAACCTTGCTGAGATCAGATTTTACAAAGAAGGTTACATTATCAATTGTAACTGGAGTACTTGGTCTGGCTTTCATTGAGACTGCTTGTCGCAGCAGGTAGTTACCAAAGTGAATTAAGAAGGGCCGTGGATATTTACTCTCCTGGATTCTAGGAGTAATGCGAAGTCTGTGTACCCGCTGGAGCTGTGAATCCCAATCCCAGTCAGACAGATCCGGGAATGCCCTCTGTAAAAAATTTACCATGTAGACCCTTGCATCTGCTCCCTCGGATCCCTCGGGCATCCCAAAGAGTCTCAGGTTCTGCCGCCTCTGTCAGAGCTGATTAGATCCTAAGAGAAATCTTGGTTAGATTTTTGGCAAAGAAAACTAAACCTATGCCACACCTCACTTACTTCTTCCCTCGTATTAGACTTAGGTTAGGTACATTGGGGTAGGCGTATTTTAGAAGCACCAGCTGAGTACTTTTTTGCTTTGTTATGTATGTATGTATTTATCTATTGTCTAGGAACCATACAATGCTTTTACAGTATTATTTTATAATACTATTCTTACTGTACGCATTATACTTTGCAACCAGTATTACGATTGTAGCAGTTCACTTGACTTGCTTGAGAAAGAAGACTGTTCAATAAAACCTTTTATTGAAAACGCCCGCCTCTCTATTTCTCTGCATCTCTGATGAAAGGAAGCATGCACAATTGACTAAGTAAAATATCTATCTATTGTTTCCACTACTCTGAAGATCAGTTTTATTCTTGGGGAAACAAAGTTGTCATGTTTATGCGGTTTTCAGAAACTAATCCCGTCTTGTGAATTCGAGAAAGTTTCTAGTGACCTCTGAGCTAGCTGGCACTCACAATTAAGTCTAATATATTCGATAGAGACCTAGTCGACCTAAGTCCTACTTCAAATCTATAGGATATGTTATTCCAATGCGCAGAGCCTATTGGGAATATAGGAACTACACTACACATCCATATTCTAACCTGGGGATTACTAGAGCTTGTACAGCTGTTTTGAGGTACTCAAAGAAGAGGAAGGGTTTTATTCTTCTCAGAATGCTGATTTGAAGGTTGGCTCCTTTGATGGCTGATCTAATGTGCTCTTGCATTTTGAGATTCTTGTTGAGTGCAATTCCCAGAGATCTCGCTATATTTATAACTTGTGGAAGGCAATTGAAGTGTGTTAGATGTTTTATCCAGTCTTTGATGTCGAGGGGACCCTTTGTTAGGGTGAGTAAGAGCAATTCAGTTCTGAGCGAATTGAGTTTGAGGTGGCTTCTTGTCATACAGTTGTGGGAGTTAGCTTGGAGCAACCGATCTGTTGCTCCAAGCCTCACCAATTGCACTCTTGTCCCCAGCACCCTTCACATAATTTTGAAACCTGTTAAACCTAGAATCTTCCGAAGCCGTATGCATGTCCCCAGAAGATTCAGTGGTGACACCCCAACCTCAGCCTATCCAGTTCTTGCTCCTCATCACTCATAGCCCACGTCACTCAGCCAGATCATTGTACCAGCCATGCCAGTACCCACCCATGGATACCTTGCATCTCGCAGTCACTGTGCCCTTTATTTACAGCCAGCTTTATCCCTGTCACCTAGAAAACCATTGTGCCTGTGCTGTTTAACCTCTGGCCCAGAACACGTTGGCCCTACAGTAATACTCATCCATAGTACTAGAAGCTTATCATCCAATGCCACCCCAGCAACCTTACACCAAGCATTCGCAGATATTCGGCATTCCTCATCTAGAAAACCCAATTAGTTTGCGGCCGTACCAATACTACCAACCATACTCAGCCCAAGCATTTGTGCAAGGTCATCATACAACATCATGTCACCTTGACACACATTTGTTTTATTGGCTTTGTTTTTACAAATTGTTTACTTTGTTAGTACAATTTGTTCGCTAGTTTGAATCCAAGACTGTTACTCTCAAAATACTTTGATGTGTTAAATGAAGCCTAGGACTTCACATGAGATGTTCCTGTAATATAGTTTCATCTGATAAACCTGATGCAACCTGAATGGCACTCCTTCCTCCAGTGTCACATGCCTCTCAATCTCTATACCTTGTCAATCTTCCCCGCACAGAGAACTAGCTCCTTTGCATATATTACATGCTTTACTAACATTTACACTAATCTGCAGTCATTAAAAAATTACTCAATATCCTTCTCAGTTTTGCAGACCCTACTCAAAGCCACTTGGCTTCCTGCTCACTATACCATCACCTACTCTCCAAACATCCTAGTAACACTAGTCACCACTAAACCTTTCTCTTCTTATTCACTGCTGCTGGTAAATATTTGAGAATCAACAGGCAACTGTATTTCCATTACCTCAAGAAATTGTCAATCTATGTAGGGGCCACTGGAATTATGCAGCTGGAGAGGACCAAATCATGGGGCATAGTTGACTAAATTATGCGGTAGAGAAAGGCAAATTTTGTGGACGAATGCAGGATATTTTGTGACATATTTGTGCATTTACTATTTTAACGTTTTTATTGTTGTTGTTTTTTAACAATTTTTTTTATTGTGACGAAAAAGCAGACATCGGAGTAAACCACAGCTGAAACAGCCTCGATTACGTTGTTATTGTGGTTGATATTGTCTTAGCAATGGGTTTACTCCATTATTACTACTTTAAAACTCAAATACAGCTATAGGCTACAGAAAGGTGACCCATCAACATTCGTAAAAGGACTTTCACTATGCAGCAACAGATCAGTAACTGTGCTCTATGCCACTCCACTGTACGCCACTCTACGTGACTCCACTCTGTCACTCCAACACATGACACTTTCTACCACTCCATTCTACAACACTCTATTCCACTCTTCGCCATTCCACTCTGGAACACTCCACACCACTAGCTAGTCCACAACATGGCTAAAACACATTGGCAAAGCCAAAAGCTCTTCCATAGGCGAATATCAATGAAATGTCTTATCACACACTATTATGTCCAACTGCATTTCCTTTAACAAAATGTACAAATCAATGCCATAAACGTCTTGTACAAATGTGTTTAGTGAATTGTTTTTAAGAGGTCTAACATTAATAGAGTCTGGTGGACAATCAACGCAGGAAGAATTAGAACAATTACTTTTTATCTGACAACTATTTGAATTTTGCAAAATTGCTCATTTTGGGCAATCTGAAAACAAACGGTGGTGATCCGGTCTTGTCATGGACCAAGTGGGAATGCAGCCAGGTTCTCGACAATTTCACTGACTCTCTACTTGCAGGAGGAGGGGTCTCCTGGTACAATCCTGTGTATTTCTGGCACAGCCCATTTGCTTTGTGCTTCTCCTATGATCTCTTCTCACATACCACAACCATAAAATGCTTACTGAATGCATGATTGATCAGTTTGTAACAGGCGTATTAGAATCATTGACTCCCAATATATAAAACACATAATATTTAGTTCAAAAGCCATCATTAATCAACCAATGACTAAAATGACTATAAATGAATCAGAATTAATGTGACTAGTGTTCAAGTAACATTCACTTTGAATTCTGCTAGTCTTACTAAACTCTTGCCAGTCATTGCCTTCAGTCTTCAGATATTGCTCACAAATATAGCACTGGTCTTCAATTAGCGGTCACAATAAATGAGTCTAGCCTTCATGTTGCACTTGAAATAGCACAATAGTGCTGCAAATATTCTCTCCCAGAATACTGCTAGCTTCAAACACTATTCTTCTGGAACACTACTAGTCTTCTTTTAGCAGTCAACTGAAATGTTTATCATGTATTTGAAGGGTGGTTGAGTAGAACTAGTATTACCTCATTTGCAGATTTCTGCTTGTGGGCATACTACATAGTCTTCAAGCATACTAAATGGATACTACAATTTATTAGTAAATAAATACCACTGTAAACACTGTAATCACACCAAATGAAGAGCTTCCATTTTGGTGAGGGATGGTTTACATTAGTTGAGCTCTGGGACCCGAGTAACCAGGTCAAGATACAGTTACATAATAAGTTATGGAATGAGTTAGGACACTTATACTTTGGCATGTTGTGATCGTGGGGCTGTGGCGGACCGGAATAACAGGCGTGGAGGCCGTATGTAGTGGGCGATGGTTTCCCTTGTTTTATTATTCTTATACAACAGTTTGTATGGTGAAATAAATGAAACACAAAGATGAGCTTAAAGGGAGGGGAGTCCGGGTCTTCTCCGTGAGATGAAACCGGGAAGTCGGATCTTTGGCCTGGGTTGTTCTGGATGGGGTCCTCGGAGGGTAGAGGGAAACAAGAAACAAAGAGGCTATTAGTCCAACTGGACCGGAATGCTCGAGTCTTTCTACCGACACCGGGGTGTGAGGGATTGGAAAGAGACCGTGAGGAAGGAGGGGAATTGGATTGGGGTAGGTAGGCAGAGAGAGAGCAAAAGTCGGGGGGGTGGAAGTGAGGGGTAGGTGAGGGGCTTAATTACAATAGTGTCCATGTGAGCTCCAGTGATGCTATACAGGGTTTAAATACAGTGCAGTTCTAAGCCCAAGGTGATGCTTTTGTTATATACACAGATATATACACAGCACCTAAGTTGCTACAGTGCTATCGACAATAGACTTGGAGATATGTTACTCACATGCCCTGCCGCAACTCTTCCGTGAGTTGCGGGCGCTCCCCAGCCACCTCCTGTGGACTCCACCAGTCCTCGCTCCAAACGTCTTCCTCCTCTTCCGGAGTCGCCTTCTCTGGTTCCGTGTTCGTTCGAGCCTCCTGCCACAAGTTCGCTGCATTGAACACTCCTCTCTCCTCGGCTCCGTCTTTTCCGTGTTCCGGCTCCCGGATTAGGGAGGGACTTCCGGGGTCCCGGGATTGTGCTTCCGGTCTCACCCCAGTTTCGATTGGGTCCTGCAACGAAGGACAGAGGGGTGGAGCCCAGGTTGTCAGGGACGCTACAGAGTCGGATTCTGAGGCAGGGGATCTTGCTGGAGGACCCCGTATTGGAGAGGTAGGGGACGACGCTGTATCACACATGTCTCAAAGTAACCTGTCCGTACCTAATCCTGTATAGGTTGGCTCTAATACCAATAAACTCTCCGAGGGGATGGGCATACCAGAAAAGAGGAACCAGGGCTCCATATAGGCCCATATTTACTAAGACTTTGCATTGCCCATATGTCTGCAAGGTGACGCAGAGCAATCCAAAGGCTTATTTGGGATTTACAGAGCCACACAAGGCTTGATTTGCGTGGCCTTGCATGGCTTTTTAAAGAAATGGAGCACAACGCAGCATCATGTGCTGCTTTGCTTTATGTTTCTTAGTGGTAGGCATTCCATATCTGGAGCATGGGCATTCCTGTGCATCCGCCCATGGATTTCACGCAATTCCAAATTTATAAAGTTCTAATTGCAGAAAATTGGTATACCACAGAGAGACGTACTGAGAAAAAATATGTTTATTTCTCCACGTTACATCCTCCTCTGCGTGAAGCATTCGGCACCACACATATAAAGAGGAAAATGCATTTTTGGATTGTTTTTGTGCAGGAATATTTCCTTCCTGCACAAAAATAAACTTGCCTGTAACACAGGCACCCTTCCAGTATGGAGCAAGGTTGCCCGCGTTAGTGCTAGGCAACAACAAGTGCATTAGCTTTGTAAATGTTGTCCTCTTCAGCTCTCTCCCACTCACGCTTAGCAGCAACTTGCTTTGCTGCACTGCTGCACTATGTCGCGTGAATTCTCAGTAAATCTGCCCCATATTTCTAGTTTCAATTGCATATGCATTTGTTTTTCTGTAGGTCTCTAACTCTTGTATTATACAATTAAAGGAATCCGAAAACAATTTCACTTTCATGAAATGTATTCTGCATGTTTCATTATTTTTTTATTCCGTTTATTATTTGACCTTTGGTTAGGATGAACACTGATACAAATTACGTTATAATGAAGAAGACCTATATAATCTAATTTGTAGGCGAGTCCAAAGTTGCAGGCTGTGTTGCTAATAAATTTGATGTGGACAAGTAGCCCTCTAATTTTTGCGAACCAGGAATGTTTCCTTGCTTGCTTGTTTTGAACTAACTCGGGAACCTTTTATAGGGCCCAATTCTACAATGAGCATCACTGTATCCCAGTAATCAATCTTATTTTAGGTCTACCTCAGGGGTGTCTAGAGACAGCAATAACATTGGGATTCTATGGAGACCTGTTTATCGATTAAATACTTCGTTTACATTTAAAGGAAATCTGGCCTTATAAATCAAAAATTAGAAATCAGTCGAACCTCACAGTACCAAGAAACTCGTGTTTTGGAAAGGTGTGCTGTTCTCGCAAGAATTATGCTCCTCCTTACACGCTTGCCACAGAGATGCGCAGGACTTCAAATAAATTGCTAAACGTTCATAAAACTGAACTGCTGTTTTAGGAACCAATAAAACAACAGTAACGACAGGAACCCAGTAACAGAAACGGCTTCCCACTTTTCTATTTCGAATAACTCATAATGGAAATAAAGGAAGGACTCAGTTGTTTGTGATTCGACGCACATGCACCCAGTAATTTATTCAGCACTTCAAATAGAAGAGGGCTGGGCAATAGGTTAAAGAGCTGCAGACGAGTGTTTTGGGTACTTTAATTAAGCATTCAGAAACGTATTAAAGGGTTTTAGAAGTAAACGCTTCAGTTGTGATCTTTAAAAAGTGTACAGTGATCTATTGGTGAAGATGATCTTTACAATGACGGACTGAAATTGTACTTTCTTTATTGTGGTTGCTGCATACCTTCAACGTAGGTGCTGGAACGATTTTCAGCATAGGGGTTTTGGCCAGTGGATCTTTTCCTTGTACAAGAGCCTCTCCAGCCCTCATAATCATAAGGGTATTAAACATAGTAGAGTTACTGAACTAATGAGTCTAAAAAACACCAAGCCTTACTGCAGGAGTGCAGTAACCCCCACTATGTTTTCCATTTCAGCATCATCTTAAAAAATTGGAATGCAGGGATGCATTTGAAAAAAAACTTTTCCAGAAACTGTCTATACAATGTGGTATTGAGGGTCTGATTACGATGATGGTTGGACCACTACTGAGAGTTCATCAGTGGCGGCCTGACCTCCGACAGCCCTTCAGTCTGACCAAATGCCAACGGAGTGGCAATTGGAGTCGCGGCTCTGAATGACGACGGTGCTGAGACAAGGTACCGCTGTGGGAGTCAGAAATACCTTTTCGAAAGCCTTTTCATGGCAGAAACACCACCATGAAAAGATTGTCAGAAAGTGATATGAGGGCCCCAAACAGGGCCACCTGGTGTTGTAGGCCACTGAGAAGTGCCCATTGGGGCACCCACTCATCTCCCTGCAACATGGGTCATGTAGTGCTTAGTACATGGCACTTGTTGCATGGACCTGCTTGTGGTGCTGCAAGGCGGTGGCATGTGCTGCGGCCATTTACATTGGCCACAGCTTGCCACCTGCATGCTACCGACAGCTTTGTGATTGCCGGCCTGTAAGGTGGTCTCCTGACCGCTGCAATAGGGGTCAGCGGTCCGACCAACCGTAAACCTAATCATAATCGAGGCCTGAGTCTTTATTTATAGTGAGAGCTTTTAACTGCAGATATGCTGGGAAGTTCACAGAAATACCCATTGGGGGTATACCTCAACCTCCCCTTCTCTTATAGGGCCAGCAGGGCATCTCTCTCCTTGAAGCAGGGGTGTAACACAGGCCCCAGCAGCCCCAGTGGTGCGGGGGGGCCCCAAGCTGCAGGGGGCCACCTCAGCACCTTACTCAGGCTTGAGAGCTCCATATTAAATACGGAGTGGGGAGCCCTTCATGTGCCTTGAAGGGGGGCTCCCTAAATATTCGTTACGCTAGCGCCTTGAAGCTAGGCACCAAGCCTCCTTTGTCTACAGTACTGAAGTAGTCCTTTTCAGACTCTTCTGGTGGTGCAGATTGCATTCTGTGGACGTCCTCCCATGCTCTAATGGCAAATTGATACTCCAACTTTGGTTCACCCTTTGGAATTCTCAGTACCCTCTCTCTGCACAACCTCCTCGGCTCAGCCTTGCTGTAACTCTCAATGTTGTTGGACACCATATGTGTCAGGCCCCTGGTATATCCCTTCCCAAGTAAATCAAATATTCTAAACAGGTGTAAACCAATGATACCATTATTAGAAAAGAGAGCAGGTGCACCTTAGCACTGGTCTGAAGTGGTAAAGTGCCCAGAGTCCTAAAGCAATTAAAAGAAGGTCAGAAAAAAAGGAGGAGAAAGGCAAACATTTTATGGTGACTATTCAGAAAGGACTATTTTCTAACACCCCCTTTATTGTGTTCATCACCTTGGCACTTCTTGGGCCGCTTAGTACATACCCATTCATCAGCCATCTTCCCCAGCTTTCTAGGGCTAGATAGCTTAGAATCTACCACATGCTGATGTAACTTCTCTGAGGTACAATTTGCAAGTATGTGCCCTTTCACCACCAAATTGTAGAGCCCTTTGTAGTAATCTACTCTGTTACATTTAATCCAGCCTTCCAGTGACTTTACAAAGGTATCTCCAAAATCCACCCAGGTCTGTGTTGCACCCTTGTGAGTGTTCCTTAACGTAAGCCTGTAAACCTGTGGAGTAGGACAAAATAGCTTGATGAGTGCCCCCTTCTTGTGAGTGTAAGGCTCTGCCACCTCATCCTCTAGAGTCAGAAGTCTAGCTCTCACTATTGTTGGTATGAGTTCCCACAATAAGGACCCCCAATTTTGTGCACCCAACCGTTCTTATCCTAAGGGCTCTCTCATAGGATGCCAGCCCTTGTTTATATATCGTCCCCCTCTACATACTTAGGAACAATCCCTTTTGGCAACCTGGGATCATAGGCACTCTCTGCAGTCACCTCTGATTTAATGTTGCTGCCAGTGCCACCATGTTCTTGGGATTTCATTCCCAGCTTGACCTTCTTTTCCGTCAGAGCCAATATCCTTTCTTCTAGAGATAGCTTCCACTCATGAATCTCTAGAAGGCCTAGCTGGGTTTCCAGGCTCTTAGGCCTCCTCAATGAAATGGAGCTTCTTTTGCTCCCAGACAGGAAGTTATTCCTTGAACTAATTGTGGGGACCACACTCTCCTGGTCCCCTTCTGCTTGAAATGGATCACTGACAGTCTCCTCCTTCCCACTCTCAGGGGTGATCTCTTCCTCCAACTGAGCCTGAGCTCTCCTTGGTTTCCCCAGGCTCTGTGGGCTTCCTTGAGATCCTCCTTTATGGCAGTGATTCCTGGAAAACAGAAACTATTCCTGCATAGCATCCTTAGATCATTTAGCTTTAGTGTGGGAAGGGTGGCTAAGTCGATTCCCTTGTTCTCCATCCTTGAAGACTTTTGAAGACTTTGCAACTTTGCAACTTCAGGAAAATGGTGCCTTTGAAATTACTGAACTTGGCAGTCATAAAACTTTTCACTCAATGTTGAAAACAGTAATAAAATTCTGATTCGACAATTAAGTTGGATTTTAACTTACTAATAAAATGTGTCCTTGAATCATTTTTCTAGCTTACAAACTGAGATTAAGCATTATAAAGTGTTACAATGTAACCCAGTGCTTTCCTATTGTAGAGCAAGCCATTTGTGCCACATTGAAAAAGGACTTCAGAGGTTTTCACTGGCAGACCATGTAAAATATAAAATACACATGTCCTAATTTTCATATACCATGCACCCTGCCCTATGCTCATGTAGGGCCTACTTTACGGGTGACTTAAAAGTATTAAAACGAAAGGTTTAGATCTGGCAAAATGTTGATTTTTCTACGTAAAATTGCAGACCACTAATTACATTTATTTTTTAGGCCCTGGCTACACTTTTGTACCACATACTAGGGACTTATAGTTACAGTAAATATGCCAATCAGAAAAGGTGCCAATTTTGATATGTTTGAGGTGTGAGAGCTCATTCACTGGGGCCTGGTTAGGAGTGCCCAGTGCGCAGAGTCAAAAACGTTTGCATCAGTTAAAAAAAATAGGGGTAACAACATAAAAAAGAGGCATTTTCTTTCTTACATTTACAATGTCTTTGGGCTCATCTGCTGACCCTTTTTCCTGACAACAGGGTGCTGTGTCCTCAAGCCCTGATAACTGATCAGGTTTGCAACTCCTTTAGTATAGGTGCCATGCCCAGAATCACATACATCCCTCTTCTTCCCTCATAGCCTGAGAAATAAGCCCCCTCAGATGTGGGCTTAGATAACATTTTCATAATTAAGGCCAGCTTCCTTTTTCACCTCATTCTAGGGTCTAGAATTCTCTGACTCCATGCTTGTCATAGAGGTTCACCTAATTTTTCAAACTAGTCCAGGTCCATGGGAAGTCCGCTTTTGTGCAAGAGTTTGCCCTGTCTGGATATCTTGTGGACATCTACTGCTCTACTGCGTGTCAGCTCCTCACCTGTGCTCAAGGGGGAGGTGACCTAGAAAAAGGGGATTTATAACAGCTCCCTGCTAAATGCTACTGTGAAAGAGAGGTTTTAAGGCATGGGCAAAGGGGGCTCTGGCCCAGGGACCCAGCCTTTCAAGAGGCCCCCTGAAAGAGCCTGCTCTGTTCTGCAGAGAGTCTTGCCCTAATTACCCTTAGAAATTCTTAGACAGAGTATTTTAAACTCTGTTTTCCTCTGTTTAATTGTTATTGTGGTTGATATGTGAGTTCCTATTACAGACATTTCTTACAGAGACATATTGTGTTTATGTAACATGCAACATCCATTAAAAAAAGTTTCTTTTAGATCAAAACAGGACCTCGCATATGAGAAATGGGAGGGTGGCACCGAGATTACTCGCAGTAATATTAGTGAGCTGCTGCTGTGTTACAATACTGAAACGCACATCACTATCCCTGAATATTAGATGTAAACACATTTAAGATTTGGATGAATGTGCCAGTGCAGTATTAGTGACTCGGCCAAATAAAGCATGAAATTAGAAATGTTACCACAAATTCAAAAATGTTTCCTAACGTTCCCCCAAAATCCTTAAGATGTCGCTGACTGTGAACTGCTTTAAGCACCAGTTTCAGCACAGAGTTATCAATGGCTCCAATGAAGCCAGGTTTTAGGGCATGAGTGGTCCCTTGCACCGCTCTGTACTCTTTCTGCCTAAAGAAGAACCACTGTTCTGCACAGCTTTTTACTACTCTACATGTAGGAGTCAGTATCAATATTTAAACTACATTATTTTCCTTCCAGGAGTAAATCCTTAGTAGAGAACAAAAACACCCATTGGGAAAGTCTCCACTGCAAAGGGTCTTACGTTCCTGAGAAAAATCTCTGCAAAAGACGCGATGCATCTAGCTGATCGCATTGTCAAGTGCCACCTTGCAGGCCAGTCAGCTGGGGTTTGTCAGTTCAAGAGTTGTAGTCCTACTTCTGTATTTATTAAACGTCCTGGTTTTCGGTTTTTAAAATCTGGTCACCCTTGGTTTGTGCCTCTCTCCAGAGGCACTGCCCTGTAGAGGGGAGGTGTGCAGGGTCAGATTGGTAACACGGGCACTCGGGAAATGGCTAAAGGGCCAGTAGCCAGGTTCTAGCTGTGTGATGCTTTTTTTGGGCAGCCTGGGGTCGGTCTGTGCTGTTAAGATTGCTGCCAGTGGCCCAGTAGGTGCCTGAGTGGCCTTTCTAGAGGCAGATGGGCAGAGGTATCACTCCCTTTCTCTCGCTGGGCTGGCCCGTTAATGTATGCTGATTGAGCAGGGGCAGGGGGCCTGAGCAGAAGTGGTTTTACTTGCATTCATGTGTGGCTCAGCAGTGTGAACTAATCTGTGCGTTTGTTTGTATAAAACATGCCCCCACCCCCTTCCTTTTCATAGAACTTCGCTGAAGCAGTGTTTATGCAGAAAGCCAATACGCAAATTTGGCCACTTTTTTGGGGTGTGCCCTGGTCGATTTTTTATCCCAATCCAACCCTGGGTGCAGAGCTAAGGCAACAGAGAAGAAGGTTGCTGCGGTGAAGGTAAAGTGCTTCCATTGTTAGTTTCAGCCCAGCAAAAAGTCTCTGATATTAATTAATTGTTTATGATTATGTATATGCATTTTCTTATAGAGTTGATATTGCATAGATTTTTGGATGCATTGTTTTATGATCTGTTTGGTTTCTGAAAAATCTGTGCTTCTTAACTAAAATTAAGCTCACAGTTATGATGATTGCCCCATTCAGTCTCATCTGCTGAGCGCTTCCTGCTATGCAACCTGTCTTCCCGGCCACCTCCCTGAGGCAAAGACACAGCAGTATGTGCAGGAAATTTTCGGAGAAGAGCAGTAATGAAAGCACTTCAGCCAGCAACGAAAATAGCTTGACGATCGCAGACGCGTTAAAAAAACGCAGGTGTACAATTGCAAGTCAACAAAAAGCACTACCAATTCACCGCAGGAAAGTGCATTTAAATAAATACCTGACTGTGAAGCAGCAAAGAAAGAGGCTGGAAGGAAGTATTCAGAGGGCTGAGGATATGGATCAAGTGGCCGCACTACATTGGCCACACGCTGTGGTTTATTTCACCCGGGCTCCCAGGGGACGCCAGGGGTCACAGCTGCGACCCCCGGCTTGCCATTTGCTACCCCTAGCACTGCCTTTGCGACCCCTGGCCTCAGAGATGGTAAATTTAGCACCAGTAACGCGGGTGCAGCAGGGGCTCCACTCTCTTTATTGTTTGTCGATTTTTTATTGCACTAATAGTGAATAAATAAAATATATTATTCTCTAATAGTGTGATACAAATGGGGTAAAATTAGCTGGAATATGCCCTTCCATGGCAGCTGAGCTAAGTAAAAAATGTTTTTACGTGTATGTTGTGTGCGTGCTTGTGGGTGACAGTGTGCTTATGTGTGAGAGTATACATGTGTGAATTTGTGTGTATGTGTAAGTATGTATGCGTGAGTGAAAGTGGAGTTTAATGGGCGTGTGTGTCACTTCCAGTTATTCTGGTGAATTGACGTCCGTGTCTGGGAAGTCTGGTTTGGTTTTAATACAGTTGGTATATAACTGTTATGGTTTTGCAGCGAAGGAAGTATGCATAATCCTCACCTTCAGTCCTGTCATAGAACACATGATAATAGAGGCAGTGGGAAGAGAAGGAAGCAGTGGCGGCTCCTCCGCTAAGGTGGAGGAGCGTTGCCCCACTGCTCAAATGATAATAACAAGAAGCTATTATCATTGTATTTTTCTTTGCAGGACTCCAGCCAGGTCGGGTGGGGCAGGGCTGGGCTCCCCGCCATAGAGGGAACAGGTGCAAAAACAACAGTTGATGGACAAAATGCAGAACAATGTCATACATTCACCCCAGTACAGAGATCTGGGCCTAAATCCATCGTTTTTTTGCTCACCATGCCATTACAGTTTGAATCCAGCCATATGCAAATCAGTGTTGACCCTGTGCCCAATGGGAACAGTCCAGCCCGAACTGCCAAGCCAAGTTCTACCTGGACTGGAATCAAGCATCCTAGGACTGGGTTCGGGCTTTCAGCCCTCATCAGCCAGGATAGCTTGATTCCAGTGGCATGGAGAGCACGGGACTCACGTCTGAGCATACCCGTCCCACTCGGAGTGACAAATGCAAAAACAACAGTTGATGGACAGATTGCAGAACAATGTCATACATTCACCCCAATACAGAGATCTGGGTATAAATCCATCATTTAGAGGGAGCAGGAGTGGTTTGCACTGCCTCTCTAAATGTACATGATGGCTTGGTCTTCCCTCTGGCGCCGGCCAAACAGTCAGGCGCACTTGGCATGTTCTACACTGGGCTGTGTTGCACAGACCAGTGGAGAACGTGCCCAGCCTCCAGGTACTGCCTGAGTGGCTAAACAGGCTGCTCAGACCAATCACGACGCTGTAGAGTAGCGTTGTGATTGGCTGGGAGAGTCCGGGAGCCTGGTGGCTTCCGCTGGTGGGGAGGACAGTGGAGAGATGTGCAGTGGCGAAGAAGAAGGTGAGTTTATTTTTAATTGTTTTCATCCCCCACCCTCTGTCACCACTATTCCGAGGCAGCCACTACTGGAAGGAAGGGAAGTAGATCTGTCTGTGAAATGTGCTTTGTCTACCGAGTTTATCTATCAGCACCTCTATTCAAGCTGCATGCTTTTTGACAGTTACCATTAGGTAAGCCGAACAGCTGACCTTTCGTTTCTTCTGGTCCGCATAATAAGAAAAAACTTTGTTTACCTTTCCTTTTTAATTCCATGTTTGGTCAGATTTGCACCAAGAGCTGTGGCAGTATCTGGATTAGTAGGTGCCCAGTTGAGTTCCGCAGGTGAATCTGGAGTATCCTAAAGTTTGTTATTTTCATCCACACTCGATTGCTTGTAGAAAGAAATAGTACCAATGCTGGCCTCAGCTCTTCCCATACTTGCCTCTGTAGCCCATGCCTGTGTGTTTTAACAATAAAAAAGATTGAATACGTGGATTTAAAGCTGGTCAGTGGGATTATAGGGCCTGTGGTCTCTCCCAAGAGGCTCAAAAACATCTCTGTCATGCACTGCTGTATTCATGTACCCTCGTGGGTATCTGAGTGTAAGTGTGTAGCTGATCTGTAGCTCCAGTACTGGAGTAATGTAGCTCTCCCCTGTATACAGAACGCAAAAGTCATATTTAGTGCTACTAGGTTTTTCATAATAAATTGCCAGACAAAAAGGTCCCTAGCAAATATGATGTCTTTCATATTGATAAATAGTAATTTCATACCACAACACTAGGTATGTATTATTGATACTGTAGTGATGGTAAAGTAATGCTAGTTTTTAGATACCCAGTCATAATTTAATAGTGACATAATCGACACACAGCTGAGACGAAGACACACTGGATAGTGAAATGTGTTATGGTGTTAGCAACGGATTCAGTTTTTTTTGCACAAAATTTAAGGCAAAAGCACATATGACATTTTGGAAAATAATTCTTGTTTTAAAACCTGTCACACGACACCACACAGAAAAGGATACGTAATAAGCCAAAAGACTCTAGGACGGTATTGGTTTGCACACCTCCCTGTTGTACTGTTAATGAAGAGGAGCACCGGCTGCAGGCCACATATGATGCAAACCTTGTGTTGTGTGCTTATTTCTCAGCAGCAATTGTAAGAACAGCATGAGAGGAAGATGTGTGGCCACAACGCAGGGGTCTGCCTTGGCGCTACTCCCCACCACCATATCCTGATCAGAAACAGGAGCTGTTAGAAGCCAAAGCAAGATGTGCCGTTCTCAGATCATTCTGGTAATCAGTCCCAGAGATCTTACGGATCAGTCCCAGAGATCTTAAGGATCAGTCCCAGAGATCTTAAGGATCAGTGCTAGAGATCTTACGGATCAGTCCCAGAGATCTTAAGGATCAGTCCCAGAGATCTTAAGGATCAGTCCAAGAGATCTTACGGATCAGTCCCAGAGATCTTAAGGTACATTACTTTTCCAGCGAGGAGCTTACCGGACAGCATACCTCCACGCCGCAGCAGCTCCTGGGTGGGGAACGCTGTAGTCTCGCCGCCACAGCAACAACACCGCGGCTGGAGACTACAGCTCCCAGCGAGCTTTGCGGGCACTTCCTGCCTCCCGCACTCTTCGCGCCCGGAGGCGCTACATAGAGCAGACGCTCCCTCGGTGGAGCGGGGGGACTTTTCCAGCGAGGAGCTTACCGGACAGCATACCTCCACGCCGCAGCAGCTCCAGTGCCAGCTCCTGGGTGGGGAACGCTGTAGTCTCGTTGCCACAGCAACAACACCGCGGCTGGAGACTACAGCTCCCAGCGAGCTTTGCGGGTACTTCCTGCCTCCCGCACTCTTCGCGCCCGGAGGCGCTACATAGAGCAGACGCTCCCTCCGCGTCGCGGGACGCGCGCGGGCGACGCCGGGCGGAGCCCGGGCAGAGGGCGGGCCGTCTAAGGCCGTCCAAGGACAAACAGGGACGGGACGGGCCACATCTCTAACATCATGGGTAAGCGCAAATTCGTGACAGCGCCGGTTGGCGAGGCTAAAGCTAAGGTCCCTAAGTACACTACTAGCATCATCACGTATTTGACTACGAAAGTGTCTGAACTATCAACCCAGATTGCAGAGTCAGAGCGTGAATTGGGTTTGGAAACTACTCCGGTAGGCGCGGACTCATTAAATACCTCCACCATTAATTGTATCCCGTTGGAACCCAGGGTTATTATTGAGTCATGTAGGCCAACTCAGCCACAATCTCCCATGGTTCTCCCGACCCCGGTACTGCCGGAAACAGTGAGACCATCTATTACGGCGTCTACATATGATTCAGGAAGCATAGCTTGTAGCCAGCCTGGGGCTCAGCGCGCATTGTGTGTTACTGAAGAGGGTATCTCAGCTCTACTTGAAAAACTTTTCTCGGATAGGCTGGAATCCGCCCTTATCCAGATTGCCACTGACATTACTGAAACATTGAAGGATTGTGTCAAGGAGCTTCTGGTGAAATGCGAGCGCCTCAATGACATTTTAAACACACGGGCTCTTTCAACTACTATACAAGAGGCGCCTTGCTCAACAGCGGTACAGGTTCCTGCACCCAAGCCTGGTGGCCCATCCACTATTGTTGCTAGTGTGGCTACTAAAGTGACTCCTGAGAACCCTGCTCAAAACAAAGGGGAGGTTAAAAAGGGTTTATCTGCACCTTTGCTAGAAGCCGCATCTAGTGAAACCCCAATAGTAAGGCCTAGAGCTACACAGGGGGGCCGGGGGAGTATGGTACCCCCAGTTAATTTACCTCCTGATGCAACACCATTGGTAGCTATACTGGTTAACGTACCGAAATTTGCTGTGGGGGAGGTTGAACACCATGAAACACTTTTGAAGCATACTAAAAATTGGTGTAATGCGAATTGCATGGGTGCAAGTAACATCGCAGATAATATCTTGACAGGAAGAAGGGTTGACTAGGTGGGCACAACTAGGAAAAGTGTAGCTGGAGACTGCGTAATTGTAAATTTTAAATCAAGAAACGTCTCCAGCCGTCTCTTTTGGGATGCTTCCCCACTGGATTCAGTAGGCAAAGGTGTTCGTGCGATGCCCCTTGGCTTTTTTTATCCCCCAGTTAGTAGGTTAGGTGGTGGAGAGAACACTATGTCACATCTTATTAACAATGTATGGGTTGAAGACAAACCTATTCCACCTTTACAAGCGAACCGATGGGTGACCAAGCAACCCAGGGCTGGTGGCACAGTTAATTCTGTAAAAAATATCCCTACCAATGACTTAATATTGTCGAATAGATTCTTGGCTCTGGCAAATAATTTAGATATTGATTGACTAGAGCATAGTCATAATAGCCTGAACGTCTCTTGTAATGAAAATGTTTCTACTGATTTGTCATGTAACACAATCACTGCCATAAATGACCCTTTAGCTTTGGGTAGGGGGAACATCAGGCTACTTTCCTGGAATATTGCGGGATTACGTTCTAAGCAGGATGACCCGATTTGGCTACATAAGATAAAAGAACATGACATACTGGCCTTACAGGAAACTTGGGCACGAGAAAATGCTTTGTGGGTGGATGGTTATACATCTTTTTTTGTCAAAGCACAGAGTTCCACGGCGGGAAGGGATAGGGGGGGCTTGTTGCTTTTAGTCTCAGTTAACGTAACAGGCACTATTAAGGAAATCCCCAGCTTCTCATATTATTTTCAGCTGGTGGAAATTCTGCAAAAAGACAATAACAAGATAGTGCTAATAAACTGTTATAACTCTGTGCAGGGGGGTCCTCTTAATTTTGTTTTAGAAGAGTTGTCTTCTTTTTTAACTAATTACATGTCAAAACAAACCACTTTTGTTCAACTCATACTGATGGGAGATTTTAATGTTCATTTGTGTGGGCTACATTGCCAGATTGAGGTTGATACTGGCCCAGAATATACGACTCTGCCACATTTTGAGCATAGCCTTAAGGGTATGGCAATGGAGGATTTGCTTTCCTCTAATGATTTATTTGAACCAGGGTTCTTAGACTTAAAGGAGCGTGTGGCTACATACAACGCGAGGGGAAGTGAATCGATCATCGATTATATTTTCATGTCCCCGGGTTTGCTCCGCTATGTATTGTTTTATAATGCCATAGTAAGTGGGTTCAGTGACCACAACCCAGTGTCGCTAGTCTTAGATGCTTCCATAGGTCTACGCAAAGGGGCTTTGAGGTCCACCGCTGTGAAGGATGTGAGGAGCATAGACCAGGGAAGGCGCCTTAAATGGTGCAAAGTTTGCCCTGAGGATTTCCTTGCCGTAATTGAGCAAAATATGGCAGCGGAATTTGGGATATGTAGGGATTCAGACATGGGGGGGAGGGAGGTAGTTTGCGCTTTTGAGGATATTTGCGCTAGAGTAGAAAAAGAGCTTATAGCTAGACCAAAGAGGGGACCTATCCCAGCTTTTGGTTGGTTTGACCATACTTGCTCCAAGGCACATTCTGCTCTGTTGGAAGCGCTTAAACAATCCCCTAGAGATAGGTCATTGGTGGCACACTTGAGGAAGAAATATGCAGTGGCAATAAAGATCAGAAAAAAGGCTATTAAAGAGGAAGCCTGGGATTCCTTGATGGATTCTGCTATCCTTAAACAAAGCTCCAAATTTTGGTCTATAATCAATAACCCTTTATTTGCTCAATCAAACAATTCAGATTTAGAAGTAAACATAGCTGAAGCAGAGTGGCTCAAACATTTTTCTAATATCTATGGGTCAAATGAAATGGTCGAGACATTTAGCATGTCTTGTTTCTCAACTTCTCCTCCAAAGCTATGTTTCACTAAAACTGAAGTGGAGGTTGCTTTAAAAGGTTCAGCTGCAAACAAAGCCCCCGGTCCAGATGGGGTTCCTCTGGATCTTTATAAGCTAAACCCAGGTATGTGGGCAGAGCTACTAGCTAATGTTTTTAACTGTGTACTTGAGGGGGGTTTGCCAAAAACTTGGGCTTGTTCAATCATTGTCCCTATTTTTAAAAAAGGTCAAAGAAGCGATCCCAAATGCTACCGACCCATATCCTTGTTGGATTCTTCTATGAAGGTTTTGGGCAAAGTTTTATTGGCAAGAATCAACAATTGGTCTCTGAAAAATGACATCTTATCGGATGCCCAGTATGGGTTCCGCTCAGGAAGAGGCACAGAGGACCAGTGCTTAAATCTCCATCTAATAATTTCTAAATATTCTACGGTATCAAAGGGGTCAATCTTTGTTGCATTTATGGACCTGTCCACGGCCTTTGATCTAGTGAACAGAGCGCGGCTGTGGACTATGCTGTTGAAATTGGGCCTTGATCCCCCTCTTGTACATTTTCTGGCTGAACTTCACAAAGACCTAAAGGCATCGATCAGAATGGACCAAGAAGGCAATCGCACAGGCTGGTTCAAATCAAGCAGGGGTGTACGGCAGGGCTGCATCCTTGCCCCCATGTTGTTCACTCTATATATAAACTCATTGGAGAAAAACCTTTTAACTGCTACCTTGGATACACCGCGTGCAGGGGATACTCGCATCCCCGTTCTCCTGTACGCAGACGATGCTGCACTAATAGCTCGGACACATTTAGGCCTGCAGAGACTTTTAAATGCATTTAGTGAGTTCATGTCCTCACTTGACTTAGTGGTAAACAATTCAAAATCCCATGTTATGGCTTTTGGGGCTGTTAAAAACAATTCCAAATCGTTTTATTGTAATGGTGAAGTGATCACTAATGTCAACATTTTTACTTATCTTGGTGTGATTTTTGATACAAAGGGTAGTTGGTTACCTCAAATTACAGCCAAGACTTAAGCGGTGAGGAGTTCGACAAATGCTATTTTAAGTTTTTCTAGGAGACTGGGAGGAAAGCCGAGCGGTGCTTTACTAAGCTTGTATAGGGCAAAAACTCTGGCAATAGCCAGGTATGGCGCAGGTTTGTGGGGCTATGTGAATACCGAAATCATTCAAAGGGAGGAAAATAAGTTCCTTCGGGCCTTATTAGGACTCCCTCAATCGACAGCTACATTTTCAGTTCACCAGGAGTTAGGTTTAGGGTATATCACCGATATCCTTTTAATGGCACCTATTCTCTTATGGATTAGGACCTGGATTAATAATAACCTAGGCTTAAACCATAAAATACTGTTGGACTGTCTAACATTGGAGAAATCCAATAACATTGCTTGGCTGTCATATATCCATAGGTGCTCTTTGGAATTAGGACGCCCAGAGATATTTACTGCTCCCACGGGTCTGAAGAAATCTGATTTAAATTGGGTCAAACTCAATTTCTCGAAATTGAAGACCCTGGAGAGAGAGGATCAGCAACTCATTAAGCCCATGGTTAGAGCTCATTACCTAACTTTCACCTGCTTAGATATGCAGCCGTACCTTGCTACAGTGAATACCCCTTTTCATAGGTGGCTTCTAGTAAAATTCTGGTTCAACCAGATTTACATGGTTCTGTGCGACAGTCAGGGTTGGTTTAAGCAGGAAGATGCACCTGTATGTAATTGTGATAATTTTTCGCGGCAGGATAACATGCATCTAATGCTGTTTTGCTATTTTTATAACACGCCCAGACAGAAGTACCTGGTACCCTTATTGAAGGATAAAGCTTTTCTCCAGGCAAAACCAGCCCTCCTATATCTCCAACTGTTGGATTCACCTTTGGTCATGTTTAGCGTGGCAAGCTATCTTGTTGCGTGAACAACAAGGACCCCCTGATCAGGAGACAGGGACAAAAATCATGTGAAGATAATAACATAAGTAAGACAGCTAGCCAAGAAAAGTCATGAATTAAAAAAAGTTACTGACAAATTTAATCAGATTGAAAACCATCTATTTTGTTTAATAAACATTCGATTTAAAAAAAAGAAGAAAAAACATACACATTCCTCAAAAGTTTTAAAATTTCATACTGAATCTATATAAAAAACACAAGTCCTAAACAGTTTTCCTAAAAATAATAACACAAACGATCTACTATATTTTCATAAATTCACAATAAATGGCAATCAAATATTGCTTCCACTTCTAGACCTAAAATGGAACATTTCGCAGTGGGTGGCAGTTAATAATCTTTCGACGCGCGTTTCGGCGTTTCAGCAAACGCCTTCCTCAGGAGCCACAACTTATCATCAATAAAAAACTTGTTCTTCGTTTGGTCTAATTACTTCACGCTTGTTTTATTAGATACTCTGTTTACGAACAGGAAGATGCGTCAAAAAGTCTCCAGTGAAACCTTTACCTTTACCGGTATTTCCTTTGATACGGAGTTGAGTCTGTTGGCGTCTCCCGACCATTAGAAATTATTTCTAATGGTCGGGAGACGCCAACAGACTTGCTTCACGGCGGTCCCACGTCCATCGATTTCTCAACTCCGTATCAAAGGAAATACCGGTCGAAGTCTAATAAAAAGGACCGACCGGTTAAGAGAGTCTATTCCAAGAACTATCGTTTCTGCATTCGGGAATATACCATTGTTGGCAAAGGAAACTATTATCTCGATCGATTATCAAGTTATGCGTTTCAACAGTAAATATAATTTTTAGTAGCACTTAGCGTCCGAGTGAAGAAAATATCCATGAGAAGCTAAACGATCCCTGTAAAGGTTTCACTGGAGACTTTTTGACGCATCTTCCTGTTCGTAAACAGAGTATCTAATAAAACAAGCGTGAAGTAATTAGACCAAACGAAGAACAAGTTTTTTATTGATGATAAGTTGTGGCTCCTGAGGAAGGCGTTTGCTGAAAACGCCGAAACGTGCGTCGAAAGATTATTAACTGCCACCCACTGCGAAATGTTCCATTTTAGGTCTAGAAGTGGAAGCAATATTTGATTGCCATTTATTGTGAATTTATGAAAATATAGTAGATCGTTTGTGTTATTATTTTTAGGAAAACTGTTTAGGACTTGTGTTTTTTATATAGATTCACTATGAAATTTTAAAACTTTTGAGGAATGTGTATGTTTTTTCTTCTTTTTTTAAATCGAATGTTTATTAAACAAAATAGATGGTTTTCAATCTGATTAAATTTTTCAGTAACTTTTTTTAATTCATGACTTTTCTTGGCTAGCTGTCTTACTTATGTTATTATCTTCACATGAAGCTATCTTGTTGCTGCAGTTAGGACTAGGGGGAGGCGATTGAGAATGTAACTTGGGGGTACTCTTTGGAAGATGAAATATGTTCCTTGTATCTGCAATTTTGGCTAATAATTACCTTCTCTTTTTAGCTGTTTTTAATTGTTTTTAAACCGTGTACATAAATGATAATTCTATATGTAATTTTTATGATATCAAATTGTCCTTTTCTATTGACTGCAGCATGCTTTTATGATTTTTAACTAAATCGAATAAAGTGGTTTTTTGACTTTGACTTTGACTTTGTATTATTCCCGGCAGTACTCAGTGAGTTGCTATCAGGTATGCTCTGGTTCTCTTGATTAATTTTGTTATTACATGTATTTATGATTATGGGCAAATCATGTATTTATTTGGCAGCTGTACCATTTCAAGCAGAAACGTTATACATGAGAATGATGTGTTGTTACATAGAGTAATAATGGTGGTCTGTTTGTAATTTAACAAAGATTAACCATGTATGTAATTGTTATGTGCCAATTTTGTGGCAATGAAAAAGACACATTTTTACAGTTCGATAGGTAATGACACAATAGAGGCAGACATTGTTTATACGTATATTTAAATATTTGGGATGAGTGGGTAGTATTCACTTTAAATCTTCTAGTAGCGAGAAAAGAAATGACAATGTTTTTTTATAACTCCTGGGGAGGCCGGCATTGCACAAATGCGTATTGGCCCAGAGGGGGTTTACACAAATGCCTTGTACATCAAAACTGTTTGCTGGATTCCAGGACTACAGAGCCCATAGTGCCTTGCTGTCTATAGGGACAGGGAATCACCACGCACTACTTCGAGCACTGCAGGGCGGGACGCCAAGACTGTTTGCGGGACTCAGAGGATACAGAGTCCATACTCCCTTGCTGTTCATAGGAGCGAGGGTCCACCACGCAGCGCTACAGAGCGCCACTTCGAGCACCGCATTGCAGGTCACCTAGACTGTTAGCTAGGCTCAGAGGATACAGAGCCCATAGTCCCTTGTTGTCTGTAGGGGCAAGAGCCCACCACGGGGATGGGAGACTGCAATACAAAGCGCTACTTCGAGCCCCACAAGGCGGGACGCCAAGACTGTTTGCGGGACTCAGAGGACTACAGAGCCCATAATCCCTTGCTGTCTGTAGGAGCGAGGGTCCACTCCACCACGCAGCGCTACAGGGATTGGAGACTGCAATACAGCGCTACAAAACGCCACTTCGAGCCCTGCATTGCAGGGCACCTAGACTGTTAGCCAGGGGCGGTGGGTGACATTTCAAAGTTGTGGGGCGCAAAGTGATTAGCATACAGCACCGTAGCGAGTGAGCGCAGCGAGCGAGCCCGAACCCCAAAAGGCGGGTTTGGGGGGATAACCCCCCCTCCAAGAAAATTTTGAAAAAAAAGAAGAAAAATCGTGCATTTTCAAGCAAATTTGAGAAAGCAGGAAGGTTAATAAAGCAATTGTGAAAGTGCAGTTATTACATTAATAGATGGCATAACATAGGTAGCTGCTTATTCAATATAACCACAGAATGACCATGCACGGTTCTACAGCATATTCTAAAGCAGAACAAAACAAGTGGAACTACCCCTCCCTTAAACCATACAAAAGAGGATGAATGAACTAGTCAAATAACAAAAAACAGGGGAGGAATAGGAAACATACATGGGCAAAAAAGCGAAATGACAGAGCAAAATTTACAGCGTGATAAACCAGTAAAATTAATAAAATATCAGATATGCATGTAATAGCAACTCAGCAGTAGGCTGCTCTCCCTCCTAGAGAGGGTAGAAGAACTACAAGGGCTGGCTACAGAGCCATGAACACAGTTGGATGGCTCTCCGGAAGAACCAGTGCACAAATCTGGGGGAGACCCTAAGATTATGTGGTTTTAATGCATTCACCGCCATGTATCTGCAGCAGAAATGCTCTGGGTCTGAGAGAAGCACTGGCTTTTGAGAGATTTTGTTTCTGCCGTCTCTTGCTCAGGAATGTGTGTGTTCTCTTGCTCTCTCCTCTGTGTGCTGCTTCCCCTTTAGTTTCCCCCACCTCGTCACTTTCATTGTTGCTTCCCTCTACTCGTCCATAGCTTCCTCCGCTCGTCCCCATCCCGCTCAACTTATTATAAAATATTTCACCTTTTCCCCATTAGCCCCTAGCCATTTGTTGCCTGGCACACCTTCCCATGCCTTCTAACCCTTTCCCAACACTCCTCTTCAATTTTTTTCAAACCTTTCAGTGCCTCCTGCACTATCTCTGAGTTTTTTTTGTTTTTATTTCCATTTCGAGGTTGCTGTGTGCGGGTGTGCTTGCACAACCAGGAGCCCGGGGCACTTAGGAATACTTTGGTAATACTTTAGCATATCCCATTAAAAGCGTACATCCATCCATCCCCTTAAAAACCACATCCACTTTGGGAACTGATGCTTGTCACACAAGTCCTTTCAGCCAGTGAGAGATCAGTGGTCGTTCAATACTCAAGAGGCAAACTTGAGGCAAAGTTGGCAGGGTATGCTCAGACGTGAGTCCCTTGCTCACTTTGCCACTGGAGTCAAGCAAGCCCGGCTGAAGACGGCTGTAATGCCAGAAACCGGTCCTGGGAAACTTGATTCCAGTCCAGGGAAGACATGGCTTGGCAGTTCAGGCTGGACTGTTCCCATGAGGCACAGGGTCAGACTGATTTGCATATGGCCATGTCTGAACTGGGGTGGCGGAGTGAGCTAAAAAAACTGTGATGGGTTAAACCCAGATCAGTTGACTGGGAGTGAGTGTTTGTATTGTCAACGCTCCATCCATCACCACCTTTGGTTTTCCTTCATAAATGAAGGAAAGCATTTTTTAAATACAAAACACTCACAATTTAATGTTCACATGGAACCTGTGTTGCACAAACTACCTTTAGATGTATGTCCTGTTTTTTCATAACTCACATTACCAGAAAGACATGGGAGGTGTACTTCCTTAAAGAATGTGACTGGGCTGCAGATGGCTACTAATTTCAAGAGACCTGTAATTTTCAATATACACATGATTGTGTTTTGCCTCCTTTGGATCGTCTTACTCTCAAAAATAGCCAACAACTTTCAAAAGCAAGATCAAAGTCCTGAAATACTCACCTAGACTGCAGTGGTTCTAAAATATCACTTCCAGCTGTGGGCCTCAGAAATATTCTTAAACCTGCGGGTTGATGTTTTATTACTGAGTCAACTGCTTTACTTCCTATGCCCTTATGGGACTCTAACAAGTCCAAGAGGCAGTCTGGCTCTCCACTCAGATCTCAGGCCTATGAAACGTAGAGTTGAGTGATTGCAAGCGGCATCCAGCACAGTTATTGCCTTACACTGACTTTTATCACAACAGCTAACATTTTACACACTGAAGTAGTCAGGCTTTCCAAAAACTAGGCTCCCTTCCAATTTTAGTCTTAGCATTTTTCTCACAAACTGATTAATTCTGGAACTATGTTAGAAAACAAGTACAGCTGTCAATGACATCAAAGAGTAATTATTAAATGTATGGATATTCTCTCCAGGGCCACCTCAAAGGAATTTATACATGTTACTAATATGATGTGATCATTCAGTACAGCGAAATTGCAAAGGGCTGTTGTGGACGTGGTAAATATCAAGATGTACAGGCAACATGTGAACATTAATTGGAGACCCGTGGTTTTGTTTGGCAAAAAATGATGATAGTCTAGATTTTACTGTCTTAAAACTTTCTTCATGTCAGTGAAAGTTAATTTGTAAAAATACATTTCCCATTATCCCATTCTCTAAATTTACAATTCCAGATTCTGGCAAACACAGATCACAGCCTACATTTAGAGATATCAGCTTGCCCCATGTCAGTGAGTAGGCCTTGCCTTGATTTGAGTTTTAGTAGTTGTAACCTTGCACTTATAAATGTAAGATAACTAAAATTACATTCAAGTGTTTCAAAATGCAAAGTGAAGTAAACAGCCTTTCCTTGGTTTTTAATGTGCTCGCAAATCTATTGTGTTGCATTTATCCAGTTCATACCAAAATACCAAATACCAAAGCTGGGATCCGATTTAGAAACATTGTGGTTCTTGTCAAGCAGCATGTTAATCTAATTCTATTGTAATACAACGAGAATTTGCATAACTTCACATATGATCAGGCAGGTAAGCCAGAACTACATGCTCTACATTTATATTCCATTGCCACCTTCCTATTTTTTCTAACTATAAATCGACAACTCACTGGATATATTTCATAAATTTAACTGTAACAGCTCATTCTTGATTGACAATAATTCGTCTTTATTTCAGTTCTGTGACATTATTTTATATAACTGAAGCAAATTGTGGTTTTGATTTTCAAATGTTTTTTCTCTTCGCACTTTTCAAATGCAAAGCTCTCAGACAGCCTTTGGGCTAACTTCGGCGCTATACAAAAAAATAAATAAAATAAACTGGGGTCTGGAGGTTCTTTAATCAGCACCATGGGCACTACTCACCGAGACCTCACGTTGTCACGATTGGTAACAGCAATTTTGTTTTCTTTGCATTCTGACAGGTGCAGGAATGTAAAGAAAAAACAACACCGATCTGAAGGAGCTACACAGGCCTGTTAAGGGAGAACTTGAGACGGCTGCAGCCTTAAATGCCCAAATCAGATTAACAATGCTAACGGTTTAACAGCGCAGGAATACGTGATCCGAGGTCTAGCTATTAAATGGGAAAATGACTCACTGAAATGACAGTCATCCGTCACTCACCACAGCAGAACAACACGTGCATTATGCAGTTTTCTATTACAGGAAAGCGGTTCAAGGCTTACTGGCAAATTTGGGATGGGGGGGCTGGGAGTGGAGAGGAAAACAATCCGCATTCACGAGTCTTGTTTCTGACTTTCATTTTTACATTTGCTTCCCAAAAATGTGCTTCCTCAGGCCACAGCTAGGAATTTATCGGTGGTCTGTTTGAACTTTTTTATTTTTTTAAGTTAACAGAAAAAAAAAGCAGACAACTAAGAGCAGGAGCCGGTGACATTTGCAGGCCTGCTAACGAGAAGTGCACATGTCCTGACTCTGAGCGGCTCTCAGCGTGGAGCTGCCGGGTGCCGAGTTCGGCCAGGCTCGCAGTAATCACTGCCAGATTTGCGCGGGAGATCAGGGCCCGGGGGTTTGGGGGCGCCATGTCACTTTTATAAACACTACTGCAGTTTAATTTCCAGATGGCCGCTGTCCCCACCACCAATGATGTGCCCGTCTCCCCCCCATGCTTTAATGACCCCGGTCCGCATCACAAACAGTGCCCATATCTTTATGTACCTCTCAACACCGTGCCTCACCACTCACCCTGTGACCCTCGCCATCCGACAGAGTGACTCACCATATTCGAAGGAGCTCTTCGTCTCCTTCCACTCGGTGTGAGCCTGAGTTCCTCAGCATCTTAAGGCCGAAATCTGGAGCACACGACACGAAAGAGACGCCAACCCCGGCCGCGACAGAGCTCTTTGCTGGACAGGATGTCCCCCCCCACGCGCGGCATCCAATGGGATGCTGCGCCGGTGGACCAGCCAATCCTGGCGCGGCATGCAGCGCCAGGATTGGCTAGGGTGGCACATTTGCTGCTCGCCCTGTCGCCCCTTGTAAACCCGGGCTGTGTCAGGCGAACAAGGTCCCGCTGGGGACCTTACAGTGCGGTGAGTGCGCATGCTTGTGCAAGTTGCAAACCAACTTGCACTTGCGCACCACGGTCTGCTGCAGCCTGAGTGTGTGGACTGTCTGTCACTCAAGCTGCAGCAGGCCACCCCCCCTGCGCAATTCCCGCGGCTGCTGCTGGTATTATGTTTTGTCATGTACAGTGAGTCTGTCACAGTAATTTATGTAGATAGGAATGGATTGCGGCCGGCGGCCGCGATGCGGGTCCATGTGGCTGGTGGGGCTCCGCCCCTACGCCACAATGGACGCACCGCGGCTGCTGTTAGCTAGGCTCAGAGGATACAGAGCCCATAGTCCCTTTCTGACTTGAGGGGCGGGGGACCGCCATGCAGCTCTACACAACGCTACTTGGAGCCCTGCAGTGCGGGACCCCAAGAATGGTTGCAGGGATCTGAAGTTAACGGCACCCATAGTCTCTAGCTGCCTAGGACAACGGGGGACCGCTACGTGGCTCTACAAAGCACCACTTAGTGGCCTGCAGCGCTGGACGTGCCCGGGTGAAGGTCGGACCAAGAGTGAACCCCACTGGCTTGTCAGCTGCTGGAGGAGGCTGCGCTGGGCCACCCCAATAGACTCCATCTTTGACGAGGTAACTATTCCCCAGCTCAAGATATTTTAATTGATTTCAATGGTGGCTACTAGAAGAAAGTTACCTCACATACAAGGGTGGGGAGGAGGATCCAGGCATGGCAACTGCCTCACAGAAAAAACTACTTGGCCACAGTCATGGGGGCATTTAATACCGAAATTTGGTTTGTAGAGGAGGGCTTGATGCAGCACAGCAGTAGTCAGGAAATTAGCCCACGCCCAGAGACGGGGATAGAGATAGGGTTACTCACAGCAGGTAATAGTCATATAAGAGACAGAAAAGCTACATTTGCCCCTTTGAATGACAACACTGATGATAACCTGGCTCTATCTCAATCTCCACCCTCAAAAAGTAAAATGAGGGAGGTGCTGCCTCCCCCAACCACGGCAGAGTGGAAGAATCTAATGCAAATCTGACCATTGATCCTTCCACCTATATTCACACGAAGCATACAGGCTAACATGGGAAGTAAAACGAGGGATAGACTTTCCCTGTAAAATAAAGTGACTGGGTTTTGTACCGAATGTTTTGCAAAGTTGGATAAGTCAATTAAAGGATTGTTGTGCACTAATGTTAATAATTTTAGGTAAATTAAAAACCCAGGATGATGAGCTAACTCTCCATGCCAAAGTAAATTAGCAAGGAATCACTCAGTCACCGGATCAATGGACAGGAATTGCTGTGCAACAAGTTCCCTGTATATCCACAGCTTCCCACGACCCCTCTCCCCCCAGCAAACATATCAAGTGAGAGAGCGACTCTGGCTGATATTAGAAGAAACCCAGACTCGAGGGGACAAAGTGAGGAAGTATCTCATGCTTCCTGGAAAAGAACAGTTAACCATGTAGTAAGCAAGAGATATCTAAAATTGCGTCCCCCCCCCTCCCCCGATTGAACCCCTTATGCATTGTGAAAATGTGCCCCCCTTGGTCTCATCCAAGCGAGAAGTGATGATGTGTCTTAAAAAACAAGGTGGTGTATTAGTTTAAGAAACAATCTGGTTAACCAGAGGATCTGTTTGGGTAAAATCTCTATGTAAAAATGAATGCCCGAGTCGATAAAAGCCCCGAGTAAATTACAGGTGACTGTTGGGTGATTAATAAAAAATCCTATTGTTAGATCTTGGGGTCTCTAGTTGGCAATGGTATTCACCTTTGTCCAAATAGGGACCCTTACTTCTAAGTCAGGATAAGGGGATTACACTCCTTACTAACTCATGCTCACCCCCTTGGTAGCTTGGCACCAGCAGGCAGGCTTATCTCAGAGGCAGTGTGTTAAGCATTTGTGAATATACACAGTAATACAGTGAAAACACTACAGACGGACACAACACAGGTTTTATAAAAATAAGAATTATTTATATAGACTTAACACAAGACCACAAATGACAAAAATCCACAATACTATACTTAAAGTTGACTGAAAGATGATAAATGTTGCTTAGTTCAAGTTGATGATAAATGCGACAAAGTTCTCAACACAGTACCTGGATGTGTAAAGCTAAATGAACAAAAGGCTTGCAAAAGAGGAGATGGGTCGGTTCCTTGATCTGGGGGAAATGATGAGTCGTGCCTCAATGCTTGTGCAGAGTAGGGGATGCGTCGTGATCCTCACCGGTGCGGGGATGATGCGTTGGTTCTCGGCTTGCGGTCCGGTTGCGATACGCAATATAGTATTGCGATGCGATGATCCTGGTGCGATGTGAGAAGATGGTGCCCTTGATGCGGCGATGCGATGACGATGTGTAGACGCCCTGGCAGCCTTGCGACGACTCTTTACTTTGGAGCCACAACAGGCCCTGCGACACGCTCCTCCAGTGATGCGATGGCGACTCTTTTGATGGCGTCACACTTCTTCAGTGATGTGACAGCAGGCAGCTTTGATGAAGACACGCTTTCTGGGAGATGCGGCGAAGGCACGTTTCTTCAGCGATGCGACGATTTCAGCTGCGGCGGCGTCACACTTCTTCTCGATGCGTTGTGCTTCCAGCTCCCAGCGACACGCAGGTTTTGGCATACAGAATTCCCAGCCAGGAAACTCTGAGGGTAGCTGGAGGTGAAGTCTTTGGTCCCTGAGACTTCAGCAGGAGGCAAGCACAAGTTTAAGCCCTTGGAGAATATTCTGTAAGAAGATGAAAGTCCTTCAAAAGTTCCTTCTCCTTTCCTTGGCAATGAAGAAACCACTGCAGGCCAACCCAGCAAACAGCACACTGGCAGAGGGGCAGTCCAAACTCCTGCATCTTCCTTGGTTCTTCTCCTTGGCAAAAGGTTTCTTGTTCCCAGAAGTGATCTAAAGTTCTTGGGTCTGAGTCCCAATATTTATTCTACTTTTCTCTTTGTTCTCTAAAGGCAGAGGGGCCTTTGCCCAGTCAAACCAGTTCCTGAGCACTCTGTTTACAGGACTCTTTCTTTCCTTTCACAGTGCAGGGCAGAAACATCAGAAGCCCCACAGGAGGTGGAGCCAGCATTGTGGAGGGAAAGCACAGCCCTGGAGCACTTTGTTGACATGATTCCTTTTCTTCTTTCACAGCGCAGGGCAGAGACATCAGACACGCCACAGGAGGTGGAGCCAGCATTGTGGAGGGAAGGCTCAGCCCTATTCAGGTCCCAGGTGCAACTTCTCCCTCCCATCTAGATGCAGATCTCTCTATTCACCACTGGTCTGCCTCAGCCTGTCTCCTGGAATCCTCCAGCCCTGTCACTTAAACTCCAGACAAGGAATACCCAACCTAGCAGAGGCAGGCTTTGGATAGACAAGAAAATACCTACTTTCTAAAAGTGGTACTCTCAAACACAGAATGTTAACACCAACTTTACTAAAAGATGTATTTTATCATTCTGAGTTCAGGCATATTAAATCCGAATTTCTACCATGTTCCCTGAGTCAGTTAGGATTATAAAATGTAATAATCTAACTGCGCATTCTGGCCTATGGAGAACAGTTAGCCTTGCAATAGTGAAAAGCGAAAACGGCTGTAATTCACAATTAGGACATGTTACACTCACCAGGGCATGTCCTACCTTATACTTACAATGAACGCTGCCCTTGGGCCTACCATAGGGGTGTCTGATATGGAGAATAGGGAAGGTTTAGGGACCAGGAAGTGGGTGTACTTGCCAAATCGACATGGCAGTCACAGACTGCACACAGGCCTTGCAATGGCAGGCCTGAGACACACTTTACAAGCTGCTTCTGTGGGTAGCACAACAAGTGCTGCAAGCCCACCAGCAGCATTTGATTTACAAGCTCTGGGCATACATGGTGCACTGTGCTAGGGTCTGACAAGTAAATCAAATAACCCAATCATGGAATCACTAATTAGTACATCAATTTAACATAGGGAGCACTTGCACTGTGCCACTGAATAGCAGTGGCACAGTGCCCAAAGCATATAACCAGCAAAACATATCAAAAACTGAGGAGGCAATCAGTAAAAATGGAAGGGAGACTCACGCCAATGATGCCAGGTCTAACACCTATGTAATCTGAATCTTTCTTCAACACCTTCATTATCTTGCTAATGTGCTTTGTAGCATACTGGATCTACCATTACTCAGTCTACTAAATGCACTCTGCTCCAAGTCTTACCAGTGATGGAACATGTTAAGGTCTCTATATGGTATTGATATTAGGAAGATGTATTTGAGTCACTGGAACAAATAGACTGACTCCTGCATATTGAATTTGCCGGCCCAACGGTGACTAAAAACCAGGAAGATCGAGATGTGAAAAATCAAGATTGTGCCAACAATCCATCTTTTATACCATCTAGCCAGGGAATATTATTTTAACAAAACACTATCCTTCTCTCATGGAGCATAGCTCGAATCCACTCCAAATGTTAGAATCTTGACTGGCTGTCATGTAATTGTTGCCATTAAAGCTTCCTGGAACATATACTAGGTGTTTGATTAATTTCTTTAATAGCCACTTTGGATATAGGTCCACCCAAGTAGTGGATGAATTGGACCGTTTTATTGGGATCCTGCTGTGAGCTTTCAATATCTCTGTATGCAAATTTAGTAATACTCTTGATTGTGGCTTATTAGACCAGAAGATGACACATTTTAAACGCGTATTATATGGTGAATCATTAAATAATCTACTAATAAAAAAAATAGTAGGTGTTTACAAGTGATTTTGTCTTGACGATCAAGCAGCAAATACCCACATGTACTGGATTCAGATATGGCAATACAATTGATTTTATTCTGCATCAGCTGATTTAGCCTGTTGTTGAGTAATTGTGAGTTTCATACGTGATCAAAACCCTCATACCCTACCCATACGCTTAAACATGAAAGGTAAGGGCAGTTCTGCGGAGGCATAGGTTAGTGATTACCCAAAAAATAAAGGGGAGAGATTTAAATGGGACACAATTAATGCTGACCAATTCGCTTGTGACTCAGTAAGAACAAATAAAGATGCACTAATTATATGTATAATTTCGTAGGCAAACTGTGGTCATTGCAGACATTTAGCATACTGCGTTTCTCCATACCCACAAAGTTACTGACCTTGGAACCTTTGAATAGTGAGTAGGTGTACCAGTGGTTTAATTCTTTCTGCACATCTGCCCATAAGCAACCCATAAAGTCCTTAGAAAGTGCCCACAGTGCAAAGAAGATATAAAAGTCATCAGACGGACTTAATTGTTATAAAGGCAAAGAAGGAAGAGGTGAGACACAAGTCCTGATAAGATCTGGAATGAGTAGGAAAACGAAAGGCCAAGAGGTGCTTTTTGGAAAGTTGTAAATCTCAATTTTTTACTCTTAATATGAAACTCCTAAGGTGTAGAACATAATCTGAAAAAATGTGAGTCAAACATTTTTCTAAAGCTTTTAACCCTTGTTATATAATGCCTGATTCTTTCTTGCAAAGTGAAAAAATCTTTGATATGGCTGCAGTCCTTGCCCTAACTAACACTATTAATGTGAAAGAAGTATCTAGGGCAATAAAGAACAGCCCCCTGAAGAAAGCCCCAGAGCAGGACAGATTCCCAGTGGATCTCTTCAAAGAAAACATCACATTCTGGCCCCAATATTAACTAAAGTAGTCAGAGCTGTTACAGTTGCCCCAATGGTATCGCCATGGAAAGAGGCGGTCATACTTCCCATCTTAAAAAAATTAAAGCTTATGACCGTACAACAACTCTGGTCACCCCACCTCAAAGATCCAGGTGATCACTGGAATTGGTAATGTTTCATCGTTGTGTGGTGCTATATTTAATGGTTTTGAGTAACCACAAATAAAGTTTTATTCATTCATTCATTCATTCATTCATTCACTGGAAATGGTAGCAACCTAAATCCTCCTCGGATTGCCAGGCCATCAGCTCAATACAACAAAATACCTATGGCACCTTCCTCCCAGAAGCCCATTAACACAAGCAGCATGCACTGCATGCTCATAAACTGTAGGTCAGCGACCAAGCATGCAACAGAACTGGCTGAAGCAATACTGAACCATAACATTGACATCACATTCATCACAGACACTTTACAGAATTAATCCTTTTATCCAATTCTTGACCTTCCAGTCCCTCAGGCTTCTCAATCATTAAGAAGGACAGGGAGGACCGCTAAGGTGGTGTAATTGCCATCATCTACAAGAATAGCTTGACTATGACAGAAACAGACACCTTCTTCTACCCCACATTTGAATATCTCAGCACTATCTTAATGCTGAGAGGCAATGAAATTATAAAATGGCGCTTCCTCTATCACCCACCAGGAAGCATACTCTCCTTCAGTGAACACTTGTCAGATCTGATAACGGAGTGCTCGCTTTTTAATGCCAAAAACATAATCCAAGGAACTTCAACCTTCATTGGAGTGATGAAAAGAACACACTAATCCAGTTTCTAAATGAAGTCTTACGCAGCAAAGATCTTACCCAACACTGCAAGGGGAAAACTTACAACAGAGGTGCAGCCTTCAAAGTCATTATAGCCCACAATGAAGCAGTAAGAATAGATAACATCCTTCCAATCAATTAATCAGATCACCACAACATCCTGTTCCACCTGAACTAAGCAGAAGCACCTCCAAACAAATCTTGGAAAACCTTCAAATTGTTGAGAAACATCAAACCAATCCCCCCAACGCATCTGGAAGAAAGAATTCTGTCTTCATCCCCCCCCAGACAACCTTACAACAAACTAGCTTACAAACCACTACAATTCGATGATAAAAGCCATCATAGATCAAGCAGCCCCCTTGAAACTATAAAGGGTCAGAACACCACCTCGAGATCCTGGTTCAAAAAGTCCTCAACACGGGGAAATGGCAATTTGGACTTGTAGAAAGATACTGGAGAGCAACTGATCTCTAACACATCTCTACCGCTGAGAGGGGAATGCAGGAAATACAAAGCTTGCATACATGCATGTGTTAGCATGTGTTTGCTTTGTTTTCCCCAAGTTGGCAGGGTATGCCCAGACATGGGCCCCTTGCTCAATTTGCCACTGGATTCAAGCTAGCCTGGCTGAAGGGGGGTGTTACGCCGAAACCGGTCCCAGGATGCTTGTTTCTGGTCCAGGGAGGACATGGCCTGGCAGTTTGGGCTGGACTGCTCCCATGAGGCACAGGGTCAAGACTGATTTGCATATAGCTGTGTCTGAACTGAGGTGGAGAATTGAGCTAAAGTATGATGATGGATTCAACCCAGATCTGTGACTGGGGGTGAGTGTCTGAATAGTTTCAGCACTCTGTCCATCGTGTCCCTGTGTATACAAAAATAGAAAGCCACCTTCTTCTGCAACATGCAACATAAAGCAACAAAAAAAAGGCCCAAATAGCTTTTCAACATCATTAATCAACAAACCTTGAAACCAACCAAGGTAGTCCCACTGAATCGAATGAATGTTACAATGACTTTGCCAAAGTCTTCAACAGTAAAATTTAGAAGATCGAACTCTCCCTACACCATCACTTGCAGACACCCTCTGGCAACCCTCCCCCCAGCTACAGAGGTTCATAGCTTCCCAACCACCCCTCAGTCCTGCCAGCACAATCTTATCCCTCAATGGATATCAGTCTCAGTCAGAAGTCCTCCACAGCAGGCAGGAGCTGGAAGTCTTTCAAACAACTCATGGAAGAGGCCATCTACAAGGTGACCACACTTTAACATCGCTCTGGACCCAAATAATAAACAATTACCTGAGCAATGGTGTTATGCCTGACTGCCTCATACTGGGCCAATTTACCCCTGTTAGAAATTGGGTTTGTGTTTGGCATAGCTATGCACCTTGTCCAAGCAGGAACCACAATCCTAGTCAAGGTAAGTTAGATATGCACCATAAATTAACCTGTGCTCACCCTCTGGTAGCTCAGCACAGAGCAGTCAGGCTTCACATGAGAGGCAATGTGTAAAGTATTTGTGCAGCACTGCAAACAGTGAAAACACCACACATAATGTTAGGAAAATAGATCTTAATTTAGTGAACAAAACAAGATCACAATGACAAAAATCCAATAAGTATAACCGGAGTTATGAATTTTTAAAGAAAAAACTGAAATGTAGTGCTTAAAAACATAAAGCACCAGGCGGGCTGTCTGGTCATGCTACACAGGGTCAAATCCAAAAGTTCAGGCTGACCACGACGGAGTATGGTTCGGATACAGGGACCAGCCTTAGCCTGCTGAGACAGTACTTTGGTTTGTGGTTGTGTCTATGTCAATGATGAGATGTGAGGAGCAGAGGAGGCGATGCGTCACCATTGATCCCTTTTGGATGTAAGCGATGCATCGGTTCTGAGCTGCACAAGTTGGAGATGCATCGTCGTCCAACCAGAAAATGTAGGCGATGTGTCATCATCGAGCCATCCAAGTTGAGGATATGTCAGGAACTGGAGGCGATGCGCCGCACAGTTGAGAACACGATGTTTTCGGTCCTTGCGGCAGCAGTGATGCGTGGGCGTTGAGGGAGATGTGCCAGTTGTGAGCTGTGCAGCGATGATGGGTGGTTTTTCCCTACGCACCACTCAATACCCACTTTCAAGGGTCCAGGACTGGATTGGCACCACTTGGCAAGGCAAGACTCTCAAGTGGATGGTAGGAAGTCTTTGATGTCCTTGAGACTTCAAAACAGTAGGCAAGCATACAAGTCCTTTTGTTCTGGATTGGAGAGATGTAGGTCCAGTTATTCTCACTCTCAGGGAAGAGGGCAATAGGCAGCAGGTCCAACTTTGGTACCAACCGTGGTAAAGATGCAGGTCTAGTTCTTCTAACTCCCAGGCAAGGTAGTAGCAGGCCAGCACAGCAGAGCAGGAGTCCAGTAGAGTAGCAGTCCAGTAGATTTCCAGTCCTTTCAGCAGCACACCAGTCCTTATTCCTGAGTATCCATAGGTCCAGAAGTGCACCGAGTTGTTGGTGTCAGGAGTCCAGTACTTATGCCCAGCTGTGTTTTGGAAGTGGGGGAATACTTCAAAGAGAGGCATTTGAAGTGCACATAGTCCCTGCACTTCCTGCCCTGGCTCCAGACTTGCTATAGGGGAGTACACAGCCCTCTGTGTGAGGACAGGACATAGTCTATACAGGCGTAAGTGTCAGCTCCTCTTTCCCATCTTGCCCAGGATGGTCCACCAGGATGTGGATAGCCCATCAATCACACTTAAGCTCCCTTTGTGTTCTGCTGTCTAGAGGGAATGCCTAAAGCCCAGCTGTCACCCACCCCAGACGTATATTCAGAGACAGCCAGGAGGCACCAAATGGTTAAAGTAAAAAAATGCCAAGTTTCCAAAAGTGGAATTTTCAGAATTACAATTTAAAATCTAATTACACCATGAATTAGGATTTTTATTTGTGATTCCAGAGATGTCAAACATGGGGGTCCCATCTCTGACCAATTAGAAATTACACTTATTAAATGTAATAAGATAAACCCAATGTTAACCAATGAGAAAGATGGGCCTTGCAGTAGTGAAAAACACATGTAAGAGTTTTTATTACTAGGACATGTAAAACCTAAAGGTACATGGCCTACGTTTTAAGCACACTGCACACTGCCCTTGGGCTGTGTAGGGCATACCCTAGGAGTGACCTGTATGTATTAAAAGGGAAGCTTTGGGCCTGACAAGAGGGTTAACTTGCCAGGTCGGCATGGAGGTTTAAAACTTCACACACAGGTTCTGTAGTGGCAGGCCAGAAATATATTTGAAGGACTACTGAAGTGGGTGGCACAATCAGTGCAGCAGACCCAGTAGCAGCATTTAATTTACAGGCCCTGGGTACATATATAGCACTTTACTAGGGACTTATAAAGAAATTAAATAAGCCAATTATGAATAGGCCAATGTGACCATGTTTAAAGCAGAGAGCCCATGCACTTTAACACTGGTCAGCAAAAACAGGAGGTCTGAAGGCAAAAACTCAGGGGAAACCATGCCCAGGATCCCAGGCTAACAACCCCTATGCTAAAAAAAAAAAATAGGTGCAGACCCGAATGACAGCCTCAACAATTTCAGACCCGTTTCCAAACTTCCTTTCCTGCCAAACGTTCTTGAGAAATGTGTTCTCTCCCAACTTAATCAACACCAACAACCTACTCGGCTCACACCAATCAGGTTTCAGGAAAGAATGCAGTACTGAGGAAAACGCTTTATTGTTATTTGGTTAAAAACTCTTACAATATAAAAACAATTGCAGCAAACTCTTTAAAAAAAAAAAACCTATAAAATTACAGAGAAATCCAAAATGTGCATTATACATTAGAACTCTGGAGAGCTTCTTGGTGGTTATTGTTCAACTCAAGGGCCAGCTTGGGGTCAGCTGGTTTTTGGTAGTCAGAGAACAGTTACTGAACCCAGAGGTGGGGTGCCACTCTGCCGTAATGGGGAGTGATTGGGGACATTAAGGGTTTCCAACGGTTTTAGCGCCTTGGTAACAAATTTTGTTATTCCGATGTTCAGCTTCGTGTTGCTCGGGTTTAAAGCTGCTATTATGGCTTGGCGGCATGATCGAGTTCCGAGCCTGTTCCATACTTTGCGCAGTAAAAAACGTCTGACAGTGAGCATTGCGGGACATAGGCAAACTATGTGTTCCAGTCCTTCGGTATGGTTGCCGCACAGCCTACAATGAGTGTGGTTATCTGGTCGGCGCCATCCTGGCAGATTTATTAAAAAAGGCCATTCACCCATCCTTAGAGCCAAGAACTTTCTTTTCAAAAAGAGTGCAAATGTAGTAGATAAATATGGGGGTACCACCCTGGGTTTAAAATTTGTGATCACTGCCCAGGCGTGTTTCCTTTTTGACAGTATTTCCCTGTACGAGTGGAAGGACCACAGCCTGATGCTCTTCTTAATGACTACTTTTAATACCGACTGGGAGGGGTTTGTTCCCCAGAATTCCTCAACACCAAGTTGTTGTAGACTGTGGTTCAGGTGGAGCCGATATTTGTTACTGGCTTGACTTTTCTGGATTTCTTGCCAGAGTCTTGCCTTCAAAGAGCCCTCCCGGGCATGACGTAGTCTATTGCAAAACTTTATGAATGCACCAGCCTCTATGCCATGGTGGTCAAGTAGACCTGGTTCAATGCGAACTTGTGCAAGCGATGCTGACTTTGGCAGATGAAATGCATGTTTAAACATTTTGGTTATTAGTTTTATAAGAGGGTATTTGTGGTGCCCATCATGATCTTGTGGCCATATGTTAATGAATTAGTTATCTTGGCCTTCATCACCTTCAACAGCGGGATAGGGCTGGGGCCAAGTAGCTTTTTGGAGAGATTCGTGGCGACGCCCTCTAAAGCCAGAGCCTTGATCCTCAGTGCTTCTTTCTGTTTGACAAATGAACTTCTGGAGTCAAGAAATATTCCCAGACTTTTATAGTGAGTTGTTGAATACATTTTTATCTTGTTGAAATGTCACCCTCCACACAGCCTCTTTTGCTTCCCAAAGGAGATTGTTTTTGTTTATGATAGATTCAACTCTAGGAAATTGCTTTTAGTGTAGGGGAGCAGTTCATCAAGTAGCCTCTATAGGCCCACTTTAGTATGGCTAAGCAGCACCAGATCGTCTGCGTATGAAAGGTTAGTAATACGTACTCCATCTAGTTGGGGAGGTTGGCGGTTAACACTGTTGAGAATTTGTGAAAGATCAGATATAAACAGGTTGAAAAGGAGTGGTGCCAGCATGCAGCCTTGTTTTACCCCGCTTCTCGTCTCAATCTTCCTAGAGACATGAGAGCCTTCACCCAGCTTGATTTTAATCCATGTTTCAGAATGGAGTTGAGCTATTCCAAGTAGCAGAGACCGGGGTGCCCCCCAAGACTTTAATTTTTGCCACAGTAGGTCCCGGGGCACTCGGTCGAAGGCCGCTTTAAAATCTACGAAGCAGCAGTGCAGTTGGGTTTGTTGGACTGACGCTTTCTCTTTAAAACGGATAGGGTTAGTAGATTAGTTGTTGTACCAGAATTGGCCACATACCCTGACTGATTGAAGGGGAGGCGCTAAGTTTCCTTGGTCCAGGCCAGTAGCTCGTCCAATAAAATGCTGGCATAGTATTTAGACTCGACGTCTAAAAGTGCTATCATTCGGTAGTTACTGGGTCGTTTCTCTTCCCACCCTTATATATGGGATGAATGATGGCACCTCTCCAGGACTCGGGGACAGTGTTGTTTAACCTGCAATAAGAAAACAGGGGGTCAGATTAACTGACCAGAATTCGGCTTCCGATTTAAACAGGGCCTGGGGGAGACCGTTTGTCCCAGGAGCAGCATCGGCTCTAGCTTTCGTAATTAAACATAGAATCTTATGTTTTAGTTCTTCTGGGGTCGCTGTCGTCTCTGAGAGTGGATCGATGTTATCCCACAAGCCGCATTTATGGGTACTAGTGATGTGCTTATGAATGAAGGGCTGAGGCCTGACCGTGTTCATTTCGTACCCTCCATGGCTAGTACCTTTGCGTCGGGCGTACTAGAAAGGTTGGAACAGTTGACTTCCTTATCATTATAAATAGAGGGTCCATTAATCCGCGCTGATGTTTGCACTGCCATGGCCGCTTCCACCTAGCTGGCCCCTATTTACAAGACACCAGAATTTCTTTGAGTTTGGGTTCTTGCTTTCAGAGGAGCTTCACCCAGAATTGATCCATAGCGGCTTGTTTTTCCCTACGTACTGCGGACTTAAAAGCTGCTTGAGCTTGCTTGTAGTCCTTGAAAGCGGATTTATTACCTGGGCTCTTCCTGCATTTCCGAACGGCACGATTTCTGCATAGCTTTAGCTTTTTTGTAGCTGTTGAGATGAGTGGTCGGGATGCAAACTGCTCAGTGCTCCTCTTAAGTGGAACTGCTTGTAATAGTTTGTTAATAAAGCTAGCACAGGTGCAGACAGGAGGAGCATCAGTGTCAGATAGTTGAATTAACAATATTCTGCGTTTTTCAATAAAAAAGGGTGCAGCATCATCTGACCATTTCATCCTTTTTAAATTCTCCGTGTAGCAGGCTGCATGTGTGTGAGCAAGCTCCTTGTAACCCGGGATGTTGGCACAAATTGTTATAATTTGCGGCAGGTGGTCACTCTCATCCTGCGGTGCAATGTGATAACTCTCAATCAAAGGGAGAAGTTCCATGCTCCCTAGGGAAAAGTCCATAAAGGAGGAGATACTGCCATCAGTTCGAGTCCAGGCTGGAGGAGTATCCGTGGGGAAACGAACATTCAATACGGTATAGCCTACGCTGTCTAGCTTAGTGACTGCATACTCCCCCAATTTCGATGGTCGTTTCCTATGGGAATTGACTTTGTGGCAAGGTGTAATGGAACCATAGAAAGGGCTGATTTTGGTTCTTCGGAGAAGTTGCAATGAAGGTTGGTGTTAAAATCTCCTGTGATTATGCTTGGTATACTGCCATACTCACTGAGCAGGTTGAAGGCGGTATTGGCCAGGCAATCTAGTTTTGATTTTTTTCTCCATGGAACGTGGGGACATATAAACGTTCAGTAGAAGGAACTGGCTATCGATCTGATGATTGCCCAAAAGGATTCCGGAGAGCCAGACTGCCTCAAATTTTAACTGCTTAGTGGACTGGGAAAGTTTGGTTGACACATAAATCACCAGGCCGTCACTCGGCCTGCCAAACTTGGATTGTCTTGTTGAGAAAGACACAAATTCAAGGTAGCCATCAATGGGAATACTGTCTGCTGCCCAGGTTTCCTGCAGTAGAATAATATCATGTTCCTTTAGAAAACCAAGGGTAGCTGCCGATTGGATTTTGTGACCAAGGCCGTTTATTTTCCAGGAACATATTGACAGACTGAGGTTGGAGGTTTTTCAGTCTTTCCGGCTTCTTACTAGGGCTCCTGGGAGCCATGACCAATTGACATTTTCGGGGTTTTGCTGATTTATTGGGTACTCCTGAGTTCTGTGGGAGAGTGACTTCTTGCTGACTTTAATACTGAAAAGGGAACCGAGCTGTCACTTGGGGCTTGGGTCTGATTATTTTCCAAAATTGTTGGATAAAGAGGGGCGCATTGTTATGCCCCAGTTTTTTAATTGTTTGGTTTTTGACTGGACCAGTTCTCGAATTGTTGAGGACCTGAGCGTTAATTCAGTTGTATCACCCGTGTTGGTACCAAATGGTGGAATGAATTTGATGGCGATTATGTCTTTGGACTGCAGGAAGCACAAGTTGGGAAATGATTTGAGTAGTCTTAATATGTTCCCACAATTTAGAATGTCGTGGGGGCCTCTTGAAACATACGCTGGAGTTAGCAATAGAACGGTGCCTGGGTTGGAGGGGGGATGAGCAGGAACTTCGTTGATCATTTAAGGCTTTTATTTCTTTGGGTTATCAATCGGAACCTGCTTTATCGAACATGTAACTGCCGATGAAGAGGACGGCTCGCAATTTCTAATTATTGGGGGTAAAGTAGAGAGACTTTTGCTCATAGGCGCCAGCTGTTGATCGCTTGAAGCATTTGAAAAAATCTGGTAAACGGGTTCTTTGACTGCGCATTGCGGGACATGGTGAGGCTTACCCACCTCTGTTTCGATAATTTGGGCGGGTAACTGGGGGGAACGTTGTGGGAATTTCGGTTCCCAGTTGTTCTGTAACTGGAGTAGGCACGGCTATTGCAGGTCGACTGAATCCAGGTGTTGCTTGCGCGAGGTGCTGTGAATGGGGCTGTTAGTCTTGGAAAATGCCCTCTTGCTCGGTGTGTGGGAGTGAGCAATCTCTTCGGGGAGTCGGGCTTTTTGCTACAAAGCTGGAGGACAGGTTTACTACAGAGGTATGCAACGGCACTCGTGCTTGGTCTAAGTTGGTAGTGACGAGGCTACTATCATTTAAGGTTTTAGTTTCGATTGTATGTTTGCTCCGACTCTTCCGTAGTCTTTTTCTTTCCCGTTTTGACAGCCTATGTGTAATATATTGTTGAACTAATTGGGTGGAAGTTGATTTACTATCTACAGGCTCCGTGGAACACAGGGAAGTGGATGAGAGTTGGTCTTCAATGGTGGTGGGCCCCTTGCCTGGGTTGAGAGCTGGGGGCAGGAGGTCTGGTGATTTTGGCGATGGGAGTTTCTTTATTTCTGTTAGCACTGAGAAATTGTTGTAGAGATGATAAAGAATCAATTATGGGGGAACAGCAGCACCCCGATTGTACCAGTTGGCCTTGAGATTGGGTTTTAGTGATGAGCAGATTGAGGGCCTTTAGTTTTTGGTCAATTCCTGCGGTGTACACCGCTAGCGTGTTCAAAAGGTGCACCTGCAGTTCCATCTTGTCCGAGTGATAAGCTAGGGCTGCTGCCAAGGTTTGGAGGGTTTGCAATAACTGAGACCAGAGATCATTGAGCCCACTTGATGGGCTTGCCTGAACTGCAGGTTTTTGAGGATCTGTTGAAAAAAACGTGAGCTCTAGAGAAGAAAGGATAACATTCTCACCCAATCCTTCTGAATTACCGGTTTGGTCACCTTGGTCGGCCTTTTTTAGTGAGTTTTCCAAGTTGGGATTGTCAAATGTGGGGCGGAAATGAGACACAACTTGGGGGATCAAGACTCTAGTGCTCTTTTTTTGACTGTCGGGTAGACTTATAGATGACAATTTTGATGCTAATGGGGAAAAGTGACTTGGGTTCTGAATTGGCTGAGCAATTGGTGAACTGGCAACATTAAAGGAAGGGACTTGGGAGAGCACTGGTTCCATTTGAACTGAGTTTTGATCCAAAAAGGGCTGTCCAGGTGACTGAGACAGTTGGTTTCCTTCGGGGGCTTCTGCAGAATCTGTGCTCTGAGGGGCCGTCTTTGCTGTAGAACATGGTTGTGAGGAACTTTCACCTTCATTAGCAGCTGCGTGAATCATGGGCTGAATTGAAATTTGATTCAAAGACGCAATGGTTTTCGTGGGGGGTGATCTGGGATGTGTCTGCTGTGCTGGGGTTCCTCTTCAAGGACGCCGATGGCAATAGGCTCCTGAAATAGTCCCTTAATGTAAGTTGTTTAATCGTTGGGCTTGGGCTTGGGGGGCTATTGTGCCCGGTTTTAGTGCCTCTTTTCTCTGATATTCCTGCGCTGCAGCCATCCCATCAATTGCGGGATGTGACGGATGTGCTTTGGCAAGTCAGTCTTGCACTAAAGGCTGCCAGAGCTTGGGGGCATGTCCTAAATCAGGGTCGCAACCAGTAGGTAGAATCACAGGTGGTAGATGTTGTGATTGCTCGGGGGTTCAGGAAATTCGGCTAATGCTTCCAAACTACTTGCGATTTTTTTCTCCACAGGCCTTGCTGATACTTTCCTCACCCACCCCGATCTCATTCTTTAACAAAAATAACTCTTGCTGAGAGATGGTGCAGCCGGCTTTCCTGAGGGGTTCAGCTATGAGGGCGCTTAATGTAGGAAGATAGAAGGAACTGGGGTAGACTAGGTGCGTTCAAAGCTGTCTGGGACCAAAAAAAAGGACTAGGAGCAAAAAGGGCACCAAAGGTCGGCGCGAGCCACTGGCTGTAGGCTGTTGGCTGAAGCCTGAAGGCTGTGAGCTGTGTGAGCTGGAAACTGAGCTGAGCTGGAAACTGTAAATTGCTGGATGCTGGATGCGAAGTGCTAAGTGGCTGCTGGGAGGGTGCTGCGGCTGAGGTGGCTTTAGGCAAATTCAAGGTTCAGAGTGTAGCAAAATGTAGCAAGCGGGGCTCACAAGGCAGTTGCGGGCTGCAGGCTGCACCAGATCTATCGGGTCACCACCGCACACTACCAGGGGCACTCTCTTAGTGCGGCCACCCGCTAAAGGGCAGCCGCGCTTGCTCTCAAGTCTGCTTCGATGACTGTGACCTCCAACCACCAAAATGTGACCTGGCTTGCAGGGGATCAGGGTGGCATGGGTGGCAGAGTAGGGCAGGGGGAAGCGAGGGAGGGCTGGGATGGGAGATGTAATCAGTCAGTCTATGAGACACACGGGACCAAACCCAAGCCCGCTTCCGACGGCCTCCCATTTTTCACCTGCTGTGTTGCTGCCCGCGGCGCTCCCGTGTTCAACTTCTCCTTCTCCTTTCGCCTTATCCTGCCGTCAGTCGACCCCCGCTGGTTGGACAGGTCAGGTCAAGTCGAGTTCTAATTCGGTGCTCGGAGCTGCCCTCTTCGCTCCACGTGACTCACACATCTGAATATAGCAGATGTTATACATAACTATCTGGCTGCAGATAGATGCTGCCTCCTCAGCCTCCTTTACCTAGCAGAGGCCTTCAACATGGTCGACCACAAGCATCTTCTGAAATTCCTGCAACAATGGATGGGAGCGGATGGTATGGGGTTGCAATGGTTCGCATCATCTCTGCATAACTGTTCGCAACAAATAATAATAAACATCTCGACTTCTGATACCTCTGCCACCAATCTGAGCATCCCCCAGTGCTCAATCCTCTGACCTACACTCTTTAATATCTACATGGAACTCCTCATCGCATTATCTAAACAAGTAAACATCGCCTACCACCTTTATGCAGATGACACCCAACTCCACTTGGATATTACCGTCTCGGAAGACATACGCCAGCTGAATTCTACTCTAACAAAAGTCCAGAATGGCTGACTCACAACAACCTCAAACTCCGCAAAAAATACGGAAATTCTCCTTCTGTCTAATCACAGCCTGTCCCCCCAGATCTAAGAGTGACTGAATAATCTAGACGCTCTAAACTGCAAACTAACCTTGGCAGACTCTGTCAAATTTCTGGAGATTACCCTGTACTCAAGTCTGAATATGAGCTCACACATAAAGACTATAGCAAAGGGTGCCTTCTACAACCTAAACTCCTTAACAAAATTAAGCCCTTCCTCCCACCAAAAGATCAAAAAAGCCTCACACATGCTCTGCTTCTGTCCAGACTGGAGTATGGGAACAACACTCTCACAGGCACCCCACAATCTTACTCAGCCCCACTGAGAGCCATTCTAAATGCAACACATCAACCATCCAGGAAAGAACACCTAACTCACTCTGAAATTACTGCCTAGTCCCATGCTGGTATCTTCCACGATTCTACAATGGCTCGACACTCGATTCTTGAAGTATACTCTATTACTATGGACTGACAATTCTTTTGACAATGTTGTAAAGTATTGCTATTGACTGATATTGCCTGACCATGTTGTATGGCGTTCTGATACCCCCAGATCTAGCTGGTGCTATATGAAGCACTAAATAAATAAATATAATAAAATTAGATTCCATCTCTAACATTTTGGGTAGAGTTCTTCTTTCCAGATTGGCGACACGGCTCAGGAAGGTAATATCTTGTTGCTTCCACTTTGGATTGGAAACTGTAGAGTAACACCTCAACCTATACTTTCTCATAGGGAAGTATGTAAATGCCAGGAGATGAGCCTTTTATATGGCATTTGAGGACCTCACCTGTGCTTTTAACATGGGAGTGGAAAAGTCATTAGTTAGTCTGCACAGACGCTTACACTGGGATGCATCTTCTGGGATCTGTTATCAGCAAAATGGCAAATGTTCTACTGCAATAAAATCAAAAGCCTGGGTTCGCCAGTGATATGTTTTGACTCCCTTTTTGTTTTAATATGCATCAGTGGGATAGAGAAAGAATTGAACATTACTGAGAAAGACATAACACAAATGGGGAAAAGACCAGACAATTTTGTTGTATATGCAGATGATGCGGTCCTTATATCAAGGACGGCAACAGGCTACAACCTCAGCTTGACTCATTCACCAATTATATGTAGACCAAGACTCAAAAACAACTTTAACCAAATCTTTCATTATGACAAGGGGACCAAAAACAACAAAATTTAAGTATCACACTATTTGGGTAGTCCCAGTAGCTAAAGTTAAACTCTTCACAAGTTTAGGAATTCCGTTTGACTCTGCATTAACCTGAGGTTAGTTACTTAAGCTAAGAATACAGCATCTTCATAGAACTATAGACTGTCTTTATACATTTGCCTCAATGTTGCACCGTAAACTGGTGAAATAGATTATCCGGGTGTATAGGGGTAAATGCGTATCTGTGGCCCAACATGGGGCAGGAGTATGGGGATATATTAACACCTAAATGTTGCAGACAGAAGGGAATTACTTCATACATACCTACTGGCCATTCTCTGAGTCTTTCAATCTCATATAAGTCACTTTGAAGTGAGACTAGGTTACTTGGAAGATAACATCAAAGTAAGCCCTCTATTACTATGGCTTTGACTATGGGTGAATCCATGAGCTAACGATTTGGGGACTTTTATGAAGATCGTCTAACTCTGAACAATATGTTGCCTATTCCTTGGCTCTCTTATGATTAGTAGTCTTTTAACACTTTAGAGGTTTCTGAGTATTTCGATGGCCCAGAGAGAATATGCAGTGCTTCTAGAGATTGTGTAGAGTGTCTGTTTTACAATCACTGTATGATGTATGAACTAAAAGAGCACAAAGAATGCAGTCAGTAGTTTTGCGTTCTGCTATGCTGACTATATTGGATATGGAGACCTATTTAGTTCTAGTTTGGAATACTCAATTAAAATTCTATCTGACCTGTTTATATTAAATACTTAGTGCTTTCTGTTTGCATTCCCTGTGTAGGGATCTTGGTTTGAAACTCTTCCTAACTGTCCTTATGATAACTCCTCATACAACCATGCCTGTTATACAGTAATTGATTATATTAGGTGTACCTTGCCTGTTGGGGAAACATATGGAATTGAGTAGCTGTGGGACTTAGCCCTTTTTGGCTAAAGTACCCTAAACATTTTGCTTCCGCCCCTAGACCTTTTGTCTGACATGGTGTTGCCAACTTAGATGCTTTGGACACTTTGCCACTGCTAAACGATGTCAAAGTGCATGTGCTCCCTGTATAAAGTGTAATGGTAATTGGTTGTCCATGATTGGTATGTTTGCCTTACTAGTAAAGTGCACTATGTGTTCCAGGGCTGGTAATGCAAATGCTACTAGTGGGCCTGCAGCACTAATTGTGTCACCCACACAAGTAGCCTTAAAAAGGGAACTCAGGCCTGCCATTGCAGTGCCTGCCCGCAGTTTGTTAAACTGCCATGTTGTTCTGAGAAGTGTACCCACTTGCCAGACCTTCCCCTTCCCTTTCTATGCACATCATACACCCCTATGGTAGGTCCAGGATACCCATGGGCAGGTTGCAGTGCATGTAAAAAGTAGGACATGTACCAAGGTGTGTACCATGTCATGACTGTTGAAAGGCCATCTTGCCCATAGGATAGAATGGGAAGGCTGTGTAATTTGTTTTCCAGCCTATCTTCCCAAAGGCTTAAGATGGAGAGGTGAAGTTTAGTGTGCCTGAACTCACAATGTAATAACACATCTTTTTCTGAAGGTGTTTTTGCATTGTGTGTTTAGAAGCCACTCTTTCAGAAGAGGCTGGGTTTTTGTGCTCTAACATTTCTGTGTGTCTCTGTCTGGTTGTGGATTGACTGTTTGGATTTGAAAACGAATAGGATCTGCGGAATGTCTTGACCCAGGGGAGGAGATGAGACAACAACAGGCTGACCTGCACCTGGAGTGTAGGAAAGGAGTAACCTTAGGAGGCCTAATTGTCCCATCTCCTGCAGAGTGATTGAGAATCCAGACCCCCTCTATCCAAAGTAAGAAGGTGTCACCCAGAACTGGTTTGAACAGGGGTCAGTGCCCCCCTGAACACAAAGACTTCAAAGCCATTGAGGGGTAACTATGAGAGCTGAACTTGGAGAATAGCTTGATCAAGATTGAACAAGACTGGAGCTACTTTGTGTTCAAGAGGAACCTTTGTCAAGGCAGAAATCACTAAAAAGACTGAAGGAAAGGACTGACTCTTGCTGTGTGTTCTGGGACTGGCCGGCAGTTGGCTGTTTAACAAAGGAAAGGCTAAAGGGACTTTGCTGTGTGTGTGTCCCCTTGCTTGAAAGGACTTTGCTGTGCTGTGTCCTGAAGTAAGTTATACCCAAGGGCCCGAGTTGAGTTGGCTCCCTGTTGCGAAAACTCAGGAACACAAAAGTTTCCAGGAGAGTCTTAACAGCGCTTTGTGCGTTTCCTTGTTACAGACTGAGACCCTCGTAAGCTGTGCCCTGTGATTGTGGGCACCTGGATTCCAAGCAAGGATCAGCGACACTGTCTGCATGTCCTTTTTGCAGACTGAACTCTTTGGGAGGATTGTCCAGTTATTGTTTGCACTGGAATCCAAGTGAGTCTCATCAACACTGTGTTCATGTGCTTTGTGTAGCGTGAGACCTTCATGAGGATTGCCTTGTTATCGTGCACCCGGAGTCCAGGTGAGTTTCAGCGACACTGTGTGCGTGTGCTTTGTGCAGCCTGAGACCTTCATGAGGATTGCCTTATTAACGTGCACCGGAGTTAAAGTGAGTCTCAGCGACACTGTGCGCGTGTTCTTCGTGCAGCCTGAGACCTTAGTGTGGAGTGCCCGATGATCGTCCACCCGAAGCTCAAGGGAGTATCAGCGATGCTGTGTGCATGTGCCCTGTGGCAGCCTGAGAGCTTCGTAGCTGTAGCGGTCTGGACCGGCAGCGCTGGAGGAGCTGAGCTGCCTGCCCAAGCCCGCCGTTGCCAATTTACAAAGATTGCATCAGAGGCCCAAGCTGCTGGATGAGGAGAGGAGAGTGAGTTTGCGCCCCCCAAGTAACATGTGTCGACTCCTGGGGTGGGGTGCGGGCTCGGAGGGAGATGCTCTCGGCCTCTCTCTCATTCGGCAGCGCGAGCCTTTGATTCGGCTCGTATCGTGGCCTGTATTGCCAAGGGAGTGGCAGTACCGGGGCCGTAGTGTGGAGCTGCACGTTTTGTTACACCATACCCTTGTTGGGGGCAACTGTTGACAGAGGCTGACTGCGAGTCAGAAAGTGGTGGAGAGACCACCTAAGGCACTGTGATCAGTGCCAGAGTGTATTACGTATTATCTTATTTCTGCATAACGGAGTACCTGATTGTCGTATAACACATTGCATCATTTCTGCATAAAGGAATACCTAATTAGTGTTTTACGCATTGCATTATTCCTGCATAACGAACTACCTGATTAGTGTATATTGTATGGCATTATTTCTGCATAACAAACAACCTGATTGTCGTATGTCGCATTGCATTGTTTCTGCATAAGGAACTACCTGATTAGCGTATTACGCATTGCATTGTTTCTGCATAACGAACTACCTGATTAGCGTATTACGCATTGCATTGTTTCTGCACAACGAACTACCTGACTAGTGTATTACGCATTGCCTTATTTCTGCATAACAACGTACCTGGTGGTTGTATTACGGATTGCATTATTCTTACATTGCAAAGTGTCTGATTGTTGCGTTACCTTCGCATTATTCTTACATTTCAAAGTGCTTGATTGTTGCGTTACGCATTGCATTATTTTTACATTGGAAAGTGCCTGATTGTGTGTTACACATTGCATTATTTTTACAAATCAAAAGTGCCTATTCTAGCATTACAAACTGCATAACATGGTATTAGGATTACAGTGGAATGTTTAGAAGTGCTCATTAATATCACCAGTACTTACAAGGGCTGGCTGGCCTAACAACCGACCAGGAGAAATAGTATACTCATATGTTGGATTTATATCTTATCTTTTTATATGAAATTTATACTCGTTTTTATAAAACTTGTGTGGAGTCTATTTGTGGTGTCATCATTGGGTTGCTGTGAGCGTGGTTGCAAATACTTCACACATTTGCCTTGAAGATAAGCCTGGCTGCTCGTGCCAAGCTACCAAGGCGGTGAGTGGGGGCAATCTCAGAAGATAACCTTCATTTCCTTGAAGTCCCTATTTGGCCTAAGGTACCTGTAATGACGTGTTTCTCTGTATGTTTTGGTGCTTCTGTCAGTCACCAGGTCATTACTTACCACACCCTTTCTCAGGTTACAGAAAGACACCACATTTCACAATACTTACCCAAGAAAGGAATAAACACTGACAACATATAAGACCATTGCTGAGGAGCTCGCAAATAACAACAAGTCACAACACCTCCCAATCCAAGAGGGTACGCAGAAATTCACAACACCTCCTAATCTAAGAGGGTACACAGCGCATGCTCCTCCTAGCAATGTAATTTAGACATCCCTGATGGGAGGCACTTTCCCTTCCGTATCAACAATTACCCATTAGAGGGGAATCGCCCATCCCTCTGTAAGTACTTGGTAAAAAAGGGGTCTCAACCTTCCCTCACAAGGAATACCAACAAATGATATGCTCTAGGGTTTCTTTATTACATGATAATAGGATGACAAAAGAAAGAAATAACTAAACATCACAGTACATATTAGCAGCAATCATCAGCACATAGATATACATAGAGCCTGAAAATAAAAGCATAGTTAGATAAAGTTAGATATACATCGAACACCTCACCATAATCTTAGGCGTCTTGTCATCTGAAGAAGGGTCCGTCTCTCTTTCCCTCACTGGTTGGTTCCGTACTCTCTGTGGCACACACACGTCTGCACGTCTGCACCGTGATGTATCATCAGACCGCCAAAACACCAGACCAGCATCTCAGCTCAGCATATCAGCATCTCAGCTCTCTGCCTCTCAGAAACTCTCTCTCTCTGCTCTCTCGGACCCCCTTCTCTAATATAGAACTCTATCCTCTATCGAAGCTTCTGGAAGAACCCGCCTACCTTTCTCACAAGATTCCTGTACTTTTCCACACCAAGCACCCAACAGCAGCTGGCCAAGCTTTTGTTCTGGCGCCAATGCGAAGAAGGCACATTCCGCCTGATAAGAACTGGTCTGCTCTGGTTCACTGCCGGTGAACAACACATGTAATCTCAAATATCACCTCTCACCTACAGAGGCTCAGAAGATGGCTGCAGTTTAGAATATGGAGTTGCTCAAGCATAGGCCTCTACTACTTGGAAAGCAGAATAATATTAGACCACGTCAAAGCCAATAGGCTAAAGTCATAATTCACCTAACTCAAATCATACTATGCCCTTAATCCCTCAGTATCCCCTATGGAGCACATGTGTGCACCATCACCAACAACTCTGCACCTCGACATCCCATACCTTCTATTCCTTGGCAAGATTATTGTAATGCAAGACCATCCTACATTAAGGCTAAAGTAACATAGCACACTAAAATCAGTACACAATGGTGGTGATCGAGGGTCATCACAGATCATCAGACCACTAAAGTGGCTCATGCACTACAGTACCTTCCTCAGCCAACCAGGGATCCCGGGTCTAGCAATAGCTGTCTGAAAAAAGATTAAGGAAAGGTGCATTGTAAGATTTGGATCTACTTATTTAGGATGTACGTTTGTAATTATTAATTGAATATGTTTATATATTTATTTATATTTTATCACTGTATTTGTTATAATGTACTTATATGACTTAGTCAAATAAAGATTTGACTGACTCTCTTTGTGGTAGAAAGTTGCAGTGTAGAAGGCCTAGGTGGTAAAAAGACTGCAAACTAGAACTAGCACAGAACAACTTTGGTGTGATTAAGAGATTAAGGTTAAAGGATCACAGGTTCCAGGCTGGAAAGTATCATAACATGATTTCAGATTGATAGTTTGGGCAGCACTAATTATTGCTGTGTATAGAACGGTCAGTAGCTTTCGTGGGGTCTGTTTTTTGTAGAGAGCCTAGCAGCTTCGTGGGGAAATAATGAGATGGAAATATGTCTAGGCAGATTATATCTGGAATTAAATACCCCCTGCAATACATTATGAGGATATTGCAAGTCATTAACGTGTTCTGTGACCACATAGAGAACTAGACTAAATGCCAAGGTGACATGCAATATCCTAATAATATACCTTATGGGGTACTTTAATCCTTCTAATAGATAACTACAACATCACCCTTCCCACAAATTCTAAGTATTATTAAAACTTTAGGACTCCTGTAAAATAGGCCGTGGCAGAGTAGCTGCGGTCCCTCTGTGTTTCAGAACCAATAAGCTCTGTTCGCTCCCCTATCTATGATTTTAACAGGCTTTAGCATCCTGCCCTGTCCCCCAGTGGAAACTGTACTCATAGTTAGTCTATTAAAGTTTTTTTTTACATCACCACCCACAGGAGCAGTCCTTTCCCTGCGATTTTTTCATACTTATGAGGACTCGACACTTTCTAACCTTGTACCTGAATTTCCTTAGGGGTCACTACGTTGCCATTCTTTGTCCCCCAGTGGAATCTGCGCACATATTTAGTCTGTCTATGGGCCTATGGTAGCCTCTCGTGCTGTTATTATTTTTTCAATGTAGTAGCGAGGAATTCACACTCACTGACCCTGTACCATAATATCACTAAGGGTCAGGGTTTACATTCTGTTGCCATACACTGTATTTGGCTTCTCTTGTCACCGGCATCCACCATCGCACAATGTTTAGGTCTCGTAGAGAGACCTTTTCCGATCCATCCACTTTTTTATGATGAGGATTCTCAACAGTTCACGTGAAATCACATGACCACAAGCTCCTTCGTGCACGAGCTTGCATTTCCCCACAGGCTTCCCCCTGCCAGCAGCATTTGCCACATCAAAGGCTTCAGCTGCCCCGCCCCCGCCGTCACTTATTCACGGCTGCGCCTCGCATTTCCCCACAGGCTTCCCCCTGCCAGCAGCATTTGCCACATCAAAGGCTTCAGCTGCCCCGCCCCCCCGCTGTCACTTATTCACGGCTGCAGGCCGTGCCTTGTTTACTGTTGACATAAACATTGCCCGCAGCGAGGACAAATGCATACACCCTCCCATTCCTTGCAAAACACTCACACCGCTTGTCTTAACATATTCAAAACTGCACTGATTTGAAAACACAGGCAACTTTTTAACTATCTAATTCTGTAACAGGGGCCACTTTTATTTTGGCCCTGGCCTATGTTCCGTCCCAGTTTCTGTACAAGCACGGACGGCAGAGAGGGTTAAGAACGTTGTTTTCACATGTTGCTGCGTTGAAAGCTTTTTCCAACCCCTTCATTTTGTTCCCCCGCTGTCTGATATTTGAGCCAGGACCACAACTGCATACCATTTTTCAGTTGCTTGATTAAAGCCAGTTTTCCCCACAGGTCACATCATGAACGAGACACACGTTTTTTGTCAGGAGAGCCGCTACTGGCAGAAACCGCTTTACAGCGCTTGCTCGCAAGAAATTAGTAACTTGATCCTCAGCCTGCTTTATGCCAGCTTTGTAATTATAATATTCCAGTGGTAAGTCAGACATTTAGGCCAGGAGGAATGCAGAAGACGTAGTCGACTCTTTTTTTTCAGTATTGCTTTAATGTTCGTCTCTACAGTGTTTCAGGCATTTCATAAAACATATAATCTTCCTGCCGCTCTCCACCCTTTCCAGGGTTTGTGTGACCTTGTATCCTACCAGATGACGCACATCCTTTTTGGAAGCCACAATGGGGGAATGATTATCTTTACTTGGTACTATTGTGAATACGTAATCCAGAAACCCAATGCACTTCCACACAGGAAGTGTCCTGTGCGCTCGCATTTGTGCTGTGCTTCGGTGTGCGCTTCCAACCAATCTACTGCGTTTGGGAGTGCCACGCGCTCTGATTCTGTACACGCGCTCTCGGAAATCAGTCACCCGCCCCCCGCCGTCACTTATTCATGGCTGCAGGCCGTGCCTTGTTTACTGTTGACATAAACATTGCCCGCAGCGAGGACAAATGCATACACCCTCCCATTCCTTGCTAACACCGCTTGTCTTAACATATTCAAAACTGCACTGATTTGCAAACGCAGGCACTTTTTGACTATCTAATTCTGTAACAGGGGCCACTTTTATTTTGGCCCTGGCCTATGTTCCGTCCCAGTTTCTGTACAAGCACGGACGGCAGAGAGGGTTAAGAACGTTGTTTTCACATGTTGCTGCGTTGAAAGCTTTTTCCAACTCCTTCATTTTGTTCGCCCGCTGTCTGATATTTGAGCCAGGACCACAACTGCATACCATTTTTCGGTTGCTTGATTAAAGGCAGTTTTCCCCACAGGTCACATCATGAACGAGACACACGTTTTTTGTCAGGAGAGCCGCTACTGGCAGAAACCGCTTTACAGCGCTTGCTCGCAAGAAATTAGTAACTTGATCCTCAGCCTGCTTTATGCCAGCTTTGTAATTATAATATTCCAGTGGTAAGTCAGACATTTAGGCCAGGAGGAATGCAGAAGACGTAGTCGACTCTTTTTTTCAGTATTGCTTTAATGTTCGTCTCTACAGTGTTTCAGGCATTTCATAAAACATATAATCTTCCTGCCGCTCTCCACCCTTTCCAGGGTTTGTGTGACCTTGTATCCTACCAGATGACGCACATCCTTTTTGGAAGCCACAATGGGTGAATGATTATCTTTACTTGGTACTATTGTGAATACGTAATCTAGAAACCCAATGCACTTCCAGACAGGAAGTGTCCTGTGCGCTTGCATTTGTGCTGTGCTTCGGTGTGCGCTTCCAACCAATCTACTGCGTTTGGGAGTGCCACGCGCTCTGATTCTGTACACGCGCTCTCGGAAATCAGGGCCCCGCAGATGGATGGCAACATACACTCCAAATACCACTCAGTGCCACATAATTACACACCACATCATTACACTCTACTGAATGTAAAACACACTCCACACAATACCACTCAGTGCCACATAATTATATGCTACATAATTACTCTGCACTTAATGCAACATACACTCCAAGTACCACTCAGTGCCACATAGTTACACACCACATAATTACACTGCACTCAATGCAACATACACTCCAAATACCACTCATTGCCACATAGTTACATGCCACATAATTACAATACCCTCAGTACAACTTACACTCCAAATACCACTCAGTGCCTCATAATTACACGCCACATAATTACACTGCGCTCAATACAACATACACTCCAAATACCACTCAGTGCCACATAATTACACACCACATAATTACACTCTACTGAATACCACACTCCACACAATACCACTGGGTGAACACATAATTATATGCTACATAATTACAATGCAACATACACTCCAAACAATACCACTCAGTGCCACATAATTACACGCCACATAATTACACTCTACTGAATGCATTACACACTCCACACAATTCCACTCAGTGCCACATAATTATATGCTACATAATTACAATGCACTCAATGCAACATACACTCCAAACAATACCACTCAGTGCCACATAGTTACAAGCCACATAATTACACTCTATCGCATCACCCCAGCATCACTCAGCACCACCCCAGCATCACTCAGCACCACCCCAGCATCACTCAGCACCACCCCAGCATCACTCAGCACCTCCCCAGCATCACTCTGCACCACCCCAGCATCACTCTGCGCAACCATTCAACAACAACTGGTTAAAATATGTTCTCTCAATGTATTAAGCTTTATTACAAATGTCACAAAAAGATGTTAATATTTCACTTCTGTTCTTGAATTTTCGTCACAATAAAATACACTGAACATAATCTTCACAAGTTATTTACAAAAGTTTAAGCTATTGCCATTATAAATTACAATCACTTTTATTTAAGTATTAATTATTTTAAAAAATTAAAAGCCATTGTAATTTGTAATATCAATATATCTAAGTCACGTAAATACAAAACATGTTGCATTACAAATGCTATAGGTGTCACATTTGCGAAAGTTATAACTTTTGGCATTGTAAATGACAAAGCTATTAATTTAGCTATTTTCAAAACCAACACATAAATAATAAAATTGTCATTTACAAGACCAATAGCTCAAACTTTCCTAATACGAGACCTATTGCATTGCAAATGCTTGTTTTGATTAGGCTGTTGCCCTTCAGCCTAGAGTATTACCCGCTTGCACACATGCGTATGACTTACATTAAGCTCACCACTCTATACGCATGCGCATTCCAAGCCCTGGAGCGCTGACAACTCTGTCACTAGGTTAGCGGTGCATTCTTCGGACGCGATTGGTGCTCACGCATGCACGTAGACGTCATTCTGTCAGCTGTGCCTGGTATTTGTGCTTGCTGTAGGGAGTGTTTGTGGTAATATCAGGGAAATCCATAGCAAAAGTTGGCCCACCAGACCATAAAACGGGCCCTCAAAACAGAAAACACATCTGCATACTGATTTTTCAGACCAGTCCTTCTTGCACTGCTAGATGCACTGTAGGCCAGCCTCCCTGGAAAATGGTAAACAAGAATTGATGCAATTGTATTTAGTGATAATGTAAAACCTAATAGTGATTGTATGTAGGTTTAAGACAACTATGGAGGGGTAAATAGCGTATGGTACACAAGAGAAAACTGGCACACTTGCATTGTAAATGCTTCATGTTATTTAAAAACATAAACCACTTCAAGCTTTTATCAGTTTACAAAGCACTTGGAAGGGTTATGTCAGTGTCCAGGATCTACTCTGCGGAAACTAAAATAATGAATTCCACAACAATGAGATTTGTTATGGTTTTAACCTTTGGGCAAGGGCTGATACATGCATGCATGAGAGATAGTGCAATTCTTCTAAGAAGAACACTATATTGTCGCATTAAAGTGCAATTCTTCTAAGAAGAACACTATATTGTCGCATTAAAGTGGTGTACGACGAGAAATATCCACTGCAAATGGTCGAGAAATGTCCATTGCAAATGTTTTTGTGCCTGGTTTTCCACTTTTCACTTATTACAGTATGATCCCTTAAACTGCTCATTTCCGATTATGCTCGTGAACTTTTCTCCTAGCCCTACCTAGAGGAAATTATGGGGGCAAAAGTGTGCAGAATCGCTCCCCAAAAAGTTGTTCACATGTTATTTCCCGATATATACAGCAGACTTTTTGTCTAGTTTAAAAAAATGCCCAAGTATCTTGTGTGAATGGTACTTATTCTGTAATGTTTTTGCTTCTGTTATTACTAGACAACTTGAAATAAGTCCCTAATGGTTATTTACATTTATCTAATAATAACATACATATAACTATGTTGTGGATAGTGCATATTTACAGTGGTGTGATTAATGGGGAATAGTTTGTGAGAATGCTAATTGTGCAAGTTTTACTCACTCATTTCCTTCTCACATACTGATTAGTCCCAGTAGTGACTGCCAAGATAAACCTGTTGGTGAAATAGAATGTATATTTGTCCTTAAAATTGTTTCTGATGACAATTTGTGCATAATTTGAGATTTGCTAATTTGGGCTGGTTTTTGGGCTGGAACTGGTCTGATTGGGCTTGTGTTGGGCTTATATTTGAGCGGCTTTGGGCTTGGGACGGGTCTAAAATCTGGCAACACTGCCTAGAGACAGTGGTGGTACTTCCGTATATATCTTCGTGATGGAGGAGCATTTATAGTTTTAGGGTCCTGTAGACGGGTATGACCTAGGCAACGCGGGTGGCTGGCTTTAAAGCAGTAAGTGGCACAGGACGCACCAGTCAATATTTTTCCCTAGCGTAAAATCGTAATGACCCTCGTTTTTCTGTCTCCCACCTGCCAGCGAGTGACTCGCAGTCACTGCCCCCTGCCAGGACCCTTGCTGTAATACAACCTCATTTCGAAACATAAGCCTCCTATCTCCTTAAACTTTATTTGCAACCTTCTTAACCATAGACCCAATAATCACAGAGGTTTTTTTCACTTTGCAAGCTAGTTCCACTTTGTTTGCTCGGGCAACTATCCGAGGCCAATCTCTAATTAACAACTAGTCACGATGAGCTCCGGTCACAGGGGATTTCACTCTATGACGGTCAAGTATCACTGCGCATAACATCCTAATAAGTGTATTGGCGCATCCTGCAATTTTTATTTAAATGCCAACAATGCCTAACCGCACCTAGAAACCTGAATAGGAAGCATTACTTGGTCGGAATACTTGCCCACGGGGCCGACCATAATTTGTGACGGTACAAATCTAGACAATCACACTAAAGGGCATTTTATGTTTGCACAGGATCGCTCGTTGGTTTAAACTAGGTACCAGGCGGTATATATGTATTTGTCATGTCTTGTGTATGTGTTTTTCAATGTCCCTTTTGCCTTACAGATCGAATTAAGTCTTCAGAAATGCTGAAGGCGTGATTTTTCCAAACTGTGAGTAATCCGATTCTTTAAGTGGTCTAGGTTAGGGTGCACCCTAGTGAGTGCATACCGCCATGGTCCCTGGTCCTGGGGAAAGCCTCGCAACTGGCACACAGAGGCTGGAACATGTAGACCTAATGTTTTAATTCTGGATGTGACTGATCAATTTAATCAGTCGCAACGTCCACCTCACACTTTTTATTCTAGTCGTACTACCCTACCATTAAAACATTTTTTAAGGAGTAGTAAAGACTATTCTAACATCACTTACTGCACCATCACTTGCACTCAACACTCAAACATCCTGCTAAGCTGTAATCAGGTGTTGAAGCACTTCGGAGAGGCACTCTGCCTCTCTGGTGGGGGTCCAATGATGAAGCATGTCCCCAACTAGGTTGGTGAGTGAGGACCCTTCTTAAAAACATGAGTGATTCCTGTTTCTAACCCTTGACATTCTGGCTTCACTCTTTTGTTGTTTATTCCATACTCCTGGGGAATAAGAGTGGAGACAAAGAAGTTCCCTCTCTCTCTCTTTGTTTTGATATACCATAAAGCTTAGTCTTTGTACTTTTACTGTGAAATCTGGGAAGAATGTGATATTACTATTTTTGAAGGTGAGTGGTGGAGAACTTTGGGCCGTTAGTAGGATGATGCCCCTGTTGCAAAAGTTAAATACTCTAGCGAGTAGTGGTCTGGGGAGTGCCCCCAGTTTCGGCTTTCCTCCTGGGACTCTGTGGGCTCTTTCTATGGAGAAATAGTTTGAGCGGCCTCGTGTTTGCAAGTGCTTTGTGTTTGGATGTGCCCTGACTTAATTTTTTGCCATGCATATTTGTCTAATTTAGCTTGGCGAGCCGCACATCCACTCTTACCACCTGACATTTTGCTGAGTTGGAAGGATCTTTGTGCAGGGAGTCAGTGTCCGCAGAATGGTCCCGCCGCCTACTCTTGGACTGTGTGCCCTGTTCGGCATAGGCGCAGTTTAAGCCTTAGGTGGGCTGCGATGTGAATACGTGGGAATGAGCCTGTAGTATGCTAATGATATAGCTATGCAAGTCTTTTAGCCAGCCCCAAATTACTTCCTTGTTTATTAGAGTTTGCCTGGTGTAATGCCTCGCTTGCTGCAACTGGGGGTTCTGTGCATTTATTTATTGGTTCTCAGTCATATATCTCTTCGCTCACCTTCGTATGATGCCAGTCTTACTCCCTCTATGCTTGCCCAGTCTCTTTTTCACTTACTCTGGGCGTTTGTTTGCTGAATCTCCGCTCTTTGCCCCTCGCTTACCATTGTGCCACATCTGCTGGGTTCTGTCTATGGTCTGCCTCTCCCTTCCTTTCCCGCGTGCAATTGTCTGTCCGTGCTCAGCCCTTCACACCATGCTCTTCTTTGCACTACGCTGGTGCTATATGGGGCCCTTTGCTTTGCTTGGCTCTGCTGGAGGCGAGTGCCGGATCAACCTCTGGAGTGCCGAAACCAACCCTTCGCTCTCTATTCCCCGCTACTCACTCAGTCGCCTACAGCCCATCTCTACTGCTCCTCAGTGGCTTACCTGTGTCTGGCCGTCTCTCTGCCCAGTATTGGCCGGGTCAGCTGCAGGGATCTGTTTGTCCTGGAGGCCTCACGAATGTGATTCATTTTCGGGCGGGATCCGTGGCGTCCTGCAGCAGTGACTGCAACCCTTCCCGTTACATATGATTAGGCTTTTCTCCGTTGCAGGATCCGAGCAGGGGTTACCCGATCACTATTACTGTGGTGATTGGGGTTCTGCCATCTTTTCGTCTCGCTGTGGGTGTAGGCCTCAATCCAGACTCAATCCAGACAGGGCCATTTTCTAGGCTGGTTCCCTCTTTGCCAGCACCGACTCAGTTCACAGGCTGATGGGGTGGTTTTGTTGCAATATATTCCGGATTTTGTAACAGATAGTGCGGGATTAAGGGTGTGGGGCTCCGGAGCCACGTTAATGTGTGGCCATTTTCATCGGCTGCTAGCCACGCCCCCCTTTGTTTTTGAAACTGTAGCTTTAATAATGCTCTATCGCCTGCCATTGCCCTCAGCTGCTGGCAGCAGGTGTGGTGAGTTAGAGTTGAGCGGCTTTGTCATTTCTCTGTTACAGGCGACTAGGTGCGTCACAAGTCGCCTCTAACAAGGAAACTTCAGACAGGATTTTATGCAAGGATTGCTGGATATCAGATATTAGAAGGTTTCAAAATGTAAAACTTATGTTAAGTGTAGCAAAGGAATATTGTGGGAAGCCCACCAATATTCCATTGCAGTTGTCCAATCTGCTTGGCAATGGACAGTTGATGAGTATTTTAGGTCTATTGAATTGGAATTATGGGAGAATCATATGTATTTTCAATGCCTGGTATCATGCAGCAGTGGCAGTTTGCTTGTAAATTATTTTGTTTTCACGGTTGGCAAAAAATAACTCCAAGGTTTTTAGCTCATGACACATATGCTAAATTATTAGGTGTTCAGTATTAGGTCATAGATTAGTGGATGGCTGTGAGGCAAGTAGATACAAGACAATCATGCCAGATGACAAAGTCAGGACCCGAAAAATAGGACAATATATGGTTTCTTCTGTATTTTGGTGATGGTCCTTAAAATGGGTTAATGGCTGCTTGTCTCTGGGGAATTTGATGCTCCTCTTTCTATGAGAGCTCTCGTGTTGGTATTGCAAATTATTGCGAGGGAAGAACATGTTTCTACTGCAATGCAGAGTGTCAAGTGGACAACCATCGCTCTCAGTCACACAGTGAAAAGCCTTGTCATCAGAAGCCCCATTGTCTAAGGAATGGTAATCCAGTGGTAGTAGATTGCTCTGTGTAGCTGAAGATTAGTAGCCATTCCAGTGCTTATCACCTGCTGTTCATTACTAAACGCAACCATGAGTATTAGCAGCCAGTATCTGCTGAGACTCAGAGGCTAGGGAAAATTAAATTGCTCCTTGGGCTAAGTTGGCAATTTATGTTTCATTCCTATATAGCAGTGGTTTCCAAACTTTTTTTTACCTGTGGCTCCCTTGACAAAATTGCCAGTAGGCCGTGGTTCCCCATCATGACACTTTTTCTTTTGCCAGTTGGGGACGGATGTATGCTTGACCTCAGGAGTACTTCCAGTTTTCTGCCTGAAGGGCAGAAGTAGCCAGAGGTGTTGGGGCACTAGAGGGATGCTAGATGTCGAGAACTCAGGATACTGCCATGCCAGAGAGGTGCTACACTTGATGCTGGCCATGGCTGCTGCAATACTAGAGAAGAGATTCTACTGTGCTGGATAAGGTGGAACCTCAGAGTGCTGAGGCTGTGTAGAGCAATGCAGGCTTAGGTGAGTGTTTTGGGTGCTGCAGTTCCTGAGAAGTGCTGACCTGGGTGAGGGTTTGGGGTTCTGCAGTGCTAAAGAGGACCCGGATAAGGTGATGATTAGGGTTGCTAAAGTGATATAGGGAGGTGCTGGCTTGGGTGAAAGCTCAGTGTGCTTCAGTGCCAGGGAGGTGCCGCACAAGATGATTTTTAGGGCACTGCAGCGCTAGAGAAGTACTGGCCCGATTGAAAGTTCAGGTGAGGATGTAGCAGTGCGAGAGGCGCCAGCCTTTTTGGGTGTTTATCAAGGGTGCTGCAGCGCTAGAGATGTTGAGAGTCCGGTTTTAGATCTAGTTAGGTTGCTCCAGTGGTAGAGAGATGACAGCTGGGGTGAGAGCTAGGGGTGCCATTCATCAGTAAGACCAGTGCCGCCCCGGGTCGAGTGCTAGGAGTGCTGCAGCACCAGTGGTCCAGACAGAACCTGGCCGGGTGAGGCTATGAAGGGTTGCAACGCCAGAGAGGTGCTGAGTGGGTGAGGGCTCGGAGTGCTACAGAGCTGAGGCTGCTGTGCCTGTCTTCATGTCAGTGCAAAAGACGCTCCCGTTTTTCTCCGCTGTGGTAATCAGGATTCGGCCACCACAAGTTACTGGCTGAATGGGGAGTACAATTTACACCGAATAATCTCCGGTGGGTGTTTACCCATCCCCCAGCAGTTTTACACACTAAAAATGGTGAAGTCTCTGGGTGAGAAATTGGATGAAAATGGAGAATTGCCACACAAACATGTGGGCCACGATAATAGCAATTCCTGAAGTAAATCCCAATTTTCCTAGGTCAATGTTAAAATAACATTATTTCCCAAAATTACACAAGAATTATTTACACAACAAAAGAAAAAGTATTTGGGAGCGGAAATACCGAATCAGCATCCTTGCCCTCCTCGTTTTATATATCACTTGTAGCTCAGCTTTAAGTGGAATTTAACATACCAAGATCTGGTAAGACTGGTCATGTTATGTTTACTTTTACCAGATGAATCAGACAAAACTCTGCGCTGCCTTCTTGCCCCAATAACAAGTACATCTTAACAACAAAAGTAGAGAAATATAAGAGTCCTATTATATGCTCAACATTTTGGATATTTTTGCAGTCAACCTATTTACCCCGTCACATTTTCATTTTTAATGTATATCCCCAGGAAAAGCAGTAAATATGATTGCCTCTTTAAAAATACACTGGCTTGGTGATCACGAGTTTGTCTTTGCAGTTATTCAATCAAGTAACTTGTGAAGAGGGTCCCCAGAGGAGCGGCAAAAGACAGGCAGCAATAACGCTTAACAGTCATCCTGTGTATGAGGAGGCTATGTGAACACGTACGTGGGGAAGGTGGCCGTGCACACTCGGGCTAAAACATGACTCCGGAATTTACAGGTGGTGCTTGTAACTCCCCAGTCTGTTGCGCTGCAGCTAGGTGTATTTAAATAAGGCTCACTTGCTGAAAGGCTGATGACATAGCCAAGGCTGCCAGTTTAAATAACAATAAAATGCAATTGTGTTTAATTCATTGCGAGCTCAGTAGAAACGGACAAAAAGGGGGGACCTATGCATGAAACTGATAATAGAACACTGGGCCATATCACGATTTCTGACGCCAGCTGACAGGTAGGGCATCAAAAGACGCATCATTTTTAAATTGCTCACAACATGATTTGCACATTCCAAAGATGTGCACGGCGCCCCTGGCTGCTAATAACGGCGCACCGGGGAGCCGCGGCGCACAGTTTGGGAACCACGGCTATATAGTATAGTTTTTTCTCTGTTTTAAAAAATATTTTTTATTGGCATTTTGTGCAAGCAAGAAGACCATTATCTAGTCTTCTTATAATTTTAGTATCTGAGGGTTTTACAATTCAATATTTCCAAACTGCATTCTGATATTTATATCATACAACTACTATAATCCACATCAAACTTTCCATTTTCTTACCTCAGTCCTTTTCCCTTTCTCCTACCCCCACACCCACAGTCCTCCTGTCTTAGTACTTTAAGGGTCTTATTTAGAACCCTGTAAGGTCACCTGTTTTCTATCTTAGCTCTGTTTCCTGGTTTCCTGACTTGTTCGTGTATAATTATTATTATTATGGGGTATTCTTGATGGGTGTTGTTATTGCTGATTGCATATCCTTAATGTCTGCCAGCATTGCCGTCCATAAACTTAAGTCATCTTCTAGCTTTTCGTCATGCCTGACCCTTTTCATACGTATAGCTTCTGCTGTCATCCACTCACACAGATCACTCAACAACATTTTTATACGGGGTGGGTAGGGGCTCTTCGAGTATATCGACAATTGTCTTTTTGCCAATATAAGTCCCAGCATTACTAATCTCCTACTTAACTTTTTGTTTTTGGGAGTAGGTAATAGTCCCATCAACACTGTCTTCAGTTATTTTGGAACTTTCCATCCCATAGCCTTTTCTAGCTTATCTAAGATTTCAGTCCAATAGGAGTCTATGACCGGGCAGTGCCACACCACATGCAGAAAGCCCGCCTCCCCCTTTTACATCTAGGGAATTCGGTCGCCGGAGTCGGGAAAATGATACTTAGTTTTTTTGGGAAGAGGTATGTTTGGTGTATGTAATTATATTGAACTAACTTAAACCTCGGATTGGAGTTTACTTCCTTGACTCCCTCATGAACTTTGATCTATTCCCGCTCTGATAGGGTCTCACACAAGGCCTCTTCTCATCGCTCATAAATCGGCAAACAGGGGCCTTCAGGTCTTCTCTAAGTGCTCGGTTCATATGCGAAATTAGGACACCACCCTGCGCCATATACAGCATAAATTGGAGCACTCTTGTCATTGGTGGCTCCTCCGGGAATGACGCCCACAACTCACTGGTCACATGTGATATCTTTCTGTATTGCAAAAATTGCCCCCTTCCTCACTCAAATATTTCCTCCGCATTTTCGCGGGAGATGAATTGCTTAGTTGAGAATACGGCTCCCATTGTCAGGCAACTGCCTTCTTTCCATCTATGGACGGACATTGAATCTGCTATTTTTGCATAGGATTGTATCACCCAGAGCAGCATGTCCGGAGCATACAGGGCATGGCCTATCACCTTTTTGACTACGCGTTCCTACACTCGTGCCACGTGTTGTATTATGTATGGGCAGGCTTGCGAGACCCCCGCCCCGCATTAAAGGCCCCACTAGTGAGTCACCATCTTATGTTCTGAACAGGAACCCTTTTTCCAAGTTATCATTATCATCAAGCCAGTGAATTGTGTGCTCAAACTGAGAAGCCATGTAGTATAATTCAATATGAGGAACCTCTGTTCTTTGCATTGTCTTTAAGCTCACTCTTTTTCGTTTTGACCACCACAACAGTTCTGTCAGCAATGTATTTAATGTTTTGAAGAAGTGATAAGGGATCTCATAAAATGAATGTTGAATCACATGTAGACATTGCGGCAGGACAATCATTTTTGTAATTGCAATTGTACCCATGAGCGATAGTGGTGCCCTTGCCAAAAGTGCACCGAACCTTTCACCCCTTCCACTACCCTGCCTAGGTTAAGTTTCAGATGTCTCTCAGGTGTGCTCGCCAGCCTGATTCCCAGGTATTTGGGGTCAGGTACCACCCATGGTAGTCCTATTATTGGCAATGATTGCCTTGGCATTGTGGCTAACCGGCCTATCGGAAGCAATATTGATTTGTTGGAGATTGGTTTTAGTCCAGACAGGTCTCCAAATTTGCTTAGTATTCCTAACAGTTTGGGAATCGCTTGAGTGGGCTGTTGAGTGAATATTAAAGTGTCGTCTGAGTACATACAGACCACGTGGTTCGTGTCTCCCAATTTTATCCCCCAGTTATAGTTATCCAGTTGCTTCCTCTGTAATTCTGCTAGCGGTTCCATTGCCACCATGAAAAGTAGTGGTGACAGGGGGCACCCCTGTCTGGTGCCCCTTTGCAGTGTGAAGGCTTGCGTAATTAGCCCCCCATACGCAGTCTAGCCTGAGGGATATTATAGAGAAACTGCAACCAATCCCTCTCCTATTCCTATTACCCTCGGTGTTGCCCATAGAAATGACCTATCCACTAAATCTAAAGCCTGGTCTATGTCAAGTAGCGCCAGAGTGCAATCTTCGGTGTCTATAGGTGTGGAGTGCCTTACATGTGCCAGTCATTTTAGATTGTGCACGGTGCTGCGTTAGGGGATGAAACCAGATTGGTCCCGGTGTATCAGAGTCGACATGCAGGGTCGGAGTGTATTAGCCAATACCCCAATCAAAATTTTCATATCCAAATTTAAGAGAGAGATTGACTTGCAGGAACCTGGTTTTCGTGGGTTCCTATCTGGTTTATGGATCATAATCACTAAAGCTTCTCTCATGGAGGCCGGAAGAGTTTGTAACTGTAATGCCTCGTTATCCACCTACAGTAGTCGATTAACTAGTATTGGTGCAAATGCTTTATAAAACTCTGATGGAAATCCGTCACTTCCTGGACTTTTGTCAGGTTTTAGCGTCTTAATAGCTTCTAATATCTCTTCTTCGGTGATCTTGTCATCGATTCCCTCACGTGTCTCTTGGTTTAGTTGGGGGAAGACCTCATGTATTCAAGAAGTCTCCTATCACTTCTTTTAGAGGGGAAAATCGCTTTGCCATATGCTCGGTTAAAATCTCCAGGACAGTAGCCTGGGTATAAACCATAGTCCCGGCTCTTGTCTCCATCTTGTATAGTATAGTTATCACAATACCTCATAAGATAGCAATTTGCATGTGCACTGTCAGAGAATTTCTACTTTTTTCATCCTTATTTGACTTCTGAGATAATAAATAACCTGAGCTATGGGGGAGGGCCTTTAAGAGAAAAGGCCTTGTTTGTCCACAGACCATATACAACACATATAAATGCTTATACCATGGCCTTTTTGCTGATAAAATATAATAATAAATTCTCAGTTTTTGATAAAGTTTAGAATTTTTTTTTTTTTTAAGTTGTAAGAACCTTAATTGAGGTAATATAATTGGAAAGAAACATACACATGAAGAAAATGCCTACATAAATAGAAACTTGTATATATGAAATATATAAAACAGACAGTTGTTTGTAAAATTAATATACTAAGCTAGCACATTATACAATATTTGATCATAATTGTATTCAAAATGTGTAAAATATATATTATATTACCTACTGGCGGTCGCCAGTAGGTAGTTATAGTTAGGATCGTTTTCCATAGGAAATCCGCAACATTCTATTGGGAATAACTTTGGCGTTGATGGACGGAATTGGCTGAATTTCTCCAGGAAAATGGCCAGCTCCGCTACGCTCCTTCCCTGAAAGTTTGGGAGGGATTTGTCAAGCAGGGGCCAAGATAAAAGGGGGGTCCCAAAACGTGTTTTCCCCATGTTAATTTCCATAGGGCGGTTGGACTCACTTTTAGCCCGAACGGCTGAATGGATTTCCACCAAACTTGGCAAAATTGTAGGGACTGGTAGCCCGATGTGCCTTTGCTATGTCTCAAGATATGTGCTCCAGTGGATTTTGAGTAATTTAGGTTCAAAAAAATATATATATCTATATGCGCGCCCCGGTACGAGCACCGGGGCGCGCTCTAGCGTGCTACGCGAGTTCGCGAGCGGAAAGCTGATTGGCTCTCAGGTGTCTGTCAACATTCCAAACAGTCCGGAGCGGCCGCCATCTTGTGTCTCGGTAGGATCGAGACACAAGAGGTGGCAAAAACAAAGGGGGAACTGACCAAAAGGGGGCAGGGTAGACCCCCCCTGACTCCCTAGGTTTGATGTGGGGGCCATAAAAGGGCCCCGCGGGGCAAACATTTTTTTAAAAAAAATTCCGATTTTCGCGGGGGGGGGGGGGAGCGCCCGGTACGCGCACCGGGGAGCGTACCGGGGAGCGTACCATGGGGAAAACCCAGTGAAACAGTAAAATAATAATTTAAAGTGCTTAGAGGTAGGGTAGCTCTGAATAGAGTTGTTGTGTTGTGTGTGTGATTTAAGTACCAACATGTAGGTACCAATGCAGAGTCTTAAATTCAATGTACACCGTCTCCTCTGTAGATATCTTGCATGTTGTTACAGAAGTTATTGTGGTATATGGAATCCATACCATAGTCTGTCAGGAAAGCAGAAACAGATCCTTTAAGCACTCCCTGAGAAGGCCTAGGAGTTCATGGGTAGTCTACCCTGCTCCCTTATGATGTTTTCAAGTATTACATTTTACTCTATTCTGAATCTACACAAAATTGGCGGTGATATGGTGCATTAGAGACAGACAGTGAGAGAAAGGAGGCAGGAGATGAAAAAGAGATGTCAAATACACATAGGAGATAATATAGTGGGAGAAAGGAAGTAACTATGAGCAAACTTACTATGTAACACAAAAAAGTTGCACAGTATACTATAAGTCTCACTTTATATTATAATCATTTTGGTACTACTTCATGAATTACATATAAAAATGAATAATGTCTCAAACAATTTTTAATTATTAAATATAAATTATTGTTCAGAATTTTCATAATTTAATAAAACTTCCAACATCTGATCATCTGGAATCTCCTCAAAATTTTGATTGCATGATTCAATGGTTTCTATACAGTCAATTATTTCTTGGTCCAGAGACTCATCCATGAAATCCAAGTCAAGAAAATCTTCTTCAAGAATGTCCTCATCCATAATTTCAAAAGAAATATTAATGGTCTCTTCTTTCCCTTCCATTTTCTTGCTGTAAATTGCATAAAAAATAACTATATCAGTAGAGTTAGGGCACTGTTGGGTTTAAGTTCAGACAGGTACTTCTGAGTTTTTAACAGTGAAATTATCTTTGGGCAGTGTATGGTATCAGGCAGGAAGTAGAAATATAAAAAAGTGCATGTGATGAAGCCTAAGTAAATTCATAATTATACCAGAGAAGCCTAACTCAATCCATAACTATAACAGAGAAGCCTATCTCAATCTATAACTATAACAGAGGGACAGTAAATAACTAACAGAAAACGTTTTTCCAAATTAACTTAAAGTGCACAACATAGTTCCCCTTACAAATTAAAAACTTACCTTTCAGAAAGTAGTTGAAGTTTTGAGAGAAAATCCTTTATAAATGTACCTCAGGTAGTACTAGTCAAAATGGCCGTGTTTCCCTCTCATTTTTCATATATATTTATGTACATAACCAATCAAATGTCAGCACATAAAAATACAAAACGAAAGTAACATTTTAATTGGTTGTAAATTCTAACACTTTCATACGTGTTTTAGTCATGTAATTTACCTCAGGATATTTAGACAGGGCTACAGCCCAAATGGCTCAATGGAATACCACCAAATTTGGGAAAATGGTAGGGACTGGTATGTAGTAGGGCCTATTCTATATATGGTGAAAGTCTCTCCAGTGGTTTTTATGTAAATTAACTTCAAATTTATTTTGGGAGCGCTTACCGGTGCGCGCCCCGGTACGCCCACAGGCAGCGCTACGGGAGTCTGCAATCTTGTGTTTCGGTAGAATTGAGACACAAGATGGAGGACAAACAACGTTGGGAATGGATAAAAGGGGGCACGGTAGACACCCCCTGACCCCCTAGGTTTTCTGAGGGGGGCTTAGGAGGCCCATATAGGCCAAACATTTTTTTTTTTAAATTTTCGCGGGTGGAGCGCCCGGTACGCCCACCGGGGAGCGTACCGGGGAGCGTACTTTGGTGAAAAATAGTGAAAAAAGTTAGAGTAAAATAATCATTTTAAATGATCAGAGGTAGGGTAGCCCTGAAAAGAGCTTTTGGGTTCTGTGGCTGATTTAGGTACCTACAAGTAGGTTCCAATGCACAGTCTTAAATTCAGGAGGAATATTCTATTCCCCTCATCTGAGAAGTGCACACCATCTCCTCTGTAGATATCTTGCATGTTGTAACGCAAGTTATTGTTGTATATTGAACCCATTCCATAGTCTCTCATGTAAGCAGAAACAGATTTATTCACATGTTTCCGTGCTTTCTCAAATTGTGGACAAAATTGGTTGGACCACTTCCATTTCTGTCTTTGCCATATATTGGAATATACCAAGGCAGTTTGTGGAAAAAGTGCCATCAATTGCCCAAAGGTGTCCTTTAAAAGCATTTCCAGACCTACCCCAGTCAAAGTGCCTAGGTCATTTCCACCACAGTGCACAATTATGAGGTCAGGGTGTGGCAGATGCAAAAAGGTTTTCACCAATGGTATCAATTGGTGACATCTCAATCCTCTCTGGCCAATCCACTTGATGTCCACATTTGGTAAATCAAGGTTGTGAAAATTTCTTATAGCTCCGTACCTTTGAGCCCAGTGGATGTAGCTATGTCCAATAATCCAGACAGAATACATGGTGAGAGGAGGTTCTGGTGCAGTCAGATGAAGTGTGGGAATGAAATGGCAGTTAGAACAGTAGGAGTTTGCAAAAAAAAACTGTGGAGTTTCAGTGCTCTTGAATCACAAGCAATGATTGGTGGGTTCAGATAGTTGAAGACTGAAAGTTAGGGTGCATGGTTCTGTTCTGTGAAAGAAGTAATTTGAATGGTTAAGAAAAAGTCATTTAAAGAAACATTGCACCGGCTAAGCTGGTGTATTGAGAGGTCAAACATCCTTGCTGAGTTCATTTGCAACATTGTAGAATAAACTTTTAAACCTGAGAGCTCAGTGAGGAGGGAGTTGCTATGGTAACAGGCAGAAAGGGTTGAGGGGGGAAGGGTGTTGGTTTGGAAATAGTGAGGGAAGAGTTTTAATTGGTTAACATGAGGGATATGTGTGTAGAATTAGAGGTTTTCTGTGCCGTTCATGGTTGCAGTGTCTGGAGTGCATACCTTTTGCTCTGCTAAAGAAATATTGGTGTGTGTGTCTGACACTGTTCTCAATCTCCCAAAGCATTTGTAAAGGTGAGTAATGATTCATTTAATATAGATAGAGACTTGTATGCTCTATGGAGAAGATTTGGAAGCAGATTGTGGTTTTTTAATGTTGCTTTGTGTCACGTTTTTTGATAATGCTTGGTAAAAAGATTTTGCTGCATAGAGGAATTGTATTTTGTAAAATTGTGAAGTTTCAGTAGTGACATGGAATGCTTGTACATAGGACCTGTGCTGTGTTTCTTAAATGTGATGTGAAAAACGATTTTGGGGAAAATGAATGGCTTTTACATTTTTGAGAAGGAATAAATAGTGTCTGCATGATTAAATAAATATATTTGAACCTTTCACAATTGTGTCATCTGTGTTACCTCAGATTAGGAAGCAGATTGAGCTTCTTTCTTGTTGGTTTGTGTCATGTTTTTTGATTATGCTTGGTATCAACATTTGCAAGATAGAGGAATTGTATTTTGTAAAATAGTGATGTTTCAGTAGTGAAATTGAATGCTTGTGCATAGGATCTGCGCACTGTTTCTTAAATGTTATTTTAAAAACGATTTTGGGGCAAATGAATGGCTTTTACATTTTTGAGAAGGAATAAATAATGTCTGCATGATTAAATAAATATATTTGAACCTTTCACAATCATGTCACCTGTGTTACCTCAGATTAGGAAGCAGATTGTGCTTTTTTCTTGTTGGTTTGTGGCATGGTTTTTGATAATGCTTGGTATCAATGTTTTGCAAGAGAGAGGAATTGTATTTTGTAAAATAGTGAGGTTTTAGTAGTGAAATTGAATGCTTGTACATAGGACCTGCGCTCTGTTTCTTAAATCTTATTTGAAAAACGACTTTGGAGCAAATGAATGGCTTTTACATTTTTGACTAGGAATAAATAGTGTCTGCATGATTAAATAAATATATTTGCACTTTTCACAATCATGTCACTTATGTTACCCTAGATTAGGAAGCAGATTGTGCTTTTTTCTTTATGGTTTATGTTTAATGATAATGTTTGGCATCAACATTTGCTAGATGATTGGCTTTTACATTTTGGAGACGGAATAAATAGTGTCTGCAAGATTAAATAAATATATTTGAACCTTTCACAATCATGTCACCTGTGTTTCTTCAGATTAGGAAGTAGAATGTGCAGATGAGGTTAGGCATGTCCAGGGATGCAGAGGAGGTGAGGCCTGTGTCCAAGAGTGCAATGGACAGGACTCACCTTCTCTGACCCTTGGACAAGCCTCACCTCCTCCGTGCTCCCTGGACAGGCCTAAATGTATTGGGTATAATTGATGGTAACAGGGTGCAGATGAGGTGAGGCCTGTCCAGGGGTGTAGATGAGGTGAGGCCTGTCCAGGGGTGCAGATGAGGTGAGGCCTGTTCAGGGTTGCAGATGAGTTGAGGCTTGCCCAGGGGTGCAGAGGAGGTGAGGCCTGTGTTCAAGAGTGTAGTGGGAGAGAGTCCTGTCCAGGGGTGCAGAGGAGGTGAGGCCTGTGTCTAAGAGTGCAGTGGGGGAGAAGCTTCATGAAGTCTAGTCCACTGCACTCTTGGACACAGGCCTAACCACCTCTGCTCCCCTGGACAGGCCTCACCTCCTCTGCACCCCTGGACAGGCCTCACCTCATCTACACCCTTGGACAAGCCTCTCCCCCACTACACTCTTGAACACAGGCCTCACCTCCTCTACAACCTTGAACAGGGCTGACCTCCTCTGACCGCTGGACAGGCCTCACCTCCTCTGCACCCCTGGACATGCCTCACCTCATCTGCACAATCTGCTTCCTAATCTGAGGAAACACAAGTGAAACGTGCAAATATATTGATTTAATCATGCAGACACTATCTAAATCTTGTGAATAATGTAAAACCAATTCATGTGCCCTAAATCGATTTTTAATTAACATTTAAAAAACAGAGCAC